>NC_086188.1:17231703-18720453 GCF_023053635.1 Elgaria multicarinata webbii | reverse complement strand
CTCCATCTTATACCTGTCCGGAAAAGAGAGGCAGAACGTTAAAGCCTTTTCCCAAAGGATGATAATATTTCACTACCAAAATTTCTGCCTTTGCAAGGTTAGAGTTCAGAGGGTCAGGCTTCAGGGAAAAGTAAACATGGCATTAAATGGGGGATAGTGTTTAACATGACTAGCTCTTTTTCCTTCTAAATAACAGATGCTGATAGAATCATAGAATAGCAGATTTGGAAGGGGCCTACAATAGGGTGACCACATTTGGGAAACCAAAAAAGAGGACACCTAGTGTGTGTGTGGGGAAGCAGCTTTCTGAGTCCTGCAGAAAGTACGTTATTCCCCCGCCACCTTAAAGAACCCGATCGGAGTGGAGGAGGGGAAAGGATTTCATTCTGCACCACCACCATCCACTCCAATGGGGGCCTTTTCTATAATGTCCACGAATGACCCACTTTCCCCTTTAAGACCTCAATTGGAGCTCGGGGTGGGGGAATGATGTGCCTCAAGAAAGCATGTCATTCCCTCCTGCCATGCTAATGGCAGCCTTAAAGAGGAAGGTGTGTCATTCCAGGACATTATTGAAAATTCTAGAAAATCCCCCCTGACACCATGGAAAGAACAAAAACCAGGACAAATCCGGGGAAATCCTGACAGTTGGTCACCCTAGCCTACAAGGCCATCGAGTCCAACCCCCTGCTCAATGCAGGAATCCACCCTAAAGCATCCCTGATAGATGGTTGTCCAGCTGCCTCTTGATGGCCTCTAGTGTGGGAGAGCCCACAACCTCCCTAGGTAACTGATTCCATTGTTGTACTGCTCTAACAGTCAGGAAGTTTTTCCTGATGTCCAGCTGGAATCTGGCTTCCTTTAACTTGAGCCCGTTATTCCATGTCCTGCACTCTGGGAGGATCGAGAAGAGATCCTGGCCCTCCTCTGTGTGACAACCTTTCAAGTAGTTGAAGAGTGCTATCATGTCTCCCCTCAATCTTCTCTTCTCCAGGCTAAACATGCCCAGTTCTTTCAGTCTCTCCTCATAGGGCTTTGTTTCCAGACCCCTGATCATCCTGGTTCCCCTCCTCTGAACCGGCTCCAGCTTGTCTGTGTCCTTCTTGAATTGTGGAGCCCAGAACTGGACACAGTACTCTAGATGAGGCCTAACCAGGGCCGAATAGAGAGGAACCAGTACCTCATGTGATTTGGAAGCTATACTTCTATTAATACAGCCCAAAATAGCATTTGCCTTTCTTGCAGCCATATTGCACTGTTGGCTCATATTCAGCTTGTGATCTACAACAGTTCCAAGATCCTTCACATTTGTAGTATTGCTGAGCCAAGTATCCCCCATCTTGTAACTGTGCATTTGGTTTCTATTTCCTAAATGTAGAACTTGGCATTTATCCCTATTAAATTTCCTTCTGTTGTTTTCAGCCCAGCACTCCAGCCTATCAAGATCACTTTGAAGTTTGTTTCTGTCTTCCAGGGTTATTAGCTATCCCACCCAATTTTGTGTCATCTGCAAATTTGATCAGCGTTCTCTGCACCTCCTCGTCTTCCCTCCCAGAAGCTTCCCTCCCAGGGCTAATAGCACCTTTGGATGCAGGGTAATTTTTATCAGGCCTGTGCCAGGAACTGATGGGTTAACCCCACCTACCTATGCAATGCAGTCACAAAACAGCCTCCAACAGCTGTTATTTAGAGGAATAAAACTAGACACATTAAATGCAGTCGTGCATTTAATGTTGTGTCTAGTTTCTTAAATGTCAGGTTTTGGATTCCACATTGTGAATTCCATCACAGCAAACACAAAGGCTATAGGGATAACTTTTCAGACATTTAATTTAGCTCAAAATGGGTTGTTTTGATTAATCCATATTTTGGGCAAAGAGGTATTTGAAGGGAGGCGGCGGCAAAATTATTTCAGGGGAGTTCTAACAGGATGGTGACCGCCATTTTGTCTTTCACCCAGAAAGCACTTTTCTGAGGTGCATTTTGGGAAATGAGAAATGGTGGACATTGTAAAAAAAAAAACACTGGCCGCCTCTTTTGAAACTCTCTGGTGGAATACATTATAGCGGACAGCAGTTAAATATATACCCAAAAGCACTGACTTTTATAGAGTGGGTGGGTTGTTCCTCCAACATCTCATTTTATTAGAGGAATGCAGTGTTACCCACCCCTCCAAATAAAGGACAGTTTTTGGAGCAGCCTTGTTAAAAATATAAAAACGCCGTGTGCCATTCCATGGGGCCCTATTTTAAAACCTATTTGCCTCTTGAGAAGAGGTCAGGATATTTGTTGTGTGAATGCACATTGATTTCTATGGCAGGAATGTGGCCCTCTGGATCCCTGGGGACGATTGGAACTGTAGCCCAAGAACACCTGGAGGGCCTCACGCTCCCCACCCTTGCTGTGAATTTAGCCAGACAGAGCTTTTGGTGTAGCCACAGGCTAGAAAGCTTTGCTGACAGAGATGAATGACCGGAACAGTCCAGTTCTATGCTTGTATATTTAGAAGTAACCCCAGGTTCAATGGGGCTTACTTCCAAGGGTAAGTGCAGAAGAATAACCCCCTAAGCATCTGACTAACTAAGATGCTACCTCTGCTAGAATGTAATGCTTATTCCCAAAGACGCTCTAGACCTGTAACAGCCAAGTAGCCGATACCCTGGGCCAGCTAGCCAGGAAAGAAGGTGTGGTTTTGACTCTGAGGTGGCTGGTAGAGAGCAGCTCTGCGCCCCAATCCATCCTGCTCTAATCTCCCATAGCTGCAGGCCTCAACAGGAATTGTGACCTCAGAGTCAAATCAGCCAATCACATATTTTCCCAGTTGTTACCTCCAGCAGTGCCATTCTGACATCATAGATCAAAAACAGCCAATCGTCATTCCTAAACCCTGGTCACTGGCAACTTACTCCAACCCGGTGCTCCCCCAATATGTTGGACTACAACTCCCATCATCCACAGCCAGCATGACCAAGGTTGTTAACAATGTTGCTCTGCTGGCTGCGTGTGTGTGTGTGTGTGTGTGTGTGTGTGTGAGATTTCTGGGAGTTGTAGTCCAACACATCAGAAGGCCACCAGGGTGGGGAGGGCAGCCTCGGGTGGCTTGAACATCTTCCTGCTGAGCGAAGGCTCAATGGGGTTCCCAACTTTTGAATTAGACCCTGCAGCTGTCCTGTTGGCAGTCATTTCCTCTGCAGCTGATAGCTGGTGAGATTTTTATCTCTGTGCTGTGAAAAACGTCAACTAATTCCTGTACGTATTGTGGTGACATTAAAAACAAGGTTTTTCTCCCTGGTCTGTTGGAGCATTTCTACACCAGGGAAAATTGCGCAACTTTACCATGGCTTTCTGCTTCCATTTGTGTCCCACGATCATGACATGCTCCCTTTACACATTTATTTGTTACATTTATATACCGCCCCATAGCCGAAGCTCTCTGGGTGGTTTACATATGCGTTCCTACCTCCCCTTTCCCCCCTTTAACCATGAGTTCTATAAGTTTCATTTATACAGTCACAAGATGGTTCTGTGGTTGCCTCTTCTTATAGCCCAATTTCCTCTTGTCATGCTGAAATGAGATCTGTCTTTTTGTTACTAGCTTGTTTCTATTTCAAATTAAGCCGTGGAAATCCTTGGAAAGTATAAGAGAGGCACTGGAGTTTGATAAGTGCCATGTAATCAACCTGCAAACTTCCATGAGCGGCCAGTCAAGAGCATGCTATAAATCGCTCATTTAGAGAAGCCCCTAGTAATCCTATCCATTGGTCACATCATCTTGATTAGCCTGAGAGGCCTTATCTTTATTTACACATTACACACACATTCTTTTCAATGCAAATTTCAATGGCAAAGGGAGAAGGCAGAGACAGCCCAGAGGCTGGCAAAGTTGGATCACAAAAACGGCAGAACTTCCAACACTGAAATCATGGTACCGGTATATGGAATTATGGCAAATAGCCATGGCAGAATAATTGACACTGGTTAACCACTACAAGTGCAAGTAGCAAATCACACTACACTGGACTAAATTATTTTGTATATAATATCTAATTGGTGTTAATAGACCATTAGTTTTTCAACAACATCAGAAAGGATGTTATTAAACAATTTCACTACACATTTTACAGATGGGTCATGCCTAATGCTTTCCAGTTCTGTTAAAATGACTACAGGTATTCAGATAATTTTTTAAAAACGACAGAGTTTTTAAATACTGCTTTTAAACAGCACAGCAAGTAACCCCGGTGAAACTCCATTTCAAACAGGAAATCTTCCTCAAGTGTTACAATAGATATGACTCGTGGCAGTTTATGTACAGTACAATATTTTTTACAAGCTGATAGTGTTGGAAGGACAATTTAACATTCTTAGACAGTTGTGTCCTCAGTCATCTGCCAAACAATAAAGGCAAAAAAGCCTGTTTTTTAAATGGAATAGAGGTGAGATAAATCCTTTGAAAAGGGAAAACAATCTCAAATGTAATAACAATTGTTTGCCGAAGTTTAATAAACCATATCAAAGAATCACAGTGAATTCTCACCTTATCTCTTTGGCTCACCCTTCCCAGGAGGTTGATACACCTATTACAGATTCCTTCAGCTCAGCAGTCATGAATCAGGGGCTGAATACAGCTGTATATATACTAAAGCACTGTTTGTAATTGAGTCTGAGCTCATGTTCCTTTCTGTCCCTGTCTTGGAAAAAGAGGGAAAAAGCACCACGAAAAGGCGATGAGAAAAAGAGGCAACCAGCTCTGGTGCTATGAAATGTCAAAAGAGGTTTCTTTTATTTTTCTTATTCGAAATATAAAAAATGTTAAAAAAAACTTTAAACCAAACTTGTACAACTCGGAGTGTGGCAATGAGGGACAGGGCCTTTTCGGTGGTGGCCCCCAGACTATGGAACGATCTCCCTGATGAGGCTTGCCGGGCGCCAACGCTGCTATCTTTCCGGCGCCAGGTTAAGACTTTCCTCTTTGCCCAGGCATATGGCGGCACATCTTAATCACCCACATGTTTAGTTTTTTTTAACGGTTTTTAACACTTTATGTGTGTATGTTCTGTGTTTTAGAATTTTAAATTTTGTATACTTGTTTTTATCTCAATGTAAACCGCCCAGAGAGCTCTGGCTATGGGGGCGGTATATAAGTGTGATAAAATAAATAAATAAATACAACGCTCAACATTTCGGATCTGGAGATCCTTCGTCAGGAGCTATAAAACATTCAAGTAAAATATATTTAAAGTCATATTACATTATAAACAACTTTATCCAACTTAAAATTAAATAAAAGGAAACAACATTCATAGTCTAATACAATATATGGACCTTTACACTAAGTTTTTACTGGACT
The DNA here is from genome assembly GCF_023053635.1 of Elgaria multicarinata webbii. Taxonomy (NCBI): domain Eukaryota; kingdom Metazoa; phylum Chordata; class Lepidosauria; order Squamata; family Anguidae; genus Elgaria; species Elgaria multicarinata. Next base: position 18,715,103 of record NC_086188.1, on the reverse strand, counting down.
CATGATATAGTCATGATATAATCAACTCAACCGTTTGTATTAGAGGAAACGCTCACAGCTTACTGAGTTGGTATTTTTTTATTATTACAGCAAGTGTAGTTATTTATATTAACTCGGCACTCTCCTCCACTCCCTAAATCTGTTCTCGGCTATATAGTCATAAATAACTTCTTTTATTTATCTTTTAACACTCTTACCTCTCATCTTCATTACAGTCTATGATGTTTTAGGACATTTCTTATCTAAACCGTTTTTTGGTCTCTAACCCCTCATAAAAAAGAACCTGTACAACGAAATTAATTACTTTTGGAAGTAATTATAAATTTGAAACCTTTTATTTTTTTACAAGACCACAGTCGTGTTCATTCTGTCTCCGGCCTTAGCTAGACCTAAGGTTTATCCCAAGATCGTCCCGGGGTCATCGCTATTCATGTAAATGACGCACAGGATATCCCAGGAGCAGGCAGGGACGACCCCGGGACAATCCCGGGATAAACCTTAGGTCTAGCTAAGGCCTCCGTCAGCAGTCAAACTGTTCTGTCCTAAGACCTTTGTAACAGTTGTTATTATCTGTCCTGATTGTAAAGAAACAACATTGCGTCTGTATAAGGTTGAAACGAAGATTCTGCCAGGACTTAACTGGTCTTCTTTCTGTCACAAAATAGCCCCGGTAAATCCGATTTTTATTTGGGAAGTGAAACATGCCGCTATTTCCTACTTACTGTGCGGTAAAAGCAAATTTTAAAAATGCCGACTGAACGGGCCACATCTGAAGAAAGAGGAAGCTGCTCATCACATAAGTGTGATTCAAATCGATGGGAGGGAACCGCGATTTCCCTCCATCGGAAGAAGCTCATTGTATTTTTGGAATCTGCTGACCTATTTTATTTCGTGTACAGCGCTTTGTAACAAAGCGCTATGTAAATAAATGTTGTTATTTTATTATTGTCTATACACTGTATGTACTCTGTTGTGGCTGTGCAGTGGCACTCCACTGTTTATGTGACACAGCCACCAATATATTGACAAACCCATAAATAAACTTTCAGTAGTAAGCGCAGAGCCCAGCAAAACTTTGTAGCTCGGTTAACGTCTTAAGGGTGGGCCAGACTTCTATTGTGGCTGTTTTCTCCTTGTCTGTTGTAATCCTCCTCTCACTCAAGTAGGTAACCTCTTTTTGGAACAACATACTTTTCTTCAGGTTCATTTTCAAGTTGGCATCCTTCAGTTTGTCACAGACCATTCGTAAATGTGCCAGCCCTTGTTCAAACGTTTTTGCACGCACAAGGATATTTATTTATTTAATTTATTACTGCATTTATATCCTGCCTTTTTCTCTCTCCAAGGAACCCAAGCTGGGATACATAATCCTCCTCCTCTCCATTTTATCCTCACAACAACAACCCTGTGAGGTAGGTTAGGCTGAGAGTCTGTGACTGGCCCAAAGTCACCAAGTGGGGGCTAGAACCCCGATCTCCCGTCTCCCAGTCCAACACTTTAGCCACTGCGCCACACTGGCTCTCCAAAAATAACAAACAGGTGTGTAATCCAACAAAAAAAGAGACCACAAGTTTTAAGCAACACAATTTTAAAAGTTTACTGAGAAAGTGTTAATATTAGGGGAAAGGTTTTTACATCCAAATTGTTACAACACATATACATAAAACAATAATAGCAAAAGGGTTAGAAAATAACCAGGGTTAACACATCCAGGTAATTCCTCACTGGACTGTATCCTTATTTTCTCAAAGTTCTTTCCAGCAATATCTTGTCAAGAGTCCTCCGCTGCTCCCCAGCAGTTCTCCCGATTCTTTTTCTGATACTTCTTTACTTCCAGACTATATATTTTTTAGCCTTCCTCTGCCTTTGTTAAATCAAGCCTGTTGTTTTTTAACTGATCAATCACGAATGCTCACCTTTACCCTAAATTCTTTCTGTTGAGCTCCGTACACCTTGTTTTGCAAAAGCCTCTGCCTCTTGAAGAACCAAAAACTGTCTTGCAAAATTACAGACCTTTTGGAATCACAAGCTAAACAAAATCCATCTACAGCCTCCTCCCTCTCCAGCCCTGCACTTTCCCTCTACTGGGGTGTTGTCAGCTAATACTGACTCCTATGCCAAGGAGGGAGTGCGAGGTTTCTGGGTGGCCAGAGCAATGTTACACGGCAGAAGCCCTGTGTTGACATCGCTCCGTTTGAAAAAGTTGGGGTAAATCCCCGATTTTTTCAAAAACACAGCACCATGGGAAAGGCTCCGTGGTCATGGCTGCGAACGTGCGCCTGCATTGTCTAACCAACACGGTATAGATCCACAGCCACCACAGGACTTTCCCCCGTGTATAGATGGCCCCATAGTTTTCCTAGCCATCTTTTCAACCTCTGGTTTGATCTATAGACCCGGTTGCATCAAAAGCTAGTAAAACATTAACATTTCATTTTCATTTATTTCGTTTTTATGCTGCTCAATAGCCAAAGCTCTCTGGGTCCTTCTCAATAATCACAAAACATAATATATTTATTTTTATTTATTAAATTTATATACCGCCCCATAGCCAAAGCTCTCTGGGCGGTTTACAATTTCTCATACAAAATTTTAAAAACAACAATTTTAAACAGCTAAAGAACTGAATTTTTAACCTGTTGTTGTTAAACTGACCAGCATAAAGAGAATAAGCATTAATCCCATAATACCCAAGCCAAAGCCAAATACAAAATCACAAGACAGTTCTATTCCTTCACAATATCTAAAGCTAAGCTATGGATATGGGACCCTGTGAATGGGATTGGGGGAGAAACTTTTTGGATACCCAATTCTGCCCTTTTGAAGCAATGTGTGATCTGAAACTCAATTATCCTTCCAAGTGTGCACTTCTCTGAATTTTGCAACAGAGTTACAATAATGCATAAACTAGTGCAAATAATGTTAAAAATGCTCCATGTTAGGGAAGGTACTTGCAAATATGTGTATATTTGGCAAAATTGCATGCAAAAGTTATGAACGCGCACAAAAATGCATGCAAATTTTAACACAAACTTTATTTTGAAAAAACCTCCAAGTTCAGGATGAACCGATCTTAAAGACTGGAAAAATGAGACTCCAAAAGAAACTGAAATGGCCGCATTCTTCCATCACTGTGATGTCACAGAAACTTTCGCATCCTCTGCTCCTTTTCTGATAGGCAAAGCTAGAACCCTTTTGCATTGTATCACTGGTTATGTGGGGTTGAGGGGGACGCCAGCACAGTCCCTGGAGAGGTTTTGGATCATGGCAACCCCCAGCCAGCTGCAGGAATAGGCCAAGAAGGGCCACGATCCTGTCCTGCAGCCAATGGGTCGTCTAGCTCTGCACTGCTGCCATCAGGGGCACTTTGTGCTCAGGGCCATGTCTCATCAAATCTGCCGCTCAGAATGACGACACTTTTAGCTCAAAGGGGTGGAGGTGTGTGGTAGGGTTAGACACATTTGGATCCGTCTTTCAAAAGAGCCAAACTTTTCAGATTTTGAGGGCGGAGAGAGCTTGGCTTAGTTCAAGTCTGATCAATCCGGGGCGAGGGAAAGGAGCTCACCCATCCCTAGATGGGTGTGTGGGTGTGGGTGTTTCACATCCTGTCTACATGGAAGGTGTGGAGAGGAGGGAAGACCACCAACATAGTACCGCAGAAGGGAAGAGACAAAACCAGCCCACCATCCCCTACCCTGGCTTGTGCCAATGAAAGGCCTTTCAGGACCGCAATTCTATGTAAACCTATTGGGGAGCAAGTCCCATAGAATTCACTGGGATTTACCTTTGAGCAGACATGTATCATATTGCATTAAGTGACAATTCTATATAAGAAAATGTCAGTCTAAGGCTTATTACTAGTGATCTATGCGACCGATTTTTCTCATTTTTGTTTTAAATGGAAATGTGAGCCCTGTAAACGGGCAGAAAAATTTGAAACTTTGAGGAAGTTCAAAGTTTGAATTTTAACAGCCAAAGAGTATGTTAACAAGAATAGCCGCTCTGTCAGAAGCAAAAGTGTCATTTCTTGCTGCTCCTGCTGGGGCGGATCCGCACGTCGGCCCCAGAGCGCATTTATGCGACCCCAGGACACCCCGAAAACGATAGTCTGTACTTGCCTGTAAAAAGAAACGAGGAAGAGACGCTGCCGATGCCGATGCCACCCAGCTTCCTGCTCCCCGGGCGGGGTAGAGAGCTTTTTCCGCTCTCCACCCAGCTCTCCGTCCCGGCCGGGGAGCAGGAAGCTGGGTGGCGTCGGCATCGGCAGCGTCTCTTCCTCGTTTCTTTTTACAGGCAAGTACAGACTATCGTTTTCGGGGTGCCCTGGGGTCGCATAAATGCGCTCTGGGGCCGACGTGCAGATCCGCCCCTGGTCAATTTCTCTCTTCCTCTCCCACCTCCATTGAAAACAAACCAAACATCCCAGCCATTGACTTCCAGGTAAGAAAATGTTTGGCCATTCTCAAACCTCCATTAACAGGCTTTTTCAGGAAACATTTTCCCCAACCTGAGTGTGTTCTGGACAACGGCTGAACAGCAAGCTCAATACCAAAAACAACGGCCATGGCCATGGCTGGTAAGAAGGGTGAAACTGTCAGTGATGGTGGAGGGAGATGGCCAGAGGGCCATCAGGGAGGAGATTGGAAGACTGAAGAGGAGGTCCCTGGGTTTGGATGGTTTAGGGATACCTGCATATGGCAGGACGAAAGATCAGAAGGAGAAGACGGGGTGTGTCTTGAGCGCAGGCTCTGGAGAGTGAGGGATCGGTGTCAGGGCCGGTGCTACCATAGAGGCCACTCAGGCGGCCGCCTAGAGCACCAAGCTAAGAGGGGCACCGGGCATAGCGCAGCACTCATGCGTGTTGGCTGTGAGCCGGCCCGGCCTGAGGATTCAGCTGGGCCTGGGTGGGTGAGATGGTGCCCCGTGCCCACCCAGCCGAAGCGAAGTCAGAGACGCTGGGGTGGGGGTGGGGCGGCTCCACGTTCGGACTTCCGGAACGCGCCCGGAAGAGAGAGAGAGAGAATGTATGGGTGAATGGGGTGCATCATGGGGTCTTTGCATGAATGCATATGTTCATGCGTGTGTTTGGAGTGAGTGATGCTGAGTGTGTGTGCACGTGTGCATGAGTTGGGAGGGGATGATTTGGAGGTGATATTCCTATTAAATAATGCATTTTAGACCCATAGACATTCCTTTCCAATTTGTTTGCTATAATTGGCATGACGTATTTCTTGCACTTTAAAATAAATTTAGCAGTCTCAAGTTTTGTGCTTCATATTTTTTCCAGGAAGCATATGTTCTTAAAAATCAAAGTTGGCATTTTTTTTTGGGGGGGAGGGGTGAAAGTAGCTCACCTTGCCTAGGGCACAAAATAGTCTGGCACCGGCCCTGATCGGTGTCAGCAGGCTGCCAGAGCTCAAAAGCTGCGGAGCTAATTGCCGGCACCCTATGTCAGGAATTAAAAGGCTCGGGGAAGACGCTGGCAACCACATGTGAGCCCCAGTGCTCGGCCCCATCCAGCCCTCTATGTGTTTGGACTCTCCGGTGAACCTCAACCCTTTGGACTGCGACCCCAACTCTGCCGTGGCCTGAAGCCCTACCCGGTGACTGTGCTACTCAATTCTGTCAGCGTCCCCAGCGACTGAGAATTTCCAGCTGCAGTTTTTCTGGCTAGGCCTTCAGCTTGATAAGAACAGTCATAAATCCCCACTCTCAGCTGCCAAACGCGGACGTTGCTCGCTCCAGGGGCAATCCTTACCTACACCCACCAGGTAAGAGGACTTTTGACATTTTTCAGGCACCTCTTAGCAGATATCAAGAAAGGGAAAGACAAGAATTTGAAGTTCCAAAAGGTGCCCTCAGGAGACCCCTGGCCTCGTAGCGGCATCTGCAGTTGCTCTGTTGTCGATAATGACCGTCAGTACCAAAAGGGATGGCAATGGCCAGTGAGAAGGGTCAGATTTCCGGTGACGGTGGAGGGAGATGGCCAGAGGGAGGTCAGGCTGGGGACTGAAGAGGAGGTCCCTGAGTTTGGATGGTTTACAGGTCCCTGCATATGGCAGGACTAGGAACAGGGGAAATTTCACAGGAAGAAAAGGCAGTCTTTGTGGATGAGTTTTGATCAGTCTGGACTCCTCCATCCAAGTGCAAGAGGCCCTCATTGAGCCCAATCCTGACCCCTTCTTTGTGTTATTGCTGACTTCCACCAGGATTGGCATTGCTGGGCATCTGCCGAGGCCCGTGTCCCGGAGGAAGTCCGCTGGCAAACCCTGATGCCTCCTGTTCCTGCCTGTTCACTTGCACACCCTGAGCATGGAGGCAGTGATGCGGCGGGCCAGAATCTCTTTGGCCAAATCTACACGTTGTTGTGAGGGCGCTTGCGTGCGTCTGGAGTGCGCCCCGAAGCTCGACGTGTAGACGGGCAAAAGTTGGGACGCGACGAGCGAAAGGAGAGGCGAGTTTTGGGGCCGGCAGAGCCCCTTGGCCCAGGCGATGCGGTGAGGCGAGGGGGCCCGTCCACACGTCATTCTGAAATCGCCTGCATGCGCCCCAACTACGGCCCCAAAACGATAGTGTGTACCATAGCTGAAGAGACGGAGGCGGAGGCGGCTGGGGAATCCAGGCGCGTCCTTGCCGCCGCTGCTGCCGCCGGCCTCCTGCTGCCTGGGTAAGAGCGACCCGGGTCGGAGAGCTTGGCTTCCGCCTCTGCCGAGCTCTCCGACCCAGGTCACTCTTACCCCGGCAGCAGGAGGCCGGCGGCAGCAGCAAGGACGCGCCTGGATTCCCCAGCCGCCTCCGCCTCCGTCTCTTCAGCTATGGTACACATTATCGTTTTGGGGCCGTAGTTGGGGCGCATGCAGGCGATTTCAGAACGACGTGTGGATCCGCCCCAGGGCTCCGCGGGCCCACTCCACGTCCATTTGCAGCACAGGCTCGCCGTCGCTTTCCTCCGGGGGCCCCAGCGGCCGAAGCGCCGCCGCCGAAAGCGGGAAGCAGCAGCGGCACAGGCGGCGGGGGGAGGAGGAGGAGGGCGGCGGCGGCGGCGCAGGCAGCGGAAGGGACGGGGACCCTAACTATCCGTCGGACGGAGCGGGGGGAGATGTGCCGCCCTTGCATTTCCCCCCAGACGAGGCGGATGGGGAGCCCGCGGAGCCCCTGCCTCACCGCGTTGCCTGGGCCAAGGGGCTCTCCCAGCCCCAAAACTCGCCTCTCCTTTCGCTCGTCGCGTCCCAACTTTTGCCCGTCTACACGTCGAGCTTCGGGGCGCACTCCAGACGCACACAAGCGCCCTCACGACGACGTGTAGATTCCCCCCCCCCACTCTCTGGGCAGATTTGCGGACGGCCCCACAGGATGAAGCCAGGTGATGAGCCGTGACAGCAGCCAAGAGGAATCCTGGAGGGGGGATTTGTCCCAAGGTCCCCCCCCCCCCAAGCAACCTTTGCTGCTTTCTGCCCATTCACTTACTTTGGAGCCCAGTTTTCCCAGAAGAGGCAACGACTCTTGCACTTGGCATGCTGATCAGGTAGCAAGACCAAGGAGGAGGAGCAAGGAGCAGCTGTGCCCGGGTGTTGGCTGTGGGGCCCAATGACACCCCATTGGGAATAGGGCCCCTTGCTGAGCCCTTCTATGCCAAAGGCTGCACCCCTCTTTACGGCAATCGGGACTGTGGAGGAGAGGGATCATCTGGTAGCTGCCCATTAATGGCACACCTTTCTCCTTGTCATCCTAGGAGCCCATAGATACGAACCCTGCATCCCCCACTACCTCCCCGTCCCCCTATTTCCTTCCCCCATCCGACCTGCCTCCGACTTTCTTCCCCCATCTTTCCTCTATGGTTCCCATGACCACCAGGTAAGGAAACATTTAACATATCTCAAGACTCCCTTAACAGGCAGGGCTGCACCCCTCTTTATGACATGCAAGACTGTGAGGGTGCAGAGATCATCTGGTACCCTCCCACTGATTGCACACCTTTCTCCTCGTTGTACTCAGAGCCGATATGAGCCCTGCTCCCCCCTGCCTCGTCCTGCAACACTCCCCGTGTTTCCTTCCCCCATCCGACCCGCCACCTTTTCCCCTCCTTTGTCTTCTCTCCATATTTCCTGCAACCAACAGGAAAGGAAAGAATTAACCTATCCCAGATCTCCCTCAACAGGCCGGGCTGCATCCTCCTTACAGTATGCGAGATTATGGGCTACAGAGATCACTTGGTGCTCTCCCATTAATTGCACACCTCTCCCCTTGTCATCCTAGGAACCCATGGGTACCACCCCTGCTCCCTACCCACCTCCTTGCCCCGCAGGAGTCCCCGTGTTTCCTTCCCCCATCCGACCTGCCACCTTTCTTCTTCTTCCATCATTCCTTCATTCTTCCCATGAATGAAGGAAATATTTAACCTATCTCAGGTAAGGTGACCATATGAAAAGGAGGACAGGGCTCCTGTATCTTTAACAGTTGTATCGAAAAGGAAATTTCAGCAGGTGTCATTTGTATATATGGGGAACCTGGTGACATTCCCCCTTCATCACAACAGTTAAAGCTGCAGGTGCCCTGCCCTCTTTTAAATCTGGTCACTCTAGGATAGCTCCTGCACCTTTAACTGTTGTGATGAAGAGGGAATTTCACCAGGTTCTCCATATATACAAACGACACCTGCTGAAATTCCCTTTTCTATGCAACTGTTAAAGATACAGGAGCCCTGTCCTCCTTTTCATATGGTCACCCTATCTCAGGTCTCCCTTAACAGGTAGAGGTGCAACCCTCTTTACGGCATACAGGATTGTGGGGGTATAGATAGGGTGACCATATGGAAAGGAGGACCAGGCTCCTGTATCTTTAACAGTTTTATAGAAAAGGGAATTTCAGCAAGTGTCCTTCGTATGCATGCAGCACCTGGTGAAATTCCCTCTTCATCACAACAATGGAATTTCACCAGGTGTTGCATGCATACAAATGACACCCGCTGAAATTCCCTTTTCTATACAACTGGTGAAGATATAGGAGCCCTGTCCTCCTTTCCATGTGGTCACCCTAGGTACAGAGATTACCTGGTGCCCTCCCATTGATTGCTCTCCTTTCTCCTTGTCATCCTTACTGGCCTTTGGCGCCATTGTGAGTGTGCAGGCGGGTGGCTGCTGCGTGCCTTTCACAAGCCAGATTCCTAAGGTCGGTCTCAACTAGTCAAGCCAATTTCACATAAAAGGGGAAAAAACCACATAAATGGGCCAAGAAGGCTAGACTTCCATTGCGAGATAGAAAACACTTTGTAAAATAATATCAGAAGCTACTTCTCAAGGACAGAGATGCTTCCCCCCACAATGCCTTGGCAACCAAGAGTCTAGCAACAAGCCAGCCAAATATCATGCACTGCTGTAATTTTTACTTCATGTTGGTAAACTGGATTGCAGCCTGTTGCAGTGGGAAAATGGTATATCCCTTTAAATTAAAGACGTATATGAATCTCTGAGGTCACAATAATGCCTACACAACAATGCTTTGAATTCCAGCTGAATTGTCAGTTCTTCTTTTTCATTTCAAAATGCTCTTGGGACAGTTGGGGAGCGGAGTGGACTACAGAGATCGTTGTTAGGTTCCAATTATTCAAGTTTTTCAGGGACCCGGGCAATGCTGGGTGTATCAGCTAGTTACCCCCAAACTGAAGGATGTAGTGGGGAGATCCTCAGCTCTAACTAGATGACAGATTAATCCTGGAAAGTAGAGCCAGCTGAGAGATGGGGGGAGAATTAGGGCACAGTTAAACTTGTGTGTTGCTGCCAAAACTACTAGTGATGTCCAGCCACACGGATGGCTTTAAAAGTAGGGTGACCATATGAAAAGGAGGACAAGGCTCCTGTATCTTTAACAGTTGTATTGAAAAGGAAGTCTTAGCAGGTGTCATTTGTATATATGGGGAACCTGGGGAAATTCCCTCTTCATCACAACAGTTAAAAGCTGCAGGTGCCCTGCCCTCTTTTAAATCTGGCCACTCTAGTCTAGCTCCTGCAGCTTTAACTGTTGTGATGAAGAGGGAATTTCACCAGGATCTCCATATATACAAATGATACCTGGTGAAACTTTCTTTTCTATCCAACTGTTAAAGATACAGGAGCCCTGTCCTCCTTTTCATAGGGTCACCCTATAATTAAAAGGGCATTAGAAAAGTTCAGATAGGATAATTTCCAGAGGGTAGCCATGTAAGCCTGCTGCTGCAGCAAAAACTACAAAGAGTCTTGCGGAAGCTTAAAGACTAACAATTTATTCTCACCAGAATCAATTTCTCCCTCTTTGAGGTGAGGAGAGGTGGAAGGAAGAAGCACCAGTAAAGCTGGGGGAGAAAGAGGAGGCGAGGCTCTGGTGCTAATGCCAACAATAAAACTGGCTTTAATATAGTTTTTTTTTTTTTAAAAAAAAAAAGTGTTTTTTTTTTACAATGTCTCAAAGATGCACTCAACTTTTTGGATTACTGAGAATTCTCCTTCAGGAGCTAAAATAGATTGAATTAATATACTATTAAAATTGTACCTTAAATTTTACAACATAGCATAGATCAAATGACATGGACAAACCCTATGGACAAGGGTTAGGGTTTGTCCATGTCGTTTCATATATCCTATGTTGTAAAATTTAAGGTACACTTTTAATAACAGTGAGCCTCGTGTTGTACAGAGCGGTAAAGCAGCAGTTTCTGCAGCTGAAACTCTCCCCACGGCCTGAGTTCGATCCCAGCGGAAGCTGGTTTCAGGCAGCCAGCTCGGGTTGACTCAGCCTTCTATCCTCCCGAGGTCGGTAAAATGAGTACCCAGTTAGCTGGGGGAAAGGGAATAATGGCCAGGGAAGGCAACGGCAAACCACCCCGCTATAAGGCCTGCCAAGAAAATGTCAGCGAAAGCTGGTGTCCCTCCAAGAGTCAGTAATGACTCCATGCTTGCACGAGAGGTGCCTTTCCTTTCCTTTAATAACAGTATTTATTTTATTGCATTTCTATACCACCCAATAGCCAAAGCTCTCTGGGCGGTTTAGAAAATTAAGACAATTCAAAGTATAAAACAACGGCATAAAACCATAATATAAAATACAATATAAAAGCACAACCAAGATAAAAACAGCAGCAATGCAAAAATACCAATTTAAAATACAAATTTAAAAGTCCTCCATAAGTGCTCCAAAGTCACACAAGTCAGAAAAATGGAAACAGCATTTATAAAAGCTATGATTTCTGAAAAGTGCAAATCATTAATTTGCACAGAACACCATGGCCCTATTCACAATACACCGACAAGACACATGATTCGTTCAGTCGCTAAATACATACATACTTGAACCGTTGGTGGGTAGTTTTTAAAGATGTCAACTATGCGCATTATACTGAAGGGCAAGTATCCTGAAGCCGTGAGTAATAATGGAGATGTAGCACTGCTTATGGCAATCAGAACTTCTTCCAAGCATTTGCTTGGATATTCAGCAGCAACATGACTTGCAGTGGCACTGGGAAAACAAACCACTATGATCCAAAAGAAAGTTACTGAAAGATATGGGCCTGAGACGAACACATCCATATTCAAAGCGATTATTCCACCGAACACAGCAGAAATTCCAATAATCACTTCAATTACTGAATAGGATCTTAGGATACATGTTGGAAAGCTGACATTATTCAATGTGCTGGTACTATCATCCACAGTTGTTTTCTTCCTCCTGCAGCATTCCTCATTAGACCTAGCTGAAATGGTTACAGTAGTTGCCACGAACATTTCCAGTAGAATTAGGAGAATCACGTTGAAATTTATATTTATTGCTGTAGGGTTCAGGACAAGTTTGCATCCAAACCAAACTAAACATGTTGTTGTAATTGCAAATGTAGAAACAAATAGAATCTGAAAATTGGGTACCACATTAACTTTGTTTCTAGCTATTGCAAAACTCACAGCTGCTGAGGGAATACATGAACCTGCTGCACAGCGCAACTAATCCATTTCAGATGGAAAAACATTCCCCAAATAAAGTGAAAATCCAGAGGTAACCAGTATGCAAGTCCCCATCAGCAAAGAGTAGATCCATGTTCTATAACTAAAACAAGGATGAAGCCTCTTTGATAGCTGAAGGTCACTTGATTTAATATCTGGAACATAATTTCCATTCTCCTGTTTTCCACGCTATATTAATTCAGTCTATTTTAGCTCCTGAAGGAAGATTCTCAGTCATCCGAAACGTTGAGCGCATCTTTGAGACACTGTCAAGAAAAACTATTTTTTTATATAAAAAAACTGTATTAAAGCCAGTTTTACTGTTGACATTAGCACCAGAGCTGAGCCTCCTCTTTCCCTCTTTAAGGTGACACAAGATTTGACCCCCCTGTGCAATTACCCCACAATTGATTATATTGTATATGTCTGGATGAGTATGCCTGGTAAGTAGGGAATGTGAGAACTGAGTGGGTGTGATTTATGATGTAATAGATGGGAGGAGGAATATTTAAGGAGTGTGTCGGGAGTAGAGGAGTGTTAGTGTTTTTAGGTTTTGTTTTCTTGTGTGTGTTTTTTATTTGTAAAGTAGGAAGAGTTTAGATTCTAGGGAATTAGGATTGGTGTAAAGAGAGAGAGAGATGGTTGGTGTGTGGAGAGTTTAGATTAGGCAGGACTGAACGTATTATATTTTTATTTAGTCTTTAAATAACAATAAACTTATTATAATTTTGTTAGCTACCAAATACCACACGTCAGCTTGGCATTATTTACCTGCCTTACAGTTATTAAACACCCTCCCCAGATTATACCACAGTATATTTAGAGCAGATCCTGTATTAAACCTGTTTCCCTCATAGCTAGGGGAAAGGTTTCAATTAACCCTAACCCTTGGGTTTTCAAGTGGTGGGGCTTGGCCGGAGAAGGGTTCGTGCGAGGGGCCTAGTGTAAGGGTTATGTCGCACCCCTGACTGATAGATGGCTGATGTGCGTCGCTCCTGCTGAGGGTGAAGAAGCTGCCGAGGTGGGTTGAAGAAAGAGGGGGGCGCTCGGAGCGGAACCCCTGCGGTCTTACGGGCGGATTGGCCCTCGCTGCCCCCCTTGTCTATGCGAAGGACGGATGGACCCAGAAGTCGAGCAGAAAGGGCAGCGTGGGTGAGAGGGAGGGCTGAACCGGGAGTCTCCGGAGAAGGTTTCAGGGAGAGCTCCTTTCTTATCCGCTCCCATCATTGCTGTCCACGAGCAGCCCGAGCATGGACAGATGGCTAAAAACCAAGGAGACCTTGGAGCAAACAAAAAACCCGCGGTAAAACGGCACTGCGAAAATGCAGTTTCACAGGGAACTCTCCAAAATGTGTCGTATAAATGGCACTACGCCTACAGACACCCCTCTGGAGAGTAAAGGCTATCAATGTGGCTACCAGTCACGGTGGCTACATGGTCCCACCAAGATCGCAGGCAGCATTCCTCTCAGCAAAGGGAATGTGAGCAACAGGGTGACCTCCAAGAAGAAACTAGTTGGGCCACTGTGGGCATGGAATGGTGAGCACCAAGTTAGGGGAGGCTGCTCTACCCGTTTTGCTCGATAGTTGGTGTAAATTTCAATTGATGCTGCTCACATCCCTTGGAGAGGGGTTGGAACATTGCACTCCCAAGCCAGCAGTAGGAGTAGGGCATGAAAGGCAGGCATCCCGTTTGCAAGTCGTGGTTGTTCTGCTCTGTAGAACAGCCATCAGTGGCAGCTTCTCTTAGCTGCACGTACCTAAGCCCACCTGCTGCACCATTGACAACACTGCCCCTTGCTGTGCCGCTCAACGCCAAAGGCTGTGCCCTTCCTTAAGGCATGTGGCATTGTGGGGTTCAGAGAATTCCTGTGCTCTCCCACTGACTGCACACCTCTCTGCTGGTCATCCTAGGAGCTGATGGACACCACCTCCACTCCCATTTTATGTCCCCCAACAGCAGCTCCCATCGCTCCTTCCTCCATTCCACCAACCCCTGCCTTTAAAAAACCTCCCCCAATAGTCCTTACCTTAAAAAAAACACCCTCCTTCGCCAGCCCCCATCTTTAAAAAAAACCCTTCCCCTACCAGCTCCTGTCCTTAAAAGACGGCTCCGTAAACCTTGCCTCTTTCCTGCCCACATCTTTCATCCCTCCACTCTGGTCTCCCCATTGTCCCAGCCACCTTTCCTCATCCAACCCAATGAACCATAATTGCCCTTTCTCTGTTCACCACCAGGTAAGGGAGCATTTAACTTATTTCCAGCATCTCTTAGCAGGCAGGGGCATTTTCAGGATGCATTTCCCAAACAAGAAGCCTGAACAATGCGTTCTGTTTGCCCATTACTGGTATTGACATTCAAAGCCCTAAACGGTTTGGGGTCAGGTTATTTGAAGGAATATAGCCTCGTGTGGCGCAGAGCGGTAAGGCAGCAGTTCCTGCAGCTGAAACTCTCCCCACGGCCTGAGTTCGATCCCAGCGGAATCTGGTTTCAGGCAGCTGGCTCGGGTCGAGTCAGCCTTCCATCCTACCGAGGTCGGTAAAATGAGTGCCCAGTTAGCTGGGGGGAAGGTAATAACGGCCAGGGAAGGCAACGGCAAACCACCCCGCTATAAGGCCTGCCAAGAAAACGTCAGCAAAAAGCTGGTCTCCCTCCAAGAGTCAGTAATGACTCAGTGCTTGCACGAGAGGTTCCTTTCCTTTCCTATTTGAAGGAACGCCTCCTCCCATGTGTACCTGCCCAGACTTTACAGGGGCCGTTCTCTGTGAGCCCCTGCCAAAGGAAGTGAGGCTGGTGGCTACTAGGAGGAGGGCTTTCTCCACTGTGGCACCCCGGCTGTGGAATGAGCTCCCCAGAGAGGTCCGCCTGGCACCTACACTGTACTCCTTTCATCGCCAGCTGAAAACCTTTTTATTCTCTCAGTATTTTAACACTTAATTTTAACTTAAATTTAAATTTTACTATTCTAACTCTGTATTTTAATCTTATATCAATTTTTGCTGCGTGGTTTTATCCTGGGTGTGTTTTTAATACTGTATTTTGTATTTGTGTTTTTAAACCGTTGGTTGTTTTATTATGGTTTTAATTTTTGTGAACCGCCCAGAGAGCTTCGGCTATTGGGCGGTATAAAAATGTAATAAATAAATAAATAAATAAATACCTGTGAATCCAGGGATGCAGTTAAAAAACCCCAGGAAGAATGGTTCCGCTTTTCAGCGAACAGTATCTACAGCTAAAGTAAGGAGAGACTACGTGGATAGATTCTGTGACCTCACAGAGACGCTGCCTTTGACATCCTCTCACTCGTGTTTGACAAAGTTAGGGACGTCTCACTTTGCATCAGACCGCTGGGGCCACAAGTCAGTGCGTGGCCACCACCAGAACAGTGTTTAACAGTGTTTGCAGCATTGAGCTCACAGGACAGCAATAGGAGTAGATCACAATCTTGGCCTCTGTATCTGATGTTGCCTCTTATTCAGCAAAACCTTTTCTTTCGCATGTGATGAACACCCAAACGTTTACATATAATTCTTAGAAACCTGTATTTTATATATCGCCACACTTTTTCTTTCTTTTGTAGAAATTTTACACTAAAAAAAGTTGTTAAACATGTTGGCTGTGCGCTCTGAGATGAGGATAGGCCGACTTCCTGGAATTATCCGAGAGGAATTCGGATGCAGTTCAGGAGGCTTAGAGCACAAAAGGGAGTATCACGAAAGAATGGAAGAAGTGCCCCTGCTGGATCAGACTAGTCCAGCACTCTGTTCCCACAGTGGCCAACCAGCCGTCGGCCAGGGAACAACAAAGCAGGGCATGGTGCAACAGCACCCTCCTACCCATGTTCCCCGGCAACTGGTGCTCACAGGCTTACTGCCTCGGATACTGGAGGTAGCACACAACCATCAGGGCTAGTAGCCATGGATAGCCTTTGCCTTGGCAACAGATGGCTCACCTGAACTTGGCCAATGAACCTGCAATGGAACACGTTCTACCTTCTGCCTTCCCCAGATCTACATGGATGACTGGATGATGGCAGACTTGAATTCGGCCAACAGATTCCTCCACCACCCCGCAGACCTGACATGCCTGGGTTTTATGTTCCAACTCCCAATATCAAGAGGAGTATGATTTATTCTACCTAGTCCCGTATTCTCTTTGTAACCTCCCACAACCATGACAAAAGGGAGCCAATTCCATTCCACCTTGTCGCCTAAGACAGCTGGCTCTGCACTGTTCTTGGACAGCCCACTGGGCCCTTCTAGCTCTTTTCACTTTCCAAAACTGGCACCTCTCCCTCAGCAAGCTTGCTCCTGGCACGTACCCTTTGCTGATTCAGTTAGGGAGTACCCTGGACCTCACAGCACTACTAGAAGCGATAACATACAATTCAGCATGGATTGTGGCTGGCTGGCATACAGTGTCACCTTTCACCTGACCACTGGGGGTTTACCATTGTAATTCCTGCCTGCCTTCCAATCGAAACGACATTGATGGGCATTCTCAGCCTGCCTTGAGATTTGAGATGGATCTGGATATTGCTGGAGTTCACTTTATTGGCAGCGGCTGGTCCTTTTCAGTGGAGATGCTGCAGATGTATTGTGCCGGCTCTTGCATGGTACTCTCAGGTCAGAAGACTGATGAGCTAAAAAGTTGGACAGACCTGGAAAGATTTACAGGGAGCAGTTACTGGATGGGTGTGTTCAGGTGGAACATTTCTTGCTTCTCCTGCCTGAGATCTTTGTGGCAACAGCTTGAAGCTTGGGAGAGCCTCCCACATAACCATTTACCAAGAAGCCAGGCCAAGGAAGTCTTTTGGCATTCCTATGCGAGGCTTTTATTGCATGCCCATGGAAGTTTGCGGGTCCTTTACATAACATCATCAACCTCCAGAATGTCTCCTGTGCTTTTTCAGCTTTATTCCACTTTTAAAAAGATCGGAGATAAAGTGATAAGAAAGGTTAATGCCGAGATATCAGTAGAGTAAAATGACAGCATGCTATAATACAACCACTAGATGGCGCAGTGCAATGAAACAGATAGAACAGTGCCAAGAAAAGAAGTTTTCAATTCAGATCACGTATCCATCATGTAAAGGACCCCATCGTAATCCCAGAAAGAAGCTGGAAGCAGAAAGTCCCAGTTCTGCCTCGTATGATGAACCTCTTTGAATGCCAGGGTGTTCAGTCAGGTTGCATCACAGTAGCTAAATTAGGCTTCCAGAAAAACATGGCATGGAGTTTGGGGAGGGAATTTGTGTTCCAAGGATGGGAATGACATCCTGCCCCCCCCCCACAACTATGTTAGGTTCTCTCTCCCAGTTTTCTTAATAAATCTTACCTGCAAGTTTCTGAGTCCAGAGATATACGGCGTTGTTACCTCTTTCAAAATATCTCTCAAACTGCTGCTCTGTTTGGTTACATAGAAGTCAATCCCACTGGATTCAAGTAACCGTACATGGGATGCAGCAGTTGTTTGATAAATCTGGAAATTCTTCTACCTGAGAAGTATTTTTCAAATTTAACACGTTCTACTGTAGGACTGCAATTCCCATCAGCCATGGCTAGCATAGGCAATCATGGGAGATTATGGGAACTGCAGTCCACCATCATCTGGAGGACCACATGTTTCCCCTCCTTGTTCTACCAGTTTCAGATTTTTTAAGGACATTTATATCCATTGATTTTTCATGTAATGCTGCAAATTCTGTAATATTTCCTGTTTAATAGAGCACCTCCACATTAAGGGGGGGGGGAATGCATCCTTACCAAAAAATTTTCTTCTGGGGTCATTCCTCCTTGACTATGGCTATTTTAGATGGAGACAAACGGTGACCACATGACTTGTAATTGAAAAGTTCCCCTCTCCATCAAGTTCAATGAAACACCGCCATCTAGTGGCTGTATTATATCCCACGATCATTTTAAATAGTGCATTATCTCTGTTATTTTTTTAAAGCGAGATTACTGGGGGAAGGCGAGAGCGATGTCCTGGAGGCAGACGGTGTCATGTAAAGGACCCGCAAACTTCCGTGAGTTGCCAGTCATGAGCATGCAATAAATCACTCACATAGAGAAGCTGATAGAGGCTCTTGCTTACTCTCCAGGAGATGGATGGGTTCACTCTCAGCCCACTCCTCTGCTACCAACGAATCATGGATCCTAGGAGGCCATGGTGGAGCTTGAGCTACTCTTGGAGCTATTAAGGCCTCCCCAAGAAGCCTCAGTAGCTATTTGCATAAGCACCTTCCTTGCTACAGAATTTAGCTTTTTCTCAGCAATCCAGTGGGCTTGATATCAGCCCCTGAAGCCCCATCTTCCCTGATGTTACCTACTCCCACCCCACCCATTTCCCCTTCTCTAAACCTCTCTTGGCATAGAGAAGGAAAGGTACTCTGACAGAACTTATTTAGGTATTATATTTCTATACCACCCAATCACCGAAGCTCTCTGGGTGGTTCACAACAATTACAAAGATAAAATATGAAACGATGCATAGAAATGATAAAATACGATATAAAAGTTGAAAACTACCATTTAAAAATAATGAAACAGAAGCTAGCAGCAAGAAATTTTAAAATATAGTACCAGATAAAAACAAACTGAAAAACTGAAACGCCTTGGAGAACAAAAAGGTTTTCACCTAGCACCAAAACAAGCACAACCTAGGTGCCAGGTGAACCTTTCTAGGAAGCTCATTCCACAACTGGGGTGCCATTGCAGAAAAGGCCTTCATCCTAATAACCACCAACCTCACATCCTTTGCCAGGGGCTCCCAGAGGGGGAATGGGAATCTAGGAGAGTGAAACTAGTGTACATTGGGGTGGTGCATATAGAAATATGGAGGTTTAGGAGTGAGCCCACTGTAGCAGCACACTGGATATCTTTACTATTTTCTCATCTGGACGAAGTTCAGTGTACGTCTTTTGAGAAGTGGGGTGTTTGGGAGAAGCAAAAGAAGTCCACAGCCCTTCCTGTTCCCCTGTGCATCCATACACCACCTTGCTTGAGCTGAGACCCCCTTAGTATTATCTTACAACGCTCCTTGAAAATAAGGGTTAGGGTTGGGTGAAAATGAAGGCCCAGGCAGCCAGGTGGTGAAAATGAAGGCCCAGGCAGCCAGGTGGTGAAAATGAAGGCCCAGGCAGCCAGGTGGTGAAAATGAAGGCCCAGGCAGCCAGGTGGTGAAAATGAAGGCCCAGGCAGCCAGGTGGTGAAAATGAAGGCCCAGGCAGCCAGGTGGTGAAAATGAAGGCCCAGGCAGCCACGTGGTGAAAATGAAGGCCCAGGCAGCCACGTGGTGAAAATGAAGGCCCCAGGCAGCCACGTGGTGAAAATGAAGGCCCAGGCAGCCAGGTGGTGAAAATGAAGGCCCAGGCAGCCAGGTGGTGAAAATGAAGGCCCAGGCAGCCAGGTGGTGAAAATAAAGGCCCAGGCAGCCAGGTGGTGAAAATGAAGGCCCAGGCAGCCAGGTGGTGAAAATGAAGGCCCAGGCAGCCAGGTGGTGAAAATGAAGGCCCAGGCAGCCAGGTGGTGAAAATGAAGGCCCAAGCAGCCAGGTGGTGAAAATGAAGGCCCAGGCAGCCAGGTGGTGAAAATGAAGGCCCAGGCAGCCAGGTGGTGAAAATGAAGGCCCCAGGCAGCCAGGTGGTGAAAATGAAGGCCCAGGCAGCCAGGTGGTGAAAATAAAGGCCCAAGCAGCCAAAGCTTTACCTCAGAAATGTCTTTCATTTCTTCTGTTGAACTTGGCTTCCATTCAGGCTCTCCAGAGGGGACCCTTCCCCTAGAGGAAGCCACTAGGTATGAGTGACCACCTCTTGTAGCCGTTCTTGTGGAAAGCTTCTTATCTCCAGCTGAAAGAAAAGAAGCTTTTGAGAATTGCATTGCTAGATCAGACTTCCAAGTTCAAAACGCTTGGCCTTGTAAGCTTGCCATTCTTTTTTTTCCTTTTTTTTTACCAGAAAAAAATTCTATGCCCCCAAATTCCAACTCCATTTATAGGATCTGTCCTGAGCAGGATCGATTTCTGAGCTGGTGCCAATTTTCACCCTGCGCAGTCTGCTCCTTCCTGCTTTTTGCACAGGCTCTGAGCTCTCCTTCTCCAACCCTTTGACCTCTTAGTTACAATTGCAGCAGCACAGGCCTCTGCTGCCTCACACAACAATTCCCAGGATTGTTTCTTTGCTGCTCCTATTTCAAGTTTGCCAGGAATAGAAAAAAAACCCAGATGCCTGCTGCGCACCTTCCAGTTCACTTGGAAAATTCTTTTACGCGTTGGAGCAAAATCTGCAACCTGGCTGCATGGAAGTCAATGGAGCATAAGGCTTCTCCATGCCACGGAGAACTGGCTTCAGTTTGCAAAAGGGGCCGAGGGGGCAATTTATGGACACTGACCCACTCCCACTAAATGAGGGCTGTTCTGAAAAACCAAATTTAAATCGGCTGCTAAGGAAAAGTGTGTATTGGGTGGAGGAAGGGGCTCTACGTCGACTGGAAACTGTTGTCCAGGCCTGTGCCAGGACTATTTGAAGACGTTGGACTGGACCTAGCTAGGCTGACCATATTTTGGAAACCAAAATGGAGGACAATATGGCCGCCCTCAAGGTGGTGTGCCCACCCCAACATGCCCAGCCCCCAAGGCGCGGCCATCTTGACATGACTGGCCCCCAAGGGTCAAAGACTGTCCTAGAGAAAGCAGGCATTGAGTAGAAGATTAAAGGGAACAAAGCGTGATCCAGTAGATAGCATCTAAATTCAAATCTTCATTCCAACATATCCTTATTTTCTTGATAAGTGAGAGAAAAAACTCCATGTCCTGAAACTATAAAACTACCAACTTAAGACAGCGCTTTATCACACCAGCGTTATACTGTGCAATCACTGCAAAGTACATGCAAAGGACTCCGAAGTTTTCCAGTTTATAATCTGCTTTTATTGTGAACTACTCCCATGCATCCTGCTTTAATTGTGCTATAAAAGCAAAAGACTCGCCGTACTTTGATACTAGTTTTCGAGTGTGTCATCCGAGCAGCCACTGGGGCGCAGGAGCAGGATTTGGAGAAAAATTAAACAAATGCTTACATCTGCGTAAACTTTAAAGATAAAGACATCAAAATTGGCACAGTAATAGATATTAAGGAGAGCTTTAAGCATACCAAAGTTGAATCAGATTGGGTCATTGCTTTTTTAATGATTTTTTTTTTTACATTTCCCTCCTTAAACCCACTTCCTGGTATGCAAAGGATCTTGCTGCCCAGTAGCAGCAATGACATCAACAACGCCGACAGCTTAGCACTGTCAGGATAATTCGAGGGAAGCAGGTACGTGGGATGAGGCTTAAAGATATAGAAGCATCTGCCTTGCACAATGAAATTTGGCAAAAACCTATACATATTAAGAACGCACTGCACATTATCAGTAATTAATGTAAGAAGGCTGAATAGTACCATCCGATTAGGACAGGCAGGCTAGAAGTTGGGCCAGACAGGTGATCTATTTAAAAAAACATTTCGTAGAGATAACTTTGGGTAAATTACAACTGGTCCTTTACTCTTTCCGACCCCAATATAATTCTGTGTGCCATGGAGATGATAATAGATAAAGTTAGGATAACAATATGGAAAGAGGCCTTCAAGAGGCAGCTGGACAACCATCTGTCAGGGATGCTTTAGGGTGGATTCCTGCCTTGAGCAGGGGGTTGGACTCGATGGCCTTGTAGGCCCCTTCCAACTCTGCTATTCTATGATTCTATGGACAGGGCTCACCATCTGCTGAAAGAAACAGCCGGAACAGGAAGAACTAGGGGTCTTACAATGTTTGAGCGGAACGCTTAAGGGCTTTTATCATAAGAAAGCAAATGGCAAATGCAGACTCCTGAATTTTGAGACCCTCCCCTATTGCAGCAGCAGCATCAAGGCAACAGGGAGTTCTTTCTTTCTATTGCTTTGCCTTTTCAATACAATGAACCAAGCCAGGCTTTAATTAAAGCAAAAAAGGAATGTTTGCCATGAATATGAATTTCTGGCAGCAGCAGTTAGCTCAACCACAGCTGCACTTTGCATCATCCCAAGTCTCAGAAGAAAGGGCTTTTTTTTTCCTTTAGAATTTATCCCCCATGTCCACAGGGTGTGCAAGGTGTAGGTGAGACAGAAAGGTGAGCCCAGGCGTAATAGTTGCAGAGAGATGCCAATCATTTCAAAGTTTTCAAACTGATATATTTCTATTGTATATACACATAATAATGATGATGATGGTAATATTATTAATAATAATAATATCAAAATGTACCTTACAGTTATCTTTCAGTTCAGATATGTAGGAGTACTTTTAGTTTAAGATCAGGCCAAAAACAACAAAAATTTCCATCTCTCCCCCACCCTCCACCAGGGCCTCTTGTGCTGGGCGGGTGTGCTGGGTGATCCAGGTGAAGTCCAGGTGGGTGCAAAATCGAGCTGCTAAGGATGCACCGACGTCAGATGAAAAAAAGGGGAGACCGCTTAGAAGCCCAGGTGGGGTGTGGCTGCTTGAAAAAAGAGGAGATACAGCCGCACATGTGCGGCACTAAAACATGGGGACGGGATCAAGCCCAGGCAGCGGCAAATCAAGACGTGTGGGGTAGGGTGACCATATGAAAAGGAGGACAGGGCTCCTGTATCTTTAACAGTTGCATAGAAAAGGGAATTTCAGCAGGTGTCATTTGTATATATGGAGAACCAGGTGAAATTCCCTCTTCATCACCACAGTTAAAGCTGTAGGAGCTATACTAGAGTGACCAGATTTAAAAGATGGCAGGGCACCTGCACCTTTAACTGTTGTGATGAAGAGGAAGTTTCACCAGGTTCCCCATATTATACAAATGACACCTGCTGAAATTTCCTTTACAATACAACTGTTAAAGATACAGGAGCCCGGTCCTCCTTTTCATAGGGTCACCCTAGTGTGTGTGGGGGGGTGCGGCTGTGGGCTGCAGGCCCAGGCATCGGGAGGAAGCCTGGGCCTGTCTGATTCGAGCCCCCTGGCCGCCAGGAGGGAGCCTGGGCCAGGACAAATCAAACCCCGCGCTCGCTAGCTGAACAAGGGGGAACAAGCCTGGGCAAACCACACGTGGCTGAAGAAAGGTGGGGTCACTGGAGGCCCGGGCAGTCAAATTGCCATGTGCGCACTGTGGCAAGAAAAAAAAGAGGGGCAGGCACACTGGCTGGCTTGGATGGGGCAAGCCGTGATTATGAGTACCACTGCTAGCCGGCCCCCTCTCCGCCTCTCCTCCTTCAGCCGTGGTGCTCCTTGCTTCCTGCTTCTTTGCCGCCGCCCTCCTCTTTCCCCGCCGTTTCTGCATCCACTGGTTCTCCTTCTCTGGTCCTCTTTGCCGCTTCTCCTTCACCACCGCCAGTGGGTGGTGATGCTTCCTCTTTCTGTTCTTGCTGCTGCTTGTTGCTTCCTTCTCCGCTCCATCGCTGACTGAACACCGCTGTGCCTGACCCTCACTGCTCCTTGGTCCGCCGCCGGCGTCTGCTGCTACTCCAGCCGGGTCTTTTCCGCTTGGTGCGCACGTGCGAGTGTGCGCACCCTGCCCTGCGTTTCCCAGGAGTCTCGGATCCCAGCCCCTTGGAAATAGAAAGCATGTGCTCTCGTATACTATGCAATAGCCCTTCCTTAATCACTTCCACCCCCACACCATTTTAAACACAATTTAGCAACTCTTTTCTAAGGGAAAAGCAGGCTCGAGGTTGTGCATGGGTGGGCACGCATCCCGCCGGCGGAATCGAGGAAGGAGATGATTCATCCTTTCCCCAGGGGCAGTTTTGTAAAGCTCCTGCAGGGATCTGCCCAAGTTTGGGGGTGGAATAGAGAGGTTCCTGCAACTTGGGCAGTGATTTTGATGGCAAAGAATGGTCTCGAAGCAAAGTTCAATCATACAACAAGCCTAGGGTAAAAAGTCTCAAAGGAAACCCAGCTTATATGGCCAATCAGCCTCGTAATCATCATTAACACCTGTATTCTCAAAGGAAAAAGGAAAATAAACTTTAAAACGGAAATCCCGCTTGAACCCTTCTAAGGGCATGTCTACACACCCCAGCGTTCCGGGAGTGAGGGGCAGGATCTCGTGATATTCTGATCGCGAGATCCTCCCCTTTTGACAGATAGTGCCATTTCTTTCTTTACTTTTTTTTTTACTGAAGATGAGTGCGCGAATGCTCCAATGCGAAAGAGTGCTGGGGAACAGGGTGTGTGTGTGCGCTGTTGCACCATGTCCTGCTTGTTCATCCCTGGCCTATTTATTTATTTATTTATTTATTACATTTCTATACCGCCCAATAGCCGGAGCTCTCTGGGCGGTTCACAAAAATTAAAGCCATTCAAAGTATAAAACAACAGTATAAAACCATCATTATAAAATACAATATAAAAGCTCAACCAGATAAAAACAGCAGCAATGCAAAATTACAAATTTAAATCACCATGTTAAAATTTATTTATGGACTGTTCAAATGCTGGGAGAATAAAAGGTCTTCACCTGGCGTCTAAAAGCATATAATGTAGGTGCCAAGCAAACCTCCTTAGGGAGCTCATTCCACGGCCGGGGTGCCACAGCAGAGAAGGCCCTCCTCCTGGTAGCCACCTGCCTCACTTCCTTTGGCAGGAGCTCACGGAAAAGGACCCCTGAGGATGACCTTAGGGTCCGGGCAGGTACATACGGGAGGAGGCGTTCCTTCAGAAAACCTGGCCCCAAGCCGTTTAGGGCTTTAAATGTCAATACCAGCACTTTGAATCGGGCCGGACCTGGACTGGCAGCCAATGAAGCTGGAAAAGGACTGGCGTGATGTGGTCTCGTCGCCCAGTCCCTGTTAGTAACCGTGCTGCCCTGGTTGGCCACTATGTGAACAGAGTGCTGCACTAGATGGACCCTTGGTCTGATCCAGCAGGGCTCTTCTTAAGATCTTGCTCCCCACCCCCACCCCCGATAGGCACAGAGCACCTGAAGAGCTCCGTGCTGTGTGGGTTCCTGCCTCCTTGAGTTTATTCTCAAGGAGGCAGGAGGAAGCTGGGATGGCCGCCCACACCTCCCACGGTCTCCGGACGATCCCGAGAGAAAAGTCGGGCTAAAAGCCGTCCCAGTTATGGAATGGAGGGATCATCCCTCCCTGTCCCCGGGATCCCCTGTGCCTCATGTGGACGCACAGGGATGATTCCAGGACGATCCCCGGGATAAGGTAGACACGGCAGAAGTACATGCTCGTATGTGAATGATTCACAGCTCAATGGAATCAGTGACCTAGGGAGGTTGTGGGCTCTCCCACACTAGAGGCCTTCAAGAGGCAGCTGGACAACCATCTGTCAGGGATGCTTTAGGGTGGATTCCTGCATGGAGCAGGGGTTGGACTCGATGGCCTTGTAGGCCCCTTCCAACTCTGCTATTCTATGATTCTATGAATGTTGTTGTATGTGAATTATTCACAGCTCACAAACGAACTCCAAATACTGCTCCCTGTCTTGGAAATTAGTGCCCGGTCTTATGTGCCAGGCTTTCCCCACCTGGTGCCCCGTAGAAGTTTTGAATGACAATTCCCATTATCCCTGAACACTGGCCATGCTGGCTGGGAACGATGGGAGTTGAAGTCCAATACATCCAGAAGGCACCAGGTTCGAGAAGGCTATCGCATACGGTGGCCCTCAGCTCTCTGTCTCTCGCTCTGAAAATGGCCTGTACAAACGTGCGCACGCAACCCACACCTGCTCCTGGGTGAGAAGCTCACTGCTCTGGTGGCTGGCTGTTCTGATCCAATGCGGCTTCTGATGGACCTCAGCAAAATCTCACTCAGTCTCAACGCCCCATATAGATGCAGGGAAATCAGCCTGCATAAACGACCTCAAGCACAGATGCACAATTTAGCCTCCTATTTCCCCCTTCGTGGCAACGGGCTTCCGTCCTACGCTGGGCCTTTGGGCTTAGATGAATAGTGAATTCAGATTCACTATTCTGAATAATGATTTTTATAGGGTAGGGTAGGGGGGCACTGGGCATGAGTTTGTGGAACCAAGGGGGCGGTGACCTGAAAAAGTTTGGGAACCACTGCAATGTGTTTGTCACATTCCCCCCCCCCGGTCTTGAATCCCCCCCCCCCAATACATACTGTATAAAAAACTTGGGACTCAATAATACTCCAATGCACTTTCATAGTCCATGAAAGCTTATGCCAAAATAAATGTGTTCGTCTTTAAGGTGTTAGAAGACTTTGCTTTTTGGTGCAATAAACTAATATGGCTACTACCTAGAACTTATTCAGATATATAGCCCATCTTAGCCCAAGGGCTATTGGGGCAGGTAGCAAAGAGCTCCACCCCCTCCTTCCTGCGGAACAGAATGACAAAAGAAGCAGCTTTAGACCAGATCAAAGGTTGCTCATCTGGCCCAGTATTGCCTACTCTGGATGGCAGCAGCCCCCAGGGTTTTGGCGGGGGCGGGCGGGCGGGCTTCCCTATCCTTTAAACTGGAGCTGCTATGGATTAAACCTGCTTGCAAAGATGTTGCGTTCATTTTGCTCAGGTTTCTTAACTTCATCCTGAGTTCTGCAGCCTGGACGGATCAGGAATTCGTCAACCAGCTCAGAGCCTAATTTTGAGAAGGTTGCAAGGAAAGGAATTCCGTTACGGACAAGGAATAATAACCCCTTTCTGGTTATTACGAGGGCATCCTGGGCAGATTTCGTTAGAAGTCACGACAGGGTACATGTTGGACTAACGCCAATTAGGGCTTTGTAGATGGTAACCAGCACCTGGAATTATACCTGGAAGAGAACGGGATAGTGCCATCCCCCCTCCCCCTAGATGTGTTGAACTGCAAGCCCCATCATTCCCAGCCAATAGAAGCATTGGCCATGCTGGTGGGGAAAGATGGGCATTGCAGCATCCCAACACACCTGGAGGGCACCAGGTTGGGGAAGGCTGCTCTACAGCAAGGCCCAACAACTCACGATCTTAAGCACCCGAACTGTAGAAAGGTAACAGCAGACAATGGATAAAGGCAATTTTACTGTTTAATGCACAGTTGATGAGGATTTGGGGACCTGAACATGTTTCCCAGCATGCCGCGCTCCCCAAGCCTGATGGGACGTTACCTATCCACCCTCGGCACCGAGAGCTTTCAGCAGAGGGCTTCATCCTGTCCCATGCAGGCGGGGTGCTGCTGCAGGGAAAATACGACGGCTTGTTCTGGGCACAGGGCATGAGCGGCGGCTGGAGAAAGCCAGAGTGCTAGCCGGAAGGCCTCTGCTAATGAGCGGTGAGCTACTGAAGCTCAGTAAACCGGCCGGCCGGCCAGCCACAGAGTAATCCCTGGACAGAAGTGGGGCTGGGACATGGCTTTGCCCCACAAGAAGTGCTTACCATGAGCCAGAACACAGGTGCAGCTTCTTCCAGACTTTTTGTTATGCCTATTCCCTCGAAAACCTGCCTTGTGTTGGGGCTGCGTGGAGTCCCCTTAAAAAATAAGTAAAATCCAGCTCCTGGAACGGTAAAAATTGGATTCTGGAATCTGTATAAATAATGCCAATGTACCTGATTTCTCTGATTTTGCCTATCTTACTGGTTCTGTTATCTTGCATAACCTTTTTCTGGTGGTAGTTTGGGGGCTGAAGAGCTAAAGTGTTCCACGTGAACCACTGCAAACCTCCTGGCCTCTGGAGACTTCTAGCATGCATCGTCTGGGTGCTTTGAACTATGCCTGTTCGTCAGTGAGGGACAGAAAACCATTTTTTTTTTTAAAAAAAGGAGGCAGGTTCTGTAGATCCTGCCATGCGCGCGTTCATCTGTCCACACTCGGCACCAAGAGCTTTCAGACCTGCTGCGGCATTTGCAGGGCTGTGTGTTTGCTCCTGGAGAGCAGAGTAGCCGAAGAATGTGGCAGAGACTAAAGAATCCACCGCTTTTGTTTTTAAAGCAAGTTTCTGTCCCTCGTTGTTGTGAAGAGATACTTGGAAGCAGCTCGATCAGGATGGACAATTCCAGATGTTTTTGGCCTAGAACTTCCATGATCCCTCATCCTTGGTTATACTGGCCAGGGCTCATGGGAGTTGTAGGCCAAAACATCTGGAGGCCCACAAGGTGCCCACCCCTGATGGAGAGGATGCCTTGCTGGAAGTCTTAAGAGGCTGCAAGTTCCGAACGCCAGCAGTCTCTCACGCCTTGCCGACACACACAACCCCTGCAGTTTTCAAAGGCACCCAGATTTACAGTTCGCTGCCCTTCGCCCCTTTCCTCTCTGCCGCCTGTTCTCTCTGGGATTCTTCTGAGGCAGGCAGAGGCTTCGCGGGGGCAAGCTGGAACTCTTCCGGAACAGGTGAATCGCGCGTCTCCTTCCGGTAGAACCCCAACTCTTTCACCAGCCGGTTGATCTCTTCCCGGGACATTTCAGCCAATGGAATTCTCTGCAAAAGAAATGCAGGCGCCGGGGCTCACCACGGATCCTTGGCACGTGGCTACAAACTGCGGTGAGCCGGCCTGGCCTGGCCTCAGGGCATGCTAGGTGCTGCGCAGCCAGCTCTGCCTGATACCCGAGCAAGGCTGAAATTTTGGAGATGGACTCCAGAAGAAAAGCCCCTTTTTTCTTCTTAGGAGAAAAAAATCATGTAGCATTCTCCCCCTTTTGGCTATTTATACTGCAACTTTTAGGGTTTAATCCTACGCATGTTTAGACAGGCAAGAGTCCCACCTTTGGATATCTTCCGCATCTTGGATAGCTCATTTAGAGTTCTGAAGGGTTCTGAATGAAACCCGAAGTGGATTCGCAGCCCCACTGACATCGGAGCCACCAGCCTCCACTGGAATTCATTCTAATGTAGGTAAAACATCACTGGCTGCACACAAGAGGAAGGCTTGGGGGAACCTCAATCTTTGCAATCGGACAAAAAAAGGTAAGGAGAAAACCTCCAAGGGGGCAGCCATCCCCCGCCCCACCGGCCACAAATATCCCACTGCGTAGTCCGCATGCCCAGTGGCCACAGCACGGTGAAAGGGGAAGTGAGACAAAGCATTTCTTCACAAGGCTTTTATTGCATGTTCATGATTCGTCACTCATGGAAGTTTGCCGGTCCTTTACACGACATCATCAACTTCCAAAGTATGACCTGCACTTTCTGACTTTCTCCTGCTTTCAAAAGATCAGCATTAACTGATAAGGGACGTTAATCCAATATATCGGCAGTGTGTAATAACGGTGTTGTGTAGGGTGACCATATGAAAAGGAGGACAGGGCTCCTGTATCTTTAACACTTGTATTGAAAAGGGAATTTCAGCAGGTGTGATTTGTATATATGGAAGACCTGGTGAAATTTCCTCTTCATCACAGCAGTTAAAGCTGCAGGAGCTATACTCAAGTGACCAGACTTAAAAGAGGCCAGGGCATCTGCAGCTTTAACTGTTGTGATGAAGAAGAAATATCACCAGGTTCCCCACATATACAAATGACACCTGTTGAAATTTCCTTTTCAATACAACTGTTAAAGATACAGGATCCCCGTCCTCCTTTTCATATGGTCACCCTAGTGTTGTGCTAT
This sequence comes from Elgaria multicarinata webbii, assembly GCF_023053635.1. Classification (NCBI taxonomy): domain Eukaryota; kingdom Metazoa; phylum Chordata; class Lepidosauria; order Squamata; family Anguidae; genus Elgaria; species Elgaria multicarinata. Next base: position 18,685,589 of record NC_086188.1, on the reverse strand, counting down.
AATCACAGCACCATCTAGTGACTGTAAAATGAAACCTATGGAACTGAATTGAGAAAGGAAGTCCTCTATTCAAAGCACATGTCTGCCCAAGTAATTGAGCCGATTGTAATCCTGCAAAGAACCTGGAAGCAGAAAGCCACGGTAAGGAGGCAGGATTTCAGCGTCATGTCATGTACTCCAAAGAAAAGAAGGGTAAGAAATAGAACAGAACATCTTGAAGGCTCTCCCATACTAGAGGCATTCAAGAGGCAGCAGGGATGCTTTAGGGTGGATTCCTGCACTGAGCAGGGGGTTGGACGCGATGGCCTTAGGCCCCTTCCAACTCTATTATTCTATGATTCTATGAAGGGGAGTGCAACATTTTGTGCCAGGTCCCACTTGTTTGCTTAACGCCATTCACACAGTTTCTACTGGCAGTTTCTAATGGTGTCAAGCGTTGCGTGGCATGGCCGTAAAATGGGTTACAGTGGATGCACGCAGTGGAGACTGGTGGCTCCGATGTCAGTGGGGCAGTGAATCCGCTCTGGGTTTCAGTCAGAACTCTAAGGAGCTATCCTTAGCCACCTTTAGAGTACTGCCTGATTTGGATTGAAACCCAAGTGGATTCACTGCCCCACTGACCTCAGAGTCACCAGCCTCCACTGCCTGCAAGAGTTCAGCATTCTGTCTTACCTGCAACTCTTCATACTTAAAGTTGAGCAGCACCAGTTCGGGATCCGCTCCAGCCAGGTGTTTCAGGACAAGGTTGTGGCTGGAAGAGATTGTCAAGGAACCTGACAGGCTGGCGTTATGGGAGGGGTGGCAACAGCGCTGCCGTTTTCTTCTTCTTCCTATGCCAGCCGGGAAGTTGAACAAATCAGTACTTCGGCCTCGGGCAGACTTCCCCAATCCCAATGCCCACCCAATGTGTTGGACTACAACTCCTATTATCCCCAGCCAGCACAGCCAATTGGGGATGGTAGGAGTTGTAGTCCAACACAACAGGAGCACCGCCAGGTTGGGGGAGGTTGGCTCAAAGGTACTGCAGGATCTGTCGGCTTTAGGTTCCTAGGGCAGAGACGGAGAATTGCAGGATGTTCCTTTTAAAAGGCTGTTTTGCATTTTGGACCACCATGCTGGAGTCAATACACGCCCCGCCCCCCATTCCCACCCCTCTGCCCCTGTTGTTAGCACGGAGTCACGGATGCCCCAGACAGCCCCATGCCAACAACTGGTGCAGAGCTAGAAAGTATTTATGGAATAAAAGTCCTAGGTCGAAAGCAGCTTCCTTTTGTATCACGGACCGTTTTCTCACGGCACAAGGCAGGAGACGCCACCCTTCCTTCGCATCTAAACAGGGCCCTGCTGGATCAGGCTGAGGGTCCACCCCGTTTCCCATAGAGGCCGGCTAGAGGCCGCCCTGTCCTGCTTGGGGACTCTTCAGGGGCAAGAACCCGACTCCCAGGGCCGTCCCCCAATAACCGTCTATTTGGAAACATACGTCTTCTGAGCCTCGTGGCGGCGTATTGCCGTCTTCCCAGCAGTAGCCACTGGCTGCCTTCTCCTCCACGCATTTGTCTAATTCCCTTTTAAAGCCATCCAAATTGCCGGCCGTTACTACAGCTTGTGGTAGCGAGTTCCGCAAGTTATCTATGCCCTTGCAAAGTAGGTACTTTGCCCTAAACATGCCAATCAAGTTCATTGAGTGACTCTGAAGTTTTAGCATCCTTGCAAGATGGGAAGCCACTTCGCTTTCTCTACTACGCCACGCATGATCTTATCGAGCTTTTGTGCCCCCTTGCCTTTCCCCCTGTCGGGACACGTATCCAAAACGAGGTTCTGCGCTTACATTAAAAGACAGAAAACCATTAGGTTTCAGAGTGAACGTTTCCATTTACTGAATGCACCCCTTGCCGGCTGCTGGCTGCTTCAGGCAGGCATGCTGCATCCACTAGCCGCAAGGTGGGCCCAATCCCTACTAAGGGAGGCAGTTCTCCATTCTTTACCGGCACGTAGCCATGCCTCTGGGGCCAGTAAAACCACGTGACACCGACCCCACGCCCATGAAAGGCCTTGTCTGCTTCAAAAGGGGGAAGGTTGGATTGCTGTCGTTTAGTTCTTCTTGTTTAGCTTCTATACATTTTCTGGCTGTCTGATTTGCACCGATAGGTAGACACGGCAGAAGTACATGCTCGTATGTGAATGATTCACAGCTCAATGGAATCCATGACCTAGGGAGGTTGTGGGCTCTCCCACACTAGAGGCCTTCAAGAGGCAGCTGGACAACCATCTGTCAGGGATGCTTTAGGGTGGATTCCTGCATGGAGCAGGGGTTGGACTCGATGGCCTTGTAGGCCCCTTCCAACTCTGCTATTCTATGATTCTATGAATGTTGTTGTATGTGAATTATTCACAGCTCACAAACGAACTCCAAATACTGCTCCCTGTCTTGGAAATTAGTGCCCGGTCTTATGTGCCAGGCTTTCCCCACCTGGTGCCCCGTAGAAGTTTTGAATGACAATTCCCATTATCCCTGAACACTGGCCATGCTGGCTGGGAACGATGGGAGTTGAAGTCCAATACATCCAGAAGGCACCAGGTTCGAGAAGGCTATTGTATACGGTGGCCCTCAGCTCTCTGTCTCTCGCTCTGAAAACGTCCTGTACAAACGTGCGCACGCAACCCACACCTGCTCCTGGGTGAGAAGCTCACTGCTCTGGTGGCTGGCTGTTCTGATCCAATGCGGCTTCTGATAGACCTCAGCAAAATCTCACTCAGTCTCAACGCCCCATATAGATGCAGGGAAATCAGCCTGCATAAACGACCTCAAGCACAGATGCACAATTTAGCCTCCTATTTCCCCCTTCGTGGCAACGGGCTTCCGTCCTACGCTGGGCCTTTGGGCTTAGATGAAGTGTCCCCTTCTGCCCACCTGCCTCGCTCAGAGCCTGCATGAATGACCAGAAGGATACTGCAGAGGGAGATCTTCTGTGATAAAGGCCTTCACCTGGAAGAACAGGAGTAAAGGGCAAAGATTACAGGTGGTGGGCACTGTTTATTTCTTGCACGATGACAACACCAACGATGCAAATGCAGTTATAGAGAGTTTTCTGCCCAAAGGACTTTATGGTCCAACGGTGCAATCCTGTACATGTCTATTTATTTATTTAAAACATTTATATCCAGCCTTATATCACTAAGATCTCAGTACAATTAAACAATAAATATGCACAGTTAAAAACAAATTAAACCATGATCCAAGTTAAAACAATATATAATTTAAAAGTCAATGAAGGTGCTCCTTACCTTCTCGCATTCAGAAGACCATTGGCTCCTAGGGGGAAAAGCAGAGAAAAGGGGGCATCAGTGGCAGAGCACTGGAATTTCTCTGTGCCCCACCGTCCCACCTCCCTCAAGGAGGGGTGCAGCCCTGCCTGTGAAGGGCGGAGGGCTGAGAGAGGCCAAACCTTTACTTACCGGGACGATGGGGGCAGCAAAGGCAGGGAGAGGAAAGGAGGGGGCTGGACTCGTGTCCATCGGTTCCTAGGATGACAAGGAGAGAAATGTACAGTTAATGACAGGGACCCAGACGATCCCTGTACCCCCCACAGCCCCACATGGCCTACGGAGCTCCAGCCCTGCCTGTCGAGGCAGAGCTGAGCCAGGTTGAATTCTTCCTTACCTGAGGGGGGGAAGATGAAAGGACAAAGGTGGCGGGGCGGATCAGGGAAGGTCGGAGGGAGGGTGCAGGGGAGGTATCCATGGGGACCTAGGACGAAAAAGAAAAATGCAATTAATAGGAGGGCAGCAGGTGACCTCTGCAGCCCTCAATCCCGCACCCCTTAAGGCCCTGCCTGTCCAGGAAGAGCGGAGGCAGGGTCAACATTTCCTTACCTGAGGGGGGGAAGACCAGGGAGGGAAGAAGGTGGCGGGTAGGATGAGGGAAGGACGGAGGGAGGGTGGGGGAGTCGTATCCATTGGCTCCTAGGACGAGAAAGGGAAAGGTGTGACATTAATTGGAGGGCCCCAGCCGTCCCCTGCACCCACCCTCCCGCCTGCCTTAGGGAGGGGGGCAGCCTTTGGCCTGGAGGGCCTCAGCAAGGGGCACTCTTAGCAAGGGGGCGTCCTCCCCCTTGGCCCTACCTTCCTCCCATTCCCCTCAGCCCTCCAAACCCAGGGACCACCACTCCAGTCCCTGATCTCCCCCCTCTCCTCGCTCTGGCCTCCTCCCTCCACCCTCACTGGGCATGGGCCCTTCCTTACCGGCCAAGATTGCCGTCGCCTCGCCATCGTTGCCTGCTATGAAGGTGGGGATTCCGCGCCAGGCCAACGGTCTCCTGCAGCGTCTTTTGGAACTCTCCGTCATCATGGAAGCTAGAAGGCGGCCATTGTGACAGTGCCATGGGCCAGGCCCAACTGAGCTGGCGAACTGGGACCTCGAAGGCCAGCACCTGTGAACTGGCCTTCAGGACTCGAGCAGGGAGGGTCTCCTGGGATAGGGAGGAGAGTCTCCGGGTTTGAAAGAGGTGGATGAATCCACCGGATTTCACATTGGAAAAGGAGCTGAGATGGAGGAGAATTTGGTGGAAGTTTGCAAATCACTCGAAAATGCCCTGTTCCAGCCCCTGAAGCCAAGCATGAATGGGAGCGCGTGTTCTCCGAAAATGCCAGCAAAGTCCCGAACTTGTGTTTGGGAAACGTGCACTTGAAGAAAGGCACTCTGTTTTTAATGCCCTCTCTTGAAGACTCCCATTTTCATGGTATAAACAATGAAGGAAAAATGCACCCTTTTGAGAAATGCACCCAGAAATGCACTTTCCCCATTTGAAGAAACCCAGAGAAAGAAAAGGCCCAAGTCAGAAGAGGGGCACGCGGAACCCAGCTCTGAAGTGACGTCTGGAGAATGTCGGTGACTCCCAAGATCTCTGGTGCTCCATCCCTAAAAGGCCGCGGTGATTCATCCCGACACGTTGTGGCGACAACTCGGAGTTCTCGTCCGTTGTGGACCTGGAGGGCTGGGCAGGCTGTACGTTGCATGGTTTCAGCATCTGGCTCTTTTCAGAGTTTAATCAGGTGTTTGTGAATAAAGAAATTCACAGAACAAACAGATGTATGCACATTTACTCTGCATGATTTAAAATGCTGCAGAGTCTAAGGCCATAGCTAGACCTAAGGTTTATCCCTGGATTGTCCTGGGGTCAAACCTGTTCACTAAGTTGACACCCAGGAGATCCAGTGCTCAGGCAGGGGCGAACCCTGGATGATCCCAGGATAAACCTTAGGTCTAGCTGTGGCCTATGTCTCCTTGGGGCAGAAGTTCATGGAGAATGCTCTTTGCACCTGGAGGCCAGAGCACACCTGTGCCTGCAGCCCCAGCACAGCTTGAATCTTTTCCTTGCAAAGGGGGAACCTGTGGAATTGCTGTGGGGCAGGCTGTGCTGGGACAGGGCTGGGAAACAGAGCAAGAGAATTCCCTTGTTAGTTCAGAGCAGTGGAGGTGAAGATGGTCAGAGGGAGGGAGGGATTTGTGTGCCCCCAATTCCTTCTCTTCCGAGAGCATCCTTGGGGCTCAGATCTGCTCGGAGCAAGTCATCCAGTGCCTGGAAGAACGTGCCCCCATTTCTAGGCATGTGTGTTTAGCGGTTTTATTTGTTTCTCAAAGGCAGGCAGTCTGCACATGCACATTCACCCACTGAATTCCTCCAGGTTGGGGCTGACAAGGTGTGATGGCATGGGATGCTGCGACCTTGATGAAGCTAAGTGGGTCTAGGCCTGGTCAGTTTCTGGAAGGGTGACTACCAGGGAACCCCATGTACATTGATTCCTGCATTGAGCAGGGGGTTGGACTCGATGGCCTTGTAGGGCCCTTCCAACTCTATGATTCTATGTCCTCCGCAAGAGATCCTGGGACGCGGCTCTCCAAATGGGTGGGCAAATCTCCTGGGCCGTTCTCCCAATCTGGGTGACCTTGCCCTTTTCTAACATCGTAAGAAGAGCCCTGTTGAATCAGACCAAGGGTCCATCTAGTCCAGCACTCCCTTCACACCTTGGCAAACCAGCCACCGGCCAAGGATGAACAAGCAGGACAGGGTGCAACAGCACCCTCCCAGGAACTGGTGTATACTGGCTTCCTGCCTCGGATATTGGAGGTGGCACATTGCTGTCAGGACTAGCAGCCATGGATAGCCTTCCCCTCCAGCAATTGACCCCCCCAAAAAACCTTTAATGCCATCCAAGCTGGTAGCCATCACTATATCTTGTGGTAGTGAGTTCCAGAGTTTAACTATGCACTGTTCTTTTTCTGAATTTATTCCTGCAGATCTCGAACCCCTGGTGGCGGATGGCTTGAGGGTCCCTCTCAGGGTGGAAGTGAGATTATGGTGGTGGACAAAGGAGCTCTGGTTCTCATGTGCTTTTGCTGTTCCTTCCGCAAGGAAGCATCCGTGCGCACTGGGCATGGGAGACGGACAGGCACAGCCCCGCCAGCGGGAACCCAGCCGGCCCAAGCGCCAGTACAATCAGGCCTCTGGATCCCAAGCATCGTAGGTCCATCAGGTGCTGCCACAGAAAGGCTAGTGGTCGCGCTGGGAAGTAGTTAGGGTGACACTATGGAAAGGAGGACCGGGCTCCTGTATCTTTAACAGTTGTATTGAAAAGGGGATTTCAGCAGGTGTCCAGAATCAGCTGCATCTCTGTCCTATTCCAAGGCTTTGAAAGCTCAGCGTGAGTCAGTGCATTTCTCACTAAGGGCAGTTAGTGGCCCCACCCCCGCCATGCTCAGTGTATCCTTGGACACTTTAGAGAAGGCCGCGCGGGGGCACGGAGAGGAAGGAAGACGGGCTTCAGTGGGGTGTGTGAATGACCCTGGGCTAATCTCCCCCTGCAGCCCTCTCAGTATGGAAGAGGGATGCTCCTGAAGGTTCCCGCCTCCACGGCCGCCACTCACGGGGCACACGCCACTGTTGGTTACTGCAAGTACAGGAGCGTTGTTGCGTGAGCACGTGTGCGACATTAGGCCACCCCCACATGTGTAGGGGTAGGAGTGGGCGGGGCTAGGCAGGTGACGTTTAGATGTGCTCTCCTCAGCATTGCGCACTGCCGCGTCACAGCTGGCTACGGGGCAAATGCCTATGTTTTTAATGACTCAGGAGCCATGCGCACGAGCGCAGACACGCAGCAACACATGGGCGCCTCTACCTGTGCTGTGTTTCTGGGAAGGAACATGCGCTCCAGCGCAGAGCTATGCTTGTATTCAAAAAACCAGAAGAAAGACACTCGGTGGTGAAACACACCGATACCCATCCCAAATATGTCGTGGAAATAGGGGAAGGGACACAACAAAAGCCATCAGGGATGTTCCGGTGTTTCATAGAATCATAGAACAGCAGAGTTGGAAGGGGCCTTCAAGGCCATGGAATCCAACCCCCTGCGCAGTGCAGGAATCCTCCTTGAAGCATCCCTGACAAGCTGCCTCTTGAAGGGCCTCCAGTGTGGGAGAGCCCACGACCTCCTGAGGTCATTGGTTGCATTGCTGGTCGGGCTTCGCTTTCCTGTTTTTGACACCCTTTGCTTCTTTCCGAGGCGCGTCTGCAGGGAGTGCGCGGTGTCCTGTTTTTCTTCCTTGTTCCCTTGATTTTCAGCAGGAGCAAATTCCCCTGTGCTCCCCTCAGAAATGGCACGGCATCCCCTTGATGTCAGGAGAGTCCTGAAGGTTTATAGAGGCAGAGCCACACCTCTTTGTCAGACAAATGCCCTGTTGGGGGTCATTCCGTCCTGCGGCTTTGAGACAGAAGGTTTCCAATGCCGCTCGGAGGAGACGGCTAAAGGCTTGTCTTTGCCTAGTCTACGCCTGCCTTGAGTGCTCTTAAGCCACCAATGTCTTTGCCCATCCCACAAGAGCAGCCAATGACCTCAGCAGCTTTCCCCCCTTGATCTTCCGCTGCCTGAGATTCGTAGCGCAGCTCCCTGTTCAAACCGTAGCACCGGAGCTGGGCAGACGGGGGCAGAGTTGGCAGGGGGGCTGTGATTTGGAGGGGGGCTACTCCGAGTCCCCCTGGGCAAAGTGGCTTGATTTTTCTGTTGCCGATGATGAATTTGCCCAAAGAAAAGCACGTAAAGCATTTCTGAGTGTGAAGAAGTCGTGGCTTATATACCTCTTGCATAAAAGCGCTTCCGTTAGCTTTTTCATAAATCATTCTAGGTCATACGTGTTGAGAACTGATAAAAAAAGTACTTAATGAGCAGTTTGACATGGGGCCTACATTTCCCGTCTGTCCCGGGCCTACGGCCAGCTTTGCCCAGCCCGGCGTAGCACCTTTGCTAAACATTGCGAGCTCGGCTTCTGTGCCTCTGCGGTGGCGGCCTGTGGATGGCATGTCTTCCCAGCCATGAAGCAGCTACTACTCTTTTGGATCCTGCCCTAAAGGGTCAAGCTTTGGTATGTCCAACCTGATGTACTGTTTTCACGCACAAGAGAAAAGACTGTTGGTCACTTACCAAAAAGGGATATCTTTGAGTATGCGAAACAGTACATCAGGGCCACACCCTAACCTCAGATTTAATATTTCCACTTCTTTCTCCATTAGTCCAACTTCACCTGATGCACCGTATCCAGTTCTGGGCACTATAATTTAAGAAGGATGTGTTAGCAGAAGTCTCTCCATTTTTAACAGGAAACTGTAAAGTAGCCATCATATTGCAGGCAAAATGTCAGAATGTCATGTATGCGAAAATATCTCCTTGTGTGCATCCTTGCATCTGTCTTATCTAATATAAACAAGAGCTCCGGCTCCAGTCCTCCTGTGTCAAAGTTAACTTTTTGTAACTTACTGTAAGGCCAAAGGTATTGTTTATAGAACAGAGAGAATTGTTTAGCATAATTAGCTATGCCCCAGTGTTATGTTCTGATTGGTTTATGCTGCTACTGGGCCCTGCCCCTTGCAGGCTTCAAATGCTGTGCTGAATTCCCAATGTCTTTGTCTGATTGCTCCCTTTGAAGAGACCAGACCTTGATTACTAATCAATAAAGCGCTTTCGAACCCTCTGTCGCTGGAATGGGGGAGTCTTGCTTAGGGGCTGTTTGGATTTCGTCCCTGGGTGAAAGAACCTTGATCTAACAAATGGCGCCTGACTCGGATGTAACCCAGAGTCGGATCTGTGCCTGCCAGTGGAACGAAGGCCTAGATTGAGGGAGCGATCGCCAAGAGATTTCTCTTGCCTCTAGTAGGTTGAATTGTGCACTGTGCAGACATGGAGACCGAATTGACGGGACCATTCGAGTCAAGGTTACAAAACCGACTCCACCCCGACAGATGGAAGGGAACAGGCAACAACAAATTGCAATCAGACGTGATAAGAAAGGGCGAAGACGGGAGATGGCTATTTGGTGAGTAAAAAGCCCCCCATGGACCCTGACAGGGAAATGAGGGAGTGGGTGATAACTCTGTAGACCTCAGAAATAGGAAGCTTATAATCTGTATTGGAAAAGAGTCCCCAAGCCCATTGGTTGTTGTCTTTGGGAAAGCTTTCATTGAAACTGAAATTGAAACTGAAACGGTGTATGAATGAGTTTAAAAAAATGTTTTGTGAACGTGTTTTTATGTTAGATTGCCCCCTTGTGGATCTTTTGATCCAAAGTTAATTTCAGCTGTGTCATTGGAATCAATTTGCAAACATAGAAATGTAGTTAAGAAATGTACCTCTCAAAGGATCCTTGAGTGTTGGAATGTGAATTACAGAAAAGTTAATGTTTGTGTTAAAAGTAGAAGAAAAAGAATGGTCAGTTTGTGTTTCCACCCGGCCCAAGTGAAAGAAATTTGAAGCTTTTGTTTCCCTCCTACGGATCCCCTTTTGCAGAAGTTTGCTTCTTCTTCTGTGCTTAGCAGCTAGAGATAAGCAGAAAGAATGTTTTGTTTTCAGTGAAAGTAGTACTTTGTGTATTTTGTCTTTCATAAACCTCAGATAATTAGAAAATGTAGAACCCCACTTTCACGGAAGAAATGTCTTCCATAGCTTTGAAGATTCACTGCCTGAGTTAAAACTCAAGTCCTTGCAAGCACAAATAGTGCAGACGTTTTGTCAACCGTTTTGCCAAGAGGAGAGAAAGATCAGAGGAAAATGTGTAAAGTGGAGAGGAAAAAAAAAAAAGAGAGAGAGAGAGAGAGAGAGAGAGAAAGATGTGCTAATGTAGAACGAAAATGAGACTGAGAAAGTTGGTTTGAAAGACTTTTAGAAATGTTGTTTTGAAAAAGATGTGGTAAAGTGTAAAGTATTTGAAGAGAAGAGGTGAAACAGGAAAGTGTTTGAAGGTTAGTGTACGTGGCATGGTTTTTGACCAGAAGGAAAAAGGGGGGTGAAGCCCTGCCTTGAAAAAGTTAGTGAATGGACAATCTTGCGCCCTCTGCTGACGAAAATTGGAAATCCTGAATTGCTGTATTTTTGTGTGTGTTTTGAATATTATGTTCTGAAAATTGCCCAGTGGCTCTTTTGGGCAAGGATATTCTTATTGCAGGCCCAAATTTCCTTTGGCCTAATAGAACATTTGAAATGCTTTGAGCCCTGAGCCTGAGCCTGAGCACTAAATGCAACTACAACAGAAGCCTAAAAGTACCCCTGTGTCCCTGCGTCAGTATCCTTTGAAATTAGAAGCCAGAAGAAGAATACAGCTATTTATTGCTTTTTAAAAATGGACTTGTGAAATAATTCAAGCAATTAAAAACTCCAGCTTGCATTACTGTGTTTGCACAACCAGCCTCAGGTGTGCTGTGCCAAAAAGTGGCACAGACCAGTGGAGTACAGTGGAAGAAGCCGACACCTGAACCCCATCTGCCAGTCCAGATATGAGATCAACCTCCTCATGGACCCAAGGCTCGCCTTATTGAAACCTGCCACGTTGATACCTGAACTACAAAGAAAAGAAGACGTTCCAGAGCATGAATGCCTTGAAGTCTTGCAATTTGGCACCAAACCTCGCCCAGACCTATATGATGACCTCGAGTTGTTTACTGATGGATCCAGCTACAATTGTACAACAAGCAGCTGAACTCGTAGTATGCACAGAAGCCCTGATGCTTGTTTCAAGCAAGACTATATTTACCGATTCAAAATATCACATGGACAGATTTGGAAAGAAAGAAGATTTGTGACTGCCAGTGACCCATGGAGATCTGTTAGAAGCCCTGATGTTGCCAAAAGAATTGGCTAATTTGTCTACAAACAAGCTGCCATGATTGGAGCTAGCCCATTTCTCAGTATTTGAATCCACCTTATGAAAAAGAAGACTTGGAATTAGCACAAGAACTCAAAGCTTTCAAGAACCCAGAAAGATGATTTGTTACCCCTGATGTGCCAAGAATCATAATGACCTCCCTGTTTAAAGACCAGGTGTTTAAAGACCTCACAAGACGGACATTGATTAGCCTCTTCAATGACTGAAAGACTTTTTGAGAACCATGATCAGCCAAGGAATATAAATAAATGCTCAGTGAATTGTTTTACTGGTCTCATTTGTAAATGCATCAAAAGAAAAGCCCCTGCAGACATGGACTTGTTGTCCTTTTTTAAGGAATCCAGATTGACTTTGTTGAAATGTAAAAGTTTTTTTGAATACCTACTTGTTTTTGTTGACTAACTGACTGGTTAAGAAGAAGTTTTTTTCTTGCCTGAAACCATAGAATCAGATCTAGAAAGCTATTTTACTTCTTAGGTAGTGCAGAACATGGCAAAAGCCCTCTAAATAAACTGGCGCCTCCATACCTATGGAGACTCCAGTCGGGTAGGCAGGTAGAGTGAATAGGACCCTGAAAAGAGACCCTAGCAAAAATTAAATTAGACATTTCCTTGAAATGGGTGGATGTATTTCCAATTGCATTGTCAAAAGTCAGAAAAAGTCTTAAATTGTTTCATTTTGAACTAATGTTTGGCTTTTCCCCTCAGGTTTTAGTGGGGGAACAAGACAAATAAATAAATGGGAATTGGGGAGTGTTTTATTCCAAGAATATGTAACTGCCCTGCAGTTTTCTTTTTCAGCTCCAGCGTTACGCTGTACCTTTCCAGAGATTGTCATTAGAAGAACCCTATCCACCTGTTCCAGACTGCCTGCTCAAAAGTAGAACCCTAGAAGTGAAAAAGGCCTTACTGCTTTGTACTTGTAAGCGAAATTATTAGAAACAGATAAATGGACACATTGTTCTAAAATAAAGCCTCCCCTGGCCCCGCGTGCCAGAAGGACACAGGCAAAGCAACGGCCATCTGCCTTCTGGTGCACCGGAAGCCGCCTGAAGCACAGGCGAAGAAACCAGCACGGATCAACCTAAGTACTCAGCCCAACATTTAAGGGACACTGAAGTTAAATTTGATAAGTAAAACTAATGAGCTTACATGATAAGACACAGGCATGCCTACATCATTCACACGTGGGTCTCAAAATAAAAACACGGAGAAGCTTTCATGGCTGATCAAAGCACTAAAAGGAGAACGAAGCCTGCCTTTTTTGATGGCAAAGATTCGGTGCACAAATCAAGCCAAGCATCCGGGATTTGTGGGCTTTCAAAGGCACACGGCGTAGGCTTTTCGCAGAATACGAGAAACCACCCACCACCCACAGAAGAATCCTACTAGGTGCTGCTAGACCCTTTGTTGCTACGCCTCGAACAGGGCTGCTCTTCTGGATTTATTTTTTGCAGAGATTCAACCCCAGATTCCTGTGCACATCTCCGTTTTAAGGAGGCTTGCAGCAGCTCACGGGGAAGGACCCCTGTGGATGATCTTAAGGCAGGCACATATGCGAGGAGGCGTTCCTTCAGATAACCTTCAAATAGCAACAAAGTTGTTTCTTGGGGTAGCTCTAAAGTCACCAATGTGGTTCCTGTGGGCACTAAGATGCCCCCAGCCCTTCTCTTCATGCCCACCAGGCTAAACAAAACATAAGCCAGCTGCACCGGTGTTCTAATTCCCACTGTGTTTTGAGACTTTTCCCCTTTATCAGGGGCAACTGAAACATCTAACATAGTGGTTCCCAAAGTGGGCGGTACCGCCCCCCTGGGGGCGGTGGGATTGCATAGGGGGGCGTTAAGAGGAAAAGGGACGGCAGGGGGGCGCTGGCAGGCAAAGGGGCAGCAGGGGGGCGCTCGAGGTGGTCTCTCCAGAAGGTACTAAAATAGAGTAACTAGAGACCCACAGGGAAAATCTCTAAATCTGTGCAAGTCCGTCTAAATCTGACCGGGAAATGGACGCCCCCTGCAGCTTTTCCAGTATGAAGTCTGAAGTCTCTCACGCTTTGAGTCTATGAGATAGGCGGTGGGGGAGCGCTTTCGCGCCAGACCAGCCGATGCCACGTGCGTCGCAGAGAAGGCGGCACCTTCGAAAAGGGCAGCTTCAAAGAGGCGGTGACTGGGCAGTTGCTTCCGAGAGGTGGTGGGGGCTGCAGCAAGCGAGGCTGCTTTGAAGCTGCTGCAGGAGGAGCTTTGCATTGGAAGAGCTGTTAATGGGAGTGATGAGAAATTCTCCTGACTTAAATTAGTCAGGATTAACTTAAATCCCCGTCACTTAAATGGGTCTACGTTCAGACTTACATTAGTGTTTACCCTCTGTTCTAATGGCAACCAATGGGTGCCGAGGGCACACAACTACAATGAGGTACAATATACTGAATAATATTAACAACAGTGTGTGTGTGTGTGTGAGATAGAAATCTCAATAATTTTTTTGGGTCTTTTTGTTTCTTAATTTGCCATAAAATTCTTTCCACAGAATAACAAAATGTCACAATGTTTTTTGAACTGACATAAATTTATTTCAATAGGCTTTTTAAACAGAAATGTTCTTTCAGAAGGCTTTTTTTAAAAAAAACAAATGTTCTTTCTAGGCTTTTTTTTAACATAAAGTTCTTTCAATGGGCTTTTTTTAACATCAAGTTCTTTCCATAGGCTTTTTTACATAGATTTTTTTCGATAAGCTTTTAAACTTTTTTTAAACCTAATTTTCTTTCAGTAGGCTAAATATTTTTCAATAGGCTTCTTTAACATAGATTTCTTTCGATAAGCTTAGACTTTTTAAACATAATTTTCTTTCAATACACTAACATACTTTCAATAGGCATAGGTATTTTTCAATAGGCTTCTTTATGTTAAAAAAAGCCTATTGAAAGAAATTTATGTTAGTTCAAAAAACATTGTGACATTTTGTTATTCTGTAGAAAGAATTTTATGGCAAATTAAAAACAAACAAAAAAACCCATTTATTGAGATTTCTACCACCCCGGTTGTTAATATTAGTCAGTATATTGCACCTCATTGTAGTTGTGTCCCCTCAGCACTCATTGGTTGTCATTAACTTATCAACTACTGCCTTCTTTAATTTTGTACTCTCTGTTCTAAACCACCAATTTGCTGTTGTGAGAGCATATCTCACACTACAACTTTTCTAGGAGCAGTTTGAGGTGTAAATACCAGATACAGCAGATGTCCTACTATAATGGACTTAAAACAGGGGAAATGGCTCTTAATAAAAGGGTCAAGTGTATTTGGTGACTGCATCACACCAGCACAGAAATTAGCTTGCAGCATCTCAAAAGACAGAAACAGTGTGGAGTCTAGGTTAGAGTATCAAACTAGGACTGGAGGAACCCAGGTTCAAACCTCCATCTCAGCCATAAAGCTCATTGGGGCAGTGACTATGTCTCAGCCTAACCTACATCACAGGGTTGTTGTGGTTCTCCTCTGTCCCATTTCAGTTAACCTCAAAGCTGTTGCCTTGAGCTCCCTGGGATAAAGATGGGGCATCAGTACAATAAACAAACAAACTATAAATAAAATAAATATAGCTCTTAAGGCTGCAAAGCTGATCTTGAAAGTGAATTCAAATGCTGCCTGATGACATTATAGATAGGTCTGCAGCATTCTGTATTCATAGAATCATAGAATAGCAGAGTTGGAAGGGGCCTACAAGGCCATCGAGTCCAACCCCCTGCTCAATGCAGGAATCCACCCTAAAGCATCCCTGACAGATGGTTGTCCAGCTGCCTCTTGAAGGCCTCTAGTGTGGGAGAGCCCACAACCCCCTGGGAGCTGTAGTGCTTTTAGAGTAGGTGTTCCATTTTTGGGATGCCACCTCTCAAACAATTAAGCTGGCCCAAGCTTTCTGGAGTATATTGGATTTGTATGGATAATTCAGTATGGGTATTAAGATGTTATGTAGAACAGGTTTGTCTGAATTGTGTGCTATGAAATCAGACCTGTGACCAAGGCTATGTTTGTTTGGGCACGTTGGTGAGCTTTGGGGGCTGGACATGTTGGTGGGGGTGCCTCCTTGGGGGTGGCTATGTTGTCCTCCTTTTTGGTTTCCAAAATATGGTCACCCTACCTAAAACCCAGGGGCCGAGCAGGAAAGAGCAGGAAATTCAGCTGCTCTGCCCATTTTATTTACACTTTGGTGATTTTAATTAAGCCTATGCACTTATTTTGACATTATTCCAATCATATTTAATGATTAAATTCTTTGTTTTAGATTAGAATAAAAATGACAGAAGCAGGGAAATCAAAAAAAGAAATGTAGACAATATAGCTTGGGATATCTTAAGTATGGATTGATATATCCATACTTAAGATATCCCAACAAACACCAACAAACCAGCAGCTGCCCACGTGCCTGTTATGTGAAAAGGTGTTTTCTAATGAGGCAATGGAGCCTTCCAGACTGCAAGAACATTTAAAGAACGCACATCCTGACAAGGCAGATAAGAACGTAACTTTTTTTCAATCACTTTGTGACAAATTTCAAAAGCGGCCAACACTGTTAAACACGATTCACAATGCTTCACAACAACAAACTGATGGTTTGCGTGCATCATACAACATCTCCTTGTTGATTGCTAAGTCAGGAAAGCCGCATAAAATCGGTGAAGAGCTCATCCTACCAGCAGTTAGTGAGGTTCTGAGTACTGTTTTGCATAAGTCACCACATGATATAATGAAAACCATTCCTCTCAGCAACGATTCAGTGCAAAGACCCATCGATGAAATGGCTGAGAATGTGGAAGATACACTGTGCAGCACACTAAGGACAACAGAATTTGCATTACAGCTGGACGAGTCAACTTTACCAGGCAATGAATCTTTGCTTCTCGCTGCTTATGTGCGTTTTATAAAAGACGGGAGTTTGGCTCAAGAGTTGTTATTTGCAAGGCAACTAAAAACCGATACTAAAGGGGAGTCAATATTTCGTGTGGTTGAGGAGTTCTTCAATGAAAAGGAAATTCCATCAACGACTGGTCGCTACCGTGGGTGTGTTGCTTACTTGAAAAAATCAGTGCCCAATATCTTTACTTGAAAAAATCTTTACTTGAAAAAATCAGTGCCAAATATCTTTACTTGAAAAAATCAGTGCCAAATATCTTTACTATTCACTGTGTCATTCATCGCCAACATCTGGTGGCAAAAAACCTCAGTGGTCGCCTACACAATTCATTACACACTGTCATTACTGCAGTGACTAAAATTAAAGCCCAGGCTCTCAATGATCGACTATTCCGGGTGCTCTGTGCTGAGAATGATGAAGACTTTGAACGTTTGGTGCTTCATACTGGAGTTCGTTGGCTATCAAAAGGAAACTGTTTGAAACGCTTTTACAACCTTTTTGACACTGTTGTGGAGTTTTTTGAAGGCACGAATGCTTTGCTCAGTAATGACCTCAAAGAAATCAGGCATGACATTGCTTATTTGTCTGAACTATTTGCAGAGTTCAATGCAATGAATGTGCAGTTGCAAGGAAATGACACCAATCTTATTAAGGCCAAATCCGTCGTATCTCGTTTATTGCAAAGTTAACTCTATTCAAGTGCAATATAGGCCGTCGTGAGCTATACCAATTTCCAAGCTTGCCTGAGCTAGAACAGAAAGGCGGGATACAAGATGACGATCTGCAAGTTTATTGTGACCATTTAAATATGCTGCATGAAGATATGTCTGAGCGATTCGAGGATCTTCTTATGATGGAAATTCCAGACTGGGTGAAAAATCCATTTTCAGATATTGAGGAAGTTGGAGTAGTGGAGGAAGAACTAATTGAGCTACAAAATGACATTGAGCTGAAGCCAAAGTTTAAGAAATCGTACCAGGAGTTTTGGTTACAGAAGGACATTTCTGATCGCTCTCCTGCACTATGGAGAGTGGTTCAGAAGCTCCTTGTTGCATTTCCAACATCATATTTGGTGGAACGTGGTTTTAGTGTGGTCTGCCTACTTCTTTCCAAACAAAGAAATCGACTCCAGATTACTAAACGTGGTGATTTAAGACTCATGTATCACTTCATCAAGCCCATCCATCACATTAAGAATTTACAGAATAGTGAGGTATTCTACCCTAGTTACTAAATGTGGTATCTAATATCCTTGCTTAATGACTATCAGACTTTGAAAAGATGATATCACTGGATAAAGTTCATCAATTATGTTCAATTGAATAAATAAACTAAAAAATGTAATTAGATTTTGAATAAATATTCAATTAATTGTTACTGTTTTGAATTTTATTGTTATTATCTTCCTTAGTGGGTCGTCGAAAACCACTATTCTGAATAATGATTTTTATAGGGTAGGGTAGGGGGGCACTGGGCATGAGTTTGTGGAACCAAGGGGGCGGTGACCTGAAAAAGTTTGGGAACCACTGCAATGTGTTTGTCACATTTCCCCCCCCCCCGGTCTTGAATCCCCCCCCCCCCCAATACATACTGTATAAAAAACTTGGGACTCAATAATACTCCAATGCACTTTCATAGTCCATGAAAGCTTATGCCAAAATAAATGTGTTCGTCTTTAAGGTGTTAGAAGACTTTGCTTTTTGGCGCAATAAACTAATATGGCTACTACCTAGAACTTATTCAGATATATAGCCCATCTTAGCCCAAGGGCTATTGGGGCAGGTAGCAAAGAGCTCCACCCCCTCCTTCCTGCGGAACAGAATGACAAAAGAAGCAGCTTTAGACCAGATCAAAGGTTGCTCATCTGGCCCAGTATTGCCTACTCTGGATGGCAGCAGCCCCCAGGGTTTTGGCGGGGGCGGGCGGGCGGGCTTCCCTATCCTTTAAACTGGAGCTGCTATGGATTAAACCTGCATGCAAAGATGTTGCGTTCATTTTGCTCTGGTTTCTTAACTTCATCCTGAGTTCTGCAGCCTGGACGGATCAGGAATTCGTCAACCAGCTCAGAGCCTAATTTTGAGAAGGTTGCAAGGAAAGGAATTCCGTTACGGACAAGGAATAATAACCCCTTTCTGGTTATTACGAGGGCATCCTGGGCAGATTTCGTTAGAGGTCACGACAGGGTACATGTTGGACTAACGCCAATTAGGGCTTTGTAGATGGTAACCAGCACCTGGAATTATACCTGGAAGAGAACGGGATAGTGCCATCCCCCCTCCCCCTAGATGTGTTGAACTGCAAGCCCCATCATTCCCAGCCAATAGAAGCATTGGCCATGCTGGTGGGGAAAGATGGGCATTGCAGCATCCCAACACACCTGGAGGGCACCAGGTTGGGGAAGGCTGCTCTACAGCAAGGCCCAACAACTCACGATCTTAAGCACCCGAACTGTAGAAAGGTAACAGCAGACAATGGATAAAGGCAATTTTACTGTTTAATGCACAGTTGATGAGGATTTGGGGACCTGAACATGTTTCCCAGCATGCCGCGCTCCCCAAGCCTGATGGGACGTTACCTATCCACCCTCGGCACCGAGAGCTTTCAGCAGAGGGCTTCATCCTGTCCCATGCAGGCGGGGTGCTGCTGCAGGGAAAATACGACGGCTTGTTCTGGGCACAGGGCATGAGCGGCGGCTGGAGAAAGCCAGAGTGCTAGCCGGGAGCCCTCTGCTAATGAGCGGTGAGCTACTGAAGCTCAGTAAACCGGCCGGCCGGCCAGCCACAGAGTAATCCCTGGACAGAAGTGGGGCTGGGACATGGCTTTGCCCCACAAGAAGTGCTTACCATGAGCCAGAACACAGGTGCAGCTTCTTCCAGACTTTTTGTTATGCCTATTCCCTCGAAAACCTGCCTTGTGTTGGGGCTGCGTGGAGTCCCCTTAAAAAATAAGTAAAATCCAGCTCCTGGAACGGTAAAAATTGGATTCTGGAATCTGTATAAATAATGCCAATGTACCTGATTTCTCTGATTTTGCCTATCTTACTGGTTCTGTTATCTTGCATAACCTTTTTCTGGTGGTAGTTTGGGGGCTGAAGAGCTAAAGTGTTCCACGTGAACCACTGCAAACCTCCTGGCCTCTGGAGACTTCTAGCATGCATCGTCTGGGTGCTTTGAACTATGCCTGTTCGTCAGTGAGGGACAGAAAACCATTATTTTTTTTTTAAAAAAGGAGGCAGGTTCTGTAGATCCTGCCATGCGCGCGTTCATCTGTCCACACTCGGCACCAAGAGCTTTCAGACCTGCTGCGGCATTTGCAGGGCTGTGTGTTTGCTCCTGGAGAGCAGAGTAGCCGAAGAATGTGGCAGAGACTAAAGAATCCACCGCTTTTGTTTTTAAAGCAAGTTTCTGTCCCTCGTTGTTGTGAAGAGATACTTGGAAGCAGCTCAATCAGGATGGACAATTCCAGATGTTTTTGGCCTAGAACTTCCATGATCCCTCATCCTTGGTTATACTGGCCAGGGCTCATGGGAGTTGTAGGCCCAAACATCTGGAGGCCCCCAAGGTGCCCACCCCTGATGGAGAGGATGCCTTGCTGGAAGTCTTAAGAGGCTGCAAGTTCCGAACGCCAGCAGTCTCTCACGCCTTGCCGACACACACAACCCCTGCAGTTTTCAAAGGCACCCAGATTTACAGTTCGCTGCCCTTCGCCCCTTTCCCCTCTGCCGCCTGTTCTCTCTGGGATTCTTCTGAGGCAGGCAGAGGCTTCGCGGGGGCAAGCTGGAACTCTTCCGGAACAGGTGAATCGCGCGTCTCCTTCCGGTAGAACCCCAACTCTTTCACCAGCCGGTTGATCTCTTCCCGGGACATTTCAGCCAATGGAATTCTCTGCAAAAGAAATGCAGGCGCCGGGGCTCACCACGGATCCTTGGCACGTGGCTACAAACTGCGGCGAGCCGGCCTGGCCTGGCCTCAGGGCATGCTAGGTGCTGCGCAGCCAGCTCTGCCTGATACCCGAGCAAGGCTGAAATTTTGGAGATGGACTCCAGAAGAAAAGCCCCTTTTTTCTTCTTAGAAGAAAAAAATCATGTAGCATTCTCCCCCTTTTGGCTAATTTATACTGCAACTTTTAGGGTTTAATCCTACGCATGTTTAGACAGGCAAGAGTCCCACCTTTGGATATCTTCCGCATCTTGGATAGCTCATTTAGAGTTCTGAAGGGTTCTGAATGAAACCCGAAGTGGATTCGCAGCCCCACTGACATCGGAGCCACCAGCCTCCACTGGAATTCATTCTAATGTAGGTAAAACATCACTGGCTGCACACAAGAGGAAGGCTTGGGGGAACCTCAATCTTTGCAATCGGACAAAAAAAGGTAAGGAGAAAACCTCCAAGGGGGCAGCCATCCCCCGCCCCACCGGCCACAAATATCCCACTGCGTAGTCCGCATGCCCAGTGGCCACAGCACGGTGAAAGGGGAAGTGAGACAAAGCATTTCTTCACAAGGCTTTCATTGCATGTTCATGATTCGTCACTCATGGAAGTTTGCCGGTCCTTTACACGACATCATCAACTTCCAAAGTATGACCTGCACTTTCTGACTTTCTCCTGCTTTCAAAAGATCAGCATTAACCGATAAGGGACGTTAATCCAATATATCGGCAGTGTGTAATAACGGTGTTGTGCTATAATCACAGCACCATCTAGTGACTGTAAAATGAAACCTATGGAACTGAATTGAGAAAGGAAGTCATACTCAATTCAAAGCACATGTCTGCCCAAGTAATTGAGCCGATTGTAATCCTGCAAAGAACCTGGAAGCAGAAAGCCACGGTAAGGAGGCAGGATTTCAGCGTCATGTCATGTACTCCAAAGAAAAGAAGGGTAAGAAATAGAACAGAACATCTTGAAGGCTCTCCCATACTAGAGGCATTCAAGAGGCAGCAGGGATGCTTTAGGGTGGATTCCTGCACTGAGCAGGGGTTGGACGCGATGGCCTTAGGCCCCTTCCAACTCTACTATTCTATGATTCTATGAAGGGGAGTGCAACATTTTGTGCCAGGTCCCACTTGTTTGCTTAACGCCATTCACACAGTTTCTACTAGCAGTTTCTAATGGTGTCAGGCGTTGCGTGGCATGGCCGTAAAATGGGTTATAGTGGGTGCACGCAGTGGAGGCTGGTGGCTCCGATGTCAGTGGGGCAGTGAATCCGCTCCGGGTTTCAGTCAGAACTCTAAGGAGCTATCCTTAGCCACCTTTAGAGTACTGCCTGATTTGGATTGAAACCCAAGTGGATTCACTGCCCCACTGACATCGGAGTCACCAGCCTCCACTGCCTGCAAGAGTTCAGCATTCTGTCTTACCTGCAACTCTTCATACTTAAAGTTGAGCAGCACCAGTTCGGGATCTGCTCCAGCCAGGTGTTTCAGGACAAGGTTGTGGCTGGAAGAGATTGTCAAGGAACCTGACAGGCTGGAGTTATGGGAGGGGTGGCAACAGCGCTGCCGTTTTCTTCTTCTTCCTATGCCAGCTGGGAAGTTGAACAAATCAGTACTTCGGCCTCGGGCAGACTTCCCCAATCCCAGTGCCCACCCAATGTGTTGGACTACAACTCCTATTATCCCCAGCCAGCACAGCCAATTGGGGATGGTAGGAGTTGTAGTCCAACACAACAGGAGCACCGCCAGGTTGGGGGAGGTTGGCTCAAAGGTACTGCAGGATCTGTCGGCTTTAGGTTCCTAGGGCAGAGACGGAGAATTGCAGGATGTTCCTTTTAAAAGGCTGTTTTGCATT
Source organism: Elgaria multicarinata webbii (assembly GCF_023053635.1). Taxonomy (NCBI): domain Eukaryota; kingdom Metazoa; phylum Chordata; class Lepidosauria; order Squamata; family Anguidae; genus Elgaria; species Elgaria multicarinata. The sequence continues at coordinate 18,663,687 of NC_086188.1, read as the reverse complement.
TTGGACCACCATGCTGGAGTCAATACACGCCCCCCCCCCATTCCCACCCCTCTGCCCCTGTTGTTAGCACGGAGTCACGGATGCCCCAGACAGCCCCATGCCAACAACTGGTGCAGAGCTAGAAAATATTTATGGAATAAAAGTCCTAGGTCGAAAGCAGCTTCCTTTTGTATCACGGACCGTTTTCTCACGGCACAAGGCAGGAGACGCCACCCTTCCTTCGCATCTAAACAGGGCCCTGCTGGATCAGGCTGAGGGTCCACCCCGTTTCCCATAGAGGCCGGCTAGAGGCCGCCCTGTCCTGCTTGGGGACTCTTCAGGGGCAAGAACCCGACTCCCAGGGCCGTCCCCCAATAACCGTCTATTTGGAAACATACGTCTTCTGAGCCTCGTGGCGGCGTATTGCCGTCTTCCCAGCAGTAGCCACTGGCTGCCTTCTCCTCCACGCATTTGTCTAATTCCCTTTTAAAGCCATCCAAATTGCCGGCCGTTACTACAGCTTGTGGTAGCGAGTTCCGCAAGTTATCTATGCCCTTGCAAAGTAGGTACTTTGCCCTAAACATGCCAATCAAGTTCATTGAGTGACTCTGAAGTTTTAGCATCCTTGCAAGATGGGAAGCCACGTCGCTTTCTCTACTACGCCACGCATGATCTTATCGAGCTTTTGTGCCCCCTTGCCTTTCCCCCTGTCGGGACACGTATCCAAAACGAGGTTCTGCGCTTACATTAAAAGACAGAAAACCATTAGGTTTCAGAGTGAACGTTTCCATTTACTGAATGCACCCCTTGCCGGCTGCTGGCTGCTTCAGGCAGGCATGCTGCATCCACTAGCCGCAAGGTGGGCCCAATCCTTACTAAGGGCGGCAGTTCTCCATTCTTTACCGGCACGTAGCCATGCCTCTGGGGCCAGTAAAACCACGTGACACCGACCCCACGCCCATGAAAGGCCTTGTCTGCTTCAAAAGGGGGAAGGTTGGATTGCTGTCGTTTAGTTCTTCTTGTTTAGCTTCTATACATTTTCTGGCTGTCTGATTTGCACCGATAGGTAGACACGGCAGAAGTACATGCTCGTATGTGAATGATTCACAGCTCAATGGAATCCGTGACCTAGGGAGGTTGTGGGCTCTCCCACACTAGAGGCCTTCAAGAGGCAGCTGGACAACCATCTGTCAGGGATGCTTTAGGGTGGATTCCTGCATGGAGCAGGGGTTGGACTCGATGGCCTTGTAGGCCCCTTCCAACTCTGCTATTCTATGATTCTATGAATGTTGTTGTATGTGAATTATTCACAGCTCACAAACGAACTCCAAATACTGCTCCCTGTCTTGGAAATTAGTGCCCGGTCTTATGTGCCAGGCTTTCCCCACCTGGTGCCCCGTAGAAGTTTTGAATGACAATTCCCATTATCCCTGAACACTGGCCATGCTGGCTGGGAACGATGGGAGTTGAAGTCCAATACATCCAGAAGGCACCAGGTTCGAGAAGGCTATCGCATACGGTGGCCCTCAGCTCTCTGTCTCTCGCTCTGAAAATGTCCTGTACAAATGTGCGCACGCAACCCACACCTGCTCCTGGGTGAGAAGCTCACTGCTCTGGTGGCTGGCTGTTCTGATCCAATGCGGCTTCTGATGGACCTCAGCAAAATCTCACTCAGTCTCAACGCCCCATATAGATGCAGGGAAATCAGCCTGCATAAACGACCTCAAGCACAGATGCACAATTTAGCCTCCTATTTCCCCCTTCGTGGCAACGGGCTTCCGTCCTACGCTGGGCCTTTGGGCTTAGATGAAGTGTCCCCTTCTGCCCACCTGCCTCGCTCAGAGCCTGCATGAATGACCAGAAGGATACTGCAGAGGGAGATCTTCTGTGATAAAGGCCTTCACCTGGAAGAACAGGAGTAAAGGGCAAAGATTACAGGTGGTGGGCACTGTTTATTTCTTGCACGATGACAACACCAACGATGCAAATGCAGTTATAGAGAGTTTTCTGCCCAAAGGACTTTATGGTCCAACGGTGCAATCCTGTACATGTCTATTTATTTATTTAAAACATTTATATCCAGCCTTATATCACTAAGATCTCAGTACAATTAAACAATAAATATGCACAGTTAAAAACAAATTAAACCATGATCCAAGTTAAAACAATATATAATTTAAAAGCAGCGTCAATGAAGGTGCTCCTTACCTTCTAGCATTCAGAAGACCATTGGCTCCTAGGGGGAAAAGCAGAGAAAAGGGGGCATCAGTGGCAGAGCACTGGAATTTCTCTGTGCCCCACCGTCCCACCTCCCTCAAGGAGGGGTGCAGCCCTGCCTGTGAAGGGCGGAGGGCTGAGAGAGGCCAAACCTTTACTTACCGGGATGATGGGGGCAGCAAAGGCAGGGAGAGTAAAGGAGGGGGCTGGACTCGTGTCCATCGGTTCCTAGGATGACAAGGAGAGAAATGTACAGTTAATGACAGGGACCCAGACGATCCCTGTACCCCCCACAGCCCCACATGGCCTACGGAGCTCCAGCCCTGCCTGTCGAGGCAGAGCTGAGCCAGGTTGAATTCTTCCTTACCTGAGGGGGGGAAGATGAAAGGACAAAGGTGGCGGGGCGGATCAGGGAAGGTCGGAGGGAGGGCGCAGGGGAGGTATCCATGGGAACCTAGGATGAAAAAGAAAAATGTAATTAATAGGAGGGCAGCAGGTGACCTCTGCAGCCCTCAATCCCGCACCCCTTAAGGCCCTGCCTGTCCAGGAAGAGCGGAGGCAGGGTCAACATTTCCTTACCTGAGGGGGGGAAGACCAGGGAGGGAAGAAGGTGGCGGGTAGGATGAGGGAAGGACGGAGGGAGGGCGGGGGAGTCGTATCCATTGGCTCCTAGGACGAGAAAGGGAAAGGTGTGACATTAATTGGAGGGCCCCAGCCGTCCCCTGCACCCCACCCTCCCGCCTGCCTTAGGGAGGGGGGCAGCCTTTGGCCTGGAGGGCCTCAGCAAGGGGCACTCTTAGCAAGGGGGCGTCCTACGTTCCTCCCATTCCCCTCAGCCCTCCAAACCCAGGGACCACCCCTCCAGTCCCTGATCTCCCCCCTCTCCTCGCTCTGGCCTCCTCCCTCCACCCTCACTGGGCATGGGCCCTTCCTTACCGGCCAAGATTGCCGTCGCCTCGCCATCGTTGCCTGCTATGAAGGTGGAGATTCCGCGCCAGGCCAACGGTCTCCTGAAGCGTCTTTTGGAACTCTCCGTCATCATGGAAGCTAGAAGGCGGCCATTGTGACAGTGCCATGGGCCAGGCCCAACTGAGCTGGCGAACTGGGACCTCGAAGGCCAGCACCTGTGAACTGGCCTTCAGGACTCGAGCAGGGAGGGTCTCCTGGGATAGGGAGGAGAGTCTCCGGGTTTGAAAGAGGTGGATGAATCCACCGGATTTCACATTGGAAAAGGAGCTGAGATGGAGGAGAATTTGGTGGAAGTTTGCAAATCACTCGAAAATGCCCTGTTCCAGCCCCTGAAGCCAAGCATGAATGGGAGCGCGTGTTCTCCGAAAATGCCAGCAAAGTCCCGAACTTGTGTTTGGGAAACGTGCACTTGAAGAAAGGCACTCTGTTTTTAATGCCCTCTCTTGAAGACTCCCATTTTCATGGTATAAACAATGAAGGAAAAATGCACCCTTTTGAGAAATGCACCCAGAAATGCACTTTCCCCATTTGAAGAAACCCAGAGAAAGAAAAGGCCCAAGTCAGAAGAGGGGCACGCGGAACCCAGCTCTGAAGTGACGTCTGGAGAATGTCGGTGACTCCCAAGATCTCTGGTGCTCCATCCCTAAAAGGCCGCGGTGATTCATCCCGACACGTTGTGGCGACAACTTGGAGTTCTCGTCCGTTGTGGACCTGGAGGGCTGGGCAGGCTGTACGTTGCATGGTTTCAGCATCTGGCTCTTTTCAGAGTTTAATCAGGTGTTTGTGAATAAAGAAATTCACAGAACAAACAGATGTATGCACATTTACTCTGCATGTTTTAAAATGCTGCAGAGTCTAAGGCCATAGCTAGACCTAAGGTTTATCCCTGGATTGTCCTGGGGTCAAACCTGTTCACCAAGTTGACACACAGGAGATCCAGTGCTCAGGCAGGGGCGAACCCGGGATGATCCCAGGATAAACCTTAGGTCTAGCTGTGGCCTATGTCTCCTTGGGGCAGAAGTTCATGGAGAATGCTCTTTGCACCTGGAGGCCAGAGCACACCTGTGCCTGCAGCCCCAGCACAGCTTGAATCTTTTCCTTGCAAAGGGGGAACCTGTGGAATTGCTGTGGGGCAGGCTGTGCTGGGACAGGGCTGGGAAACAGAGCAAGAGAATTCCCTTGTTAGTTCAGAGCAGTGGAGGTGAAGATGGTCAGAGGGAGGGAGGGATTTGTGTGCCCCCAATTCCTTCTCTTCCGAGAGCATCCTTGGGGCTCAGATCTGCTCGGAGCAAGTCATCCAGTGCCTGGAAGAACGTGCCCCCATTTCTAGGCAGGTGTGTTTAGCGGTTTTATTCCTTTCTCAAAGGCAGGCAGTCTGCACATGCACATTCACCCACTGAATTCCTCCAGGTTGGGGCTGACAAGGTGTGATGGCATGGGATGCTGCGACCTTGATGAAGCTAAGCGGGTCTAGGCCTGGTCAGTTTCTGGAAGGGTGACTGCCAGGGAACCCCATGTACATTGATTCCTGCATTGAGCAGGGGGTTGGACTCGATGGCCTTGTAGGGCCCTTCCAACTCTATGATTCTATGTCCTCCGCAAGAGATCCTGGGACGCGGCTCTCCAAATGGGTGGGCAAATCTCCTGGGCCGTTCTCCCAATCTGGGTGACCTTGCCCTTTTCTAACATCGTAAGAAGAGCCCTGTTGAATCAGACCAAGGGTCCATCTAGTCCAGCACTCCCTTCACACCTTGGCAAACCAGCCACCGGCCAAGGATGAACAAGCAGGACAGGGTGCAACAGCACCCTCCCAGGAACTGGTGTATACTGGCTTCCTGCCTCGGATATTGGAGGTGGCACATTGCTGTCAGGACTAGCAGCCATGGATAGCCTTCCCCTCCAGCAATTGACCCCCCCAAAAACCTTTAATGCCATCCAAGCTGGTAGCCATCACTATATCTTGTGGTAGTGAGTTCCAGAGTTTAACTATGCACTGTTCTTTTTCTGAATTTATTCCTGCAGATCTCGAACCCCTGGTGGCGGATGGCTTGAGGGTCCCTCTCAGGGTGGAAGTGAGATTATGGTGGTGGACAAAGGAGCTCTGGCTCTCATGTGCTTTTGCTGTTCCTTCCGCAAGGAAGCATCCGTGCGCACTGGGCATGGGAGACGGACAGGCACAGCCCCGCCAGCGGGAACCCAGCCGGCCCAAGCGCCAGTACAATCAGGCCTCTGGATCCCAAGCATCGTAGGTCCATCAGGTGCTGCCACAGAAGGGCTAGTGGTCGCGCTGGGAAGTAGTTAGGGTGACACTATGGAAAGGAGGACCGGGCTCCAGTATCTTTAACAGTTGTATTGAAAAGGGGATTTCAGCAGGTGTCCAGAATCAGCTGCATCTCTGTCCTATTCCAAGGCTTTGAAAGCTCAGCGTGAGTCAGTGCATTTCTCACTAAGGGCAGTTAGTGGCCCCACCCCCGCCATGCTCAGTGTATCCTTGGACACTTTAGAGAAGGCCGCGTGGGGGCACGGAGAGGAAGGAAGACGGGCTTCAGTGGGGTGTGGGAATGACCCTGGGCTAATCTCCCCCTGCAGCCCTCTCAGTATGGAAGAGGGATGCTCCTGAAGGTTCCCGCCTCCACGGTCGCCACTCACGGGGCACACGCCACTGTTGGTTACTGCAAGTACAGGAGCGTTGTTGCGTGAGCACGTGTGCGACATTAGGCCACCCCCACATGTGTAGGGGTAGGAGTGGGCGGGGCTAGGCAGGTGACGTTTAGATGTGCTCTCCTCAGCATTGCGCACTGCCGCGTCACAGCTGGCTACGGGGCAAATGCCTATGTTTTTAATGACTCAGGAGCCATGCGCACGAGCGCAGACACGCAGCAACACATGGGCGCCTCTACCTGTGCTGTGTTTCTGGGAAGGAACATGCGCTCCAGCGCAGAGCTATGCTTGTATTCAAAAAACCAGAAGAAAGACACTCGGTGGTGAAACACACCGATACCCATCCCAAATATGTCGTGGAAATAGGGGAAGGGACACAACAAAAGCCATCAGGGATGTTCCGGTGTTTCATAGAATCATAGAACAGCAGAGTTGGAAGGGGCCTTCAAGGCCATGGAATCCAACCCCCTGCGCAGTGCAGGAATCCTCCTTGAAGCATCCCTGACAAGCTGCCTCTTGAAGGGCCTCCAGTGTGGGAGAGCCCACGACCTCCTGAGGTCATTGGTTGCATTGCTGGTCGGGCTTCGCTTTCCTGTTTTTGACACCCTTTGCTTCTTTCCGAGGCGCGTCTGCAGGGAGTGCGCGGTGTCCTGTTTTTCTTCCTTGTTCCCTTGATTTTCAGCAGGAGCAAATTCCCCTGTGCTCCCCTCAGAAATGGCACGGCATCCCCTTGATGTCAGGAGAGTCCTGAAGGTTTATAGAGGCAGAGCCACACCTCTTTGTCAGACAAATGCCCTGTTGGGGGTCATTCCGTCCTGCGGCTTTGAGACAGAAGGTTTCCAATGCCGCTCGGAGGAGACGGCTAAAGGCTTGTCTTTGCCTAGCCTACGCCTGCCTTGAGTGCTCTTAAGCCACCAATGTCTTTGCCCATCCCACAAGAGCAGCCAATGACCTCAGCAGCTTTCCCCCCTTGATCTTCCGCTGCCTGAGATTCGTAGCGCAGCTCCCTGTTCAAACCGTAGCACCGGAGCTGGGCAGACGGGGGCAGAGTTGGCAGGGGGGCTGTGATTTGGAGGGGGGCTACTCCGAGTCCCCCTGGGCAAAGTGGCTTGATTTTTCTGTTGCCGATGATGAATTTGCCCAAAGAAAAGCACGTAAAGCGTTAGCTTTTTCATAAATCATTCTAGGTCATACGTGTTTAGAACTAATAAAAAAAAGTACTTAATGAGCAGTTTGACATGGGGCCTACATTTCCCGTCTGTCCCGGGCCTACGGCCAGCGTTGCCCAGCCCGGCGTAGCACCTTTGCTAAACATTGCGAGCTCGGCTTCTGTGCCTCTGCGGTGGCGGCCTGCGGATGGCATGTCTTCCCAGCCATGAAGCAGCTACTACTCTTTTGGATCCTGCCCTAAAGGGTCAAGCTTTGGTATGTCCAACCTGATGTACTGTTTTCACGCACAAGAGAAAAGACTGTTGGTCACTTACCAAAAAGGGATATCTTTGAGTATGCGAAACAGTACATCAGGGCCACACCCTAACCTCAGATTTAATATTTCCACTTCTTTCTCCATTAGTCCAACTTCACCTGATGCACCGTATCCAGTTCTGGGCACTATAATTTAAGAAGGATGTGTTAGCAGAAGTCTCTCCATTTTTAACAGGAAACTGTAAAGTAGCCATCATATTGCAGGCAAAATGTCAGAATGTCATGTATGCGAAAATATCTCCTTGTGTGCATCCTTGCATCTGTCTTATCTAATATAAACAAGAGCTCCGGCTCCAGTCCTCCTGTGTCAAAGTTAACTTTTTGTAACTTACTGTAAGGCCAAAGGTATTGTTTATAGAACAGAGAGAATTGTTTAGCATAATTAGCTATGCCCCAGTGTTATGTTCTGATTGGTTTATGCTGCTACTGGGCCCTGCCCCTTGCAGGCTTCAAATGCTGTGCTGAATTCCCAATGTCTTTGTCTGATTGCTCCCTTTGAAGAGACCAGACCTTGATTACTAATCAATAAAGCGCTTTCGAACCCTCTGTCGCTGGAATGGTGGAGTCGTGCTTAGGGGCTGTTTGGATTTCGTCCCTGGGTGAAAGAACCTTGATCTAACAAATGGCGCCTGACTCGGATGTAACCCAGAGTCGGATCTGTGCCTGCCAGTGGAACGAAGGCCTAGATTGAGGGAGCGATCGCCAAGAGATTTCTCTTGCCTCTAGTAGGTTGAATCGTGCACTGTGCAGACATGGAGACCGAATTGACGGGACCATTCGAGTCAAGGTTACAAAACCGACTCCACCCCGACAGATGGAAGGGAACAGGCAACAACAAATTGCAATCAGACGTGATAAGAAAGGGCGAAGACGGGAGATGGCTATTTGGTGAGTAAAAAGCCCCCCCATGGACCCTGACAGGGAAATGAGGGAGTGGGTGATAACTCTGTAGACCTCAGAAATGGGAAGCTTATAGTCCGTATTGGAAAAGAGTCCCCAAGCCCATTGGTTGTTGTCTTTGGGAAAGCTTTCATTGAAACTGAAATTGAAATTGAAACGGTGTATGAATGAGTTTAAAAAAATGTTTTGTGAACGTGTTTTTATGTTAGATTGCCCCCTTGTGGATCTTTTGATCCAAAGTTAATTTCAGCTGTGTCATCGGAATCAATTTGCAAACATAGAAATGTAGTTAAGAAATGTACCTCTCAAAGGATCCTTGAGTGTTGGAATGTGAATTACAGAAAAGTTAATGTTTGTGTTAAAAGTAGAAGAAAAAGAATTGTCAGTTTGTGTTTCCACCCGGCCCAAGTGAAAGAAATTTGAAGCTTTTGTTTCCCTCCTACGGATCCCCTTTTGCAGAAGTTTGCTTCTTCTTCTGTGCTTAGCAGCTAGAGATAAGCAGAAAGAATGTTTTGTTTTCAGTGAAAGTAGTACTTTGTGTATTTTGTCTTTCATAAACCTCAGATAATTAGAAAATGTAGAACCCCACTTTCACGGAAGAAATGTCTTCCATAGCTTTGAAGATTCACTGCCTGAGTTAAAACTCAAGTTCTTGTAAGCACAAATAGTGCAGACGTTTTGTCAACCGTTTTGCCAAGAGGAGAGAAAGATCAGAGGAAAATGTATAAAGTGGAGAGGAAAAAAAAGAGAGAGAGAGAGAGAGAGAGAAAGATGTGCTAATGTAGAACGAAAATGAGACTGAGAAAGTTGGTTTGAAAGACTTTTAGAAATGTTGTTTTGAAAAAGATGTGGTAAAGTGTAAAGTATTTGAAGAGAAGAGGTGAAACAGGAAAGTGTTTGAAGGTTAGTGTACGTGGCATGGTTTTTGACCAGAAGGAAAAAGGGGGGTGAAGCCCTGCCTTGAAAAAGTTAGTGAATGGACAATCTTGCGCCCTCTGCTGACGAAAATTGGAAATCCTGAATTGCTGTATTTTTGTGTGTGTTTTGAATATTATGTTCTGAAAATTGCCCAGTGGCTCTTTTGGGCAAGGATATTCTTATTGCAGGACCAAATTGCAGGCCCAAGGCTCGCCTTATTGAAACCTGCCACGTTGATACCTGAACTACAAAGAAAAGAAGACGTTCCAGAGCATGAGTGCCTTGAAGTCTTGCAATTTGGCACCAAACCTCGCCCAGACCTATATGATGACCTCGAGTTGTTTACTGATGGATCCAGCTACAATTGTACAACAAGCAGCTGAACTCGTAGTATGCACAGAAGCCCTGATGCTTGTTTCAGGCAGAAGACTATATTTACTGATTCAAAATATCACATGGACAGATTTGGAAAGAAAGAAGATTTGTGACTGCCAGTGACCCATGGAGATCTGTTAGAAGCCCTGATGTTGCCAAAAGAATTGGCTAATTTGTCTACAAACAAGCTGCCATGATTGGAGCTAGCCCATTTCTCAGTATTTGAATCCACCTTATGAAAAAGAAGACTTGGAATTAGCACAAGAACTCAAAGCTTTCAAGAACCCAGAAAGATGATTTGTTACCCCTGATGTGCCAAGAATCATCATGACCACCCTGTTTAAAGACCAGGTGTTTAAAGACCTCACAAGATGGGCATTGATAAGCCTCTTCAATGACTGAAAGACTTTTTGAGAACCATGATCAGCCAAGGAATATAAATAAATGCTCAGTGAATTGTTTTTACTGGCCTCATTTGTAAATGCATCAAAAGAAAAGCCCCTGCAGACATGGACTTGTTGCCCTTTTTAAAGGAATCCAGATTGACTTTGTTGAAATGTAGAAGTTTTTTTGAATATCTACTTGTTTTTGTTGACTAACTGACTGGTTAAGAAGAAGTTTTTTTCTTGCCTGAAACCATAGAATCAGATCTAGAAAGCTATTTTACTACTTAGGTAGTGCAGAACATGGCAAAAGCCCTATAAATAAACTGGCGCCTCCATACCTATGGAGACTCCAGTCGGGTAGGCAGGTAGAGTGAATAGAACCCTGAAAAGAGACCCTAGCAAAAATTAAATTAGACATTTCCTTGAAATGGGTGGATGTATTTCCAATTGCATTGTCAAAAGTCAGAAAAAGTCTTAAATTGTTTCATTTTGAACTAATGTTTGGCTTTTCCCCTCAGGTTTTAGTGGGGGAACAAGAAAAAAAAATTAAATGGCTTTTTTTAAAATAGGCTTTTTTTTAACATAAAGTTCTTTCAATGGGCTTTTTTTAACATCAAGTTCTTTCCATAGGCTTTTTTACATAGATTTTTTTCGATAAGCTTTTAAACTTTTTTTAAACCTAATTTTCTTTCAGTAGGCTAAATATTTTTCAATAGGCTTCTTTAACATAGATTTCTTTCGATAAGCTTAGACTTTTTAAACATAATTTTCTTTCAATACACTAACATACTTTCAATAGGCATAGGTATTTTTCAATAGGCTTCTTTATGTTAAAAAAAGCCTATTGAAAGAAATTTATGTTAAAGAAGCCTATTGAAAGAAATTTATGTTAGTTCAAAAAACATTGTGACATTTTGTTATTCTGTAGAAAGAATTTTATGGCAAATTAAAAACAAACACAAAACCCCATTTATTGAGATTTCTACCACCCCGGTTGTTAATATTAGTCAGTATATTGCACCTCATTGTAGTTGTGTCCCCTCAGCACTCATTGGTTGTCATTAACTTATCGACTACTGCCTTCTTTAATTTTGTACTCTCTGTTCTAAACCACCTATTTGCTGTTGTGAGAGCATATCTCACACTACAACTTTTCTAGGAGCAGTTTGAGGTGTAAATACCAGATACAGCAGATGTCCTACTATAATGGACTTAAAACAGGGGAAATGGCTCTTAATAAAAGGGTCAAGTGTATTTGGTGACTGCATCACACCAGCACAGAAATTAGCTTGCAGCATCTCAAAAGACAGAAACAGTGTGGAGTCTAGGTTAGAGTATCAAACTAGGACTGGAGGAACCCAGGTTCAAACCTCCATCTCAGCCATAAAGCTCATTGGGGCAGTGACTATGTCTCAGCCTAACCTACATCACAGGGTTGTTGTGGTTCTCCTCTGTCCCATTTCAGTTAACCTCAAAGCTGTTGCCTTGAGCTCCCTGGGATAAAGATGGGGCATCAGTACAATAAACAAACAAACTATAAATAAAATAAATATAGCTCTTAAGGCAGCAAAGCTGATCTTGAAAGTGAATTCAAATGCTGCCTGATGACATTATAGATAGGTCTGCAGCATTCTGTATTCATAGAATCATAGAATAGCAGAGTTGGAAGGGGCCTACAAGGCCATCGAGTCCAACCCCCTGCTCAATGCAGGAATCCACCCTAAAGCATCCCTGACAGATGGTTGTCCAGCTGCCTCTTGAAGGCCTCTAGTGTGGGAGAGCCCACAACCCCCTGGGAGCTGTAGTGCTTTTAGAGTAGGTGTTCCATTTTTGGGATGCCACCTCTCAAACAATTAAGCTGGCCCAAGCTTTCTGGAGTATATTGGATTTGTATGGATAATTCAGTATGGGTATTAAGATGTTATGTAGAACAGGTTTGTCTGAATTGTGTGCTATGAAATCAGACCTGTGACCAAGGCTATGTTTGTGTGGGCACGTTGGTGAGCTTTGGGGGCTGGACATGTTGGTGGGGGTGCCTCCTTGGGGGTGGCTATGTTGTCCTCCTTTTTGGTTTCCAAAATATGGTCACCCTACCTAAAACCCAGGGACCGAGCAGGAAAGAGCAGGAAATTCAGCTGCTCTGCCCATTTTATTTACACTTTGGTGATTTTAATTAAGCCTATGCACTTATTTTGACATTATTCCAATCATATTTAATGATTAAATTCTTTGTTTTAGATTAGAATAAAAATGACAGAAGCAGGGAAATCAAAAAAAGAAATGTAGACAATATAGCTTGGGATATCTTAAGTATGGATTGATACCAGCACCAACAAACCAGCAGCTGCCCACGTGCCTGTTATGTGAAAAGGTGTTTTCTAATGAGGCAATGGAGCCTTCCAGACTGCAAGAACATTTAAAGAACACACATCCTGACAAGGCAGATAAGAACGTAACTTTTTTTCAATCACTTTGTGACAAATTTCAAAAGCGGCCAACACTGTTAAACACGATTCACAATGCTTCACAACACCAAACTGATGGTTTGCGTGCATCATACAACATCTCCTTGTTGATTGCTAAGTCAGGAAAGCCGCATAAAATCGGTGAAGAACTCATCCTACCAGCAGTTAGTGAGGTTCTGAGTACTGTTTTGCATAAGTCACCACATGATATAATTAAAACCATTCCTCTCAGCAACGATTCAGTGCAAAGACCCATCGATGAAATGGCTGAGAATGTGGAAGATACACTGTGCAACACACTAAGGACAACAGAATTTGCATTACAGCTGGGCGAGTCAACTTTACCAGGCAATGAATCTTTGCTTCTCGCTGCTTATGTGCGTTTTATAAAAGACGGGAGTTTGGCTCAAGAGTTGTTATTTGCAAGGCAACTAAAAACCGATACTAAAGGGGAGTCAATATTTCGTGTGGTTGAGGAGTTCTTCAACGAAAAGGAAATTCCACTTAATCACATACTTGCTTGTGCAACTGATGGAGCACCATCAATGACTGGTCGCTACCGTGGGTGTGTTGCTTACTTGAAAAAATCAGTGCCAAATATCTTTACTTGAAAAAATCAGTGCCAAATATCTTTACTATTCACTGCGTCATTCATCGCCAACATCTGGTGGCAAAAAACCTCAGTGGTCGCCTACACAATTCATTACACACCGTCATTACTGCAGTGAATAAAATTAAAGCCCAGGCTCTCAATGGTCGGCTGTTCCGGGTGCTCTGTGCTGAGAATGACGAAGACTTTGAACGTTTGGTGCTTCATACTGAAGTTCGTTGGCTATCAAAAGGAAACTGTTTGAAACGCTTTTACAACCTTTTTGACACTGTTGTGGAGTTTTTTGAAGGCACGAATGCTTTGCTCAGTAATGACCTCAAAGAAATCAGGCATGACATTGCTTATTTGTCTGAACTATTTGCAGAGTTCAATGCAATGAATGTGCAGTTGCAAGGAAATGACACCAATCTTATTAAGGCCAAATCCGCCGTATCTACGTTTATTGCAAAGTTAACTCTATTCAAGCGCAATATAGGCCGTCGTGAGCTATACCAATTTCCAAGCTTGCCTGAGCTAGAACAGAAAGGCGGGATACAAGATGACGATCTGCAAGTTTATTGTGACCATTTAAATATGCTGCATGAAGATATGTCTGAGCGATTCGAGGATCTTCTTATGATGGAAATTCCAGACTGGGTGAAAAATCCATTTTCAGATATTGAGGAAGTTGGAGTAGTGGAGGAAGAACTAATTGAGCTACAAAATGACATTGAGCTGAAGCCAAAGTTTAAGAAATCGTACCAGGAGTTTTGGTTACAGAAGGACATTTCTGATCGCTATCCTGCACTATGGAGAGTGGTTCAGAAGCTCCTGGTTGCATTTCCAACATCATATTTGGTGGAACGTGGTTTTAGTGTGGTCTGCCTACTTCTTTCCAAACAAAGAAATCGACTCCAGATTACTAAACGTGGTGATTTAAGACTCATGTATCACTTCATCAAGCCCATCCATCACATTAAGAATTTACAGAATAGTGAGGTATTCTACCCTAGTTACTAAATGTGGTATCTAATATCCTTGCTTAATGACTATCAGACTTTGAAAAGATGATATCACTGGATCAAGTTCATCAATTATGTTCAATTGAATAAATAAACTAAAAAATGTAATTAGATTTTGAATAAATATTCAATTAATTGTTACTGTTTTGAATTTTATTGTTATTATCTTCCTTAGTGGGTCGTCGAAAACCACTATTCTGAATAATGATTTTTATAGGGTAGGGTAGGGGGGCACTGGGCATGAGTTTGTGGAACCAAGGGGGCGGTGACCTGAAAAAGTTTGGGAACCACTGCAATGTGTTTGTCACATTTCCCCCCCCCCGGTCTTGAATCCCCCCCCCCCAATACATACTGTATAAAAAACTTGGGACTCAATAATACTCCAATGCACTTTCATAGTCCATGAAAGCTTATGCCAAAATAAATGTGTTCGTCTTTAAGGTGTTAGAAGACTTTGCTTTTTGGTGCAATAAACTAATATGGCTACTACCTAGAACTTATTCAGATATATAGCCCATCTTAGCCCAAGGGCTATTGGGGCAGGTAGCAAAGAGCTCCACCCCCTCCTTCCTGCGGAACAGAATGACAAAAGAAGCAGCTTTAGACCAGATCAAAGGTTGCTCATCTGGCCCAGTATTGCCTACTCTGGATGGCAGCAGCCCCCAGGGTTTTGGCGGGGGCGGGCGGGCGGGCTTCCCTATCCTTTAAACTGGAGCTGCTATGGATTAAACCTGCATGCAAAGATGTTGCGTTCATTTTGCTCTGGTTTCTTAACTTCATCCTGAGTTCTGCAGCCTGGACGGATCAGGAATTCGTCAACCAGCTCAGAGCCTAATTTTGGCAAGGTTGCAAGGAAAGGAATTCCGTTACGGACAAGGAATAATAACCCCTTTCTGGTTATTACGAGGGCATCCTGGGCAGATTTCGTTAGAAGTCACGACAGGGTACATGTTGGACTAACGCCAATTAGGGCTTTGTAGATGGTAACCAGCACCTGGAATTATACCTGGAAGAGAATGGGATAGTGCCATCCCCCCTCCCCCTAGATGTGTTGAACTGCAAGCCCCATCATTCCCAGCCAATAGAAGCATTGGCCATGCTGGTGGGGAAAGATGGGCATTGCAGCATCCCAACACACCTGGAGGGCACCAGGTTGGGGAAGGCTGCTCTACAGCAAGGCCCAACAACTCACGATCTTAAGCACCCGAACTGTAGAAAGGTAACAGCAGACAATGGATAAAGGCAATTTTACTGTTTAATGCACAGTTGATGAGGATTTGGGGACCTGAACATGTTTCCCAGCATGCCGCGCTCCCCAAGCCTGATGGGACGTTACCTATCCACCCTCGGCACCGAGAGCTTTCAGCAGAGGGCTTCATCCTGTCCCATGCAGGCGGGGTGCTGCTGCAGGGAAAATACGACGGCTTGTTCTGGGCACAGGGCATGAGCGGCGGCTGGAGAAAGCCAGAGTGCTAGCCGGGAGGCCTCTGCTAATGAGCGGTGAGCTACTGAAGCTCAGTAAACCGGCCGGCCGGCCAGCCACAGAGTAATCCCTGGACAGAAGTGGGGCTGGGACATGGCTTTGCCCCACAAGAAGTGCTTACCATGAGCCAGAACTCAGGTGCAGCTTCTTCCAGACTTTTTGTTATGCCTATTCCCTCGAAAACCTGCCTTGTGTTGGGGCTGCGTGGAGTCCGCTTAAAAAATAAGTAAAATCCAGCTCCTGGAACGGTAAAAATTGGATTCTGGAATCTGTATAAATAAGGCCAATGTACCTGATTTCTCTGATTTTGCCTATCTTGCTGGTTCTGTTATCTTGCATAACCTTTTTCTGGTGGTAGTTTGGGGGCTGAAGAGCTAAAGTGTTCCACGTGAACCACTGCAAACCTCCTGGCCTCTGGAGACTTCTAGCAGGCATCGTCTGGGAGCTTTGAACTATGCCTGTTCGTCAGTGAGGGACAGAAAACCATTATTTTTTTTTAAAAAAAGGAGGCAGGTTCTGTAGATCCTGCCATGCGCGCGTTCATCTGTCCACACTCGGCACCAAGAGCTTTCAGACCTGCTGCGGCATTTGCAGGGCTGTGTGTTTGCTCCTGGAGAGCAGAGTAGCCGAAGAATGTGGCAGAGACTAAAGAATCCACCGCTTTTGTTTTTAAAGCAAGTTTCTGTCCCTCATTGTTGTGAAGAGATACTTGGAAGCAGCTCGATCAGGATGGACAATTCCAGATGTTTTTGGCCTAGAACTTCCATGATCCCTCATCCTTGGTTATACTGGCCAGGGCTCATGGGAGTTGTAGGCCAAAACATCTGGAGGCCCCCAAGGTGCCCACCCCTGATGGAGAGGATGCCTTGCTGGAAGTCTTAAGAGGCTGCAAGTTCCGAACGCCAGCAGTCTCTCACGCCTTGCCGACACACACAACCCCTGCAGTTTTCAAAGGCACCCAGATTTACAGTTCGCTGCCCTTCGCCCCTTTCCCCTCTGCCGCCTGTTCTCTCTGGGATTCTTCTGAGGCAGGCAGAGGCTTCGCGGGGGCAAGCTGGAACTCTTCCGGAACAGGTGAATCGCGCGTCTCCTTCCGGTAGAACCCCAACTCTTTCACCAGCCGGTTGATCTCTTCCCGGGACATTTCAGCCAATGGAATTCTCTGCAAAAGAAATGCAGGCGCCGGGGCTCACCACGGATCCTTGGCACGTGGCTACAAACTGCGGCGAGCCGGCCTGGCCTGGCCTCAGGGCATGCTAGGTGCTGCGCAGCCAGCTCTGCCTGATACCCGAGCAAGGCTGAAATTTTGGAGATGGACTCCAGAAGAAAAGCCCCTTTTTTCTTCTTAGGAGAAAAAAATCATGTAGCATTCTCCCCCTTTTGGCTAATTTATACTGCAACTTTTAGGGTTTAATCCTACGCATGTTTAGACAGGCAAGAGTCCCACCTTTGGATATCTTCCGCATCTTGGATAGCTCATTTAGAGTTCTGACGGGTTCTGAATGAAACCCGAAGTGGATTCGCAGCCCCACTGACATCGGAGCCACCAGCCTCCACTGGAATTCATTCTAATGTAGGTAAAACATCACTGGCTGCACACAAGAGGAAGGCTTGGGGGAACCTCAATCTTTGCAATCGGACAAAAAAAGGTAAGGAGAAAACCTCCAAGGGGGCAGCCATCCCCCGCCCCACCGGCCACAAATATCCCACTGCGTAGTCCGCATGCCCAGTGGCCACAGCACGGTGAAAGGGGAAGTGAGACAAAGCATTTCTTCACAAGGCTTTTATTGCATGTTCATGATTCGTCACTCATGGAAGTTTGCCGGTCCTTTACACGACATCATCAACTTCCAAAGTATGACCTGCACTTTCTGACTTTCTCCTGCTTTCAAAAGATCAGCATTAACCGATAAGGGACGTTAATCCAATATATCGGCAGTGTGTAATAACGGTGTTGTGCTATAATCACAGCACCATCTAGTGACTGTAAAATGAAACCTATGGAACTGAATTGAGAAAGGAAGTCATACTCAATTCAAAGCACATGTCTGCCCAAGTAATTGAGCCGATTGTAATCCTGCAAAGAACCTGGAAGCAGAAAGCCACGGTAAGGAGGCAGGATTTCAGCGTCATGTCATGTACTCCAAAGAAAAGAAGGGTAAGAAATAGAACAGAACATCTTGAAGGCTCTCCCATACTAGAGGCATTCAAGAGGCAGCAGGGATGCTTTAGGGTGGATTCCTGCACTGAGCAGGGGTTGGACGCGATGGCCTTAGGCCCCTTCCAACTCTACTATTCTATGATTCTATGAAGGGGAGTGCAACATTTTGTGCCAGGTCCCACTTGTTTGCTTAACGCCATTCACACAGTTTCTACTGGCAGTTTCTAATGGTGTCAAGCGTTGCGTGGCATGGCCGTAAAATGGGTTACAGTGGGTGCACGCAGTGGAGGCTGGTGGCTCCGATGTCAGTGGGGCAGTGAATCCGCTCCGGGTTTCAGTCAGAACTCTAAGGAGCTATCCTTAGCCACCTTTAGAGTACTGCCTGATTTGGATTGAAACCCAAGTGGATTCACTGCCCCACTGACATCGGAGTCACCAGCCTCCACTGCCTGCAAGAGTTCAGCATTCTGTCTTACCTGCAACTCTTCATACTTAAAGTTGAGCAGCACCAGTTCGGGATCCGCTCCAGCCAGGTGTTTCAGGACAAGGTTGTGGCTGGAAGAGATCGTTAAGGAACCTGACAGGCTGGCGTTATGGGAGGGGTGGCAACAGCGCTGCCGTTTTCTTCTTCTTCCTATGCCAGCCGGGAAGTTGAACAAATCAGTACTTCGGCCTCGGGCAGACTTCCCCAATCCCAATGCCCACCCAATGTGTTGGACTACAACTCCTATTATCCCCAGCCAGCACAGCCAATTGGGGATGGTAGGAGTTGTAGTCCAACACAACAGGAGCACCGCCAGGTTGGGGGAGGTTGGCTCAAAGGTACTGCAGGATCTGTCGGCTTTAGGTTCCTAGGGCAGAGACGGAGAATTGCAGGATGTTCCTTTTAAAAGGCTGTTTTGCATTTTGGACCACCATGCTGGAGTCAATACACGCCCCCCCCCCCATTCCCACCCCTCTGCCCCTGTTGTTAGCACGGAGTCACGGATGCCCCAGACAGCCCCATGCCAACAACTGGTGCAGAGCTAGAAAATATTTATGGAATAAAAGTCCTAGGTCGAAAGCAGCTTCCTTTTGTATCACGGACCGTTTTCTCACGGCACAAGGCAGGAGACGCCACCCTTCCTTCGCATCTAAACAGGGCCCTGCTGGATCAGGCTGAGGGTCCACCCCGTTTCCCATAGAGGCCGGCTAGAGGCCGCCCTGTCCTGCTTGGGGACTCTTCAGGGGCAAGAACCCGACTCCCAGGGCCGTCCCCCAATAACCGTCTATTTGGAAACATACGTCTTCTGAGCCTCGTGGCGGCGTATTGCCGTCTTCCCAGCAGTAGCCACTGGCTGCCTTCTCCTCCACGCATTTGTCTAATTCCCTTTTAAAGCCATCCAAATTGCCGGCCGTTACTACAGCTTGTGGTAGCGAGTTCCGCAAGTTATCTATGCCCTTGCAAAGTAGGTACTTTGCCCTAAACATGCCAATCAAGTTCATTGAGTGACTCTGAAGTTTTAGCATCCTTGCAAGATGGGAAGCCACTTCGCTTTCTCTACTACGCCACGCATGATCTTATCGAGCTTTTGTGCCCCCTTGCCTTTCCCCCTGTCGGGACACGTATCCAAAACGAGGTTCTGCGCTTACATTAAAAGACAGAAAACCATTAGGTTTCAGAGTGAACGTTTCCATTTACTGAATGCACCCCTTGCCGGCTGCTGGCTGCTTCAGGCAGGCATGCTGCATCCACTAGCCGCAAGGTGGGCCCAATCCTTACTAAGGGAGGCAGTTCTCCATTCTTTACCGGCACGTAGCCATGCCTCTGGGGCCAGTAAAACCACGTGACACCGACCCCACGCCCATGAAAGGCCTTGTCTGCTTCAAAAGGGGGAAGGTTGGATTGCTGTCGTTTAGTTCTTCTTGTTTAGCTTCTATACATTTTCTGGCTGTCTGATTTGCACCGATAGGTAGACACGGCAGAAGTACATGCTCGTATGTGAATGATTCACAGCTCAATGGAATCCGTGACCTAGGGAGGTTGTGGGCTCTCCCACACTAGAGGCCTTCAAGAGGCAGCTGGACAACCATCTGTCAGGGATGCTTTAGGGTGGATTCCTGCATGGAGCAGGGGTTGGACTCGATGGCCTTGTAGGCCCCTTCCAACTCTGCTATTCTATGATTCTATGAATGTTGTTGTATGTGAATTATTCACAGCTCACAAACGAACTCCAAATACTGCTCCCTGTCTTGGAAATTAGTGCCCGGTCTTATGTGCCAGGCTTTCCCCACCTGGTGCCCCGTAGAAGTTTTGAATGACAATTCCCATTATCCCTGAACACTGGCCATGCTGGCTGGGAACAATGGGAGTTGAAGTCCAATACATCCAGAAGGCACCAGGTTCGAGAAGGCTATCGCATACGGTGGCCCTCAGCTCTCTGTCTCTCGCTCTGAAAATGTCCTGTACAAACGTGCGCACGCAACCCACACCTGCTCCTGGGTGAGAAGCTCACTGCTCTGGTGGCTGGCTGTTCTGATCCAATGCGGCTTCTGATGGACCTCAGCAAAATCTCACTCAGTCTCAACGCCCCATATAGATGCAGGGAAATCAGCCTGCATAAACGACCTCAAGCACAGATGCACAATTTAGCCTCCTATTTCCCCCTTCGTGGCAACGGGCTTCCGTCCTACGCTGGGCCTTTGGGCTTAGATGAAGTGTCCCCTTCTGCCCACCTGCCTCGCTCAGAGCCTGCATGAATGACCAGAAGGATACTGCAGAGGGAGATCTTCTGTGATAAAGGCCTTCACCTGGAAGAACAGGAGTAAAGGGCAAAGATTACAGGTGGTGGGCACTGTTTATTTCTTGCACGATGACAACACCAACGATGCAAATGCAGTTATAGAGAGTTTTCTGCCCAAAGGACTTTATGGTCCAACGGTGCAATCCTGTACATGTCTATTTATTTATTTAAAACATTTATATCCAGCCTTATATCACTAAGATCTCAGTACAATTAAACAATAAATATGCACAGTTAAAAACAAATTAAACCATGATCCAAGTTAAAACAATATATAATTTAAAAGCAGCGTCAATGAAGGTGCTCCTTACCTTCTCGCATTCAGAAGACCATTGGCTCCTAGGGGGAAAAGCAGAGAAAAGGGGGCATCAGTGGCAGAGCACTGGAATTTCTCTGTGCCCCACCGTCCCACCTCCCTCAAGGAGGGGTGCAGCCCTGCTTGTGAAGGGCGGAGGGCTGAGAGAGGCCAAACCTTTACTTACCGGGACGATGGGGGCAGCAAAGGCAGGGAGAGGAAAGGAGGGGGCTGGACTCGTGTCCATCGGTTCCTAGGATGACAAGGAGAGAAATGTACAGTTAATGACAGGGACCCAGACGATCCCTGTACCCCCCACAGCCCCACATGCCCTACGGAGCTCCAGCCCTGCCTGTCGAGGCAGAGCTGAGCCAGGTTGAATTCTTCCTTACCTGAGGGGGGGAAGACGAAAGGACAAAGGTGGCGGGTCGGATTAGGGAAGGTCGGAGGGAGGGTGCAGGGGAGGTATCCATGGGGACCTAGGACGAAAAAGAAAAATGCAATTAATAGGAGGGCAGCAGGTGACCTCTGCAGCCCTCAATCCCGCACCCCTTAAGGCCCTGCCTGTCCAGGAAGAGCGGAGGCAGGGTCAACATTTCCTTACCTGAGGGGGGGAAGACCAGGAAGGGAAGAAGGTGGCGGGTAGGATGAGGGAAGGACGGAGGGAGGGCGGGGGAGTCGTATCCATTGGCTCCTAGGACGAGAAAGAGAAAGGTGTGACATTAATTGGAGGGCCCCAGCCGTCCCCTGCACCCCACCCTCCCGCCTGCCTTAGGGAGGGGGGCAGCCTTTGGCCTGGAGGGCCTCAGCAAGGGGCACTCTTAGCAAGGGGGCGTCCTCCCCCTTGGCCCTACCTTCCTCCCATTCCCCTCAGCCCTCCAAACCTAGGGACCACCACTCCAGTCCCTGATCTCCCCCCTCTCCTCGCTCTGGCCTCCTCCCTCCACCCTCACTGGGCATGGGCCCCTCCTTACCGGCCAAGATTGCCGTCGCCTCGCCATCGTTGCCTGCTATGAAGGTGGGGATTCCGCGCCAGGCCAACGGTCTCCTGCAGCGTCTTTTGGAACTCTCCGTCATCATGGAAGCTAGAAGGCGGCCATTGTGACAGTGCCATGGGCCAGGCCCAACTGAGCTGGCGAACTGGGACCTCGAAGGCCAGCACCTGTGAACTGGCCTTCAGGACTCGAGCAGGGAGGGTCTCCTGGGATAGGGAGGAGAGTCTCCGGGTTTGAAAGAGGTGGATGAATCCACCGGATTTCACATGGGAAAAGGAGCTGAGATGGAGGAGAATTTGGTGGAAGTTTGCAAATCACTCGAAAATGCCCTGTTCCAGCCCCTGAAGCCAAGCATGAATGGGAGCGCGTGTTCTCCGAAAATGCCAGCAAAGTCCCGAACTTGTGTTTGGGAAACGTGCACTTGAAGAAAGGCACTCTGTTTTTAATGCCCTCTCTTGAAGACTCCCATTTTCATGGTATAAACAATGAAGGAAAAATGCACCCTTTTGAGAAATGCACCCAGAAATGCACTTTCCCCATTTGAAGAAACCCAGAGAAAGAAAAGGCCCAAGTCAGAAGAGGGGCACGCGGAACCCAGCTCTGAAGTGACGTCTGGAGAATGTCGGTGACTCCCAAGATCTCTGGTGCTCCATCCCTAAAAGGCCGCGGTGATTCATCCCGACACGTTGTGGCGACAACTCGGAGTTCTCGTCCGTTGTGGACCTGGAGGGCTGGGCAGGCTGTACGTTGCATGGTTTCAGCATCTGGCTCTTTTCAGAGTTTAATCAGGTGTTTGTGAATCAAGAAATTCACAGAACAAACAGATGTATGCACATTTACTCTGCATGATTTAAAATGCTGCAGAGTCTAAGGCCATAGCTAGACCTAAGGTTTATCCCTGGATTGTCCTGGGGTCAAACCTGTTCACCAAGTTGACACCCAGGAGATCCAGTGCTCAGGCAGGGGCGAACCCTGGATGATCCCAGGATAAACCTTAGGTCTAGCTGTGGCCTATGTCTCCTTGGGGCAGAAGTTCATGGAGAATGCTCTTTGCACCTGGAGGCCAGAGCACACCTGTGCCTGCAGCCCCAGCACAGCTTGAATCTTTTCCTTGCAAAGGGGGAACCTGTGGAATTGCTGTGGGGCAGGCTGTGCTGGGACAGGGCTGGGAAACAGCAAGAGAATTCCCTTGTTAGTTCAGAGCAGTGGAGGTGAAGATGGTCAGAGGGAGGGAGGGATTTGTGTGCCCCCAATTCCTTCTCTTCCGAGAGCATCCTTGGGGCTCAGATCTGCTCGGAGCAAGTCATCCAGTGCCTGGAAGAACGTGCCCCCATTTCTAGGCATGTGTGTTTAGCGGTTTTATTCCTTTCTCAAAGGCAGGCAGTCTGCACATGCACATTCACCCACTGAATTCCTCCAGGTTGGGGCTGACAAGGTGTGATGGCATGGGATGCTGCGACCTTGATGAAGCTAAGTGGGTCTAGGCCTGGTCAGTTTCTGGAAGGGTGACTACCAGGGAACCCCATGTACATTGATTCCTGCATTGAGCAGGGGGTTGGACTCGATGGCCTTGTAGGGCCCTTCCAACTCTATGATTCTATGTCCTCCGCAAGAGATAGAATCATAGAATCATAGAATCATAGAATAGCAGAGTTGGAAGGGGCCTACAAGGCCATCAAGTCCAACCCCCTGCTCAATGCAGGAATCCACCCTAAAGCATCCCTGACAGATGGTTGTCCAGCTGCCTCTTGAAGGCCTCTAGTGTGGGAGAGCCCACAACCTCCCTAGGTAGCTGATTCCACCGTCGCACTGCTCTAACAGTCAGGAAGTTTTTCCTGATGTCCAGCCGGAATCTGGCTTCCTTTAACTTGAGCCCGTTATTCCGTGTCCTGCACTCTGGGAGGATCGAGAAGAGATCCTGGCCCTCCTCTGTGTGACAACCTTTTAAGTATTTGAAGAGTGCTATCATGTCTCCCCTCAATCTTCTCTTCTCCAGGCTAAACATGCCCAGTTCTTTCAGTCTCTCTTCATAGGGCTTTGTTTCTAGACCTCTGATCATCCTGGTTGCCCTCTTCTGAACACGCTCCAGCTTGTCTGCGTCCTTCTTGAATTGTGGAGCCCAGAACTGGACGCAATACTCTAGATGAGGCCTAACCAGAGCCGAATAGAGAGGAACCAGTACCTCACGTGATTTCGAAGCTATACTTCTATTAATGCAGCCCAAAATAGCATTTGCCTTTCTTGCAGCCATATCGCACTGTTGGCTCATATTCAGCTTGCGATCTACAACAATTCCAAGATCTTTCTCGTTTGTAGTATTGCTGAGCCAAGTGTCCCCCATCTTGTAACTGTGCATTTGGTTTCTATTCCCTAAATGTAGAACTTGGCATTTATCCCTATTAAATTTCATTCTGTTGTTTTCAGCCCAGCACTCCAGCCTATCAAGATCACTTTGAAGTTTGTTTCTGTCTTCCAGGGTATTAGCTATCCCACCAATTTTGTGTCATCTGCAAATTTGATCAGCGTTCCCTGCACCTCCTCGTCCAAATCATTAATAAAAATGTTGAAGAGCACTGGGCCCAGGACTGAGCCCTGCGGCACCCCACTCGTTGCCTCTCCCCAGTTTGAGAAGGTTCCATTGATAAGTACTCTTTGAGTCCGATTCTGTAGCCAACTGTGGATCCACCTAATAGTTGTTCCATCTAGCCCACTTTTAGCTAGTTTGTTAATCAGAATGTCATGTGGTACTTTGTCAAATGCTTTGCTGAAGTCAAGATATATGACATCCACAGCATTCCCACAGTCCACAAGGGAGGTTATCCTATCAAAAAATGAGATCAAATTAGTCTGACAGGATTTGTTCCTGACAAATCCATGTTGGCTTCTAGTAATCACTGCATTGATTTCAAGGTGTTTACAGATTGACTTCTTTATAATCTGCTCCAGAATTTTCCCAGTGATGGATGTCAGACTGACTGGTCTGTAGTTCCCAGGTTCCTCCTTTTTGCCCTTTTTGAAGATAGGGACAACGTTAACCCTCCTCCAGTCGTCCGGCACCTCACCCGTCTTCCATGATTTTGCGAAGATAATAGACAAAGGTTCTGAGAGTTCTTCCGCTAGCTCCTTCATTACTCTAGGATGCAGTTCATCGGGCCCTGGGGATTTGAACTCATTCAAGGAAATTAGGTGTTCTTTGACCATTTGTTTATCAATCTCAAACTGCAATCCTGCCCCCTCAACTTCTGCTTCACTTTTTCCAGGGGGGTCATAGACCCGCTTTTGGGAAAAGACCGAGGCAAAGTAGGAATTGAGCATTTCAGCCTTTTCTTTGTCGTCAGTTATCAATTTGCCATCCTCATTAAGCAGTTGAACCACCATTTCTTTCCTCTGTCTTTTACTACTCACGTATCTGAAGAAAGCCTTTTTATTGCTTTTAGCATCCCTCGCTAATCTCAGCTCATTCACAGCTTTAGCCTTCCTGACGCCGTTTCGGCACTTCTGCGCCACTTGTCTGTACTCTTCTTTTGTAGCCTGGCCTTCCTTCCACTTCCTATATGTATCCCTTTTTGTTTTCAGTTCATCAATAAGCTTTTTGTGGAGCCACATTGGTTTCCTCTGTTGTCTTCTATCTTTTCTCCTTGTTGGAATTGTTTGTAACTGTGCCTTTAAAATTTCATTTTTTAGATACTCCCACCCATCCTGCACTCCTTTTCTTTTTAGGCTCCCTTGCCACGGGACCTTACTTATTATAGTTCTGAGTTTATTAAAATCAGCTTTCCTAAAATCCAGAGTACGTGTATGGCTACGCTCGACTTTTGTCTCCTTCATAATCAAGAATTCAAGTATGACGTGGTCACTTTCCCCCAGAGTTCCCGTAACTGCCACTTTATCCACTAAGTCATCCCTATTGGTCAATAACAAGTCAAGGATTGCCGATCCTCTAGTTCCTTCCACCACTTTCTGTAGGAGAAAGTTATCACCCATACATGTCAGGAATTTCTTGGAAGGGCCGCTTTTGGCAGTAATGGTCTCCCAACAGATATCAGGGTAATTGAAGTCCCCCATCACTACTACATCACACTTCCTTGAAACATTGGCAATTTGTTTCTCAAAAGTTTCGTCCTCGTCTTCTCCTTGATTGGGTGGTCGGTAGCAGACTCCGATTATCATATTCTTTTTATTCCTAGCCCCATTTATTTTAATCCAGACGCTCTCGACGGGGCTCCCAATCTCATCCGCCTGTATTTCTGTGCAGGGATAGGTATTTTTAACATATAGTGCAACTCCACCTCCCTTTCTATTTCTTCTGTTCTTTTTGAACAAGTTATATCCTTCAATTGCTATATTCCAGTCATGGGAGTCATCCCACCAAGTTTCAGTTATACCTATCAAGTCGTATTTGCCTTCATGTAATAAGAGTTCAAGTTCATTCTGTTTGTTTCCCATGCTCTGGGCATTAGTATATAGACATCGAAGACCATGTGTTTTATAGTCTGGTTTTGTTCCTACCTTGTTGCAGACACTATTTTGGGACTCTGTTGGAGCTGTTCTCTGTACTGTGGTGCATTGGCCTTCATCCATTGTTGTCTCAAAATTTACGTCTCCCACCCCCGCAAGATTCAGTTTAAAGCCCTCCTGATGAAGTTCTTCATGCTGTGGCCGAACTCATTCTTTCCAGCCCTTGTGAGGTGCAACCCATCCCTTGCCAGCAGTCCATGTTCCAAGTAGCGTAGCCCGTGGTCCCAGAATCCAAAACTCTCACGACGGCACCACCTTCGAAGCCAGTCGTTCATCCGGAGTATTTTTCTTTCCCTTTCTAATCCTCTTCCAAGAACCGGGAGGATGGATGAGAAAACTACCTGGGCCCCAAAGTTCTTCAGTTTCCTTCCCAGATCCTGGGACACGGCTCTCCAAATGGGTGGGCAAATCTCCTGGGCCGTTCTCCCAATCTGGGTGACCTTGCCCTTTTCTAACATCGTAAGAAGAGCCCTGTTGAATCAGACCAAGGGTCCATCTAGTCCAGCACTCCCTTCACACCTTGGCAAACCAGCCACCGGCCAAGGATGAACAAGCAGGACAGGGTGCAACAGCACCCTCCCAGGAACTGGTGTATACTGGCTTCCTGCCTCGGATATTGGAGGTGGCACATTGCTGTCAGGACTAGCAGCCATGGATAGCCTTCCCCTCCAGCAATTGACCCCCCCAAAAACCTTTAATGCCATCCAAGCTGGTAGCCATCACTATATCTTGTGGTAGTGAGTTCCAGAGTTTAACTATGCACTGTTCTTTTTCTGAATTTATTCCTGCAGATCTCGAACCCCTGGTGGCGGATGGCTTGAGGGTCCCTCTCAGGGTGGAAGTGAGATTATGGTGGTGGACAAAGGAGCTCTGGCTCTCATGTGCTTTTGCTGTTCCTTCCGCAAGGAAGCATCCATGCGCACTGGGCATGGGAGACGGACAGGCACAGCCCCGCCAGCGGGAACCCAGCCGGCCCAAGCGCCAGTACAATCAGGCCTCTGGATCCCAAGCATCGTAGGTCCATCAGGTGCTGCCACAGAAGGGTTAGTGGTCGCGCTGGGAAGTAGTTAGGGTGACACTATGGAAAGGGAGGACCGGGCTCCTGTATCTTTAACAGTTGTATTGAAAAGGGGATTTCAGCAGGTGTCCAGAATCAGCTGCATCTCTGTCCTATTCCAAGGCTTTGAAAGCTCAGCGTGAGTCAGTGCATTTCTCGCTAAGGGCAGTTAGTGGCCCCACCCCCGCCATGCTCAGTGTATCCTTGGACACTTTAGAGAAGGCACGGAGAGGAAGGAAGACGGGCTTCAGTGGGGTGTGTGAATGACCCTGGGCTAATCTCCCCCTGCAGCCCTCTCAGTATGGAAGAGGGATGCTCCTGAAGGTTCCCGCCTCCACGGTCGCCACTCACTGGGCACACGCCACTGTTGGTTACTGCAAGTACAGGAGCGTTGTTGCGTGAGCACGTGTGCGACATTAGGCCACCCCCACATGTGTAGGGGTAGGAGTGGGCGGGGCTAGGCAGGTGACGTTTAGATGTGCTCTCCTCAGCATTGCGCACTGCCGCGTCACAGCTGGCTACGGGGCAAATGCGTATGTTTTTAATGACTCAGGAGCCATGCGCACGAGCGCAGACACGCAGCAACACATGGGCGCCTCTACCTCTGCTGTGTTTCTGGGAAGGAACATGCGCTCCAGCGCAGAGCTATGCTTGTATTCAAAAAACCAGAAGAAAGACACTCGGTGGTGAAACACACCGATACCCATCCCAAATATGTCGTGGAAATAGGGGAAGGGACACAACAAAAGCCATCAGGGATGTTCCGGTGTTTCATAGAATCATAGAACAGCAGAGTTGGAAGGGGCCTTCAAGGCCATGGAATCCAACCCCCTGCGCAGTGCAGGAATCCTCCTTGAAGCATCCCTGACAAGCTGCCTCTTGAAGGGCCTCCAGTGTGGGAGAGCCCACGACCTCCTGAGGTCATTGGTTGCATTGCTGGTCGGGCTTCGCTTTCCTGTTTTTGACACCCTTTGCTTCTTTCCGAGGCGCGTCTGCAGGGAGTGCGCGGTGTCCTGTTTTTCTTCCTTGTTCCCTTGATTTTCAGCAGGAGCAAATTCCCCTGTGCTCCCCTCAGAAATGGCACGGCATGCCCTTGATGTCAGGAGAGTCCTGAAGGTTTATAGAGGCAGAGCCACACCTCTTTGTCAGACAAATGCCCTGTTGGGGGTCATTCTGTCCTGCGGCTTTGAGACAGAAGGTTTCCAATGCCGCTCGGAGGAGACGGCTAAAGGCTTGTCTTTGCCTAGCCTACGCCTGCCTTGAGTGCTCTTAAGCCACCAATGTCTTTGCCCATCCCACAAGAGCAGCCAATGACCTCAGCAGCTTTCCCCCCTTGATCTTCCGCTGCCTGAGATTCGTAGCGCAGCTCCCTGTTCAAACCGTAGCACCGGAGCTGGGCAGACGGGGGCAGAGTTGGCAGGGGGGCTGTGATTTGGAGGGGGGCTACTCCGAGTCCCCCTGGGCAAAGTGGCTTGATTTTTCTGTTGCCGATGATGAATTTGCCCAAAGAAAAGCACGTAAAGCATTTCTGAGTGTGAAGAAGTCGTGGCTTAGATACCTCTTGCATAAAAGCGCTTCCGTTAGCTTTTTCATAAATCATTCTAGGTCATACGTGTTTAGAACTGATAAAAAAAGTACTCCATGAGCAGTTTCCCGTCTGTCCCGGGCCTACGGCCAGCGTTGCCCAGCCCGGCGTAGCACCTTTGCTAAACATTGCGAGCTCGGCTTCTGTGCCTCTGCGGTGGCGGCCTGCGGATGGCATGTCTTCCCAGCCATGAAGCAGCTACTACTCTTTTGGATCCTGCCCTAAAGGGTCAAGCTTTGGTATGTCCAACCTGATGTACTGTTTTCACGCACAAGAGAAAAGACTGTTGGTCACTTACCAAAAAGGGATATCTTTGAGTATGCGAAACAGTACATCAGGGCCACACCCTAACCTCAGATTTAATATTTCCACTTCTTTCTCCATTAGTCCAACTTCACCTGATGCACCGTATCCAGTTCTGGGCACTATAATTTAAGAAGGATGTGTTAGCAGAAGTCTCTCCATTTTTAACAGGAAACTGTAAAGTAGCCATCATATTGCAGGCAAAATGTCAGAATGTCATGTATGCGAAAATATCTCCTTGTGTGCATCCTTGCATCTGTCTTATCTAATATAAACAAGAGCTCCGGCTCCAGTCCTCCTGTGTCAAAGTTAACTTTTTGTAACTTACTGTAAGGCCAAAGGTATTGTTTATAGAACAGAGAGAATTGTTTAGCATAATTAGCTATGCCCCAGTGTTATGTTCTGATTGGTTTATGCTGCTACTGGGCCCTGCCCCTTGCAGGCTTCAAATGCTGTGCTGAATTCCCAATGTCTTTGTCTGATTGCTCCCTTTGAAGAGACCAGACCTTGATTACTAATCAATAAAGCGCTTTCGAACCCTCTGTCGCTGGAATGGTGGAGTCGTGCTTAGGGGCTGTTTGGATTTTGTCCCTGGGTGAAAGAACCTTGATCTAACAAATGGCGCCTGACTCGGATGTAACCCAGAGTCGGATCTGTGCCTGCCAGTGGAACGAAGGCCTAGATTGAGGGAGCGATCGCTAAGAGATTTCTCTTGCCTCTAGTAGGTTGAATCGTGCACTGTGCAGACATGGAGACCGAATTGACGGGACCATTCGAGTCAAGGTTACAAAACCGACTCCACCCCGACAGATGGAAGGGAACAGGCAACAACAAATTGCAATCAGACGTGATAAGAAAGGGCGAAGATGGGAGATGGCTATTTGGTGAGTAAAAAGCCCCCCCATGGACCCTGACAGGGAAATGAGGGAGTGGGTGATAACTCTGTAGACCTCAGAAATGGGAAGCTTATAGTCCGTATTGGAAAAGAGTCCCCAAGCCCATTGGTTGTTGTCTTTGGGAAAGCTTTCATTGAAACTGAAATTGAAATTGAAACGGTGTATGAATGAGTTTAAAAAAATGTTTTGTGAACGTGTTTTTATGTTAGATTGCCCCCTTGTGGATCTTTTGATCCAAAGTTAATTTCAGCTGTGTCATCGGAATCAATTTGCAAACATAGAAATGTAGTTAAGAAATGTACCTCTCAAAGGATCCTTGAGTGTTGGAATGTGAATTACAGAAAAGTTAATGTTTGTGTTAAAAGTAGAAGAAAAAGAATGGTCAGTTTGTGTTTCCACCCGGCCCAAGTGAAAGAAATTTGAAGCTTTTGTTTCCCTCCTACGGATCCCCTTTTGCAGAAGTTTGCTTCTTCTTCTGTGCTTAGCAGCTAGAGATAAGCAGAAAGAATGTTTTGTTTTCAGTGAAAGTAGTACTTTGTGTATTTTGTCTTTCATAAACCTCAGATAATTAGAAAATGTAGAACCCCACTTTCACGGAAGAAATGTCTTCCATAGCTTTGAAGATTCACTGCCTGAGTTAAAACTCAAGTCCTTGCAAGCACAAATAGTGCAGACGTTTTGTCAACCGTTTTGCCAAGAGGAGAGAAAGATCAGAGGAAAATGTATAAAGTGGAGAGGAAAAAAAAGAGAGAGAGAGAGAGAGAGAGAGAGAGAGAGAGAGAGAGAGAAAGATGTGCTAATGTAGAACGAAAATGAGACTGAGAAAGTTGGCAAAAGCAAGGGTTTGGAATCTCCCCCCTTCCCCCCCCCCACCCCCCCCCCCCCGATTCTACAGGTTGTTTGGGTCCTAACTCCAATAATGATCTTCCTTCAATGAGCTTTAAAGTATGTTTCTCTTTCAATTTCCACTCTGATGTCATTTGTGTTTGGTCAAAAGCAGTGGAACACAGCTTTACTTTATACACACACATATGGGTCCTTGTAGGGCAGCCTTCCTCAATGCTGGGGCATTCTGGGAGATGCACTCCAACACATCTGGAGCGCCCCAGGTTGAGGAAGGCTGTTGTAGGGGGTGGCAGCAGCAGCGGCCCTGACATCACACCTGTAGCAGACCCCATAAACCTTCTTGGCAACCCTGCAAAGCTGGCCATGGGGTTGGGGGGTTAGGAGGAGCACCAAAGGACACCTCACCAGGGCAGTGCTTTTCCTAGGACCAGCTCTGATGCGAGTGTTGTGATTTGATTCAGGGGCAAAATTGTCTCCAGCCGTTGCTGGGGGTGGGAGGCCAACTGACTATTCTGCTTAAAGGCCCATGTTCAGTGGCACATCCCTGTCTGCCATCCAGGCCCGTCTCGGATGCTGATGGCCCTTTTTAAAACCCCCAGGCTGCCATGAATCCACTGGGCTTTAAGGCAACCTTCCTCCCCAATGCCCGTATCCCTCCAGATGAATTGGACTGAAAGCTTTATCACACCAGCGTTATACTGTGCAGTCACTGCGAATTGCATGCAAAGGACTCAGAAGTTTTCCACCTTATAGTCTGCTTTAATTGTGAAGGACTCCCGTGCATCCTGCCTTAATTGTGCTATAAAGCCAAAAGATTTGCCGTATTTAGCTAGGGTGACCATATGAAATGGAGGCCAGGGCTCCTGTCTTTTTAACAGTTGCATAGAAAAGGGAATTTCAGCAGGTGTCATTGTTATATATGGAGAACCTGGTGAAATTCCCTTTTCATCACAACATTTAAAGCTGCAGGAGCTATACTAGTGACCAGATACAAAAGTGGGCAGGACTCCTGCAGTATGTCAGTAAGAATAAAAGAGAATTATTTTAAAATTATATGGAGGTGGTACCTAACCCCGGTTAGATTGAATAAGATAAATAATCAGCATTCAGCAAATTGTTGGAGAGGATGTGGGGGGAAAGGAACGTATTTACATATGTGGTGGGAATGCAAATATGTACAAAAATTGTGGAAGATGGTGTTTTTGGAGATTGAAGAAATTGTGGGAATGAAGATAGAACGAACACCAAAAGTTGCATTACTGTCACTATTTGAAGATTTAAAATGTAAAAAAGAAATTAAGGAATTAATAACGAATTTGCTGACGGCAGCAAGATTGATTGTAGCTAGGAACTGGAAGATTCAAGGGGAATATTCTATTGAAGAATGGTATAAAGAAGTATGGGACATAGCTATAAATGATAAATTGACTTGTAATATTAAATGGAGAAGAGGTATAGCTAAAACAAATGATTTTGAAGGAATTTGGAAACAGCTCCTAATTTTTGTGTTTTCTAAGGGAAGTGGGAAACCGCCAGCAGAAGAAAGTATGAGATTTTGGAATCAGGAATGAGATCCCTTGGTGGGGGGTGCACTTATATGTTAAGTTTGATTATGTTATTAGATATGATATTATGTATTCAATATTACTCAACATTTATGTAGTATGTTGTTTTCTTTTTATTGTAATGCTGTATGTTTAAGTATTGTAGAAAATAAATAATAATAATAATAATAATAATAATAATAATAATAATGGACTCCTGCAGCTTTAACTGTTGTGATGAAGAAGAAATTTCACCAGGGGCTGCATGCATAAAAATGACACCTGCTGAAATTCCCTTTTCAATGCAACTGTTAAAGGTACAGGAGCCCTGTCCTCCTTTTCATATGGTCACCCTAATTTAGCCCCTACTTTTTGAGCGTATCTTCCGCGCTGCTGCTGGGGTGCAGGAGCAGGATTTTAAATAAATGCTTACATCTGCGTAAGCTTTAAAGACAAAGACACCAAAATTGGCACAGTAATAGATATTAGGGAGAGCTTTAAGCATACCAAATTTGAATTGGATTGGGTTATCCGTTGATTTTTTTTTTTACATTTCCCCCCTTAAACGCACTTCCTGTTATGCAAAGGATTGTTGTCACCCGGTAGCAAAAACAACAACAATGGCAAAAGCTTAGCACTACGGGGATAATCCGAGGGAAGCAGGTACGTGGGATGAAGCTATGAAACTCCCATCATGCCCAAACAGCCCAGCCAATGGTTATGTGGCTGAGAATGATGGGAGATGGAGTCCAACATCTCTCACGAGTACCAGGCTAGGGATCGCTATCATAAGATGATGCAAAGTTTATTTATTTATTTATTTCATTTCATTTCTATACCGCCCAATAGCCTGGGCGGTTCACAAAAATTAAAACCATGAAGAGCATAATAAAACAACCAACAATTTAAAAACACAAATACAAAATACAATATAAAAAGCACGACCAGGATACAACCACACAGCAAAAATTGATAGGGGTTAAAATATGAAATTAAAACAGCAGTGTTTAAATTTAAGTTATTTTAGGTGTTAAAATACTGAGAGAATAAAAAGGTCTTCAGCTGGCGACGAAAGGAAAACAATGTAGGTGCCAAGCGAACCACTCTGGGGAGCTCGTTCCACAACCGGGGTGCCACAGCAGAGAAAGCCCTGCTCCTAGTAGCCACCTGCCTCACTTCCTTTGGCAGCAGCTCACGGGGAAGGACCCCTGTGGATGATCTTAAGGTCCGGGCAGGCACATATGCGAGGAGGCGTTCCTTCAGATAACCTTCAAATAGCAACAAAGTTGTTTCTTGGGGTAGCTCTAAAGTCACCAATGTGGTTCCTGTGGGCACTAAGATGCCCCCAGCCCTTCTCTTCATGCCCACCAGGCTAAACAAAACATAAGCCAGCTGCACCGGTGTTCTAATTCCCACTGTGTTTTGAGACTTTTCCCCTTTATCAGGGGCAACTGAAACATCTAACATAGCGGTTCCCAAAGTGGGCGGTACCGCCCCCCTGGGGGCGGTGGGATTGCATAGGGGGGCGTTAAGAGGAAAAGGGACGGCAGGGGGGCGCTGGCAGGCAAAGGGGCAGCAGGGGGGCGCTCGAGGTGGTCTCTCCAGAAGGTACTAAAATAGAGTAACTAGAGACCCACAGGGAAAATCTCTAAATCTGTGCAAGTCCGTCTAAATCTGACCGGGAAATGGACGCCCCCTGCAGCTTTTCCAGTATGAAGTCTGAAGTCTCTCGCGCTTTGAGTCTATGTGATAGGCGGTGGGGGAGCGCTTCCGCGCCAGACCAGCCGATGCCACGTGCGTCGCAGAGAAGGCGGCACCTTCGAAAAGGGCAGCTTCAAAGAGGCGGTGACTGGGCAGTTGCTTCCGAGAGGTGGGGGGGGGCTGCAGCAAGCGAGGCTGATTTGAAGCTGCTGCAGGAGGAGCTTTGCATTGGAAGAGCTGTTAATGGGAGTGATGAGAAATTCTCCTGACTTAAATTAGTCAGGATTAACTTAAATCCCCGTCACTTAAATGGGTCTACTCTAAGACTTACATTAGTGTTTACCCTCTGTTCTAATGGCAACCAATGGGTGCCGAGGGCACACAACTACAATGAGGTACAATAGACGGAATAATATTAACAACAGTGTGTGTGTGTGTGTGTGTGAGATAGAAATCTCAATAATTTTTTTGGGTCTTTTTGTTTCTTAATTTGCCATAAAATTCTTTCCACAGAATAACAAAATGTCACAATGTTTTTTGAACTGACATAAATTTATTTCAATAGGCTTTTTAAACAGAAATGTTCTTTCAGAAGGCTTTTTTTAAAAAAAACAAATGTTCTTTCTAGGCTTTTTTTTAACATAAAGTTCTTTCAATGGGCTTTTTTTAACATCAAGTTCTTTCCATAGGCTTTTTTACATAGATTTTTTTCGATAAGCTTTTAAACTTTTTTTAAACCTAATTTTCTTTCAGTAGGCTAAATATTTTTCAGTAGGCTTCTTTAACATAGATTTCTTTCGATAAGCTTAGACTTTTTAAACATAATTTTCTTTCAATACACTAACATACTTTCAATAGGCATAGGTATTTTTCAATAGGCTTCTTTATGTTAAAAAAAGCCTATTGAAAGAAATTTATGTTAGTTCAAAAAACATTGTGACATTTTGTTATTCTGTAGAAAGAATTTTATGGCAAATTAAAAACAAACACAAAACCCCATTTATTGAGATTTCTACCACCCCGGTTGTTAATATTAGTCAGTATATTGCACCTCATTGTAGTTGTGTCCCCTCAGCACTCATTGGTTGTCATTAACTTATCAACTACTGCCTTCTTTAATTTTGTACTCTCTGTTCTAAACCACCTATTTGCTGTTGTGAGAGCATATCTCACACTACAACTTTTCTAGGAGCAGTTTGAGGTGTAAATACCAGATACAGCAGATGTCCTACTATAATGGACTTAAAACAGGGGAAATGGCTCTTAATAAAAGGGTCAAGTGTATTTGGTGACTGCATCACACCAGCACAGAAATTAGCTTGCAGCATCTCAAAAGACAGAAACAGTGTGGAGTCTAGGTTAGAGTATCAAACTAGGACTGGAGGAACCCAGGTTCAAACCTCCATCTCAGCCATAAAGCTCATTGGGGCAGTGACTATGTCTCAGCCTAACCTACATCACAGGGTTGTTGTGGTTCTCCTCCGTCCCATTTCAGTTAACCTCAAAGCTGTTGCCTTGAGCTCCCTGGGATAAAGATGGGGCATCAGTACAATAAACAAACAAACTATAAATAAAATAAATATAGCTCTTAAGGCTGCAAAGCTGATCTTGAAAGTGAATTCAAATGCTGCCTGATGACATTATAGATAGGTCTGCAGCATTCTGTATTCATAGAATCATAGAATAGCAGAGTTGGAAGGGGCCTACAAGGCCATCGAGTCCAACCCCCTGCTCAATGCAGGAATCCACCCTAAAGCATCCCTGACAGATGGTTGTCCAGCTGCCTCTTGAAGGCCTCTAGTGTGGGAGAGCCCACAACCCCCTGGGAGCTGTAGTGCTTTTAGAGTAGGTGTTCCATTTTTGGGATGCCACCTCTCAAACAATTAAGCTGGCCCAAGCTTTCTGGAGTATATTGGATTTGTATGGATAATTCAGTATGGGTATTAAGATGTTATGTAGAACAGGTTTGTCTGAATTGTGTGCTATGAAATCAGACATGTGACCAAGGCTATGTTTGTGTGGGCACGTTGGTGAGCTTTGGGGGCTGGACATGTTGGTGGGGGTGCCTCCTTGGGGGTGGCTATGTTGTCCTCCTTTTTGGTTTCCAAAATATGGTCACCCTACCTAAAACCCAGGGGCCGAGCAGGAAAGAGCAGGAAATTCAGCTGCTCTGCCCATTTTATTTACACTTTGGTGATTTTAATTAAGCCTATGCACTTATTTTGACATTATTCCAATCATATTTAATGATTAAATTCTTTGTTTTAGATTAGAATAAAAATGACAGAAGCAGGGAAATCAAAAAAAGAAATGTAGACAATATAGCTTGGGATATCTTAAGTATGGATTGATATATCCATACTTAAGATATCCCAACAAACACCAACAAACCAGCAGCTGCCCACGTGCCTGTTATGTGAAAAGGTGTTTTCTAATGAGGCAATGGAGCCTTCCAGACTGCAAGAACATTTAAAGAACGCACATCCTGACAAGGCAGATAAGAACGTAACTTTTTTTCAATCACTTCGTGACAAATTTCAAAAGCGGCCAACACTGTTAAACACGATTCACAATGCTTCACAACAACAAACTGATGGTTTGCGTGCATCATACAACATCTCCTTGTTGATTGCTAAGTCAGGAAAGCCGCATAAAATCGGTGAAGAGCTCATCCTACCAGCAGTTAGTGAGGTTCCGAGTACTGCTTTGCATAAGTCACCACATGATATAATGAAAACGATTCCTCTCAGCAACGATTCAGTGCAAAGACCCATCGATGAAATGGCTGAGAATGTGGAAGATACACTGTGCAGCACACTAAGGACAACAGAATTTGCATTACAGCTGGACGAGTCAACTTTACCAGGCAATGAATCTTTGCTTCTCGCTGCTTATGTGCGTTTTATAAAAGACGGGAGTTTGGCTCAAGAGTTGTTATTTGCAAGGCAACTAAAAACCGATACTAAAGGGGAGTCAATATTTCGTGTGGTTGAGGAGTTCTTCTTTTTTTTTTTTTAATTAAATTTTTATTCATTTTCAACACTATATAAACATAGATAAACATTACCAAAATATAACTGAAACAAAACACAATAAGAAAAAAAAACATCAAATATCTGCTGCATACATATTGAATGATTGTTGAGTACAAATATCAAAAACTATTACATATACCTTATCATACTACAACATCTTCGTTCTTAACATAAAAGTGCACCCCCCACCTCGGGATCATTCTTGAGTCCAAAATCTAATCGTTTCTTCTGCTGGTGGTTTCCCACTTCCCTTAGTAAACACAAACACTAGGAACTGTTTCCAAATTCCTTCAAACTCATTTATTTTAGTTACGCCTTTTCTCCACTTAATATTACATGTCAGTTTATCATTAATGGCTATGTCCCAGACTTCTTTATACCATTCCTCAATAGAGTATTCCCCTTGGATCTTCCAGTTCCTAGCTACCATCAGTCGTGCTGCAACCAACAAATTCGATATCAGCTCTATAGTTCCTTTTCCACACTTTATATCTTCAAATAGTGACAGCAATGCTATTTTTGGTGTTTGTTCTATTTTCATTCCCACTATTTCTTCAATTTCTGAGAACACCATCTTCCATAATCTTTGTACATATTTGCATTGCCACCACATATGTAAATACGTTCCTTTTTCCCCACAACCTCTCCAACAATTTGCTGAATGTTGATCACTTATCTTATTCAATCTAACCGGGGTTAGGTACCACCTCCATAGAATTTTAAAATAATTCTCCTTTATTCTTACTGATAAACTTCTCAACACTCTTTGTTTCCATAGTCCCTCCCAGCTCTGTCGCCCTATTTGTATCTTCAAATCTGATTCCCAAACCATTTTCTCTGTATTCTCTCTAAACTCCTTCTCTAACAATATTTTATATATTTCACTCATTAATCCTTTTGAAACTATACTACCTCCTTTCCCTTCCTCCTTACTTACTACTAATTCTTCAAACCTCGTCATCTTTCTGCACATTCTATTATCTTTAATCCACTTTTTATTCCATTGCTCTAATTGACCATATTCTAGCCAAGATAGCTTCTTCTCCTTTAACAAATTTTCCATATCCTCTCTTGTTTTAATATCTCTTACCCAATCCTTTAATCTTATTTTATTTTTCTCTTTTAATATTTTACATAATCTACCCTTTAGATCCTCTGGGAAATTCTTTAACATTATTATCGGTGCTAAGGGAGAGTTGCTCGGAAGCAGCTTCCCTTTAAATTTACTCCAAATTTCCCATTGAGTCCTCAGGAGTGGATTATCTATACTTCCAACCCACTTTCTTCCTCCGTCTTTAAAAAAAAACATTCTCCAAATTCATCTCTACCTTATTTATGGTTTTTTCTTCCATCCAATATAAATCTCCTACTCCCATAATTGCTTCTACAACATGTCTTAATCTATTTGCTACGTAGTATAATTTTATGTTTGGGAGACCCATTCCCCCCTTTTTTTGGCTTAGGTACCAATTATTTTTATTCACTCTTGCTCTCTTTTCTCCATTACAATATTTATTAATAATATTTTGCCAACTTTTTATCTCGGTTTCTGATATTTTTATAGGTAACATTCTAAATACAAAATTAATTTTAGCTAATATCTTCATTTTTATTAAGGCTATTCTTCCGAACCAAGATAAATTTAATCTTTTATATTTCTCCAATTTCTCTAATACCTCTTTCTTTAACCTCGTTAAATTTTCCTTTTCAAGATTCTCTAAATTTTTTGTAATTTTAATTCCCAAATATTTAATCTCATTCTTAACTTTCAATTCCATTCCCTTAAATTCCCAATCCTTTTCTTCCTTCTTGGTATAGTTAAACAACATCATCTCTGATTTAGACCAATTTATTTTTAACCCTGTAATTTCCTCAAATTCCCTCAACTGATATTTAATTCTTTCTAATTTTCTTAATGGATTCTTAATGGTCAATAAAGTGTCATCCGCAAACATGTTTAACTTTATTTCCCTTACCTCTCCAATTCCTTCTAACTCTTCATCCTCCCTTAGTGCCTTCGCCAAAACTTCCATAACCATTACAAACAGGACCGGCGAGAGCGGACATCCTTGTCTTGTTCCTCTGGCTAGTCGTATCTTTTCAGTAAGTCCGTCATTTACCACCACTACCGCCGTATTTTGGGAATATAGCTGTTCTATTACATTTTTAAATTTATTTCCAAATCCCAATTTATCTATAATACTCTTTAGTGCCTGCCAGCTCACACAATCAAAAGCTTTAAAAATATCTAATGCCATAATACCTGCCTTAATATTTGCTTTTTTTATTACATTTATTACATTTAAAACTCTACCCACTAAATTATGCATATGCCTTCCTACCACAAACCCACATTGATCTGCTCCTATATATTCTGCCAAAAATTTATTTAGCCGTTTGGCCATAATAGATGTAAAAATTTTAGCATCCTGATTTATTAAAGAAATAGGTCTATAAGAATCGGGATTAGTCAAATCTTTATCTGGTTTTGGGATCAGAATTATCACTGAATGTTCCCATGATTCAGGTATCTTCTCTCCTGATAATATCCTATTATAAAGTTCCATTAATTTTGGAACTAAACAGTCTTTGAAGACCTTATAATATTCTGGACCCAAACCATCTGCTCCCGGTGATTTACCAACTTTTAACTTATCAATAACCTCTTCAACTTCTCTTTGAGTTATTACTGACTCCATTAACTCCTTATATTCTAATTTTATTCCCTTCTTTATAAACCTTCCAATATACTCCTCCACCTTTTCTTGTTGAATTTCTTTACCCTTATACAATTCCTGATAAAATTCCTGAAAATTTTTTATTTTAGCTTTCATTGCATGACAATAATTCCCTCGGCTATCTTTCAACGTTTCTATCCCATTCCTCCCTTTTTCTTTTTGTGTGAGCTTGGCAAGCAACCTCGAGTTCTTATCACTGTTTTCAAAATATTCCCTTTTCATATACATTAAATTCTTTTGAATCTCTTCTATATTTAAATTTTCTAATTGTTTCTTCTTAGCTTGTATTTCCACTAATTTATATTTATCTTTAACTCGCCAATATCTTTCCTCCAAGTTTTTAATTTCTATCTCTAACTTTTCCTGTTCTGCACGTTGTTGTCTTTTTAAACTACATGTTTCTCTAATACAGATTCCTCTTGCTACAGCCTTCATGGTGTCCCAAATGACTGACCCAGCTGTTCCTCCTTTTTCATTAATTTCCCATGACTCCGACAGTTCCTTCCGAATTTTATCTACTATTTTATTATATTTCAATATCTTTGTATTCAGCTTCCATCTATATGCCTCTTTATAATCTTTCTTAACTGTAAATTCTAAACTTAACAAGGCATGATCAGTTACTTTTATTACCCCCATTTCCATTTTACAAATCCTCGTTGCAAAATCTTTTGAAACAAATATATAATCTATCCTGGAGTATGTATGATGAACTGGGGAAAAGTATGAAAATCCAGGCCTATTCCCGTTAAGTAAACGCCACGAATCTAAATAATCATTTTCTTTTACTAATTTATTCAATATAGTCATATTGTTCCTCTTTTCAGCATTAGTGGGATTTGACCTGTCCCGTTTATTATCCATAACCATATTAAAATCCCCAGCTAATATAGCATACCCCTCCTTAAATTCTTCTATTTCTTTAAACAACTTTATAAAAAACTCTCTATGCCTCTCATTTGGGGCATAAACATTAATCAAAGTATAGACCTTTCCCTCAATTTTACCTTTTAACATAAGATATCTGCCCTTATCATCCTTTTTTACTTCTTCTAATATAAACCCACTTTTTTTTGAAATCAAAGTGGCCACTCCATTTTTTTTCGATGTCCCTAATGACTTTTCATAATAGGCTAACCACTTTAATTTTATCATATTCGAATTCTCGGAGCCTTGGTGTGTCTCTTGGATCATTATAATATCTGATCCCTCTTTATTAAGCATTTGTTCTATTCTCTTCCTTTTCACGACTGCCCCCAAACCTTTAACATTGAGTGTTGATACCTTTATCTTTTTATCCATAATCACCCTTTTGAAATCTCTTCCGATCCCTTGTGCTCAGCAATTCAAACTTGCTTACATAAAAAAACAAACTCCATACATAAAACCCCCACCCTCCTACCCCAATCCCTCCTCTCCTACCTTCCCCCCCTCCCCACCCCCCCACTCTAATCCCCCCCATATCCCCGTGAGTCTAGTACTCCAGCCATCTACTTTAAAGGGGGGGGAGGCAGTGCTGCGCCTGGCCGGCAGGTTTCTATATTAGCATTTCTATTTGCAATTATCTCCAAACATAATTAACAATTCTCTTACTCTCCAGATGTCCCAGCCTCATTTCCTCCCCCACCCACTCCAGCCCCATTTGCTTCCCCATCCAGACCCAGCCTCTTCAGCAATTCTTTACCTTGATCCAATGAGGTTACTCTGTGTTCCCTCCTCCCATATGTAAATCTTAAGAAAACCGGGTAACCCCATGCGTATGGAATTTTGTTCTGCATTAACATTCCAGTTATTGGTTTAATACTCCGTCTCCAATTTAATGTATGTTGAGAAAGATCATTATAAATTTGCACTGCTTTGCCTTTATATTGTAACTGGGTCAAAGATCTCAATTCTTTCATGATTTGCTCTTTTTTATAATAGTTACCAAATTTCACCAAAATATCTCTAGTCCCTTTGTAGTTTTGCCCCCCCACGCGGTGGACTCAGTCCAGATCCGATCCATCTATTGGTATGTCAGGCATCAGCTCTTTGAACCAGTTCAGAATGATTTCTCTAAGATCTTCTCCTTGTATCTGCTTCAGCTGCTTTATTCGAATCGAAGATCTACGAGATTGGTCTTCCAAGGCAATCAGACGTAATTCCCGTTCCTTAAATTGAATATTTGTTGATTTTTCAAAAGCCTCTTGCTTCTTCTGGTCCAATTCCACTTTTGCCTCTATCTCTTTGATCTTATCCGAGTTTTCTGCGGTCTTATCCGAAAGAACACGCATTTGTTGTCTAAATTCATTCATTTGCTGATCCATTTTTTTAAAAATGATGATATTATTCTCTACAATAACTGCCTTAATTTCTGCTAGGGAGGGAAAGTTGCTGTCCATTGCTTTTCCCCCTTCAGCCATATTCTTTTCTTTATTTGGTACTGTATCCAAAGAAACTGGGTCTATAACTTCGTCTTCCTGGTCTGTTCCAGGGGCTGTATCTTCCAGGTGGGAGAGGTGGGTTAAATTATGATTTGAAGGTTTCTTTTTTTGTATATTCAACTTTTCCCACTTCTTAATCTTTCTTTTAATGTTGGACATAGGACCCTTCTGAGTAGGGCATAAATCTTAGAGCCCCCACTTCCTTAGCAACTTTTACTGGCTTCTCTTCTATGTGCCAAACACACCACCTTCTTCCCGAGGGGGAGGAAATATATTCAGTTCACAACAGCATTCACTAGAGGGGATCAGATCCAATCATTCACAGTTTCTCAAAATCCCACATCTCCCTCACAGAATGCTGTTTCTTCGCCTTCACCCCCCCCCTTCTCGGCACACCGCAAACAGCTTCCACTTTCCACTTTACAAAGATTACAGCAAACAACTTCAAAGCCAGTATTTCAATCTTTCCAACTTGAGATAAAGGATGAGAAGTGAGGATCGCTGTAAATCAGATCAACGTCTAACAAGCATAAGTTCTTTCTTTTCAAACTGCGACATCAATCATGTTACTTTCGGTTTTGCCTCTGCAGTTTATAAAGACATTCCGTCAAGCTCACCTCCTCCCATCGGCTCTTCTCAACACTTTCCAGCTCCGATAGCTTTTATAATCATTTCCTGTCGTTTGCTCAAAGATTTATGCCCATTAAAAAATAGATAATTGCTTTTTCCGGCAAAGCTGCTCAGAGCCTCAGAAGAAACCTGCCACCGCCATGGCTGCCAAGCTCCGCCCCCCGTTGAGGAGTTCTTCAACGAAAAGGAAATTCCACTTAATCACATACTTGCTTGTGCAACTGATGGAGCACCATCAATGACTGGTCGCTACCGTGGGTGTGTTGCTTCCTTGAAAAAATCAGTGCCCAATATCTTTACTTGAAAAAATATTTACTTGAAATCTTTACTTGAAAAATCTTTACTTGAACAAATCAGTGCCAAATATCTTTACTTGAACAAATCAGTGCCAAATATCTTTACTATTCACTGTGTCATTCATCGCCAACATCTGGTGGCAAAAAACCTCAGTGGTCGCCTACACAATTCATTACACACTGTCATTACTGCAGTGACTAAAATTAAAGCCCAGGCTCTCAATGGTCGGCTATTCCGGGTGCTCTGTGCTGAGAATGATGAAGACTTTGAACGTTTGGTGCTTCATACTGGAGTTCGTTGGCTATCAAAAGGAAACTGTTTGAAACGCTTTTACAACCTTTTTGACACTGTTGTGGAGTTTTTTGAAGGCACGAATGCTTTGCTCAGTAATGACCTCAAAGAAATCAGGCATGACATTGCTTATTTGTCTGAACTATTTGCAGAGTTCAATGCAATGAATGTGCAGTTGCAAGGAAATGACACCAATCTTATTAAGGCCAAATCCGTCGTATCTACGTTTATTGCAAAGTTAACTCTATTCAAGCGCAATATAGGCCGTCGTGAGCTATACCAATTTCCAAGCTTGCCTGAGCTAGAACAGAAAGGCGGGATACAAGATGACGATCTGCAAGTTTATTGTGACCATTTAAATATGCTGCATGAAGATATGTCTGAGCGATTCGAGGATCTTCTTATGATGGAAATTCCAGACTGGGTGATAAATCCATTTTCAGATATTGAGGAAGTTGGAGTAGTGGAGGAAGAACTAATTGAGCTACAAAATGACATTGAGCTGAAGCCAAAGTTTAAGAAATCGTACCAGGAGTTTTGGTTACAGAAGGACATTTCTGATCGCTCTCCTGCACTATGGAGAGTGGTTCAGAAGCTCCTGGTTGCATTTCCAACCTCATATTTGGTGGAACGTGGTTTTAGTGTGGTCTGCCTACTTCTTTCCAAACAAAGAAATCGACTCCAGATTACTAAACGTGGTGATTTAAGACTCATGTATCACTTCATCAAGCCCATCCATCACATTAAGAATTTACAGAATAGTGAGGTATTCTACCCTAGTTACTAAATGTGGTATCTAATATCCTTGCTTAATGACTATCAGACTTTGAAAAGATGATATCACTGGATAAAGTTCATCAATTATGTTCAATTGAATAAATAAACTAAAAAATGTAATTAGATTTTGAATAAATATTCAATTAATTGTTACTGTTTTGAATTT
This sequence comes from Elgaria multicarinata webbii, assembly GCF_023053635.1. NCBI lineage: Eukaryota > Metazoa > Chordata > Lepidosauria > Squamata > Anguidae > Elgaria > Elgaria multicarinata. Next base: position 18,619,197 of record NC_086188.1, on the reverse strand, counting down.
TATTGTTATTATCTTCCTTAGTGGGTCGTCGAAAACCACTATTCTGAATAATGATTTTTATAGGGTAGGGTAGGGGGGCACTGGGCATGAGTTTGTGGAACCAAGGGGGCGGTGACCTGAAAAAGTTTGGGAACCACTGCAATGTGTTTGTCACATTTCCCCCCCCCCCCCGGTCTTGAATCCCCCCCCCCAATACATACTGTATAAAAAACTTGGGACTCAATAATACTCCAATGCACTTTCATAGTCCATGAAAGCTTATGCCAAAATAAATGTGTTCGTCTTTAAGGTGTTAGAAGACTTTGCTTTTTGGTGCAATAAAGTAATATGGCTACTACCTAGAACTTATTCAGCTATATAGCCCATCTTAGCCCAAGGGCTATTGGGGCAGGTAGCAAAGAGCTCCACCCCCTCCTTCCTGCGGAACAGAATGACAAAAGAAGCAGCTTTAGACCAGATCAAAGGTTGCTCATCTGGCCCAGTATTGCCTACTCTGGATGGCAGCAGCCCCCAGGGTTTTGGCGGGGGCGGGCGGGCGGGCTTCCCTATCCTTTAAACTGGAGCTGCTATGGATTAAACCTGCATGCAAAGATGTTGCGTTCATTTTGCTCTGGTTTCTTAACTTCATCCTGAGTTCTGCAGCCTGGACGGATCAGGAATTCGTCAACCAGCTCAGAGCCTAATTTTGGCAAGGTTGCAAGGAAAGGAATTCCGTTACGGACAAGGAATAATAACCCCTTTCTGGTTATTACGAGGGCATCCTGGGCAGATTTCGTTAGAAGTCACGACAGGGTACATGTTGGACTAACGCCAATTAGGGCTTTGTAGATGGTAACCAGCACCTGGAATTATACCTGGAAGAGAACGGGATAGTGCCATCCCCCCTCCCCCTAGATGTGTTGAACTGCAAGCCCCATCATTCCCAGCCAATAGAAGCATTGGCCATGCTGGTGGGGAAAGATGGGCATTGCAGCATCCCAACACACCTGGAGGGCACCAGGTTGGGGAAGGCTGCTCTACAGCAAGGCCCAACAACTCACGATCTTAAGCACCCGAACTGTAGAAAGGTAACAGCAGACAATGGATAAAGGCAATTTTACTGTTTAATGCACAGTTGATGAGGATTTGGGGACCTGAACATGTTTCCCAGCATGCCGCGCTCCCCAAGCCTGATGGGACGTTACCTATCCACCCTCGGCACCGAGAGCTTTCAGCAGAGGGCTTCATCCTGCCCCATGCAGGCGGGGTGCTGCTGCAGGGAAAATACGACGGCTTGTTCTGGGCACAGGGCATGAGCGGCGGCTGGAGAAAGCCAGAGTGCTAGCCGGGAGGCCTCTGCTAATGAGCGGTGAGCTACTGAAGCTCAGTAAACCGGCCGGCCGGCCAGCCACAGAGTAATCCCTGGACAGAAGTGGGGCTGGGACATGGCTTTGCCCCACAAGAAGTGCTTACCATGAGCCAGAACTCAGGTGCAGCTTCTTCCAGACTTTTTGTTATGCCTATTCCCTCGAAAACCTGCCTTGTGTTGGGGCTGCGTGGAGCCCGCTTAAAAAATAAGTAAAATCCAGCTCCTGGAACGGTAAAAATTGGATTCTGGAATCTGTATAAATAAGGCCAATGTACCTGATTTCTCTGATTTTGCCTATCTTGCTGGTTCTGTTATCTTGCATAACCTTTTTCTGGTGGTAGTTTGGGGGCTGAAGAGCTAAAGTGTTCCACGTGAACCACTGCAAACCTCCTGGCCTCTGGAGACTTCTAGCAGGCATCGTCTGGGAGCTTTGAACTATGCCTGTTCGTCAGTGAGGGACAGAAAACCATTATTTTTTTTTTAAAAAAGGAGGCAGGTTCTGTAGATCCTGCCATGCGCGCGTTCGTCTGTCCACACTCGGCACCAAGAGCTTTCAGACCTGCTGCGGCATTTGCAGGGCTGTGTGTTTGCTCCTGGAGAGCAGAGTAGCCGAAGAATGTGGCAGAGACTAAAGAATCCACCGCTTTTGTTTTTAAAGCAAGTTTCTGTCCCTCATTGTTGTGAAGAGATACTTGGAAGCAGCTCGATCAGGATGGACAATTCCAGATGTTTTTGGCCTAGAACTTCCATGATCCCTCATCCTTGGTTATACTGGCCAGGGCTCATGGGAGTTGTAGGCCCAAACATCTGGAGGCCCCCAAGGTGCCCACCCCTGATGGAGAGGATGCCTTGCTGGAAGTCTTAAGAGGCTGCAAGTTCCGAACGCCAGCAGTCTCTCACGCCTTGCCGACACACACAACCCCTGCAGTTTTCAAAGGCACCCAGATTTACAGTTCGCTGCCCTTCGCCCCTTTCCCCTCTGCCGCCTGTTCTCTCTGGGATTCTTCTGAGGCAGGCAGAGGCTTCGCGGGGGCAAGCTGGAACTCTTCCGGAACAGGTGAATCGCGCGTCTCCTTCCGGTAGAACCCCAACTCTTTCACCAGCCGGTTGATCTCTTCCCGGGACATTTCAGCCAATGGAATTCTCTGCAAAAGAAATGCAGGCGCCGGGGCTCACCACGGATCCTTGGCACGTGGCTACAAACTGCGGCGAGCCGGCCTGGCCTGGCCTCAGGGCATGCTAGGTGCTGCGCAGCCAGCTCTGCCTGATACCCGAGCAAGGCTGAAATTTTGGAGATGGACTCCAGAAGAAAAGCCCCTTTTTTCTTCTTAGGAGAAAAAAATCATGTAGCATTCTCCCCCTTTTGGCTAATTTATACTGCAACTTTTAGGGTTTAATCCTACGCATGTTTAGACAGGCAAGAGTCCCACCTTTAGATATCTTCCGCATCTTGGATAGCTCATTTAGAGTTCTGAAGGGTTCTGAATGAAACCCGAAGTGGATTCGCAGCCCCACTGACATCGGAGCCACCAGCCTCCACTGGAATTCATTCTAATGTAGGTAAAACATCACTGGCTGCACACAAGAGGAAGGCTTGGGGGAACCTCAATCTTTGCAATCGGACAAAAAACGGTAAGGAGAAAACCTCCAAGGGGGCAGCCATCCCCCGCCCCACCGGCCACAAATATCCCACTGCGTAGTCCGCATGCCCAGTGGCCACAGCACGGTGAAAGGGGAAGTGAGACAAAGCATTTCTTCACAAGGCTTTTATTGCATGTTCATGATTCGTCACTCATGGAAGTTTGCCGGTCCTTTACACGACATCATCAACTTCCAAAGTATGACCTGCACTTTCTGACTTTCTCCTGCTTTCAAAAGATCAGCATTAACCGATAAGGGACGTTAATCCAATATATCGGCAGTGTGTAATAACGGTGTTGTGCTATAATCACAGCACCATCTAGTGACTGTAAAATGAAACCTATGGAACTGAATTGAGAAAGGAAGTCATACTCAATTCAAAGCACATGTCTGCCCAAGTAATTGAGCCGATTGTAATCCTGCAAAGAACCTGGAAGCAGAAAGCCACGGTAAGGAGGCAGGATTTCAGCGTCATGTCATGTACTCCAAAGAAAAGAAGGGTAAGAAATAGAACAGAACATCTTGAAGGCTCTCCCATACTAGAGGCATTCAAGAGGCAGCAGGGATGCTTTAGGGTGGATTCCTGCACTGAGCAGGGGTTGGACGCGATGGCCTTAGGCCCCTTCCAACTCTACTATTCTATGATTCTATGAAGGGGAGTGCAACATTTTGTGCCAGGTCCCACTTGTTTGCTTAACGCCATTCACACAGTTTCTACTGGCAGTTTCTAATGGTGTCAAGCGTTGCGTGGCATGGCCGTAAAATGGGTTACAGTGGGTGCACGCAGTGGAGGCTGGTGGCTCCGATGTCAGTGGGGCAGTGAATCCGCTCCGGGTTTCAGTCAGAACTCTAAGGAGCTATCCTTAGCCACCTTTAGAGTACTGCCTGATTTGGATTGAAACCCAAGTGGATTCACTGCCCCACTGACATCGGAGTCACCAGCCTCCACTGCCTGCAAGAGTTCAGCATTCTGTCTTACCTGCAACTCTTCATACTTAAAGTTGAGCAGCACCAGTTCGGGATCCGCTCCAGCCAGGTGTTTCAGGACAAGGTTGTGGCTGGAAGAGATCGTTAAGGAACCTGACAGGCTGGAGTTATGGGAGGGGTGGCAACAGCGCTGCCGTTTTCTTCTTCTTCCTATGCCAGCCGGGAAGTTGAACAAATCAGTACTTCGGCCTCGGGCAGACTTCCCCAATCCCAGTGCCCACCCAATGTGTTGGACTACAACTCCTATTATCCCCAGCCAGCACAGCCAATTGGGGATGGTAGGAGTTGTAGTCCAACACAACAGGAGCACCGCCAGGTTGGGGGAGGTTGGCTCAAAGGTACTGCAGGATCTGTCGGCTTTAGGTTCCTAGGGCAGAGACGGAGAATTGCAGGATGTTCCTTTTAAAAGGCTGTTTTGCATTTTGGACCACCATGCTGGAGTCAATACACGCCCCCCCCATTCCCACCCCTCTGCCCCTGTTGTTAGCACGGAGTCACGGCTGCCCCAGACAGCCCCATGCCAACAACTGGTGCAGAGCTAGAAAATATTTATGGAATAAAAGTCCTAGGTCGAAAGCAGCTTCCTTTTGTATCACGGACCGTTTCCTCACGGCACAAGGCAGGAGACGCCACCCTTCCTTCGCATCTAAACAGGGCCCTGCTGGATCAGGCTGAGGGTCCACCCCGTTTCCCATAGAGGCCGGCTAGAGGCCGCCCTGTCCTGCTTGGGGACTCTTCAGGGGCAAGAACCCGACTCCCAGGGCCGTCCCCCAATAACCGTCTATTTGGAAACATACGTCTTCTGAGCCTCGTGGCGGCGTATTGCCGTCTTCCCAGCAGTAGCCACTGGCTGCCTTCTCCTCCACGCATTTGTCTAATTCCCTTTTAAAGCCATCCAAATTGCCGGCCGTTACTACAGCTTGTGGTAGCGAGTTCCGCAAGTTATCTATGCCCTTGCAAAGTAGGTACTTTGCCCTAAACATGCCAATCAAGTTCATTGAGTGACTCTGAAGTTTTAGCATCCTTGCAAGATGGGAAGCCACTTCGCTTTCTCTACTACGCCACGCATGATCTTATCGAGCTTTTGTGCCCCCTTGCCTTTCCCCCTGTCGGGACACGTATCCAAAACGAGGTTCTGCGCTTACATTAAAAGACAGAAAACCATTAGGTTTCAGAGTGAACGTTTCCATTTACTGAATGCACCCCTTGCCGGCTGCTGGCTGCTTCAGGCAGGCATGCTGCATCCACTAGCCGCAAGGTGGGCCCAATCCTTACTAAGGGAGGCAGTTCTCCATTCTTTACCGGCACGTAGCCATGCCTCTGGGGCCAGTAAAACCACGTGACACCGACCCCACGCCCATGAAAGGCCTTGTCTGCTTCAAAAGGGGGAAGGTTGGATTGCTGTCGTTTAGTTCTTCTTGTTTAGCTTCTATACATTTTCTGGCTGTCTGATTTGCACCGATAGGTAGACACGGCAGAAGTACATGCTCGTATGTGAATGATTCACAGCTCAATGGAATCCGTGGCCTAGGGAGGTTGTGGGCTCTCCCACACTAGAGGCCTTCAAGAGGCAGCTGGACAACCATCTGTCAGGGATGCTTTAGGGTGGATTCCTGCATGGAGCAGGGGTTGGACTCGATGGCCTTGTAGGCCCCTTCCAACTCTGCTATTCTATGATTCTATGAATGTTGTTGTATGTGAATTATTCACAGCTCACAAACGAACTCCAAATACTGCTCCCTGTCTTGGAAATTAGTGCCCGGTCTTATGTGCCAGGCTTTCCCCACCTGGTGCCCCGTAGAAGTTTTGAATGACAATTCCCATTATCCCTGAACACTGGCCATGCTGGCTGGGAACGATGGGAGTTGAAGTCCAATACATCCAGAAGGCACCAGGTTCGAGAAGGCTATCGCATACGGTGGCCCTCAGCTCTCTGTCTCTCGCTCTGAAAATGTCCTGTACAAACGTGCGCACGCAACCCACACCTGCTCCTGGGTGAGAAGCTCACTGCTCTGGTGGCTGGCTGTTCTGATCCAATGCGGCTTCTGATGGACCTCAGCAAAATCTCACTCAGTCTCAACGCCCCATATAGATGCAGGGAAATCAGCCTGCGTAAACGACCTCAAGCACAGATGCACAATTTAACCTCCTATTTCCCCCTTCGTGGCAACGGGCTTCCGTCCTACGCTGGGCCTTTGGGCTTAGATGAAGTGTCCCCTTCTGCCCACCTGCCTCGCTCAGAGCCTGCATGAATGACCAGAAGGATACTGCAGAGGGAGATCTTCTGTGATAAAGGCCTTCACCTGGAAGAACAGGAGTAAAGGGCAAAGATTACAGGTGGTGGGCACTGTTTATTTCTTGCACGATGACAACACCAACGATGCAAATGCAGTTATAGAGAGTTTTCTGCCCAAAGGACTTTATGGTCCAACGGTGCAATCCTGTACATGTCTATTTATTTATTTAAAACATTTATATCCAGCCTTATATCACTAAGATCTCAGTACAATTAAACAATAAATATGCACAGTTAAAAACAAATTAAACCATGATCCAAGTTAAAACAATATATAATTTAAAAGCAGCGTCAATGAAGGTGCTCCTTACCTTCTAGCATTCAGAAGACCATTGGCTCCTAGGGGGAAAAGCAGAGAAAAGGGGGCATCAGTGGCAGAGCACTGGAATTTCTCTGTGCCCCACCGTCCCACCTCCCTCAAGGAGGGGTGCAGCCCTGCCTGTGAAGGGCGGAGGGCTGAGAGAGGCCAAACCTTTACTTACCGGGACGATGGGGGCAGCAAAGGCAGGGAGAGGAAAGGAGGGGGCTGGACTCGTGTCCATCGGTTCCTAGGATGACAAGGAGAGAAATGTACAGTTAATGACAGGGACCCAGACGATCCCTGTACCCCCCACAGCCCCACATGGCCTACGGAGCTCCAGCCCTGCCTGTCGAGGCAGAGCTGAGCCAGGTTGAATTCTTCCTTACCTGAGGGGGGGAAGACGAAAGGACAAAGGTGGCGGGGCGGATTAGGGAAGGTCGGAGGGAGGGTGCAGGGGAGGTATCCATGGGGACCTAGGACGAAAAAGAAAAATGCAATTAATAGGAGGGCAGCAGGTGACCTCTGCAGCCCTCAATCCCGCACCCCTTAAGGCCCTGCCTGTCCAGGAAGAGCGGAGGCAGGGTCAACATTTCCTTACCTGAGGGGGGGAAGACCAGGAAGGGAAGAAGGTGGCGGGTAGGATGAGGGAAGGACGGAGGGAGGGCGGGGGAGTCGTATCCATTGGCTCCTAGGACGAGAAAGAGAAAGGTGTGACATTAATTGGAGGGCCCCAGCCGTCCCCTGCACCCCACCCTCCCGCCTGCCTTAGGGAGGGGGGCAGCCTTTGGCCTGGAGGGCCTCAGCAAGGGGCACTCTTAGCAAGGGGGCGTCCTCCCCCTTGGCCCTACCTTCCTCCCATTCCCCTCAGCCCTCCAAACCTAGGGACCACCACTCCAGTCCCTGATCTCCCCCCTCTCCTCGCTCTGGCCTCCTCCCTCCACCCTCACTGGGCATGGGCCCCTCCTTACCGGCCAAGATTGCCGTCGCCTCGCCATCGTTGCCTGCTATGAAGGTGGGGATTCCGCGCCAGGCCAACGGTCTCCTGCAGCGTCTTTTGGAACTCTCCGTCATCATGGAAGCTAGAAGGCGGCCATTGTGACAGTGCCATGGGCCAGGCCCAACTGAGCTGGCGAACTGGGACCTCGAAGGCCAGCACCTGTGAACTGGCCTTCAGGACTCGAGCAGGGAGGGTCTCCTGGGATAGGGAGGAGAGTCTCCGGGTTTGAAAGAGGTGGATGAATCCACCGGATTTCACATGGGAAAAGGAGCTGAGATGGAGGAGAATTTGGTGGAAGTTTGCAAATCACTCGAAAATGCCCTGTTCCAGCCCCTGAAGCCAAGCATGAATGGGAGCGCGTGTTCTCCGAAAATGCCAGCAAAGTCCCGAACTTGTGTTTGGGAAACGTGCACTTGAAGAAAGGCACTCTGTTTTTAATGCCCTCTCTTGAAGACTCCCATTTTCATGGTATAAACAATGAAGGAAAAATGCACCCTTTTGAGAAATGCACCCAGAAATGCACTTTCCCCATTTGAAGAAACCCAGAGAAAGAAAAGGCCCAAGTCAGAAGAGGGGCACGCGGAACCCAGCTCTGAAGTGACGTCTGGAGAATGTCGGTGACTCCCAAGATCTCTGGTGCTCCATCCCTAAAAGGCCGCGGTGATTCATCCCGACACGTTGTGGCGACAACTCGGAGTTCTCGTCCGTTGTGGACCTGGAGGGCTGGGCAGGCTGTACGTTGCATGGTTTCAGCATCTGGCTCTTTTCAGAGTTTAATCAGGTGTTTGTGAATAAAGAAATTCACAGAACAAACAGATGTATGCACATTTACTCTGCATGATTTAAAATGCTGCAGAGTCTAAGGCCATAGCTAGACCTAAGGTTTATCCCTGGATTGTCCTGGGGTCAAACCTGTTCACCAAGTTGACACCCAGGAGATCCAGTGCTCAGGCAGGGGCGAACCCTGGATGATCCCAGGATAAACCTTAGGTCTAGCTGTGGCCTATGTCTCCTTGGGGCAGAAGTTCATGGAGAATGCTCTTTGCACCTGGAGGCCAGAGCACACCTGTGCCTGCAGCCCCAGCACAGCTTGAATCTTTTCCTTGCAAAGGGGGAACCTGTGGAATTGCTGTGGGGCAGGCTGTGCTGGGACAGGGCTGGGAAACAGCAAGAGAATTCCCTTGTTAGTTCAGAGCAGTGGAGGTGAAGATGGTCAGAGGGAGGGAGGGATTTGTGTGCCCCCAATTCCTTCTCTTCCGAGAGCATCCTTGGGGCTCAGATCTGCTCGGAGCAAGTCATCCAGTGCCTGGAAGAACGTGCCCCCATTTCTAGGCATGTGTGTTTAGCGGTTTTATTCCTTTCTCAAAGGCAGGCAGTCTGCACATGCACATTCACCCACTGAATTCCTCCAGGTTGGGGCTGACAAGGTGTGATGGCATGGGATGCTGCGACCTTGATGAAGCTAAGTGGGTCTAGGCCTGGTCAGTTTCTGGAAGGGTGACTACCAGGGAACCCCATGTACATTGATTCCTGCATTGAGCAGGGGGTTGGACTCGATGGCCTTGTAGGGCCCTTCCAACTCTATGATTCTATGTCCTCCGCAAGAGATAGAATCATAGAATCATAGAATCATAGAATAGCAGAGTTGGAAGGGGCCTACAAGGCCATCGAGTCCAACCCCCTGCTCAATGCAGGAATCCACCCTAAAGCATCCCTGACAGATGGTTGTCCAGCTGCCTCTTGAAGGCCTCTAGTGTGGGAGAGCCCACAATCTCCCTAGGTAGCTGATTCCACCGTCGCACTGCTCTAACAGTCAGGAAGTTTTTCCTGATGTCCAGCCGGAATCTGGCTTCCTTTAACTTGGGCCCGTTATTCCGTGTCCTGCACTCTGGGAGGATCGAGAAGAGATCCTGGCCCTCCTCTGTGTGACAACCTTTTAAGTATTTGAAGAGTGCTATCATGTCTCCCCTCAATCTTCTCTTCTCCAGGCTAAACATGCCCAGTTCTTTCAGTCTCTCTTCATAGGGCTTTGTTTCTAGACCTCTGATCATCCTGGTTGCCCTCTTCTGAACACGCTCCAGCTTGTCTGCGTCCTTCTTGAATTGTGGAGCCCAGAACTGGACGCAATACTCTAGATGAGGCCTAACCAGAGCCGAATAGAGAGGAACCAGTACCTCACGTGATTTCGAAGCTATACTTCTATTAATGCAGCCCAAAATAGCATTTGCCTTTCTTGCAGCCATATCGCACTGTTGGCTCATATTCAGCTTGCGATCTACAACAATTCCAAGATCTTTCTCGTTTGTAGTATTGCTGAGCCAAGTGTCCCCCATCTTGTAACTGTGCATTTGGTTTCTATTCCCTAAATGTAGAACTTGGCATTTATCCCTATTAAATTTCATTCTGTTGTTTTCAGCCCAGCACTCCAGCCTATCAAGATCACTTTGAAGTTTGTTTCTGTCTTCCAGGGTATTAGCTATCCCACCAATTTTGTGTCATCTGCAAATTTGATCAGCGTTCCCTGCACCTCCTCGTCCAAATCATTAATAAAAATGTTGAAGAGCACTGGGCCCAGGACTGAGCCCTGCGGCACCCCACTCGTTGCCTCTCCCCAGTTTGAGAAGGTTCCATTGATAAGTACTCTTTGAGTCCGATTCTGTAGCCAACTGTGGATCCACCTAATAGTTGTTCCATCTAGCCCACTTTTAGCTAGTTTGTTAATCAGAATGTCATGTGGTACTTTGTCAAATGCTTTGCTGAAGTCAAGATATATGACATCCACAGCATTCCCACAGTCCACAAGGGAGGTTATCCTATCAAAAAATGAGATCAAATTAGTCTGACAGGATTTGTTCCTGACAAATCCATGTTGGCTTCTAGTAATCACTGCATCGATTTCAAGGTGTTTACAGATTGACTTCTTTATAATCTGCTCCAGAATTTTCCCAGTGATGGATGTCAGACTGACTGGTCTGTAGTTCCCAGGTTCCTCCTTTTTGCCCTTTTTGAAGATAGGGACAACGTTAACCCTCCTCCAGTCGTCCGGCACCTCACCCGTCTTCCATGATTTTGCGAAGATAATAGACAAAGGTTCTGAGAGTTCTTCCGCTAGCTCCTTCATTACTCTAGGATGCAGTTCATCGGGCCCTGGGGATTTGAACTCATTCAAGGAAATTAGGTGTTCTTTGACCATTTGTTTATCAATCTCAAACTGCAATCCTGCCCCCTCAACTTCTGCTTCACTTTTTCCAGGGGGGTCATAGACCCGCTTTTGGGAAAAGACCGAGGCAAAGTAGGAATTGAGCATTTCAGCCTTTTCTTTGTCGTCAGTTATCAATTTGCCATCCTCATTAAGCAGTTGAACCACCATTTCTTTCCTCTGTCTTTTACTACTCACGTATCTGAAGAAAGCCTTTTTATTGCTTTTAGCATCCCTCGCTAATCTCAGCTCATTCACAGCTTTAGCCTTCCTGACGCCGTTTCGGCACTTCTGCGCCACTTGTCTGTACTCTTCTTTTGTAGCCTGACCTTCCTTCCACTTCCTATATGTATCCCTTTTTGTTTTCAGTTCATCAATAAGCTTTTTGTGGAGCCACATTGGTTTCCTCTGTTGTCTTCTATCTTTTCTCCTTGTTGGAATTGTTTGTAACTGTGCCTTTAAAATTTCATTTTTTAGATACTCCCACCCATCCTGCACTCCTTTTCTTTTTAGGCTCCCTTGCCACGGGACCTTACTTATTATAGTTCTGAGTTTATTAAAATCAGCTTTCCTAAAATCCAGAGTACGTGTATGGCTACGCTCGACTTTTGTCTCCTTCATAATCAAGAATTCAAGTATGACGTGGTCACTTTCCCCCAGAGTTCCCGTAACTGCCACTTTATCCACTAAGTCATCCCTATTGGTCAATAACAAGTCAAGGATTGCCGATCCTCTAGTTCCTTCCACCACTTTCTGTAGGAGAAAGTTATCACCCATACATGTCAGGAATTTCTTGGAAGGGCCGCTTTTGGCAGTAATGGTCTCCCAACAGATATCAGGGTAATTGAAGTCCCCCATCACTACTACATCACACTTCCTTGAAACACTGGCAATTTGTTTCTCAAAAGTTTCGTCCTCGTCTTCTCCTTGATTGGGTGGTCGGTAGTAGACTCCGATTATCATATTCTTTTTATTCCTAGCCCCATTTATTTTAATCCAGACGCTCTCGACGGGGCTCCCAATCTCATCCGCCTGTATTTCTGTGCAGGGATAGGTATTTTTAACATATAGTGCAACTCCACCTCCCTTTCTATTTCTTCTGTTCTTTTTGAACAAGTTATATCCTTCAATTGCTATATTCCAGTCATGGGAGTCATCCCACCAAGTTTCAGTTATACCTATCAAGTCGTATTTGCCTTCATGTAATAAGAGTTCAAGTTCATTCTGTTTGTTTCCCATACTCTGGGCATTAGTATATAGGCATCGAAGACCATGTGTTTTATAGTCTGGCTTTGTTCCTACCTTGTTGCAGACACTATTTTGGGACTCTGTTGGAGCTGTTCTCTGTACTGTGGTGCATTGGCCTTCATCCATTGTTGTCTCAAAATTTACGTCTCCCACCCCCGCAAGATTCAGTTTAAAGCCCTCCTGATGAAGTTCTTCATGCTGTGGCCGAACTCATTCTTTCCAGCCCTTGTGAGGTGCAACCCATCCCTTGCCAGCAGTCCATGTTCCAAGTAGCGTAGCCCGTGGTCCCAGAATCCAAAACTCTCACGACGGCACCACCTTCGAAGCCAGTCGTTCATCCGGAGTATTTTTCTTTCCCTTTCTAATCCTCTTCCAAGAACCGGGAGGATGGATGAGAAAACTACCTGGGCCCCAAAGTTCTTCAGTTTCCTTCCCAGATCCTGGGACACGGCTCTCCAAATGGGTGGGCAAATATCCTGGGCCGTTCTCCCAATCTGGGTGACCTTGCCCTTTTCTAACATCGTAAGAAGAGCCCTGTTGAATCAGACCAAGGATCCATCTAGTCCAGCACTCCCTTCACACCTTGGCAAACCAGCCACCGGCCAAGGATGAACAAGCAGGACAGGGTGCAACAGCACCCTCCCAGGAACTGGTGTATACTGGCTTCCTGCCTCGGATATTGGAGGTGGCACATTGCTGTCAGGACTAGCAGCCATGGATAGCCTTCCCCTCCAGCAATTGACCCCCCCAAAAACCTTTAATGCCATCCAAGCTGGTAGCCATCACTATATCTTGTGGTAGTGAGTTCCAGAGTTTAACTATGCACTGTTCTTTTTCTGAATTTATTCCTGCAGATCTCGAACCCCTGGTGGCGGATGGCTTGAGGGTCCCTCTCAGGGTGGAAGTGAGATTATGGTGGTGGACAAAGGAGCTCTGGCTCTCATGTGCTTTTGCTGTTCCTTCCGCAAGGAAGCATCCATGCGCACTGGGCATGGGAGACGGACAGGCACAGCCCCGCCAGCGGGAACCCAGCCGGCCCAAGCGCCAGTACAATCAGGCCTCTGGATCCCAAGCATCGTAGGTCCATCAGGTGCTGCCACAGAAGGGCTAGTGGTCGCGCTGGGAAGTAGTTAGGGTGACACTATGGAAAGGAGGACCGGGCTCCTGTATCTTTAACAGTTGTATTGAAAAGGGGATTTCAGCAGGTGTCCAGAATCAGCTGCATCTCTGTCCTATTCCAAGGCTTTGAAAGCTCAGCGTGAGTCAGTGCATTTCTCGCTAAGGGCAGTTAGTGGCCCCACCCCCGCCATGCTCAGTGTATCCTTGGACACTTTAGAGAAGGCCGCGCGGGGGCACGGAGAGGAAGGAAGACGGGCTTCAGTGGGGTGTGTGAATGACCCTGGGCTAATCTCCCCCTGCAGCCCTCTCAGTATGGAAGAGGGATGCTCCTGAAGGTTCCCGCCTCCACGGTCGCCACTCACTGGGCACACGCCACTGTTGGTTACTGCAAGTACAGGAGCGTTGTTGCGTGAGCACGTGTGCGACATTAGGCCACCCCCACATGTGTAGGGGTAGGAGTGGGCGGGGCTAGGCAGGTGACGTTTAGATGTGCTCTCCTCAGCATTGCGCACTGCCGCGTCACAGCTGGCTACGGGGCAAATGCGTATGTTTTTAATGACTCAGGAGCCATGCGCACGAGCGCAGACACGCAGCAACACATGGGCGCCTCTACCTCTGCTGTGTTTCTGGGAAGGAACATGCGCTCCAGCGCAGAGCTATGCTTGTATTCAAAAAACCAGAAGAAAGACACTCGGTGGTGAAACACACCGATACCCATCCCAAATATGTCGTGGAAATAGGGGAAGGGACACAACAAAAGCCATCAGGGATGTTCCGGTGTTTCATAGAATCATAGAACAGCAGAGTTGGAAGGGGCCTTCAAGGCCATGGAATCCAACCCCCTGCGCAGTGCAGGAATCCTCCTTGAAGCATCCCTGACAAGCTGCCTCTTGAAGGGCCTCCAGTGTGGGAGAGCCCACGACCTCCTGAGGTCATTGGTTGCATTGCTGGTCGGGCTTCGCTTTCCTGTTTTTGACACCCTTTGCTTCTTTCCGAGGCGCGTCTGCAGGGAGTGCGCGGTGTCCTGTTTTTCTTCCTTGTTCCCTTGATTTTCAGCAGGAGCAAATTCCCCTGTGCTCCCCTCAGAAATGGCACGGCATGCCCTTGATGTCAGGAGAGTCCTGAAGGTTTATAGAGGCAGAGCCACACCTCTTTGTCAGACAAATGCCCTGTTGGGGGTCATTCCGTCCTGCGGCTTTGAGACAGAAGGTTTCCAATGCCGCTCGGAGGAGACGGCTAAAGGCTTGTCTTTGCCTAGCCTACGCCTGCCTTGAGTGCTCTTAAGCCACCAATGTCTTTGCCCATCCCACAAGAGCAGCCAATGACCTCAGCAGCTTTCCCCCCTTGATCTTCCGCTGCCTGAGATTCGGAGCGCAGCTCCCTGTTCAAACCGTAGCACCGGAGCTGGGCAGACGGGGGCAGAGTTGGCAGGGGGGCTGTGATTTGGAGGGGGGCTACTCCGAGTCCCCCTGGGCAAAGTGGCTTGATTTTTCTGTTGCCGATGATGAATTTGCCCAAAGAAAAGCACGTGAAGCATTTCGGAGTGTGAAGAAGTCGTGGCTTAGATACCTCTTGCATAAAAGCGCTTCCGTTAGCTTTTTCATAAATCATTCTAGGTCATACGTGTTTAGAACTGATAAAAAAAGTACTCCATGAGCAGTTTGACATGGGGCCTACATTTCCCGTCTGTCCCGGGCCTACGGCCAGCTTTGCCCAGCCCGGCGTAGCACCTTTGCTAAACATTGCGAGCTCGGCTTCTGTGCCTCTGCGGTGGCGGCCTGCGGATGGCATGTCTTCCCAGCCATGAAGCAGCTACTACTCTTTTGGATCCTGCCCTAAAGGGTCAAGCTTTGGTATGTCCAACCTGATGTACTGTTTTCACGCACAAGAGAAAAGACTGTTGGTCACTTACCAAAAAGGGATATCTTTGAGTATGCGAAACAGTACATCAGGGCCACACCCTAACCTCAGATTTAATATTTCCACTTCTTTCTCCATTAGTCCAACTTCACCTGATGCACCGTATCCAGTTCTGGGCACTATAATTTAAGAAGGATGTGTTAGCAGAAGTCTCTCCATTTTTAACAGGAAACTGTAAAGTAGCCATCATATTGCAGGCAAAATGTCAGAATGTCATGTATGCGAAAATATCTCCTTGTGTGCATCCTTGCATCTGTCTTATCTAATATAAACAAGAGCTCCGGCTCCAGTCCTCCTGTGTCAAAGTTAACTTTTTGTAACTTACTGTAAGGCCAAAGGTATTGTTTATAGAACAGAGAGAATTGTTTAGCATAATTAGCTATGCCCCAGTGTTATGTTCTGATTGGTTTATGCTGCTACTGGGCCCTGCCCCTTGCAGGCTTCAAATGCTGTGCTGAATTCCCAATGTCTTTGTCTGATTGCTCCCTTTGAAGAGACCAGACCTTGATTACTAATCAATAAAGCGCTTTCGAACCCTCTGTCGCTGGAATGGTGGAGTCGTGCTTAGGGGCTGTTTGGATTTCGTCCCTGGGTGAAAGAACCTTGATCTAACAAATGGCGCCTGACTCGGATGTAACCCAGAGTCGGATCTGTGCCTGCCAGTGGAACGAAGGCCTAGATTGAGGGAGCGATCGCCAAGAGATTTCTCTTGCCTCTAGTAGGTTGAATCGTGCACTGTGCAGACATGGAGACCGAATTGACGGGACCATTCGAGTCAAGGTTACAAAACCGACTCCACCCCGACAGATGGAAGGGAACAGGCAACAACAAATTGCAATCAGACGTGATAAGAAAGGGCGAAGATGGGAGATGGCTATTTGGTGAGTAAAAAGCCCCCCCATGGACCCTGACAGGGAAATGAGGGAGTGGGTGATAACTCTGTAGACCTCAGAAATGGGAAGCTTATAGTCCGTATTGGAAAAGAGTCCCCAAGCCCATTGGTTGTTGTCTTTGGGAAAGCTTTCATTGAAACTGAAATTGAAATTGAAACGGTGTATGAATGAGTTTAAAAAAATGTTTTGTGAACGTGTTTTTATGTTAGATTGCCCCCTTGTGGATCTTTTGATCCAAAGTTAATTTCAGCTGTGTCATCGGAATCAATTTGCAAACATAGAAATGTAGTTAAGAAATGTACCTCTCAAAGGATCCTTGAGTGTTGGAATGTGAATTACAGAAAAGTTAATGTTTGTGTTAAAAGTAGAAGAAAAAGAATGGTCAGTTTGTGTTTCCACCCGGCCCAAGTGAAAGAAATTTGAAGCTTTTGTTTCCCTCCTACGGATCCCCTTTTGCAGAAGTTTGCTTCTTCTTCTGTGCTTAGCAGCTAGAGATAAGCAGAAAGAATGTTTTGTTTTCAGTGAAAGTAGTACTTTGTGTATTTTGTCTTTCATAAACCTCAGATAATTAGAAAATGTAGAACCCCACTTTCACGGAAGAAATGTCTTCCATAGCTTTGAAGATTCACTGCCTGAGTTAAAACTCAAGTTCTTGTAAGCACAAGTAGTGCAGACGTTTTGTCAACCGTTTTGCCAAGAGGAGAGAAAGATCAGAGGAAAATGTATAAAGTGGAGAGGAAAAAAAAGAGAGAGAGAGAGAGAGAGAGAAAGATGTACTAATGTAGAACGAAAATGAGACTGAGAAAGTTGGTTTGAAAGACTTTTAGAAATGTTGTTTTGAAAAAGATGTGGTAAAGTGTAAAGTATTTGAAGAGAAGAGGTGAAACAGGAAAGTGTTTGAAGGTTAGTGTACGTGGCATGGTTTTTGACGAGAAGGAAAAAGGGGGGTGAAGCCCTGCCTTGAAAAAGTTAGTGAATGGACAATCTTGCGCCCTCTGCTGACGAAAATTGGAAATCCTGAATTGCTGTATTTTTGTGTGTGTTTTGAATATTATGTTCTGAAAATTGCCCAGTGGCTCTTTTGGGCAAGGATATTCTTATTGCAGGCCCAAATTGCAGGCCCAAGGCTCGCCTTATTGAAACCTGCCACGTTGATACCTGAACTACAAAGAAAAGAAGACGTTCCAGAGCATGAGTGCCTTGAAGTCTTGCAATTTGGCACCAAACCTCGCCCAGACCTATATGATGACCTCGAGTTGTTTACTGATGGATCCAGCTACAATTGTACAACAAGCAGCTGAACTCGTAGTATGCACAGAAGCCCTGATGCTTGTTTCAGGCAGAAGACTATATTTACTGATTCAAAATATCACATGGACAGATTTGGAAAGAAAGAAGATTTGTGACTGCCAGTGACCCATGGAGATCTGTTAGAAGCCCTGATGTTGCCAAAAGAATTGGCTAATTTGTCTACAAACAAGCTGCCATGATTGGAGCTAGCCCATTTCTCAGTATTTGAATCCACCTTATGAAAAAGAAGACTTGGAATTAGCACAAGAACTCAAAGCTTTCAAGAACCCAGAAAGATGATTTGTTACCCCTGATGTGCCAAGAATCATCATGACCACCCTGTTTAAAGACCAGGTGTTTAAAGACCTCACAAGATGGGCATTGATAAGCCTCTTCAATGACTGAAAGACTTTTTGAGAACCATGATCAGCCAAGGAATATAAATAAATGCTCAGTGAATTGTTTTTACTGGCCTCATTTGTAAATGCATCAAAAGAAAAGCCCCTGCAGACATGGACTTGTTGTCCTTTTTAAAGGAATCCAGATTGACTTTGTTGAAATGTAAAAGTTTTTTTGAATATCTACTTGTTTTTGTTGACTAACTGACTGGTTAAGAAGAAGTTTTTTTCTTGCCTGAAACCATAGAATCAGATCTAGAAAGCTATTTTACTACTTAGGTAGTGCAGAACATGGCAAAAGCCCTATAAATAAACTGGCGCCTCCATACCTATGGAGACTCCAGTCGGGTAGGCAGGTAGAGTGAATAGAACCCTGAAAAGAGACCCTAGCAAAAATTAAATTAGACATTTCCTTGAAATGGGTGGATGTATTTCCAATTGCATTGTCAAAAGTCAGAAAAAGTCTTAAATTGTTTCATTTTGAACTAATGTTTGGCTTTTCCCCTCAGGTTTTAGTGGGGGAACAAGAAAAAAAAATTAAATGGCTTTTTTTTAAATAGGCTTTTTTTTTAACATAAAGTTCTTTCAATGGGCTTTTTTTAACATCAAGTTCTTTCCATAGGCTTTTTTACATAGATTTTTTTCGATAAGCTTTTAAACTTTTTTTAAACCTAATTTTCTTTCAGTAGGCTAAATATTTTTCAATAGGCTTCTTTAACATAGATTTCTTTCGATAAGCTTAGACTTTTTAAACATAATTTTCTTTCAATACACTAACATACTTTCAATAGGCATAGGTATTTTTCAATAGGCTTCTTTATGTTAAAAAAAGCCTATTGAAAGAAATTTATGTTAAAGAAGCCTATTGAAAGAAATTTATGTTAGTTCAAAAAACATTGTGACATTTTGTTATTCTGTAGAAAGAATTTTATGGCAAATTAAAAACAAACACAAAACCCCATTTATTGAGATTTCTACCACCCCGGTTGTTAATATTAGTCAGTATATTGCACCTCATTGTAGTTGTGTCCCCTCAGCACTCATTGGTTGTCATTAACTTATCAACTACTGCCTTCTTTAATTTTGTACTCTCTGTTCTAAACCACCTATTTGCTGTTGTGAGAGCATATCTCACACTACAACTTTTCTAGGAGCAGTTTGAGGTGTAAATACCAGATACAGCAGATGTCCTACTATAATGGACTTAAAACAGGGGAAATGGCTCTTAATAAAAGGGTCAAGTGTATTTGGTGACTGCATCACACCAGCACAGAAATTAGCTTGCAGCATCTCAAAAGACAGAAACAGTGTGGAGTCTAGGTTAGAGTATCAAACTAGGACTGGAGGAACCCAGGTTCAAACCTCCATCTCAGCCATAAAGCTCATTGGGGCAGTGACTATGTCTCAGCCTAACCTACATCCCAGGGTTGTTGTGGTTCTCCTCCGTCCCATTTCAGTTAACCTCAAAGCTGTTGCCTTGAGCTCCCTGGGATAAAGATGGGGCATCAGTACAATAAACAAACAAACTATAAATAAAATAAATATAGCTCTTAAGGCTGCAAAGCTGATCTTGAAAGTGAATTCAAATGCTGCCTGATGACATTATAGATAGGTCTGCAGCATTCTGTATTCATAGAATCATAGAATAGCAGAGTTGGAAGGGGCCTACAAGGCCATCGAGTCCAACCCCCTGCTCAATGCAGGAATCCACCCTAAAGCATCCCTGACAGATGGTTGTCCAGCTGCCTCTTGAAGGCCTCTAGTGTGGGAGAGCCCACAACCCCCTGGGAGCTGTAGTGCTTTTAGAGTAGGTGTTCCTTTTTTGGGATGCCACCTCTCAAACAATTAAGCTGGCCCAAGCTTTCTGGAGTATATTGGATTTGTATGGATAATTCAGTATGGGTATTAAGATGTTATGTAGAACAGGTTTGTCTGAATTGTGTGCTATGAAATCAGACCTGTGACCAAGGCTATGTTTGTGTGGGCACGTTGGTGAGCTTTGGGGGCTGGACATGTTGGTGGGGGTGCCTCCTTGGGGGTGGCTATGTTGTCCTCCTTTTTGGTTTCCAAAATATGGTCACCCTACCTAAAACCCAGGGACCGAGCAGGAAAGAGCAGGAAATTCAGCTGCTCTGCCCATTTTATTTACACTTTGGTGATTTTAATTAAGCCTATGCACTTATTTTGACATTATTCCAATCATATTTAATGATTAAATTCTTTGTTTTAGATTAGAATAAAAATGACAGAAGCAGGGAAATCAAAAAAAGAAATGTAGACAATATAGCTTGGGATATCTTAAGTATGGATTGATATATCCATACTTAAGATATCCCAACAAACACCAACAAACCAGCAGCTGCCCACGTGCCTGTTATGTGAAAAGGTGTTTTCTAATGAGGCAATGGAGCCTTCCAGACTGCAAGAACATTTAAAGAACGCACATCCTGACAAGGCAGATAAGAACGTAACTTTTTTTCAATCACTTTGTGACAAATTTCAAAAGCGGCCAACACTGTTAAACACGATTCACAATGCTTCACAACACCAAACTGATGGTTTGCGTGCATCATACAACATCTCCTTGTTGATTGCTAAGTCAGGAAAGCCGCATAAAATCGGTGAAGAACTCCTCCTACCAGCAGTTAGTGAGGTTCTGAGTACCGCTTTGCATAAGTCACCACATGATATAATGAAAACCATTCCTCTCAGCAACGATTCAGTGCAAAGACCCATCGATGAAATGGCTGAGAATGTGGAAGATACACTGTGCAGCACACTAAGGACAACAGAATTTGCATTACAGCTGGACGAGTCAACTTTACCAGGCAATGAATCTTTGCTTCTCGCTTATGTGCATTTTATAAAAGACGGGAGTTTGGCTCAAGAGTTGTTATTTGCAAGGCAACTAAAAACCGATACTAAAGGGGAGTCAATATTTCGTGTGGTTGAGGAGTTCTTCAACGAAAAGGAAATTCCACTTAATCACATACTTGCTTGTGCAACTGATGGAGCACCATCAATGACTGGTCGCTACCGTGGGTGTGTTGCTTACTTGAAAAAATCAGTGCCAAATATCTTTACTATTCACTGCGTCATTCATCGCCAACATCTGGTGGCAAAAAACCTCAGTGGTCGCCTACACAATTCATTACACACTGTCATTACTGCAGTGAATAAAATTGAAGCCCAGGCTCTCAATGGTCGAGTATTCCGGGTGCTCTGTGCTGAGAATGACGAAGACTTTGAACGTTTGGTGCTTCATACTGAAGTTCGTTGGCTATCAAAAGGAAACTGTTTGAAACGCTTTTACAACCTTTTTGACACTGTTGTGGAGTTTTTTGAAGGCACGAATGCTTTGCTCAGTAATGACCTCAAAGAAATCAGGCATGACATTGCTTATTTGTCTGAACTATTTGCAGAGTTCAATGCAATGAATGTGCAGTTGCAAGGAAATGACACCAATCTTATTAAGGCCAAATCCGTCGTATCTACGTTTATTGCAAAGTTAACTCTATTCAAGCGCAATATAGGCCGTCGTGAGCTATACCAATTTCCAAGCTTGCCTGAGCTAGAACAGAAAGGCGGGATACAAGATGACGATCTGCAAGTTTATTGTGACCATTTAAATATGCTGCATGAAGATATGTCTGAGCGACTCGAGGATCTTCTTATGATGGAAATTCCAGACTGGGTGAAAAATCCATTTTCAGGTATTGAGGAAGTTGGAGTAGTGGAGGAAGAACTAATTGAGCTACAAAATGACATTGAGCTGAAGCCAAAGTTTAAGAAATCGTACCAGGAGTTTTGGTTACAGAAGGACATTTCTGATCGCTCTCCTGCACTATGGAGAGTGGTTCAGAAGCTCCTGGTTGCATTTCCAACCTCATATTTGGTGGAACGTGGTTTTAGTGTGGTCTGCCTACTTCTTTCCAAACAAAGAAATCGACTCCAGATTACTAAACGTGGTGATTTAAGACTCATGTATCACTTCATCAAGCCCATCCATCACATTAAGAATTTACAGAATAGTGAGGTATTCTACCCTAGTTACTAAATGTGGTATCTAATATCCTTGCTTAATGACTATCAGACTTTGAAAAGATGATATCACTGGATCAAGTTCATCAATTATGTTCAATTGAATAAATAAACTAAAAAATGTAATTAGATTTTGAATAAATATTCAATTAATTGTTACTGTTTTGAATTTTATTGTTATTATCTTCCTTAGTGGGTCGTCGAAAACCACTATTCTGAATAATGATTTTTATAGGGTAGGGTAGGGGGGCACTGGGCATGAGTTTGTGGAACCAAGGGGGCGGTGACCTGAAAAAGTTTGGGAACCACTGCAATGTGTTTGTCACATTTCCCCCCCCACCGGTCTTGAATCCCCCCCCCCAATACATACTGTATAAAAAACTTGGGACTCAATAATACTCCAATGCACTTTCATAGTCCATGAAAGCTTATGCCAAAATAAATGTGTTCATCTTTAAGGTGTTAGAAGACTTTGCTTTTTGGTGCAATAAACTAAAATGGCTACTACCTAGAACTTATTCAGCTATATAGCCCATCTTAGCCCAAGGGCTATTGGGGCAGGTAGCAAAGAGCTCCACCCCCTCCTTCCTGCGGAACAGAATGACAAAAGAAGCAGCTTTAGACCAGATCAAAGGTTGCTCATCTGGCCCAGTATTGCCTACTCTGGATGGCAGCAGCCCCCAGGGTTTTGGCGGGGGCGGGCGGGCGGGCTTCCCTATCCTTTAAACTGGAGCTGCTATGGATTAAACCTGCATGCAAAGATGTTGCATTCATTTTGCTCTGGTTTCTTAACTTCATCCTGAGTTCTGCAGCCTGGACGGATCAGGAATTCGTCAACCAGCTCAGAGCCTAATTTTGGCAAGGTTGCAAGGAAAGGAATTCCGTTACGGACAAGGAATAATAACCCCTTTCTGGTTATTACGAGGGCATCCTGGGCAGATTTCGTTAGAAGTCACGACAGGGTACATGTTGGACTAACGCCAATTAGGGCTTTGTAGATGGTAACCAGCACCTGGAATTACACCTGGAAGAGAGCGGGATAGTGCCATCCCCCCTCCCCCTAGATGTGTTGAACTGCAAGCCCCATCATTCCCAGCCAATAGAAGCATTGGCCATGCTGGTGGGGAAAGATGGGCATTGCAGCATCCCAACACACCTGGAGGGCACCAGGTTGGGGAAGGCTGCTCTACAGCAAGGCCCAACAACTCACGATCTTAAGCACCTGAACTGTAGAAAGGTAACAGCAGACAATGGATAAAGGCAATTCTACTGTTTAATGCACAGTTGATGAGGATTTGGGGACCTGAACATGTTTCCCAGCATGCCGCGCTCCCCAAGCCTGATGGGACGTTACCTATCCACCCTCGGCACCGAGAGCTTTCAGCAGAGGGCTTCATCCTGTCCCATGCAGGCGGGGTGCTGCTGCAGGGAAAATACGACGGCTTGTTCTGGGCACAGGGCATGAGCGGCGGCTGGAGAAAGCCAGAGTGCTAGCCGGGAGCCCTCTGCTAATGAGCGGTGAGCTACTGAAGCTCAGTAAACCGGCCGGCCGGCCAGCCACAGAGTAATCCCTGGACAGAAGTGGGGCTGGGACATGGCTTTGCCCCACAAGAAGTGCTTACCATGAGCCAGAACTCAGGTGCAGCAGAGTAGCCGAAGAATGTGGCAGAGACTAAAGAATCCACCGCTTTTGTTTTTAAAGCAAGTTTCTGTCCCTCATTGTTGTGAAGAGATACTTGGAAGCAGCTCGATCAGGATGGACAATTCCAGATGTTTTTGGCCTAGAACTTCCATGATCCCTCATCCTTGGTTATACTGGCCAGGGCTCATGGGAGTTGTAGGCCAAAACATCTGGAGGCCCACAAGGTGCCCACCCCTGATGGAGAGGATGCCTTGCTGGAAGTCTTAAGAGGCTGCAAGTTCCGAACGCCAGCAGTCTCTCACGCCTTGCCGACACACACAACCCCTGCAGTTTTCAAAGGCACCCAGATTTACAGTTCGCTGCCCTTCGCCCCTTTCCCCTCTGCCGCCTGTTCTCTCTGGGATTCTTCTGAGGCAGGCAGAGGCTTCGCGGGGGCAAGCTGGAACTCTTCCGGAACAGGTGAATCGCGCGTCTCCTTCCGGTAGAACCCCAACTCTTTCACCAGCCGGTTGATCTCTTCCCGGGACATTTCAGCCAATGGAATTCTCTGCAAAAGAAATGCAGGCGCCGGGGCTCACCACGGATCCTTGGCACGTGGCTACAAACTGCGGCGAGCCGGCCTGGCCTGGCCTCAGGGCATGCTAGGTGCTGCGCAGCCAGCTCTGCCTGATACCCGAGCAAGGCTGAAATTTTGGAGATGGACTCCAGAAGAAAAGCCCCTTTTTTCTTCTTAGAAGAAAAAAATCATGTAGCATTCTCCCCCTTTTGGCTAATTTATACTGCAACTTTTAGGGTTTAATCCTACGCATGTTTAGACAGGCAAGAGTCCCACCTTTGGATATCTTCCGCATCTTGGATAGCTCATTTAGAGTTCTGACGGGTTCTGAATGAAACCCGAAGTGGATTCGCAGCCCCACTGACATCGGAGCCACCAGCCTCCACTGGAATTCATTCTAATGTAGGTAAAACATCACTGGCTGCACACAAGAGGAAGGCTTGGGGGAACCTCAATCTTTGCAATCGGACAAAAAACGGTAAGGAGAAAACCTCCAAGGGGGCAGCCATCCCCCGCCCCACCGGCCACAAATATCCCACTGCGTAGTCCGCATGCCCAGTGGCCACAGCACGGTGAAAGGGGAAGTGAGACAAAGCATTTCTTCACAAGGCTTTTATTGCATGTTCATGATTCGTCACTCATGGAAGTTTGCCGGTCCTTTACACGACATCATCAACTTCCAAAGTATGACCTGCACTTTCTGACTTTCTCCTGCTTTCAAAAGATCAGCATTAACCGATAAGGGACGTTAATCCAATATATCGGCAGTGTGTAATAACGGTGTTGTGCTATAATCACAGCACCATCTAGTGACTGTAAAATGAAACCTATGGAACTGAATTGAGAAAGGAAGTCATACTCAATTCAAAGCACATGTCTGCCCAAGTAATTGAGCCGATTGTAATCCTGCAAAGAACCTGGAAGCAGAAAGCCACGGTAAGGAGGCAGGATTTCAGCGTCATGTCATGTACTCCAAAGAAAAGAAGGGTAAGAAATAGAACAGAACATCTTGAAGGCTCTCCCATACTAGAGGCATTCAAGAGGCAGCAGGGATGCTTTAGGGTGGATTCCTGCACTGAGCAGGGGTTGGATGCGATGGCCTTAGGCCCCTTCCAACTCTACTATTCTATGATTCTATGAAGGGGAGTGCAACATTTTGTGCCAGGTCCCACTTGTTTGCTTAACGCCATTCACACAGTTTCTACTGGCAGTTTCTAATGGTGTCAAGCGTTGTGTGGCATGGCCGTGAAATGGGTTACAGTGGATGCACGCAGTGGAGACTGGTGGCTCCGATGTCAGTGGGGCAGTGAATCCGCTCTGGGTTTCAGTCAGAACTCTAAGGAGCTATCCTTAGCCATCTTTAGAGTACTGCCTGATTTGGATTGAAACCCAAGTGGATTCACTGCCCCACTGACCTCAGAGTCACCAGCCTCCACTGCCTGCAAGAGTTCAGCATTCTGTCTTACCTGCAACTCTTCATACTTAAAGTTGAGCAGCACCAGTTCGGGATCCGCTCCAGCCAGGTGTTTCAGGACAAGGTTGTGGCTGGAAGAGATCGTTAAGGAACCTGACAGGCTGGCGTTATGGGAGGGGTGGCTACAGCGCTGCCGTTTTCTTCTTCTTCCTATGCCAGCCGGGAAGTTGAACAAATCAGTACTTCGGCCTCGGGCAGACTTCCCCAATCCCAGTGCCCACCCAATGTGTTGGACTACAACTCCTATTATCCCCAGCCAGCACAGCCAATTGGGGATGGTAGGAGTTGTAGTCCAACACAACAGGAGCACCGCCAGGTTGGGGGAGGTTGGCTCAAAGGTACTGCAGGATCTGTCGGCTTTAGGTTCCTAGGGCAGAGACGGAGAATTGCAGGATGTTCCTTTTAAAAGGCTGTTTTGCATTTTGGACCACCATGCTGGAGTCAATACACGCCCCCCCCCCATTCCCACCCCTCTGCCCCTGTTGATAGCACGGAGTCACGGATGCCCCAGACAGCCCCATGCCAACAACTGGTGCAGAGCTAGAAAATATTTATGGAATAAAAGTCCTAGGTCGAAAGCAGCTTCCTTTTGTATCACGGACCGTTTTCTCACGGCACAAGGCAGGAGACGCCACCCTTCCTTCGCATCTAAACAGGGCCCTGCTGGATCAGGCTGAGGGTCCACCCCGTTTCCCATAGAGGCCGGCTAGAGGCCGCCCTGTCCTGCTTGGGGACTCTTCAGGGGCAAGAACCCGACTCCCAGGGCCGTCCCCCAATAACCGTCTATTTGGAAACATACGTCTTCTGAGCCTGGTGGCGGCGTATTGCCGTCTTCCCAGCAGTAGCCACTGGCTGCCTTCTCCTCCACGCATTTGTCTAATTCCCTTTTAAAGCCATCCAAATTGCCGGCCGTTACTACAGCTTGTGGTAGCGAGTTCCGCAAGTTATCTATGCCCTTGCAAAGTAGGTACTTTGCCCTAAACATGCCAATCAAGTTCATTGAGTGACTCTGAAGTTTTAGCATCCTTGCAAGATGGGAAGCCACTTCGCTTTCTCTACTACGCCACGCATGATCTTATCGAGCTTTTGTGCCCCCTTGCCTTTCCCCCTGTCGGGACACGTATCCAAAACGAGGTTCTGCGCTTACATTAAAAGACAGAAAACCATTAGGTTTCAGAGTGAACGTTTCCATTTACTGAATGCACCCCTTGCCGGCTGCTGGCTGCTTCAGGCAGGCATGCTGCATTCACTAGCCGCAAGGTGGGCCCAATCCTTACTAAGGGCGGCAGTTCTCCATTCTTTACCGGCACGTAGCCATGCCTCTGGGGCCAGTAAAACCACGTGACACCGACCCCACGCCCATGAAAGGCCTTGTCTGCTTCAAAAGGGGGAAGGTTGGATTGCTGTCGTTTAGTTCTTCTTGTTTAGCTTCTATACATTTTCTGGCTGTCTGATTTGCACCGATAGGTAGACACGGCAGAAGTACATGCTCGTATGTGAATGATTCACAGCTCAATGGAATCAGTGACCTAGGGAGGTTGTGGGCTCTCCCACACTAGAGGCCTTCAAGAGGCAGCTGGACAACCATCTGTCAGGGATGCTTTAGGGTGGATTCCTGCATGGAGCAGGGGTTGGACTCGATGGCCTTGTAGGCCCCTTCCAACTCTGCTATTCTATGATTCTATGAATGTTGTTGTATGTGAATTATTCACAGCTCACAAACGAACTCCAAATACTGCTCCCTGTCTTGGAAATTAGTGCCCGGTCTTATGTGCCAGGCTTTCCCCACCTGGTGCCCCGTAGAAGTTTTGAATGACAATTCCCATTATCCCTGAACACTGGCCATGCTGGCTGGGAACGATGGGAGTTGAAGTCCAATACATCCAGAAGGCACCAGGTTCGAGAAGGCTATCGCATACGGTGGCCCTCAGCTCTCTGTCTCTCGCTCTGAAAATGTCCTGTACAAACGTGCGCACGCAACCCACACCTGCTCCTGGGTGAGAAGCTCACTGCTCTGGTGGCTGGCTGTTCTGATCCAATGCGGCTTCTGATGGACCTCAGCAAAATCTCACTCAGTCTCAACGCCCCATATAGATGCAGGGAAATCAGCCTGCATGAACGACCTCAAGCACAGATGCACAATTTAGCCTCCTATTTCCCCCTTCGTGGCAACGGGCTTCCGTCCTACGCTGGGCCTTTGGGCTTAGATGAAGTGTCCCCTTCTGCCCACCTGCCTCGCTCAGAGCCTGCATGAATGACCAGAAGGATACTGCAGAGGGAGATCTTCTGTGATAAAGGCCTTCACCTGGAAGAACAGGAGTAAAGGGCAAAGATTACAGGTGGTGGGCACTGTTTATTTCTTGCACGATGACAACACCAACGATGCAAATGCAGTTATAGAGAGTTTTCTGCCCAAAGGACTTTATGGTCCAACGGTGCAATCCTGTACATGTCTATTTATTTATTTAAAACATTTATATCCAGCCTTATATCACTAAGATCTCAGTACAATTAAACAATAAATATGCACAGTTAAAAACAAATTAAACCATGATCCAAGTTAAAACAATATATAATTTAAAAGCAGCGTCAATGAAGGTGCTCCTTACCTTCTAGCATTCAGAAGACCATTGGCTCCTAGGGGGAAAAGCAGAGAAAAGGGGGCATCAGTGGCAGAGCACTGGAATTTCTCTGTGCCCCACCGTCCCACCTCCCTCAAGGAGGGGTGCAGCCCTGCCTGTGAAGGGCGGAGGGCTGAGAGAGGCCAAACCTTTACTTACCGGGACGATGGGGGCAGCAAAGGCAGGGAGAGGAAAGGAGGGGGCTGGACTCGTGTCCATCGGTTCCTAGGATGACAAGGAGAGAAATGTACAGTTAATGACAGGGACCCAGACGATCCCTGTACCCCCCACAGCCCCACATGGCCTACGGAGCTCCAGCCCTGCCTGTCGAGGCAGAGCTGAGCCAGGTTGAATTCTTCCTTACCTGAGGGGGGGAAGACGAAAGGACAAAGGTGGCGGGTCGGATTAGGGAAGGTCGGAGGGAGGGTGCAGGGGAGGTATCCATGGGGACCTAGGACGAAAAAGAAAAATGCAATTAATAGGAGGGCAGCAGGTGACCTCTGCAGCCCTCAATCCCGCACCCCTTAAGGCCCTGCCTGTCCAGGAAGAGCGGAGGCAGGGTCAACATTTCCTTACCTGAGGGGGGGAAGACCAGGAAGGGAAGAAGGTGGCGGGTAGGATGAGGGAAGGACGGAGGGAGGGTGGGGGAGTCGTATCCATTGGCTCCTAGGACGAGAAAGAGAAAGGTGTGACATTAATTGGAGGGCCCCAGCCGTCCCCTGCACCCCACCCTCCCGCCTGCCTTAGGGAGGGGGGCAGCCTTTGGCCTGGAGGGCCTCAGCAAGGGGCACTCTTAGCAAGGGGGCGTCCTCCCCCTTGGCCCTACTTTCCTCCCATTCCCCTCAGCCCTCCAAACCCAGGGACCACCCCTCCAGTCCCTGATCTCCCCCCTCTCCTCGCTCTGGCCTCCTCCCTCCACCCTCACTGGGCATGGGCCCTTCCTTACCGGCCAAGATTGCCGTCGCCTCGCCATCGTTGCCTGCTATGAAGGTGGGGATTCCGCGCCAGGCCAACGGTCTCCTGAAGCGTCTTTTGGAACTCTCCGTCATCATGGAAGCTAGAAGGCGGCCATTGTGACAGTGCCATGGGCCAGGCCCAACTGAGCTGGCGAACTGGGACCTCGAAGGCCAGCACCTGTGAACTGGCCTTCAGGACTCGAGCAGGGAGGGTCTCCTGGGATAGGGAGGAGAGTCTCCGGGTTTGAAAGAGGTGGATGATTCCACCGGATTTCACATTGGAAAAGGAGCTGAGATGGAGGAGAATTTGGTGGAAGTTTGCAAATCACTCGAAAATGCCCTGTTCCAGCCCCTGAAGCCAAGCATGAATGGGAGCGCGTGTTCTCCGAAAATGCCAGCAAAGTCCCGAACTTGTGTTTGGGAAACGTGCACTTGAAGAAAGGCACTCTGTTTTTAATGCCCTCTCTTGAAGACTCCCATTTTCATGGTATAAACAATGAAGGAAAAATGCACCCTTTTGAGAAATGCACCCAGAAATGCACTTTCCCCATTTGAAGAAACCCAGAGAAAGAAAAGGCCCAAGTCAGAAGAGGGGCACGCGGAACCCAGCTCTGAAGTGACGTCTGGAGAATGTCGGTGACTCCCAAGATCTCTGGTGCTCCATCCCTAAAAGGCCGCGGTGATTCATCCCGACACGTTGTGGCGACAACTCGGAGTTCTCGTCCGTTGTGGACCTGGAGGGCTGGGCAGGCTGTACGTTGCATGGTTTCAGCATCTGGCTCTTTTCAGAGTTTAATCAGGTGTTTGTGAATAAAGAAATTCACAGAACAAACAGATGTATGCACATTTACTCTGCATGATTTAAAATGCTGCAGAGTCTAAGGCCATAGCTAGACCTAAGGTTTATCCCTGGATTGTCCTGGGGTCAAACCTGTTCACCAAGTTGACACACAGGAGATCCAGTGGCGAACCCTGGATGATCCCAGGATAAACCTTAGGTCTAGCTGTGGCCTATGTCTCCTTGGGGCAGAAGTTCATGGAGAATGCTCTTTGCACCTGGAGGCCAGAGCACACCTGTGCCTGCAGCCCCAGCACAGCTTGAATCTTTTCCTTGCAAAGGGGGAACCTGTGGAATTGCTGTGGGGCAGGCTGTGCTGGGACAGGGCTGGGAAACAGAGCAAGAGAATTCCCTTGTTAGTTCAGAGCAGTGGAGGTGAAGATGGTCAGAGGGAGGGAGGGATTTGTGTGCCCCCAATTCCTTCTCTTCCGAGAGCATCCTTGGGGCTCAGATCTGCTCGGAGCAAGTCATCCAGTGCCTGGAAGAACGTGCCCCCATTTCTAGGCAGGTGTGTTTAGCGGTTTTATTCCTTTCTCAAAGGCAGGCAGTCTGCACATGCACATTCACCCACTGAATTCCTCCAGGTTGGGGCTGACAAGGTGTGATGGCATGGGATGCTGCGACCTTGATGAAGCTAAGTGGGTCTAGGCCTGGTCAGTTTCTGGAAGGGTGACTACCAGGGAACCCCATGTACATTGATTCCTGCATTGAGCAGGGGGTTGGACTCGATGGCCTTGTAGGGCCCTTCCAACTCTATGATTCTATGTCCTCCGCAAGAGATAGAATCATAGAATCATAGAATAGCAGAGTTGGAAGGGGCCTACAAGGCCATCGAGTCCAACCCCCTGCTCAATGCAGGAATCCACCCTAAAGCATCCCCGACAGATGATTGTCCAGCTGCCTCTTGAAGGCCTCTAGTGTGGGAGAGCCCACAACCTCCCTAGGTAGCTGATTCCACCGTCGCACTGCTCTAACAGTCAGGAAGTTTTTCCTGATGTCCAGCCGGAATCTGGCTTCCTTTAACTTGAGCCCGTTATTCCGTGTCCTGCACTCTGGGAGGATCGAGAAGAGATCCTGGCCCTCCTCTGTGTGACAACCTTTTAAGTATTTGAAGAGTGCTATCATGTCTCCCCTCAATCTTCTCTTCTCCAGGCTAAACATGCCCAGTTCTTTCAGTCTCTCTTCATAGGGCTTTGTTTCTAGACCTCTGATCATCCTGGTTGCCCTCTTCTGAACACGCTCCAGCTTGTCTGCGTCCTTCTTGAATTGTGGAGCCCAGAACTGGACGCAATACTCTAGATGAGGCCTAACCAGAGCCGAATAGAGAGGAACCAGTACCTCACGTGATTTTGAAGCTATACTTCTATTAATGCAGCCCAAAATAGCATTTGCCTTTCTTGCAGCCATATCGCACTGTTGGCTCATATTCAGCTTGCGATCTACAACAATTCCAAGATCTTTCTCGTTTGTAGTATTGCTGAGCCAAGTGTCCCCCATCTTGTAACTGTGCATTTGGTTTCTATTCCCTAAATGTAGAACTTGGCATTTATCCCTATTAAATTTCATTCTGTTGTTTTCAGCCCAGCACTCCAGCCTATCAAGATCACTTTGAAGTTTGTTTCTGTCTTCCAGGGTATTAGCTATCCCACCAATTTTGTGTCATCTGCAAATTTGATCAGCGTTCCCTGCACCTCCTCGTCCAAATCATTAATAAAAATGTTGAAGAGCACTGGGCCCAGGACTGAGCCCTGCGGCACCGCACTCGTTGCCTCTCCCCAGTTTGAGAAGGTTCCATTGATAAGTACTCTTTGAGTCCGATTCTGTAGCCAACTGTGGATCCACCTAATAGTTGTTCCATCTAGCCCACTTTTAGCTAGTTTGTTAATCAGAATGTCATGTGGTACTTTGTCAAATGCTTTGCTGAAGTCAAGATATATGACATCCACAGCATTCCCACAGTCCACAAGGGAGGTTATCCTATCAAAAAATGAGATCAAATTAGTCTGACAGGATTTGTTCCTGACAAATCCATGTTGGCTTCTAGTAATCACTGCATTGATTTCAAGGTGTTTACAGATTGACTTCTTTATAATCTGCTCCAGAATTTTCCCAGTGATGGATGTCAGACTGACTGGTCTGTAGTTCCCAGGTTCCTCCTTTTTGCCCTTTTTGAAGATAGGGACAACGTTAGCCCTCCTCCAGTCGTCCGGCACCTCACCCGTCTTCCATGATTTTGCGAAGATAATAGACAAAGGTTCTGAGAGTTCTTCCGCTAGCTCCTTCATTACTCTAGGATGCAGTTCATCGGGCCCTGGGGATTTGAACTCATTCAAGGAAATTAGGTGTTCTTTGACCATTTGTTTATCAATCTCAAACTGCAATCCTGCCCCCTCAACTTCTGCTTCACTTTTTCCAGGGGGGTCATAGACCCGCTTTTGGGAAAAGACCGAGGCAAAGTAGGAATTGAGCATTTCATCCTTTTCTTTGTCGTCAGTTATCAATTTGCCATCCTCATTAAGCAGTTGAACCACCATTTCTTTCCTCTGTCTTTTACTACTCACGTATCTGAAGAAAGCCTTTTTATTGCTTTTAGCATCCCTCGCTAATCTCAGCTCATTCACAGCTTTAGCCTTCCTGACGCCGTTTCGGCACTTCTGCGCCACTTGTCTGTACTCTTCTTTTGTAGCCTGACCTTCCTTCCACTTCCTATATGTATCCCTTTTTGTTTTCAGTTCATCAATAAGCTTTTTGTGGAGCCACATTGGTTTCCTCTTTTGTCTTCTATCTTTTCTCCTTGTTGGAATTGTTTGTAACTGTGCCTTTAAAATTTCATTTTTTAGATACTCCCACCCATCCTGCACTCCTTTTCTTTTTAGGCTCCCTTGCCACGGGACCTTACTTATTATAGTTCTGAGTTTATTAAAATCAGCTTTCCTAAAATCCAGAGTACGTGTATGGCTACGCTCGACTTTTGTCTCCTTCATAATCAAGAATTCAAGTATGACGTGGTCACTTTCCCCCAGAGTTCCCGTAACTGCCACTTTATCCACTAAGTCATCCCTATTGGTCAATAACAAGTCAAGGATTGCCGATCCTCTAGTTCCTTCCACCACTTTCTGTAGGAGAAAGTTATCACCCATACATGTCAGGAATTTCTTGGAAGGGCCGCTTTTGGCAGTAATGGTCTCCCAACAGATATCAGGGTAATTGAAGTCCCCCATCACTACTACATCACACTTCCTTGAAACACTGGCAATTTGTTTCTCAAAAGTTTCGTCCTCATCTTCTCCTTGATTGGGTGGTTGGTAGTAGACTCCGATTATCATATTCTTTTTATTCCTAGCCCCATTTATTTTAATCCAGACGCTCTCGACGGGGCTCCCAATCTCATCCGCCTGTATTTCTGTGCAGGGATAGGTATTTTTAACATATAGTGCAACTCCACCTCCCTTTCTATTTCTTCTGTTCTTTTTGAACAAGTTATATCCTTCAATTGCTATATTCCAGTCATGGGAGTCATCCCACCAAGTTTCAGTTATACCTATCAAGTCGTATTTGCCTTCATGTAATAAGAGTTCAAGTTCATTCTGTTTGTTTCCCATGCTCTGGGCATTAGTATATAGACATCGAAGACCATGTGTTTTATAGTCTGGCTTTGTTCCTACCTTGTTGCAGACACTATTTTGGGACTCTGTTGGAGCTGTTCTCTGTACTGTGGTGCATTGGCCTTCATCCATTGTTGTCTCAAAATTTACGTCTCCCACCCCCGCAAGATTCAGTTTAAAGCCCTCCTGATGAAGTTCTTCATGCTGTGGCCGAACTCATTCTTTCCAGCCCTTGTGAGGTGCAACCCATCCCTTGCCAGCAGTCCATGTTCCAAGTAGCGTAGCCCGTGGTCCCAGAATCCAAAACTCTCACAACGGCACCACCTTCGAAGCCAGTCGTTCATCCGGAGTATTTTTCTTTCCCTTTCTAATCCTCTTCCAAGAACCGGGAGGATGGATGAGAAAACTACCTGGGCCCCAAAGTTCTTCAGTTTCCTTCCCAGATCCTGGGACACGGCTCTCCAAATGGGTGGGCAAATCTCCTGGGCCGTTCTCCCAATCTGGGTGACCTTGCCCTTTTCTAACATCGTAAGAAGAGCCCTGTTGAATCAGACCAAGGGTCCATCTAGTCCAGCACTCCCTTCACACCTTGGCAAACCAGCCACCGGCCAAGGATGAACAAGCAGGACAGGGTGCAACAGCACCCTCCCAGGAACTGGTGTATACTGGCTTCCTGCCTCGGATATTGGAGGTGGCACATTGCTGTCAGGACTAGCAGCCATGGATAGCCTTCCCCTCCAGCAATTGACCCCCCAAAAAACCTTTAATGCCATCCAAGCTGGTAGCCATCACTATATCTTGTGGTAGTGAGTTCCAGAGTTTAACTATGCACTGTTCTTTTTCTGAATTTATTCCTGCAGATCTCGAACCCCTGGTGGCGGATGGCTTGAGGGTCCCTCTCAGGGTGGAAGTGAGATTATGGTGGTGGACAAAGGAGCTCTGGCTCTCATGTGCTTTTGCTGTTCCTTCCGCAAGGAAGCATCCGTGCGCACTGGGCATGGGAGACGGACAGGCACAGCCCCGCCAGCGGGAACCCAGCCGGCCCAAGCGCCAGTACAATCAGGCCTCTGGATCCCAAGCATCGTAGGTCCATCAGGTGCTGCCACAGAAGGGCTAGTGGTCGCGCTGGGAAGTAGTTAGGGTGACACTATGGAAAGGAGGACCGGGCTCCTGTATCTTTAACAGTTGTATTGAAAAGGGGATTTCAGCAGGTGTCCAGAATCAGCTGCATCTCTGTCCTATTCCAAGGCTTTGAAAGCTCAGCGTGAGTCAGTGCATTTCTCACTAAGGGCAGTTAGTGGCCCCACCCCCGCCATGCTCAGTGTATCCTTGGACACTTTAGAGAAGGCCGCGCGGGGGCACGGAGAGGAAGGAAGACGGGCTTCAGTGGGGTGTGTGAATGACCCTGGGCTAATCTCCCCCTGCAGCCCTCTCAGTATGGAAGAGGGATGCTCCTGAAGGTTCCCGCCTCCACGGTCGCCACTCACGGGGCACACGCCACTGTTGGTTACTGCAAG
Organism: Elgaria multicarinata webbii; assembly: GCF_023053635.1. Classification (NCBI taxonomy): domain Eukaryota; kingdom Metazoa; phylum Chordata; class Lepidosauria; order Squamata; family Anguidae; genus Elgaria; species Elgaria multicarinata. Next base: position 18,584,310 of record NC_086188.1, on the reverse strand, counting down.
TACAGGAGCATTGTTGCGTGAGCACGTGTGCGACATTAGGCCACCCCCACATGTGTAGGGGTAGGAGTGGGCGGGGCTAGGCAGGTGACGTTTAGATGTGCTCTCCTCAGCATTGCGCACTGCCGCGTCACAGCTGGCTACGGGGCAAATGCGTATGTTTTTAATGACTCAGGAGCCATGCGCACGAGCGCAGACACGCAGCAACACATGGGCGCCTCTACCTCTGCTGTGTTTCTGGGAAGGAACATGCGCTCCAGCGCAGAGCTATGCTTGTATTCAAAAAACCAGAAGAAAGACACTCGGTGGTGAAACACACCGATACCCATCCCAAATATGTCATGGAAATAGGGGAAGGGACACTACAAAAGCCATCAGGGATGTTCCGGTGTTTCATAGAATCATAGAACAGCAGAGTTGGAAGGGGCCTTCAAGGCCATGGAATCCAACCCCCTGCGCAGTGCAGGAATCCTCCTTGAAGCATCCCTGACAAGCTGCCTCTTGAAGGGCCTCCAGTGTGGGAGAGCCCACGACCTCCTGAGGTCATTGGTTGCATTGCTGGTCGGGCTTCGCTTTCCTGTTTTTGACACCCTTTGCTTCTTTCCGAGGCGCGTCTGCAGGGAGTGCGCGGTGTCCTGTTTTTCTTCCTTGTTCCCTTGATTTTCAGCAGGAGCAAATTCCCCTGTGCTCCCCTCAGAAATGGCACGGCATCCCCTTGATGTCAGGAGAGTCCTGAAGGTTTATAGAGGCAGAGCCACACCTCTTTGTCAGACAAATGCCCTGTTGGGGGTCATTCCGTCCTGCGGCTTTGAGACAGAAGGTTTCCAATGCCGCTCGGAGGAGACGGCTAAAGGCTTGTCTTTGCCTAGCCTACGCCTGCCTTGAGTGCTCTTAAGCCACCAATGTCTTTGCCCATCCCACAAGAGCAGCCAATGACCTCAGCAGCTTTCCCCCCTTGATCTTCCGCTGCCTGAGATTCGTAGCGCAGCTCCCTGTTCAAACCGTAGCACCGGAGCTGGGCAGACGGGGGCAGAGTTGGCAGGGGGGCTGTGATTTGGAGGGGGGCTACTCCGAGTCCCCCTGGGCAAAGTGGCTTGATTTTTCTGTTGTCGATGATGAATTTGCCCAAAGAAAAGCACGTAAAGCATTTCTGAGTGTGAAGAAGTCGTGGCTTAGATACCTCTTGCATAAAAGCGCTTCCGTTAGCTTTTTCATAAATCATTCTAGGTCATACGTGTTGAGAACTGATAAAAAAAGTACTTAATGAGCAGTTTGACATGGGGCCTACATTTCCCGTCTGTCCCGGGCCTACGGCCAGCGTTGCCCAGCCCGGCGTAGCACCTTTGCTAAACATTGCGAGCTCGGCTTCTGTGCCTCTGCGGTGGCGGCCTGCGGATGGCATGTCTTCTCAGCCATGAAGCAGCTACTACTCTTTTGGATCCTGCCCTAAAGGGTCAAGCTTTGGTATGTCCAACCTGATGTACTGTTTTCACGCACAAGAGAAAAGACTGTTGGTCACTTACCAAAAAGGGATATCTTTGAGTATGCGAAACAGTACATCAGGGCCACACCCTAACCTCAGATTTAATATTTCCACTTCTTTCTCCATTAGTCCAACTTCACCTGATGCACCGTATCCAGTTCTGGGCACTATAATTTAAGAAGGATGTGTTAGCAGAAGTCTCTCCATTTTTAACAGGAAACTGTAAAGTAGCCATCATATTGCAGGCAAAATGTCAGAATGTCATGTATGCGAAAATATCTCCTTGTGTGCATCCTTGCATCTGTCTTATCTAATATAAACAAGAGCTCCGGCTCCAGTCCTCCTGTGTCAAAGTTAACTTTTTGTAACTTACTGTAAGGCCAAAGGTATTGTTTATAGAACAGAGAGAATTGTTTAGCATAATTAGCTATGCCCCAGTGTTATGTTCTGATTGGTTTATGCTGCTACTGGGCCCTGCCCCTTGCAGGCTTCAAATGCTGTGCTGAATTCCCAATGTCTTTGTCTGATTGCTCCCTTTGAAGAGACCAGACCTTGATGTATTCAATATTACTCAACATTTATGTAGTATGTTGTTTTCTTTTTATTGTAATGCTGTATGTTTAAGTATTGTAGAAAATAAATAATAATAATAATAATAATAATAATAATAATAATAATAATAAAGGACTCCTGCAGCTTTAACTGTTGTGATGAAGAAGAAATTTCACCAGGGGCTGCATGCATAAAAATGACACCTGCTGAAATTCCCTTTTCAATGCAACTGTTAAAGGTACAGGAGCCCTGTCCTCCTTTTCATATGGTCACCCTAATTTAGCCCCTACTTTTTGAGCGTATGTTCCGCGCTGCTGCTGGGGTGCAGGAGCAGGATTTTAAAGAAATGCTTACATCTGCGTAAGCTTTAAAGACAAAGACACCAAAATTGGCACAGTAATAGACATTAGGGAGAGCTTTAAGCATACCAAATTTGAATTGGATTGGGTTATCCGTTGATTTTTTTTTTTACATTTCCCCCCTTAAACGCACTTCCTGTTATGCAAAGGATTGTTGTCACCCGGTAGCAAAAACAACAACAATGGCAAAAGCTTAGCACTACGGGGATAATCCGAGGGAAGCAGGTACGTGGGATGGAGCTATGAAACTCCCATCATGCCCAGACAGCCCAGCCAATGGTTATGTGGCTGAGAATGATGGGAGATGGAGTCCAACATCTCTCACGAGTACCAGGCTAGGGAACGCTATCATAAGATGATGCAAAGTTTATTTATTTATTTATTTCATTTCATTTCTATACCGCCCAATAGCCTGGGCGGTTCACAAAAATTAAAACCATGAAGAGCATAATAAAACAACCAACAATTTAAAAACACAAATACAAAATACAATATAAAAAGCACGACCAGGATACAACCACACAGCAAAAATTGATAGGGGTTAAAATATGAAATTAAAACAGCAGTGTTTAAATTTAAGTTATTTTAGGTGTTAAAATACTGAGAGAATAAAAAGGTCTTCAGCTGGCGATGAAAGGAAAACAATGTAGGTGCCAAGCGAACCTCTCTGGGGAGCTCGTTCCACAACCGGGGTGCCCCAGCAGAGAAAGCCCTGCTCCTAGTAGCCACCTGCCTCACTTCCTTTGGCAGCAGCTCACGGGGAAGGACCCCTGTGGATGATCTTAAGGCAGGCACATATGCGAGGAGGCGTTCCTTCAGATAACCTTCAAATAGCAACAAAGTTGTTTCTTGGGGTAGCTCTAAAGTCACCAATGTGGTTCCTGTGGGCACTAAGATGCCCCCAGCCCTTCTCTTCATGCCCACCAGGCTAAACAAAACATAAGCCAGCTGCACCGGTGTTCTAATTCCCACTGTGTTTTGAGACTTTTCCCCTTTATCAGGGGCAACTGAAACATCTAACATAGTGGTTCCCAAAGTGGGCGGTACCGCCCCCCTGGGGGCGGTGGGATTGCATAGGGGGGCGTTAAGAGGAAAAGGGACGGCAGGGGGGCGCTGGCAGGCAAAGGGGCAGCAGGGGGGCGCTCGAGGTGGTCTCTCCAGAAGGTACTCAAATAGGGTAACTAGAGACCCACAGGGGAAATCTCTAAATCTGTGCAAGTCCGTCTAAACCTTCTCTAAATCTGACCGGGAAATGGACGCTCCCTGCAGCTTTTCCAGTATGAAGTCTGAAGTCTCGCGCGCTTTGAGTCTATGTGATAGGCGGTGGGGGAGCGCTTCCGCGCCAGACCAGCCGATGCCACGTGCGTCGCAGAGAAGGCGGCACCTTCGAAAAGGGCAGCTTCAAAGAGGCGGTGACTGGGAAGTTGCTTCCCAGAGGTGGTGGTGGGGGGGCTGCAGCCAGCGAGGCTGCTTTGAAGCTGCTGCAGGAGGAGCTTTGCATTGGAAGAGCTGTTAATGGGAGTGATGAGAAATTCTCGTGACTTAAATTAGTCAGGATTAACTTAAATCCCCGTCACTTAAATGGGTCTACTCTAAGACTTACATTAGTGTTTACCCTCTGTTCTAATGGCAACCAATGGGTGCCGAGGGCACACAACTACAATGAGGTACAATAGACGGAATAATATTAACAACAGTGTGTGTGTGTGTGTGTGAGATAGAAATCTCAATAATTTTTTTTGTCTTTTTGTTTCTTAATTTGCCATAAAATTCTTTCCACAGAATAACAAAATGTCACAATGTTTTTTGAACTGACATAAATTTATTTCAATAGGCTTTTTAAACAGAAATGTTCTTTCAGAAGGCTTTTTTTTTAAAAAAAAACAAATGTTCTTTCTAGGCTTTTTTTTTAACATCAAGTTCTTTCAATGGGCTTTTTTTAACATCAAGTTCTTTCCATAGGCTTTTTTACATAGATTTTTTTCGATAAGCTTTTAAACTTTTTTTAAACCTAATTTTCTTTCAGAAGGCTAACATGCATTTCTTTCAATAGGCTAAATATTTTTCAATAGGCTTCTTTAACATAGATTTCTTTCGATAAGCTTAGACTTTTTAAACATAATTTTCTTTCAATACACTAACATACTTTCAATAGGTATAGGTATTTTTCAATAGGCTTCTTTATGTTAAAAAAAGCCTATTGAAAGAAATTTATGTTAGTTCAAACAACATTGTGACATTTTGTTATTCTGTAGAAAGAATTTTATGGCAAATTAAAAACAAACAAAAAAACCCATTTATTGAGATTTCTACCACCCCGGTTGTTAATATTAGTCAGTATATTGCACCTCATTGTAGTTGTGTCCCCTCAGCACTCATTGGTTGTCATTAACTTATCAACTACTGCCTTCTTTAATTTTGTACTCTCTGTTCTAAACCACCTATTTGCTGTTGTGAGAGCATATCTCACACTACAACTTTTCTAGGAGCAGTTTGAGGTGTAAATACCAGATACAGCAGATGTCCTACTATAATGGACTTAAAACAGGGGAAATGGCTCTTAATAAAAGGGTCAAGTGTATTTGGTGACTGCATCACACCAGCACAGAAATTAGCTTGCAGCATCTCAAAAGACAGAAACAGTGTGGAGTCTAGGTTAGAGTATCAAACTAGGACTGGAGGAACCCAGGTTCAAACCTCCATCTCAGCCATAAAGCTCATTGGGGCAGTGACTATGTCTCAGCCTAACCTACATCACAGGGTTGTTGTGGTTCTCCTCCGTCCCATTTCAGTTAACCTCAAAGCTGTTGCCTTGAGCTCCCTGGGATAAAGATGGGGCATCAGTACAATAAACAAACAAACTATAAATAAAATAAATATAGCTCTTAAGGCTGCAAAGCTGATCTTGAAAGTGAATTCAAATGCTGCCTGATGACATTATAGATAGGTCTGCAGCATTCTGTATTCATAGAATCATAGAATAGCAGAGTTGGAAGGGGCCTACAAGGCCATCGAGTCCAACCCCCTGCTCAATGCAGGAATCCACCCTAAAGCATCCCTGACAGATGGTTGTCCAGCTGCCTCTTGAAGGCCTCTAGTGTGGGAGAGCCCACAACCCCCTGGGAGCTGTAGTGCTTTTAGAGTAGGTGTTCCATTTTTGGGATGCCACCTCTCAAACAATTAAGCTGGCCCAAGCTTTCTGGAGTATATTGGATTTGTATGGATAATTCAGTATGGGTATTAAGATGTTATGTAGAACAGGTTTGTCTGAATTGTGTGCTATGAAATCAGACCTGTGACCAAGGCTATGTTTGTGTGGGCACGTTGGTGAGCTTTGGGGGCTGGACATGTTGGTGGGGGTGCCTCCTTGGGGGTGGCTATGTTGTCCTCCTTTTTGGTTTCCAAAATATGGTCACCCTACCTAAAACCCAGGGGCCGAGCAGGAAAGAGCAGGAAATTCAGCTGCTCTGCCCATTTTATTTACACTTTGGTGATTTTAATTAAGCCTATGCACTTATTTTGACATTATTCCAATCATATTTAATGATTAAATTCTTTGTTTTAGATTAGAATAAAAATGACAGAAGCAGGGAAATCAAAAAAAGAAATGTAGACAATATAGCTTGGGATATCTTAAGTATGGATTGATACCAGCACCAACAAACCAGCAGCTGCCCACGTGCCTGTTATGTGAAAAGGTGTTTTCTAATGAGGCAATGGAGCCTTCCAGACTGCAAGAACATTTAAAGAACGCACATCCTGACAAGGCAGATAAGAACGTAACTTTTTTTCAATCACTTTGTGACAAATTTCAAAAGCGGCCAACACTGTTAAACACGATTCACAATGCTTCACAACACCAAACTGATGGTTTGCGTGCATCATACAACATCTCCTTGTTGATTGCTAAGTCAGGAAAGCCGCATAAAATCGGTGAAGAACTCCTCCTACCAGCAGTTAGTGAGGTTCTGAGTACTGTTTTGCATAAGTCACCACATGATATAATGAAAACCATTCCTCTCAGCAACGATTCAGTGCAAAGACCCATCGATGAAATGGCTGAGAATGTGGAAGATACACTGTGCAGCACACTAAGGACAACAGAATTTGCATTACAGCTGGACGAGTCAACTTTACCAGGCAATGAATCTTTGCTTCTCGCTGCTTATGTGCGTTTTATAAAAGACGGGAGTTTGGCTCAAGAGTTGTTATTTGCAAGGCAACTAAAAACCGATACTAAAGGGGAGTCAATATTTCGTGTGGTTGAGGAGTTCTTCAACGAAAAGGAAATTCCACTTAATCACATACTTGCTTGTGCAACTGATGGAGCACCATCAATGACTGGTCGCTACCGTGGGTGTGTTGCTTCCTTGAAAAAATCAGTGCCCAATATCTTTACTTGAAAAAATATTTACTTGAAATCTTTACTTGAAAAATCTTTACTTGAACAAATCAGTGCCAAATATCTTTACTTGAAAAAATCAGTGCCAAATATCTTTACTATTCACTGTGTCATTCATCGCCAACATCTGGTGGCAAAAAACCTCAGTGGTCGCCTACACAATTCATTACACACTGTCATTACTGCAGTGACTAAAATTAAAGCCCAGGCTCTCAATGGTCGGCTATTCCGGGTGCTCTGTGCTGAGAATGACGAAGACTTTGAACGTTTGGTGCTTCATACTGAAGTTCGTTGGCTATCAAAAGGAAACTGTTTGAAACGCTTTTACAACCTTTTTGACACTGTTGTGGAGTTTTTTGAAGGCACGAATGCTTTGCTCAGTAATGACCTCAAAGAAATCAGGCATGACATTGCTTATTTGTCTGAACTATTTGCAGAGTTCAATGCAATGAATGTGCAGTTGCAAGGAAATGACACCAATCTTATTAAGGCCAAATCCGTCGTATCTACGTTTATTGCAAAGTTAACTCTATTCAAGCGCAATATAGGCCGTCGTGAGCTATACCAATTTCCAAGCTTGCCTGAGCTAGAACAGAAAGGCGGGATACAAGATGACGATCTGCAAGTTTATTGTGACCATTTAAATATGCTGCATGAAGATATGTCTGAGCGATTCAAGGATCTTCTTATGATGGAAATTCCAGACTGGGTGAAAAATCCATTTTCAGATATTGAGGAAGTTGGAGTAGTGGAGGAAGAACTAATTGAGCTACAAAATGACATTGAGCTGAAGCCAAAGTTTAAGAAATCGTACCAGGAGTTTTGGTTACAGAAGGACATTTCTGATCGCTCTCCTGCACTATGGAGAGTGGTTCAGAAGCTCCTGGTTGCATTTCCAACATCATATTTGGTGGAACGTGGTTTTAGTGTGGTCTGCCTACTTCTTTCCAAACAAAGAAATCGACTCCAGATTACTAAACGTGGTGATTTAAGACTCATGTATCACTTCATCAAGCCCATCCATCACATTAAGAATTTACAGAATAGTGAGGTATTCTACCCTAGTTACTAAATGTGGTATCTAATATCCTTGCTTAATGACTATCAGACTTTGAAAAGATGATATCACTGGATCAAGTTCATCAATTATGTTCAATTGAATAAATAAACTAAAAAATGTAATTAGATTTTGAATAAATATTCAATTAATTGTTACTGTTTTGAATTTTATTGTTATTATCTTCCTTAGTGGGTCGTCGAAAACCACTATTCTGAATAATGATTTTTATAGGGTAGGGTAGGGGGGCACTGGGCATGAGTTTGTGGAACCAAGGGGGCGGTGACCTGAAAAAGTTTGGGAACCACTGCAATGTGTTTGTCACATTTCCCCCTCCCCCGGTCTTGAATCCCCCCCCCCAATACATACTGTATAAAAAACTTGGGACTCAATAATACTCCAATGCACTTTCATAGTCCATGAAAGCTTATGCCAAAATAAATGTGTTCGTCTTTAAGGTGTTAGAAGACTTTGCTTTTTGGTGCAATAAACTAATATGGCTACTACCTAGAACTTATTCAGATATATAGCCCATCTTAGCCCAAGGGCTATTGGGGCAGGTAGCAAAGAGCTCCACCCCCTCCTTCCTGCGGAACAGAATGACAAAAGAAGCAGCTTTAGACCAGATCAAAGGTTGCTCATCTGGCCCAGTATTGCCTACTCTGGATGGCAGCAGCCCCCAGGGTTTTGGCGGGGGCGGGCGGGCGGGCTTCCCTATCCTTTAAACTGGAGCTGCTATGGATTAAACCTGCATGCAAAGATGTTGCGTTCATTTTGCTCTGGTTTCTTAACTTCATCCTGAGTTCTGCAGCCTGGACGGATCAGGAATTCGTCAACCAGCTCAGAGCCTAATTTTGGCAAGGTTGCAAGGAAAGGAATTCCGTTATGGACAAGGAATAATAACCCCTTTCTGGTTATTACGAGGGCATCCTGGGCAGATTTCGTTAGAAGTCACGACAGGGTACATGTTGGACTAACGCCAATTAGGGCTTTGTAGATGGTAACCAGCACCTGGAATTATACCTGGAAGAGAACGGGATAGTGCCATCCCCCCTCCCCTTAGATGTGTTGAACTGCAAGCCCCATCATTCCCAGCCAATAGAAGCATTGGCCATGCTGGTGGGGAAAGATGGGCATTGCAGCATCCCAACACACCAGGAGGGCACCAGGTTGGGGAAGGCTGCTCTACAGCAAGGCCCAACAACTCACAATCTTAAGCACCCGAACTGTAGAAAGGTAACAGCAGACAATGGATAAAGGCAATTTTACTGTTTAATGCACAGTTGATGAGGATTTGGGGACCTGAACATGTTTCCCAGCATGCCGCGCTCCCCAAGCCTGATGGGACGTTACCTATCCACCCTCGGCACCGAGAGCTTTCAGCAGAGGGCTTCATCCTGTCCCATGCAGGCGGGGTGCTGCTGCAGGGAAAATACGACGGCTTGTTCTGGGCACAGGGCATGAGCGGCGGCTGGAGAAAGCCAGAGTGCTAGCCGGGAGCCCTCTGCTAATGAGCGGTGAGCTACTGAAGCTCAGTAAACCGGCCGGCCGGCCAGCCACAGAGTAATCCCTGGACAGAAGTGGGGCTGGGACATGGCTTTGCCCCACAAGAAGTGCTTACCATGAGCCAGAACTCAGGTGCAGCTTCTTCCAGACTTTTTGTTATGCCTATTCCCTCGAAAACCTGCCTTGTGTTGGGGCTGCGTGGAGTCCGCTTAAAAAATAAGTAAAATCCAGCTCCTGGAACGGTAAAAATTGGATTCTGGAATCTGTATAAATAAGGCCAATGTACCTGATTTCTCTGATTTTGCCTATCTTACTGGTTCTGTTATCTTGCATAACCTTTTTCTGGTGGTAGTTTGGGGGCTGAAGAGCTAAAGTGTTCCACGTGAACCACTGCAAACCTCCTGGCCTCTGGAGACTTCTAGCATGCATCGTCTGGGTGCTTTGAACTATGCCTGTTCGTCAGTGAGGGACAGAAAACCATTATTTTTTTTTTAAAAAAGGAGGCAGGTTCTGTAGATCCTGCCATGCGCGCGTTCATCTGTCCACACTCGGCACCAAGAGCTTTCAGACCTGCTGTGGCATTTGCAGGGCTGTGTGTTTGCTCCTGGAGAGCAGAGTAGCCGAAGAATGTGGCAGAGACTAAAGAATCCACCGCTTTTGTTTTTAAAGCAAGTTTCTGTCCCTCATTGTTGTGAAGAGATACTTGGAAGCAGCTCGATCAGGATGGACAATTCCAGATGTTTTTGGCCTAGAACTTCCATGATCCCTCATCCTTGGTTATACTGGCCAGGGCTCATGGGAGTTGTAGGCCCAAACATCTGGAGGCCCCCAAGGTGCCCACCCCTGATGGAGAGGATGCCTTGCTGGAAGTCTTAAGAGGCTGCAAGTTCCGAACGCCAGCAGTCTCTCACGCCTTGCCGACACACACAACCCCTGCAGTTTTCAAAGGCACCCAGATTTACAGTTCGCTGCCCTTCGCCCCTTTCCCCTCTGCCGCCTGTTCTCTCTGGGATTCTTCTGAGGCAGGCAGAGGCTTCGCGGGGGCAAGCTGGAACTCTTCCGGAACAGGTGAGTCGCGCGTCTCCTTCCGGTAGAACCCCAACTCTTTCACCAGCCGGTTGATCTCTTCCCGGGACATTTCAGCCAATGGAATTCTCTGCAAAAGAAATGCAGGCGCCGGGGCTCACCACGGATCCTTGGCACGTGGCTACAAACTGCGGCGAGCCGGCCTGGCCTGGCCTCAGGGCATGCTAGGTGCTGCGCAGCCAGCTCTGCCTGATACCCGAGCAAGGCTGAAATTTTGGAGATGGACTCCAGAAGAAAAGCCCCTTTTTTCTTCTTAGAAGAAAAAAAGCATGTAGCATTCTCCCCCTTTTGGCTAATTTATACTGCAACTTTTAGGGTTTAATCCTACGCATGTTTAGACAGGCAAGAGTCCCACCTTTGGATATCTTCCGCATCTTGGATAGCTCATTTAGAGTTCTGAAGGGTTCTGAATGAAACCCGAAGTGGATTCGCAGCCCCACTGACATCGGAGCCACCAGCCTCCACTGGAATTCATTCTAATGTAGGTAAAACATCACTGGCTGCACACAAGAGGAAGGCTTGGGGGAACCTCAATCTTTGCAATCGGACAAAAAACGGTAAGGAGAAAACCTCCAAGGGGGCAGCCATCCCCCGCCCCACCGGCCACAAATATCCCACTGCGTAGTCCGCATGCCCAGTGGCCACAGCACGGTGAAAGGGGAAGTGAGACAAAGCATTTCTTCACAAGGCTTTCATTGCATGTTCATGATTCGTCACTCATGGAAGTTTGCCGGTCCTTTACACGACATCATCAACTTCCAAAGTATGACCTGCACTTTCTGACTTTCTCCTGCTTTCAAAAGATCAGCATTAACCGATAAGGGACGTTAATCCAATATATGGGCAGTGTGTAATAACGGTGTTGTGCTATAATCACAGCACCATCTAGTGACTGTAAAATGAAACCTATGGAACTGAATTGAGAAAGGAAGTCATACTCAATTCAAAGCACATGTCTGCCCAAGTAATTGAGCCGATTGTAATCCTGCAAAGAACCTGGAAGCAGAAAGCCACGGTAAGGAGGCAGGATTTCAGCGTCATGTCATGTACTCCAAAGAAAAGAAGGGTAAGAAATAGAACAGAACATCTTGAAGGCTCTCCCATACTAGAGGCATTCAAGAGGCAGCAGGGATGCTTTAGGGTGGATTCCTGCACTGAGCAGGGGGTTGGACGCGATGGCCTTAGGCCCCTTCCAACTCTACTATTCTATGATTCTATGAAGGGGAGTGCAACATTTTGTGCCAGGTCCCACTTGTTTGCTTAACGCCATTCACACAGTTTCTACTGGCAGTTTCTAATGGTGTCAAGCGTTGCGTGGCATGGCCGTGAAATGGGTTACAGTGGATGCACGCAGTGGAGGCTGGTGGCTCCGATGTCAGTGGGGCAGTGAATCCGCTCTGGGTTTCAGTCAGAACTCTAAGGAGCTATCCTTAGCCACCTTTAGAGTACTGCCTGATTTGGATTGAAACCCAAGTGGATTCACTGCCCCACTGACATCAGAGTCACCAGCCTCCACTGCCTGCAAGAGTTCAGCATTCTGTCTTACCTGCAACTCTTCATACTTAAAGTTGAGCAGCACCAGTTCGGGATCCGCTCCAGCCAGGTGTTTCAGGACAAGGTTGTGGCTGGAAGAGATCGTCAAGGAACCTGACAGGCTGGCGTTATGGGAGGGGTGGCAACAGCGCTGCCGTTTTCTTCTTCTTCCTATGCCAGCCGGGAAGTTGAACAAATCAGTACTTCGGCCTCGGGCAGACTTCCCCAATCCCAGTGCCCACCCAATGTGTTGGACTACAACTCCTATTATCCCCAGCCAGCACAGCCAATTGGGGATGGTAGGAGTTGTAGTCCAACACAACAGGAGCACCGCCAGGTTGGGGGAGGTTGGCTCAAAGGTACTGCAGGATCTGTCGGCTTTAGGTTCCTAGGGCAGAGACGGAGAATTGCAGGATGTTCCTTTTAAAAGGCTGTTTTGCATTTTGGACCACCATGCTGGAGTCAATACACGCCCCGCCCCCCCATTCCCACCCCTCTGCCCCTGTTGTTACCACGGAGTCACGGATGCCCCAGACAGCCCCATGCCAACAACTGGTGCAGAGCTAGAAAATATTTATGGAATAAAAGTCCTAGGTCGAAAGCAGCTTCCTTTTGTATCACGGACCGTTTTCTCACGGCACAAGGCAGGAGACGCCACCCTTCCTTTGCATCTAAACAGGGCCCTGCTGGATCAGGCTGAGGGTCCACCCCGTTTCCCATAGAGGCCGGCTAGAGGCCGCCCTGTCCTGCTTGGGGACTCTTCAGGGGCAAGAACCCGACTCCCAGGGCCGTCCCCCAATAACCGTCTATTTGGAAACATACGTCTTCTGAGCCTCGTGGCGGCGTATTGCCGTCTTCCCAGCAGTAGCCACTGGCTGCCTTCTCCTCCACGCATTTGTCTAATTCCCTTTTAAAGCCATCCAAATTGCCGGCCGTTACTACAGCTTGTGGTAGCGAGTTCCGCAAGTTATCTATGCCCTTGCAAAGTAGGTACTTTGCCCTAAACATGCCAATCAAGTTCATTGAGTGACTCTGAAGTTTTAGCATCCTTGCAAGATGGGAAGCCACTTCGCTTTCTCTACTACGCCACGCATGATCTTATCGAGCTTTTGTGCCCCCTTGCCTTTCCCCCTGTCGGGACACGTATCCAAAACGAGGTTCTGCGCTTACATTAAAAGACAGAAAACCATTAGGTTTCAGAGTGAACGTTTCCATTTACTGAATGCACCCCTTGCCGGCTGCTGGCTGCTTCAGGCAGGCATGCTGCATCCACTAGCCGCAAGGTGGGCCCAATCCTTACTAAGGGCGGCAGTTCTCCATTCTTTACCGGCACGTAGCCATGCCTCTGGGGCCAGTAAAACCACGTGACACCGACCCCACGCCCATGAAAGGCCTTGTCTGCTTCAAAAGGGGGAAGGTTGGATTGCTGTCGTTTAGTTCTTCTTGTTTAGCTTCTATACATTTTCTGGCTGTCTGATTTGCACACATGCCCTAAGGCACCCATGATATAAAGACCAATTTAGCAAATATAATCAGAACCGCGATGAACAACTAAACAAGATCAGATGATATGCTACAATTGAGGCTTGACCGAAACGTTTCAGTGTAAGTACTCCCGATTTGTTGGTCTATGTGTGCGTACGCACCAGAAGAACAATGTTATAATTGAATCTCTTATTATGTATTTCAGTGTGTACACTATTGATTCTGTTTGGGAATGATAAGAAACAGTCAGCCCCACTTGATAAATGCTTTTTTGCACATACAAGCCTAGGTAGGTGTACAGATTATGCGTGGTAAATACTCAAAAACTTTCTTCTTTATCTCCTCCTAAGGCACTAATGAATGCTTATTTTACTGTTCTTGTTTAATTTATTTGTTTGAATTAAGCTTTTCTTTTTAATCTAAATTTTGTTGTGAACTGCTTTGAGCATCATGTTTGGGCAGGAAGGTGGGATATAAATTAAAATGAATGAATGAACTAATTGTAAGCTATTTAAGAAAGGAGACACAATAAGCCCCTTAAACTGCTGTATTATCTGTAATTCACCAGGGAATTAATTAATTCTATCTTTAATCTGCCCAATAGCAAATATGGAAACCTTGCATGGAACATGTTGGAGCATTTGGAAAGGCCATCATGACTGCAGTGGCAAGTGGTGGTGGTGGGTGTTGTGAAAAGGAAAAAGAAGTACACAACTTTTGATGATGCCTGTTTTTATTACTCAAGATGGAAACAATCCCTTTGCTGTAGAAAACACAAAACAATTTCTCACTTTGGCCCCTGGCTTAAACATGAAGGAATGTTTAAGACCCAGTGCCCAGGGACTTGGCGTGAGTGAGCCAAGTTACATGCGCTGGTGCAACCCGTGCGTCAGGAGCAGTATTTGCTCGTGTCCAGTTTCCTGAATTCCTTGTTGTATGGAGCCCCCGCAAAGCAGATGGCTGCGCTGCGGTCACAGTTGCAAATAAATGCAGCACATTCGTCCTCCTCATCTGGAGAGAAGGAGAGAGAGAGAGAGAAGGAAAATGTGAACGTTTGAACTTGTCCTCTGCTTTGGATGACTCTGGAAGGTCCAGGGGCCATGTTTGCTTCCTGGACAACTGGGGGGCCCTGCAGGTTGCGACCTCCCTCCCCCCCCCCGGATTTGCTCCTCTTCTTCCCCACTGCAAACGGCTTGTTCACCTGCCTCTAGCTATGTCCCAGACAATGGTAGTGTTGCAAAAATGCTAGGGCCCGTCTACACTTGTCTAGATGAAACGTAACAAGTTGGCAGAGATGACGTCAGCAGTCACGTGATGCTGTTGTTGTTACGTTTCTTCTGACTTTTAAAACCGTTCCAACCTTTCGTTGTTTTCAAAGCCGTCTTTCAAAGTCATGTCTCGTGACCATGGTCTTTGCTTCCTGATTAGGACAAGTGAGGGCTTTTCTAGGGGAGGGAGAGCTGGCACATCGCGGGGAGGGGGAGGGGGAGGGGGAGGGAGGGGGAGGGCGGTGAAAGAGGGGACAGAGGCTTAATTTTTTAAAAAAAACGCTTATCTTTCGGGGCGCACGTGGCCCCTTTAAGATGCTGCAGGGCTTCCCTCGTCCCTACGCGTCGCCCCGCCTCCCTGCCGGCTTATCCCAGCAGGTCTAGCTCAGAGTCACCAGAAGAAGGAGGTTTACTTCAGAGCCGGTATGAGCATAATGAAGAACGTTCTAAAGAAGAGTGTGCCCGGGTAAAACGATAGAAGAAAAGGTATTTCGATTGACTGGGCTCAAGTTGCATTTTGTAACGTAGCAAGGGAGGACGCAACAATGCACTTAAACAACGGTGTAATGAATAGTGTAGATCCTGCCCTAGTTTACAAGTGCAACTTATCCAATTTTGGTACACTTGCGAAAGATCACAGACGAAGCGTTGGGTTAACAACTTTTATTCTCGAGAATAAGGTGACCTCCTGATGCTAGTGCTGCATAATCAGGGTCACACCACGCCAGGGCAAGACAATAGCTTATATACATCCAGATGTTACACTTCATTAGCCCGCCTCACCTAAGCCTGCGTAGAACACATCCATGCAGTGGTCAGAAGGAGAATTGCTGTCAAAAATACCTTGCCGTCCCCATTGCCATGTGCGTTGTTTACCTGCTTCCAGGTATCCTAGGTACCCACATTCTCACATGTAGCCTTTACGTAATAAGGTGGTGTACCTAGGGGGGCAGTCCTAAGAACTTGGCTGGGTTTAACTGATCAGTGTCATTTGAAACTGACCTATGATGTTTCGGGAGGCATTGGAACTACCGGAGGGTATGTGTTCTCCATGACCATTTTTCTGGAGTGCACCGCCTCAGCATCCCGGGTATTTATTCCTGCCGATATTATGCAAGGTTAGACCTCCTGGCGATTTTTATGCGTCTAAATTGTGCTGCCAGAAAGGTTCTTTGATGTGCAGCCAAGCGAGGCTTGTTACGCAAGCTTGGGTGATTGACGTGATTCCAAATCACATGAGGTCCTGGTTCCTCTCTATTCGGCCCTGGTTAGGCCTCATCTAGAGTATTGTGTCCAGTTCTGGGCTCCGCAATTCAAGAAGGACGCAGACAAGCTGGAGCGTGTTCAGAGGAGGGCAACCAGGATGATCAGGGGTCTGGAAACAAAGCCCTATGAAGAGAGACTGAAAGAACTGGGCATGTTCAGCCTGGAGAAGAGAAGATGGAGGGGAGACATGAGAGCACTCTTCAAATACTTAAAAGGTTGTCACACAGAGGAGGGCCAGGATCTCTTCTCGATCCTCCCAGAGTGCAGGACACGGAATAACGGGCTCAAGTTAAAGGAAGCCAGATTCCAGCTGGACATCAGGAAAAACTGATGTCAAGTTACAGCTTGCTAGAACATAGTGTTCTAGTGATTAGATAGGAGAACAGGGAGGAAGGAAATGGACATATCGGGAGTTCACTCCAGGTGAATTTACACAACAGTAGTGGGGAGAAGGAGGAGCAGGAGATGCCACGGCCTACTTGCTCGTGGTCTGTCTCTACCTGCCAAGCAAGCAATTGGTAGCAAGGAGGAGAAAGACAAGGAGGAGCAAGAGCGGCTGGTGACAACGAGTTTGAGAAGGTAGATGTCTCGATCATCCCAGAATGCAGGACACGGAATCATGGGCTCAAGTTACAGGAAGCCATATTCCGGCTGGACATCAGGAAAAACTTCCTCATTGTCAGAGCAGTACGACAATGGAGCCAATGGAGGCCGTGGGCTCTCCCACCCCAGAGGCCTTCAAGAGGCAGCTGGACAGCCATCTGTGGATTCCTGCATTGAGCAGGGAGTTGGATTCAATGGCCTCATAGGCCCCTTCCATTGCTACTATTCTATGACTCACTGAGGGAGGTGTGGCAACGGATTCGCCTTGCCCTGGAGCTAGCACTGGCCTCTGGAAAAACTAAAGCATGGTGTAAGGCAGAGGATCTCAAGTTTCCTAGACCCAGGCCCAGACTGAGAGAAATGAAAATGACAGAGGGCCCCCGCAGTCACAAAATGGAAGAGCAGGTGCAGAGCTCAGCACAAAATGGCGGCAGATGGAGGCAGAGTTTGGCATTATCAGCTGGCAATTACTGAAAACGACCCTGTTCAGACGACATGCTAAACCACGGAGATTCAGCATTTTGAGCTAAGCATGATGGCTTAGCGTGTCGTGTGAACCATTCCTGACCATGGTGGCTCCATAACTACGGTTTAATCACACTCACTAACCCTTTGCTGCAAAAGGGATAGCGGCCTAACCATGGCTTAGTGTGTTGTCTGAACAGCCCGCCGTTTTCTATCGATACCCAATCCCTCTTTGTAAATGGCTAAATTCTTTGCCAAAGTGATTTCCTTGTCACTGTGACATCCAGAACCCAGCTCTCTTCAAGTTAAGTAAAGTCATTGCTTCTGGAGACATCATTCTCAGTCTTTCGATTTCAGGCAGAATTTGTCCATCCGAGGACTTTAAATGGAGAAGGTGTTTGGTTTTATGTGGTCTTCCGCCTCCCCAGACATGCTGCTCGAAGTATTTTTCCTTATCTCCCGTCATTTCCCCACTTATCCTTTCACATTTGACTTCTCACCTCGTCCCCCTCCACACCGCCAGTTTCTTTCATGGTGCTGAGTTGGAACTGCCTCCCCACAAAACCCGGAGGTTTTACTCACCCGGGACGTTGTCGGGTAATCTCAACGCCAAGGAGGGGGGGTGCGGTTTCCGGCGGTCATCTGGGTACTGGAGTTGCCTCAGCACCCAATCACCACTCGCCTTCCACCAGGACTGCCTCGCCCCATCCCGGATAGGCCCCAGAAACGAGGTCAGGCAGAGCAAGAGCCAAACTGACCTTGCTCCCAGTGTAAAAGTTGGGCCAAGTCCTTGTGTTTTTCAAAGCGCAGCTTTGCAGGAAAGCCCCATGAGGGCTGCGAAGCTGCATCTGCGTCATGTAACTGATGCAGCGCAGATTCACAGCCTTTCCCCATGTACATACAGCTGGAGGTATCGGCTGGGCAGGGGCACTGAGGCTCACGGTTGGAGACATGCTGGTGTAGCGTTCATTTACCAGTGCAGGTGATATCACCACCAGAACAGTTGTATTTATAGGTCTTCGTGTAAGCGTTGTCCACGAGGAATCTACATTTAGGATGCTCCTCGGCCAGGATGTAGCAGTAGTCGTGAATCTGACAGCATCTACTCGAAAAGCAGAAACATTCAGACTGATTCACTCGCCTCGATAAACATTGCATCGCTCAAAGATGGTCCAAACATTGATCTAGTCCTGCATAGTGCTTCCCGTGTGGGCTATCCAGATGCCAATCAATCTCATGGGCTGATCCCAAATTTGAGAAAAGGTGTCTTTCTATCCTACGTGTACAATTGTAACAAAAAAGTGTTACCCTTAACCTAACAGAATACAATAGACAACAAAGAAGTTAAGGGAAAGGATTAAAAATAACAATTTTATAGATTGAATAGCAATATTTAAAAATAATATATACAAAGCATTCTATCACATGTGCAAAAATACAGTCAATCTATCAAACAATTCAACAAAGAATGCTCAGTAAAGTTGTTTCCGTTGGCCGGACGCGTTTCGACACAAGGTCTTCCTCAATGGCCTGTGGGCCAAGCTGGTTAGAACCCAGGGCTGTTTGTTATTGGGACTGACTTTACAGGTTTCAAATATTTATTTATTTATTTATTTATTTATTTATTTATTTATTTATTTTTATACTGCCCAATAGCTGGAGCACTCTGGGCGGTTCACAAAAATTAGTAAAAGAAATAAACGAAATCAAGGGTCACTTCCCAACTTTGTAGTTCCAATCACTCGCAGGAAGCCCATCCAAAGTGTCTCCACTTTGTAAGACTGCGTTTGAGCAGAGGTTGTTGGAGACACTTTGGATGGGCTTCCTGCGAATGGTTGGAACTACAAAGTGGGAAGTGACCCTTGATTTCGTTTATTTCTTTTACTATTTGAAACCTGTAAAGTCAGTCCCAATAACAACAAAAACAGCCCTCAGCTCCAACCAGCTTGGCTCACCCTGAAGGAGCAGGTTTGTAGCTTGGGGGGTTCTTTCCGATCCATCATTGTCACTTGAGGCTCAGGTGACCTCGGTGGCATGGAGTGCCTTTTACAAACTCCGGTTGGTGGCCAAGCTACGCCCCTATCTGGACAGGGATAACCTGGCTTCAGTTGTCCATGCTATGGTAACCCCCAAGTTAGATTACTGCAATGCACTCTACATAGGGCTGCCTTTGAAGACGGTTCGGAAAGCTGCAGCTCGTGCAAAATGATTGATTTCGGGAACCAGAAGTTTCGACCATATAACACCTGCTCTGGTCTGCTTGCAATGGCTGCCTGTATGTTTCCAAGCCCAATTCGAGGTGCTGGTTTTGACCTATAAAGCCTTACATGGCTTGGGACCACGATACCTGACGGAACGCCTCTCCCGACGTGAATATACCCGGTCACTACGTTCAACATCTAAGGTCCTCCTCCGGGTGCCTACTCCGAGAGAGGCTCGGAGTGTGGCAACGAGGGACAGGGCCTTTTTGGTGGTGGCCCCCAGACTGTGGAACGATCTCCCTGACGAGGCTCACCTGGCGCCAACGCTGCTATCTTTCCGGCGCCAGGTTAAGACTTTCCTCTGTGCCCAGGCATATGGCGGCACATCTTAATCACCCACATGTTTAGTTTTTAACGGCTTTTAATGCTTTATGTGTGTATGTTCTGTGTTTTAGAATTTTAAATTTTGTATACTCGTTTTTATCTTAATTTTTTAGAATTTCTGTAAACCGCCTAGAGAGCCCTGGCTATGGGAGCGGTATGTAAGCGTAATAAATAAATAAATAAATAAACAACTCTGTTGTTAGAGACTCAGGTGGCCTCAGTGGAATAGGAATTTGTCAGAGGGGAAGAAGTTTGGACTCTATACTGTCAGTTTACCCTACCCTGTGCCTGTTTACCCTACCCAGTGCCTGTTTGCATTCTCTTCCCCTCCTTATTGTTTTATTATGATTTTATTAGAATGTAAGCCTATGCGGCAGGGTCTTGCTACTTACTGTTTTACTCTGTACAGCACCATGTACATTGATGGTGCTATATAAATAAATAAATAAATAAATAATAATAATAATAATAATAAAAACAGCCCTGGGCTCCAACCAGCTTGGCTCACAGGCCATTGAGGAAGACCTTGCGTCGAAACGCATCTGGCCAACAACATTCTTTGTAGAATTGTTTCAATCTATAAAATTTATATTTTTAATCCTTTTCCCTTAACTTCTTTGTTGTCTATTGTCTTTCTCTCCTAGCCTTCCACAACCTCCCCTGTAAGAACTTCAGAAGAGCCGTGCTGGATCAGACCAAGGGTCCATCTAGTTCAGCATTGGGTTCATACGGTGGCTGACTAGTTGCTCCCAGGAAATCCATAAGCAGGACGTAAGTGTAACAGCACTCCCCCACTCATGTTCCCCAGCAACTAGAGCTCATAGGCACACTGACTCTGATATTGGAGGCAGCATGTAGCCCTCAATGCCTTTATCTTTCCCTATGCTGGCTGAGGATTTATGGGAGTTGTAGTCTAACACATCTAGAGGGCCCCAGGGTCCTGCATTCCAAACTGGCTTGCAAAAAATGTGCACATTAGGCAAAAATACCTACCCAAATATACGTACAGGAGAAATGTGAACAAAAATGCTTATGAATATTCATGCACACTTTGAAAAAAATGTCAGATGTTTGGACAAACTGAATTTAAGATTTGAGAAATTCTCAAAGTTTGAGATAGACTGAGATTAAGATGGGGAAAATAAGAAAATGAGTGAAATTGGAATTGATAGGTTTGTCCAGTAATGATGACTCTCAGAATTAGAAGCATATTTTCTTAAAGGCCTTTGCATGGCGTAATTGTTAGTGTTGGACTGGGAGTTGGGAGATCCAGCTTTGAGCCCCCACTTGGCCATGGATCTCACTGTACATCTTTGGGCCAGTCACTAACTCTTAGCCCAACCTACCTCACAGGGTTGTTGTGAGGATAAAATGGAGGAGGACTGTGTGAGCCACCTTGGGTTCCTTGCAAGTAGGGCTGTTCATGGACCTCCCGAACCGCTTCGTGGCCCAATCCGCAACTTTCAGATCGGGCTGATCTGCTTCGGGTTGATCCGACCCTCCCCAGCTCCACTCTGCGGAGCGAGATCTGGAGGAGCGGATCGAGATTTTGCCCCCCTTTCCCTACTTACTTGCCTCCGTGGCAGACGGCAGAGGCAGGTAAGTGGGGAAAAATGGGGGCTGAATAAGCCCCCCCTCTGTCCCCTTACCTGCCTCCGTCGCGGTCCGTCACAGGCTTCAACTGAGGCCCAGGCCTCAAAGTGGAAGCAGGCCGGTCTGCTTCCGCTTTGAGGCCTGGGCCTCAGTTGAAGCCTGGGCCAGACCTCGATGGACACAGGTAAGCCCCCTCCTCCCTGCCCCCTTACATGGCTCTACCGCCGTCACCGCATGGACTGCGCCGCTGCCGCCAGGTGTGCCCCCCTCCCCCACACTTACCTGCATTTGGAGCTCTGGATGGAGGCGAACCGCTTCGCCTCGATCCGCAGCTCCCCTGACCCGATTCGAATCCGCCTTTGGTGGAGACGGATTGGGTCGCTCTGCCCCGGATTCACGATCCAAATCGGGGCGGAGCACAGCCCTACTTGCAAGAGATAAAAGAAGTGCAGGATATAAGTGTAAACATAAATAAAATAAATAGAAAATGTCGTACAGGAAATCTTATTTCATAGCTATTTTTAAGGGTTTCTCTCTAATAAAACGAGGAAGTGTAAGGCCTAGGTGGGGAGGGGAGGTGTACAGGCCCGGAAATGGCTTACTTGTCCAGTTCGTCCACCGGTGTGCCGCTGCCTCCAAAGCCACAGTAGCATCCATAGTTGCTGTAATCCTTCAGTGGGTCACTGCCTGGGATGGTGCATTTGATCATGTTACTGAACTGCAACAAGTTCCGGGCGGAAGGAGTGGCCGTGCCCACTAGAAGGGAGACACAAACTTGCAACAAGAAGATCTGGGTTAGCCAAATATCTGATAGCTGGTGCACATTTTCCCCTTCTACTAAAATGGGAGTGGATGGGATGACTTCACTCTTAAGAGCATTTCTACACCAGGGAAAATCCCGCAACTATATCGCAACTTTCTGGCTTCTGTTTTCGTTCCACAGTCACAACATGCTCCCTTTACACACACTTCACTTTCCCTTTAACCAGGAGTTCTATAAGTTTCATTTTGTACAGCCACAAGATGGTGCTGGTCTGCCTCTTCTTATAGTGTGATTTCCACTTTTTATGGTGAAATGGAAAGGGCGTCTTTTTGTTACTAGTTTTTCCCATTTTCAGTTAAACCGCAGAAAGAATGAGAGAGGCACTGGAGGTTTGCAGCGTAATGTAATTGACCAGGAAACTTCCGTGAGTTGCCAGTCACGAGAGTACTATAAATAGCTCGTTAAGGATCCCAAAATTTCCCCTTTAAAATGACAAATTATCTGTCTCAGAGAGGAATGTACCCACTCTGCTTTTGCAGTCACTGTTCTTGGAGTAGAAGCAAACAAGCTCAGAGCAAAAATGCATCCAGGGAGACAACTGCTAGACTCCTCCGGCAGAGTGTAATTCAAACTGGTCCAATCAAGCTCAAGAGAAGGCGCGGCTAATTACGTACCCCATTGGGAGGCTGATTGGATAAAAGGAATCACAGCCAGAACAAGGGACATACAGAGACACGGCATGCAGCCTCCTCTGTGAGTGGGTGCTTCAGATTCACAGAAGCTGGCCATTACTCCTCTAGCATGCTAGTGAGCCCTTCCAGTAGCAGTGGGGAATTACTGGGTTAAGGTATAGCAGAGTTAGGCTGGTCCAACTGCATGAGCCGCTCTGGTGTAGTGGTTAAAGTGTTGGACTGGGAATGGAGAGATCCAGGTTCTAGTCCCCACTGTGCCATGAAGCTCACTGGGTGACTTTGGGCCAGTCACTGACTCTCAGCCTAACCTACCTTGCAGGGTTGTTGGGAGGATAAAATGGAGAGGAGGAGGACCATGTATGCCACTGTGGGATCCTCAGAGGAAAAAGCGGGATCTATATGTAACAAACAAGCCAGCCAGCCAGCCACTGAGCGATTCCTTGAGATTGCCATCATTTTAGCACAACCCATTGAGTGGCATGTATAATGCGAGAGGTGGACCCAGGATCGCTCTTGCCAATCTCAAAGCATACAGCCTCATATGGTTTGTCAAATTCAATTCCTTTTATTACAGTCAACAGACCAATAAAACATATGAAAACACATTATAAATATTTTAAATACATGGAATTAAAACAGAGTATGATTGCATGAAGCCTCCTTAAAGTTCTGTACTAGAAGCAAAAGGAAGTCCTGCCACCATAACTGATCTGGTAAGGATTGCCTGATTAAGAAATTTAGCGACTTGTCCGGTGGTATGCTTATCTTGAGCCTGTAAAAGGACCGACATAAGGGTCACGGACGATCGTCCAGGTAATCGTTGTGTGAAAGGATGGATAAGGGCTTTTCTTGGCTCCTGATAGAAGCTGCAGTTGAATAATATGTGGGAGATAGATTCCACCTCCTCATTGTTACAGGGGCAGTATCTATCTGATGGTGGAACTTCCCCAAATCTGCCCTCCATTACCCTAGAAGGCATAGCATTAAGCCTTGCTAGGGAAAATGCTCTCCTATATTTGAGTATAGATAACCAGCTTAAATGCAGAGGTACACTGTTTTGATATGGGGAACATGGGCCCCGTGCAGCCTGCTGTAGCTCCTGAGTATCAATGTCCAGGAGTCTCTGCTTAATTATCCTTTTGGTGCTGCCCAGGTCCAGGGATATCAGATGGTCATGGTCATAGGCCATAGCTAGACTTAAGGTTTATCCCTGGATCGTCCAGGGGTCAAACCTGTTCATCTAGGTGACACACAGGGGATCCAGTGCTCAGGCAGGGGTGAACTCTGGATGATCCCAGGATAAACCTTAGGTCTAGCTGTGGCCATAGCCACACACTTAAATGTGGCCCCGTGCTCCAGCTTCCTTTGTGAGAGATCCTGCGACCTCTTGGATTGGGGTGGCAAAATTCTGGGTCACCCTCCCAATAAATAATGCCTTCATTTATTTATTTGTTCTCCTTTTTAAAAACAAACAAACGAATAACTCCGTACCAAGACAGACCTTTCTGCAGAACAGGTGCGCCCTCGTGTGGAGAAAGAGAGCCACAATCTGGCATTTCACCTGCTAAAAATAAATCCAGGCTGGAAAAACCCCTCTCTCCATACTGATGCCCATTTATGCAGACAACATCCTCCCATCACTTCTTTTATCTAATTTAGATCCAGAGCCCAACCCATCCTGCAGGTTCAGTGGAGCGAAGAAAAGAAAAATGAAGAACTCTTACCCTCAACAAGTCAACCACATTTAATTTGAATTCAATAACATTTCAAAGATAAGAGTTTTGGTCTGTGTGATTATGGCAACCAGCTTGATTGATAACTGGCAAATAGAGGGAGAAAACGTGGCGGCAGTGACAGACTTTGTATTTCTGGGCGCAAAGATGACTGCAGACGCTGACTGCAGCCAGGAAATCAGAAGACGTTTACTTCTTGGGAGGAGAGCAATGACAAATCTTGATAAAATAGTTAAGAGCAGAGACACCACACTGACGACAAAGGTCCGCATAGTTAAAGCAATGGTATTCCCCGTAGTAACCTATGGCTGCGAGAGCTGGACCATAAGGAAGGCTGAGCGAAGGGAGATAGATGCTTTTGAACTGTGGTGTTGGAGGAAAATTCTGAGACTGCCTTGGACTGCAAGAAGATCAAACCAGTCCATACTCCAGGAAATAAAGCCAGACTGCTCACTTGAGGGAATGATAGTAAAGGCAAAACTGAAGTACTTTGGCCACATAATGAGAAGACAGAATACCCTGGAGAAGAGGCTGATGCTAGGGAAAGTGGAAGGCAAAAGGAAGAGGGGCCGACCAAGGGCAAGATGGATGGATGATATTCTGGAGGTGACAGACTTGACCTTGGGGAAGCTGGGGGTGGCGACAGCCGACAGAAAGCTCTGGCATGGGCTGGTCCATGAAGTCACGAAGAGTCGGAAGCGACTGAACGAATAAACAACAACAAAAGCTCAGAAATGACTGCAGCTCTCCAGGGATTGAGACCAGAAACTTTCCCAGGCCTACCTGGGATAATAATAATAATAATAATAATAATAATAATAATAATAATAATAATAATAATAATAATATTTCTAACCCACCTCTCCATCCTGATTGAGGCAGGGAACAACAAGAAGTATAAAATACATAAAATATTAAATCAAAACACAGTATACATTGTTAAAACTTCCTAAAACATACTAAAAGCATCCTAAAATTCCACTGCATAGGCCTGCCGGAAGAGATAAGTCTTTATAGCTTTCTTAAATTATAAATGACTTCTTCTTCTTCTTCTTCTTCTTCTTCTTCTTCTTCTTCTTCTTCTTATTATTATTATTGAACCCGGGGTTTCTGCATGCAACCTGATGCCCTCAGATGTGTTGGGCTACAGCTTCCATTATTCCCAGCCAACTCATCCCGAGGACACCAGGTTGGGGAAGGGCGATATGCATCAAAGTGCCCTCCATTGGATTGCGGGCTGTGGGTACGGGCGACTTACCCGATACCAGGAGAAAGAACTGGTCAAGATTCATTTTCTCAGCAGTAAAGGCATAGCAAATAGGACTTGGATCTACAATTCCCAGTCTCTTTATAGCATGCCCTTACCTTGGACCCAACCGAGATGAGAGATAAGACGCCAGTGTGTTTACCTTTCTATAAGCACCACTCATTTTTCAAACGATGCCACTGGAGCTTGTGATTAAACCAAGGCCAAATGGAAATTAACCTCTTTCTTTCCAAAAATCATAAGAACACAAGACGTGCCCTGCTGGATCAGACCAAGGGTCCATCTAGTCCAGCACTCAGTTCACACAGTGGCCAGCCAGCTGTCAGCCAGGGAGCAACAAAGCAGGACATGGTGCAACAGCAGCCTCCCACCCATGTTCCCCAGCAACTGGTGCACACAGGCTTATTGCCTCGAATACTAGAGATAGCACACAACCATCAGGGCTAGTAGCCACTGATAGCCTCCTCCTCCATGAATTTATCCAACCTCCTTTTAAAGCCATCCAAATTGGTGCCCATCACTACATCTTGTGGTAGTGAGTTCCATAATTTAACTATGTGCTGTGTGAAGAAGTCCTCCCTTTTATTGTCCTGGATCTCCCACCAATCAGCTTCATGGGATGACTCCATTGGGTTCTAGTATTATGGGACACATTCTCCACACCAGCATCATTTTGTACACCTCTGTCATGTCTCCCCTTAGCCTCCTTCTTTCTAAGCTGAACAATTCCAGCTGTTGTAACCTTCCCTCCTAGGGGAGATGCTCCAGCCCCTGGATCATTTTAGTTGCCCTTTTCTGCACTTATCATTTTTGATGCACTCGGCTTGGACATTGCAGTTTTTCAAGTAGAGTTTTGTTTGGTTTAAAGACCAGGATCCAAGTAGCACAAGATCTTTTCAGCCACGGGTACAAAACAATTTTGCAGACAGATCTGGTCCACTTGGGGTCTCAATCAGTCTGCAAACTTGTTTTTAAAAGCCTGCGTGAAAATGCTTACGTACGTGGTTTTGCATGCAATTTTACCTAATACGTAAGAAAATAAGAAGAGCTGTGTTGGATCAGATCAAAGGTCTGCATTCGGTTCCTGGAGTGGCCAACCAGTTGCGTGTGGGAAACCCACAGGCAGAACATAAGAGTAACAGCACTCTCCCACCCATGTTCCCCAGCAACTGGTACACAGAAGCATACTGCCTCAGATACTGGGGACAGCATATAGCTATCAGGACTAGTAGCTATTTGTCCTAGATTTTAGGAAATATCTGATTTTGCTTTATTGGACTTGCAGGGAAGACTATTGAAAAGAATGCTGACCCAGCTTTCTTAAAACAATATGTGATGTCTTATGCAAGGCAAATGCAAAGTGTTAAATGATAAATAATTAATAATTTTAAAAATGTAAATAAGTAAGAAGTATTGTATGAAATTGTGTTCAAGAGAAGATACAGACACAAGCAGGTTCACAATGAATTCTGGGTAACTGGCATAAAAATAAAGGTCAAGAAGACCTGGATGGTATCCAAAGGGGAAAAAAATATGCTGATTTAAAGCCCTATCATTTGGGCTAAAAAGTTATTTGAGTAATGAACAGGTGTGAGACTGTATTATTCCAGGTCAAAAATGTACTTAAAGTTTTCACTTATCAATCAGCGAGCAAAAAAAATATTGCGTGTGGTATACACATCAAAAAGCGTGATACAAATGTCTAGAAAAAAAATAGTCTTAGGTTTAATTGGCAAATTTTGAGTAAGGAGTTAGCTTCTCAAAGGTACAATTCAAAATTGATCTTACCTATCCTGAAAGGAATATTTCCAAGGCAGGATCTATGCTACTGCTTTGTAATGGTGTATAATGGTATTGACAACTGCTGGGGCCCAGGTCTCGTTCCATCTACTGTTTTCAAACAGCTTTCAAAGAGTTATATCCTGCTTGGTGGAAATCTGGCCCAAGTCTTTAAGAATATGTAATAGCAATGAGATAACTAGGGCCATGAGCCCTAATTTATATTACAGTAGTTAATATTAGTTATGAGGCAATTTCTACACAAAATAGGTAGAAATACATGCTAATTTTAGAATGCAGGAGCTTCTTATTAAAAGCTTACCAGGACTTTGTACCTGTCAGCTAAATAGCTTATTCAGTATTAAATAGGTAACCTGGTATTTAGAATGAGATCTCTTCTTTTTAAAGCATTAAGAGTAGGTCTACCAACAACAACAACAAAATGGTTAAGAAATTATTTCCCTTTTTAAGCTGCTTAGTTGTAAGGATCGTTAGGAATGCTTTGTTTAACAACAAAAATGTTTTTATATGCACAATATATTCTAATGTGATGCTACTGGTATATTTATAATAAAATTGATAAAGGGGTCATTTTTCCCCACTACTAATTCTTGTTAGTACAAAACCTAGATCTTAGGTGAAACCATCTTAGGTGTACATTGTGTTTGGAAGTATTTTTATCTGCTATAGGGAGTAAACAAGACTTCAACTCCAATCAGCCCCGGGCAATATGGACAATGGCCCAAAATGCTGGGCTTGGTAGTTCAAGAAATCTGGAGGGCACCAGGCTGGTGTTCACCAATATTTCTTAGATTATTATTATTAGTAGTAGTAGTAGTAGTAGTGTTATTATTATTTACTAGCTGTACCCAGTGTAACACACGCCGTAGTAGCATATCTTAAAGTTTATTAATTAAATATCATCACGGGAGCGTGGACTGCTTGGAGGCCGCCGATACAACACCGTCTGGCAGACTTGGGGGGCAGGGAGGTTGAGGGAGCAGGTGTCCCCCTCTCCCCATGGTTCCTGTCAGCCTTGGGCCGCCCGCCCAGCTCGCATGAGATTGCCTCGCTCATGCTCCGGACAGTGGCGCTGCCCCCTTTGTGTGGGGGGGGACCGAAGAGGCAGAAAGGGGGGTAGGATTACCTTCGAAAGCCCGGAGGAGTCGGGCGAGGGGCTTAGCAACCTCTATCAGCTGATGTTACATGTTGATACTGTTGCTTAGTGACCTGTATCAGCTGAAGCCTGTACGGAAACATACCTAAGCGTTTCATATATATAGATTACATTTATATGCCACCCCATAGCTGAAGCTCTCTGGGCGGTTTACAAAGATTAAAAACATTGAACATTAAAAATCAATTTACAAAATTTAAAACCATAAAAGGACAAAATTTAAAAATTATACACACACACATTTAAAACAACTATAAACTCTCAGCAGATCCGGAGTCAATTACAAACTCAGCATATGCTGTTAAATGCCTGGGAGAAGAGAAAAGTCTTGACCTGGCACTGAAAAGATAACAATGTTCGATGAAGGAAACCATTCTGGGATGAGTCATATGAAGGTGTCAATGTTATCATCAGCCCAGTGAAGCTATAAAATATGTTTTGACATTCTTAACGCAGCTGTACTGTACTTGCACATCTGGGTTTTTTTCATCTCTTGTTCGTGTGTGTGTGTGTTTTAAATCTCTCACTCTAGTTAAAGTTTTGTTGGAATTCATGATGCTTCTTGAATATGACACTCTTCTGCATTAGCGCTATTTTCTCAGGACCTTCTACTACTCTGTGTAGGCTTCGAAATGTCCTGGAAGGTGACACTAAGGAACAATGCAAACACACAAGGAAAGGGCACAGGTGTCTTGTAGCAGCATGTCTGCTATGCAGGCAAATTACAACCACAAACTGCCCTCCTCCAAAAAAAAAAAAAATTCCAGCGGATGCCCGTGGGGGTAAGGACAAGCGAAAGGGGCCACGTTCCATTCCCCTGGCTCAGGGACAGCTTTGCAAACAGAAAAGAGAACACCTGATATCATAATTATATAAGCAAACAGGTGGCACAGCGCCCACGCTTTTGGCTTGCCAGGCCTAAAGGGCAAATGCTCTTTCTGTTTTGTCACGCAATTGGTGCAAATCTCACCTCTGGATTTACACACACACACCCAGCGCCGGCTCCAGGGTTTTAAGGGCACTTCGGTAAGAGTAACGGGCCTCCTCGCTGGCATGGCTGCCAGCTGCTCCTGCTCCTCTTCCTCATCATGGGTACCGCTTGCTCGCTTGCCAGGCGGAGAGCCAGGGAGCAAGGAGGCAACGGCCAGGATCTCTTCTCCATCATCCCAGAGTGCAGGACACGGAATAACGGGCTCAAGTTACAGGAAGCCAGATTAATGGTATGTGTTGTCCTGTAAATATAATTGTATCCTATTGTATTTAAACATTGCAGCTCCCTGAAGGAGGCCTGTGAGAACAGAGGCCGAAACGCGCTGGGCTTGTAATAAAAACGTTTTTGCAGACAGAGAACCTGTTTCTTCATTTTTCTGACGAGACTGAGAAGGCCCTCAAGTCAGGTGACAATGACACCTTCCCCTAATGAAGTTCCACCTCCTGCCACCTACCTCATCTATCTGCTTCAAGGCACGTATTCATTCGTTGGCCCAAATCTTGCTGCCTTTGCCCCCTTCTCTATTTGAAATAAGAGTAATTAATTCTAATCCAGCATATAAAGCTGCTGTAAAGACTATTCTAACTGCTCTTCGTATTATGAGACTTTGGCTCCTTGCTGACCAGCCAAAAGCTCCCTCCTGAGGAGTTGCTTTATTTCGGGTACCCAGGCACATCACAACAAGCAGCTTGTGACATTGTTTTCCTCTTCCCTCCCCAGCTCTTTTTCCTCGTGTGTTTTTAGATTGTAAACCTGTCCCGTTATACTGATGGATTGTAAATTGCCCTGGGAGCCCTTTTTTGGCTAAGCAGCAGGACAAAAATACTTTAAATATATATACAGACATGAGTGGTGGAAGTCCTGCTTACACACAGGCCTAGGTCTGTCTCTCTTTCACACACGATGCAATCAATATTCCAAACTTGAAAAACCTATGCCAGGAACTCTGGGAAGTGTAGTTCTGCAAAGAAGTGCAGGACGGGGAGAAACCTGGACAGTAGATTCCCAACTTTTTTTGCAGCATAGATGGCTCATAGCTGAGACACAGAGCTTCTGTAAAGACAGGAAAAATTCTGCATCCTTATCAGGGTGTTCATCCTCACAGTATCCCCACGACTGCGATGGTCCCCTCTACATATGTCGTTCTGAATTGAAAACTTCCCTTCTTGGAGAGACCCCATTGTGTTTAATGAGACAGCGCCATCTAGTGTCAGAGAGATCCTGCAATATCCAGATAATACATTACCTCTATTTTTTAAAAAAGCAAGATTCCCCCGGGGATAGCGCAGGAGACGTCCTGAAGGTTGACAGCATCATGTAAAAGACCCGCGAACCTCCGTGAGTGACCAATCGTGAGAATGCCATAAATCGCTCGTTTAGAGAAGCTCACAGACCTTTATCCCTCTAAGTACTTGGAGCAGATGTATTTTACTCTGACCCCACAAAGATGATACATATTCTCACCTACACAAAAGTTAGTATATTAAATATTTAATTACGCTTGCAGCTAGGCAGTTTACATAGTCCCTCAAAAAGAGAGTACTTTATTTATTAACAAGCATATTCTCATTACGCCAACCAACTTCTCACGACTGTCAAAGAAAACAGGATGACGGCATCTGACTTGTCTCTCGCTTCACAAATAGGCCATTACAGTGAAAGTTTTTATGCATTTCAGAGGGTAAGAGAGAGACAAACAAACAGGCACAGACTGGTTCTTTTACCAGCCTTTCCCAACTTGATGCCCTTCAGCCATTTTGGATGACAAATCCCATGGTCCCCGATCATGCTTGCTGTGGCTGATGGGACTTGTAGTCCAAAACATCTGGAAGGCACCAGGTTGGGGGAGGCTGAATTATACATTCGTAGCACTGTACTCCCTCTTATGCATCTGTCCTGAAACAGTTTTAGAGATGGCGTTCAAACAGAGTATGATCTTTGCAGGGATTAAAAACAGCACCTGGTACCGAAAGCTGAGGTCGGGGCGGGGCGTTGTCCCAGGTCACACCCTTTGTGTTTCATCAGCGCCTGGTTTAGGACTAGGGCTCAGATGGGCCATTTGCCCTGATCAACAGTGTTCCTGGAGCTAGAAGCACCCAAGCATGTTACCGCAGGAAGAGAGCACATGGCCTAGAAGGGCCTTGCAAGCTAGCTCTGACAAGCACATAGCCTTATACAGAAGCACCAAACTTCTCCAGAGGGCAGGGAGAGAATTGGGGTCTACATAGATTTGGGAGGGGGCTGTGCAAGAAACAGACTGAAGTCACATCAATCAGGCGGCAGAGACTTAGGGAGGGGGCAGAATGATGAAGTAGCCTCGATTCTCCGAACGGCCCCTCTGGTTTCGCAACCCACAGAGCACACAAACTTTCCATCCTCTTTGCCCCGGAGTTGGCCAATGGGCCATCCTGGCTTCTGGGCTTGCCTTCTGAGGCTTGGGATATCTGGCCAAAGCATCTCTCATGAGCGAGAGATGGACCGCAATGCACCGAGATCTCACAGCAATACAAGCTGAGAGCGGG
Organism: Elgaria multicarinata webbii; assembly: GCF_023053635.1. Lineage (NCBI taxonomy): Eukaryota > Metazoa > Chordata > Lepidosauria > Squamata > Anguidae > Elgaria > Elgaria multicarinata. The sequence goes on along the minus strand of NC_086188.1, from coordinate 18,552,146 downwards.
GCACGCCATGGTCTCAACCGAGGTGTGCTGGACCGCTACGGCAAAGAGAAGCATGCTTCGAGAGCACAAATGTCACAGTGTCCCCATCAAGGGATTAGGGAGACCTCTTGCTAAAGGATCAGGAAACTTGGCAGGAGAGCTTGGTGCAAAAAAAAAAATACTGATAAAAACAAAAACCAATCTTCCAGTGCTTGTAGCTGGCTTCCCTGCAGCCAGGTCAGGTCCCATGTCGAAGGCAATGCGTCGGATACATTCTATGCGTACCTTTTGTCTAGAGAATGTCTTGGGGGGGGGGGGGGGGGAGGAAGAAGACCCATCTCAAACACAAAGCCAAGCAGGGAGTTTTGCCCGGCAGGGGGCAAAGGAGGGCAGGTGGTGGTGGTGGGAATGGACAAATATATGGTCCCTAACCAAAGCAGCAAGAGAAAGGAAAGGGATGGAAGGGGGCAGAGAGGGATGGAAGGGGGGGGGGAATACGGCAAGACACGTTTCTTCCAGTGCAATTGACGAGGCCGGTGCCGAAAGAGGTCAGCATCACTGCAGCGGGGAGATCTTCAAGGGGATCATGATCCGAGACTCCATGTTCCGAACAAGGGGCACTGCAGACACAGAAGGAGCACAAGGAGTCACGTGGGAAGGAAGCACGCCGGAGAACCTTTCCTCTTGCCACGCTCCACCCCAGCCACGACACACGATTGTCACGGCTATCAAGGAGCCCCCACCCCTCAGGCCCGGTCCAAAGACACCAATATATCCTCAGCATGGAATGTTTATAAGTGGAGACTTAAGGCTCCATCACACCTGTTTTCCCCCCCCCCCCGGTTTACCTCCGAATTTTTCACCTCCGTTTCATAAGCGCGTCAAGGGCTCCCTCGCACACGGTCCCTTCCACGTGGGGTTTCGCTTGTTTGCTCTTCCACTCCATCCCGCCCCTTCTCCTTCCTCCAGTTCATTGGTTGTGGTACTCTGATGGGCATGTGCTCTTTCCCCCACCCCTCGCTCTGGCTTTGTTATCTAGCGATTACTGATTTAAGGTTTCATCTGGGCTCTGTTTCTGCAGGCAATTGGGGGGCGGTTTGAGCAATAAAAAGTCCATTCAACCGACTAACAAGTCCCTACGACGACTGTGCTGGAGGAGGAGAACTGCCCTGCCCACCCCTTTCGTCAGCAAGACTCCATTAGCACACACCCCCAACGAAGGAAAAAGCGAGAGGGGAAAATAATCCAGACTTTCCCCGCACCAAAATAAAACGCTACCGGGGAGGGGGGGAGAGGGGCGAGATGAGTACAGGACAGGGATGACGTCATGTGAGTACCGCGCTGCAAATCCACTTTCCAGGCATGGCGAGTGTGCGATAAACCGCTGGTGTGATGGAGCTCTTAAGAGAGAAGAAGGGCATCGTTCTTCCCTTTGCCTTTTTGTCTGGCTTCACAGTATTGTTGCTAAGAGGATCTCTGAATAAGCAGCTTTCTTGGTTGCATGGCCAACGTTTTCAGTCCAAGAGCGTCATCAGTAAGGTGCGGAGGGGGAATTGTGTTTCCCTACTGGTGCTTTCCCCCTCCCCGCTTCTGTCCCACAAAACTTCCTCTTTCTTTACATGGGGAAGAAAGAGGAAGTAAACAGTGGAGACTTGCCCAATCTATGGCAGCCTTTTCCACAACCTGGCAGCCCTCAAATGTGTTGGGCCAGAACTCCCATCATCCCCAATGACTAGCTTTTAAGGTTGTCACACGGAGGAGGGTCAGGATCTCTTCTCAATCATCCCAGAGTGCAGGACATGGAAAAACGGGCTCAAATGACAGGAAGTCAGATTCCAACTGGACATCAGGAAACACTTCCTGACTGTTAGAGCAGTACGACAATGGAACCAGTTACCTAGGGAGGCTGTGGGCTCTCCCACACTCGAGGCCTTCAAGAGGCAGCTGGACAACCCTCTGTCAGAGATGCTTTAGGGTGGATTCCTGCATGGAGCAGGGGGTTGGACTGGATGGCCTTATAGGCCCCTTCCAACTCTGCTATTCTATGATTCTATGATCACAGTGCGCCAATTTGGGGAAGGCTGATCTACATTGTAACAGGAAACGGAGCGAGCAGGAGACGGCAGCAAGGGGGGGGGGAACTGGCTCATAGGAGGCCGTAGCCCCAGGAGCCACACGCCAAGCCTCACCTGTGTAGTAAACGTTCTCATCCCAGCCCCGCTTCCTCCAGGCCGCGTTTCTCGTTTCCTCTCGGGACTGCAGGTCTCTGTAGGCTAGAAGGAGGTGAGCTGATCACTGGAGCGCTCATCAAACGCAGACAAAAGCGCCTGGCTGTTCCATGCACCGGGCTGCTATGGGATGGGGCCGTTCCTGCTGGCTTGGATGGGTCCCCCCTTCCCCAAACCTGGTGCCTAACAGATACATTAAGTGGGGCAGGAGAGGAAAATCGGTGGACATTTGCCAATGAACGCATATTGGGCGGAGGGAGCAGGGCAGGGGGCGGAGGGCCCTCCCGCTCAGAAAAGAGGCGTGTCTCGAGCCGGACGCCTACCCCACAAGTGGTGCACGATGTATAGCTCCCCGATTTGGGAGAAGAAGCCCCCCACCGCTTCCTGGTTCTCCTGGCGATACTTAATGGCCCGCGCCCTGTTGAAATCAAGAGAGAGGATAATCAGCAAAGAGGGGGATGGAGCGAGTTTGTGAGTGAGCAGAAATAGGGACTTCACAGAGTTCCAAAATGCGGCGAAGAGACCTGTGTAGCCTAACACAGCGAGTAGAATTCTAGCAGGCTTTAGCTGACAGGAGCAGGGCTCATTCCGTGGATGGGCTTCTCATAGTTCTCCTTTTCACACAGAGTCTTATCTCGGGATGAGCTGGGAGGTTTTCACTCCTAACGAGGCACTAGGAAGGCAATTAGTTTTGGGACCCTGCGGAAGGGAGCCCCCCTCCTGCTTCTTCTAAGAGGGGGAACGGATGCAGCTACTCAGCTCCTGAGCACAAGAGCCTATGCACAGGCTTCATGCTTCAGCTTCGCTTCAGGAGGAACTGTACGAGCTACCGGCCTGGAGAACCAACTCAGGCTCAAAGGGACGGCTTACGTCTAACATGGGCCTCCCCAAAAGACACCCAGCTGCGGCAGGAGGTTGTCACACAGAGGAGGGCCAGGATCTCTTCTCGATCATCCCAGAGTGAGGACATAGACTTGGGCTGAAATTACAGGAAGCCAGAATCCGGCTAGATGTCAAGAAAAACGTCCCGACTGTTAGAGCAGTACGACAATGGAACCAGTTACCTAGGGAGGTTGTGGTCTCTCCCACACTAGAGGCCTTCAAGAGGCAGCTGGACAACCATTTGTCAGGGATGCTTTAGGGTGGATTCCTGCATTGAGCAGGGGGTTGGACTCGATGGCCTTATAGGCCCCTTCCAACTCTACTATTCTATGACTCCTTTGCATGCATATATTCTGCATCCATTTTCTATCAAATAAATCGGCTATTGGGTGGTATAGAAATGCAATAATAAATAAATAAATATTTTTGCACAAGTGGCTTGTTTTCTTCTTGATAATCAAAAGAACCTGATTGATGACTTGGACCTGGCAGAACCAGAACCCAACGCAACACGGGGGACAATCGTGTTTGTTCATTTCCCTGCAGCCATGATGCAGCCAGTGACTCGCCCGGGGCGACCCAAATCGCTCACGGCAGAGCAAGGACTTGAATCTGCCTCCAATCCACTAGGTACACCAGCTCAGACCGGAAATAACGCAGCTGCCTTAACCGTGTCCACCGTACGCTGGCAAGCAGTCAGAAACGGCTGCTGCACATCGGGAATGGCAGAGGTGCCCGTTGCCAAATGCCAGCAGCTGCTTTGACATCTGTGGATGCCCAGGACCAGCTCTAAACAGGCAGAAGCATAAGGAAAAAGCAGACGGCAGGGACATCTTCGGCGCATCCATGTGCGTGCTTTTTGCAATTTCCATGCCGTGGAAGGGACCGTAGCTCAGTGGTGGAGAAGCTGCTTTGCGGGCAGAAGGTCCCGGGTTCGAATCCCGGCATCTCCAGAGAGGGCTGGAAAATCTCCTGCCTGAAACCCTGGAGGGCTGCTGCCTGCCAGTGTTGGCAATACTGGGCTAGATTATTTATTTATAACATTTGTATCCCGCCCTGTATCACTAGGATCTCAGGGTGGCATACAGATAAAATGAAACAATACAAAACAATAACTATGCACAGCTAAAAACAAATTAAACCATGAATCAAGTAAGAACCAGTATATAATTTCAAAGCAGTAAAAGCAATTAAAACAGTTGAGGACGAGGTGCGAACTTGGTGGATTTAACCATCAAAGGCTTTGGACCAAAAGTCTGACTCAGTATAAGTTCCTAACCGGGTTCAGGGTTTAGATTTAGGGTCTTTCCCATAGCTTCATGCACGAGCATGGCACATGCATCTACACGCAGGCCCCTGGTGACTACCCCTGGGCGATCCATCTCCGGCCTCGCTGCTAGGTGAACTTAAAGAGTTTCTCACCTTCGGATCATTTTTATCTCTTGCTGAGGTTGCTTTGCGTTACGTGAGCCTGGCTACAGCTATCCTGGCTGCATCACTGCCGGCTTTTTAAGGAAAGCCCTGAAGACGGATTTATTCCAGTCTGCGTTTGGCGCTTGAAAATCATTAGTCGCTGCTGCTGATGTGGACATGTGTTTAATTTCAATCGTGTGTGTTTGTAATTTTGTGAGCTGCTTTGTGAAGGCAGTGTGTCCTGAAAGAAGGCAGGTTATCATTCTCATTACTTTAATCATTATTATAATTATTTATTTATTTATATAGCACCATCAGTGTATATGGTGCTGTACATAGTAAAAGAATAAATTATCGTCATCATCATCATCATCATCATCATCATCATTACCACCACCACCTAGGGCAGCGTTTTCCAATCTTGTGTCTCCCAGAGAGCCCTGGCTATGGGAGCGGTATATAAGTGTGATAAATAAATAAAATAAATTAAATAAATCATCTCCAACCAGCATGCCCAATGGTCAGGTTGTAGTCCAAAACACGGAAGGCTGAGCTAAGGCAGGTGAACTAACCAGAACAAGGAAATGATACCCAGTTACCGAAGGGCTGAGCTCAACACTGGTGTCAGGATCGGTTTTTTTGGCTCTGAGAATTGAGAAGCGGAAGAAAACCCACTGCCTAAGAGATTCTCTACACATAGGAAAAACCCCGCAGCCTTACCGGGGCTTTTGTCCTCCACAGTCTTTCCACCTTCACAATGCGCTCCTTTACACTTGACTACGTGATTTTGAATTGAAAACTTCCCTTCTGGAAAAGGCTCCGTGGCGTTTAATGAGAGCGCGCCATCTAGTGGCGGGATTATAGTGCAATGCCAACTTTACATACTGGGAAGATCCCATGATAGCCCAGCAATAACTTTAAATTCATTTTCTCTGATCTTTTCAAAAGTGAGATTACTGGCGGATAGTGTGGGAGAAATCGTGGACGTTGACAACGTCATGTAATGGCTCAACAAACTTCCGTGAGTGGCCAATCACGAGCGTGTAATAAATCTAGAGAAGCTCTAAGTCGCTCTGTTACTACATAGGCAGGGAAAACTACTTTCTCCTTCAGAGCCTGCGAGGCGGTCCATTCGGCTCAACCCTTAAACTGAACTTTTGGGTAAAGGCACATCGAAGGGATTTGAAAAATGTGCTGCTTACCAGTTATTCCCCCACTCAATCATAGTCCCAGGCTGAAAGCAAAAAGGAAAAGTTGTGATGCAGTACACAGACATCATTTCAAAACATCATCGCAAACCCACCCAGGAGGTCAATCTCCAGACACGAGGCTTTTATCTTGCACCTTTAGTGGGGCTTCTGCTTCCGGCTCCTTTGCGGGAGTAGGCTTGGCTCCTTTACATGTGCTTTTCCTCTCTCTGCTTTTCTATATGTTTCATTATACAACCACTAGATGGTGCTGTGGTACACTGGAATTACACAGGGCTTTTTAACACATTTTCTAAGTAATACTAGATCTTCCTCTTTAGGGGGAAAAATGGCTGCAAAGGGTGGGAGAAGCCCTGGGGGATGACAACGTGGTATAAAGGACCCACAAACTACCGTGAACAAGCAATCACGAGTGCACAATAAAGGCCTCATGTAGAAAGGCTCAAGTGATGGTCCTGAGCCCCTGGATAACTGCTGCCTGTTACAATAGACAATACTGACTAGTTAGGCTAACAGCCTGATTCTTTTTTTTTTTATCGCTGCCACCTGCCAGGGACCAAATCTGGAACCAATATAGAAACTAGATGTACTTTTCAGACATCTGGCAAACGTCTAGGAAATTAACCCATTTCTCTGTATTGTTTTTGGTGTGGATGCAACAGGTGTGCCCAAGCCTCGCTCTCAAAATGCAAACACGACCCAGACACGGATATCTGATGCTCCTGCATGCATTGACTGGATAAAAAGCTTTCGTTAGAACAACAGTGCCGCTAGCAGGGGGCTCTAAAATAGCAGCAAACCGATGGGTGGGTCCAGAGCAATTGCCCAGACATTCACTATGCCCCAGTTCGCACAACACAGAGGATTATCATGGGTTAATTAACTTACAATTAGCTGCAGCACGTGCAATTTGTAGTTGGGTTAATTAACCCATGATTAGCTGTAGCACATGCAATTTGTAGCTGGGTTAATCAAACCATGATTAGCTGCAGCACTTGCAATTTGTAGTTGGGTTAATTAACCCACGATTAGTTGTAGCATGTGCAATTTGTAGCTGGGTTAATTAACCTATGATTAGTTCTAGCACATGCAACTGGTGGTTGGGTTAAGTGCAGGTTGTTTAACCCTCGATTAATTGACAATGGCAGGGTTCACATGACACATCCCAATCCCTGATCAGAGGTTACATATTCAAAATGGCGGCCATACAAGCTGGGGCTAATCATGGGTTAACCAACTGGGCCGTAACTAATCTCCCATGACCCCCTTATCACTCATTGGCTCAGGGAGGCAGCTGATGGACAACCAACACCCACATTTCCTATTAACAATGTGTGTTTCCTAGAAAACATTCTTCTCTATTGATTGAGAGCTCTGTTCTAGCATCTTTATTGGGCCTATTTTTCGTAAACAAAACTAAATGTCGTGTCAATTTCATGGCCTGTATAAATGTCCCAGATATCTCAATAGTTGAATGTAGCTGAACTGAGATATTTGATTGGGGCGGGTGAAATCAATAAACAGCACTTAGCATGGTTTAAATGTTTATATTCATGTTCAAACACATTCTAAGCTTGGCTGAGACATTATGTTTTTTACTGTAAGACCTGTCAATATTTGTAGACGTGACAACTCAAAACAAGACACTTCCCTTATATTATTCACATTTTAAAAAGGGGGAAATGAAGGCACTGAAAAGGAAAAGATAATGTACTCATTTTCACATGCCTGATGAGCTGGGACCATATGGAAGCACGTGGATATGTGTGCTTCCTGGGGTGGCCTTCCTCAACCGGCACCCTCCAGATGTGCTGGACTACAAATCCCATAATCCCCTAGCCCATGCTGTCCTAGCGACAGTCACTGGTAAAAAAAAGTTATTTACAACTGGAGATTTAATTGCTTTCGCATCCACTCAACTCGCACCGACCCTGTTCAGACGACACGCTAAGCCACCGTGGTTAAGCATTCTGAGCTAAACATTGGCCCCGTTCAGACAACACGCTAAACCATGCTGCTTAACCACAAAATGGTTAACGGAATGCATTGCATCCCATTAACCATTTTGTGGTGTCGTGTGAACCATTCCTAACCATGGCAGGAATGGTTTAAACATTCTCACCATTTGCTGTGAAAAGGTCAGTGGCCTAACCATGGCTTTGCATGCTGTCTGAACAGGCTCACTGTATTCATTACACTACACTCCTTAATTTGATGAATCAACGCATTTTAACCCTTCTGTTTTAAAAGCTGCGTTAGTGCTTGTCTGGATCTGCACTGCAGCTGATTTTTTTGGGTTTATTCTGTTTTAAAATTACAGGCTTTTCATATTATATTTTACTATTTCACGGTCTCTTATGGGTTTAAGTTAGGGTGACCATATGAAAAGGAGGACAGGGCTCCTGTATCTTTAACAGTTGTATTGAAAAGGAAATTTCAGCAGGTGTTATTTGTATATATCATAGAATAGTAGAGTTGGAAGGGGCCTACAAGGCCATCGAGTCCAACCCCCTGCTCAATGCAGGAATCCACCCTAAAGCATCCCTGACAGATGCTTGTCCAGATGGAGAACCTGGAGAAATTTTCTCTTCATCACAATAGTTAAAGCTGCAGGAGCTATACTGTGACCAGATTTAAAAGAGGGCAGGGCACCTGCAGCTTTAACTGTTGTGATGAAGAGGGAATTTCACCAGGTTCTCCATATATACAAATGACACATGCTGAAATTCCTTTTTCAATACAACTGTTAAAGATACAGGAGCCCTGTCCTCTTTTTCATATGGTCACTCTATTTAAGTTTTGTAATGTCTTAAGAAATATTTTGTAAGCCGCCTTGAGAGCCATTTTTGGCTAAAAGGCGGATTAAAAGTACTATAATAAATAAATAAATAAATAAATAATGTGGATTGCCCAGAGAGCTTTGGCTAATGGGCTGTGTAATAAAATAGGGTGACCATATGGAAAGGAGGACCGGGCTCCTGCATCTTGGAACAGTTGTAGAGAAAAGGGGATTTCAGCGGGTGTCACTGGTATACATGCAGCACCTGGTGAAATCTCTTCCTCACAACAGTGAAAGCTGCAGGAGCCCTGCCCTCTTGAGCACATACAAAAGAGGGCAGGGCTCCTGCAGCTTTAACTCTTGTGATGCAGAGGGGATTTCACCAGGTGCTGCATGCATACCAATGACACCTGTTGAAATTCCCTTTTCTACGCACTAAGCCATGGTTAGGCCATTAAGCCTTTTGCAGCAAAGGGTTAGTGAGCACCTTTAAACCGTGGTTATGTAGCCACCATGGTCAGGAATGGCTCACGCGACACGCTAAGTGGGGTGACCATATGAAAAGGAGGACAGGGTTTCTGTATCTTTAAGAGTTGTATTGAAAAGGGAATTTCAGCAGGTCTCATTCTTATGCCTGCAGTAGCTGGTGAAATCCCCTCTGCATCACAAGAGTTAAAGCTGCAGGAGCCCTGCCCTCTTTTGTACGTGCTCAAGAGGGCAGGGCTCCTGCAGCTTTCACTGTTGTGAGGAAGAGATTTCACCAGGTGCTGCATGCATACCAATGACACCCGCTGAAATTCCCTTTTCTCTACAACTGTTCCAAGATGCAGGAGCCCGGTCCTCCTTTCCATATGGTCACCCTAAATAAAATAAATGAATAATGTCAAAAATGGGATATAGAAGCTGGTAGCACAAAGGCGTTTGCCTCCATCATCTCTCAGACTGGCAGAAACATCATTGTCTGCTTGATCCCCTTCTTCAGTGGCTGCATCAGAACCAAGAGAGTCCGACACACACTCTTCTCCTCCCCCCACCCCAGCCCCGATGTGATCCCCTCCCCCCCACTCACCTTAAGTTTGTACGTTCTCAGCTCGTAGATGTTGGGCCCAGGACGTGGTAACGGCTCATTCCAAAAGCTAAATTCCAGAAGCAGCTGGTTCCTTCGAGAAAGCAACATCTGACTTCTCTCCTTCCGGAATTCCAGGTACGCCTGTAGAAGGAAAGTGCGGAAAGGTCGCAATTGGGCGATTAGCTCCTCGGAGGGGTACATGGCCCAGGGAAGTGGGGCAGCAGATGAGGAGGAAGTATCACAGGCAGCACCCTTGATGCTTTCCCTACATCTACAAATGCGTTGTGTAAGCCCAGAATTTGACCTTTTAAGCAAGTTTCTAGTCCTCACTGATGTGAAAGTGCATTGACGGCACCTGGCCAAAACGGAGAATCATGAGTGGGGAGTGGGGGGCTGAGGAGTATACCCGCTTAGTTGGGATGGAATTCAGTGCTCGGCAAAACCCGAAGTTCCTTCCCAAAGGTGCTCAAAGCCTTACGCAGCTCAGGACAGCAATACCTGATGGAACGCCTCTCCTGACCCGAACATACCCAGACACTAATAAACAAACCCATAATAGCATTTAAACATTTCTGTACTGCGCCCTTCATGTATTCAAAGCTAATACATTTAAAGTTTTTTTTCAGTTGCGTTACTTAATTGAATTATGTCTTAGTGAGCAAATGGGTAGACTGTTACCTTTACATTTTTGCTTTTAGCTTGAAGAGTAAAGGGACTGGAGATTTACTGCTTAAAAATGGAAACTGAAAATTAAGGGACAGGGCCTGGAACACCCTTGAAGGGGCTAGGTCTAGACAACTCCTTCCCGTAGCCCATGGCTACTCCTCTGCAGAAAATGGGGCATTATGCCTAACAAGAAGAAGAGAGATGTGCCCAGGCATTTCAGCCACAGTTATGCAGGGACTCAAACTCAGGCCTCTGAGATACACATCCAGGACTCTAGCCATAATAATAATAATAATAATAATAATAATAATAATAATAATAATAATAATAATAACAGCAACAACAACAACAACAACAACAACAATAATAATGATAATTTTATTACATTTATATACCGCCCCATAGCTCTTTGGGAGGTTTACAAAGATTAAAAAGATTAGAATAAAACGACTGAACATTAAAAATCAATACACAAAATTTAAAAACAAAAACATAAACACAGCTAACCTTTTAAACAATTTTTAAACATTCAGCCAGGCCAAAGCTCTTTTGGAGTCAGTTAAAACTCAACATATGCTGTTAAATGCCTGAGAGGAAAGACAAGGCCTATCCAGTGAAATTTTAGAATGTTTTCAGGATGGTTTAAAGAAGTTTTAATCATGTATGGTCTGTTTTGAATCAGTTTTTAATGTGCATTTTATATCATGTTTTTATACGGCTTGTTTTATACTTTGAATGGTTTTAGTTTTTGTGAACCGCCCAGGGAGCTTCATCTATTGGGCGGTATAAAAATGCAATTAATAATAATAATAATAATATGGTGCTGAAAAGATAACAACGTTGGTGCCAGGGGAGGCTCATCGGGGAGATCGTTCCATAATTGGGGGGCCACCACAGGAAAGGCCCTCCCCCTTTTTGCTGTCCTCCAAGCCACTAGGCTACATTGCCACTTATTGCAGGGATTGAGAGGCCCCGCACAGCCCGGGAGCCCTACGATGGGTTTGCCCCCAGAGGCATTCAGAGGAGAAAAGCAACCGGGTGTCGTACCTGGTTCTGTTTCAGCTTGTTCATGCAGTCCATGAGGGCTGGGTAGCCGCCGCTGAATCGCCAGAGGTGCACTAAGACAAAAAGAGGGACACCTCAAACCCTCGCAGAGCCAAACCGAACAAGAGGCAGAGCACCCCACGGCTGGAAGCTACCGCAGGATCCGAAAGCCGGACTCGGCTGGACATCTTAGCCCCATGCCGTGTTGCCTTAAAAAAACCGGGCAGGCAACACGGGACCCACGGGACCCTGCAGCCACCCGCAGGTGTAAAAAGTAGTTTTAAAAACACGCCCGCGGTGTCCAAAGGGGCAAAATTAGCTTGTTTGCGAGTAATTTTGAACCTTTTAGTGCTCCGCAGCTGCTCCGGACGGCATTTTATTTTACTTTATTCAGCACTGGGGGTGGGGGGTGAGAGATGTGACCCATGGAAGAGGAGCACAGGGTGCGAAAATGCCTCCTGGCCCTCCCCACTCCCAGCCTACAAGGCTACTTAGGGACAGCTCAAGACAGCTCATGGGTCACGAAGCAGAAACCCCCAAATGGGGGTAACCGCACCACAAAACAACGGATAATTTGGTGGCCTTCCCAACAGTGTAATACCCCCAGCCCACCCCACTCCCTTTTATTTGATTTGTATCCTACTTTCTCTCTGGGGAAGCCAAGGCTGTGTATACAGGTGCCTGGGTGGGCAACCTGTGACCTTCCAGATGCTTTGGCCTACAACTCCAGTCTGCCCTAGGCAGCAGAGCCAATGGTGAGGGACGATGGGAGCTGTAGGCCAAAACAGCTGGAGTCTCCCCCTCGGAAGAACGCTGATTCCCCACAGACTGTGCGTTGTTAACGTGTTCAGAGATAAGGTCTGGCGAAGGTTCATTCTCAGCTGCAGAAGAGCCCGTGAGAGTCACCCATGTAGGCTGGTACGTTTCTGGCACCGTCTCTTCTGCTTCAGAATCTGATTCGGACTGATCACCTGAAACTCCTTCCCCCAGCCGAAGGGGAACAGGCCTAGTCATGACACCAGCGATGAGGACTTGGCCCACAGGCAGGGGAGGGCAAGTGGGCAATCACAGGGAGGAAAAGAGAGACCCATTGAGGGCATCTTGCCCGATGCCCCCCAAAATATGAATATGATTTCTCAATATGAGAAACCAAATATGGTTTCTCAAACCATGAGCTGTGATTCCAGGCCCAAAGCCTCCAGAGGCCTGACTCCCCTCAGCTGGAAACAGAAAATTTGGCTAGAGGAACCTTTGCTCTGTTTCTACTTTGACAAGGAGACCCTGCTCAGACGACACGCTAAGCCACGGTGGTTAAGCACTTTGAGCTAAACAAGATGGCTTAGCGTGTCATGTGAACCACTCCTAACCGTGGTGGCTTCATAAACATGGTTTAAACAGGCTCACTAACCCTTTGCTGCAAAAGGGTTAGTGGCTTACCTGTGGCTTAGTACAGCGGTCCCGAACCTTTTTGGCACCAAGGACCGGTTTCGTGGAAGACAATTTTTCCACGGACCGGGGGGGGGGGGGGGGAGGGGGTTTGAGGGGTTTTTTTGGGAAGCCCCCACCCCCCGCTCCCCCACTCCAGCGTCCTGGGCGCCCAGCCGAAGCAAAGCCAGGACACTGGGGTGGGCGGCTTCGGAACAGCCTGCCCGGAAGTCGCTCTCCCAGAGCGGCTTCCGGCCGGGTGCGCTGTTCCGAATCCACCCCAGCGTCCTGGCTTTGCTTCGGCTGGGCAGGCAAGATGGCGCCCTGTGCTCAGGTACGCTGGGATGGGGATGGGGTGGGGGTGAAAGCAGCTCACCTGCGTGGCCCGGTTCCTAACAGGCCACGGACTGGTCCGTGGCCCGGGGGTTGGGGACCCCTGGCTTAGTGTGTCGTCCGAACAGGCCTGGAGAGTCTTTCTTGCTGGTGAAATGGGCCCCTACTTCCCACTCTCGTCTGATCCCTGAAACTCTTTTGGGCGGTGGAGGTGGGTGATGGGCTGAACGGCCAGGCCGCAGGGGTCCTGCAATGAACTTCCTGCCAAGGCGGAACTTGGAGGCCCCTCCCCTGGCTGTGTCAGGTTACCCCCTCCCCCTCACCTGCCTGGTCCTGTTCGCCATACCAAGTATTCCAGTTGCCGACCAGGTCACAGGGGTAGTCGGCATCTGAGTGCAGCTTCGGTAGCACCTCTTCCCTGCAAAGCAGAAGACGTGAAATCAAATAGGGCAGGTAGGCTTGGAGAAGGCTCATTTATAGCTGGCGTCGCAGGTTTCTAAAAACAGCGGGGCCTGCTGGCCCGGCTCTTCTGTGGGATTGCAACTTCCCCCTGCCCGTGCCTTGGAGCGTGGTGTAGAATCCCAGCATGCACTGCTTCTCCCATGAATCTCTTACTGGAAACAGGAGAAACCGGTCTTCTATGAGCTTCTCTACATTTTTTTTTAAAAATGCCCTGATTTAGTGGGAATTTTCTGCTTCCGCTTTCTTTCTGGAATTGCAATCGCCTCATTACACAGGCGGCCACGTGGTTTGAACTGAATGAAACAGCACCGTCTAGTGGCAGAATTATAGTGCAACGACAAATTTACACAGGGCTGATTTTGCAGCTTCCCCCCACCGCTCTGATTATCTCTGCGTTGTTTGGCAGTGGGATAACGGGGGGAAAACGCAGGAGACGTACTGGATGTTGATGGCGTTGTGTAACGGACCCGCAAACTTCCGCGAGTGGCCAAGCACGAGCGTGCAATAAATCCCTTGTTTAGAGAAGCTCTCTGTGCTGGAAAGAGCCCGGGGGTTGCATCACTTCATTGCAAAGCTATGGCATCATTCCACCCAGACCAAAAGGGAATTCAGGGCTCTTCTGCAAGGCTTGCCCTCCTAAGACCAGGCTGTTGAACCTCTTTCAGCCTGTGGGCTGAATTTCATTTCAGAGAAGCTCTGGGGGGCGGGCGCATTTCAGTAGTGGGGGGGGGATATTACAAAAAATAGCAATGTATTTTAATGTAAAACTCTCACTGCCAGTGACTCAGACTTTTAGAATGGGGAAAAACGGCATAAAAGTCAGGAAACCATCAAAGAATCAGCAGCAGTGGCTATCGGGAAACCCGGGAGGACTGGTTTGGGATGTTAGGAGGGCCAACTCTGGCCCCCAACGTTGAGGTTCTGCACTGCTGTCATAAGAGATCACCAGCAAATGGTGCAGCTCATACAGTAGAGGCTGGTGCTTTCACTGTCAGTGGGGCGGTGAATCCGCTCCAGGTTTCAGTCGGAACCAGACAGAACTCTAGAGGAGCAAGGAGAAAAGAGAGTTCCAAACTTCTCCTGGTAGACGGAACCAATAAGAGGGGAAATTCCAGCCTGTCCGCAAGGAGGATGCTTGAAACATGACTGCTAGGCTGCTATGTAACAGGGACGGCTATGTGCATGAGTACACTGGATTTTTAAAGACACAGGCACGTTATTCCACTTGTCCACCCCGCCCTCCCCAGAAAGACTTGCCTGGCACTGATCCTTAACAACCTCCAGGTGGCTGGCAAAGACCTTTTTGCTGACCCAGGATTTTTGAACCCCTCGTGTGTGAGAGAGAGCGATGGGAGGTGGGCACTTACGTCAGGCTGTTATAGGCGTCCAGGCACTCGGGTTTCACATTGTGGACTGTGAGGAGAGAAGGAGAAGCTGTATCAAGAAGAGTTGGGAGGTGACTTGTTCTAAAGAGCAGTAAGGTGGTGTGTGTGTGTGTGGGGGGGGACCTCTTTTAGTTTGAGGGACAAATACAATTTTAGGGAAACTTCCAGGGGCCATGGTCCAGAGGTAAGCAGGGCCAGAGGCAAAGGGGGGAAAGGGTGTGTGTGTAAAAAATAGAATCATAGAATAGCAGGGTTGGAAGGGGCCTACAAGGCCATCGAGTCCAACCCCCTGCTCAATGCAGGAATCCACCCTAAAGCATCCCTGACAGATGCTTGTCCAGCTGCCTCTTGAAGGCCTCTAGTGTGGGAGAGCCCACAACCTCCCTAGGTAACTGATTCCATTGTCGCACTGCTCTGTCAGGAAGTTTTTCCTGATGTCCAGCTGGAATCTGGCTTCCTTTAACTTGAGTCCGTTATTCCGTGTCCTGCACTCTGGGAGGATCGAGAAGAGATCCTGGCCCTCCTGTGTGTGACAACCTTTTAAGTCTTTGAAGAGTGCTCTCATGTCTCCCCTCCATCTTCTCTTCTCCAGGCTAAACATGCCCAGTTCTTTCAGTCTCTCTTCATAGGGCTTTGTTTCTGCACCACACTGACCCAACAGGACCCTCCTCAAGCACTGGATTCTGTCCCCATGAAATCCCGTTTCCAAGGCTCAAATACACCCGCGAAATGAAGCAGAGATTTGCTTCTTTCCCAAAGGCCTGCTCGGCGTGCATCTGTCATTCTGAAGGTCCTATCCGTGTTTCTACAGAATTTGGACTTCCCAGGATAACGTGGGAGCAGAGAGGTGGAATAGCTATGGGGAACCGATAAGTAGGTCTGGCTGGAAGATTTTCTAAGAGACCTTCAAAAGAGCGCTTTTGCATGTGCGAAGCAGGACATATTGACAATCTCATACATTATATCCTATACTGTCCATTATACAATTCGCCCAGGGCTAAAATTTATTCTCCCTTTCCAGACCAACCTCAGAAGGCCAATCAGACGATTTTAAAATTAGATGGCTGATGTGGAAAATTCATCAGCTATCGGACAGTTTTATTTGCGCTAGCTGCACGAAAAATAAGAGCAGCTTTTTCTAAACCATACTGCTGTCAAATCCTAAGGGGGGTTAAACAGAAGGAATGCTCTATATCCTGATCATTTTATTTTTTTCTTGTTTTCTTGTATCAAATGGACCCCAGAACTGTTGTTGTTTAAATGGATACTGTTGTTTTATATTGCTGTTTTTTTATATTTTTGATGGTTTTAAATTGTGTATACTTTTTAATGGTCGCTGTTTTTAACTTCTGTAAACCGCCCAGAGAGCTTCGGCTATGGGGCGGCATATAAATTTAATAAATAAATAAAATAAATTCTGTGTGCCCCAGTTGCTGGGGAACATGGGTGGGAGGGTATTTATTTATAAAATGGCCATTGTCTATAAACAATAAAATCTTGAGAGAGAGGGATAGGTAGCTAGGTGCAATGCAGAAGCACACACACCTCCCCGGCCTGAGAAAGTAAGACTTTTGCAAGCTGTACATTTTCTAATGTGTCTTGCATAACCTTAAGAACATCAGAAGAACGTCAGACCAAGGGTCCGTCTAGTCCAGCACTCTGTTCTCATAGGGGTCAACTAGCTGTCAGCCAGGGATCAACAAAGCAGGACATGGTGCAGCAGCACCCTCCCACTCGTATTCCCCAGCAACTGGTGCACCCAGGCTTACTGCCTTGAATACTGGAGATAGCATGCAACCTTGAGGGCTAGAGACTTGACTCCATCACACCCTTAATAGTACAGGTCTTTAAACAGCATGGTTATGGAACAGGAAGGTGACCACGCTCTGGGATTTATGTTAAGTGCAGAACACTTGCCATATACCGGTCCACCAGCTGTTCTAGACCTTAGCTGCAGATCAACCATCACACAGAGAGACTTATGATAACCATGGAGGTGAAAGGAATACAGGGACAAGGGAACGGTGGTGGCTCACACTGGATCTTGTACAGGTGGTTGGTCTCTTTCTTGGACAGGAGGTTGGAATGTGCGTCCTTTCGCGGATCCACTTTATGGACAAAGAGGGAACGGAACCAACTGCTTTCTTTGTCTTTGGAGTAGCCCCTGGAAGAAGAGGTAAAAGTCAGAAAGGCGACGTACAATTTATTTAATTTAATTTAAAACATTTCTTAGCCGCCTTTCAGGGCAAAAGCTCTTCCAAGGCGGCTTACAACAAGGGACCCTGGGGCCAAGAGGAGGTGGTCTTTACACCACAACATCGTTTAGACTAGGCTTGTGAACTAGGCTCACCTGGTTGCCTATGGCGAGTGAGAAGCTACCTGCAAGGCGACCACAGCATGAAAGCTTTAGACAAAATCAGCTTTGTCCTGATTTTTTTTTTTTTAAGAAATCACTGATTTGCTTTATTGGACTTGCTGGGAAAACTACTGAAAAATTGCTAACCCACCTCTTTTAAAACAATATAGGATGTCTTGTTATGAACTGCCAATGCCAACTGTTTAATAATAATAAAAAATAAGAATTAAAACATGTAAACAAGTAAAAAGCAGTCACTGCATTAAAGAGAAGAGACACAAAACCACAAGCAAGTTCATATTGAATTGTGGGTATCTGGCATATAAAATAGTTGTTAAGATGACGTGATGGCATCTAACAAGAAAATCTGAGTTAAAGCCCTAAAGACGCTTCTTGTAAGGCAACATAAGACAACTGCTACATAACAATTTTGATCAAGCTTCGATCCTTAACTCTCCCTCAATAAAAGAAAAAACTCAGATATTTATTTGCAAAGATAAAAACGGATGACTTCTCTCAAACTGACTTGTCTCAAAAGTACAGCCCTACGGATCAAGGGTCACTGCCCCACTCCACCCAGCGTTGTGGGTTCAGTATTTCAACCAGACCACAATCTGCCTCTACTTTAAAATACCAAATAACATACAAAAAAAAGTTGGGAGGAAGACCATTCCTATTTGGACAAGACCTTTGCCCCAATGCTGGTCATTCATTAACTTCAGAAAATATATGGTAAACAACTCTTCTCTGGGGAACGGACATTCCTGGTCCCCTCTGTGTCTACTATTTTATTAGCCAAAAGCAGCTCTTGTCACTGGGAAGAGCAGGTCCTGGGAAACTAGAGTGACCATATGAAAAAGATATGTATCTTTAACAGTTGTATCTTTAACAGTTGTATCGAAAAGGGGATTTCAGCAGGTGTCCTTTGTATATATGGAGAACCTGGTGAGGTTTCCTCTTCATCACACCAGTTAAAGCTGCAGGTGCCCTGCCCTCTTTTAAAACTGGTCACTCTAGTATAGCTCCTGCAGCTTTAACTGTTGTGATGAAGAGGGAATTTCACCAGGGGCTGCATGCATACAAAGGACACCTGCTGAAATTCCCTTTTCTATGGAACTGTTAAAGATACAGGAGCCCTGTCCTCCTTTTCATATGGTCACCCTATGGGAAACGGTGTGCCATGAGAAACGTATATAAGTTTCCAGTAAGCCCAAAATAGCCACTGAAGCAGAAGGCTGGAGACTGTCGCATCTCTGCATGATTCAAAGCTCCAGGTTGTCTTCTTCCACTCAGCCTCTACAGTGGCCATTCTGCTGCATCTCCTAGGGCTGTGATGGACTCTCTCACAACAATCACTTCCAATATACAGTGGAATTAAATGCCCGGAGGGGAGGCTCCCCGCTGTACCTCTGTATGAATCACTTTTTATTTGTTTATCTGAAATACTTTTAGGCCACTTTTCAGGGCAAAAAGCCCTCCTAAGACGGCTGACATAAATAAACCCAAAAAATCATTTCAATAAAATGCCATAGTTTCAAACAGCGCTTCACAACATCTAAACCGGCCCAGCCAAACAATCCCTAAATTTGATCAACCCATTATGTTAACCAACTTTTAAATCGGCAGAAAATAACCACCAATAACCTGAGACCCCACCACATATTAAAGAGAAAGCAGCTCTGCGAAAAGAAAATTTGGCATAGAAGAGACGTCAAGGCCCGTTTGAAAACCAGCACAGACAGCGAACAGTCATATATCACTTGGAAAGGAATTTCACAAACGAGGAGCTACCACCAAAAAGACCAGTCTCTGATCTTAAGAGGCATGGGATGCTGATCAGGAAACATGGTCATATCAGCGAACCAGATGGAAAAAAAACAGAAGAGTGGGCTCCCAGACAGCAGGTAGGTCTTATTCATACCTCCACTTCAATTCAGAAATAAAAGCCCGCTTCAGTAATCCGGAGCCAGAGAAAATGTTGTGTTCTCCATGCAACTTAACTCCCAACCTGTTCCAGATGCATTTTACTGACCCTGTTCAGACAACACGCTAAAACATGGTGATTAAGTATTTTGAGCTAAACATTATGACTTAGCGTTAGGGTGACCATATGAAAAGGAGGACAGAGTTTCTGTATCTTTAACAGTTGTACTGAAAAGGGAATTTCAGCGGGTGTCATCGTTATGCATGCAGCATCTGGTGAAATCCACAACAGTGAAAGCTGCAGGAGCCCTGTCCTCTTTTGTTTCTGGTCCAGAGGGCAGGGCTCCTGCAGCTTTCACTGTTGTGAGGAAGAGGGGATTCCACCAGGTACTGCATGCATAAGAATGAGACCTGCTTAAATTCCTTTTTCAATACAACTCTTAAAAGATACAGAAACCCTGTCCTCCTTTTCATATGGTCACCCCACTTAGCGTGTCGCGTGAGTCATTCCTGACCATGGTGGCTACATAACCACGGTTTAAAGGCGCTCACTAACCCTTTGCTGCAAAAGGCTTAACGGCCTAACCATGGCTTAGTGCGTCGTCTGAACAGAGTCACCTCCACTACAGCTGCTGGCACGTTCCTCTGCAGAGCAGTGACGGACAGTAACTCCACCAGCAGCCCAGCCCAGGATCTTGGCTCCCAACTCCAGAGCAGAAACTCCTTGATCAACGTGGGTCTTTTCATATGTGCAACCCGCTGCAGAGGGTCTGGGAAAAGGAACCCAGGCCTTCTCCCGTGAGATGGGTATATGGCAGCCATATATCCCTTGCAAGAGTTTCACAAATGAGGAGCCTCAGGTAGGGTCTCCGATCTGACCTGTATGTAGTCCTATATTATTATTATTATTATTATTATTATTATTATTATTATTATTATATTATATTATTATTTATATAGCACCATCAATGTACATGGTGCTGTACAGAGTAAAACTGTAAATTAGGGATGTGCTCCGCTTCTAATCGGACCGGAGAAGCAGGAGCGGAGCGGGGGGCTTCGCCTGCCCTTAAGGCGGAGGCAAAGAGGATTGGGGGGCCGGCGGAGCGTGTCGGAGAGGATCGAGGTGAAGGCGGATCCTTCGCCTCGATCCGGAGCTCCGCAGGAAAGGTAAGTGGGGTTTATCAGGCCCTGCCGCTGTCGCCCATGCGGCGACAGCGGCAGGCCCCGTTAAACCCCCCCCCCGCCCTCCTCTCCCTTACCTGCCTCCGTCCGCGGTCCGTCAGCGTCTTCAATTGAGCCCGCGGTTCCACCAGGAAGTCTGGGCCGCTTGCGGCCCAGACTTCCTGGTGGAACCGCGGGCTCAATTGAAGACGGCGTCGGACCGCGGACAGAGGCAGGTAAGGTCCCCCTCTCCCTTGGTCCCTTACCGGGCTCTGCCGCCGTCGCTGCATGGGCGGCGATGGTGGCAGGGCCCGGTAACCCCCCCTATGGGGGGGGAACGGAGCTCTGATCCGGATCCGGAGCTCCGAGCGGAGCGGAGTGGGCACAGGCAGAGTGGGGGCGGGGCGGAGCGGCCCGATCCGAAAATGGCGGATCTGAAAGTGAAGTGGAGTGGGGGGTCCGTGCACACCCCTACTGTAAATAGCAAGACCCTGCCGCATAGGCTTACATTCAGGCATGAATTATTATTCTTACATTGCTATCCCAACTGTCTTCCAAGGCGGTGTGGGAGATTAGGCTGAGAGCAATGACTGGTCCGAGGTGATTATTATTACGGTTATTATATTTATTTGTATCCCACCTTTTGCCCAATGCTGGGCCTCAAGGCGGATGTGATGAACTTCACGGCCACGCAAGGATTCAAACTCCCACTCCGAATTGAATGCTCTAAGGGCACAATCCTAGGCACGTTTAGACACAGAAAAAAGGTTTGACAACTCCCAGCATTCCCCAGCCAGCGATCACAGAATCGTGGAGTTAGAAGGGGTCACAAGGATCACCTAGTCCAACCCTCTGCAATGTGCAGGAGAACCAGTTAAACCATTCATGATAGGTGGGTGTGCAGCCTCTTCTTACACACCTCCAGAGATGGAGACCCCACGACCTCCATAGGTAGACAGTTCCGCTGTTGTGCAGACATTAGCATCAGAAAGTTTTCCTTATATTTAATCGGAATCTAGGCAGCTGTAACTTATACCCATTATTCCAGATCCTAATTTCTGTGGCCATGGAAAAGAGTTCTTGACCCTCTTCCCTGGGGCAACATGCCTGAACACTGCCAACATGTCTCCCCTCAATCTTCTTTTCTCCAGACTGAACATCCCAAGTTCCTTCAACCTGGTTGGGGGATGCTGGGAGTTGTAGGACCCCCTCCCCCATCTAAACATGCATAGAATTGTGCCCTAAACCATTTGGACTACAATTCCCAGGACTGTTGACCATTGGCCAAGCTGGCTGGGGATAACGGGAGACCCATCTGGAGATGCAGATTGGGGGAAGACTGCTAAGCAATGTAATACACAGGCCTTCTGTATTCTCCCATCAATGTACGTGGTGCTTTAAAGGGTGATATAATCAGGTCTCTGCCCCAAGGAGCCTTCCAGCGAAAGCCTGGCAGGGCAAAAATGTTTAAGACCCGCTGACCTCTACCCAGAAAGGGAAGAGGATGGCACCTCTTAAGAGGCTTAAACCTCAATCCTTAAAATACATTTTCTTGGCTGCCCCAAGGGAAGCCACACAGAATTGCAGCCGGAAAATGTAGTCAAGAAGAAATTCCCTCTCCCAAGTCACACACACACACTGTCACTTTTGATTCCGTCTTTGCACTTTCAAGATTGAAGCTGTTTTTATGTTCTCAGCTTAATCTATTTTATTTATTTATTACATTTATATCCTGCCTTCTTTCCTCCAAGGAACCCAAGGCGGCGTACATAATCCTCCTCCTCTTCATTTTATCCTCATAACAACAACCCTGTGAGGTAGGTTGGGGCTGAGAGTCAGTGACTGGCCCAAAGTCACCCAGTAGGTTTCCATGGCTGAATGGGGACTAGAACCCAGATCTCCCAACTCCCAGTTCAACACTCTAGCCACTACACCACACTGGCTCTACCTCCCAGGGTTGTTGGGAGGACAAACCACATCGCCTTGTGCTCCTTGGAGTAAAGTTGGGACAGAATTGTAGGAATAACCATTCTCGCCTTCATGGCCAAACTGGTGGGTGTTATGAGACAGGGCTTTTTTGGGGGTGGCCCTCCATTTGTGAAATTTCTTTCCAAGGTATACATGACGGCCATTTTACCAGTGCTATGCTCTTAATTGATGTATGTTGCTTTGACTGCCCAGTGATGGAAATAACACCTCAGCAATATATAAAATGACCAGGCACAGGCACAGTGGACTACAACACTTAAGCAGCACAGCTGCTTTAGAATGGGGTTAGCAACCGGAAGGCCCCTGAGCTAAACCTGGCACCCACCATTGCCAAGACAGAGATGACAGGCCCAACACCCCCTCACAACCTTCTCATAGTGGTTCTTCGGGAGACAAAGTGGCTGATCCCAAGATCAGATCCCAAGAAAGGAGAGTTTTGGGCCCAGTTCCACAATTCTGCTTAGGGACATTTACCATTTTTATACAATGCTGCTGAGGAGGCTGTAACTCAAGGGGCACGTCACCTTTTGGGGCACAATTCGAATTTTGAGTGTGTTGCGGGTGCCCTCACAAAATGGCCGCCACAAGGGCGGGCCTGCCCATTCATAAAATGGCTGCTGTGGGTGTCACAAAACACACATTTCCCAGGAGGCAAAGTGCTGAGACTAAATCAAAAATAACCCGCCTAAGAACCTTAGTGCAAGGCAGTGGTGGGATATGAGCTCCAAAACACAAAACCACTCTTTTGAACCCAAATAAAGATGGCGCTGGGAAGGCGGCACAACGTTTTGCAGCATGCCAGGCTCCCTGTTTTCCTGTTTTTAAGTGCCATTTTAAAAAATCTTAAGAAATAAAATAAAAATCAGGAAGGGCAGGCAGCCTGGTGGGCACCAAGAGAAGTTTCTGGTGGTCCATTGGTGCCATGTTGGAGACCCCAGCTGTAATTAATCCATTTAGCAGCCCCAAATCGCCCCCAAGAAAAATTACTGGGGAAAATATAAGAGACGGGATTAATTTAAAGTGGAAAAAGGTTAAGAACCAGCCTCTTCCTCTGGCATTTCAAACTTGGGTCCCCCCCAAGAACTGGGTCTGAGTATCATTTCCCCAGATATATTTTTGGGGAGGGGGCAAGGGGGTGCTGTCCCAATGCCTGGACCCCCACCCCTTTTAAAGTGGCCTGCCAGCAAATCCCATTGCGCCATCCCTGCACTGTTCTGTCCCTAGCTTGCCATTCCTTCCGGGCTGGCCTTGGCCCAAAGGCCTCGTGGGGCTGACCAGTGCCCCCTGAAGCTAGAGTTGGGGGAGAGCGGGGGAGATCTTGGCCCAGGAGTGGCAGGCTGCGGGTGTGTGTGTGTGGGGGGGGGAGAGAAGTGGAGCCCTGGCTACGGAGAAGCCACGTGGGATCAAATTAGAACTCCGAGCTTCAAGGCTTAATCCGGCGCGTGAGGCAGCCTTGCCCCAGTCACCTGCTTCCACGGTCAGGGCCGCAGCCTTTCGAAGCGCAAAGCAAGACGAGCAAAGATGGAAAGTGCCTGCGGGGCAGGGAGGGGGGCGCAGAGGCATCCCTGCAGCCCTGTCTGTAGTTGGGGAGCCGTGCGGTGGGGGGGGGGGGGCGCAGAGGCAGGCTTGAGCCCCGGCACCTCTCTGTTGGGAAACTAAGCCTTTAGTTTCAGGAGCAGCAGCGGGAGCCAGGTTTGGGCAGGGCGAAGGGGGGTCCTGGGAGGAAGAGGGTGGGGTGGGGTGGGCGGCTCACCGGGCTCCGCCGCCGCGGGCCAGGCAAGGGCCTCCGCCCCGCAGCGCCAGCAGCAAGCGCCGCGCCGGGATCCCGCACGCCCGCGTCGCCATCTTCGCTCTCCGCCGCGCCGACTCCAGCCAGCCCCGGCCGGGAGGGACGGAGGGAGGCGCCGCTGGGCGGATCTTGGCTCCACCGCCGGGCTGGAGCCAACCCCTGGGCTGCGCCTTCCGCCCTGCGGGCCCTTTACTCGCGAGGAAGCCCCCCGCCCCCCCCCCCCCCCCCCGTGCCGGCTCCCGAGAGACCAGGAGGGGATCTACACTATTCATTACACCGGTGGACGGCAGCCGTGACTCGGGCCTCCGAGGGTAAAACCCAACCTGCTTAGAGTAGACCCATTGAAATCAATGCCCCGTGCATTTTAATGGTGCTACTCTAAATAGGACATGGGTTGGATCCGCCCCTTAGTGGGGTTTTGAGCGTTCAGACGTGCAACGGCTTGCACATCCGTGTATGCACACCTGCACACCCGTTTCCACGAGTTTTTCCTCCCTATTAAGTAAGGGACGATAGCCTTGCAGTGCAGGTGCGCCTGGAAATAAGTCCCTCTGCGTTTAGAGGGACTTGCTCTCTTGTAAGCGTGTTGAGGATAGCGGATCAGTCACGCCTAAGCATGATTCAGAAACCCTAAAGGCGCAATCCTATGCGTGTTTAGGCAGAGAAAAAAAAGTCCTACAACTCCCAGCATTCCTCAGCCAACCATGTAAGATGGGGAATACTGGGAGTTGTAGGACTCCGCCTCCCCCGGCCTAAACACGCATAGGATTATGTCTTAATATACCTGCAGCAGCATTCAATGTCCAATCTTTACTCCCAGGTAAATACCACGATATTCAGTGGAACTTAACCCCAAGTGTGCATAGGATTGCAGGCTTAATAACATGTTTTGACCACCTGCCATGCAGCCTACGCCTGTCCAGATGTACTAGAAAATATAGTCCCATCTAATGCGATTCCTAGCATGATTTACTCAAATGTAAGTCCAGCATTCCTTGAGACTTTGTAAGCTTTAGGGTTATCCCTGGCAGGGCTCCTGTGCCTTGAACTGCAGCCTGACCCACAGGTGAGTCCTATCTCCATGTGGGGTGGGGGTGGGGGGAGGAAAACATTTTCTTTGCAAGATGTGTGCTTAGGATAGCTATTAAAGGCACAGTTATACCACACGGGGTGTGTGTGTGTGAGAGAGAGTCAACAACCCCTGGTTGTATGTCTACACACTGGAAAGTCGGTAGCAATACCTCCCTCCTAAGTAACATGATCACAAACATTTGAACCACCAAGTTTATCACAAGTGTAATATGAACACACAAACATACATTCTTGGATTTCCCTGAAAATTCTAATTATAGCAACCAAACACACAAAACTAGGTCACTGAGGTCATCCGAGGGTCTGCTCCTGGTGGTCCCACATAGATCCATCCTCCAATTGGAGTCCACCAGGGGAAGAGCCTTCAGCGTGGTGGCCCCCCTCCTGTGGAACTCCCTGCCTCTGGAGGTCAGGCAGGCGCCAACTTTGTACTCCTTTCGGCGCCTCCTGAAAACATCTTTATTCCAAGAAGCCTTTCTGTATCAGATTGAGGTCAGATAAAAGGAAGGACTTCTTCACACAGCGCACAGGTAAACTCTAGAATTCACTACCACGCGGTGTAGTGATGGTCACCAGCCAGAAGTCACTGTATTTGCGTCTTTTAAAATCTGTTTTAACTGTTTTATTCTGTTTTTATTTTCATTTTATCTTGTCCACCGCTCCGAAATTTTTAATGGGGAGCGGTATATAAATATTGTAAATAAATAAATAAAACTAGGGGGTGAACAATGAAGGCAATATTTATGTCTTTATTGGCATTTATACACCTCTGTCCTTTGTAAACATTTGCTTCAGGGTAGTTTACAACGCTCTCCCCTAAAGCACAACTCTGGCCTGCTTGCATTGGCTACCCTGTACATTTCTGAGCCCGATTCAAGGTGCTGGTTTTAAACTATAAAGCCTCAAGACCCCAATACCTGACAGAACGCCTCTCCTAACATGAACCTACCTGTACCCTACCCTCAACATTATTTATTTATTTATTTATTTAATTACATTTATATACCGTTCCACAGCCGAAGCTCTCTGGGCGGTTTACAACAATTAAAAATAGTAAACATTAAAAGTATACAAAAATTTAAAAAACATAAAAACAGTATAAAAACAACAGTATCCATTTAAAAACAACAATTCTGGGGTCCATTAAAAACAAACTTAACGTTGTTAAATGCTGTTAAAATGCCTGGGAGAAGAGAAAAGTCGACCTGGCGCCGAAAAGATAACAACGTTGGCGCCAGGTGAGCCTCATCGGGGAGATCATTCCACAGTCGGGGGGCCACCACTGAGAAGGCCCTCTCCCTTCTTGCCATCCACTGAGCTTCCCTCAGAGTAGGCACTCGGAGGAGGACCTTAGATGTTGAGCTTAGTGTACGGGTAGGTTCATGTCGGGAGAGGCGTTCCATCAGGTATTGTGGTCCCAAGCCATGTAGGGTCTAAGGTCCTCCTCTAAGGACATCTAAGGTCCTCCTCCGAGTGCCTACTCCGAGGGAAACTTGGAGGATGGCAACAAGGGAGAGGGCCTTTTCGGTGGTCCCTCCCCCCCGCCAAATTATGGACCGATCTCCCTGATGAGGGACTGACTCTGTATAATTCAGATCAGATAAAAGTAAGGACTTCTTCACACAGCGCACAGGTAAACTCTAGAATTCACTACCGCAAGGCGTAGTGATGGCCACCAGTTTGGATGGCTTGAAAGGGGGTGGTGGTGGATAAATTCCTGGAGGAGAAGACTATCAATGACTATAGTCCTGATGGCTAAGTGCAACCTCCAGTATCAGAGGCAGTAAGCCTGTATACACTAGTTGCTGGGGAACATGGGTGGGAGGGTACTGTTGCACCATGCCCTGTTTGCAGGTCCCTGGCTGACCGCTAGTTGGCTACTGTGTGAACAGAGTGCTGGACTTAGGTCAGTGGTTCCCAAACTTTTTCAGGTCACCGCCCCCTTGGTTCCACAAACTCATGCCCAGTGCCCCCCTACCCTACACTATCAAAATCATTATTCAGAACAGCGGTTTTCAACTACTCACTAAGGAAGATAATAACAATAAAATTCAAAACAGCAACAATTAATTTAATATTTATTCAAAATCCAAAGCACTCGCCGTAGGCTTGCCGTGGGAGGGAGGGAAAAGAGAGCGAACGGCTCTGTTTTGCACCCGGCGTGGCGTGGCACACCAAACAGGGTTTGTCTCTTCATTAGGGTTTTGGTGCTTTTGAAACATTTCAATTCACTGTTAAAAGGACTCTTCTTAAACGGTATTAATACATGTGTGGATTCTTCCCCTATATGGCTTGGGACCAAACTACCTTCTCCCATAAAAATGTCCCTGGGTTTTAAGACCTTCTGGAGAGGTGCTTCTCAGAAAAGACCACCTCGAGTGCCCCCCTGCCACCCCTTGCCTCTTACGGCCCTCCTATGCAATCCCACCACCCCCAAGGGGGCAGTACCGCCCACTTTGGGAACCACTAACTTAGATGGACGCTTGGCCTGATCCAGCAGGGCTCTTCTTATGTTCTTAAGTCATTTTCTTACGCTCCTAGCTGGGATGCCTCCGATGAAAAAAAACCTCTCTTTTGGTTGCCACCTGCCTGAAGTCCAGGGCTTCCATGGAAAGTCTTAACTTTTGATGTGGGGGGCAGCTGATCCTTTAAAGTACCTGGGTTCCAAGCCGTGGGCTCTCTGTCCTCACAAGGAGGCTTACAATACTATGAACACACAATTAAACACACACACACACACGCACACACTAGTATCAACAGCTGCTGCTGCTAATTTTAAAGCACAAAATGCACAGTGGAACAAATGAGTCTTCAGGGTTTTCTTAAAAAGCCAGTAGTGTTGAGACCGTACGTATCTCCTTGGAGAGAGAGTTCCAAAGGTATGGGGCCACCACTGATAAAGCCATATCGCTCGTACCCACCAAACTAATGCTTCTTGCTGATGGGACAGAGAATAGGATCCCCAATCCTGATAGTAGTGCTTGGGGGGCAGGGGGGGGGATTAGGCTCAGATAGGAGTAGGCTCGGTTCTTCAGATGACGTGGGCCCAAACCGTTTGGGGCTTTAAAGCAGCCTTCCTCAACCTGGGGCGTTCCAGATGTGTTGGACTACAACTCCCAGAATGCCCCAGCCAGCTGGCTGGGGCATTCTGGGAGATGCAGTCCAACACATCTGGAGCGCCCCAGGTTGAGGAAGGCTGCTTTAAAGGGTGAAACCAGTACCTTGAATTGTGCCTGGAAACTAACAGTCAGCCAAAGTAAACGAAGTAATATGGTTTGAACGCCTACGTCCAAATGTTCTAGCTGCCCCATTCTGTACTAGTTGCAAGAGCTTTAAAGGTCAAAAGCAGCATCTTATTTTGAGCTTGGAAACTTTAAGTTTCTCCCCAGAGTCTTAGCAAAAGACCAACATACCTATTATTTTCACTTTTCGCATTTCCGCACAAATGGGCTCAAAGGGGCACGGAACGCAAGGAGAACGGCAAGACACAGCAAAGCGACGAGGCCATAAACAGCCTGCCGACAACCCATTTCAAAATATAATATAGCAATTTTCAGATGAACTACCAGATTCTATGCTTTTGGAATGATTTTTTTTTTATCATCCCGCTCCCCCCTGCAATATATCAAAATCTGCATTTTAAAAAGTCCCTTCTTTTGAATATCATTTTAAAGGTCTTGCATCTAAAGATTGTTTTGATATTAAAGTGCCGCCTCCTACAAAGTAATATTACTGTGAGCTACGTTGAGTTTTCTGGCATTCCAAAGACTGAAATGTTAAGAACACTGAGATTTGAAAAATGTAGACAGGTCCAACAATTGCATTTTCGATTTAAACGAGAACGAAAGAACTTCTGGATGTGGGGAATAAAGTCTGACATTGACAAATCCACTCTGGGGCTGATTTATTTTCTATTCTCAGGAAAGGAGAGTTTCAATTGCCTCTGACAAAGCTCTTGAGAAAGTGAATTATCTCTGTTCTTATAGAAGGTGACCCACATTGAGGGATTGGCGCGGTAGCCACACAAAGATATTCTGAGCGAGAGCTTGAACCCGCAAAATATTAGTGTCGCTTTGCAGGAGTCTTGTTTGTATGAGGCATCTTTCTCCAAGTTGGTGCCCTCTGGATGTGTTGGACTACAACTCCCATAACCCCCATCCAGGACAGCGAGTGATGGTGCTGGCTGGAGGTGATGGGAGTTGTAGTAGAACACATTCCTCCAGGTTGGGGAAAGCTCACATGAGACTGCAGAATCTGAGCTGTCACTTGACACTAAGTTGATGGTTCCTTTGCTCAGGGTGCAATCTGCTTACCAACCAGTAAGCTCCGTTGAACTTAATGGGGCTTCTACCTGAATAGGCATGTATAGGACTGCAAGGTTAGCAGCTGTTATTAATTCAATGGAACCCACTTCCAGGTAAGCATGGACAATTGCCCTGGATAGCCGAACGTCCACTCCAGAAAGTTGCCCAGCTCCCCAAAGGCATAGATTCCTGAGGCCATGGTTTCCTGTGAACACCTGCGTATCTTTGCTCTCAGAGACTCCCAGGCAGTCCTCAATCTAAAGGCAGGGCTGGTGCCAGACTATTTTGCACCCTAGGCAAGGTGAGCTACTTTCAGCCCACCCACCCCAAAATGCCAACTTTGATTTTTAAGAACATATGTTTCCTGGAAAAAACAAGAAGCACAAAACTTGAAACTGCTAAATTTATTTTAAAGTGCAAGAAATACATCATGCCAATTATAGCAAACAAATTGGAAAGGAACATCTATGGGTCTAAAATGCATTATTTAATAGGAATATCACCTCCAAATCATCCCCCCCAACTCACACACGCACGCGCACACACACTCAGCATCACTCACTCCAAACAAACACACACATGAACACATGCATTCACTCAAAGACCCCATGATGCACCCCATTCACCCATACATTCTCTCTCTCTCTTCCGGGCGCGTTCTGGAAGTCCAAACATGGAGCTGCCCCACCCCCATCCCAGCGTCCCTGGCTTTGCTTCGGCTGGGCAGGCGTGGGGCGCCATCTCGCCCGCCCAGGCCCAGCTGAATCCTTGGGCCGGCTCACAGCCAACGCGTGTGCATGCTGTGCTGCCCTGGTGCCCCTCATAGCTTGGCGCTCTAGGCTGAGTGGCCTCTATGGTAGCACCGGCCCTGTCTAAAGGGACGCTACTCACTATGCAAGTTCAAAACTTTATTTTGCTCACACAGCACACGCACCATACAGTAAAGCCACATTTCTCTCTCTCTCTCTCTCTCTCTCTCTCTCTCTCTCTCTCTCTCTTCTTTCCTAAATGTCTACACTGCCCAATAGCCAAAGTCCTCTGGGCAGTTCACCAAAGTTAAAACTCAAAATGACAACGTGATTAAATATAAAACCTTTAAAAGTTTAAAGCTGAATAAAGCCAGAAAGTAAATCTGCAGCAGTATTATATATACAACCCATTTAAAAACAAAACTGAAGGGCTAAAAAGCCTGTTGTGGACTTAAAGGACTAACAATAAAAAGACCGAAAAGTAAAGGCTGACCTCTGCTTAGCAGCTACCTGCCTCTCACCTCATTAGGTGGGGGCACCTGGAGGAGGCCACTGAAGATGATCTTAGGGTCCGGGCAAGTATATGGTGGAGGAGACGATGCTTCAGATAACCTTGCCCCAAACTGTTTAGGCATTCAAAGTTAATGCCAGCACTGTGAATTGGGATGGGAAACAGATCACAGAGTGGTGGTGTAACATGATCATATTGATCAGTTCCTGTTAAAAGTCTTGCTGCCCTGTTTTGGACGTGAATAATGATTCCTAATTTTTATTTAACTTGCCTGGAGTGGTGCAATGCTATGTCTATTTCAACAAAATTCTAGTCAGTTTCACCAAAGATGATAATCAGATCCAGAACATGATGGACAGGGTCTGGCCTGATCATCTTGTCGCTCTCCAGTGACCCAGAACCAGCTCTTCCAATGTGTTGAACTACAATTCCCATCATGCTGTCAGGGGATGATGGGAGTTGTAGTCCAACACATTGAGAGGACACCCAGTTGAGGGAGGTTG
This sequence comes from Elgaria multicarinata webbii, assembly GCF_023053635.1. NCBI lineage: Eukaryota > Metazoa > Chordata > Lepidosauria > Squamata > Anguidae > Elgaria > Elgaria multicarinata. The sequence continues at coordinate 18,520,893 of NC_086188.1, read as the reverse complement.
CTGGAGTACCTATGGGTTGTAGGACTATGATGGGGAAAGCTATACCAAAGCATTTTTTTAAAAAAAAGTTTCTAGCCTGTCTTTCAGTCCCTCGTAAAGAAGGAAAAATGAAAAGCACAAAGTCATTTCCTCCCACTTTAGAGGTTACCTTTTAAGATGATTCATTTTGATGCAGACGGGCCGCACTTTATGATAATGCTTGAAAACTTATATTTGGTTTAGTGCCAAGCACGGAGCCTTACGACACTCTGGTGGAGAAATAATGTTTGGTAAAAAGACGAAGTAGGAACAAGATTTGCCTCCTGCATTCTTCATTGTGGGGGTGGAGAGTGATTGAGCAGCAATGTCAAAAAATGTAATGTATGAATGGATTGGATTAATTGATTTAAAAAGCGCTCTTCATTCAGTGGGCGGCATTTTAAAAAACAAAACAAAATTAATTATTTTTAATGTAAGTGCTTACAAATCCATGTCTTGCTGGCACCTTCTGAGAAGAGGCCTTCCGCTTACACTCTGACGCAAGAGGGATGACTCCATGTTGACAGTGCAGCACAGGAAAGTGCCTTGTGCCTGGTCAAACCAGTGAAGTATTTGAAGGAATGCCTCGCCCTTTATTAGCCTGCCTGTGCCTTTAGGTCTATTTTTGTGAACCGCCCAGAGAGCTTCGGCTATTGGGCGGTATAAAAATGTAATAAATAAATAAATAAATAAATAAAGGAGATGCCCATCTCGCTCTGTCCCTGGGGGAGGTCAGGGTGGCCACTTATGCATTGCCAAAACAAAAGCGGACAGAGATTTGCATTAAATCCTCATATACTCCTTTATAAGTAGAGTTGCACATTTGGAAATAAATACTATACTATAATTTAAATAGAAATACAATAGTAGGGAAAGCTGTGACCAGGTTTTTGTCTATATGTTGTCTTTGCTCCAGAGTGGCTCCGAATCCGTGCTGTGTCCGTTATATGACACAATTGCCGATTTGGAGCCACCCCGGGGCAAAGCTGAAGATGCAGAGCAGAAAAGTTGGGGATTTACCCCAAATTTCCCTACCTGAGTGAGGTCAGCAGAGGTCTTCCCTGTCTGATCTCACTTGGGTGCTGCTCTGGCGGGTGTTCCCGGGTGGAAGATGACCTGCCATTGGTTGTGGAGGCCATGAAGGCAGTGTCCTGACTAGGCCTGTTCCCCTTAGGTTGGGAGAAGGAGTTTCAGGTGATCAATCAGAATCAATTCTGAAGCCGAAGAAATGGCATCAGAAACATACCCGCCTATACGGGGAGTGGGGGAGGTGAATCCCATGGGCTCTTCACCAGCTGGGAATGAACCTTCGCTAGACCTTATCTCTGACAATGTTAACAACACACAGCCTGTGGGAAATCAGTATTCTTCCGAGGAGGAGGGCACTTCAAGGCTAGCTTCTCTCTTCAGTACCAGTCTCCTTAAAGCGTTCTGTGAAAAGGCTTTCCGTTCTTCTTGAAAGGACAGTTGTCTTGCTTAGTTTGCATAGTTTTGCCTAGAGGAAAGTTCCTAGAGGTTGGACTCTCTCCAGGTGGGAAGAGATGTTTATAGCCTGAATAAAGCTTTCTTTATTGTTTCTCAATAAGGCGGGAGGTTTTGGGAAACATGACAGGCAGCGACCCTAATAGCCACTTGGAAAGCCCATGTTCCCTCGCTCTGTCTGCATAACCTGTTGCCATCCCGCACCAGTGAACCTGCAGGGTTTGGGGGTGGAGCGGTGCCAACTCAGCACTGTGAAGACAGCCCCCAGGTGACTTGTGTGCCTACTCAGTCTAGTCTCTGGGTGGGGCTAAGTGTTCAGGGGTGGGGGAGCTCCACAGCCCCTGCTCTGCTCTCTGGCCCCTACAGAGTTTCTTTGAAATGGAATTCAGCCCAGGGGCTGAAAAAGGCTCCCCACCTTGGCTTCTAGTGTAGAATCCACAAATCCCTCTGTCTAGAAATTCATCCCTGGTCATTAGGATGTTACAAACGGTTAGGCAAGGAGGTTTCAATCTCTCCCTTCAACACTTCACTGGCCAGGCTGAGGACGTGAAGTATGAAAGCCTTTAATGCCTTGGACTCTCGGAGTTTATTAATGGCCCACAGTGACAATCTGGAGGATACGGTGCTACTTTAAAGGCTTAATGTGTGTGTGTGGAGGGGGAGCAGATGTCTCTGGAAAGCCAACGCCGGCTGGCTTTCAATAAAAGGCTCCATTTGCAAATGATACATGGAGGAGCGGCAGGCAAGCCATGGAAATAATGAGGTCAATCTCCTTGAACCAGCTTTAGAGAACTGCAGGTGTGTGAGTCCACTCAATAGCAGCAAAGAATCTTATCTCAACGTTCTCCCCATGACACCTTCGCAAAGCGTTCTGGAATAAGTGTGTACAGCCAATAAGATTGGTGTGTGTGTGTGTGTGTGGGGGGGTTACCCCTTAAGGGCACAAACCTATTTAGACAGAAAAAAGGCCTACAACTCCCAGCATGCCCCAGCCATCCAAACTGGTGGCCATCACTACAGGGGTTTGAACCAGGGGTGTTGCTGGGAACTTAAAAGATTTGGGCTCAAACTGTTCCTTAGGCTCAATGGAAAGACACCCCCCTTTAAACTTAATGGCTCCCTTCCCAACTGTGACCCAGTTGTGAAAGAGAAATAACGTGTTTGGCTTGGGGTGGGGCGGGGCAGTCTGACAGGGCATTTGTGCAGTTGGAAGATTTGCTTTAATGTATGGGCAACTCCACATTTCTATTCAGAAGTAAGCTTCATTGCTCCATAGGACATACTTCGACGTACACGAACATAGGATAGCAGCCTAGGATGCTGCTTTTATTCTGCAATTTTGCTGTGTTTTTATATGTATTTTTCATTTATTTGTTTTATCATTTTTAATTTCTTTTACAAAAAAAGTTTTTATCATACTATATAGAAGTTTTCTCTTTCTTTCTTTCTTTTCTCTCTTCTTCCCCCTTTTCTTTTCCCTTTTTTACTTTCTGTTTCTCCATCTTTCTTTCTTCCTTCCTTTCCCTTTCTTTGTTCTTTCTTTCCTCCCGCCCACTTTCTTTCACACGAGGGCGCTCAAGGGCCTCTCATTCCCGGCCTGGCCTCTCTTTCCCGGCAACTCACTTTTTCCCGAGCAAAGCGAAGGCGGGAGCCGCTCTGCGCCTCGTTTCTATGGTTTCCACGGCGGCGAGGAGAGTCGTTCGGGCGGAATGGCAGGTAACCACCAATCCCAGGCTTCCCCGCCCCCTTCCCAACCTGAGGGCAAAGGCACAATGAAAGTATACCAACATTTCCGGTTCTGTTGGAAAGCAATTGATCCAAATAAATCATAAGGAAAAAAAGAAAAAGAAAAGCGAACTATAAATCTTCCTGCCTTTATGAGAGGCAGAGGGCAGGGTACAGCGCAAATGTTGGGGAGATGTGTGCAGCGGGTCCGCTTCTTCTATAATCTCCCCTTTGCCCCGCAAATGGCGTCCCTTCACATGGAAACCGGAACTGTACCTCTGGCCTTGCCCCCTTCCAAATCCCTATGCCTCGGAGGACATTCAGAAGGCTCGACGCCCCGCCTCTCAAGGGGAGGGGCGCTCTCTCTCTCTCAGCCAATGGGAGGAGAGGGGCAAGGAGTAGCAAGTTAGGCTGTGATGGCTGAGGTGAGGGGCAGAGTCTTTTTTTTCAGTCAGGGAGGGGGGTGGCGAGCAGCGAACGCCGGTCGCCCCTGAGGCGAATCCTCCGCTCGAACAAAGAAGCCCGGCCAGCCGCCCTGAGCCTGCCCACGTAGGCGCCTGCTCTCCCCCATTTGTGGGGCAGCCCCCCCGTCCTGGGAGGGGCACCCCCGAAGCCTTGACCCTCCCACTCTCCATTCCTCACGAAGCGCTCCCCCATCAAGAGTAGGGCCCCTGAACCCCCACCCTCACAAGAATAGGGCTCCTGAACAACCCCCCAAGAATAGGGTCCTTGAACCCCCACCCCCACAAGAATAGGGCTCCTGAACACCCCCCCCAAGAGTAGGGCCCTTGAACAACTCCCCCAAGAATAGGGTCCCTGAACCCCCACCCCCACAAGAATAGGGCTCCTGAACAATCCCCCAACAAGAATAGGGCTCCTGAACAACCCCCCAACAAGAGTAGGCCCCCTGAACCCCACCCCCCCACAAGAATAGGGCTTCTGAACAACCCCCCACAAGAATAGGGTCCCTGAACACCCCCCCCCACAAGAATAGGGTCCCTGAACCCCCACCCCCACAATAATAGGGCTCCTGAACAACCCCCCCAAGAGTAGGGCCCCTGAACAACCCCCCAAATTAGGATTTCTAACCCCCCCCTTCCAAATGTATATTGCATTCTGTTAGGCTCCTTCCTTCCCTTGCAACTTCCCCACCCCAAATACCGCCCCCTCCAGCCCAGGGCTCAATATCTTTCCTTTCCCTGAACGCCCCCTTCCTTCCCTTTTAATTCCCCCCTCCCCAATATCACGCCTCTCTGTCCTGAGTTCAAGATCTTCCGCAAAGGAAAACAAAACAAAAACACCCATCTCTTGTTTCTCATTCACCCCGCCCCCGCCTTATACTGAGTTTCTCAGTTGTGCCAATAATAATAATAATAATAATTACTGCTAGTCCTAGTTCTCTTTGGCTCCAGGATGTTTCAAACGCTGCCTCTTCACTCCCCCAAATAATGCACAATAGCACCTTTCGGGTCTGAACGCCCTCCCTCCAAAATATTTATCTCTTTAAAAATAAAACTCTGAGACCAAAGCTTACCCACCCCCATCCCACCCAATGTTTGAGGCAACTTGAGAGGGGCTTTTTATAGTCTTCCCCACATAAAATTGGGAATCCTTAACTGCCCCTTTCTCCGTTGTCCCCTAAGCCTCGTTACAGCCAAAGAACTCTTAGCAGGCCGCTGCCCATCCCAATCTCCACCCCATACTGCCTCTTCTGTTCCCCAGGACTTCTGCCTTTCGAAGCTTTTGAGGGCCCAGCAGAACTTCACCTCAAGAATAAAGCTGTGTTTGTCCCCGTAAAAATCTTCAGATCACCTCGAGTCCTCTGGATCCAAGCAGTTTTGTGCACCTGCAGTTTTGGAAGGGGAAGTGTCCTTTTCCCCATTTTAATTTTACATCCACCCCCCCCACCCGCTCCATCTCAACACTTTCCCATTGCCAAGGACAAACAGATTGTGGAAGTTGGAGTCAAGACTTGGGGACATGCTAAGGAACCTATAGCATTCCCCCCCCCCCCGAGGAAAGACCTAATAGGGGCTAGATGGTTCTTTTAGGTTTCTCTGATTGGATCCCCCAGTGTTGCATCTGAACGCTGCATACTTCCACTTAGCTAGCCCTCCCACTAGGGATTTTTCCCTGGAGTAGGGAGAGGAGGTCCAAGTGCACCCTTGTTAGTTGGGTTGGCTGTCCTGGGTTTTCGCCATGGCTGGCGCCATTGCATCTCGCATGAGTTTCAGCTCTCTGAAGAGGAAGCAGCCCAAAACCTTCACGGTGCGGATTATTACCATGGAGGCAGAGATGGAGTTCAACTGCGAGGTAAGGATTGTGGGTGCATGCTCTCTCTGGGGTCCTTGTGATTAAATGTTGCTAGTGGTGGCTAGTGTAGCTTCAAGTTCAGTATGTGGCCTTCAAAATTGCTTAATTAATGCCCCTTTTCAGCATGTAACTCCTCTGCTGAGGGAATTGCACTGGCTGTCTTTTCGCTACCAGGCCAGGTTTAAGGTAATAGTACTAGTGTGTTGTTGTTGTTTATTCATTCAGTCGCTTCTGACAAATCGTGACTTCATGGACCAGCCCACGCCAGAGCTTTCTGTCGGCTGTCGCCACCTCTAGCTCCCCCAAGGTCAAGTCTGTCACCTCCAGAATATCATCCCTCCATCTTGCCCTTGGCCGGCCCCTCTTCCTTTTGCCTTCCACTTTCCCTAGCATCAGTCTCTTCTCCAGGGTATCCTGTCTTCTCATTATGTGGCCAAAGTACTTCAGTTTTGCCTTTAATACCATTCCCTCAAGTGAGCAGTCTGGCTTTATTTCCTGGAGTATGGACTGGTTGGATCTTCTTGCAGTCCAAGGCACTCTCAGCATTTCCCTCCAACACCACAGTTCAAAAGCATCTATCTTCCTTCGCTCAGCTTTCCTTATGGTCCAACGCTTGCAGCCATAGGTTACTACTGGGAATACCATTGCTTTAAGTACTAGTGTACAAAGCCCTAAACAACTTGGGAGCAGGATACCAGAGAGAGGGCCTTCTCCCTCACCAACCTGCCCTGCCACTGATGTCATCTAAAGGCAGGATCCTGGTGGTTCCACATGGACCTATGGTCCAGTTGGCGTCCACCAGGAGAAGAGCCTTCAATGTAGTGGCCCCCTTGCTCTGGAACTCCCTGCCTTTGGAGGTCAGGCAGGCGCCAACGTATTGTTTTCGGTGCCTCCTGAAAACATTGCTCCAAGAAGCTTTTCCAGAATGGCCGGCTGTGGTTCAATCTGTACCTTGTTCTTTTAAAATGTAATTTTGAATGATGTTTTTATTCTTTCATTCTCTTTGTTCATCGCTCCAAAATCTTTGAATAGGAAGTGGTATGTAAATATTGTAAACCGCCCAGAGAGCTTCGGCTATTGGACGGTATAAAAATGAAATAAATAAAATTAATTAATTTTAGCTAGTGTACTTGTGATGGTAAAGAGCCTAATGCGTACATGTGTAACTACTAAACTATGGCGGCCTTCCTTTTCCGCCCCAGGAGAAGCCACTGGGAGAGGAGAAATGGCATTGTGTGAGTGTGTATGCTTAACAGGGGAGACATGAGAGAGGTTCCCAAAATAGTGCATAGTACAGAGAATGTGGATAGGGAGACATTTCTCTCTCTCGCTCATAATACATCCCATGAAGCTAATTGGTGAGAGCTTCAGGACACATAAAGGGAAGTACTTCACACACAGTGCATTGTTGAATTTTGGAATTCACTATTACAAGATGTGGTGATGGCCACCAATTTGGATGGTTTTAAAAGAGGATTAGACCAATTCCTGGAGGAGAAGCCGATCAGTGATTGCTAATCCTGATGGCTATGTGCTGCCTCCAGTAATCAGAGGCAGTAAGCCTAAATACACCAGTTGCTGGGGAACATGGGTAGGAGGGTGCTTTTGCAGTCATGTCTTGATTGCAGGTCTCTTGTTGGCAAGTTGTCGGCTACTGTGTGAACAGAATGCTGGATTAGACGGACACTTGGTCTGATCCAGCAGGGCTCTTCTTAAATTCTAACCCAGTGGTTCCCAAAGTGGGCGGTACTACCCCCTTGGGGGCAGTGGGATTGCATAGGGGGGCGTTAAGAGGCAAAGAGGCAGCAGGGGGGCGCTCAAGGTGGTCTTTTCCGTACCAGGAGGACATTTCTGATTGCTCTCCTGCACTATGGAGAGTGATTCAGAAGCTCCTGGTTGCATTTCCAACATCATATTTGGTGGAACGTAGTTTTAGTGTGGTCTGCCTACTTCTCTCCAAGCAAAGAAATTGACTCCAGATTACTAAACGTGGTGATTTAAGACTCATGTTAAGTGACTTTAAACCAGACATTGGGAAACTGGTATCACTTCATCAAGCCCATCCATCACATTACAGAATAGTGAGGTACTCTATCTCCCCTAGATACTAAATGTGATACCTAATATTCTTGCTAAATGACTATCAGACTTTGAAAAGATGGTATCACTGTATCACGTTCATCAATTATCTTTAATTGAATAAACTAAAAAAATGTAATTGGATTTTTAATAAATATTCAATTAATTGTTACTGTTTTGAATTTTATTGTTATTATCTTCCTTGGTGGGTCGTTGAAAACCACTATTCTGAATAATGATTTTTATAGGGTAGGGCAGGGAGCGCTGGGCATGAGTTTGTGGGACCAAGGGGGCGGTGACCTGAAAAAGTTTGGGAACCAGTGTTCTAACTCATCGCCTGCCTGCTGCTTCTGCACTCCATATTGCTCCCCCCCCACCTCTTTCCCATAGAGTCCCAAATGCATGCTTATGAGAGGGGGTATAGATTAACGACGGTTATGGGTAGAACAACTAATGTGTACAAATCGGCCACTCACAATTTTCAGTTGGAAATCCAAAGATTAATAATGAATTTAATTTAGAAGTTCTCTCCTTGGATTAATTATCAGAGTAAAGAATGTTCCCGGATAGATTTATGGAGAACCTCTTAAAGCATTTATTTTGGTGGATTTTTGATTATTAGACATTCAAGGCCTGGCTGCTTTTTCAGCCTTTCTGTCCTACTCACAGCCTCAATGTTCATTTTGAAGCTAGTAGTGCCAGCTGGTTTGATTGTTGCACAGTTCAGTAATTGTGAAAATTAAGAGTAAATTAAATAAACTTACATTAGTGCTATTAGAAAATAAAATTCTCCTATAAAAAGCTGTGCAATGATTCTGAAGTGACGTGTAAGACGATGTGAGCTTTCAGTTGGTGTCCTTAGCAAGTTTGCATGTCGTAGTTGTTTCGAAGGAATGAGCTTTTAAAATTAAGGCCAACAAGGAAAACAAGTAGTATTTTGGTACTTTGAGGAGTGAGGCTGTATTCAATTTGTATACGCTTACCTGGGAAGAAATCCCATTGAACTGAATTGGACTTACTTCTGAGTAGGTGTGTGTAGCCTTACGCTGTGAGACATTTATTGTGACAAGCTTTTATGGGTTAGAGCAGCGGTTCTCAACCTGTGGGTCGTGACCCCTTTGGGGGTCGAACGACCCTTTCACAGGGGTCGCCTAAGACCATCAGAAAACACATATTTCCGATGGTCATTTATTTGTAATTAGAAATAAATATTTCACAATATATAATTACATTTGTTTTTGTGATTAATCACTATGCTTTAATTATGTTCAATTTGTAACAATGAAAATACATCCTGCATATCAGATGTTTACATTACGATTCATAACAGTAGCAAAATTACAGTTATGAAGTAGCAACGAAAATAATTTTATGGTTGGGGGTCACCACAACATGAGGAGCTGTATTAAAGGGTCGCGGCATTAGGAAGGTTGAGAACCACTGGGTTAGAGCTACATTATCAGATGACTGGCATGGTCATCTAAGTATGTAGGTATATGTACCCAAGTATAGAGAGAAGGGGGAAAATTACACAGTGAGTCCACAATGCCAAGAAATACAAGAGATAGTTGTAGGTTGCCTCGTTGGACTATGTGGCATACAAATGAATACAGAATCGAATCAAGTCTCAAATCAGTTTGGTTGGGATCGACTTGGGGATGAATAGGCATAGCCAGATCGACAGTGCAAATAAAGTTATTTTTATGGTGAGCAAGAAATTCTCAGGATTTGTCAAGGCCAAGTCTATGTCAAATTTGCTACTGAATTTCCAGTTCAGCAGCTTTACATTGGAATGCTTTTCAATGAGCTATAGACCAGCAGAGGGAGTTTGGTACTCTTCATTTTAGAAGTGCCCTGGGGAGACTTCAGGCTAAGATCAACGAATATCGTAAAGAAGCTCAAAACACTGTGAGCACAGTTTGAGATACTTTGAAAAAATATGTGTAGGTGTGTATGTAGCAGCAAACCAAAAGCTGCCATGTCACGACTACTTGGCTGGCTGCTGTGTTGATGTGATCCCCTTCTCTAAAGATGAGGAAGGACCTAGCAGCACCTTGTCCAGGGGGAGTTGTGGTGCAATGCACCTTGCTTATTTATTTGGGGTGCAATCCTATGCATGTTTAGACAGAAAAAAGTACTACAACTCTACATAGTGCTACATTTTTTTCTGTTTAAACATGCATACGATTGTATCTTTATTTATTGCATTTCTAGAGCACCCATCAGCCGAAGTGCTCTGGGTGGTTCACAAATCAAGACTCCGAGCCTTAAAATACAATAACATAGTAAAAGATAATATAATCCCCCCCCCAAACATCAGTTCAAAACAGACTGAAACGCAAGCCACCCAGGGTTCCCTGCAAGAGGAAAAATGGCGGGATCTAAATGTAATAATAAAGAAACAAATAAACTAAAACCAAGATAAAAGCCAGCAGCAGTGCAAAGATAGAAAAATGAATTAACATATTTTTAAAAAACTGAATGACTAAAAGCCTGGGAGAATAAAAAGGATTTCACTTGGTGCTGACGGACCACAACGTAGGTGCTAAGAGAGCCACTCTGAGTTCATTCCACAACTGGGGTGCCAGCACTGAAAAGGCACTTTTCCTTAGTATCTCCCTGCCTCATGTCATTCAGCAGGGGAACACGGATAGGTGCCTCTGAGGGTGATCTTAGGGACTGGGCAGGTATTTACCTTTCCCATCAGGACTGTCAAGGGGGCAGGTGAACAAGGTGCTTCCCCACATGCCCCCTTCTCCCCCACCTTGTGCACAGGCAACTCACTGCTGTTAATGCCACCTTCTCATGCTGCTTGGAAAGAAAGTGCGCACAGCTGCAAGTCCTCCTGTTTCAGGCAATTGGCTGCGTGATGCTTCCTTCTCCAAGGGCCCGAGGAGGAGGTAGTGGATAGCCAAGCCAGGCAAGAGCCTAGCGCTGCATTTGATTTGCTGCTATGCTCCAGGCCTCGCATAAGCTTTTAAGTGTGATCTCAAAGCATATTCACAGTGCTTTGAGCTGCTTCTTCAGCCACTGGCAACTATCAAGGCAATCATCTGTACCGATTTGCATTTCAATTCCCTTTGACAACACCGTTTATGTCTCCCCTCCACCCTCACTCTCCAGCATGTGTGTATACATATCTGCCAATTTGCAGATAACTCTTCATGCATCTGATGAAGTGTACAGTGCCCACGAAAGTTTATGCCAGAATAAATGTGTTAGTCTTTAAGGCGCCACAAGACTCTTTGTTGTTCTCGAGGTACATCTGCCTTGGACTCTGATAACAGAGTCACCTTTTTGCTCTTGCCGGCTTTGGTAGCTGCTGGCATCTTGTTTCTTTACACTCAGAAATGTTGGGGCACTCTTGGACAGTAGTTCAACTACTTTTCATGTAGTTGCATGGTAATCATAGCTACTTCATGAAAAGTAGATTAGACTACTTAAACTATTTCTGCAAGGTAGTTTGTAGTTTAACTTCTAACAATAGTAAATAACTTCCACCCATTAGGGGAAAGCTCGCTCTAAAATCATGCTAAAAGCTCCGTTTAAATACCAATAGATCACAAAGAAAAATGCAAACGTGTTTGCCCGTGGCACTTCTTTCCATTCTCACAGCTAATTGCTAGCAGGGTGCTTGGAGTGCCACATTTCTAAGGGGTCTGGATGTACTTAAAATATTGTAGCATTTCAGCTTGACCCAGGAAGAGAACAACTGCACCAGCTGGATGGGGAGGCCTGCATAGAACTACTATTTTGCATCAGTTATATTTCCAGGCTCAATTTAAAGTGCCCATCTGAATCTTTAAAGCCCTGAATGGATTAGGACCAGGTTATTTGAAGGATCCATTTGAAATTGCTCCAGCCTTAAGACTGGCCTCAGAGACCATCATTTCTGGTTTGTCACAGGGTTGACCAGGTTTTGGGCAAGAGAGACAGGACCTTTTCAGTGCTTGTCCCACACTTGTGGAAAGAGCTTCAGCCATTGGTCGTTATAGAAATGAAATAAATACTCCCCCAAGAATTCCGCTTGGTTCATTCGCTTGCATCCATTTAAGCAGACCCTACATGGCTTTTTAAACCCACTAAACTTTTTGTTGATCTACACAGTGGTTTTGTGGATTGGGAGTTGGTAGCACTGTCTTACAGTGGTTCAAATCCTGATTGCAGGATAGTGTCCAGAGAGTAGCATTGATTGATTTGATTTATTACATTTATAGCCAAAGCTCTCTGGGCGGTTTACAAAAGTTAAAAACAGTGAACATTAAAAAGTATACAAAATTTAAAACCATCAAAAACAAACAGTATAAAAACAATGGCATCCATTTAAAAACAGCAGTTCTGGGGTCCGTTAAAAAACAAACTTAGCGTTTGTTTTGATGAGCGACTTTATCTCAGTCCTTGGCAATTACGCTGTTTATAACACTTTTTTTTATACCACCCAATAGCCAAAGCTCTCTGGGCGGTTCACAAAAATTAAAACCATGAAAAACATAATAAAACAATCAACAGTCTAAAAACACAAATACAAAATACAAAAAAACAGCCCTGAGAATAGGTGGGTTTTAAAACGGGGAAGAGGTGGGCTTGAGGCCAAAGGCAAAAAAAGCGAATGTCCTATGTGTGAGGAAGTGATGGCGAAAAGTCCTCAGTTGCATTGAAGGAAAAGAACCACTATCTAGCTTCTAGATGACTGACATAGAGGGAGTCAAGGGACAGTATCTTTCGCCCTCAGACTACTAGCGCCCATGGCAATGTGGGCTTTATGCTAGTAGATAAAGAAAATGAAACAATGCATTCTCATTTTGAAGAAATACAGAAATGAAATCACGCTGTTGGGTGCAGCGAGGTACTATTTTGTCCCAATGCTATTTAACACACACACACACACACACACACACACACACACACACACACACATATATATATATGAATGAAGTTGTTGGGTGCGGTCCATAAGGGTTTGGGAGTGAAGTGTCACCAGTACGCTGATGACACCCAGCTCTGTTTCTCTATTAAATCTGAATCAGGAGAGGCTGTGCATGACCTAGACCAGTGCAGTGGTGGGCTGAATGAGGACCAGTAAGGCAGGTGCTATGGGTAAGTGGTTCTCCTGTTTGGGAATTACGGGGTGTAAAAAATAAGCCAAGGGCAAGGGCGGAACCAAGGAATCTTCTATAATATTGTTAGTAAAAGGTTTATTGAAGTGCCAGGTGCCTACGCGTTTCGAACGCGGTTGCGGTCTTCCTTAGGGCTTTATAACGTTAGTGCAGTTTATAATGCTAGCAGCTTCTGCAGACAACTGCACTAACGTTATAAAGCCCCGAGGAAGAACGCAACCGTGTTCGAAACGCGTAGGCACCTGGCACTTTAATAAACCTTTTGCTAACAACATTATTGTAGAAGATTCCTTGGTTCCGCCCTTGCCCTTGGCTTATTTTTTACTCCCCTATGGGTTTTTCCTTCTTTTCGGAATTATGGGGTGCCTGTTCTGGAAGAGGCGCACTCCCACTGAAAGAGCAGGTACACAGTTCCTTAATTCATCATTGACTTTGGGGGCCCAAGTGAGCTCTGTAGCACGGAGTGCCATTTGTAAGCTTTGGCTAGTACATCAATTATGCTCATTCCTGGACACCTTCTTGTCTTTCATGTGTTACTTCTTAAAGTTTCACTGCTCTCCTTTACTAGCCTCTGATCTCTCTCCCCCCCCCCCCCCGCCCCACGCCATAAGCCCTTGGGACCAGGGCTGTGACACTTCTCAGTGTTAATTGGTGATAAATGAGTAGTACTAGCTGGCTTAAAATGGATTGGTGAGTCTTACGCAGACCGAATTCCATTACATTCTATGCCGAGAATAAAAAGGTCTCTGATTGCATCGAAGCCTGGTTTTGTGTGTTGGTTTAACATCCAAAGCCCTTAAACTCCTGTATATTTTTAAACGGTTTCAATTTTCAACCCGGGGGGAGTAGTTTATATAAAAAAACAGTTGACCCTGTTTAATTAGTTCAAAGTAGTTCTGATAATTTTTACCAAAATGTAGTTGTAGTTTAAGAGCTTTTAAAATAGTTAGGGCCCATCGATGGGTAGGGCATCCTGAGTATGCACAAATGGGTTTAGCTGACGTAGATCTGTGCACACCTTGCTTATTGCAGGCAGATTTCTGACTTGCTTTCTATTTTGCTTCTGTAGAGTATGATATGGTTTAAGGATTGTGTGAAAGGTTTATGACTTGGGCAGAACAGTGTATGCAGAAAATAGAACAATTTTTTTAGGCAAATTAAACATAAAGCTACATTTTAACTAATACTCTGATAGCATCACAAGTGAAAGTCCACTAGATCATTCTTGAAGACCGTTAGAAGTCCCATGTTGGATCAGACCAAGGGTCCATCTAGTCCAGCAAAGTCAAGTCTGGCTCTCATCTTTGAAAGGCTTGTCTGTAGGTTATGTGCATGAAGATAGGTCAGTCCAGATTTATTTATGTATTTTATTTAAAATATTTCTTGGTTGCCTTTCAAGGCAGAAGACCTATCAAGGCAGCTTATAGTAGTAAAATTCGGATGATAGTGACAGTATAATCCTCTATATGTCTACTCAGAAGTAAGACTGGTTGAATTCAGTGGGTCTTACTCCTTGGAATGTGTATGCAGGATTGTAGCTTGAGCCAAGGGAATAATTTCCATCATCTTATTTATAAATGTTTAACCTTGGTTTTTCACTGCAAAATAGGAGTCCTAAAGCATATTATGACAAATTGAAAATAAAATATAATCACCCTTAAAAACTGTCCATAGGGTCTACTTCCACGACAAAACACTGCAACCAAAAGCTTTCTTTGAAGGTGGAATTATCATAATCCCTTCTCTTGAGGTCCTAATGAACAGCAGGTTTAATACACAAGGAAAATAGGTTCTTGTTATATCCACTGTTGCCAGCCAGATGGATCTGATATGGGAAGATCAAAGGGAGTGCAAATTTATTTTTTTCCATATACATAAAGGAACAAAATATAGAAGGCAAGGCCGTTTGGCCTATCATAGCTGTCTTTTATTTGCTATCTTTTTAAAGCCAATAATTTCACAAAGTTTTCCATGCCCTTCAACTATTTAGCTGCCCTTCTAAGTCTCAGCATTATCACATTTGGCATGAGTTCACCACTTCGGTATGTGGCATTATAGATGAAGGTGTTCAGTTGACTTGTGTAAAGGTGTTTTCAGAATCTCCACCTTTTCTGTGACTTTTTTTAGTTCTGAATTCTTATTCTGTGGAGGTGCCACTATACTCCCTGTTGATTTCCTGACCTTAATACTCTTGGCAGCGAGTGCTTTTGTAGGTCTTGAGTTAAAAGTAAAGTGAAAGCTTTATAAGCAGTAGTAACGGGGGACCATTTTCAACTGGCAAATTCATCAAGACTAACCTTGTATCATTACCAATTTGGGAGCTTAGTGCCAGCTAGTACTGAAATTAGTTCTCTATCTTAGCAGTCAGTAGATAACTGCTCATCGATGTACTACTTGGCACAGCAGTTAAACAAAGGCATTGATTTTCCGGTCATTTTGGGGGGGTGTCAGGTGACCTTCTTTGGGGTCACACAGGAAGAGGAATAAAAGTGTGTGTGTTCTATATCAAAGGACAAAGAGCTGAATGAGTGAGAGATTGCAGAGGTGTTTCTTGTGAAAGCCGCTGGAAGATCACAGTAATAATTTTCTTCTCTCTAGGTTTATATTGTAAAAAATAGTGAAGCAGCATAGAGCAAAGGTAGGCAATGTCTGCACTTCTCTGTACCATTGCCAAGTGAACACAGTGGCCCAAAAGCAGAAGTGCACTTTACCACACAAACAGGTGTGGTCCCCAGGTGGTTAGACTTCATAATAAAGCTGGTAAGGGCTTCACAGTTATGGAGTGCATGCACTCATGCTTAGCTTGGACTTTCCGTTGCAATATCCAAAGGGCAATGTAACATTACACCAGAGGTGTCAAATGCAAATGGGTTGGAGGGTCAATTTCACCACCCAGCATTGGATGCTCTGAGGCCTTGCTCATACTTACTCACAGAAAATACATTCCTTCTGAATTGAACATCGTCATAATTTTTACCCCTACTGGACAATGTAGAAAAAATATTCCCATTGTTCTGGCAGATGACCTGTTGCTGAACATTTATAGAAAGAATATGATAGTCAGAAGTAATTCTACATTGCTGTGTTCTAGAGACATTGGAAACAAGCATGTAGCAGTAGCCAGTGGCCAGCGGCCAGCTAGGCTCTTTGCCTTATACTTGAAATTGGTTCAGCAGTTTGTGTAGTGTCTGGCTGGGGCACCCCAGAGGCCCTGTGTAGACTGTGACGGTGCTGAGACCCACCTGAAGGTTGCCTGAGACCCACTGATGGGTTCTAACTCACAGTTTGAGAAATACTTTAAATTCAGACTCAGCTTGAAATGACAGCTGTTAAATGGCTGATAGAGTGCCCCAGTTTTCTAAAAGGTTCTCGGATTCTGTTGCTCCTGATGGCCGTAGTTGAGTTTTTAAAATATGCAATGCACGTCCGATCATATTTTTTTTATAAGTCTTACCTCATAATACATTGAAGGGCTTTCACAGTTCAGGAAACACAACTCTCAGATTCACACATTATATGCAGTTTGGGAATTACTTTGCATGAAAAGCCTATGCCTGGGACACATTGGCTTTGCATCCTCTTTTTTTTTTTTTTGATGAATTTTTTTTTTTGCACATCATTCATACGACAGTAACTTTGATACTTGCCTTTTTTGTGCATTCTCTTAGAGCAGTGGTTCCCAAAGTGGGTGGTACTGCCCCCTTGGGGCTGGTGGGATTGCATAGGGGGTGTTAAGAGGCAAAGGGGTGGCAGGGGGGCGCTCAAGGTGGTCTTTTCCGAGAAGCGCCTCTCCAGAAGGTCTTAAAACCCAGGGACATTTTAATCGGAGAAGGTAGTTTGGTCTCAAGCCATCTAGGGGAAGAATCCACACATGTATTAATACCGTTTAAGGAGAGTTCTTTTAACGGTGAATTGAAATGTTTCAAAAGCACCAAAACGCTAATGAAGAGACATACCCTGCTTGGTGTGCCCCGCCACACTGGCTGCAAAACAGAGGCGTTCGCTCTCTTTTCCCTCGCCCAGCACAGCCCCTTTTTCATTCTCAGCTCCTCAGCCCGGCCGCCACCGCCACTGCTTAGCCCGGGCGCCCAGACCAGCAGGATCCAGAGGAGTGCGGCCCCTTTAAATGGGAAGCACCCACCCCAGGCTTGCCGAGGAAGGGAGGGAAAAGAGAGTGAACACCTCTGTTTGCAGCCGGCGTGGTGGGGCACACCAAGCAGGGTATGTCTCTATTAGCGTTTTGGTGCTTTTGAAACATTTCAATTCATTGTTAAAAGGACTCTTCTTAAATGGTATTAATACATGTTTGGATTGAGGAGGGTCTTGTTGGCAGCACGGCTCCAGACAACTTGGGCTGATGGACCGCCTCTCCCGGCATGACCCTACCCAAATATACTACACTCATCATCTAAGGCCCTCCTCAAAGTGTCTCCTCCTAGCAGAGGTTTGCAAAAAATGGAGATTTTTTTTTTTAAAAAAATTAATTTAGGATACTGCTGTGATTGACCTGCGTTCTCTTGCAGCAGCATTTTGGCCCCTCGGGGTGCTCCTTGGTGCGGGGCTTGCCACTGCCATTAACCCCTCCCTCCCCGACCCCATTGGAATCCCAGGGGGCACTGGGCATGAGTTTGTGGAACCAAGGGGGCGGTTACCTGAAAAAGTTTGGGAACCACTGTCTTAGAGTATCTTATCTTAGTGTTTTCCCCCTTACACCTAGTTCAGACCTACAATTGAAATCGGAGCTTAGGAATGTGGCAATCTCTTCTATGTAGTGACTACCCCCCTGCCCAAACTCTCTCTCTCTCTCTCTCTCTCTCTCTCTCTCTCTCTCTCTTTCTCTCTCTCTCTCTCTCACACACACACACACACGCGCGCACACACAATATACTTGGTTTTACTGTTAAATAGGAATGTTTGTTACCAATCCAGGTTAAAATGAAACTGGGTGCACTTGTAAATTCACTTTGAAAATCCGTCTTTCTTAAAGTGAATTTTGGAGTGACTCCCTTTTCATTTTAACCTGTCCTAGCAATGATAGCAGCTAAAGCTGTAAATTGAGTAGTAGTGAGACTTGTGCATGAGAGGGAAAAGGCAGGAATGGGCGTGTGCCGGTCTTAGAGCCTGCTTCCAATGCTTAAACTATATTTTTAAAAAGCTGATTTTAATTGTATTTCTATAATGTTTGCTTTTAACGATTTGAACATCTGTAATCCACTTTGAGGGCCTTCACAGTGGGAAAACAGCCTAAATAAAAGTAATTAGAAATACAATAAACCCCAGTTTCTGGTGTGGATCTGAACAAGGGATTAGACTTGGTTTCCTATCACAGTAATTCTCTTCCCTTTGAATAAAAGGTAGCAACCAAAATACTCCGATTCACAGCGCTGTCAAGTTGCCTGAATCCAGTTCAATCATCATTGGAAAAACAGCTGGTGATCTGGCAAGGTTCCTATGATGCAAACTTAAGTTCTGATGTTGTATAAATACCCTAGGTTAAAAATAGCTGTCTTCTCCTCCTGGTTGCTTTCTGCAGTATAACCTCCGTTCTACGCTGTTACTAGGATTCTTTTTCGACTGCCTTATCCTTACTTATCTGTCTCTCTCCCGCTAGACACAGAGAGGCTAGCCGAGTGTCTCAGTAGCTGTACCTTGCCATGTTTACTGTCTCCTTCGAGGTTTAACAGAAATAGCTTTTAATTAAAAAGTCATTATCAAGTTGTCGTGCATCATAAGTAAATAAAAATAGCTTTTCACAGCTTCTGCATGTGGCATAGTTAAGTAGCTCTTTAAATTTGTTGACATCTGTTTGTGGAAGAAAGAAATTAAAGGGAATCTTGCGATTCCCTCTGTTAGTTCTCAGCGTCTCTAAAATATTGCGGCTCTTCTCTGGCTGCTCATCTACCTCCTGCTGCTATTTTTCGGCACTGTTATTGAGATCTTAGTAAGCCCGGTTATATATAAGTTGCTTTGGATGTGCTTTCCTTGGCATTGTAAGCTATTTTGTTGTGAAATGCCCCAGTATTTTCCTAGGCAGTAGAAAATAGAACAGACATTCCCTTCTGCCCCTTGTTCAACAGAACCGTTAAATTTAACCAAAGAAAAGAAAGCAAATATTTTACTAATTTCATTTACTTTGAAATTTTGACCTGCATTCATGTTGTGAAGGAGAATGGACTTATAGAGATTTCCCCCCCTGTGCCTTCATGTTTATATGTTGCTCCTACCTCTATGTTTTCATGGAAGAAAGTTTGGTTGAAGGATGTAACAGTCTTATCACTCTTTATGTGGTATGTTTTTGGTAAACAGTTCTGGCAAAGGAACTCAGAGCAATCCTTGGGCCCCTTGAAAGCAGCTGGGTGGCATAGGATGCTTCGTATTTCTGGATCTGAGACAGCAGTCTGAGCTCCCCACAGTTGGCTGGCGCAGAGAACTGCTTTGACTGCCTCTCTGAGCTCACAAAATCGACCTTGGAGAGGAGGGAAAGGGGACGGTTCTGTGGGCAGGAGGGGAAGGGACTGGGCTCCAGCTATCCCCCCCAACACATCTGGAGGGCACCAGGTTGGGGAAGGCTGGGGTAGTGGATAGAACATCTGCCTTGGACAAGGGAGAGTGAAGTTTGTATCCTCCACTCAGCCATGAAGTAAACTGGTGGACTTTGGGCCAGTCATAAGAATATAAGAAGTGCCCCTGCTGGATCAGACCAAGGCTCCGTTTAGTCCAGCGGTCTGTTCACACAGTGGCCAACCAGCTGTCGACCAGGGACCAACAAAGCAGGACATGGTGCAACCGCAACCTCCCACCCATGTTCCCCAGCACACAGGCTTACTGCCTTGAATACTGGAGATTGCATGCAACCATCAGGGCTAGTAGCTATTGATAGCCTTCTCCACCTCATGGTCTCTTACCTCACAGGGAGGTTTTAAGGAGCCCAAGGTGGCATACATGATCCTCTTTCTCCTTTTCCTTCTATCCTCACAGCAACCATATGAGGTTAGTTAGGCTGAGAGTCAATGGCTCAGTTCAGACAACACGTTTCTCAATGGTGGTTTTAGAACTCCATAGTGGAGTTTTACACCGCTGTTGGGAAATACGTTGTCTGGAGGGAAAAGTTGGAGTTTTTTTTAAAGAAAACACTCCACGCTGAATATCCACTCTGTGCAGAGGAGAGTTCCTGCAGAACCGTTGTGTTGTGTGGAGGGCTTTGTGGAGTTTCCCATTGAGTTGACTTTTCCTACTGGCTACCGAGTTTCCTGGCAAGAGCGGTGAAAGGAGTGAGTGCCGCTCTAGGAGAGCTGTCAGGATTGGGTTTTTTTGCCGCAATGGTTGATGGAATACTTTCGGGAAGACTGGTGGAGGAGAGAGGGTGGAGGAACTGTCAATCAAACTTCAAAATGGATTTGACTCAACTTCACAGTAGCCCACAGTCACACAATGGTGGAGTTAGAACATGTTGTGTGGTGAGTACCCCCTACAAACTCAACTGTTGAGTGAAGTTTTCCCACTGCGTAGAGAAACGCATTGTCTGAACTGAGCCAATGACTGGCTCAAAGTCACCCAGTTAGCTTCATGGCCAAGTGGTACGCCACACTGGCTCCCTTCTAAATGATTTAAGGCTAATTCAGTACCGGATCCCTTTCCGGCAAGCTCCTGTGTTCATTCTCCTTCATTTATTTCTATACAAATGTGCGTTACTGCTCTCTTAATATTCTCCACAACTTTATAGCTGTAATTGCCTGAGAAGCAGTTGCGTGACGCTTGTAGGAAGGACACTGTGCCCACATAAATTGTATTATCAGAGTGACACTTCGGCCGCTTGCCAGTTGCAAATGACTCCTGTTGCAGGTCAATAAATAATGTACACCCTCTTAATAGATTCTCCCTACCTGATCTCTCGGCTGGAGAAGGAGACTACACCGCTAACCTGAGCTGGAAGCGCCCCTGTTCTGCCGAGCGGCTGCTGAGTTTTTAGTGCGTTCTCCTGTTTACTTAAAACACTGGTCCTGATAAATTACAAGTGCTCTGCACTTAGTAAATATCATAAATCCCAACCCCGCAAAATAACTGCCTTGCAGCACTTAGTCCTGTTTATAAAGGAGTTCATCCACGTATTCCTCCAAGACTTGCAAATATATCTAACAAACCACGTTAAGATAAAGCTAATGGAATATGACAGGGCCACCTAGGAGAGAACATTCATTCTCCTGCCGCTGGCTCAATCAGGGCATCGAAAGGAAGAGGGCGTGTGGGTGTGCTATGCCCCATTACACCCAGACGGTAGCAGAGCTATGGCAGTCCTGCATTTTAAATTATGGCTACGCCTCTAATGCAGTTCTTCTTTTCAGGATTTAGCTTTATTATATCATTCTGGCCACAACTCTAGATTATGGTGGCGGGAAGCCTTGCTTTTAGATAGCGGTGACCTTCATCAAATGCCTTTTTGTGCTAAATCTCGCCATGGCCACTGCAAGAACTGTGGATTTTAGTTCTTGTTCTCCTGGAAGTTGTTGATTTGACTTGGGGCCTTTATTTTACTTGTGACCCTCCACTTTTGAAGAATTGTGATAACCACACTTGCCTTCAGAAGGCCGCTTCACACATTACTCCCAGGGAAATGCAGGCTTGCTGCTGAGTACAAATGGCAGGGAAATGCAACGTTTATTAATTAAAACAGTGGTAACCCACCTGTCCTCAGTGAGCTCAAGACAGCTAACAGTAAATTAAAACAATGACCTGCTTTGCACATCATGACCACCTGTACTCTGGGATGTCATTGAATCATGGGTTGTTAATGTGTGAACCCTGCACTATGGTTTAACCATGGGTTGTTAACCAGGAACAACCCAGAGTTCACAACCCAACAACAAACCATGGGTTCTCTTCCTGGATTGTTCATGGTTAGCCTGTCGTTAAATCATACAGTAGGGTTCACACATAATGACAATCCATGATTCAACCCATACTCTGGGTTGTCATTACATCAGCCCAATAACTTATTGATTTTAAAACCAGTTGACAATAACAGTAATATACTAAAGCAGCCATAAAACACTAAAAGCAGAGAGAGAAATATAACTAGTTAAAATGGCTATCAAATAACTTAACCAGATAGCTTCTAACCACTTCAGTAAGGGAACAGCTATTCATGGGCCCAAAACTTCCTGGCCGCAGCCAATATCTGGACATTCAAAGTCAAAGTTGGGTCCAAAGGAACCCTCAACAGCAACATATGTTTTCAAGGGAATCGAAACCCCATTCAACACTACTTGAACCCTTGTTCTGGATCCGTTCTAACCACAAGCACCTCTGTCTTGAATGGGTGGGAACTCTCCAATATGATAAACAACCTCTGTTCAATCTGATTTGTCAAGATCTTTCACTGTTGTTGTTCTAGGTGGACATAACTGAGACAGGTTTAATCCTCACCCTTTCATCCAATCAGGTCTCTGTGATTACATACCAGCTTGGCAAGTTCCTCCAGGATCACATCTTGGGACCAGATTTTTTACCAACTGATTTGGCATTTAGCAACAGAACTTTCAGAGCCTGGGTCCGATTGTGCAAGCTATGAACACTGTTGTTTCCTGTCGCGTGCATTTGTTGCATTTCCGCTTTATATTTTTACACCTAAAATGTACACCTTAGGGTAATGTGTGAAGTGGCCCAGAGCAGGTTGGCAGTATTCAGGAAGATATGTCTCCAGGGCCAGTCTTCTTGCATTGCATATTGGAAGGTTGTTGGCTATGAGAATTGACTCGCCAAATGTGCCTCAACATTTCTACTTACTAAGTTGTATGGATCCGTCACCTAATGTTGACTAGAGGGCAAAAACATCACCCTTGGCCTAGTGATATGTAGAAGGTGGAAGGAACTAGGATCTCTTTGAGACAAAAACCTACACAAAAGTTAAGATCGAGAAAGGTTATTGTTGGCAAGGGGTGTGGAATGGGAAAGAAAGGTGTATTTGCTCAGTGATTAAGAAAATCCAGCCAGAGTTTTGGTTGGAGGTTTCTAAATATAGAACAGATCACCTCTACTGAATCTTCTACTTCTGTGGATCCAGATTTCTTTCACAGCTGGGCTCTGCATTTTGGTACCCTACAGTGCCTTCAGGTGAGTTTCTGCAGTGAGCATTTTCCGTACAGTTCCTAAAATGGCCCCAAACGAACCCTGCTTGATGCAGGCTAGGTGTGTAGCACTGTGTAGGTTTCACGGGTTGGATGATGTGCAGCAGATTTATAAAGTGGAGAGGTGGCCTCAGAAGCTAAAGTTAGATATTGGAACCCATGGTTTTTAAGTGATGCACTAGCTGGATTGTATGTTCCTACAGAATGGCTTGGTGAGGAAACTGCTTCTGAGCAGCTACAGAGAATAACCACAGCAAGTTTACACTTGTGATTACAGTTAAGGGATTTTGTATTGTGAGTAACTTCCTGGTAGATTTGATTTCTGCTCTACCTAAAATTATTTCTATGTCAACTTTAAGGGGTGTAACCCTCTCAAGGTGGTGGTACAAGATAAAAATCACACACAGTGTTTTTTTTTAATTGTGTGAGTGCCACCTCTACTTTCGTTGTTGGTAAGCCGAGCAATCTACCATCAACATTTGGAGGCCTTGCTTTGTACGAAAGGCACATTGGCATTTCAAAGTGGTATTGTAAAGCTTGTTTTCTCATGCCCACGTTTATTTTTAATGTCACAAAGTCCGTCTGAATGTCTTCCTCCAGTTGAATTTTGATGAGTCGAACCCATCTCGTGAACAGTTTTCGGCAGAGCGTGAACGCATGTTGTGGTTCAGGTTGCTTTGGGAATTTTCCAGGATGCCTTGAAGTGTGGCTTTAAGAGCACTGCAGCAGTTCAGAAAACCTTGTGCTAAAAGGTGGACTTCGCCGTGTTAAAAAAACATTGTCTGGATCTCTTTATAGTATCAGAAAGATGGGATTCTAACAAATATGCTGAAATTAACAAACAAATGCCATTAAAGCTTGATCTTAATTAAGCTAGTTAAATTGCAAAAAAAGAAAGAAAGTTAATGTGCTCTCATAGTTGAGCCTATTGACATGCACAAATCCAACTTGGAGTACGCGCCTCTCCCAACAGCCATTAAATTGCTGTTATTGCACTTGTGAGTCAAGGCATAAAACTTAATAGCATAAATAAACAGATACAGAAATGCTAGTTTGTGTGCATGAGTCCAAATTGCAGCTGTGGGGAAACACACATTTCCGTAGAACGATGACGATCAATATTTTAAACGAATCTTAGAAATCATCCTGTGGTGCAAAAGGCAATTGCTGTGCGTGTCTCCGCACCAACCCCCTCCCAACCGCGCCGTCCCAATCAGTATTTTAATGTTCTGAGAACTTCATCGCAGGTTTTGCACTGTCTTATATAACCCCGCACATCATTTGCAGTCTGCGGACGGGTTTGAACTCCAGTGAGGGAGGGCCTCTGTGTCGTTTGTAGTCTAAAGCGCAGCTGGAGTTTGAAAACATTGATTCCACCGGGTACCGATCTGCATCTGTGGATGAAAGCCGTTCTTTAGCAGAGTGCAGTGGCCTGCATTTGCAAGTGCCTTCTTTACCGCCTCTTTAGCGAATGGATGAATCACTTTGCACACAGACTGCTCTCATCAACCCTTTGAAACAATAGCAGTAACTGCAGCCTTCCAATGAAGAGTGAGTGAGTGAGAAAAAGAACCCACTACTGAAACATTGATGCTAAATTGCATGTAGTGCAATTTACCCCCCCCCTCAAGAAATGGCCTCTTACTAAAAATATTAACCCAGACTGAGGCATCAAAAGAGTTTCTTAAATACCTGGTTGTCCATAGCTACGCATGCTTTTGAGCAGAAGAGGACTTAGGAGCAAAAGGACAGCCAAGCAACAGGGCAGCCGCTTTATGGGGTGATACCAGATGCCATGCAGGGCAAAAGATTGGGGATGGGTCTAGGTCATAGGGCCTGGGCGGTGGTGTGTGTATTCTCTTGAAATGAGCACAGTGGTATTCCTGCTACTAATGTGGGTTTTCTAGAAAAGTTTGAATTGGAATTAGGGTAATTTGCATCAGAAAAAAATCTGTTTGGGAAAATTTTCTGACGCTGTAGAGCAGTCTTCCCCAATCAGGTAACCTCTAGAGATGTGGGACTACAACTCCCATAATCCCCCATCCAGCTGTTTGGGGGATTATGGGAGTTGTAGTTCCATTCCTCTGGGGGGCACCCGACTATGAAAGGCTGCTCTAGAGAGTGCTCTAATTTAGTGTATTTATTTTATTATTTGTATTTAGTAAACAAACTTTCTTTTTAATATAAAAATACCTTTTTGTTGCAATACACCCCAAGTATTTGACCTGAAATACTTGAGGGGGGGGAATTAATAACATTATTCACTTAATATATTTCAATGTTACATTATGAACATTTTTTTTATTGGAATGCTTGTAGAAATTTAAAGGCAATAACATATACTTCCCTTACATTCTTTAAATTTAAGGGGGGGAAACCAAAGGTACCGAGGACTGTTCACAGAAATATATTTTAACAAGCTAAAGAACTGTGTTTGATACACTGGCATCCACTCATCTACAACTTCAAAACCACCAAGCTTGTCTAATATTGTATTTGCAGTTAGCATCCGTTCATTGCCATTGACAAATGTATGAAATAGAAAACGTTCTGCAGAAAAATCAAAGCCCTGGAGAATGTGCTGTTTGGGAAAACGTTCTGCCCCACATCATTGACTCTTGCACTCCTCTCTTCTTTGTCTTACCTGCTTGCACAGGAAAAACTCCTCTGTGCTTTGTGCTCCAAAATCTGTGGGGGAAGCTAGTTGGATATTCTGCCTCAGGCACCAAAATGTCTTTGACTTGGGTAGAAGAGGATTTTTCAATCCCTGAACTTAAATGTCCAAGTAACCACAATCCTCTTTTGGGGGTGATAGTAGGAATTGTGATATTGCTATAGATTCCCTACTCTGTGTTATCTTTGCGCCCTAAAATGGGCTTGGAAGCTCTTTGGATCGGGGACCCTATCGCTCTATAATGCCCTGTGGAATGGAGACCAGCGTATCACTGGCATATCATTAAAGTGCTTGCTGATGCTTCTCCCTCCCCTCAAGTGACTGCAGGAGCTGCGTTAGTCACTTTTTCATAACACTGCTCATGTAAGAGTGCTGAAAAGAGCAGCGGGGACAGAAATCTCTTCTTCTAGATGCAGGGAACACCACCCACAAGGGGGCGATACCTGATTGCAGCTGGAGAACGAATAGCGTGTGGAAGCAGGCTGTGCCATGTGTGAAGATTAATATTGATGCTGTGCAGGTGATCCTCCTACGACTGAGCGGTACTGACAGGGTGGGAGGCGGGACGTCTACCTTCAGGCTTTGGGCGAATGGCCATCTGTCTCTACTTGCTCTTCTATTGATTCTCGGAGGCAGAAGAACACCAGACTCTCCCTCGCTTTAAAGAGGCTCATCTCTTGCATCTGCCTCCTTGCTGCCACCTCACCAAATTCTTCAAGCAAAGCTTTGTTTTCGTAACGTCGTCGGAGATATGCAGCCATTTAGAAGGTCGCACCTTTTTGGATTGCACCAATTCCCCAAGCTCCGGATTAGTATCTCTCCTTACTAGCCACCCCAACTCATGGTGTGGTTTTACTTTATGCGGTAAATGCCCCTTGTTAACTCAGCAGCTGGTGAGAGTCTGCATTGTGGACTTTGTTTAATGAATGCTGCAAACGAATGGGACCTTTCTTGAAATAACTTTACTGTCATCCTATAAAGCACAGATGGGCAATGTGTAGTCCACATGTGGCCTCTGTGTACTATCTCCTGCTGCTCAGCCATTAGCTGCCCTGGGTGGGCAGAACGCCGTTTTCCTATTACTTTCTAACGCCCTGTGGAATAGGGACCATCCTATTTGGCATGTCATAAAAGTGCTTGCTGATGCTCCTCCCTCTCACGTGACTGCAGGAGCTGCATTACTCACTTTTTCATAACACTGCTCATGTAAGAGTGCTGAAAACAGCAGTGGGAACTGAAATCTCTTCTTCTCAACGCAAACGTCGTTCAAGCCTCTCTTCCTTTCCAGTGATCTTGGTGCAGAGAGTGTTGTTTCCTTACTGCTATTCGTTGCTGCTGTCAGTGACTAAACAGATCTGGTTCAGGATCACTGAGGACAAGGATCACAGCCATTTCATCCCCAGAGCTCAGCAGGCAAGGAGGGGTCAATTTAGTACCTCTCCATCCCTGCATGTTGAAATGTGTGGGCCAGAAAGAGTGTGTGTGTGTGTGAATCTAGATTTGTTTGTTGTTTATTCATTCAGTCGCTTCTGAGTCTTCGTGACTTCATGGACCAGCCCATGCCAGAGCTTTCTGTCGGCCGTTGCCTAGCTCGCCCAAGGTCAAGTCTGTCATCTCCAGAATATCATCCATCCATCTTGCCCTTGGTCGGCCCCTCTTCCTTTTGCCTTCCACTTTCCCTAGCATCAGCCTCTTCTCCAGGGTATCCTGTCTTCTCATTATGTGGCCAAAGTACTTCAGTTTTGCCTTTAACACCATTCCCTCAAGTGAGCAGCCTGGCTTTATTTCCTGGAGTATGGACTGGCTTGATCTTCTTGCAGTCCAAGGCACTCTCAGAATTTTCCTCCAACACCACAGTTCAAAAGCATCTATCTATACTACTGGGTTTTTTGGTGTGTGTGTGTCTTCTAACTTGTGTTTTGCTCCTAGCTGCTAACTTTCCCCCTGGTTCCTAGCTCACCCCAGACTGCTGCCCAGTAAGAACATGAGAAGAGCCCTGCTGGATCAGACCAAGAGTCCATCTAGTCCAGGACTCTGTCTACACAGAGGCCAGCCAGTTGCTGACCAGAGACCCACGAGCAGGACACGGGTGCAAGAGCACCCTCCCACCCATGGTCCCCATCATCTGGTCTACACAGACATACTGCCTCTGATACTGGAGGTAGCACAGAGCCATCAGGACTAGTCCAAGGCACTCTCAGCATTTTCCTCCAACACCACAGTTCAAAAGCATGTTGAAATGTGAGGGCCAGAAAGAGAGTGAGTGTGTGTGTGTGTGAATCTAGATTCATGTGCATATATAATAGGGTCTTTTTGGGTCCCCCCTTCATCCAGGAAGAGGAGGGGATCCTTTTTCCCCCTTTTGGCCCTTTTTGGTGGGTTTTCCTCTTTTGAGCCTTTTTCGAATTTGTTTTTGAAAAATGGGGAGAAGCTCCTCGAAGTGTGCCCCCCTTCGAGACGGAAACACCATCAAACTCCATGTGCACCACCTATGGCCCTTGTGCCACCCGATACAAGGAAAGATGGACTTTCTACACCAGTGACCAGCCTGCCAAGCAACTCCCAGTCAACGGAGGTTTTAATCCAGAAGTCCTAAAATATCTAGTTAAGTGCAAGTTTTATGGCCTTGTGCAACGCAAGTCACCCCGGGGAGAAGCACACTCTGTGCCATTCCCAACACAGATAAAGGCAAAATATTACATTTATATTGCATTTTATACTATGCTTTTATACTGTTGGTTTTATATTTTGAATGGTTTTTGTGGTTTTAATTTTTGTAAACTGCCCAGGGAGCTTTGGCTATTGGGTGGTATAAAAAGGCAATAAATAAATATGTGGGTGGGTGACATCACGGGGCATGCCCACACCCACTGATGTCATCCAACCTGTGGAGGGACCAGGGCAGTGGCAATTCCCTCCCTCCCCCCATACCCAAAACCAATTCTTCATCACTTCTTTGTAGTGTAAGCAAGCCATATGTTGCTCTGCTTCCACTGTAGGCATCTTATTTCTGTTTTTCCCCATCCTGATAGTGGTGATAAGCAAGGCCACATGCAAACTGAAGTGCATTTGATTTGCGAACAGGAGTGTCTAACTTTTGTCCCCCTGTTGCAGGTAAAATGGAAGGGGAAGGACCTGTTTGATCTGGTGTGTAGGACGGTGGGACTCCGTGAGACATGGTTCTTTGGACTGCAGTACATGATCAAGGACACTATAGCCTGGCTCAAAATGGACAAGAAGGTAAGAATGTGTTTTCCCCTTGAGTCTGTGTGAACACATGGAAGGAAAATACAAGGACCCTGTTGACCCAACAAATGATTTTGAAGCACCTGATGAGTCATTGTTACAGTCCCATGGGTGTGGACCTGATCAGTTCCTGGATAGGAGATTCCCCTAAGCTGTGCTGAGTGTTTCCATTGAAGAGCTGAATTTAAATATTGATCATCATATATCTCAGTCAGTAATAATATTGCAGCACAAGGAATCACACCCCCCCCATTCACATACACACCTGTTCCTATATAGGAACATGAGTGCACCCTTCCCGATGTTTCCCTAGTTTAGATACTCCATCTTCCACTTTGTGCCCACATCTATATTAATAGGTTTTTTAATTTGTGTACCTCTCATTGACCTAGTTTCTATGTAATGGCAAATCTTGGGTTCATTAACCCACAGTTTGCTGTGGATGAGGGAAGTGAGTGAGCTGGGTTGTTTAGCCCATAAGTAACCCAGTGCTCTGCATTTGCATGTTATGCTCACACAACCTATAACCTGGTTGATGGTAGGCTGTTGATTAAAAGCAGAAGTGAAGAGCATGAGGGAAGCAGCCTCTCGCTCACTCCCATTTTTGCATGCCAAATCGTGGGTTAATTTGCCAAGATTTCTCAAGATTTGCCATTATGTGCGAACCAGGTCAATGTTTTGAATATTAAGTACATATTAATTGTGCTTTTATCAGACGTAACCATATTGGCCCTGGAGTTTAAATTGCCTAAACCAAAGCTAATATATTTATTTGGGTTATTCTGCGTAACTGTGGACCTCAACACCTTAAATAGTTTCATTTTTACCTCTCAATGTGAGATAAAGCTGCCTAGCTTTATGGACAACACTGCTCAAATAAATCCAGTCAGCTCATGAGAAAAGGAAGTCCTCTTGAATAATCCACTCCTTAAAGAATATAACGTGGATAACCATGTTTCTCCATGGTCCCCAACAACACATGGTCATGATAGCTTTTGAATAAATGGTAATCATTGAACTTTGTTTTTTGATAGCACAAAAACATCCTCATTAAAAACTGCCTTCTCCAGTCTGGTTCCTCTGGATGTGCTGGACTACAGTTCTCATATCCCTGACCAGAAAGGCAAATGGTCAGTGAAGATAGGAGTTGTAGTCCAACATTTCTGGAGGCCACCAGTTTGGGGAATGCTTTATTAATACATGTAACAGAACAGAGTCCCACTTCGCATTTCAGATGTTTAAGCTTGTGTAGCCATATCTGTTACGCTTCCAATTTCAAAATTAATATAGTTGGGTTACAAGAAGAACTCTGAATTGATGTTAGATGGTTATTAGAATATGAGATCTCTTTAAAGATTTATACTGGAATGTTTTATTACACTTTTATCATAATGAGTTCCCATGGAATGGCCTGCTTTGGTTTCCTTTCAATGGGAAATGTTTCTTCATTCTTTAACAGCTGTTCAGCCAGATCGCGAGTGTGTTAACTCAGAAGTAAGTCCCACTGAATTCAAATGGGGCTTGCTTAGGGCCGCTGCGTCTTACTCTTGTAACTCAAGTGTAACTTTTGCAAAGTAAGCCCACAGTATCAAGTAGTCAAACTTTAGCCTATCTGAATGGCATGTTCCACTGGCTACTTCTCTCAGTGGCAGGCTTACTCCTAAGAAGTCTTCCTCCTCTTAATCAGTTTTCAGGCAGCTGAAATTCAATGACATTTGGGTTCCAGGCAGATCATATATTAGAGGTTTCACTCAGTGCGTAGTTCCCTCTAGCTTGATGTGTTTGCATTGACTGATGAGCTCCTCCGATGCCTGTTAACGAAATCCATTGAAGACAGCAATGCGGTTGCAAGTCAATGCATCTGTTTTACTAGTGACCCAGGGCTCTAGTCCACCTTGCAATCTCCTAACGAGGCAGACTTCATGTATTTGAAGCATCAGGGAGTAAAGAGCAAGACTACATTGACATAAGAGTAAGGAATATTTTATAGTGATTGTTGGGAATGGTTCATCATGCTGTAGATTTCAGGCTGTTCAGCAGTTTCTCCAGAGAAATAGTTAAAGGACATCTTTATTAAACATTTAGAAAGTACTAGAGCACACCTAACGAGAGAGCAAGCCTATGCTTGCACTGCAGAAGTGAACTCAAGAATCTAGCAACTGTTGCTGAGATTTTCTTAGTCCAAGTCAAGTTTATTGTATTTAGCAACCAGCCATTATACAGTTTCACATAGATGAGTTGAATATTTTCTTAAACATCTCTTGAAGTTAAATCATAAAGTGAAGTAGAACTTGACTTCCAAATCTTGGCTTCAGTTCAGTAATCTGTACTTCTGAACAATTTATTTATTTATTTATTTATTTATTTTATTAATTACATTTATATCATGCCGTTTTTCCTCCAAGGAACTCAAGGCGGCGTACATAATCCTCTCCATTTTATCCTCACAACAACAACTGAGAGCTTCAGCTATGGGACGGTATAAATTTGTAATAAATCGTAATAATAACCCTGTGAGGCAGGTTGGGCTGAGAGTCTGTGACTGGCCCAAAGTCACCCAGTGAGCTTCCATGGCTGAGTGAGGAATCATAGAATCATAGAATAGCAGAGTTGGAAGGGGCCTACAAGGCCATCGAGTTCAACCCCCTGCTCAATGCAGGAATCCACCCTGAAGCATCCCTGACAGATGGTTGCCCAGCTGCCTCTTGAAGGCCTCTAGTGTGGGAGAGCCCACAACTTCCCTAGGTAACTGATTCCATTGTCGTACTGCTCTAACAGTCAGGAAGTTTTTCCTGATGTCCAGCTGGAATCTGGCTTCCTTTATCTTGAGCCCGTTATTCTGTGTCCTGCACTCTGGGAGGATCGAGAAGAGATCCTGGCCCTGCTCTGTGTGCCAACCTTTTAAGTATTTGAAGAGTGCCATCATGTCTCCCCTCAATCTTCTCTTCTCCAGGCTAAACATGCCCAGTTCTTTCAGTCTCTCTTCATAGGGCTTTGTTTCCAGACCCCTGATCATCCTGGTTGCCCTCCTCTGAACCCAGATCTCCCAACTCCCAGTCCAACACTTTAGCCACTACACCACACTGGCCATCAGTTGCTAGAAAGGAGTTAGATCTTCTGTGCTGCATATGGGATTACACCTCATAGTGGTAGATCCGTGGGGTCTGCTGCGCAGCTATGAAGCTGAGGTGGGTTGGAGGGGAAACTTAAAGGGGTGGAGTAGCAGCTGGGAAAGGGGTGTTGAATCCTCCCCCGCTACACGTCTCTCCTTTTTTTTTTGTCTGGGATCCGAGCCCAAAACTGAATCCAACTGGCAAAAATTCAGCTTAAGGAATAATAATAATAATTTATTTATTTATTAAATTTATATACCGCCCCATAGCTGAAGGTCTTTGGGTGGTTTACAAAAATTAAAACGGTGAACATTAAAAAGTATACAAAATTTAAAACCATCAAAAACATAAAAACAACAATATAAAACAACAGTATCCATTTAAACAACAACGGTTCTGGGGTCCATTAAAAAAAAAAAGAAGTTAGCATATGTTGTTAAATGCCTGGGAGAAGAGAAAAGTCTTGACCTGGTGCCGAAAAGATAACAGTGTTGGCACCAGGCGAGCCTCATCGGGGAGATCATTCCATAATTGGGGGGCCACCACTGAGAAGGCCCTCTCCCTTGTTGCCATCCTCCAAGCTTCCCTCGGAGTAGGCACTCGGTGGAGGACCTTAGATGTTGAGCGCAGTGTACAGGTAGGTTCATGTCAGAAGTGGTGTTCCGTCAGGTATTGCAGTCCCAAGCTGTGTAAGGCTTTGTAGGTTAAAAGCAGCACCTTGAATTGGGCTCGGAAACATATAGGCAGCCACTGCAAGCGGGCCACAATCAGTGTTATATGTTCAAACCTTCTGGTTCCAAATAATAATAATAATAATAATAATAATAATAATAATAATAATAATACCACCACCACCACCATCTGCCTCTCCCTCTAGATCAGTGGTTCCCAAACTTTTTCAGGTCACCGCCCCCTAGGTTCCACAAACTCATGCCCACTGCCCCCTGCCCTACACTATAAAAATCATTATTCAGAATAGCGGTTTTCAACGACCCACTAAAGAAGATAATAACAATAAAATTCAAACCAGTAAAAATTAATGGAATATTTATTCAAAATCCAATTACATTTTTTTTAGTTTATTCAATTAAACATAATTGATGAACTTGATCCAGTGATATCATCTTTTCAAAGTCTGATGGTCATTTAGCAAGAATATTAGATATCACATTTAGTAACAAGGGTAGAGGACCTCACTATTCTGTAAATTCTTAATGTGATGAAGTGATACCAGTTTCCCAATGTCTGGTTTAAAGTCACTTAACATGAGTCTTAAATCACCACGTTTAGTGACCTGGAGTCGATTTCTTTGCTTGGAGAGAAGTAGGCAGACCACATTAAAACCACATTCCACCAAATAAGATGTTGGAAATGCAACCAGGAGCTTCTGAACCACTCTCCATAGTGCAGGATAGCGATCAGAAATTTCCTTCTGTAACCAAATCTCCTGGTACAGAAAAGACCACCTTGAGCGCCCCACTGCTGCCCCCTTGCCTCTTAACGCCCCCCTATGCAATCCCACCGCCCCCAAGGGGGCGGTACTGCCCACTTTGGGAACCACTGCTCTAGATCGAGGTGGGCAACAACATTAAATACAAAAGTACTGTAAAATGCATAAGACTGATTAAAAACATATAAAACTGATACAATATTAAAATAACAATCGGACATCTTAAAATTCATCTGGGTAGGCCTGCCGGAAGAGATCAGTCTTTATGGCTTTCTTAAATTCAGAAAGACTGTTAAGTTGGCGAATCTTTCCACAATCTGGGAGGGTCAGAAGAAAAGGTCCTCTGGGTAACAGTTGTCAGCCTAGTTTTGGCTGACTGAAGTAAGTTCTCCCCAGAGGACCTGAGCGTGCGGGAGAAGGCGATCCCGCAGGTAGCCTGGACCCAAACCATGTAGGGCTTTAATGGTAATAACCAACACTTTATATTTCTCCCGTAAACTAATTGGCAGCCAGTGAAGTGATTTTAAAGTTGATGGTAAGATCTGGTTTGTGGGAGAAAAGCTGCAGGTGGGGGAATGGGTTTAGTGTTCTTCTTGCGTCCGCTGCTCCTCCTCGCCTTCCAATCACTTTCCTGATTTGTACTGCAGTTTTCTCCATGCCAGGTCAGATTGACGAGCAGCACGTAAGCTTATATAGAGACCGAACCTGTGGCGTTTGGAGAGATTAACTGGCGCTCTACTTCCGCAGGTCCTAGACCATGATGTCCCAAAGGAGGAGCCGGTGACGTTTCATTTCCTGGCGAAGTTTTACCCTGAGAATGCCGAGGAGGAACTTGTCCAGGAGACAACTCAGCGCTTATTCTTCCTTCAGGTATGTGCTTGATCAGGGAGCCTGAGAAGTATTTTCAGGCTGGAATGGAAGTTTTGCATTTTTGCAATGTTTCAATTGCATCTGAATGTGTCAGGTGACTTTGAAAACTTGGAATGTGAAAAGAAGCGCTTAAGTGTTGAACTCGGAGGCCTCAAGCTTCTATCAGAAATATCTCTAGAAATATTCATGGCATGGACCCATGAGAAGGCAAAGCCCCCAGAGAGCCTGGCTGAGCCTGTGCCTAGATTATTGGACTTGGACCAGGATGGTAAAGACCTGGTCGATTTCTGTTTCAGACAGGAATTCCTGTGTGATGTTGAGAAAGCGGCTGTCTCTCAGCCACAGTTTAGCTACCTGTGAAATAGGAGTTAGTGACAAAACATGGTGAGCTGCCACCAGAAGAGCGTTTGAGGAAACATCTTGTCCTGAGGGGATGGGAGGAGAAACAGATGAAGCTTGGATTTAAAAGGAGAAGAGAAACTGCAGGGGGGAAGAAATAAAAGAGGAGCGAGTCAACAAAGAACAGCCCAGCCCAGAGGGACAATAAGTGCAGCCCAAAACTGAGTACAATTGGATCTTGCGTAGACCTATTCCCATCCATCTGGGCAACTGAATCAAGCCTCACCTTCATGCCTTTTTTCTCCTCCCTTCCAGTCCCTTTTCCTTGAGTCTCGTGTCTTTTTAGCAGGTTGTTCTGAGAACAGGGACTGTCTATTCATTCTTGTAAGCTCTTCCGGGAGCCTTTTGACTGAAGGATGGGATAAAAATGCTTTGAATAAATACCTAAATGTTGATCTACCTCATTGTGTGTCTGTGCAAAGAAGCAAAAGGCTTTGTGGGTATATAACTGTGTTGTATTTAAGTAAGATGCTTGGGTCTGACTGACTCACTTGCTAACGGGTGTCTCAGTGTGATTAGGGTGCTTCCTGATGAGGCCTTTCCTTTCCAAACACCCCAGTCAGGCACTGATGCTGTGCACCAGACTCGCCTGCAGGCTTTTTCGGGCCTCTCCTCGCAGCCCCTCCACATCATCCAAGCGAGGTCTCAGTCGGTCAGTCACCAGGCAGGCAAATTCCAGGCAGGATCACTTAGGCCGTAATCCTATGGGGATGTCCGTCAGCCTCTGAACTCTGAGGCCTACGACCATCCAGTGCAGATTGGGAGGAGCAGCGGGAGCGCTCTTTGTGCTCTTCCCCCGTTCATGTCAGCTAGATGGGCTTTTTCACCCATCTAGCAGAGGTGTTGAGGGCGGGGGGGGGGGAAGGAGGCTGTAGGCGGGGTTCGTATCCTTGCTTCCCCAGTCCCCTCTCCTCCCAGGGGTGTATGAGAATTTTGTTTCTGTTCACAGTTCACTTGAAAATGCTCTTTTTGCAACCCCAGAAGCAAATGCCTGTGCACCTCCAAAGGACTTTGAGACTATTCTGAGTCTTTGGTTTGCAAACTCATTGCAAAATGGAGCAAACCACCTTCAAGCTGTTTGGGTGGCAGGTAGTTAGGGGGTAGTCTAAAACGAGGTCTAAGCACACATTTGTGGCTATGTGTGGCTGAGTACAGCCAACTCAAACTGTTGAAGAAAAAGTAAAACTTTGGAAATTCAGCATAAGGTGTCGGTTACAGATTGCCTTAAAAAAAAAAAAGGCCAGGAACTAGTAAATACAGATTGGTTGTCTCAGCACCCCTTAAAACACTGTTTTTGTGCTTCTCAGAAGATTTTAGGGTTTGAATTTGCCTGTAGTGTTTGGTTATGTTTCTCCTGGTTTTGATTCAGCAATCAAGTCCTCTTTGTAATATACTTGTATGGGTGCTGGCGGGAACCTGTATCTATAACAGTGCCAAGCTAGGCCTTTTTACTCCAAGGCAACTCCCACAGTGTTCAGTGGCGTTTTACGTCCTAGCAAGTGTTTTTTAGGATTGTAGCCCAAGAATTCTAATTGAAAATTAGCCGGCTGGTAGGCAGCCACCGTTGCTGATGGAGCAAACTGTGGCCATCTGCTGAAGTTGCCATTCTTAGTAGTGTTATTTCTCCCTTGTTGTTTTGTTCAGGTAAAGAAGCAGATCTTGGACGAGAAGATCTACTGTCCCCCTGAGGCATCTGTTCTCCTTGCCTCCTATGCGGTCCAAGCCAAGGTAAGGTCAGGAACACAACCGGGGTTCTCTCCCACCTGGTCTATGTTGGACTTCAGCTGGGCTTTGTTTCTCTTACCTTTCAAGTGCCATACCAGGTTAAATTATTTCTTCCTCTTCCAGTTATTCTTAAACATTTATAAAGCTCCTAAAATTTATTAACTGCTGTATGCAGATTTTGTTCCTCTCCCCTTTAAAATATCATTTATTTATTTATTTAAAGATGTTTATAACTCACCTTGGCAGCTAACAATCAAATACAAAGGCGTAAATCAGAAAGTACAAAACATCTAAAATACAAATCCATTGAACCTTAAGAGCAGGCTCAGATCTCCTTGTAGAGGTAAGAAGAGATTGAACTGACTTAGCAGTGGGTTAAAAGGCCTGGGAAGATATACAGTCCTTAAGGGAACCTGACCCCAAGGTATCAAGGACTTTAAAAATGTGCACCTGATGAAGCCCCAGAATAAGTGATGCACCAAGTCCCAGTTAGTCTTGCAGCTGTATTCTGTAGTAACAGAAGTTCCCAGACCATTTTCAATGGTAGCTCCTCTAATATAGGCCTCTCAGAACCGGAAGAGGATGTGGCTGTGGAGGCACCCATTGACACCCCTCTCTCCTCAAGGCCTTCAATCCCAGCAGAGCCCCTGGGACCCCTCCCCTTGCTTCTGGGGAAAGTTTTGTTGACACCCTCTGATTCTGAGGACTCCAATTCTGAAGCTACCGCCACGCACCAGCTGCCTCCATGCCGTCGTAGCCAAAGGCTTCGAAAGCTAGCAAGGCCCCTTTAAGGGTGAAGGCCGTTGGGAGTCTATGGGAGGTTTTAGCGCAGCCTTCCCCAGCCTGGTGCCCTCCAGATGTGTTGGGACTGCAACTCCCACAGTTCCTATAATAATGGGAGTTACAATCCCAATACATCCGGAAAGCACTGGGGAAGCCTTTCTAAGGCTCAGTCTGAGTCTGCGTGTTGGAACAACGTACAGACAAGTTTGGTTTAGCTTTCAGCCCAAGCACTGCTTGGAGCTTTCCATGGTCCTGACCTAATCTCATTCCTACCCCTCTGGAAAACCTCACTTGTCTCAAACCCTGGTCAAGGCCAGACCCATAGTGGAGCCCTGCAACCCAGACCTCACCAGCTCCCAATGACACTAAGTCTTTCCCACGACTGAGGCAGAACAGAACATCAACTGGACCCATAGCCTGAAGCAATGCATAGTCCAAACTGGAGATTACCATTGCACAGATAACTGAGCGTGAATAACTGGACTATCTCTGCCCAGGCATGGCGGCAGCTGGTGCACCAACGTAAAAGGCACTCTGTGCTACAGCAACCACCTGTGCTTCTTGTGACGGTGATGGACCCAAGAGCACCCCTCAAACCACAAACCTGATCCATTAAGGGGAGTGCTACCCTCTCCAGAACAGGAGAAGCGTCACTCGTCTGGCCAGATAAGCCATCCTCCGACAGTACCTAAAATGGTATTTGAAGCAGTTGTATGGCATTGCTACTTCCCGTAGGTTTGGATATTCCTGCGTTCTTGTCCTTTGAGCTTCAGATCAAGTAATAAATGGTTCCTCCCGCCCCCCCCCACCCCAAGAATACGTTGAATGCCAAATTGTTTATGGTTTGTGTGGCAAGCAAGTTGCATGTATTAAGATTTTTCAAGGGCAGGGTTTCTAATATGAACCTCTCACCATTTCTGAACAAGACCGTAGTGCAGTGGTTCTCAACCTTCCTAATGCCGCGACCCTTTAATACAGTTCCTCATGTTGTGGTGACCCCCAACCACAAAATTATTTTCGTTGCTACTTCTTAACTGTAATTTTGCTACTGTTATGAATCGTAATGTAAATGTCTGATGTGCAGGATGTACTTTCATTGTTACAAATTGAACATAATTAAAGCATAGTGATCACAAAAACAATATGTAATTATATATTGTGAAATATTTATTTCTAATTACAAATAAATAAAATGTCTCGGTTCCTTTTCCGATGGCCTTAGGCGACCCCTGTGAAAGGGTCGTTCGACCCCCAAAGGGGTCCCGACCCACAGGTTGAGAACCGCTGCCATAGTGGAAGCGGTGCGGTGGGCCCTTAGATTGTCACTCCGCATATGCCTTGCAAGCTGTTTTAGATTAATTAGCTGCCTCTCAAAATACATTTCCAGTTGAAGCTCTTGGTGGAACAGCAGGTAGCTCACCTACGGCGTACACGACAATCCAGCTTCTGAGTCCGTCTTGTGCTACAAGCTTTGTCCAAGAAGACATCTATGGAATTCTGTGGCTTCTCCGTGGTCTGCCTTGATGGCTTCTCCCTCTCTTCCGTTGCCCTTGTCGGAAGAGTGGTGGCGCTTTCGTTCGTAGCCCGCCCCTAGCAAACGCTCACAGCTCCTCTGTTCACCGACTCTGTTGCTCTTGCGTCATCTCATCTTTGTTCAAACAAACAAAGCACCGCTTGCGGTAGTTTGGTTACATGGGAAGACGATTCTTGGGACATAAATATTGGCAAATGATTATTTTTAATGAGCCGTATTCTTTCTGTTTCTTCTGAGTGGTGACTAATGCATTTCATCTTTACCTTAAAACCACGGCATTCCGTTTAGCGAACTGACTAGCCGGAGGAGATGAATCTCTTAGTAAGTGTTTACAAAGGGAGTGCTTTGCATTGTATTGAACCACCGTGTGCTGTCCTTTTATTAGACGGCATGGGTGAGAACATTTCATCTTGTGCTTTTGCTGTCTGTGCATTATGTTCTCAAGCAGGAGGCGTGTAGAACAAGTCTGACTGGCAAAAAGTCACTTTGCAGGGCAGACTTCACCTGTGTCTACCTGTTGAGCTCAGAAGCCGTTATTCCTGTGTGTATTCCAGCATGCGATTACATAAGGTAGCATGCAAGGGCGGTCTTGCTTGTTCATTTCATCAACTGGCCGTACGGTTGCCGATATAATTTTGCCACACACATCCTTGAGAAAGTGTAGGCTGGGTTGTTTTCAAAATCCGCTTTCCAAGAGTAAGCACGCCTCCTTCCTCTGGCAAACACCCGGGCTTCACGTGCCCAGCGCGACGCTGCGCAGTGCTGGGGCCTGTTGCAGAAGCTTAGTGCAAAGGAGAGAAGCTCTCTTGCGGCGAGACATCAGTGGCAACTGCAAAGAATAGTTGGCTACTTTAAGCCAAACCCAAACTGAGGTCGGTTTGATTTTAAGTGCCAGAAGGTAGCTAGGCAGAGCAGACTTTGCCCACTCCTATCAATTGAGATCGGGTGTTCAGTGTTAGAATAGAACGGTGTTCCCTGAGTGAATTGTGGTGTGCAGTTGCTACAGTCAAAGACCTTACCTTGATTTTTGGATATGTTTTTCTGCCTTCTCTGCTTCTTTGGACGCCCTCCATCTTCTGCTGAAGGCCACTGTCCCCTGAAGCCACGCAACCCCTGAACCCAGGTCAACTCCGATATGTTTACACATCCCAAGATTTAGATGGAGGTTGAAATGAGTTGGAAGAGCATCCTCAATCCCTGGCTGGCTGAGAATTGCTTGGCTGGCCTCTTTTTTCCCCCATCAGAAAAGAGGTGGCCTTTCACATGTCACCCTAGCCACGTGTGAGCCACTTTTCTCTGTGTGGCTCACTTAGCCTGGGAGAACACTTAAAATATCCATCCATATAGGGCTGATCATGTGGGGAATGTGCATCCCCCCCCCCAAAAAAACAACAACAACCCATGGCAGGTTGGCAAATGCATGGTTAGGACCTCTGATTGGCATGAGCTTGGGTCATTTAGTCACCACAGTTAGGAACTGCTCATGAAAAAGTTAAATTATGGAATTCACTACCACAAGATGTAGTGATGGCCACCTATTTGGATGGCTTTAAAAGGGTGGTGGTGGTGGATAAATCCCTGGAGGAGAAGGCTATCCATGGCTACTAGCCCTGATGGCTATGTGCTACCTCCAGTATCTGAGGCAGTAAGCTTGTGTGCACCAGTTGCTGGGGAACATGGGTGGGAGGGTGCTGTTGCACCATGTCCTGCTTTGTTAGTCTCTGTTTGACAGTTGGTTGGCCACTGTGTGAACAGAGTGCTGGACTAGATGGATCCTTGTTCTGATCCAGCAGGGGCACTTCTTACGTTCTCATGTTCCTAAGTAGCTCCCATGCAGTGAAGAACCCCTACTCGGGTATAAAGAAATGGGCAGGGTGGGGGCAGCTTTTGGAGATAGGTCTGAGGGGGAAATGTGATTGGCTTAGTTTCACTCGTGATGTTCATGTTGCACCAGTGCAGTTCTGAGCATGGCAAGTAGTTACCTCTGGGAGCTATGGGAGATCTGTGAGCAGCATCCCATATATACGACCACCTGAGCTGAAGCTGCCTGCATAAGAGCAAAGTGGCTATCTTGCCAGCCTCTTAAAAGGGCAGGATCCGTGCATTCCTGTTATGCTAGTCATGGCAGTGCTTAATCTGAGGCTGTTTCAAATGCCAGGACTTGACCATGGAACATGAGGT
Source organism: Elgaria multicarinata webbii (assembly GCF_023053635.1). Lineage (NCBI taxonomy): Eukaryota > Metazoa > Chordata > Lepidosauria > Squamata > Anguidae > Elgaria > Elgaria multicarinata. Next base: position 18,480,060 of record NC_086188.1, on the reverse strand, counting down.
AGTAACGGAACGCCTCTGAGCATGCACAAGGGCAAATTCCTTTTTCCTCATATTTCTTTTTTGTTACATTTATGTTCCACCTTTCCACCAAGGAGCCCAAGGTGGTGTACATGATCTCCCTCCTCTCCTTTTCATCCTCACAACAGCCCTGTGAGGTAGTTTAGGCTGAGAGTTAGTGACTGGCCCAAAGTCACCCAGTGCACTTCATGACCAAGTGGGGGACTTGAACCCAGGTTTTCCAAGTCCCAGTCCAGTGCTCTAACCACCGCACCGGCTTAAGGGGCCTGGACACTGTCAAACCACCCTAGGAATGAATTAACTTGCCCCAGTCTTAGAATTGTGTTCTGGAGCCTGCAGCCTGTCCAACTACCAGGCGAGTAAAATATATATCTTCGTTAGTAATAAAAATAATATCGTATCATCAGAGTACATGGCACAGAATAACATAGGCAAAAGACAGCTCCCTGCCCCAAGGAACTTAACATTTAAACGTAGAGGGAGAAAACCGAAGGAGGGAAAAGCAAGAGTAACACAGGCGAAGGCAATAAAATGTCGTCTGGCGTACTTAGATTTGGGTTCACTGGTGGATTCATATTAAAGGCTTAAGACCAAGGCTTCCCCAGAAAAAAACAGGTCTTGGTTTATTATTAAGAAAGTACTACCTGTTTTGCAGATTTTTATTTAACCTTCCTGCATTGCATTCATGGCACCCTGACCTTTTCCCCCAGCATTGGATATGTGTTAAAAATGCAGCAGATATTAAAAATAAGAAATGCCCTTTCTCAAAGCAATAAGCGCACAGTTTTGTTCCGTTAAAGGTGTGAGTCATCACTGTAAGGGGTTCTGCCTGTTACGGCCTCTTGCATGTTGTAGTATCTTCGCTCCCGCCAGCGTTTTTCTTTTCTCCCCACATTGGTTATTTCTAAAACTAATAACGCGTTGGTATCTTGAATATAAATGCGAACAAATTTATTTGGTACAAGGAAAACCAGATGTCTCAGTGATCGAAAGACAATCTACAAGTATAAACATAAACATGAATCAGTGTTCGTTCAAGAAGAACTGGTTTCCTGACACTTTTAAAGATCTGATTTAATTGGAAAGCTTTGTGTGTGTTTTTGTCCTAAAAGTTTGCCAAATTACTCAGACCAACATTTCTTGAAATATTTATGCTATACTCCCCCCCCGCCCCCCAAATTTGGATCCCAATTCCTCATCCAGGCGTGTTCTTGGTAAATCACTCCTGTGTCATTTGCTAACCGCGCTCCCAATTCATAAGTACGGCTGTTGGCTGATTTAAAGATTATTTTTAAAAAATGGTTTTGTCTTTTCATCAGTCAGTCAAACGTGAATGATTGCAGAAGCTTATTGAAGGCGCCTTTTTGTGATAGCTGAAAGAAAGTTCTCATTTATCTTTAAATATGCGATAACTAAAGGAAGTTACCACTTATTGTAAAAAGGAAAGATCCCCCTATTAAAGCCATCCCTTTTTGTTAAATTTAGGAACATAAAAGCACAGAATATTCCCTATTGCACTTAACATAAAAAAGACAAAAATGGTCTCTATGAAAACAAGGCCTGCTAGAGTTCTGGAAGATCTCACCAGCAAGCAACAGTAGCCTGTGTTAACGGAGTATTGTCAGCTACGGTTGCCTGTGGCTTTAATCTTTAGAAGAAAAGCCATAAGAGTTTCATGCTGAAAGTGGCATGGTGTGTGGATATGAGCAGGAAGGAGAAGCCATCTTTAATCATTTGTATTTATCAAATCTGGCACAAGGGAGGAGTGTGCAGGAAGTCTGTGGGCTGTTCACACAACACACTAACCCACACTCAGCCACTAAGTGTGGGTTGTTTTGAGCTGTGGGCTGTTTGTTGAACCATGAGTTAGTGTCTTGTTTGAATGCAGCACGTTTTCCCCGGGTTGGGTTATAGTGTTACCTGAATGCAGCCAGGGTGGCTTCTTGAGCGCCCTGAATAACCCAACAACAAACCATGGTTTCTCAAGCTAGCTTGCTTGAGAAAAATAAGCCTCACTCCATCGTTAACACGCCACCTTGTCTGCATTCAGACAACACAATAAACCACAGTTCAACAGACAAATCATGGTTCAAAACAACTCGCACTCAACCACTGAGTGTGGGTTAATGTGTTGTTGTGAACAGTCCCTGTGTGTGAGATCTTTTCAGTGGAAGTCTTTTTCATGGGTCTTGGCTCTCTGATCCTACTTGGGGCTGGTTCATGCTGCTGGCAGCCCACATACAAGCGGCTCAGGAGTGAGTGGGAGCTATTATCAGATTTGTGCTGGTGAGAACCGGCTCCTCTCTGTGCATGTGACCCCCTGCCGTTCGGGCCTTGGCTGCTGCCCCACAATGGTGGTGTAGTTCACATATGACTCCAAATTACCCAAATGGGTTTCTCAGGTCCAGGGAAATCTGGGGTGGCTAAGACAAGGGTTATTAGAACAAGCCGAGACTATATTCCTCTGCTGTCCCACGCATTGAGCTAATGTATTCTCCTCCAACCCTTTGAATTCTTGTTTGGAGGGGTCCACCAGAATTAAACAAACCGAACAAGCCGAGTAGCTGCCTGTTGTAAACTTTGTGAGGCTATTCACTGCCTTGCCTCCAGCAGTCTCCCTTAATGAGGCCTTGGATTGCTAAAAGTCTGCTTCACACAGCTTCATAATCTATTTCTTCATTTACTTCTTTAAGTTGGAATACTACGTTTACAAAACTAGGCAGTACAGACTGGTGATAGTCAGAATCTCAGTCTGGCTTTCTTAGCTTGTTTGAAGGCCTCTTTAATTAGCCGTTTGTTCGGTTACTCACAGCAGAGACTTTTTCCTACTGGATCCGTGGCGTCGTTAATCACTTTCTTCTTTTTGAAGACAAAATATTTATGTTCTTTAGATAAGTATTCTTATCACCGTTGTCCTGAGCTGCAACTGTGTGAACGACGTGGAAGTGGGAGAACCGCCCCACTCCGCCGGTATGGGGGAGGACAATACTTTCTCTGGTGTACTTTCTGCCCAAATGACCGGCTTGTCTCAAAGTTACTGAAAGTCAGCGAAGACATTGACATAGAGACCTTCGGGGAAGAGAACCATCTCAAGGTTAAGCCCAGTTAAGCAGCCCAGTGTTGGGGAGTTAAAACCACAACTTTAAAAGTAGAAAAAGTTTTTAAAAACTTAGCAAGATTAAAATAGCACAAGAGCGTTTCATGCCCTGCTCCTCATGCTGAAAGAGGAAGTCCTTCCACAATGGTGGTTGTGACTCGCTTTCACAAACGCCACCTCCTTGCGAGGCTGCCTACTGGTATCCCTTGCACGTTCCCAAAGCATTCATGTGAATTCAGCTTCACTTGTTTCCACCTGAATTCTCTGTCCCCCTGCAGCCCCATTTGGGCTGCATTAATAGAAGTATAGCTTCCAAATCACGTGAGGTACTGGTTCCTCTCTATTCGGCCCTGGTTAGGCCTCATCTAGAGTATTGCATCCAGTTCTGGGCTCCACAATTCAAGAAGGACGCAGACAAGCTGGAGCGTGTTCAGAAGAGGGCAACCAGGATGATCAGAGGTCTAGAAACAAAGCCCTATGAAGAGAGACTGAAAGAACTGGGCATGCTTAGCCTGGAGAAGAGAAGATTGAGGGGAGACATGATAGCACTCTTCAAATACTTAAAAGGTTGTCACACAGAGGAGGGCCAGGATCTCTTCTCGATCCTCCCAGAGTGCAGGACACGGAATAACGGGCTCAAGTTAAAGGAAGCCAGATTCCAGCTGGACATCAGGAAAAACTTCCTGACTGTTAGAGCAGTGCGACGGTGGAATCAGCTACCTAGGGAGGTTGTGGGCTCTCCCACACTAGAGGCCTTCCAAGAGGCAGCTGGACAACCATCTGTCAGGGATGCTTTAGGGTGGATTCCTGCATTGAGCAGGGGGTTGGACTCGATGGCCTTGTAGGCCCCTTCCAACTCTGCTATTCTATGATTCTATGATCTGAGGTCTTTCTCAGGTGTCCCTGCAATCCAAGGCTAGTGGATGGTGGTCAGGGAGAGTGCGCCATGTTGAATCTATGGCACGCCCACTCTAGCGAAGCTCATCTGGTGGCTTCTGCTGCTGTTAACATTTATATCCTACTTTCCCCACAAAGAGCTCAAGGCAGTATACGTATCTCACACCTCTCCTGAATTTTATCCTCACAACGACCTCATCAGGTAGGTTAGGCTGGGAGATAATGACTAGCCAAAGCTCACCCAGAGAGCTTCGTTGCTTTGTGTGTTTTTTGAATCTGTATCTCACCAGACCAACACCCTACCTTGTCTCTCATAAAATCATTGAGTTGGTTGGGAACGCAAGGATCACCTAGTCCAGCCCTCTGCAATGTGCAGGAAAGCCAAATGATGCCAAGTGAAGACTTTTTTTTATTTGCCCATGCATTTCAGTATGTCGTCAAACTGATTTTAGTTCTGAATTTACTTCCGCCTTAGAGTGCTGTTTCTATGCTTTGATTTCTGTTTTCATTGTCATCGTATTATCAGTTGTATGGCCTCCTAGGAGTTTTATGCTGAAAGGCAACCCAGAGCTTATAGAAATACTAATAAATATACTTACTGAAATCCCTCCCCAACCCCCACTCTATATTTATGATTTGACTCTTAAATTATTCTGGTTCACCTGTTCGGAACACACAGCCTTACCCCAAATCCTTACTTCAGCCTTGAATTCTCTTTAAGATGGCTCCCAAGAACTACCAATTCATCTTGGTTGGAGAGAAATGAGACAACTTTTGGCCGGCGTTTGCTTTTAGCCGTTCACGCTTTTAACGGGGGCTGGACTGTCCCCAAATGTCTGATTTCCTACCGAAACCAGCAGGGAGCTGCCAGGTGCCCAGCGCCTCCCCCCAGATTAGCTTTTGCGAGGTTTCTTGCATGAATTGGAAATCTGAGTCAGATGCTGATCGGGCACTTCCTTTTGCATCTGTGCTGGCTCCCAATTTGGCGCTTCCGTCTTGAAGCCTCTCCCCGCCCCCAATCTCATATGAGCCATGGAGTGGCTTTGCCGGCAAGAGGAAGTGTGCGTGTGCAGTTTGTGGGTGCCAATTACGAGCTCTGGCGTTTTTGCACAAACTTTTAAATGGAGGCTGATTGAGAGTGACTCTTGACTTTGCTCCGTTTTTTATCATTTGTCTTGCTGACTGCCCCCGGGCCAGGCTATCAAGAGCAAACTGAATTCCTCTGGCGTGGTGGTCTGCACATGGCCGGCTTTAATTTGATGTGAGGCGGCAGTTGGAGGAGAGATGTGGGTCAGCCCCAGCGTCTGGTGGAAACTCCCCAATTTGTGAGCTTCTGCCTGAGGCTTTCAGAGGCTGTCCCTCTCTTTGGCTGGTCAACACGACACGAATAGAGCCTGGCAGTAGCTCTGCAGACTTCCTGCTGCACCTCCTAGGACAGAATTCTGTCTTTCTAAACACCCTAGCAATAGGGTGTTCAGAGGAGGGCAACCAGGATGACCAGGGGTCTGGAAACAAAGCCCTATGAAGAGAGACTGAAAGAACTGGGCAGGTTTAGCCTGGAGAAGAGAAGATTGAGGGGTGACATGATAGCACTCTTCAAATACTTAAAAGGTTGGCACACAGAAGAGGGCCAGGATCTCTTCTTGATCCTCCCAGAGTGCAGGACACGGAATAACGAGCTCAAGTTAAAGGAAGCCAGATTCCGGCTGGACATCAGGAAAAACTTCCTGACTGTTAGAGCAGTACAACAATGGAATCAGTTGCCTGGTGAGGTTGTGGGCTCTCCCACACTAGAGGCCTTCAAGAGGCAGCTGGACAACCATCTGTCAGGGATGCTTTAGGGTGGATTCCTACATTGAGCAGGGGGTTGGACTCGATGGCCTTGTAGGCCCCTTCCAACTCTGCTGTTCTATGATTCTATGATTCTAGACACCCCCTGATTTGTCAATTAAAACCTTCCCCTTTTCGATACTAGCTTAATGGAATTGCTTTTTCTTTCCTTAGGCACAAGAAAGAGGGTGGGAAGGATCCGCCCCCATCTACGTTCTTATTTTGTTTGGGATGATAATGGTAATGATTACATTTATATGCCAACCTTTTTCCTCTTACAAGGAGGAACCCAAGGCAGCTTACATGGTCCTTCATATGTCCCAGAGTGCAGGACACGGAATAACGGGCTCAAGTTAAAGGAAGCCAGATTCCAGCTGGACATCAGTAAAAACTTCCTGACTGTTAGAGCAGTACGACAATGGAATCAGGTACCTAGGGAGGTTGTGGGCTCTCCCACACTAGCGGCATTCAAGAGGCAGCTGGACAACCATCTGTCAGGGATGCTTTAGGGTGGATTCCTGCATTGAGCAGGGGGTTATTTATTTATATAGCACCATCCATAGTATTCTTACAATGACCACGTGAGGAAGGCTAGACTGAGAGTCAGTCACTGGCCCAAGGTCACCCAGTGAGCGTCATGGCTGAGCAGGGAATAAGACCAAGATCTCCCGAATTCTAATCCAACTCTCTAACCACGACACCCCACTCGTGTAGTGGTTAGAGAACATGGAGGCGTGGGGCGTCTTGCATACTGGGGTTAATTACTAAAGGAAATCACGTCTTGGCTTTATAAATGGCTGATGGCAAGGCATTGCATTGGCGGCCAAAATCCAATCTGAATGTTTCCGGTAGATGTCACTTCTAAATCACTCTCCCTTATATCCCCTGCTTGGAGAGGGTTGTTACATGCCCTCGCTGTAGACTGCCCCTCTGGCGATGTGTTGCAGGAGGAGCTGCCCCGAGTTCTCAATTTCCAAAGTGATTTGTTTCATTGGGTTTCTCGTTATTTGAAGGGTATCGGCACAAAATGATGGATCCTATGAACTCACATGAATAATGATTCAGTACCATTTAGTGACCCAATTTAGGTAAGAGAGCTTTTGGCAGCCGGACAGATTGCTGTCTGAAACGTTTCCACTGCCCATCTAAATCTCGCTTGCAAGGAAAGTCATGTCAATGGTCAGAATGCATTAACTGGAATCCACATGAGAGAGAGAGAGAGAGAGAGAGAGACCGGAACAGTTGCCACCTGCCCCGCTGCATACAGTACAGTAAGGTGCCTCTTTAGGGCTGTTGCTTAACCAGCAGGTCAGGGCCAGCATCAAAGGTCAGCATGGTGAGGCATCTGCCAGGGGCCCACACCCCAACAGGGGCCCACGGACAAGAGCCGCCTGGTCTTGCTCCTCTTCTTCCCCATGGCAACCTTCTTGTCCACTTGCGTCTCGCTCTGGCCCTGGCCCAGGCAACGTTGGTGGTGGTGGGAAGGAGAAGCAGGAGACGCCGCGGCCTACTTCCTCCCTGGCTCTCTGCCTGCCAAGTGAGCAAGGGTAGCAAGGAGGAGCAATGGCAGCAGGTTGCAGTGGTGGTGAGAAGGGAGGCTGGCCGAGGGAGGGGGCTCATTGGGGGTGGGTCTTGCCCAGGGGCCCTCGAAAACTTGGAAGCGGCACCGCCACAGGTGCCCGTCCCACATTGAACCACTTCCGTTGTCAGAGTATCCAAACTTGGAAGGCCTCTAAGCTCAGGGATACTTGCAGCTGGAACCTCGAGACTCTACGTACAGCCGGCACAGAAGGCAGGCTGCCCTGTTGGGCCGGTAAAGGAAGGAGGCCAGGCTCCCAGCGTGAATATTGGGCCTGGCCACTCCAGCAGCGTCACACTTTGGGCTTCCCTTGCACTCCGCTGCTCGCTTTGGAAGCTGAAAGAGCGTCGGGGCTTGATCATCTAGGGCAGCGGTTCTCAACCTGTGGGTCGGGACCCCTTTGGGGGTCGAATGACCCTTTCACAGGGGTCGTCTAAGACCATCGGAAAACACATATTTCCGATGGTCTTAGGAAACTGTATTGACTGAACTATGTCATGTATCATCTTTTGCATTATTAAAGCTATTGTTATGTATTATTTTCATTAGCAAACCATCCCATGACAATGGATCGTGTAGAGAAGAACGAAAATAATTTTATGGTTGGGGGTCACCACAACATGAAGAACCGTATTAAAGGGTCGCGGCATTAGGAAGGTTGAGAACCACTGATCTAGGGTGACCATATGGAAAGGAGGACAAAGCTTTTGTATCTTGAACTGTTGCATTGGAAAGGGGATTTCAGTAGGTGTCATTGGTATGCATGCAGCACCTGGTGAAATGCCCTCTTCATCACAACCGTGAAAGATACAGGGCTCCTCCTTTTCATATGCTCACCCTACTTGAACCCACAGGAGCTCAAATCCCGAGGCTTCCAATTTCTTTGTTTAGAGTACCTTGTCATGCTAGGTCAACCTCTGCAAGGAGCTTTAACAGAGAAATGGAAGCGTAGTCCCTTGGCCTCGTCCCCATGTTTGACGTCTTCCAGTCCACCCCAGTCCACCCCACCCCACCCCACCCCCTGGGCTCTTCAGTCAATACAAATTCAGCCACAATTATAACCCTTTTGTTGGTTCTCAGGGTTCCTGATTCTGTGCAAACCTGCAAGATTTACATGTTCCATCTTCCACAGATTCCATTAATTTCCTAAATATCCTATGAAAAAACAACAACCCCATTGCTGCCAGCTTGTTTTCTCAGGGGCCAAGTTTTGTGACCATATCATAAATATTGGCTTGGCAGGAATTGCCCAGCTTTTATTTCGTAGGCGTAAAATTGCCTAAGTGGTGGCCCGTGAAACCTCCAAAGCTCAGCAGAATTTTCAGGCTGTCAGGATTTCAGTGCCTGGTCAAGCAGCTTCCCTCTGCCCACAATGAACGGAGACAAAATAAAATTACACAACAGCATCGTGGAACCGACATGAGTTGCAGAACATAGTTTTACTTACTCTAGAATTTTGGTGAGCCCGGGAAGACAGTGAGTAGGTTATTGGGCGCATCGCTATTGTTGATTTATGTGTTGTTGTTTTATTACATTTATATACTACCCCATAGCTGAAGCTCTCTGGGCAGTTTACAAAGATTAAATACTGGACATTAAAACTGACGTGCAAAATTTAAAACCATAAAGACAGATTAGATAATATCCATTTAAAACAACTATTCTGAGGCAGTTAAAACTCAACCTACGCTGTTAGATGCCTTGGAGAAAAGTCTTGAGCTGGCGCCGAAAAGGCAACAATGTTGGTGCCAGGCGAGCCTCATTGGGGAGATTAAAATTGGTATAGACATCTTAATAGTAAATAATAGGACTTTGGTTACCTTGAAACAGAATTTGAGATTTTTTAAGGGCCGGGTACAGCAGGTTCTGGTTTTAAGGGTTCTTTGAGGGGTGGGAGGAGATGCAAAAAGCTTTCAGACGAACAAGGTGACTGCGTTGACCTTGGCGCAGTCAAAGAGAAGAGTTGAACCCCCCTTGCGCTGCCCAAAATAGAAGAGAGAACGGTCAGAGGCGTGATGCAGATGGGTCAGCAAGGAGCGTGCACTTTCCCTAACAGCTTCCTGTGGCTCTTTGTGAGCTGGCACTGCGTCGTATGACACTACGTAGTTCTTACCCTACAAATCTTTGTGTCTTTGCAGTTTGGAGATTACGACCCCACCGTTCACAAGCGTGGCTTCTTGGCCCAAGAGGAGTTGCTTCCAAAACGGGTAAGGCTCACTCACTCAGCTGGATGTGCACTAAGGAAGGCGGCGTAGCTCAGCGGTGCCGATCCCCAGGCAGAGGCGGGAGGGACGCCTGCCGGAAACCCTGGTGAGCTGCCGACAGGTCGTGCGGATGAGTCTTCAAAATCCCACGTCCCTCCAAATGTGGTGGACTGCAATGGCCATCAACCCCCAGCCAGCATGGCCAGTCTCGGGCGTGATGGGAGTTGTAGTCTGTAACATCAGGAGGGAAGACAATAAGCTAGGTGGACCAAGGGTCTGACCAAATTGATTGAGGGGCTGGAACAACTCGAGGTTACAACAGCTGGGATTGTTCAGCTTGGAGAAAAGGCGTCTAAGGGAGACATGACAGAGGTGTACAGGATTATGCCTGGTGTGGAGAAGGTGGAGAGGGAGGCATTTCCCCCCCCCTCTCAAAATACTAGAACCTAGAGTCATCCCACGAAGCTGATTGGTGGGAGAATCAGGACAAATAATTAAACCATGGTATTTGCTACCACAGGACATGACGGTCACCAATTTGGATGGCATTATTATTATTATTATTATTCACATTTTTATACCGCCCAACAGCCGAAGCTCCCTGGACAGTTCGCAAAAACTAAAACCATTAAAAGTATAAAACAAACAGTCTAAAAACATGATATAAAATACCCCCTTTAAATGGGGGTTGGACAAGTTCCTGGAGCAGAAGGCCATCCATCGCAATTAATCCTGATGGCTCACTGCTACCTCCAGTATGAGAGGCAGTAAACCTACGTACACCAGTTCCTGGGGAACATGGCCAGGAGGGTGCTTTTGCGCTCGTGTCCTGCTTGTGAGTTCCCAGTTGGCCATTGTGTGAGCGGATTGCTGGACTAGATGGACCCTTGGTCTAATCTAGCAAGTCTCTTATTTTCTTACGACTGTATAAGGCAGTTTCCTGGGCTCCTTGAGTGTAAAATAATCATTAAAGAATACCAGAACATTTTAACTGCCTCTCTCCAGACTACTGTTCTCAGCCCTGCTAATAGAATGACCGCATTTTGGCTCCTCCTTGGTCTGCTTCCTAAGGGTTCTCGAATGAAAACAGAAACAGAGAGATCTTTCCACCTCTCTTGCAGCGTCTTTAACTTCGTTTCTTCAGGGCAGGGGGTGCGAAAGACACAACGTGGCAAGCCATTTCCGGTGGGTCACCAGACACCTCCGGCGGCAGGGCCTGGGGTTTCCCACGCTAGCATTAGCAAGGGAACCCTTTCCTTATCTCTGTTCCTCCATCAGAGAGAGGGGATTCCCTTGCTTATCTCAAATCTCCAGTGAACAGTCAGACAGAGGGAAGGATGTTTCTTGCTAGTATTAGCCAGGCGTGTGTGTGTGTGTGTGTGTGTTCCCCTGGCCCTGCCGAGTGTAGCCTTCGGAACCAAAAAGGCCATGTGCCTCTGCCTTTTTTTTAGAGTTTAAAGAATCCCTAGATTTTGTCTGCCTAGGCAAATAATGTCATGATCTGTAAGTCAATAAACAGGAAGAGGCTTCTGCCATTATTTTTTTCTGATGCAAAGATTAGTGTTGGAAAAGGTACATAAACTGCTGTGTTCAGATGCTCGTGCAGCCACCTTTTCTGATTCACTTACTCAACCTTCCTCAACCTGGGGCGCTCCAGATGTGTTGGACTGCATCTCCCAGAATGCCCCAGCCAGCAGAGCTGGCTGGGGCATTCTGGGAGTTGTAGTCCAACACATCTGGAGCGCCCCAGGTTGAGGAAGGCTGACTCACATGGTTTGGGAAACTAGGCAGCTGTGGCTAAAAGATAAATAGCATCACATAAGGTGCGATCCTAAGCATGTTGAGACAGAAATAGCCCTACCTCTCCTAGCATTCCCCAGGGAATTGTAGGGCTTTTTTTTTTGGTTTGCCTAAACATACATAGGATTGTGCGCTTGGTGAGCTTCATGCTTGAGGAGGAATTTCCAACCTGGTCTAACTCTGACAACTCGATTGCACGGGTCCTTGTTGAAGCGAGACCAGGCTGAGCTGAGCTGACCTTCCTCCGTTGTGTCTCACTTCCAGGTGATCAACCTGTACCAGATGACCCCAGAAATGTGGGAGGAAAGAATCACTGCCTGGTACGGCCAGCATCGAGGCAGAGCCAGGTGAGTCCTTTGAGAAAAGCCGCCATGTTGGAGGTGGTTGATGTATGTCAGTGGAGTCCAGTGCACAGCTATGTGGGAGCTGCTTCCCTTTGGCAAGATCCCACATAGCTGTTACTATTATTATTTTGTTATTGATTACATTTGTATACCGCCCCATAGCCGAAGCTCTCTAGGCGGTTTACATAAGATTAAAACGCTTAAAGACAATATATGGAATTTCAAACTACAGAAACGTACAACATACACAGAAACAGACATTTAAAACAACTACAAAACAGCTTTAAAAGCAGTGCAGCCACGTGGGCAAGTCAGATCACGTGGATCTTTCTCACCCAGTCGCCACCCCACAAGGGAGGAAGGTGTAGAATAGTAGAAAAGGCCCATGCAGTTGGCCCCGTGCTCACACACTGCTTGGGATTGCATCATAGGTAAATTGCTCTCATGCAGTTGTGTGTGTGTGTGTGTGTGTGTGTGTAGAGAGAGGGAGAGAGAGTGAGGGCATAGCTAGACCAGCCGATGTCCCAGGGATCGCCCTGGGATCATCCCCATGCGTTCACATGACGCACAGGGCATCCCGGGAGCAGGATAGCGGCCTACCCTTTTTTCACGGAACATGTGGGTGTGTATCACGGTTTGTCCTGTCTCCTCGCGAGTAACTGCAAAGAGCTGGGAGCTCTGTGCCCATCGGGTAGGGTGGGGAGAGCGGGGATTTTTTTTTTTAAAAAAACACCACTTAATGTTTTGCGCACGAGTGCTCCATCTCCTTTAAAAAAATTAACAAAATGACGGGCGCGACGTCTTCTTCCTCCTAGGACATTGCGCGCCGCGTGTAGACAAGTCCGGGAGACAGGCTCATTGCCTGTTCTGGATGGGGTTGCTCTGCCTCTGAAAGAACAGGTTCGTCGTTTGGGGGTACTCTTAGACCCATTTCTGTCGTTGGAGGCTCAAGTAGCCGCCACGGCTCGGAGTGCCTTTTACCATCTTCGGTTGGTTCGCCAACTACGGCCTCTCCTGGACAGGGATAGCTTGGCCACGGTGGTACAGGCATTGGTAATCTCAAGTTTGGATTACTGCAATGCGCTCTATGTGGGGCTGCCCTTGAAGCTGCTCCGGAAGCTGGAGCTAGTGCAGAACGCTGCAGCTCGGCTGTTGTCTGGAGCTGCTCCTTTCCAGCATGTAACTCCTCTGCTGAGGGAACTGCATTGGCTGCCTATTCGCTACCGGGCCAGGTCTAAGGTTCTTGTACTTGTGTACAAAACCCTAAATAACTTGGGACCAGGATACCTGAGAGAGCGCCTTCTCCCTTACCAACCTGCCCGGTCACTGAGGTCATCCGAGGGCCTGCTCCTGGTGGTTCCACCTAGATCCATCCTCCGACTGGAATCCACCAGGGGAAGAGCCTTCAGCGTGGTGGCCCCCCTCCTGTGGAACTCCCTGCCTCTGGAGGTCAGGCAGGCGCCAACCTTGTACTCCTTTCGGCGCCTCCTGAAAACATCTTTATTCCAAGAAGCCTTTCTTTAATATGCAGCCTTGGATCTCTGCTTTTGCTTCTTTTAAATTTTGTTTTAACTGTTTTATTCTGTTTTTATTTTCATTTTATCTTGTACACCGCTCCGAAATTTTTCAATGGGAAGCGGTATATAAATATTCTAAATAAATAAATAAAATAAAATAAATAAATAAATAATAGACCAGGGGGAGATCGTGCAAGAACCGTATCGCGAGATCCTCCCTCCTCTGCTGCGCTAGACCCTTTAGGTCTAGCCATGGCCTGAGAGTGAGAAGAGAGCTTTGGGGGTATTTATTTATTTATTTATTTATTACATTTTTATACCGCCCAATAGCCGAAGCTCTCTGGGCGGTTCACAAAAATTAAAACCACAGTAAAACACCCAACAGGTTAAAACACAATTACGAAATACAGTATAAAAAGCGCAACCAGGATAAAACCACACAGCAAAGTTGATATAAGATTAAAATACAGAGTTAAAACAGTAAAATTTAAATTTAAGTTAAAATTAAGTGTTAAAATACTGAGTGAATAAAAAGGTCTTCAGCTGGCGACGAAAGCAGTACAGTGTAGGCGCCAGGCGGACCTCTCTGGGGAGCTCGTTCCACAACCGGGGTGCCACAGCGGAGAAAGCCCTGCTCCTAGTAGCCACCTGCCTCACTTCCTTTGGCAGGGGCTCACGGAGAAGGGCCCCTGTAGATGATCTTAAGGTCCGGGTAGGAACATATGGGAGGAGGCGTTCCTTCAGATAGCCTGGCCCCAAACCGTTTAGGGCTTTAAATGTCAATACCAGCACTTTGAATTGGGCCCGGACCTGGACTGGCAGCCAATGAAGCTGGAAAAGGACTGGCGTGATGTGATCTCGCCAGCCAGTCCCTGTTAATAACCTTGCTGCCCTGTACATGGTGAGTAGAGGGTTTTCCTTGGCAGCACTTCTATCCACAGAAATGATCAGAGTTTTATCATTCCTCTGGACATGATGCACAAGGAGGATCTAAAAGGCAGCTGTAAAAGCCACACAAAAACAAAACCGACCACTGCAAGGTTTAATACCCAATATATTTGTGTGCCGACACGTTCTGAGAGATTACTCTTCGTCATGGGCAACTGAACCACGATGCAAGGAATTCTTTAAGAGCTAATCCACATCTCTGTAACTTTTCTGTGTTTGAATCGTTCTTACGAAGACTGCTCTTCGTGATGGAATACACACCATCGCGTGGATCTTCTCACAGTACAAGAATATTTCACCAGCTCTGGGCTGCGTTGGCCTTGCTTGTAAACCAAGTTTTAACGCCTTGAGACGGCTGTGATCCTAGTATGAAAGAAGCTTGTCAAGCTAAGAACCTGTTTTACTCTTTGGTCCTCCCTCCCTCCTGTTCATGTTACAGCGACGAAGCTGAAATGGAGTATCTGAAGATAGCCCAGGATCTAGAGATGTACGGTGTGAACTACTTCGCAATTCGGGTAAGGTCTCGGGGCTGTTTTTTGCACTTTTGAAGGAGAAAAGTGAAGCAAAAGCGAGGGAAGATTTATTTATTTATTTATTTATTATATTTATATACCACCCCACAGCCGAAGCTCTCTGGGCGGTTTACAACAATTAAAAATGGTAAACATTAAAAGTATACAAAATTTAAAAACCATCAAAAACATAAAAAACAGTATAAAAACAACAGTATCCATTTAAAAACAACAATTCTGGGGTCCATTAAAAACAAACTTAACGTAGTTAAATGCTATTAAAATTCCTGGGAGAAGAGAAAAGTCTTGACCTGGCGCCGAAAAAGATAACAGTGTGGGCGCCAGGCGAGCCTCGTCGGGGAGATCATTCCACAATTGGGGGGCCACCACTGAAAAGGCCCTCTCCCTTGTTGCCAACCTTCGAGCTTCCCTCAGAGTAGGCACTCGGAAGAGGACCTTAGATGTTGAGCGCAGTGTACGGGTAGTTTCATGTTGGGAGAGGCGTTCCATCAGGTATTGTGGTATTGTTCCATCAGGTATTGTGGTCCCAAGCCATGTAGGGCTTTATAGGTTAAAACCAGCACCTTGAATTGGGCTCAGAAACATATAGGCAGCCAATGCAAGCGGGCCAGAATCGGTGTTATATGCTCAAACCTCCCTGTTCCAGCTATCAATCTGGCCGCTGCATTTTGCACAAGCTGTAGCTTCCGGACCGTCTTCAAAGGCTTCCCCATGTAGAGGGCATTGCAGTAACCTAATTTGGAAGTTACCAAAGTATGGACAACTGAAGCTAGGTTATCCCTGTCCAGATAGGGGCGTAGCTGGGCCACCAACCGGAGTTGGTAGTAAGCATTCCGTGCCACCGAGGCCACCTGAGCCTCAAGTGACAAAGATGGTTCTAGGAGAACCCCCAACTACAAACCTGCTCCTTCAGGGGGAGTGCAACCCCATCCTCTTCCTTAGGCCATTTTGCTAAAAACTTGCTCCTGTTTTGCAGAGGAGAGTTTTACGCAGAACCTTTGCTGTGCTGGCAGCTTTCCTGTTGTAACTTCACCTGCAACCAGCAAGGTGCATTGAGAGGTTTCCCGAGGGGGTTGAATGAGTCACTGCCACTGCAGTTCGCTCTACCTAGGAAAGCCTGAATGCTCTCTTCTCTGCCCACCACCCCCGCTTTGACCAAGTTGATGCAGCAGAACAATTGACCAATGATGGAATCTTTACATCAGATCTGCGATGCAGATCCCAATAAAAATGACCTGTTCTTTTCTTTTCCTTTCCTTTCAGAACAAGAAGGGAACCGAGCTATTGCTTGGGGTTGATGCCTTGGGTCTCCACATATATGATCCAGAAAACAAACTGACTCCTAAAATTTCCTTCCCGTGGAATGAGATTCGGAACGTTTCTTACAGTGATAAGGAGGTAGGCACCGCCCCCCCCCCCCAGTCCTCCAGCCCTTCTGTACAAATGTTGGATCGGCAGTCATAGATTTGGGTCTTTCTTTCATCTTTTGCTCGGCTAGGATCACTCTGGCCAAAGTCTCATCAGGTGAAGAGTTCTCAACTATTACTATTATTTATTTGTATTCCACCTTTTGCCCAATACTGGGCCTCACGGCGGTATTACAAAGTTTAAAACATTCATTTTAAAACATAGGAAAAGAAATGTACAAAAAAAAAATGTTTAAAATACACAACACCCCCAAAGGAGCCTGCCTCTTAAGCTCCCAGTCCCAAAAAGATGTTGCCGCTGGGGGGTGAGATGGTCCTTTGCTGGGAGCCTGAGTCTGCTAGGAAGCAGTTGGAAGGTTCCACAGACTATGCAAACCCCCAAGGCAGGACAACAGCAGCCCCTGACTGGCCCCTTGCTTTGCAGGCTTCCTCTCCCGGCTGGATCAGATGGACACGATCCCAGGTCGCAGGAGCCTGCCTCTTAAGCTCCCAGTCCCCAAAACATGTTGTTTTACCTTCACTCGATAATGTTTCTGCATGATCTAATATGGTCAAAGCGATTAAAATGTTCCGCCGTTTATTTTTATTCCAGAATCCTTAAGTAATGACGGTCTCTTTAAAAATAAATACATTCTTAGACCATGGAATGATGGGAGCTTCAGTTCAATACCGGGTTGGGGAAGGCAGCTCTTAATCTTGTGTGTATATTTGTTAAAATCAAGAAAGAAGAGAAGCTCCCGGTTCTGGAGCCATTTCTTCTTCTTCTTCTTTTTTTTTTTACAGAAACTTTTGACATACAGTTTTAAAATGAAAATTGCCTTGCTATGCTTGACCCGGCAGATGGAGAGCTCACCAGTTGAGATTGCCTGCCCTGCCGGGTCTCTACGCGGGCCTTTAATTGCCCTTTTCACTGTGCTTATGCGAAACGAGAGCCTTTGGACCTGATTTATCCACCGGTACTGCACAGAATTTAGTAAAAACAAAAACCAAAACCACCCAGAGGCACCAGTTTTTACTCTGGATAGAGAATCCCCCCTCCCCCGTTGTACTGGAAAATACTGACGGAGTTCCTTTTTCTTCAGGATTGATCCAAATAGTGATTTGCAAAAGAAATTAGCATTTTTTTTGTGGGGTACGGTGGATAATATTTAGGCACGAACTGCTGAGGGCAAAGAGCTTAAAATGTCCCACTTCAGTTACTTTCATTTCTGAAGCCTTAAGCAATTAGCTCTTGATAGTCTCTTTTCATTTTCTTTTTTAAAAATTGGATAAATAATCCTATTAGCATTTTTTTGTGGCTCTACAAGACATTTTGCTGGCGATGGGCAGGTCTCCTCGGTTTAAGTTTTCCGACTGCGCCGTTCCTCCAGGAATCGCGAGCCCAAGCCCTTGTCTGCTAGGCCTTGGAACATAATAGCCTGTAATAGACCTGCCCCTTGAGGGAAGGCTCTGTCATCTTTTATCGTGTCAATAATCCTTGTAATAAGATGGCTCCTGCAAGTGAGATCTGACATGATAGTAAGCAGGCTTAATGGTGGCCTGGGACAGCCTCACTGACACATCAGAGGTGTTTAATCTAGTGTGGCAATTAGCAAGTGTTCGCCTGGAACTGGGGATGGTGCTTCCTCGCCCCCGTTGCTGGCAGGGAACTTGGGGATTTTTTTTTTGCAAGAGTTGAAATCGAAGCCGACATGTCGCACTTTCGCTCTAGGCTGCCAAAATGAAACAACAGCCCTTTGCTTGCACGAGACACCTTGATTCTCTCTCTAGGACTCAAGAAATAGAACCTTCCTCCCCCTGTGTACATTTTGGGCAAGAAATTGCCAGTTGCAGCTTTCTCTGTGTATTCCTGAGGAGGAAAGGAGGAAGATGTGGTGATGACCACCCATTGGGGTGGCTTTATTTATTTATTTAAGCATTTTTATGCCGCCATTCAGCCAAAAAAGGCTCTCAAAAGGGTGCTGGATAAATTCCTGGAGGAGGCGGCTATCCATGGCTACTAGCCCTGTTGGCTATGTGCTACCTCCGGTATCTGAGGCACTAAGCCTGTATACACCAGTTGCTGGGGAACATGGTTGGGAGGGTGCTGTTGCATCATGTCCTGCTTTGTTGCTCCCTGGCCGATGGCTGGTTGGCCGCTGTGTGAACAGAATGCTGGACTAGATGGACCCTTGGTCCGATCCAGCAGGGGCACTTCTTACGTTCTTAAGATGTGAATCTCCCAACCAGCCACCTCACGGAGCAATTTAATTTTGCTGCAGCTGCTTTGGCTCCCGGTTTGGTTCCAGGCTCTCGTTCGCACTGTCCCGTAACCGTCTTCCCCTTTGCGCTTACCGATGTTGCAAATTGGCTTTGCTTTTGGATCTAGTTTGTGGCCTGTGAAAAAGCCCCTGAAAGTATACAAAGACCTGCAAGGTACTGAACTTCCCCAATCCTCAGGGGACTGGTTGTCCCTTGATTGATTCTGCATTGGCAGTCAGCCAGAAAGTAAACCTCAGATGTGTTCCTCATTTAGGGAAGGACTTCAGCTCAGTGACAGAGCGCGTGCTTTGTACGCCAAAGGTTCCAGACTCAATACCTGGCTTGGAACCAAGGAGAACCAGCGCCAGTCCATGTAGACAATACTGGGCTACATGGGGCTTCCTGTCTAATGCTCCCATGACTTGGTTTAGCCATCCTGCAGTATCCTCGTCCTCTTCTGTTGTTGTTGTTGTTACTTTAAATCAGGTACACCAGATGAGAAACAAATTATGAAGAGGCAAGAATAAACGAATTGACAAAAAGCGCGATGCATTTCGGCCTGTCCCTTGCTTTGAGACTTTCTTCAGGGGGTAGAGAAATGTCTGCAGAGTCTTTCACAGCAAAAGCCCTCGTGCCAGTAGAATAATCCAGGAGATAATCTGTTTTGCTGTAGAATAATCCAGGATGCAATCTTGGTGCGTCCTGAGAACTTGTTTCTCTCCTGGTCTACCTGCTTCCGATGCTCACTTCCCTCTGCTTTTCTCCCCACCGTCATTTTAAATCACACTGACAAGTTCTGCCTCCCTTACAGTTTACGATAAAGCCCCTGGACAAAAAAATCGACGTCTTCAAATTCAACTCCTCCAAGCTGCGTGTGAATAAACTGGTAGGTACAGAGGTGGAATTGTGTTGGTGATGCTCTTTGCTGAGCAGTGATGTAGGCGTTCTCCCAAGGCAGCCATTCCTAAACTCTGTGGTGGGAAATGCAAGAAAGAAATCACGGAAAGGTCCGGGGAGCCCCACAGGCTCCTGGGTTCCTGCAAACCTGGAGAGCTGCTGCGGAGTCTGTATGAGGATCCTGAACGACAGGGGTTACGGGGAGCTTCAAATGGTCCCGGCTGAAACGAAGCTCAAGTATGTGCAGCTGCGTGAATCACATTCATCCCTTGTCTCTCCCACCCCACAGGGTTATTAATCCTGTCTTGGCCTCCCTCCTGTGCTGTTTTCCACCCACAGTCTAAATTTAAACTGCAAACTCCACCCACCAGAAGGTCCCAGATTCAATCCTCAACATCTCCCGTCAGGGCTAGGACAGATTCCTGCCTCAAACCCTGGAAAGCCGCTGCCGGTCAGTGTCAGCAGTACTGGGCTCCATGGACCATTGGTCCTATGTTCCTATTAGCACATATAACAAATGGGCTGTAGGAAGACTCCCCTTTCGTCTGATACGGAGTAGGCATGAGCCTAATAAGAAGTAGGTGCTGCCCGACAATGGTTGCACGCCTCCCTTTTGAGGAATATTTTTCTGAGGGATTTGAAGAACGCTTAGTGAGCTAGGCGTTTGCCTCCAAATATTTGTGAGTGGCTCTTTATTTGGCCAGGAAGAAGCCACAGTTTCAACAGCCGCATCAGGGCTTGCTTTGAGTCGTTGGTAGATCCCACTGAGAAATCGGTCTCTTGGAGTGTGTGGAAAACAGCAAGCTCTTGGGTAACACCCCCTCTCCCCCAAAAACCCACCTTTCCCTTCAGGGCCTCCATTGGTTTCCTCCCTTGGAAGTGCGATTGCTTCCTCTTATCACTATTCAGGAGCCTCATTGATGGGAGTTCTCCTCATTTCTCCTGTTTTACCTGGAGTTTTTCATGAGCTCACCCACTGATGAGTTTAACACTTGGTGTAAGGTATTGACCCATCCCACTGGTGAGCACTAATTTGCCCTGTCTTCTGCACACCTTGAGTGGCAATAGTATTAACTCCCTGGGGAACGTTCAGCTGGAGGGTTATCCTGAACCAGAGCCTTCATGGCTCTTGCTGCCTGTTACTGCCAAGGGAACTGACTCTCTGAACTAAGTTAATTCCCTTGAGCTGCCAGTGGTTTCTTGTGGCTGCAAAAAAAAAAAAAAGCAAATGCTATTCTGGGCTGCATTAATAGAAGCATAGCTTCCAAATTGCACGAGGTACTGGTTCCCCTCTATTCGGGACTGGTTAGGCCTCATCTTGAGTACTATGTCCAGTTCTGGGCACCACACTTAAGAAGGATGCTGACATGCTAGAGCGTGTTCAGAGGAGGGCAACCAGGATGATCAGGGGTCTGGAAACAAAGCCCTGTGAGGAGAGATTGAAAGAACTGGGCATGTTTAGCCTGGAGAAGAGAAGATTGAGGGGAGACATGATAGCACTCTTCGAATACTTGAAAGGTTGTCACACAGAGGAGGGCCAGGATCTCTTCTTGATCCTCCCAGAGTGCAGGACACAGACTAATGGGCTCAAGTTACAGGAATCCAGATTCCGTCTGGACATCAGGAAAAACTTCCTGACTGTTAGAGAAGTATGACATTGGAACCAATGACCTTCTTTCCCACCCTAGAAGCATTCAAGATGCATCTGGACAGCCATCTACCAGGGATGTTTTAAGGTGGATTCCTGCACTGATCAGGGGGTTGGACTCAATGGCCTTATAGGCCCCTTCAAACTTTACTATTTTGTGTTTCTATGATTCTGTGATTTTTTGCCTGTCAAAGGGCACCTGAAACCCCTTCAAACTAGTTAGGGCCTAATTTTCAAGAGTATCTGGATAAAGGTATCTGGATAAGTGAAAATAATTATGGGATCACTGGGAATGGGTGATTCTTTCCCCCTTCAGGGGAAAGGGGTGTATAACTCTGTAGTAGGACACATGTTTTGTAGACCAAAGGTCCCAGTTCAATCCCCAGCTGAGGAAGAAAAAAGCCTGTCTGAAACTCCAGAGAGCTTTTGCCAGAATTGTAGACTACTGAGCTAAAGGGACCATTGGGAAGGGTGACTATACGGAAAGGAGGACAGGGCTCCTGTATCTAACAGTTGCATAGAAAAGGGAATTTCAGCAGGTGTCATTTGTATGCATGCAGCACCTGGGGACATTCCCTCTCCAACAGTTAAAGCTGCAGGAACCCTGCCCTATTGACCAGATACAAAAGAGGGCAGGGCTCCTGCAGCTTTCACTGTGGTGAGGAAGAGGGAATTTCACCAGATGCTGCATGCATAACAATGTCACCTGCTGAAGTTCCCTTTTCTTTGCAACTGTTAAAGATACAGGAGCCCGGTCCTCCTTTCCATATGGTCACCCTACCAATGGGTTGACTTGGTATGAGACAGCCTGCGGTGTTCCTGTTATTACAAAGTCTGCATAGGAATGTGAGTCTGGTCTAGACATTAGAGGTGCCATGTGGAGGCCTCCTTAAACTGTTCTCCATGCCGCCACTTCTTGGAGGAGAGACTCTGTGGTGTAGTGGGTTAAAGTGTTGGACCAGGGCTCAGGAGACCCGGGTTCTAGTCCCCACTTGGCCATGAAGCTCACTGGGTGTTTGGGACCAGTCACAGACTCTCAGCCTAACCGACCTCAGAGGGTTGTGAGGATAAAACACAGCCTTCCTCACCCTGCTGTCCTCTAGATATTTTGGACTTCAAATCCCATCAACCCCAGCCAGCATGGGCAATGATCAGGAATTGGGAGTTGTAATCCAAGGCATCGATAAGATACCAGTTTGGGGACGGCTAGCCTTGGATTTCTTGAAGAAAAGGCAGGATATGAATGTAACACCCGAAGAAATAAACATAGGTAGTGGAAACGCTCCATATGTTGGCTTACCATGCAATTCTCTGAGATAGATGGGAGAAAAGTGCTGTTCAAATGCTGTTCAAAGAAGTTGTCCAACGTCCTCCTCCCCCTTCTCATTGGCTGGAACAGATCCTTCAGCTGTGCATTGGGAACCATGACCTGTTCATGAGGAGGAGGAAAGCCGATTCCCTTGAAGTCCAGCAGATGAAAGCCCAGGCCAGGGAGGAGAAGGCCAGGAAACAGGTGAGAGAGGGGCTGATTTCTATAAACATCCAGTTGAATGACCCAGAAGGAAACTGCTAGCCCATAAAGCGTTCCAGCGAACGTCTGAACTTTGGCAAATGTTGGCATTCCCATGCAGGAGATGACTATCAGAGCTAAATTTCGCAAGTGTCCAGAACCTGAGAAGCACACCACTGAATGTTGGCAGTCACTTAAATGTGACTTAGTTTGAGAAATATATATTTCCAGAAATTCATAAAATTCATTTGGGATTGTTGGACTGTATTGAGCAAATGCCAACACTGACCACATTTAGGAGACTTGTATGTGAACTGTTCACAATCTGTTGCATGGCGGGGTTAGTAGCTGAACTGCTCTGCTGCCCTTGATTTTCCATGAAAATGATTGATTTAAGATACGTCCTGACACAAGCTGTCATCTGTTTAGCTTTGGATCTGTTTGAGAACTGGATCCTTACTTTCCTCCCTCACCCCACAGCTATTAGTGCGCATGTGATATTTTTTCCTCCTGGATTTGTTTTTATACTTGACAAATTGTATTTAATCTATTTACTCTACTATAATATTACAGTTTATCACTAGTGAATCGCAATGTTCAAGAGGCCTCGCTTTAGATGCTGCATAACAATATTTTGTGTTTTTCCACCCAACCCTTGCCAAACGGGGCACGCCAATCTTCAAACTCACAACTGAGTCCGAAACGTACATTTATGATATATTTACGGTATCTCAGTCCGGCAAAAAGGTGCCCCATCACGATGCATGCACTCCTTTCCTTTCTCCTTCGAAAACAAATGCTGGGTTTCAGCTGGTTTTCAAGCTTGAAACATAGAATTGTGTCCTGAACATGTGTACCAAATTCCATTCTGGTGTCTCAAAATGCAAGAAAGGAATGAAATCTTTATTGCTAAAAGCGATAAGCCATCACAATTTAACATAGTTAGAAAAATAAAATACTAGTAAAAAGATGGGCTCTACGTAAATGGAATAAAAATAGATAACTTAAAATAAAATAAAAAACATAAACAAAAATACAAGGATATAAAAATACAAAATCACATTTACATAAATTAAGAGAACAACACCCTTAAAAAAGCCGTGCAGCTGCCAAATACATAAACAAAGTGGGAAATTAAACAAGAGGCGTCTCTTCACAGTCAGTTGCAATCCTTTGTGGTTTTATGTATGTTGTTTTCATTTCTTCTTCTTCATTGATATACTTTTTGGTCCCTCGGGCCACTGAAAATCGGTCCCGCTGTTTGAAGGGATTGTGGTTTGTTCTTCCTTGGTAGTTTGGGAAGATTTCATTCATTCTTTGCATTTTGAGACACCAGAATGGAATTTGGTACACATGTTCAGGACACAATTCTATGTTTCAAGCTTGAAAATCAGCTGAAACTACCCTTCTTTCTCCTCTTTCCTTTTCCATACCAAGAAATGCAATTCAGCAAGAAAATAAAAATGCCGAGTGAATGAGTGTTCACACATGCGAGCACACGCAGATCTTTAACCCTGCCCCCCCCACCCCCCAAATCTGTTGTTCTATTTCTGGCCTGTGGCCTTTGCTCTGTCTTGGGGAGGCTGCTTGCAGTTCAGACGGGACCTGGGAGGGGGAGCAGTGCGCTCTTGTGTCCTAATTAGATGGTGATGGAATGCGCAGCGACACTCCGCTGCATGCTGCCTGCATGCTAATTTGGGGCCTGGCCTGCTTTATCCGCTGCGGGTCAGCCCCAGCCAGCAGACGCAGCACATTGCAGGCAGCAGCATGGAGCCAATGAGCACATATCAGCAAATTGGATTGTATGAATCATTGTTTTCTGCTTGTAGACCTTTTCTACTTGCTGAAACCCACACAGCTAATCTGTACGGCGCTGCTCGGAATATAGATTGCCACTTCTGGGTAAGCTGCTAGATAGTGGCGGCGGCAGCAGCAGCGGAGTGGGTTCCTGGGCCAAGAGATGCTAAGCTTAGAGGAGTGTTAGGTTAAAGTACTGTTCTTGGATTTGCTGGTGTCAGGGGATGTTACGGCTCTGGCTCAGAGCTTAGTGCTGTGGGCAGCCAGTGCAGTGATAGTCTCTGTGGGTTTGCAGAGGCGAAGGGGCTTGGGTTGAGTTCAGCGCGAAGAGTGCAAATCAAAGGGGCCCAGAGGAACACGAGAGCAAGATCCTGAGCTGTGCAGGGACGGTGGACGGGAGGGATGCTTGTCTTCGGCTGTGTCGCCAAGCCAATAAAAACATTATCTTTACTAGCTGGAAAGGTAATTTTGACTCTGATAATGATGGCTCACGGTGGGTTTGGTGAAGAATAAATAATTGTATAGAACTTGGCAGCTGCTTTTAAGAAGAGAGAGGCCTGTCTGAGTTAATGGCAACCGAAGCCCTTTGGAACAAATTAATAGACAACAGGACAATCAATAGCTGTTCCTTAAGAGGCTCTGAGCCTCTGGTTGTCAACCACTGCCAGATGGGAATGGTCAATAAGGAATTAGGTGCCCTCTTAGAACTCTTGATAAATTATCTTTGCGCTCTCTCTCTCTCTCTCTCTCTCTCTCTCTCTCTCTCTCTCTCTCCTTTTTGTTCTTATGAACTCGACTACTCATCGTCTCCTGTTATTCGGTGCTGTGTGCAAAGTGCAGCGCTTCAATTTCACGGCTCAACTTCAGCGTTTGGCATCCTGTGATTCTCAGTGCTTAGTTTAAAGCGAGAGAGAGGTTTCCAGCTCTTAAGGAGGGACGCTTGTGCCTGTGTGAATGTTGCGTGGAATCGAGGAAGCTAGAGGATGCCGGGTGGCTGGAACTTCTGGTTGTCAGTATGGGCGAGGCTTCAGATCCCCAACTGATTGCCCTGCGTACCCTTCTGTGCTCTTGCACGGCTTGGCGTAGTATTTAATGTTAGTCATCTTACGAAAGGCCTACCCTATTTCTTCAACTCTAAGACGCACTTCCCCCCCATATAAACATTTCTAAAAATGGGGTGCGTCTTAGAATTGCGGGTGTGTCTTAGGGTTTTTTTCTCTGTTGGTGGTACTGAAATTAGTGTGCGTCTTAAAATCGATGGCGTCTTACAATCGAAGAAATACAGTATTTCCTTCCAGTTAGGGCTGGTAGAGATTTAAAGTCTTATCTAGGGGAATAGCGTAAGGATAATGGCACGTAAACAGCTTAATTATTGAATGAAAACCCAGAAATCTTAGGGTGCACCAAGCTGAATTTCCTCAACTCTGCCACAGCAAACTCCATGCCTTTAATCACCCCCCTCCTTAACAAACATGATACATTCTCTTGTAAATCTGACTCGTGGAAGCAGAACTGATTGTGCCAAGTAAATATACAGATTCCGTCACTGGCGTAGCCCTAATAAATGGAATTTTTTAGTGCAGCGTACGTACGATCTGCACACATCGGTTACTCTTAATATGTATGACTTTTCTGCTTCCCTCTCTTCTCCCCCTAGCTGGAGCGCCAACGTTTAGCCCGAGAGAAGCAGATGAGAGAAGAGGCGGAGCGAACGAGGGATGAGTTGGAGAGGAGGCTGTTGCAATTAAAAGAAGAGGCAACAATGGCAAATGAAGCCCTGGTAGGTCTCTTCAGGCTGACTTGCAGTGACATTTCCCCATTAACACCAAATAAGTAAGAATGTAAGAAGAACCCCGCTGGATCAGACCAAAGGGTTCATCTAATCCAGCATTTTGTTCACTTATTAATCAGCCAGCTGCCCGTAGGAAGCCCATGAGTAGGACATGAATGTAGCAGCACTCATGTTCCCTGGCAACCGGTCTACATAAGCCTTTGACACTGGAGGTACCATATCTCCCATCAGGACCAGTAGCCATGGATAGCCTTCATGAATTTGTCTAACCCCCTTTTAATGCTGCCCGGGTTGGTGTCCATCACTGGACCTTGCGGTAGAAAATCCCATAGTTTGAGAGCTTCGGCTATTGGGCGGTATAGTAATGCAATAAATAAGCGCCGTGGGACGGAGTTCTTCTTTCCATCTGTCCTGAATCTTCCTCCGTTCAGTTTTGTGGGATGGCCCCTTTGGGTTCTAGTATTATGACAGATGAAGGCTGTATTCAGGTGACTGGGTTTCCTGCTTTGTGGGCCAAGCTGAACAGGCATCCGTTTCGTGACGGGGTCCTGCGCGACATCTTAAATTGACATTGATGCCCCTCTGCATTGTGAGTGCGATGGACCACCATAACGGTTTAGGAGAATAGGTAGTCTGCATCTGCTCATAGCATTACGAATTGTTGGGTTGGAATATTATATATATATGTGCTTTGCTCCCTCCACCTAGACAAGATCTTTCTCCAAAGGCTGTGGGATGGGGCAGTCAGACAAAAAGCCCTCCTGGAACAGACACGAAGTCTGTCTAGTCCAGCCTCTAGTCACAGTGGCATCCATTAATAGATTTGACTCTTCCGATGCAGCTTTTGGTCAATATCTCTTCCCAAAGGTTGTTTCTAGCAAATGAGAGAATGTAACCCAGAACTGTCTGCCATGGAACCACTGGATAAAGGGAAATTTGAACATTTGTAGCAGGGCTTTCCAGTCAGGGGCGAAGCAAAGGAAGTGAGAAACCTATCCAGTTTTCACTGGGCGGCCCAGGAGCTGGGATTTGAGGGGATCCTGCCACCATCCTTGCTAGAGGACATCCCTGGACAAAGAAGAGGGGAGGTTGATTCACCCTGGAACGTCTGAGATAGGGTGACCCTATGAAAAGGAGGACTGGGCTTCTGTATCTTTAACACTTGTGTCAAAAAGGGGATTTCAGCGCATCCCATTTGTATGCATTCAGCACCTGCTGAAATTCCCTCTTCATCACAACAGTTAAAGCTGCAGGAGCCCTGCCCTCTTTTGTATCCGGTCACTCTAGTATACCTAGTGCAGCTTTCACTGTTGTGATGAAGAGGGAATTTCACCAGGTGCTGCAAGCATACAAAGGACACCTGCTGGAATTCCCTTTTCTACGCAACTGTTCTACAGAAGCCCTTTCCTTTCCATATGGTCACCCTACGTGAGATTAGAAATTTCTAGTAAATTCGGATGTTCCTTTTGGACCTAATCCCATTTGACTGGTTAGCCCACATTATCTTTCCCCATATGCTTTAAGGTAGATTCGTGCATTGAGCAGGAGGTTGGACTTGATGGCTTTATAGGCCCCTTCCAACTCCATGATTCTATGATCCAGATTTTAGGCTGCTGGAAGCCAAGGACACAACCGCTAGTCAAAGCTAGCCATGCAGTTGGTATAGACATATGACTCAAGGTAATTATGCTACCTGGAGTAGCCGTTAAGGTGGTCACCCACCCATCTGAACTGGCTTTCCTTTTTTGGGAAGAAATTTAAAATCATTATTAAGTGATTAAAATTCCATTAAGTCTTATGCCAAGAATAAGAGATTCAGATTCTGCCAAAATAGCTTACAATGGATGTAACACGAAAGGAAGAAGGAAAAAAGGAAACAAACACACCCAGCATTCTGGTCTAGCCTCTTTACAGGTGGAAAAGCCATGGAAGGTGCCTTTACTGGAGTGGAGATGGGGCAGGGGCGGGGCGGGCAAGTAGTAGTTGGTTCTTGCCTCTTTCTGACACCTGTTGGGTGGAACCGTCACTGATTGAGACCTTCTTCTCATGGACGTGGTCAGCCTGCATCTGGGCTGTACTGCCACAGACTGAGTGCTCCTCCATAAAAAAAGAAATCCCCTGAATATAGAAAGTTAGCATGTCAGGGAGAAGAGCTCTAACCAGGCTTCTTCCTGAGGTGCTAATTTTCTGTGTGCGTGGATATTTTTTTTTACCGCCATGGTGGAGCATTCTGCCTTGTGAGCCCCAATCTGAAGTGGCTCAGCTGCAGGTTTACCACTTCTATGAGAGGAAAGCCAGAGTCCTTTTTAGGAAGAGACTCTTGACCCCCCCCCCTTGACGCGGCGAGCCATTGGACAGGTGGCTGTAATTTTCCACCCCTCTCGCCCAGATGAGATCTGAAGAAACAGCAGACCTGCTGGCTGAAAAAGCGCAGATCACGGAAGAGGAAGCGAAGCTGCTCGCTCAGAAAGCAGCCGAAGCGGAGCAGGAGATGCAGCGGATCAAGGCTACGGCCATCCGGACCGAGGAAGAGAAGCGGCTGATGGAGCAGAAAGTGCTGGAGGCGGAGATGCTGGCGCTGAAGATGGCGGAAGAATCTGAAAGAAGGTAAGGCGGGGGAAGGAGGCGCACCTGCCTGCCTGCTTGGCCCTCTCGGATGTGTCTGTGCACCTTTTTGTTCAGGAATGGTTACATCACTAGATGGAACACTGCTTTGAACATAGGAAGCTGGGCCGGGCCAGCGGTCCATCCTGGCTAGTATAATAATAATAACAACAACAACAACAACAACAAAATTATTTCTTACCCGCCTCTCCGTTTGGATCAAAGCAGGGAACAACAATAAGTATGAATACATAAAATTGATTAAAAGCATAGTACACATTATTAAAACATCCTAAAAACATCCTAAAATTCCACTGGATAGGCCTGCTGGAAAAATCAGTCTCAATAGCTTTCTTAAATGCTAAAAGACTTAAGTTGATGAGTCTCCTCCAGCAGGCCATTCCACAGTCTGGGAGCGGCAGAAGAGAAGGTCCTCTGAGTAATACTTGTCAGCCTAATTTTGGTTGAAGTAGATTTTCCCCAGAGGACCTGAGTGTGGGCCGGATTGTACGGGAGAAGGCGATCCCGCAGGTAGCCCAAACCGTGTAGGGCTTTAAAGGTGATCACCAACACTTTATATTTCGCCCGGAAACTAAGCCAGTGAAGAGATTTTAAAACTGGTGTAATGTGGTCCCCCCTAGGTGTACCGGTGACCAGCCTGGCTGCCATATTTGGAACTAATTGAAGTAGAATAGGCACACAGGTAGCCCTATGTAGAGCGCATTGCAGAAGCCGAGCTTCAAAGTTACCAGCACGTGCACGACTGTCTTTAGGTCTTCCGACTCTAGGAAGGGGTGCAGTTGGCGTATCAGCCAAAGCTGACAGTAGGCACTAGTATTGACTTCTCCGGCAGCAGCTCTCCCGGGTAGCCTAGTTGAGGCCTTCCCCAGCCCTGCTACCTGAGATGCTTCTTACCTGGAGACAGCAGGAGTTTGAACCTGGGACTTCCTCAAGCGGAGCACAGACTCTGCTATTGACCTCTGGTGCCTCTCCTCCGTTTTTATTTATTTATTTATTTATTTAGAGTATTTTTATCCCGCACCTCAGCCAAAAGGCTCTCGGAACGGCTTACAATGTATCAATAAAGAAGACAGTCCCTACCCTTGAGGCTTACATTCTAAAAAAAGACATGACACACAAGGAAAAGGGGATGGGGAGGGAAGAGGGAGAAAATAAAAAGAAATTAAGGAGACTGTTTAGGCTGGTGGGAAGGCCCTGCTCCGTCCTCTCATCTCCCAATGGAGGGGCAAACCAACAGCTCCTTCTTCCCCACAAGGTGAAGATGTTAGCCCTGGGGGGGGGGGGGTGCAACTGAAGCAGGCTCTGATGGTTTTGGTTCTGTCAATACTTCACTGCCTCCTTTTATAACACTCCCCAAATATTTACGCTGGTTTTGGGGGGGAAGAGAGAAAGACGCTTCAGGGCATGACGACAAAACCGCAAATTCTTTCAGAATGGAGGGGGCAAGGGGACGTACCGCAGACTTAATTAGGTTGGCGCTTGCTAGATGCAAGACAGATTTCAGGTTGCGCCCAGGGATGTTCTCCCCTTTGAAATTACGAAAGCCACCTGCCTCTGGCGACAGTCGGAACACGTGGGCCTTTCGCAGGGAGTAGAAGTGAATAAAATTGCGGTACTCCTCCGATGATCAAAGCTGGAGAATGAGTAATGCTGTGGGTTTTTTTAAAAAGTTGTTTTGAAATGGAAAAGATCACAAAGTTGTGTTCTTTAAGCTTCTATCCAAAAAGTTATAAAAGCATAACAGTAAAGTATACTTTAAAACGGCAACACTGGCCTACCTTACAGGGCTGTTGTAAGGATGATAGAAATGAAGTCTGTGGAGCGCTTTGAACCCTCGAAAGCACTATTTGAGTTTCATCATAGATGGCACGCCTCCTCCCATATATACCTGCTCGGACGTTAAGATCATCCACAGGGGCCTTTCTCCGTGAGCCCCTGCCAAAGGAAGTGAGGCAGGTGGCTACTAGGAGCAGGGCTTTCTCCGCTGTGGCACCCCGGTTGTGGAATGAGCTCCCCAGAGAGGTCCGCCTGGCGCCTACACTGTACTCCTTTCGTCACCAGCTGAAGACCTTTTTGTTCTCTCAGTATTTTAACACTTAATTTTAGCTTAAATTTAAATTTTACTGTTCTAATTCTGTATTTTAATCTTATATCAATTTCTGCTGCGTGGTTTTATCCTGGTTGTGCTTTTTATGCTGTATTTGTGTTTTTAGACAGTTGGTTGTTTTATTATGGTTTTAATTTTTGTGAACCGCCCAGAGATCTTCGGCTATTGGGTGGTATAAAAATGTAATAAATAAATAATAGTGAATGGGGTTCCTCAGATAGGTCAGGCAGCTGGCTGTCAACACCCCCCCACCCCCGGCTCTTCTTGCCCCACGCTTTGGCCGCTTGCTCCGGTGGAAAGATGTGCCATCGAGCCCAGCCTTTAAGTTTGGGCACTGGCTGATTTCTCAGCTGCTCAAGAAACACACGCCGTATCCTCCAAGGCATTGCGATGCCATTAATTAAGTTTTCTGCCTCTAGATATTAAACTGAATTCATTACTCTCCCCCCCCCCCGTTTCCAATATCTCGCTGCAGATCTCTTTCTGCCCCCCCTCCCCAAAATCACGAGGTTCCTGCTTTATGCCAGGCCTTCGCTTTCCCGATCCTCCGGGCATAGGAGGGCTGCTGCCAAGGGCTCTTGTCATAAATTGCATTCATTAGTGAGCAAATTAACAATAGCGCTAATTCCGTTCTGAGCTCTTTGTCTCGTTTCCCTCCTTTCCCTCCTGTGTTTGGGCTCCTGTCTTCTTGCGTTTGGTGACTTTCAACTTATTTGTTGTTTCTGGGCTTCGCTTGCCAAGCGCCTCCGTGCCAGATATTTTTCAGGAAAAGGGGTTTACTCACTGCTACTTTCCTCTTCCTCCACTGCCACCCCCTCCCCCCTGTAACTTGCTGCTCAGAAAGCTTCAGAAGGACCTGTCAAGTCCAAGGGGGTAGTCATTCGTTCTGGAAACCTCGACCCCCCTCATTAAGTACTGCTTGCTCTTTCCTTGCACGGGGGACGGGATACCCAACAGCTCTTAATAGCATTGGAGTAACACTTAGAAGGTAGAAGCTTCTGCTCCTGGAGAGAATGTGTTCTTAGAACTTGCCTTGGACTAAAAAGAAGAACTCCCAATGTTCTCCCCCCCACTCCGCCCCCCGGGTCCATCCTTCCCTGGACAACCGTCAATCTGCTCCTGCGATTTGGGGAAAGAGAGGTGTGACGCTGGCATAGTGAGCAGAGCGCTGGATTCATGGATGGAGGGTGTTCAACCTGTTCTGGATGGGGTTGCACTCCCCCTGAAGGAGCAGGTTCGTAGCTTGGGGGTTCTCCTAGAACCATCTCTGTCACTTGAGGCCCAGGTGGCTTCGGTGGCACGGAGTGCCTTCTACCAGCTTCGGTTGGTAGCCCAGCTACGCTCCTATCTGGACAGGGATCACCTGGCTTATTTATTTATTTATTAATTAATTTATTACATTTCTATACCGCCCAATAGCCGGAGCTCTCTGGGCGGTTCACAAAAGATTAAAAACATTCAAAGTATGTTCAGTTGTCCATGCTCTGGTAACCTCCAAGTTAGATTACTGCAATGCGCTCTACACGAGGCTTCCTTTAAAGACGGTTCGGAAGCTGCAGCTTGTGCAAAATGCAGCGGCCAGATTGATAACTGGAACCAAAAGGTTTGAACATATAAGACTGATTCTGGTCCACTTGCATTGGCTGCCTGTATGTTTCCGAGCCCAATTCAAGGTGCTGGTTTTGACCTATAAAGCCTTACATGGCTTGGGACCACAATACCTAACGGAACGCCTCTCCCGACACGAACCCACCCGTACCCTATGCTCAACATCTAAGGTCCTCCTCCGGGTGCCTACTCCAAGAGAAACTTGGAGGATGGCAACAAGGGAGAGGGCCTTCTCAGTGGTGGCCCCCCAATGCTGGAGTGATCTCCCTGACGGGGCTCGCCTGGCACCAACATTGTTATCTTTTCGGCGCCAGGTCAAGACTTTTCTTTTCTCCCAGGCATTTAACAGCATATGCTGAGTTTTTTCTTAACTGAACCCAGAATAGTTGTTTTAAATGGATATTGCCTGTTATGCTTTTTAAGGTTTTAAATTTTGTATATTTGTTTTTAATGTTCACTGTTTTTAATCTTTGTAAACCGCACAGAAAACTTCAGCTATGGGGTGGTATATAGATGATGATGATGATGATGATGATGATTATTTATTTATTTATTTAAGGATTTTTATGCTGCCATTCAGCCAAAAAAGGCTCTCACGGCGGCTTACAAAAGTATTTCTTGACAGTCCCTACCCACAGGCTTACAATCTAAAAGACATGACACAAAAGGAAAGGGGATTGGGAGGGAGGAAAGGAAAGCAAATTCAGGCACTACAATCTTAGTTGGAAAGTTCAGCAGTGACAGTTGACAGCAGGAGGGAGGGGGCTCTCAGCTGGAGCTGGACCCAGGCATGGTGGAGAGGTGCCTGGCTGCTGCTTCCTCCCTCTCTGGTGGCCTCTGCAGAGACAGTTGGTAGCAGGAGGGAGGGGGCTCTGAGCTGGAGCTGGACCCAGGCACGGTGGAGAGGTGCCTGGCTGCTGCTTCCTCCCTCTCTGGTGGCCTCTGCAGAGACAGTTGACAGCAGGAGGGAGGGGGCTCTCAGCTGGAGCTGGACCCAGGCTCGGTGGAGAGGTGCCTGGCTGCTGCTTCCTCCCTCACTGGTGGCCTCTGCAGAGACAGTTGGTAGCAGGAGGGAGGGGGCTCTGAGCTGGAGCTGGACCCAGGCACGGTGGAGAGGTGCCTGGCTGCTGCTTCCTCCCTCTCTGGTGGCCTCTGCAGAGACAGTTGACAGCAGGAGGGAGGGGGCTCTCAGCTGGAGCTGGACCCAGGCACGGTGGAGAGGTGCCTGGCTGCTGCTTCCTCCCTCACTGGTGGCCTCTGCAGAGACAGTTGGTAGCAGGAGGGAGGGGGCTCTGAGCTGGAGCTGGACCCAGGCACGGTGGAGAGGTGCCTGGCTGCTGCTTCCTCCCTCTCTGGTGGCCTCTGCAGAGACAGTTGACAGCAGGAGGGAGGGGGCTCTCAGCTGGAGCTGGACCCAGGCTCGGTGGAGAGGTGCCTGGCTGCTGCTTCCTCCCTCACTGGTGGCCTCTGCAGAGACAGTTGGTAGCAGGAGGGAGGGGGCTCTCAGCTGGAGCTGGACCCAGGCACGGTGGAGAGGTGCCTGGCTGCTGCTTCCTCCCTCACTGGTGGCCTCTGCAGAGACAGTTGGTAGCAGGAGGGAGGGGGCTCTCAGCTGGAGCTGGATCCAGGCACGGTGGAGAGGTGCCTGGCTACTGCTTCCTCCCTCTCTGGTGGCCTCTGCAGTCATTATTATTATGATGATAATAATGCCATCTTGGCCCAGCTCTTGGCCTTGACTCCTGTCTTGTGTTGTTGCTTCTAGGGCAAAGGAGGCGGATCAGCTCAAGCAGGACCTGCAGGAAGCCCGTGACTCTGAACGGAGAGCCAAGCAGAAACTCTTGGAAATTACCAGCAAGTCATCTTACACAGTAAGGATGACTCTGTACTATTGCATCATTCTCTCTTCCTTCCCTCTGCAATTTTCCGGTACTGGTTCCCCTCTATTTGGCCCTGGTTAGGCCTCATCTTGAGTACTGTGTCCAGTTCTGGGCACCACACTTCAAGAAGGATGCAGACGAACTGGAGGAGGTTCAGAGGAGGGCAATGAGGATGATCAGGGCTCTGGAAACAAAGCCCTATGAGGAGAGACTGAAAGAACTGGGCATGTTTAGTTTGGAGAAGAGAAGACTGAGCGGAGACATGAGAGCACTCTTCAAGGACTTGAAAAGTTGTCACACATAGAGGAGTGCCAGGATCTCTTCTCGATCCTCCCAGACTGTAGGATACAGAATAATGGGCTCAAGTTACTGGGAGCCAGATTCTGGCTGGACATCAGGAAAAACTTCCTGACTGTTAGAGCAGTATGACAATGGAACCAATGACCTAGGGAGGTCATTGGCTCTCCTACCCTAGAGGCATTCAAGAGGCAGCTGGACAGCCGTCTTTCAGATATGCTTTAAGGTGGATTCCAGCATTGAGCAGTTGGTTGGACTTGATGGCCTCGGAGACCCCTTCCAACTCAACTATTCTATGATTCTATAGTGCTCACCCCTGGCAGTCTGTGCCAAAGTCACCGAACTCTACAATCCCAATTCCTGAATGCTACGTTTGGAGGTTATGAAAATTGGCCAAAGTTGCATCAATTTTCTCAGGTGGGACGGGTTTTTTTAAGAGTCCCGGGAGAAATACACCTGCAACGCGAGGGAGATGGAGACATGGGAAAGTATGAGATCTCCGTGCTCAGCTTAGACGTCCTTTGAATGCCAAGCATTTCTAAGGCTTTTAGCAGAAGTTGCCACCACGTCTTGCTCCTACCATGAGGTCTAGAAACTCTCCCCCGTCTTCAAAACGAAAGCCTCGATTTTCAGGGATTTGGCTTCGGCTTCTGTTTGTCCAAGTTACACAGCAAAGGTTTGGAAAAAAAAACCCTTTAAAAAATGCAAGCGGAGCACCACTGCTTCTTCCTAACCTTGGGGGTTCTTACAGGGCTACCCTGCTGTGTGCTTTGTGAGAGTAATCAGTCTGTTTTGAGCTAGTGAAATGTAGGCATCTGTTCCTGGAGCTTTTAGCAGGTGCTTGACTCCTTAAATCCCTTTATCGTCCTCTTAGTAGTAGAAAAATTACGAGACCTCAATTTAAACTGGAAGGCAATGGATTTTTAAGGGGAGTGAAAGGCTGTGGCTTGTTAAATGGCTGCGTTTATTAAACGATAGAACTCGGCATCACGGAGCAGCGATGAGATTTCCTGTTACTCTCTGCAGTTGCCTTGTCCACTTCTTCTGTTTTGCTCATTGCGCGCACCGTTCCAGGATTTGAGGTGGAGACCGTAAGCACGGAGGGTTGGGAGATTCACACCTTAAGAACATCAGAAGTGCCCTGCTGGATCGGACCAAGGTCCAGCTAGTCTAGCATTCTGTGCACACAGCGGCCCGGCAGCTGCTCACAGGAAAATCACAAGCAGGACATGAGTGCGCCAGCACCCTCCCGCCCATGTTCCCCAGCAACTGGTCTATAGGTAGTAAATATAGGTGTAGGACTCAATGGTCTTATAGGCCCCTTCCAGCTCTACTATTCTATGATCCTAGTGATGTAGGGTTCAAAAAGGTGGACCAGATATCTAAATAAGTATCCTTTTGAAGGTGAACATCAGAAGAGCCCTGCTGGGTCAGACCTTGGGTCCATCTAATCCAGCACTTTGTTGACACAGTGGCCAACCAGCTGTCGGTCAGGGACCCACAAGCAGGACACCAGTGCAACAGCACCCTCCCACCCATGTTCCCCAGCAACTGGTGTAAATAGTCTTACTGGATAGCAACACTGGCAGGATAGACAATCATCCCCGTTCTAAAAGGGCCACAGTTGAAGTTGGGGAAGGTGGTGAGGAGTGGGGCAGCAAAGTGAGGAACATAGGAAACTGCCCTATACAGACCATTGGTGCATCTAAGTCAGACCATTGGTGCATCTAAGCCCAGTATTGATGACACTGACTGGCAGTGGCTCTCCAGGGTTTCAGGGAGGCAGGTGTTTTTCTGGCCCTACCCAGAGGTGCTGGCTTTTGAGCCTGGGACCTTTTGCACGCAAAGCACGTGCTCTACCGCTAAGCTACAACTCCTCCCGAGGAGACTTTTCTTGTGTATTGATGGAGTTTCAGAGGGGAAAGACAGGGAGCCTCTCAAGATGGAATAGCCGGAACTGGGAAAACACAGGCGGAGAAGGAGATTTGGAGAAACAGATTAAAAGGGGGCAATGGGGGACATGTTGTGGATGGATGAGCGAGGAGAGAGAAGGCCGGGGATGTGGAAAGGCCATGCTCAGTGGTGGAGGCCCTGTTCAGCACACAGAAGGGCCCAGGTTTGTACCCTGATATCATCAGGTAGGGCTAGGAAAAATTCCTGGCTGAATCCCTGGAGAGCCGCTGCTGCCAGTCAGTGTCGACAGTACTGAGCTAGATGGACCACAGACACACAGGTTTCTGTGTTACAGAGTAGCATATATTAGGACTGAGTACATGAGGGTCTTACCCTACCCTGTGCCTGTTTGCATTCTCTTCCCCTCCTTATTGTTTTACTATGATTTTATTAGATTGTAAGCCTATGCGGCAGGGTCTTGCTATTTACTGTTTTACTCTGTATAGCACCATGTACACTGATGGTGCTATATAAATAATAATCCCCATGGAAATCCCCAATTGTTGCCTTCTTCTTCTGGACCTGGAAATATAGTAGGGGTCAGGGACAGCAAGATACAGTCCATCTTCCCCCATCCTGGCACCCTCCCGATGTGTGGGACTACACCTCCCATCCTTCTCAGCTGGTGTGTGCGTGCGCGCGCACGTGTGCATGTGCTTGTGTTTTCCTTCGGATTAAAAGGCTGGCTCCTTTTTTCAGGGAGAGGGGTGTGCGAGCTGAGTTGTGCCTTCACAAATAAGCCCCTATAAACAGGTTGGTTTTTACAGCCCTTTCCAAGTCTCTCTTGCCATCACAGTTTGTCTTCCGTACTGCATCACCCTGAGTGAGCGTTTAAACAAGCAGAACAATGGTGGCTTGAATTTAATGGCTTTTCTTCTGGATTCCCTGAGGGGCTCCCTGCAAATGTTCAGAAGCTTTTAAGAGCATTGACTGGTGGTGCTGAAACGAGCCTGCCATTTCTAGCCAGAGGCCCCCCAGAGTTGAGCACTAGCTGGTGTGCTTTGTAGGAGAAGCCTTTGGAACAAATGCTCTCTGCCTGTCTTTTCCCTTTGCTAACTGCCAGAGATAAAGCAGGTTTGGTGCCAGCGTTTGGGTTCCCTGACCAGCTTCCTTGGGTCCTTTCTGTCACTCCATAGAAATGGTTGTTTAGAGACTAAATGCTCCAGCCTGACGTGAGGAAAAGCCAGGAGAATGGCTGGATGTCTTAAGGATGTCCTATAAACTGGTTGGTTTTTATGGGGTCTGGAGACAACAAAGCCCTATGAAGAGAGACTTAAAGAACTGGGCATGTTTAGCCTGGAGAAGAGAAGATTGAGGGGAGACATGAGAGCACTCTTCAAGGACTTGAAAGGTTGTCACACAGAGGAGGGCCAGGATCTCTTCTCCATCATCCCAGAGTGCCGGACATGGAACAATGGATTCTTGCACTGAGCAGGGGGTTGGACTCGATGGCCTTATAGGCCCCTTCCAACTCTACTATTCTATCCTTCTATAACCGTGAAACACGGTGCAGGGCTGGTCTCCAAACCGTAGAGTCTAAAGACATTTTTAGGATGAGAGTAATAATAGTATTTGTTGGCCCCTTTAACAGCTTGTGTGTTCATCTCCAAAATCCTTAAAACAACTCTGTAGGGTAGTGTTACCACGTCACGAAAGGTAGTGCAATATTATGGCTGAAAGTGTGGGGTGAGCCAGGAAGCCCCTGGATTAAATCTCACTTGTGCCATTGTTATGATTATGGGATTTTTATCTCACTTGTGCCATTATTATGTTTATGGGATTTTTAACCTGCCTTTCAGGGTGTGCTGGCCTCGGAAGGCAGCTTAAAATACTACAAATGAGCATACAATTAAAATAAAACATAGACACACAGACAGAGAGACTCACACAGAGACGGAAGCAGAAGTGTGCATGTGCGTGTTTCTGTATAGTAGAAGCATCTAATTATTATTTTTAGCACCAAATGCAGACTGGAACAAATGAGTTTTCAGGTTGTTGTTT
This sequence comes from Elgaria multicarinata webbii, assembly GCF_023053635.1. NCBI lineage: Eukaryota > Metazoa > Chordata > Lepidosauria > Squamata > Anguidae > Elgaria > Elgaria multicarinata. The sequence continues at coordinate 18,441,513 of NC_086188.1, read as the reverse complement.
TTGAAAGCCAATTGCGATAAAACCATATGTATCTTCCTGCGGAGTGCCTAGTGAATTCAGCCATTAAAAGCTTTGTTAAAAAGCCATGTTTTCACTAGGCGCTGGAATAAATTCAGCGTTGGCGCCAGTCGGGCCTCCAAGGGGTGCCACAACAGCCCTCTCCCTTACCTGTAACATGGGGATAATACAGAACTACTTCACAGGTTTGTTGTAAAGATGACTGAGACAAGAACCCTTTGAACCCTTGAAGTGCAGTTTGAAAATGCTATTGCATTGAACTAGTCGGAGGGGATGAGTGGGAATTGTTTGGCCGTAGGTGAGATTTTTCCATTGCCAAGGTGAGATTTGAAGCAGGGACCTGCGGCCCACCCTGCTATGCTTCATCTCCTGGAGTTGGAGGAATCCTGGTTTGGAAGGCTGCTGGGACACATGAGTTTAGCCACTTCTTGATGGAAAGCTACTAAACAAAGCAGAGTTTTCTGATCGTGCATGCACTCGGTGCTTTCATTGCTAATCAGCAGACACTGCAAGTATATTTTTGCCCCTGGAACTGAAGTGTAATTAAGAGGAGAACTGTAGAATGGCTGTTTTGCTCCACTCCTCCAGCTGCAACAATCCCAGGATTGTTCCAGAAGAGAACGTTTCCCCCCGTTACACGGCCCACTGCTGCCTTCTCCCCAGGATCTTCTTTTGTTGTTGTTTATTCATTCAGTCGCTTCCGACTCTTCGTGACTTCATGGACCAGCCCACGCCAGAGCTTTCTGTCGGCCGTTGCCACCCCTAGCTCTCCCAAGGTCGAGTCCGTCACCTCCAGAATATCATCCCTCCATCTTGCCCTTGGTCGGCCCCTCTTCCTTTTGCCTTCCACTTTCCCTAGCATCAGCCTCTTCTCCAGGGTATCCTGTCTTCTCATTATGTGGCCAAAGTACTTCAGTTTTGCCTTTAATACCATTCTCTCAAGTGAGCAGCCTGGCTTTATTTCCTGGAGTATGGACTGGTTTGATCTTCTTGCAGTCCACGGCACTCTCAGAATTTCCCTCCAACACCCCAGTTCAAAAGCATCTATCTTCCTTCGCTCAGCCTTCCTTATGGTTCAGCTCTCTTCTTTTATGCCCTGTTTAAATCTCCAGAAATTTATCTTATTTATTTATTTATTTATTTATTACAGTTTTATACCGCCCAATAGCCGAAGCTCTCTGGGCAGTTCACAAAAATTAAAACCGTAATAAAACAACCAACAGGTTAAAAACATGCTCTACTGCATTTACACTCACTCTGAAAGCGTGGCACACTTCTCGTTGAGCGTACTCATCTCGGAGTAAGTTTACTTATTAATTGGTGAACCAGGCTGCTGCTTGGAGGACAAGGGTGGGGAGCTTACTGGCAATTAAATCTTCCCTTTGTTCTTCCATCAGAGAGGCGCTAATGTACCTCACTTCAACCTTCTTTGCGCTTCCAATAAAATGGGGTGTTTTTATTTACGGCTTTATTGGAAATTATCCTTAGAAATTTAGCTATAATTTCTAACGATGCAGAGCTAAAGCTGTAGCACACAGATGAAGCGAGGGAAGCCCAATGATTCAATGAATGAACAGCGTTTTGTATTGGTGCAAGAAGTCCCGTTCGAAGCTTTGGCACACCTTGCTCGTCGTTCTGTGTTCTGAAAGATAGTGCTTGGTGGTGCTTTTTGAAGCCGGTGCTTTTCAAGTGAGTTGTAGAATCCATTTAGTCTGAAGCACTTTTGCTTTGACATCTGCTGTCCGGAAGAGTAATGGTTATCAGCTCGGCTGTGCTGACCAATTTCTAGTGTAGGGGTTCCTTTGCACCTCCCTGTTTCTGAATAAACGCCACATTCAGGGATTTGTGGAATTGGAAGGATTGAAAGGCCAGCTTGCGCAAGCCCAGAATCCTCCATCCTCCAATCTTCTTCTTCCACTTCTTCTGCCTACGCAACTCATAACCACTGTGTGCCTTGCCGAAGGCATTGGCAGAGCAAAATAGCTCCAAGCGATTGAAGCAAGCGAGCTAAGTTACAAGTGACATATAGAATCATAGAATAGTAGAGTTGGAAGGGGCCTAAAAGGCCATCGAGTCCAATCCCCTGCTCAATGCAGGAATCCACCCTACAGCATACATGACAGATATGAAGGCCCCCGCCCCCAGCCTCCCCCAAACGTCACTAGCCAGTCTCAGGATTCCTTCCCAACCTCGAACGTGGCAACTGGGATCTCAGAGCAAGCAAAATCAATGCAGACTTGTGCTACAAAAATGATATGGGTGCAACGCCTATCCTGAAGCCTCGTGTGGCGCAGAGTGGTAAAGCAGCAGTTTCTGCAGCTGAAACTCTCCCCACGGCCTGAGTTCGATCCCAGCGGAAGCTGGTTTCAGGCAGCTGCCTCGGGTCGACTCAGCCTTCCATCCTCCCAAGGTCAGTAAAATGAGTAACCAGTTAGCTGGGGGAAAGGTAATCACGGCCGGGGAAGGCAACGGCAAACCACCCCGCCATAAGGCCTGCCAAGGAAACGTCAGCGAAAGCTGGCGTCCCTCCAAGAGCCAGTAATGACTCAGTGGTTGCACGAGAGGTTCTTTTCCTTTCTTCCAACGCCTATCCTTCACAACATCCTGTCTTGGGTTGTGGCAGCCCCCAATGTTCCAGGGGGAAACCCTGATTACTCTTACTTCCTACACTTAAGAAAGCCTAGGAAACCATGTCATTTTCTACACTTAACGTCAGATGTCCTTAGATCTACATTAATCAGCTGGTGATGTAAAGAAACAGATTGACAAAGCTAGACTCATATCCAGGCGTTGCTGACGACACGCCAGGAAGGAGACGGCATCACAACACTGCTTGTTGTCCCCTGCAGCTTCCAGCTTAAATAATTCCAGTGGATCATCAATTGCTCTAGAACCCATCCTTAACTCTTTCCCACGCCTGGTGTGAGGGGCCTTTCCACACTTACACACAGACCCCAACCTAAACTGGCTGTTCACCAGCAACAACTGACCATTTAACGCAGGGGTGGGGAACCTGAGGCCCAGGGGCCAAATCTGGCCCGCCTGGCCTCAGATGGCCATGCCCCTTTCTACGCCCCCTCTCCACACCCTTTCCCTCAGCCACCAATGGTTTGGTGGGTTCCTGGCGTTTGTGTGGTTCCTCCCCTCGCCCTCACCCCATTCTAAAAGCCTGCAATGCCTCTCCTAAGGTTTAGTGGTTAAATGCGCACATGCAGGGTAAGTGGTTACAGCTGGTTAGATGCTTTCTTATCAGCGCCAAATGAGATGCAAGGTCTCATTGGGTGCATCAGGATCTCTTCTCCATCCTCCCAGAGTGCAGGACACGGAATCATGGGCTCAAGTTACAGGAAGCCGGATTCCGGCTGGACATCAGGAAAAACGTCCTGACTGTTAGAGCAGTACGACAATGGAATCAGTTACCTAGGGAGGTCGTGGGCTCCCCCACCCTAGAGGCCTTCAAGGAGCAGCTGGATAGCCATCTGTCAGGCAGGCTTTAAGGTGGATTCCTGCATTGAGCAGGGGGTTGGACTCCATGGCCTGATAGGCTCCTTGCAGCTCAACCATTCTGTGTTTCTATGAACATAGCCAGTTTCTGATGGTGCTAGGGCCTTTGAGAGGCCTGCAAGCCTCTGCCAGTCATCTGTCTTGTTAAGCGTGTGGGGCAGGCAGCTGTTGTTCCCCTGCCCCGGTGATTAATCTCTGCTTTGTCTTCAGCAGCCCATGAACTCCAGCACAGCCGCGCTGCCTGCCGATTTGCCGACCTTCAGCCTCATCAGCGAAAGCCTGTCCTTTGACTTCAAGGATACCGACATGAAGAGGCTGTCCATGGAGATAGAGAAAGAGAAGTGCGTCGCCCTGTACTTGTGTAGCGCGAACGCTTCGGCTCTTGGCCCTGCTTGGTAGCAACCCAGAAGGCCGCCTCTGTTGCACTGTGGCATTTAGCCTGATAGCAAAGGCCTGGCCAGAAGGGGCTTTCATAGCAGCCAAGGGACTGGCATCCTGATTCAAAGCCCTATGGCAGGAACGGGGGCAACCTCAAGCCAGATCCGACCCTCCTGGGGTCGCAGTCCAATCCTCTGGGTTCCCTAGACAACCCTTCCCCCACCCCGTTTCCCCCAACCTCTGATTGCTGATTTCCCAGCTTTTATGCAGTTTCTCTCCCCACCCCGCTAAAGGATTAGAATTTCAGCTACAAAACACTGGTGTTCTTTGTAGCCCTGCCCACCCCTGGGACTCCCCCCCCCCCCAAGAGCCTCTCTGGAACTTAATTCGGCCCTCGAGCTAAAAGAGGTTCCCCACCTCTGCTTTATGGCTTGGATGCAATTAGCATTGATTACCGTGGAAATCGCAAGTGCTGCTTTTGTAGTGGATTGTCCTTGCCTTGTTGTGTTGCCTCTTCTAAAATTAATTAACATGTATAGTAGCGATGAGGGCATGACTGAAGCCTGCTTGTCGACGTCAGTCTGTGCACGCAGCTCCCTTGTACGTCCCGGGCTTCCGATTTGTAGATCCGGCGTCTTGGTGTGTGGGAAAGTTAAGACGCGGCGACATTTGACCTGCCTCAGCCCTACGATATTGCAAACTGGGGTGGGTGGGGTGGGGAGGGGAGCAGAAGAGACGCTTTAGTGAATATTTCTGGCGCGGTTTCAAAGCATTGCCATCGATTTCATCCTCCAGGCCGTGCTGGAGGGATAATTAAATAGGAAGCCCATCGCCCATTCTAGCTGCGACTGCAAAACCGCTTTGGTTTCCCAAGCTAACGGCAGACTTCTTTGGGTGTCGTGTGTGTTCTCAGGGTAGAGTACATGGAAAAGAGCAAGCACCTTCAGGAGCAGCTGAATGAGCTGAAAACCGAAATCGAGGCTCTGAAGATGAAGGAGCGGGAGACGGCGATGGATATCTTGCACAATGAGAACAGCGACCGGGGCAGTAGCAAGCACAACACCATGAAGAAGGTATCGGGAGCCTTTGCCCTCGTGCAGTGCTTTGCAAAATGGAATTGAATGGGCTTGCGAAATTGTAGCCGTAGTCTATTTAGGCTGCCTTGTGCAGGGAGATCTTTGGCAGTGGCACCGTTGTTTTAGAAACCCTGGGAGCGAGGGATACCCGCTAGCACGGCTTGCTTTTAAACGGTTAGCAGCCCTCTGTTCACACAGTGGCCAACCAGCTGTCGGCCCGGGACCAACAAAGCAGGACATGGTGCAACAGCACCCTCCCACCCATGTTCCCCAGCAACTGGTGCACACAGGCTTACTGCCTCAGATACTGGAGGTAGCACATAGCCAACAGGGCTAGTAGCCATGGATAGCCGCCTCCTCCAGGAATTTATCCAACCTCCTTTTAAAGCCACCCACATTGGTGGTCATCGCCACATCTTCCTCCTTAGGAATACACAGAGAAAGCTGCAACCGGCAATTTCTTGCCCAAAAACTACACATGGGGGGGAGGAAGGGTCTATTTCTCGAGGCCTAGAGAGAGAGTCAAGGTGGCTCGTGCAAGCACGGGGCTGTTGTTTTCCTTTTGGCAGCCTAGAGCGAACGTGCGACACGCCGGCTTAGATTTCAGCTCTTGCAAAAAAAAAAATCCCCAAGTTCCCTGCCAGCGACGGGGGCGAGGAAGCACCATCCCCAGTTCCAGGCGAACACTTGCTAATTGCCACACTAGATTAAACGCCTCTGATGAGTCAGTGAGGCTGTCCCAGGTCACCATTAAGCCTGCTTACTATCATGTCAGATCTCACTTACAGTGGCCAATGAGCTGTCGATCAGGGACCAAGAACAAGGAAAGACATGGTGCAACAGCACCCTGCCACCCATTTTCCCCGGGCTTACTGCCTCGGATATTGGAGATAGCACATAACCATTGGCCACATAACCAGCCACTGATCGCTTTCTCCTCCAGGAACTTATCCAACCCCCTTTTAAAGCCATCCAAATGGGTGGCCATCACTACATCTTGTGGCAGTGAGTTCCATAGTTTACCTTTGCGCTGTGTGAAGAAGTCCTTTTATTTGTCCTGTCAGCTTCATGGGATGACCCCGGATTCTAGTATTTTGAGAGAGGGGAAAAAATGTCCCCCTATCCACATTGTCCACAACATGCATAATATTGTACACCTCTATCATGTCTCCCCTTAGCCTCCTTCTTTCCAAGCTAAACAATTCCAGTTGATGTAACCTTCCCTCCTAGGGGAGATGCTCCAGCCCCTTAATCATTTTAGTTGCCCATTTCTGCCTTTTTTCAGCTTTATAATACCATTTTTTTAGGTGTGGTGACCAAAACTCTACACCTCCTGTTAATGGGCAGATTTCGCTCTTACTGTAGCTGCTGCCACCAAGTACAGAAATTAGTTTTTTTCTCCCAGGACAGGAGAACCTCTGTTTAGCCACGCAAAGGGGAGCCCTTGAGACACCAGTGAGATAAACTGTTCCCTGCCCCAGTGACCCCAGCCCCGGGACCTGCTCCTGTCTTCGTAGCTTCATCCTGGGTTCTGTGGTTCGGACATTTGAGAGTGTGAGCGAAAGTTGGAGGAGTGGGCCTGGACGGAACGCTGCCGGCGTTCCCTCACGTCAACAGTGGACTCCGTGTTGATGGAAATTGAGCCAACATGGAGCCACTGAGAAGACAGGAAATATCGCCATGCTCAGGAGGACCTTGAGGGTTGCAGAAGAACAAAAAACATTGTATTTTAAGAAGTACCAAAAGGGATAGTTTCCACACAAACACACACACACACACACACACCCTGTCTGCAAATCTAACCGAGTGAGAACTGAGCATGGAGCCCAGGAGCAAGGGAATCGTGTCAGTTTCAGGGAAAACTGAAATAGTCATCATCATCATCATCATCTTCCTTACTCGCCTCTCCCTTAGGATTGAGGTGGGGAACAACATTATTACAACAATACAATATAAATCAAATACATCAAATTAATTAAAAGAGCATATGAAACCAATGCAATATCAAAACTGATATTGAGAGAGTGCCTTCTGCCTTACCAACCTGCCTCGGTCATCCGAGGGCCTGCTCCTGGTGGTTCCACATAGATCCATCCTCCGGTTGGAATCCACCAGGGGAAGAGCCTTCAGCGTGGTGGCCCCCCTCCTGTGGAATCCCCTGCCTCTGGAGGTCAGGCAGGCGCCAACCTTGTACTCCATTCGGCGCCTCCTGAAAACATCTTTATTCCAAGAAGGCCTTCCCTTAATATGCAGCCTTGAATCTGTTTTTGCTTCTTTTAAATGTTTAACTGCTTTATTTTGTTTTTATTTTCATTTTACCTTGTACACCGCTCCGAAATTTTTCAATGGGGAGTGGTATATAAATATTCTAAATAAATAAATAAATAAATAAAATAACAATCAAGACATCTTAAAAATTCTTGGTTTAAAATTCATCTGGGTAGGCCTGGCAGAAGGGGCTAGCCTTCATAGCTGTCTTAAACTCGGAGAGAGAGAGTTAAGTTGACGAACCTCCTCCGGCAGGCCGTTCCACAGTCTGGGTGTGGGGGCGACAGAAGTAAAGGTCCTCTGGGTTGCTAGAGCCCCCCCAAACAGCTGATTGCAGCCTTCACAACCTGGCGCCCTAATGGAGATTTTGGACTTCAATGCCTATAAGCTCCAGCCAGCGTGGCCAGAGGTCAGGAATGCTGAGAAGCCCCAGTCCGAAACATCTGTAGGGCAAGTCTGGCTTATAGTATGCCGGAGGGAGGCGCCGCTGGCATGGAAGCTGATCACGGCGTGGGGCTGTGCTCAATTTTGCTTGCACGGCCGGAGCAATCTCTGTCTCAGGCTTTGCAGCCGTGGTGCGGCCCTAATTGATACATCACTTTTTCAATGAGAGGGGATGTGCGCGGCCAGCGAGCTTAGATCTGCTTTTGTAAATGCAAAGAGCGGTGGGGTGGGGGTGGAAATGCCGCCCCTTTCATAAGGGATAGAAGAAGGACCCTGCTGGATCACATCAAAGGCCGGTCTAGTCCAGCGCCCAGCAGTAGAAGCCAAATCCTTCCCCTGTTGTTCCCCAGCAGCTGATATTCAGAATACGGAGGTTTCATTTAGACCTCATTTCAAGGCCTCCTTTCTCATATGACTGATCTTATTCGAGGCTGTTGAAGCTAAAAACAACCAAAAAAGAAAAGAAAAGAAAAGTTTATTTTAAACTTCTCGAACTGAAGGAGTCCTCGCTTTGTGTGCCTTTCTACCTGGCTGACCTGCCATTTAGAACCATTCTTATTGTGTGGCGCTCCACATTCCTGCAAATTAAGTGATGTCTGCATTTGTTAAAAAAAAATATTTCCTGAGTATAGAGAAATCTTTGGATTACTTTTAATGTCCCTTGAAAATCTCCAGGCCTCCCCCCCCCACACTCCCACTTTAAGCTAGAGATTACAAGTCTTCCATAAAATTAAGATGCTGGTAGACCAGCCTTGCCAGACCTGGGGTCCTCTAGATGTGTGGGATGACAATTCCCACCATCCCCAGCCAACATGACCATTGGACGGCACCTGTTTGGGGAAGGCCCCACAGCAGACAGAGCAATTCTTACATACAAAGAATGTGAGCTGTGGGCCTTGCTTTATCTCTTCTCTCATTTATTTTGATCTCTCCTATCTCAAGAGCTTTCCCTCTCATGTTATTTCCACAAGAGCCCTGTGAGGTAGGCCAGTAGTTTCAACCTTGTAAGACCCAAGCGCTGCTTTAAATCCCAGTCTGGAACATGAGATCCACATCTGTTTTTAAAACAGCTGTTAGATGTCCAGATGAAAGGAGGCTGTCATATCCTTAACATATGTGTGCAGAAGGGGGAATTTTAGCAGGTGCAGCTTGACATACAGGGGTGGAAAAAGCTACACCTTTTCTGCACGAGGTCATGGTTTGGGTGGTGGAGGTGGGAATGCCGGTCTCCTCTTTAAAGATAATAGGGGTGTCATTGATGTAGCCGTCCTCTGGTTGGGGCAAGATCCACCAGCTGAAAAAGACCAGGCCATTAAACTAAGAGACAGTTATTTGAGCAAGATGTCCCGCCATTTCACCAATATCTTCCCTGGCCAAATTCAGCACGTAAGAATGTAGGATCAGGACAGTAGCCCATCTAGCCTCTTGTTTCTCCCTGTTGCCAAGAAGCTCATGAGCAGGGCCTGATTGCAGTTAGCCCCTCCGGCAACTGGCGTTTGGAGGCAATTTACTGCAAAACGTGGAGGCTCCATTTAGGTCTTGTGGTTATCAGGGTCCATCAACGGCTAGGCTCTATGCAACTACCGAATCTTTTAAACTTTAAAGCAGTGGTTCCCAAACTTTTTCAGGTCACCGCCCCCTTGGTTCCACAAACTCATGCCCAGCGCCCCCTACCCTACCCTATAAAAATCATTATTCAGAATAGCGGTTTTCAATGAGCCACTAAGGAAGATAATAACAATAAAATTCAAAACTGTATCAATTAATGGAATATTTATTCAAAATCCAATTACATTTTTTTAGTTTATTCAATTAAACATAATTGATGAACTTGATCCAGTGATAACATCTTTTCAAAGTCTGATAGTCATTTAGCAAGAGTATTAGATATCACATTTAGTAACTAGGGTAGAGTACCTCACTATTCTGTCAATTCTTAATGCGATGGATGGGCATGATGAAGGGATACCAGTTTCCCAATGTCTGGTTTAAAGTCACTTAACATGAGTCTTAAATCGTGGTGATTTAATAGTAAAAGTAATCTGGAGTTGATTTCTTTGCTTGGAGAGAAGTAGGCACCCCACACTAAAACCACATTCCACCAAATATGATGTTGGAAATACAAACAGGAGCTTCTGAACCACTCTCCATAGTGCAGGATAGTGGGGTACACCAAGCAGGGTATTTCTCTTCATTAGCGTTTTGGTGCTTTTGAAACATTTCAATTCACAGTTAAAAGGACTCTTCTTAAACGGTATTAATACATGTGTGGATTCTTCCCCTATATGGCTTGGGACCAAACTACCTTCTCCGATAAAAATGTCCCTGGGTTTTAAGACCTTCTGGAGAGGCGCTTCTCGGAAAAAGACCACCTCGAGCGCCCCCCCTGCTGCCCCCTTGCCTCTTAACACCCCCCATGCAATCCCACCGCCCCCAAGGGGGCAGTACCGCCCACTTTGGGAACCACTGCTTTAAAGCCATCTAACCTTTTGTAGCAGTTGGGGATTGACCGGTCCTGTCAGTTCCGGTTTCTCTCCCTTTTCCACGCTTAAGTCTCGAACCCTGAGAGTTTTATTGAGTCTTTTGAGATTTCTTTTAAAACAAGTTTTCATGAAAATTCATCGGCATTATTGTGCGCATTTCCCATCGTGCGAGCGCGTTTGCCTAATGTGCACATTTTGGGGGCAAATAGTTTTCTTAATGTAATGCATATTCGAAGATGATTTTTCTTTAATATACACATTTTTGTAGACTTTTTTTAAAATTGGGGAATTCTTGCAAAAAAATGTGAATTTCAAAAGATACCTGACTTTCGGTTCATAGTGAAATTATGTAAGTTTGCACTTAAATGTGAAAGGAACCAATTCCCCCCAACCCATCCCTAGTGAGCTCAAAAGTGAGTTGTGCATTGTGTGACAACGCTGACTGCTCTACTGTGCTGGGGCTTCGCTGATGTCTTTCAGTGCTAGGTTTTGCCCTTATCGCCTTGTCTAGTGAAATCGTAACTCACATCTTCTCCCTTCACTTCCTACGGGGACAACAATGAAATCAGATCTCATATCACCCTGCACAGCAAATGTTTTCTTTTAATCAAATAATGTGTGATGTCTGCTTTTGCGACAAGGAAATACTCCCTTGCACATACACGCACGAAGGAGAAGAGCCCTTAGTAACTGTCGGCTCTGGCATTTTAATGCCCGAGAAGAAACATCCAATTAGCACCTCCTTTTCCTGGAAGAAAAGCCTCGTGTGGCGCAGAGCGGTAAAGCAGCAGTTTCTGCAGCTGAAACTCTCCCCACGGCCTGAGTTCGATCCCAGCGGAAGCTGGTTTCAGGCAGCTGGCTCGGGTCGACTCAGCCTTCCATCCTCCCGAGGTCGGTAAAATGAGTACCCAGTTAGCTGAGAGAAAGGTAATCACGGCCGGGGAAGGCAACGGCAAACCACCCCGCTATAAGGCCTGCCAAGGAAACGTCAGCGAAAGCTGGCGTCCCTCCAAGAGTCAGTAATGACTCCGTGCTTGCACGAGAGGTTCCTTTCCTTTTTCCTGTAATTAATATGGAGCACAATGCCCCCCCCCTCTGAAAGTTCTCTTGCGCATGTCCCATTGCGCAAGAGCACGCCCAGAACATCCTGGCGGCTTATGCCCCCTGGGTTAGAACTGTCAGCCAGAATTTCACCGTGTTGTAAGGAATCCGCAATCGGGACGTTGGCGCTGCTGGTTTCACAGAGGATTTCTTTGTGTTTGTTTCTTATCTTGCTGGTTTAGCCTCAAGCCCAGGGCAGACGACCTATCTGCATTTGAGACTTCCAAGTAGGTTCTTTCAAGGTACTTTGCGTGTGGTGATGGGGTGGCCATCTCTAACACTAACGTCTGCATGAGCTTGCCTGTGCTGCTGCTGCTGCTGCAGCCGCCTTTTGGCACCGCAAAACCCGGCAGTGGGCACCGCAGTGGGGGTCACTTTGTGAGGGCGAGGACTGGTGCCTTGCCACGAACCGCATGGCACCTCCGTTCCCAGCCAGCATGATGCTGGTGGGAGCCTTCCCTCCTTTTAGGAGTGTTTCTCTGCTTTGGGTGCATCTGCAACACAGCTGATGCCTTGACATCTCTTGAGAAGAGCAGACTCGGCATTGAGAATGGAGGCAGAGAGAGCAGTTTTAATATTACTCTACCTTCTGTGCTCTGATGAGACCCCGCAGTTAAACATTACAGGCATGTGGGAGACGCTTCCAGTCTTGCCATACGCCCAGAGGTGGAGTGGTGTGCCTGCAGCAGTGGCGGATGTACACGCACCACTCCATGGTGCTCAGAACAGGATGTGAAAGGGGCGCTCCGCATGACGATCAGCGTGGCCGGGGACTTTGTTATCACAGCCCTGCCCTCTCGAAAAGCACGTGACTGCCCGAATTGGATTTGTGCACCATTGCACATTGTGCTTACACACCTCTGCCTTATGCTACGTGTTTGGTAGGGGATGGGACGGGTGAGGGGAGTCACCACCCTGTAATTGTAGTTGAAACGAAGGCTGCTTTGTTTCTCTTCTACCCATCCTACCCAGCTCAATGTTTTTTGGGAGCTTTCACAAAGGCGCCCTCACTTGCAGCTCTGCACCTCTGCTTCCCTAGTTTGCTCGACAGAAATCATCCGGCCCTTGCAGAGGGGTAGGGGAAAAGCACTTGATGGCCGGTATCAACTAAGAGTCTTCTTGTGGGATCTGAATTGGAGCAATTTCTGCCATCGTTGACACTTCCAAAATGTTTTCCTTTTGGGGGGATGCCGGCAGAGGCCGACTTCTCCAGTAACACTGAATTCTGAAAGGAAAAGGGCTGTCTGGTTCGTGGTTACCCTGTTACTATCTGTTCCGCAGAGCTTTAATTTCAGTGGTTTCGGTAGCCCCCAAACCAGTTTCATAGCTGCTCTATTTGTTCAGTTGGTAGCACTGTGGACTGAGGTGTTTTGGATCTCCACTCCCTAGCCAACTGTCAGGAATGCTGGGAGATAAAGTCCCCCAAAACTGGAGATTTTCCTTCTGCCCTTTCCTGCTGTAAACCATTGATTCTGTAGCTAATCGTAACATTGGGCCAACTTTTGAGTGCAGGTGGGTTTCAGGCTGGTTTTGTACCACATGAAAGCAGCTGGCCATCAGTGGGTAAAACGCACTGCCTTGATTTAGTGCAGCCTTCCTCAACCTGGGGCGCTCCAGATGTGTTGGACTGCATCTCCCAGAATGCCCCAGCCAGCTGGCTGGGGCATTCTGGGAGTTGTAGTCCAACACATCTGGAGCGCCCCACGTTGAGGAAGGCTGATTTAGTGCCACGATTGCTCCCAGTTTTCTTGGCCTTCACCTGGGTACTCCACTGTATCTTGGCCATCAACATGCAGAATCTGTTCAGATGGGTGTTTTGTTGGTTTCTGTGTGTTTATTTTGTTTCCTTTTGGGGATGAATTTAAAATATCCATTTATTGAGGTCCGGCACGAGGCAACTTTGGCCATCCCAGGTCATCTGGCTAGCAAAGAATCAGCAAGGCTAAATGTCAAGCCTCCTGGGAGCCTACTTTGACCTTGGCTGAATTAGAACTGTCGCTTGTTAGATTTTGTGTTGGCTTTGTCTCCCTCTCATTGTGTGGCTCTTCAACTAACCCAGTTTCCATGAGTACTTTCTTCCCTCCCCTTGCTCTGTCACTCAATAAGTCCGTGGAAACTTGCTTTCCTTTCAAGGTTGAGGCTGCAGGGATACTTTTCTCCACCCGTTTCTGCCCTTGTTCCAAAGGGCTGTGTGCTGGAGCAAGTGACTGACCTCAACAGGCTTGCGTCATACAAGAGCATCTACCACTAGGTGATGACGGCGGCCATGCGGCGGCCATGCGGCGGCTGATCTGTTTCACACCGCCACACTGTTGCATTTCCCTTTGAACTTTGAAGAAATTTGAAGAGATAGCACTCTTCAAATACTTAAAAGGTTGTCACACAGAAGAGAGGGACAGGATCTCTTCTCGATCCGCCCAGAATGCAGGACACGGAATAATAGGCTCAAGTTAAAGGAAGCCAGATTCCAGCTGGACATCAGGAAAAACTTCCTGACTGTTAGAGCAGTATGACAATGGAATCAGTTACCTAGGGAGGTTGTGGGCTCTCCCACACTAGAGGCCTTCAAGAGGCAGCTGGACAACCATCTGTCAGGGATGCTTTAGGGAGGATTCCTGCATTGAGCAGGGGGTTGGACTTGATGGCCTTGTAGGCCCCTTCCAACTCTGCTATTCTATGAACTTTTGCACTATGAAATGGTTACCTTGGGCCAAACGCCTGCTGGTGACCAGCTTTCTGTCTCGCAGATTTGGATCGCTGGGATTTCTTTGGGCCACCTCTCCAGCTGTGGCCTGGTTGTGTTCATTTCCCTTGAAACCTGCCTCCCTACCTTGTGGAAATCCCGAAGTTGCTTCTCTCTTGATGCGGCTGACTCACAGCCCTTTCTCGTCGGATGCCCCAAACCCCAAGTCTTAGCACTGAAAATTTTGAACAAGCCGCCTTCACGGCTGCCAGAGGCTGAGATGTAGATTTGTCATTCTTGTGAAAGACTCACCTGTTTTTTAAGCGCAATGCCAGCCCTTCCCCATTTTACCTAAATTACCAAAGCTTGCCAAACAGAAACCCCATTCATCTTGGGTAATGCTGTGATTCAGTTGTGAGAGCTATAAAAGCACCCAGCTATTGTACCAAGACAAGTTGCATTCTGCAGCTGGTGTAAATGGTCTTTATGCATAGCTGGCTCTGCCCTTTTTCCTGTTGAGCATAACACGTTCCCTTTCTGCTTGCCATAGAGCCAAACAGGACACTAAATTTCATCCCCTATGGGAAGTCTTTTTCCACAAACCCTCCGGATTTGGAAGTTTTGCCGAGCATTGCCTACGTACCTTCAAGCATAATAACCAGGGCTAGAAACTTTGATTTTGAAATTCTCAGGAAGCTGAATTCTGTATAGGAGTGAACAACCTGTTGCCCTCCGGGTGCTGCCGGACTCCCAAGACTCATCAGTCCCAGCTAGCTTGGCTAATGTTCAGGGATGATGGGAGTTGTAGTCCAACATCTGGAGGGGCACAGATTTCCCACACCTGCATACACCTTGTCGCATAGTAGTTTTGTGGAATCATAGCATTCCCTCTTTCTGATCCGAAAGACAGATCAAGTTGAACTCCTTGTCCAAATTGTGATGTTAACGACATTGTGGTCACGCTTCTACTTTGCTGTCGGTGAATTGGGAATGATGAATCTGTTTGACTTTGCAAGATGTGTTTGTGTGTGTACAAAAACAGTCTTGAGCAATTCCTTTACAGTTTAATATTTGAGATTGTTTTCCAGTCCCAACAGCTAAAAGACCCTTTGATCTTGCTTAATTCCTGCCCTTGCTTAAAGTTGTGTTGAATCTCTTTGCACCTCCCCGTGTGATTTTAATTTCTCTCTTAGTGGTTTTCTTGCATAATCCATACACTACTCTGACCAAGCCACAATTATCCAGGTACCCTTTTAAAAAAAAAGTCCACATATGTCTTGAGAAGGAGCATCTGCAGAGTTAAGGTCCATCATAGAAGAGAGATGTGAGCCGGTTGTGTTAGCCATAAAGATTTTCTGTTCTCTTCCTTGATGCTAGAATCAGCAGCTGTAATGAGATTTTGCTACTTTATATGAACTGTACAGACCTGTTGGGCTTTCCCCTCTTGACTTCCATTAAGTGATGCAAATGATACGTTGTCTGAAACCTTCTCTCTTCATTGAGACTGCAGAGAAACCTCTCATGCTAATCCTTCTAGGAAAAACGGACCCAGAAAATGAGTAAAAGTTCAGTTAGTATCTAATACAGTGCCATCAATGTACAGTTGCATGAGCAAACAGAGAGGTCCCTGCCCCAGGGGGCATGAAATCTACCTTTTATACAACAGTTGGGGTGGGGTGGGGAGAAAGACAGCATGAGGAGGAGAAACGCTTGGTGTGATCAAGGATGAATGCGAGCAGATTCATTCATTTCATTTCTATACTGCTCGATGGCCAAAGCCCTCTGGCATTTCACAAAAATTGCAATACTAAATACATGATATACCTTCTTTAACATGCAAAAAAATTAAAACAGTGAAAAAGCTAAAATAGCAACGCCCCGTTAAAATAAAAATATCAGGACCCGATAAAACATGGACATTAAAAGCCTCATGGTATGCCATCAAATGCGTGGGTGTAGAGGAAGCTCATGTTAAATAGCATGGGGTCCAAAACCGAGCCCTGGAGAACTCTGTGCTGGAGAATCCACAGGGCTGAAGAATGTCCTGCAAGCATCACCTTCTGGAGCCAGCCATCCAAATAGGAGGAAAACCACTGCAATGCAGTGCCTCTCGCTCCCGGCTCAGCCAGCCATCCCAGAAGGATGCCGTGGTCGATGGCACCAAAAGCCACTGAGACACGAAGGAGAATCCCCAGGGTCTCACGCTCCCCCTTGCCTCTCTCACGACATAGTTCATCATGCAGGACGACCAAATGCATTTGCACACGCTTGGATTTCATTCCGTCGGGCATGCAGACGGTGTTAAATCAAAGGCTTTCTGGAAGAGGTTGGGTTTTGAAAAGGAATTATGTCAGTGGGATGAGAAGAGGCCCTATCTTGGTACTGGGAGGGGGGTTGCTTATATCCCACCTTTCACCTCTTAAGATAGCACAAGGAGTTCTAGGGTACAGGAGAAGGAATGTTTGGCTCCAAAGTTTGATCTCTGATTTATTTTGAGAACCTCTACCCTCATCTGCAGTTTGGCCAAAATCCAGCGGCAAACATCTCTAGCCTGGCTAGAGCCCTCTCCGTAATTAAGCCCTGATGCATGAACACATTCTGCTTTCGTGACCTCTGAGTTTTCTTATCCACCTTGGAAGACGTCTTCTAAGTTTTTCATGTTTAATTATGTGGTTAACATGCTAATCCCTTTTTATGAGCTCTGTGGGCACAGCGCAGGCATCTCTTCTGGAAACTGATTTCCTCGAGTAGCACGCTGGCTCCACTAATTCCAGCTGGCTGAGCTTCAGGGAGCCTTGTTGCTTTAGACTTCAGTTGAATATAAGAGATGAGGCTTTTCCTTGAGGGGTGCATGTGCTCTCTTCCCCCCCCCCCCCCCTCTCTTTGACTTCAAGGGTTTCTCTTAGACCAGGCTAAAGAATGCTCCCCAAGTACAAGCCGGACTTGGAGTTGCTTCAAGCTTTACTTTTCCAGACAGAAAAGGCAGGTGTTTCGCCTGTGAAGCAAGAAAGGAGGAGATCTTTCCATGCTCTTGCTTGCCTGTGTTTGTTGCAATTCCCGACCCTTTCAGAACCTGGTTAAGAAAGGTTCTGGTGTCAAGTGACCGTTGCTCTGGAGTCTTAGTGGGGCCATTTACGTCATGGACAAAGCTGAGCAGATGGTGAGGGCCGCACCTTTTAAAGGCCAACCGGTGGTATAATCTGGGCTTTCACTGGGGACAGGTTGTGATGCGGAGAAAAGGAGGCCGCTGGTTATACCGTTTCAGGCTGTGGCTTCCGTCGACGCTGTGCGCTGTAGCCTGGATTGCAAGGTTCTGCCGTGGGTCAGATTTTTAGCAGGAGTCAGGGAAGCAAGACTGGAGGAGATCAGCACCACGGAAAGCTCCATGTGGGGCTGGGGGCTAGATGGGGCTGCCATTTTTCACAGCCTCAGGCTGAGACCTCGTGGCCATGGCTGTGGCATGCAGGGGTCCTCATGGCCAAGAGTTCGAAGACAGCAAGACAATCACCTTTGGAGGCAGGGGAGCCAACTCCCAAGATCTTTCTGTGGAACTAGACTCCAGGGAGGCAGAAGACTTGTGATACCTCTCCATGACCGAACGCTCTTCCTGAACTGTTAACTCTGGAGCTTCCTTTGAGGACAACCCCCAAGGGATTGGGATCCTCTGAGGCTGAAGGTTTGGGGTTCTGGTTCATGATCATAGAATCATAGAATCATAGAATAGCAGAGTTGGAAGGGGCCTACAAGGCATCGAGTCCAACCCCCTGCTCAATGCAGGAATCCACCCTAAAGCATCCCTGACAGATGGTTGTCCAGCTGCCTCTTGAAGGCCTCTAGTGTGGGAGAGCCCACCACCTTCCTAGGTAACTGATTCCATTGTCGTACTGCTCTAACAGTCAGGAAGTTTTTCCTGATGTCCAGCCGGAATCTGGCTTCCTTTAAGTGGAGCCTGTTATTCTGTGTCCTGCACTCTGGGAGGATCGAGAAGAGATCCTGGCCCTCCTTTGTGTGACAACCTTTTAAGTATTTGAAGAGTGCTATCATGTCTCCCCTCAATCTTCTCTTCTCCAGCAGTCCATGATGAATGACGCCCCACGTTATGCATTGCTGGGTTTCGCATTGTTACTGTGTTTGGATTGCTAAACAGGCGACATGTGAAAGTATAGCATCTTCAGGAATGTGGTCCAAACGAAGGATCTGCCAAGAATTTTGTTCTTGTAGCCTTGTGGCAACCCTTCAGTCGACAGAGCCTGTGACACGTCTTCTCGCCTGTCTCAAATTCCTCCATCTTCCACAACAAGTAAAAAAACAGTTGTACATCTGGAAATGCGCTTGTACAACCAAGGAACAAACTAATATATGAAAAGAATTTTGAGAAACGTCTTTCAGTTCATACAAACCTTCCTTTTTCTGAAGCTCATGAAGCTCGAAGTTCAGAGTCTTTCAATACTGATAAAGAGAAACAACCGTGAGTTGTGCTAGTATTTTCAAGGTGCTGGACCATAGGAATAATACGGAACCACGAAAGCATACTTTCTGCAGAGGTTCTATGACAGGTGCAGCCTGGTTCTCTGCATGTTTACTCAGAAGCAAATCTCCCTCAATTCAGGGGGGCTCACTCCCAAATAAATATGCATAAGGCTGCAGCCTTTCCGTGTGTAAAGATTATACGCTATTGTAAAATTCATTGCCTCCTCTTCATTACATTATAGGACCATTTGTTTTCTGAGCTTTTATGAGTTTCTACAATTTTTGCATTGTAATCCTGAGACCTGTATTCTCCTTCTAAGCTCAGATAATAATAGCATCCTTGCTTTACTACAATGTTGATCATGTCCATTTTCAACTGTCACTTTACTCCCTACCCCAACCTGTCAAATTTTCCCACCTGACAAAAACTAAAGATATAAGATTTGCAATGTGAGATCCCAACATGAGTTCCCTATCTTCAACCTGACTCTAGAGTTGGAAGGGGCCTATAAGGCCATCAAGTCCAACCCCCTGTTCAGTGTAGGAATTGACTTTAAAACATCCCTGACAGATGGCTGTCCAGCTGCCTCTTGAATGCCTCTAGTGTGGGAGAGCCCACCACCTCCCTAGGTCATTGGTTTCATCGTCGTACTGCTCTAACAGTCAGGAAGTTTTTCCTGATGTCCAGCCGGAATCTGGCTCCCTGTAACTTGAGCCCATGATTCTGTGTTCTGTACTCTGGGATGATTGCAATTTTATCATGAATAAAAGAGAGGTATATATATGTTTACATCTCATAAATATACCAAATGGTACCATTTTATGTGCCAGCCACATGATACGTTTCATATTTCTGAAGCAAATTTAGGTTTGTGGAGAAAGTGTGTATGCTGCCAGCTGCAGTGGACTTGGCTAGATGGACTCTTCTCGATCCTCCCAGAGTGCAGGACAGGGAATAACGGGCTCAAGTTAAAGGAAGCCAGATTCCAGCTGGACATCAGGAAAAACTTCCTGACTGTTAGAGCAGTACGACAATGGAATCAGTTACCTAGGGAGGTGGTGGGCTCTCCCACACTAGAGGCCTTCAAGAGGCAGCTGGACAAGCATCTGTCGGGGATGCTTTAGGGTGGATTCCTGCATTGAGCAGGGGGTTGGACTCAATGGCCTTGTAGGCCCCTTCCAACTCTGCTATTCTATGATTCTATGACTAATGGCTTAACCCTGTGTAAAGCACCATCCTTCGTTTTATTACAAGGGCCTTCACTCAGTGTTAGAGTGCATGGTTTGCATGCAAAAAGTCCCAGCTTCTATTTATTTTTCATTTAAACATACAACATACCCAGGTGGTTTAAAGTATTAAAATTACAATACACATATAAATTAAGACTAAAACAAGTGGGCATGGATTAAAGAAAATCGTGAGACAGGTATTATAAGTTCACAAATGCCCAGACAATGTTTTTTTTTTTTAAAAAAACTTCAATATATGCCAAGATTGTAATTTATTTTTTATTTTTTTATTTCTTACATTTCTACACTGCCCTATGCCAGAAGCTCTCTGGCCAGTTCCCAACAATTGAAACCATACAATTCAGTGTGGCAAACACGTGATATAAAACCTCTAAAGTTTAAAATACAGTATAAAACCAAAGTAACGACCAGTAGCAGTGTAGAGGTTTAACAATAGAATGACAGATTTGAAAACTGCAGAAACGGAAAGGATAAAACGGCTGGAATGACCAAAGGAAGCACCATTGATTTAGGGCACAGTCCTATGCACGACGAGACAGAAAAAAGTCCTACATTTTCCTACGTGTTCAGAGGAGGGCAACCAGGATGATTAGGGGTCTGGAAACAAAGCCCTATGAAGAGAGACTGAAAGAACTGGGCATATTTAGCCTGGAGAAGAGAAGATTGAGGGGAGACATGATAGTACTCTTCAAATACTTGAAAGGTTGTCACACAGAGGAGGGCCAAGATCTCTTCTCGATCCTCCCAGAGTGCAGGACACGGTAAAACTTCCTGACTGTTAGAGCACTACGACAATGGAATCAGTTACCTAGGGAGGTTGTGGTCTCTCCCACACTGGAGTCATTCAAGAGGCAGCTGGACAACCACCTGTCAGGGATGCTTTAGGGTGGATTCCTGCATTGAGCAGTGGGTTGGACTCAGTGGCCTTGTAGACCCCTTCTAACTCTGCTATTCTATGATTCTATGATTTCCCAGCATTCCCCTGTCAGTATGGAATTGCAGGACTTTTTTCTGTCTCAACATGCGTAGGATTGTGCCCTTAATGAGCCATTCGCAGTTTCACCGTAGCACCCTTGTGTACATAGACGTGCGTGTTTTAGTTCTGCGGAAAGCGTAGTCCAGAGAGCGGGGGCCTCCACAAACAAAGCCCTCCCGGTTGTCGCCAGGCGGGCATCTGCAGGATATGGCATGACCAAGGAAGGCTTCTGAGGAGGATCACGGTGGTTGGGCCAATTTACATGGCCGAAAGTGGCCTCTCAGATATCCTGGTCCCAAGTTGGTTGTTGTTGTTGTTGTTGTTGTTGTTGTTATTATTATTATATTTATTTGTATCCCGCCTTTTGCCCAATGCTGGGCCTCAAGACGGCCTTACAAAGTTTAAAACATACTTTGGGGGTGGGGGAGAAACAAAACCATAAACGTTTAAAATACACAACAAAATTATAAGACATTAACATAGATGGAGGGCTGGATTCTTCTCCAAAGGCCTGCTTGAACAAAAAAGTTTTAGCCTGCTTCCGAAAGCCCATCAAGGAGGGAGCCAGCCTAGCTTCCCCGGGAAGAGAGTTCCAGAGCACCGGAGTAGCCACCGAGAAGGCCCTCTCCCATGTTCCCACCAAGCGCACCTGTGAAGATGGCGGGACTGAAAGAAGGGCTTCTCCAGAAGATCTCAAAGCACGGGCAGGCTCATAAGGGAGAATACGTTCTTTCAAATAATCTGGACCCGAACCATATAGGGCTTTATAGGTCATAACCAGCACTTTGAATTGTGCCCGGAAACAGATGGGAAGCCAGTGGAGCTGTTTTAACAGGGGAGTTGTTGTCTGCTCCCTGTAACCAGCCCCGGTCCACAATCTGGCTGCAGCTCTTTGAACCAGCTGGAGTTTCCGAACACTCTTCAAAGGCAGCCCCACGTAGAGCGCGTTGCAGTAATCCAATCGGGATGTAACTAAGGCATGTGTCACCGTGGCCAGGTCCGACATCTCTAGGAACGGGCGCAGCTGGCGCACTAGCTTGAACTGTGCAAATGAACTCCTGGCCACCGCCGAAACCTGGGTATCCAGGCTCAGGGCTGAATCCAGAAGGACACCCAAGCTGCGGACCTGCGTCTTCAGGGGGAGTGTAACCCCATCCAGGACAAGCCGAATCCCTATTCCCTGATCTGCCTTTCGACAGATAAACCTTCAACCTGGCCTACTAGCAGATGGGAGCCAGCGTAGTCCCTTCGCCAACGGTGTTATATGGCAGCAGTTAGATGCATCATACGATGCTGTCGTTGTTGCATTTGCTTGTGGACCAGGCCTAAAAGTCATCCCCAGATAAAGCGCACGTTCAATCTCCAGTATCTCCTAACCAGGAAAGATTCCTTTCTAAGAACTACTGCCAATCAGTGTAGACCAGCTTTCCCCAAGCTGGTGCCCTTTAGTTGTTTTGGACTACAACTCCCAGCATCCCTAACCATAAGCCATGCTGACTTGTGCTGATCATAGAATCATAGAACAGCAGAGTTGGAAGGGGCCTACAAGGCCATCGAGTCCAACCCCCTGCTCAATGCAGGAATCCACCCTAAAGCATCCCTGACAGATGGTTGTCCAGCTGCCTCTTGAAGGCCTCAAGTGTGGGAGAGCCCACCACCTCCCTAGGTCACTGGTTCCATTGTCATACTGCTCTAACAGTCAGGAAGTTTTGTTGAAGTCCAAAACTTCTGCTCATGTTGACAATGCTGGGCTAGATGGCCCAGGGCCTCACTCTGTATAAGACAACTTCCTATCTTCCACCGTTGCCTGTAACCATAGCTAATACTACTATGGGCCTGTTCAGACAACATTGTTAAGCCATGGTTAGACAGCTAATCCTTTTGCAGCAAATGGGTAGTGAGCGTGTTTAAACCGTGGTTAGGGAGCCACCATGGTAGGAATGTTTCTCACAACGCACTAAGCCATAATGTTCAGCTCAAAATGCTTAACCACCGTGGCTTAGCGTGTCCATCTGAACAGGGTTAACCTCTATTAACATCAAACCATGTCTACTGGTGGCAGGGAAGTGGGGGCTGGGATCTTTCACAAATGAGAGAGAGTTGAACGAAGGGGGTGCCGTTTTGAAAGATGGATGTCAAGAGATCCACTTAGGATCTGCTATGGTTACGTTGCTGAGCTGGATGCCAGAGCCTCATTACTCCAGGAATACGCAGAATAAGCGGATAGATGTGGGTCATGGAAGCCCACGTGTGTTCAGTCTCTGCCGTTCCGCTCCCTTTCTTCTTTTGCATGTCCTGACAACGTGCTTTGAAACCCCGGTTCAAGGCCTGCCACCAGAGGAAGCTTTCCGAATGCTGAATTTCAGATCTGGGCTGCGCGGGGAGGAATCTGACTTTCCTCCCAATTAGAGTGCAGAAGCACACCCACGAAAGCTTCATTTGCAGGGGGAACCCTGGGAAGATAAAAGCGGCGTTAAAAGGAGACGGCAGCGACGCAGGGTGACCTTCTCTACAAAAGACGCGCTCTGTACGGTCTTGCCAGCGACAGGTAAATGGGGGCGGCGGCCACTTTTTATGCTGCTCCAATCGAAGGCGAGGCTAGTGGCACAGATCACGAAAAGGGGGGGATGATTTAACGCTCGAGTTTTGTAACGGCTTAAGTAAACGTTGCATGCAAATTTTTGCAACGACATAAATGTCATCTTTTTTTCCCTTTTCGTTTTGAGAAAAGCTGCTTCAGACAAGGGAGTAGAAAGCATTGGTGGGATGAACTCCTTCCAAATTAGTTTCTCTCTCCCCACCCCACCCCGCTTCTCTTTTCAAGCCCATCGGGGTGAGTTTGAGTCTAAGGCCCCGATTCCTCGTTTCCTGTTCCGGATCAAAGGAAGCCCCCTCCGAGGTCCTTGAGTCCAGCTGCCGACTCCAGAATGTTCGGCGTTGGCTTCTTTTTCTCCTCCCGCTCAGCCGTAATCTCCAGCTTTATTGGGCAAGGTCTAAATGGATTTAGTGGCCTCAATTCAGTTCTGTGCAATTTCGCAAGGCCAGCAAAAGTTCTGTGCCTGCCGTTATTGAGATAGCTTCAGTAAAACGGGTTTGACTGCAATGGAGTTATTGATTAGTTAAAATCAAATAAAAAAAACACGAGGGCCTCTTGAGAAGAATACAAAGTCCCCAGACAAAAGGGGGGCAAAGAATGTCCCCCTCTTTCTTTCCTTATATCTTGGTCCCTTTTGAGTCCCGGCTGCTCAATTGCCTTCCTCTCCCTCCTGACATCTCTTTTTCTTTATATTTTCTTTGATTTTTCCTGGTGACGCATTATAGAGTCCATTTCCTATCCCCCCCCCGCAGGAAGGGGGGGGATCACACAATACCGCCTTGCAAAATCAATTTTCCGTCTGTGACAAAATTGTAATTTGCTCTTAATCACCCCGGCTTGCTTGCACAACCTTGCTGCATGCACATGCGGGGACACGCACAGACAGACGCACACATTTTTCTTGCATCCGTGTCAAAGGAAACGGCACGCATCTCTTTCCTCTTGCCGTAACCCCCCCTCACCCCGCCCCGGGTCGGTACAGCTTGTGAAGAGAAGGAACAGTTTGCGGCTGCCCCGGTGTCTGGCGATGTCTGGAGAGAAACAGCGGGAGTGATTGGGACAAGTATCTGCTTAATCTGCACTGCCAGGTTATTGGGAGAAGAAAAGCCGCCCGAGAGCGGGGGAAGCCAACGGCTTTGGCAGAAGCCGTCTCCCCCTGCAGACTGCAGCGGAGCAGGTGCCGGCCGTCACCGAGGTGTCTTAGCTGCCAGCAGGGATTCGCCTCATGCAGGGAAGAGTGAAATTATTGGTGGTTTCCAGAAAGATGGGCGAGATGCGTGGCTGGAGGATTGCCTTGGGACAGACTTCATAGAATCATAGAATAGTAGAGTTGGAAGGGGCCTACAAGGCCATCGAGTCCAACTCCCTGCTCCATGCAGGAATCCACCCTAAAGCATCTCTGACAAATGGTTGTCCAGCTGCCTCTTGAAGGCCTCTAGTGTGGGAGAGCCCACCACCTCCCTAGGCCAATGGTTCCTTTGTCGTACTGCTCTAACAGTCAGGACGTTTTTCCTGATGTCCAGCTGGAATCTGGCTTCCTGTAACTTGAACCCGTTATTCTGTGTCCTGCACTCTGGGAGGATCGAGAAGAGATCCTGGCCCTCCTCTGTGTGACAACCTTTCAAGTATTTGAAAAGTGCTCTCATGTCTCCCCTCAATCTTCTCTTCTCCAGGCTAAACATGCCCAGTTCTTTCAGTCTCTCTTCACGGGGCTTTGTTTCCAGACGCCTGATCATCCTGGTTGCCCTCCTCTGAACACGCTCCAGCTTGTCTGCATCCTTCTTGAAGTGTGGAGCCCAGAACTGGATACAATACTCTAGATGAGGCCTAACCAGAGCCGAATAGAGAGGAACCAGTACCTCACGTGATCTGGAAGCTATACTTCTATTAATGCAGCCCAAAATAGCATTTGCCTTTCTTGCAGCCATATCGCGCTGTTGGCTCATATTCAGCTTGCGATCTACAACAATTCCAAGATCCTTCTCGTTTGTAGTATTGCTGAGCCAAGTATCCCCCATCTTGTAACTGTGCCTTTGGTTTCTCTGTTTTTAAACCCCCCCTCCCCAACACAACCAGTGCCCTAGGTTATTATGAAGAAGGGTTCTCCCATCTGCCACTGATGCAGACCCAGTGCAGGTTTTGACTCTCCCCGGGCTTCCTCTCCGCAAAGGGCGGGCGAGGCTCTGGCCTCCTTTCTGCTGAACTAGACACGTCGCGTCAGCCTCTGTCATGCCCTGCGTCGTCTGGTTGCTGCTGGCGGTACGAGGTGCATCCCAGTGCTGCTCTGAGCCCCCCACTGCAGCAGGGTGGCCGTCAAGAGCGCAAGAGGAAGCGGATGCGCCAGAGCGGGGGCAAGCCGAACAGAGCGCGCGCCCGGAACTCCTTTGCCACTGAGAGACCTCTCTGCCTTTCATCTCTTGAAGAGCCGCCGTTCCGAGAGCAGGATTCCCGGCAGGATCAAGAGACGGGATGCAGCCGCCTGCTCAGTCAAGAGCAAGCTGAATTCCTCCGGTGGCAGTCTGCCCACAGCCGGCTTTAATTGGATGTGAGGCGGCAGCTGGAGGAGAGATGTGGGTCAGCCCCAGCGTCTGGTGGGAACTCCCCAATTTGTGAGTTTGTGCCTGAGGCTGTCAGGGACCATCCCACCCCTTGGCTGGCAAACCCAACCCAAATAGAGCCTGGCGGTAACGCGGCAGGTTCCCTGCCGCGTCTCCTTGGACAGAATTCTGTCTTCTAAACTCCCCCCAAATAGACACCCCTGCGATTTGTCATTTAAAACCTTCCTGTTCTTGCTCAACGGAATTGTTTTTCCTTTCTTTGGGGGCAAGCAAGAGGATGGGCAGGCCGCGTCGTTCCTCTTCCCCTCTGATCCACATTCTCATTTGCTCTGGGGATATTTTTCTTCCTCTCTCAAAATACTAGAACCCAGAGGTGTCATTATCCCATGAAGCTGATCGGTGGGAGATTCAGGACAAGTAAAAGGCAGGACTTCTTCACACGGCGCAGAGTTAAATGATGGAACTCACTACCACAAGATGGCTTTGAAAGGGGGTTGGTTAAATTCCTGGAGGCGAAGGCTATCAGTGGCTACTAGCTGTGATCATAGAATCATAGAATAGTAGAGTTGGAAGGGGCCTACAAGGCCATCAAGTCCAACCCCCTGCTCAGTGCAGGAACCCACCCTAAAGCATCCCTGACAGATGGCTGTCCAGCTGCCTCTTGAATGACTCCAGTGTGGGAGAGCCCACAGCCTCCCTAGGTAACTGATTCCATTGTCGTACTGCTCTAACAGTCAGGAAGTTTTTCCTGATGTCCAGCTGGAATCTGGCTTCCTTTAACTTGAGCCCGTTATTCCGTGTCCTGCACTCTGGGAGGTGATGGTTGTGTGCTACCTTCAGTATCCAAGGCAGTAAGCCTGTGTGCACCAGTTGCTGGGGAACATGGGTGGGAGGGTGCTGTTTCACCATGTCCTGCTTTGTTGGTTCTTAGTTGATAGCTGGTTGGCCACTGTGTGAACAGAATGCTGGACTAGATGGGCCCTTGGTCTGATCCAGCATCAGGGCCCTTCTTATGTTCTTCTTATTCTTCTTGCAAGGAACCCAAGGCCACTTACCTGGTCCTCGTCTTCTCCATGTTATCCTCACAGCCCTACGAGGTAGGTTAGGCTGAGAGTCTTTGACTGGCCCAAAGCCACCCAGTGAGCTGCATGGCCAAGTGGTCTCCCCAGTCCCGGTCCAGCTGCCAACCAGGGAGCCACAAGCAGGACATGGTGCAACAGCACCCTGCCACCCATGTTCCCCAGCAACTGGTGTCTATAGGCTTACAGCCCCTCAAAGTAAGAACCTGTCCCCTTCCGTGACGTGCATGAGTTGATGGCGGCATTTAAATAAAAATTCATAATGGGCTGAGCATCTTTATCCTTGCCCTTTCGCGGAAGCACCTTGGAGAGCTCCTTTACGGTTTCTGACTGAAACCCAGAGCGGATTCTCCGCCTCGCTGACACCGCAGCCACCAGCCTCCACTGGTTCTGCCCTTTCCGTCCTCCGTCTTAGACTGGTGTCAGAAGTGGCAGGAATTGCAGGGGCCTGGTACCCAAGGAAGCGTGCAACGCAGAGCAGAGCGAGAACCAGCCGGCTTCTAGCCTGGCCGTCTGAAGCAGCAGCTGGATAGATTCCAGCAGAGGGCATTGAGCCTCTGCGGTAATTTCCTCTCGGATTCAGCTTTTCCCAGCCAAACGGGTACATGGGAACCTGCTTTATACCAGGCGAGATGGTGGGTCCATCTTAGCCCAGTATTGTCTCCTTGGACTAGCAGTGCCTCTCCAGGGTCTCAGCCAGAGGAAGGGTCTTTCCCACTGCCCTCAACCTGATCAGGGGCTCTCCCGTCAAGCTACGGGATGGTGTACAGGACCAGGGGCTCTCCTGTCAAGCTACAGAACCAGCAAAAGATTGCAAGGCAGGCAGGCAGAAGAGGGGTGGGGGCCAGCAGCACGACGTATGGGGCTCTGTGTTTCCCGTAAGACCATCCTTCTCAGCAAAATGTCAGCGCCTCGACCAAAGTCGCTCACCGCTTAGTCTCCCTGCCTGTGCCAAAATGTTCCCAATTAATGAAACTCCTTTCAGAGGCTCCGCTCCTCGTTTGCTAATCCGGAAAGCATCGTGGATCTCCCAGGATGCCTATTAGAGAGACTGTAATCAAATACGATAATTATCTCGTAAGGTCTATAGTTGTTTCCTTTCACATCCACCTTCCTGCAGCAGCGCAAGAACATCCATTGTGTCTCTCCTTCTAGGGGCCGGCCTTTCCTTTTGCTTTCAGCGTCCTCCGTGCCACTAATAAATGGCTTCCCGCGCCGGGGGGATGTCCCCTCTGCCCTGAAGGAATCTAGCGTATGTTTACACGAGAAGACGCCAACCCAGTTTCAAGTGTCACGTTTTTCCCCTAAGCATCTCGGAATTGTAGCTCTGAGAAGAGGAAACTGGGAATCTCTTAAGGGAAATCTGCAGCAGCGTTCAGCACGTTGATGCGACTCCGGGCTCTTTACGAGTGGAACTCTCTCCCTTTTAAATATTTGGCAGGCCTCTTCAAGAAATACCTTTTCTTGCTTCATGTGCTAGTTGACTTGTATTTCTTCTTCTTCCTAGGTTAATTATTTTATTACTCTTCCCTTTATTCTCTCCCAGCTTGTGCAGAGTTTTCCTTTCAATCCAATGCATTTTTGTTTACATGTCATGTTTTTAGATGTCGTGTCTGCGGCAGGGACTTGCGGTTTCATTTTTGGGGCCGTTTGTAGCTCACATGGGTGACGACAACCAAGGACACAATTCTATGCATCTTTAGGCAGCATGCTGGGGGTTGTAGGACTTTTTGCTGTCTAAACATGCATAGGATTGCACCTTAAAAGACCAAACGCATCCCCTGGGTGCCTATTTTAGTTCCTTGTCCAGATTGCCAGCTTGATAAGATTTTGGATGGTGGGGCAGGAAGAGATGGTTTATTGCCATCCTGCAGACAATTAGGTGGCTTTTAAAAATCCATTGACTTCAATGCAGACAAGCTGGAGCGTGTTCAGAGGAGGGCAACCAGGATGATCAGGGGTCTAGAAACAAAGTCCTATGAAGAGAGACTGAAAGAACTGGGCATGTTTAGCCTGGAGAAGAGAAGGCTGAGGGGAGACAAAAGAGCACTCTTCAAATACTTAAAAGGTTGTCACACAGAGGAGGGCCAGGATCTCTTCTCGGTCCTCACAGAGTGCAGGACACGGAATAACGGGCTCAAGTTAAAGGAAGCCAGATTCCGGCTGAACATCAGGAAAAACTTCCTGACTGTTAGAGCAGTACGACAATGGAATCAGTTACCTAGGGAGGTTGTGGTCTCTCCCACACTAGAGGCCTTCAAGAGGCAGCTGGACAACCATCTGTCAGGGATGCTTTAGGGTGGATTCCTGCATGGAGCAGGGGGTTGGACTAGATGGCCTTGTAGGCCCCTTCCAACTCTGCTATTCTATGATTCTATGATTCTATGAAATTTTAGGGGAGCAAGCAGTGCAAGACTGCAACCTTCATTTGTATCCTCAATCCACAGATTCCCTCCCCGGCATGAAATGTAGACATGAAAAACGGCAGCCCGAAACTCGCTATTGGGTGCTTTTTACTTTGGTTATTGAGTTACTCAAATAGATTTGTCTGTGCGTAAATGTTGGCTGATATGTTTAGCACCCAGGGTGGGTGACTCTTCAGCGGGGAGCTGTATCCCTGACACAGAGCATATCTGCATGGCATGCAAAAAGTCCCAGTTTCCATCTCCAGTTACAACAAGGCTGGTGATGGGAACGACTTTGGAGAACTGATGCTAGACAGAGTAGGCCGTACTGGGCAGGTAGTTTTGACCTGGGATAAGGCAGCTTTCTGCTTATTTATATAAATTATTTTTATCCTGCTT
The DNA here is from genome assembly GCF_023053635.1 of Elgaria multicarinata webbii. NCBI lineage: Eukaryota > Metazoa > Chordata > Lepidosauria > Squamata > Anguidae > Elgaria > Elgaria multicarinata. Next base: position 18,411,824 of record NC_086188.1, on the reverse strand, counting down.
TTCAACCAAAAAATAAAACAGGTTTCTGGAATGATTTGCAATAATTCGGCAGAAAAGGCAATCCCTGGCTGCAGGCTTACAATCTAAAAAGACACAACACACAAGGAAGAAGGGATGGGGAGGGTAGAGGAAAATAAATTAAGTAAACCATGGAATGGCCCTGCTTCCCCTCTCACCCCGCAGGGGAAGGGGCAGTCCAACCGGAGCGGGCCCTGATGCTTCCTTTGTCTGCACCCGCTTTCCTCGCTCCTTCTTCTTTCTCTTGCTTGGTTTGACTGAGTAGGGACAAGCCATTCCTGGCACTCCCAGGTCCTCTAACTTTTGTCACGGTCTTTGTGACTGACTGGCAGGTGCTCCCTTGGGTCTGAGGATGAGTGTCTTGGAGCGGGGCCATGGAAGTGGCAGCTGGTTTTGATAGCTGCCCCCCAGTTGCAGAATTCCCTTCCTTAGATATGTTTGCGGTTGAGCTTGAATGCCTTCTGTACATGCTGGGAGAGGGAGCTTCCAGCAGCTGGGGTTAACCAGGCATGGCAGCATTTCCAGTATGCTGCGTTTGAGCCGGTATTTTATTCTGAAGGCTTTATCAAGCATTGCCACCCACCCTGGGGCTTTTGAGGCGGCATAAAAAGCACTATTAATTAATAATGGGGCAGGAAAGGAAGCAGAGAAGCGCCGGCCGGCCCGAGCAAACAGCCCCCAAGCGAAGCATTACCGTTGAGCTTGCCAGAGCGGTCCTGCTTTGCGATGTGACCGATTGGCGACGGCACTTTGAAAACACATACACCTCCAGCAAAAGGTGCGCACATGCGCAGCGGGCTGTCTGCGGGCGTCTCGGCAGTTGATCAGGGAGCCCAAATCCTTCCGGCCCCTTCGGGCGTTTGCTATGGCTGCGAATGCAGCTCTGTGAGTCTGCTCCCGAGAGCTGCTCTTGTACTGACAAAACGGAAGACGCACGTTTTGAAAAGCCAGAGTAGCGAACTTGGAGCGCAAGGCGCATCTTCTAAGAAAGCGCGGCGGGGAGGGATGGCATGATGTAACGGGCCTACCCTCTGTCGTGGGGCCAAGGCATCTTGCGGTCCGAAGCCTCCGCCCCTACGCTCACCTAGACTCTCTTGCACAATGCAGAAGTCTTTCGGGGCAGGGGAAGCATGTTCCTGCAGTTCATACTGGGCTGGGAGGCATGTTCAGTGCAAAGGTTCTGTGATCGCCCCTTCCGACAATTTCTCTGATGACCTGGGGTACAGCGGAGGACCTGTCCCCCAAAGATCTGGGGGCAAAGCGGCCTTGTAGCAGGAGGGTGTCGCCCGTTTGGACGGCGCTTTGCCTCTTGATAGTGCGGATCACAGTGGCCTTCCCCAACCTCGCGCCCTCCAGATGCGCTGGACTCCAACTCCCATCATGGTTGGCTGGGGCATGATGGGAGTTGTAGTCCAATGCATCTGGAGCGCACCAGGTTGGGGAAAGATGGATTAGAGGTTGCAAGTTTGGGGCTCAGCTCAATGCCCCCCCCCAATGCCCCAATGCCCCAATGCCCTGTCACTACTGCTGAGCTGGAATGACTTTAGAAGAACATCTCTTCCTCAGAAGGCTAGGATAGTGGCAGAAAGACCAGTCTTTGCTGACCTGGGCCCTGACACATGGCTTGGAAATGCTATTATAATCAGTGGCATAGAACTGTTAGAAATAAATAAAATAAATAAAACAGTTCCCAGCAGCACTGGCGAAAGCTGAGCTAGATCCAAAGCAAGGTTGGGAAAGTCAAGAGAGAACGATTGGGCTCGCACAACACGCTAACCCACACCCAGTGGTTGCATGTGGGTTGCTGTTGAACCATGGTTAGCGCGCTGTCCGAACCCAGGACATTTTCCGCAGGGTGGCTTGTTTATCTTGAACAAGCCACCTTGACAAATCCATGTTTTGTTGTTGGGTTGTTCAGGGTGGTTCAAGTCCTGGGTTCGGACCACACGCTAGCCCACGGTTCAGCAACAGCCCACACTCGACCGCTACGTGTGGGTGAGCATGACGTTGTGTCCAGCCCCAATATGGCGGAGGTTCCCCCGCATGCCGATTTAAACGATGCATTGGTGGGTGGTCGAACTCCCAGATGCAAAAGGCTGTTCGTGGCCGGCGCAGTCCCGCTCTGCAGCAGCTCCTCCATTTCCTTTGGGCTCTGAGCCTGCCGGGAGCTTAAGGCCAGGCAGAGCAGATCGCACCTGTGGGTTTTGGGGCTGCCTTTTATTCCAGGTGGGCCGGCAGAGGCGGAGCGGGGGTCACTCACTCGTGCCAGAGCAGCCGCTTCACCCCCCTCCAGCGGCAGCCTTTGCTGCTGCGTGACCAAGGGGCGGCAGGACAGCGTTTCTCTGCTCTCTCTGTCCGTTGCGAGCTGAGCCTGCCGTTCACTCCCCCCGCCCCCACTTCTTGAGAAGAGAGAAACACAGTTCAGCAGTAGAGCGCAGGTTTTGCACCCCAAAGGTCCCAGATTCAGGCCTTGGCACCTGCAGGCTTTTTTTAAAAAAAGGACCAGGAGGGGGTGGCAGGGAACGCCTCTCTCCTCCTCCACCTGGAGAGCCGCTGCCAGTGACGAGTAGGCAAGGCTGGGCTGACAGCCGGCAGCTTGCTCTGTTCCTCGCCGGGGTTCTGCGATTCTGAATTCCTGGCGTTCGTGTAAAATCCCTCCAGCCCCTGTTGAAATGTGTCATGTCATCCCCTCTCCATTATCATACATATTTCAGTGCTTTGCTCCCCCACCCGCCCCCTTTATCCGTAGGTGACTCATTCTCCTTTAGACAGTGAGTTGAGCCAGGCGCAAAAAGGAAGAGGAAGGAGGGAAGGGAGCTAAATGCATTTGGGAAGGCCAGAGCTCCCTTGATGGCATTTGAGGCTCTGTAGAGGCCGGCCCCTTGGCCCGTCTCTTTGGTCCTTATGATTACAGAAGCGCAGGGGAGGGCTGGGGCCTCTTGATTGCTAGCCTGATGGGGAAGGCGCGTTTTGAAAAGCCAGAGTAGCGAACTTGGAGCGCAAGGCGCGTCTTCTAAGGAAGCACGGGCACCTGTGCGTGCGTGTGTGTGGCGGGGAGGGATGGCATGATGTAATGGGCCTGCCCTCTGTCGTGGGGCCAAGGCATTTTTGCGGTCTGAAGCCTCCGCCCCTACACTCACCTAGACTCTTTTGCACAATGCAGAAGTCTTTCGGGGCAGAAGTCTGCCTTCTGGGCAGACACTGCCTCTTTTAAAAATTTTTTACAGGGACCGTTTCCCATTCCACTTCCCGCCTCCCACCTCAAGGCATTGGCCATCTGCTTGGGGGAGCGCATCCAGGCTTTATTATGGAAACCACCCAGTTAATAATAATAATAATAATAATAATAAGAAGAAGAAGAAGAAGAAGAAGAAGAAGAAGAAGAAGAAGAAGAAGAAGCAGCAGCAGCAGCAGCAGCAGCAGCCAGTGTGGTGTAGTGGCTAAGGTGTTGGACCGGGAGTCGGGAGATCCGGGTTCTAGTCCCCGCTCGGCCATGGAAACCCACTGGGTGACTTTGGGCCAGTCACAGACTCTCAGCCCAGCCTACTTCACAGGGTTGTTGTTGTGGGGATAAAATGGACAGGAGGAGGATTATGTACGCCGCCTTGGATTCCTTGGAGGAAAAAAGGCGGGATATAAATGCAATAAATACAAATACATACATGCACCCCCCAGAGTTGCAAAGAAGAACTGATATTTTCGCAAAAGACCTTCTCCCTTCTTGGGTTTCACAGACAGAGAGAGAGAGGGGGGGGTGGGGGGGCTGCAGATGCTGCTTGCTTTGAGTGCTCACAGAGTGTGAACGCGACGCCCCTGCGGGCATTTCATCCCCTCTCCCAAGCCCTGACGCGACACTTTGAGAGGCTCAGCCCGCCTTCCCTAGCCTGGTGCGCTACTGATGGGTTGACTACAACTCTTATCATCCCCGGCCAGCATAGTCAATGGGAGTCGTAATCCTGTCCTAGAAGCATGTTGATAGGGCTGGCAGCTGGCGACCACAGGAAGCTGACCCATATCAGGCCAGGCTATCGATTCACGGAGCCCGGAATTGTCTACCCTGCGTGGCAAGAAGAGGGCTTTCCAAGGGCTCAGGCGAAGTTGCCTTTTCGTGGCATCTGCTGTCTGTACTCCTGGGATTGAACCTGGGGCTGTCTGTCGTAAAAGCACTGAGCGATCGCCCCTCCCCAGGTATCAGTAAAACACTTTACCCTGCTGAAAAGAATCCCTTCCCCCATAACTTCTGTGCAACAACATTTCAGGTTCTATTATTGGTAGGGTGACCCTATGGAAAGGAGGACCAGGCTCCTGTATCGTTAACAGTTGTATAGAAAAGGGCATTTCAGCAGGTGTCCTTTGTATGCACGCACCACCTGGTGAAATTCTCCTAGCCTAACCTACCTCGCAGGGTTGTTATGAGGATAAAAGGGGAGGTGGGGAGAAGAGCCATGTATGCTGCCCTAGAAGCCTTGGAGAAAAAGCAGGATACGATGTAATAAGGGAAGACCAGCCATGGCGGATGGTGCCTGTTTGGACTGGTGGGGCAGAGGGCAGGGCGACCAAGAGTAGGCAGAGCCAAGGGGTCACAGCGATCTACAGCAGCAACCCATTGTACAGAAAAGGGAAACTGAGGCCGATTAACTTTGAGATTATGCCTACAAAGGAGAGGATTGGGTCAAGGGCAGATCCACACCACAACACTGCTGTGGACCCATATTTTTCTGTTCCAGGAACAATCCCCATTGCACAGAGAAGAGTGTAAAGGGGTGGTGTGTGCGATCTATCTCTTTTATACACACGCGCACGCACCATTTATGCTCTTTTTTTGTACTCTCTTCCTTCGAGCACATGGGGCTCAATCCAGTTTGGCGCTGCTGCACCCGCACAAAGCAACAAGCTATCATGTCTCCCCTCCATCTTCTCTTCTCCAGGCTAAACATGCCCAGTTCTTTCAGTCTCTCTTCATAGGGCTTTGTTTCCAGACCCCTGATCATCCTGGTTGCCCTCTTCTGAACACGCTCCAGCTTGTCTGTGTCCTTCTTGAATTGTGGAGCCCAGAACTGGACACAATATTCAAGATGAGGCCTAATCTGCGGGGGTAGGGCCATTGTGGGGAGAGAAGCACTTTCATTTGTATAACAGTCATCTACATTTTGTACAACGGGAACTGGTGAAGTACAGTGGCTGAGCGCCTGCAAGTCCAAGGTTCAAATCTGCCATGACCCCACCTGGTAGATTTAGGAAAGCCATTTTTGCTGTCAGCCTCAGTCCCCCACCCTCTAGCCTGTCATATCGAGAGAATAATACCAGCTTTCCTCACAGGATTACTCTATGGCTTACCGAGCTAATGCATGTGCCAGGCTGTGCACACTCTGAAGCAGCCATCCTCCCAGTTGGAGGGCCCCAGGTTGGGGAAGGGCTGCTCTAAAGTCGCGCTCGCCCATATCGCTGCCTCGTGCTTCCTAGAGTTCTGGATTCCCCCCCACCCAGGTACGGTGACCATATGTAAAGGAGGACAGGGCTCCTGTATCTTTAACGGTTGTATGGAAAAGGGAATTTCAGCAGGTGTCATTTGTGTGCATGTCACACCTGGTGAAATTTCCTCTTCATCACAACAGTTAAAGCTGCAGGAGCGATACTGCAGCTATACTGTGACCGGATTTAAAGGAGGGCAGGGCAACTGCAGCTTTAACTGTTGTGATGAAGAGGGAATTTCACCAGGTTCCCCATATATACAAATGACACCTGCTGAAATTCCCTTTTCAATACAACTGTTAAAGATACAGGAGCCCTGTCCTCCTTTTCATAGGGTCACCCTACACCCAGGAGCAGGCCAAGTGCACAGCTGCCAACAGCTAAGACGGCTTTAAGAAAGGGGGTCAGGCGCATTCATGGAGGAGAGGTCTGTCGATGACTCATCAGTGGAGCATCCATGTCAAGAGGCAGTGTATCTGAATACCAGTTGCTGAGGGGGGTCAGCAGCAAGGGAGAGCTAGCCTTGCTGGTGGGCTTGCTGGGGGCATTTGGTTCCCCACTGAGGGGAAACAGCATACTGGACCAATGGGACCTTGTGGCTCTGTTTCAGCTGGCTCCAAGGATGTTCCATTCCACGCAGACGTTATCTGACCCAAAAGCCCACTTGCCGTTGCTGCTGCTGCCGCCGCCCAGGCCTTGCTCCCGCAGGATTCAGTGAGGCATTGGGAAATCCGCACCTTGGTTTTGACACGGTCTGTTTTTGTTTCCTCTCTTCTCTGCCCCTGCAGCTCACCTTGCAGAGCACAAAGTCCCGCGTGGCCTTCTTCGAGGAGCTCTAGGAAGCGAGCCGGCACCGTTGTTCCTGAGCCAGCTCCCACCTGACACAACCTCCTTTTGAGGACTCGGCCACAACCGGCCACGACTCTCTCTCCTTCTGGGCCGCCGCCCTCGCAGCGACCCCCCACCCCAGCGTCCAGCCGCTGGAAGAGTTCGACGTGGTCCTCTCCAGCTTCGTACTTTGTAGTTTCGAATAATCTTTGTATGCCGCACGGCTGTGATGCACTCTTTAGCTTTCTTTCTCTTTTTCTAAAAGAAGTGTTTATACGGATTGCGAGCGACTTGTATTATCCTCCCGCGACAGGGACATCAGCATTACGTTTTCCCGACCTGCCCTCTTTTAGGGGCACTGTGAACGATGCTTCCTCCTGCAGGCAAAGAGGGGCAGCTGCTTTCTGAAGCGCCCATCTATGGCTTTTAACCTCCCTGTCCACCCACTGCTCTCTGACAGCCCCCATGCTGCGTTGTCAACAAAGTGGAGCCCTTGCCTTGCGCTTTGGTGGACGCCCTTTTCCTCCTCCTGAGCCAATCAGAGGAGAGGGAGTGGAGGGGCTTTGAAGGCGCTCCCATCTGGGTCTCTCTTGCAGGCAGAGAAGGCCAGATTTTGCTCCGGGTTGGTGCTCAGCGTGCAAAAAGCCCCCTAGAAAACAAAAAAAGATCAATTTGCTTTAAGGCACATCGTTGTTCTAAGCTCAGGAATTGAGATTTTGCAGATTCTCGTTGGTTTGGGCAAGAACCGGGACAAGGAAGCAGAAAAGTGGGGGATTTGAGGGCCTGGGCGCTCCCACCAAGGCATTACCGAAAGCGCACCCTCCGTCATTTGACATTCGGATCCTTCTGTGAATTTTTAATTTTTGATAGGCAATGCTGGCATGTCTTTATAAACGTTTCCTGCGCAGATCTGGAAACGTGCTTTTTAAAACTAAACGGAGCACTACATTGTGGCTTCACGCTTCCTGAACGGTGTATAACTTGTGCAAGGACACATGGCCTTAACTGCTGTGGGGTGGCTGCTAAGAGATCAAATTGGGTGCACTCTTTCTCCCCCCGTCCCCCCCCCCCCAGGTTCTCAGGCTCTAGTGATTTGATCTTTGGCCATTAAAAAAGAAAAGTACATTAAAATACCTCGAGACATGCCTCACTTTAAAATATCTCAGTTAATTTTCTCACCTTCGGGCGTCCGTACTGCCTGGGCTCCCTTTTTCAACCTCTGTTCAACGAGTAGAATAAGGAATGTGCCCTTTTAAAGGTAATTTTTTTTACCAGGCCCAGGTGAACGTTCAAAGCTGTATTGCTGCCCAAACTCCCTGCAGCTATGGTTTTCTACCACCACCACGATTATGTATTCCATTGATCTAAACATTAGAGAACAAAATGAGGGGGGGAACAAGGGGAAAGCTAAAATTACACGAGTGTTTTCTCAAGTGTGGGATCGAGAGTTTCTGGGATTGCAAGGTGCCAGTGCCTTAGCGACAAAATCCCAAGTCAGTCTGAATCTCGCAACCCTGTTTAACAAGATCCTTGCTTAAAGAAAATGCATCAGTTAAGATCCAATCCAAGATCTCATTGGCACGACTGCTAGATTCAGACACTGACTCGGCTTCTGTTTTGTATCTCCAGTAACTAAAAAAAAAAAAGGGTTTTTTTTTTTGGATGCAGCAAGCCGAGTTTTCTAGATAGCTGAAAAGAGCAGCTGCTATCTTTTTTTGAGGTAAGGGAAATAAATCACTGAGAGCTTTCTCTCTTGCCAGTAAAGGCAAGCCACATTTTTGGGTTAGTTCAGGGATGGAGAACCCCTGTGCCTCTCTAGACGACGTTGGACTGCAACTCCCACCATCCTCGGCCATGCTGACTTGGGCTGATGGGAGTTGGGGACAAACTGCGTCTGCCCTGTATTAGCTTGTCAAAACCATTTGTAAGTATCGGACAGTTTCTAGGTGTTTGCGCTCACCAGCAAATCCCGGTGGACGTTTGTATCTGAGATTTCAGTTGACATGGGTGTCTGGCCGCTATAAAGCCACCCCCCCCCCTGCAAGGCCAGCAGTGATCAAAACTGTTCCAGCTTTTCAGACACGACTTGCGAGGCGCGTTGATGCTTTCACACACAGTAATGAACTTTCCGCTTTAGTATTTCTCAGCTGCGATTTAATTGGGGTCAGATGACCCTAGTAGACAGCACTTAACGCGGTTACAAGAACCCAGGTAGACAGCACTTAATTCTAAGGCAGGTATCCTCAGCCTCATGCCTTCGAAAACGCTTCTGTCGTGCTGCTTCACCCCGTATGAAGTGGGCTTGCGGTTTCCCCATGGCCTGCAGTTTGGCTGTAGGGAGGTGCCTCTGAGCACGGATAGAAAGCCTTCCCCTTGGCATTGAGGGAAGCGTCACTTTTTATGCCCATGTTCTGAAAGGTGGGGGCACATCAGGTCTGTAAACAGAGAAGTGGTCCCGTGCAAAGGCGCTGCGATTGGCCCCTGGCTGGCATGTGATCCTTGCGTGTTTCCGCAGACGCATCTTTCCTTGGAATGGACGCTATAAGACTAGTCCGACAAATGTGTGTGCCGTTCCCATGTGTGCTGCAATGCAGGCACAGCCTTGCCCACCCCGCCCCACGCTCTGGGTTTGCCTCTAGGCCGGGGGTGGGCAACCATTTTGGGCCCATTTGGCAATTTGGGAAACTGGTGGGCACCACCACAAAATGGCTGCCATCGGAGGCGGGGCAAAGGACAAGGAACCTGTCCTAGAGACTGGGTACAAGGCAGAGGAGGGGACGGAGCCCCAACACCGTTTTCAACACCCACCGAAACCTATTTCCCAGAATTCAAACTTTTCCAGTCCCCTCGCTCAACTCATTTCCCCGTCTCTTTTCTTTCTCTCTTACTCTGGATCACCACCAAACAAGGAAAGGGTAGGGCTCCCAGAAATATGTCTGCGGGGAGCGGGGTTGGTGCATTGGTGCGTGCAGGTACTATGTTGCCTCCCCCTGCTCTAGGCTGTTGGGCTTGGGAGCAAGCTGCTATGCAGGCCTGGCTTTCTGCCACGGCTCTCCCGGGTCCTTCCTTCCGCCCACGCCTATCCCAGGGTATTTGTGTGCTGTAGATGGGCAGCCATGCTGCAGCGGTGTTGCGAAAAGACACACGGAGAAGAAGCTCGAAACGCGTCCGATGCCTCATTTATGAAGTAGCCCCAGGCTGGGGTAGCCGGCCCTTGCTTATAGGGAAAGGCTTCCGGCTTGGGGTGGGGGTGTCCTGTCTCCAGGCACATTTGAGGCCCCAGAACAGCTGCTGAATTCCAAGCATGTACATTTGTCCCAGATGTCCGTGCCAGAATTTAGTGCAATGCGCCTCTTTTTCCTGACTTGTTTTAGCAGTTGTGTTCTCTCGATTCTTACATTTTTTAAAAAGTAAATAAATCTGTGTCTGTACTTAATATTTTTTTTAAAGAAAGCTATGTCTGAAATTCAGATATCTGAAGTGTCCTAGCCCCACCCTGCTTTTGTTCCTTTATGCGGGGGTCTTGGTACAGATGAGACCCACCTTTTTCCCCCTATTTCTGTGGATTATTATATGCTCTGACTGTTTCTCATGTTGGTTTGAATAAAAACCCCAAGCACTTGGGAGAGAGCAGTTTCAGGTGGTTGTTTTGGGTTGTCTTTTTGCTTGTTCGAAAAGGACATACAAGCGTTTTAATGAGCCTCCGGTTACACAACATTGCGAGGTGCTTCTAATTGCCAAGTGGAGCAGTCAGCCCCAAAGCGGATATACATGTGCTAATGACACACAGTTCAACGCTGCCTTGCTGTTCTTGTCATCTATGGAGTTTATTTTATTTTTATTTATTTATTTATTTATTACATTTTTATACCGCCCAATAGCCGAAGCTCTCTGGGCGGTTCACAAAAATTAAAACCACAGTAAAACACCCAACAGTTTAAAACACAATTACGAAATACAGTATAAAAAGCGCAACCAGGATAAAACCACACAGCAAAGTTGATATAGGATTAAAATACAGAGTTAAAACAGTAAAATTTAAATTTAAGTTAAAATTAAGTGTTAAAATACTGAGTGAATAAAAAGGTCTTCAGCTGGCGACGAAAGCAGTACAGTGTAGGCGCCAAGCGGACCTCTCTGGGGAGCTCGTTCCACAACCGGGGTGCCACAGCGGAGAAAGTTTATTTATTTATTAATTAATTTATTTATTGCACTTATATACCGCTCCCATAGCCGGGGCTCTCTGGGCGGTTTACAGAAATTCTAAAATTAAGATAAAAACGAGTATACAAAATTTTAAATTCTAAAACGCAGAGCATACAGACATAAAGCATTAAAAACCGTTAAAAAACTAAACATGTGGGTGATTAAGATGTGCCGCCATATGCCTGGGCAAAGAGGAAAGTCTTAACCTGGCTCCGGAAAGATAGCATTGGTGCCAGGTGAGCCTCGTCAGGGAGATCATTCCAGTCTGGGGGCCGCCACCGAAAAGGCCCTGTCCCTCGTTGCCACACTCTCGGAGTAGGCACCCGGAGGAGGACCTTAGATGTTGAACGTAGTGACCAGGTATATTCATGTCGGGAGAGACGTTCCGTCAGGTATTGTGGTCCCAAGCCGTGTAAGGCTTTATAGGTCAAAATCAGCACCTTGAATTGGGCTCGGAAACATACAGGCAGCCAGTGCAAGCGGACCAGAGCAGGTGTTATATGATTGAACCTTCTGGTTCCCGAAAACTGGCACAACCACTCCCTGGTCGCCAGGCTTCCTGCATTGTCTTTCCTAAAGCACTCGAGGAATTTCAAATGTGGGTGGGTTTTTTTTTTTTTTTTGCCAACTTGTCAGATCCCTTTTGCAATCGATCTTGTATTAGATGAGGCTGTTCCAGGCTGCTGACTTTCATTTATCCGAGGGATCAGAGATTGAAATAGGGGTGGTACAGGCTGGGACTGGAGGGCAATTTCATGAAAATCTATAACAAAAACAAAACCTGCCTTCCCTGGGTTCATTTATTTATTTATATATATTAAAACATTTGTATCCTGCCCTATTTCCCTATATCTCAGGGTGGCATACAGAAGTCCCTTCCCTGTTCCCCGACTAGAGATGTCAGTCGTTTGGAAATCCTGGTCCTTTCTGGTTGCGATGGATCTCCGCTGCCCACCCGACTCAACTTCAGTTTGCAAGCTGAGCCGTGGGTTTTCCCCAAACTCTGGGAGCTTTCTGTGGCTTTTATTTTTGGGGTCCGGGCTGCAATTTGTGCAAATTGCAGTTGAAATTTGTGCAATTCACACAAATTGGGGTTGTAATTTGTGCAAATACGGAAAATCCGCTAACTGGCCTGAATCGCTGAAGACCGAAGCCAGATCAACACCTTGTGCCAAACCATTACGATCCCATCAGGGTAACGATATATCCCTTTTGTGCATTTCAATCGCCTAGGCTTCTGTTGCTTTTGTCGGGGCTGCAGTTTACTCAAAGTTGTGTAATTTGTGCAAATTGCAGCACAAATCACACAAATTGCGGTTGCAAATTGGGCGAGTTGAAAAATACAGACGATCTGCTACTAACTGGCCTGATTTGCTCAAGACCAAAGCCAGTTCTTCACCTTTTGCCAAATCATTACACCCTATCACGGTAACGCTATATTCCTCTTTTGCGTTTATACTTATTAGGACACGCCATGACATTTGTCGCTGTTTTGGATAATGTGGAATAAAAAGCAGGAAATAACACACTGGAATGTGTAACGTGCCCCAATAGTTATCGGTGCACTTCAATACCACTATAAAGCAGTAGCGTAGATCTAGTTGGCCAGATAGTGGAAAAAGGAATGAAATCCAGGGGGCGGGGATCGGCAAAACATTGCTGAGCTCCAAACCCCCTCAAATGGATTCTTCCACATCCCTATCCCCCATAGAAAGTAGGATGGGGACTGAAATCCAACCCATAAAGGCTCCGCTCCGGGCCTCCCTTCGTGGGAGAAGGCTTCATGCTGCATTTATTTCTAACTGTAGAAATGTTGGCTTTAACCCAGCTTTCCATCTGAATGTTGCGACCTGCCTTCCTTGAAAAGTACTGCATTAGAGTCAACTGCCATCTTTAACCTTTTTTTTCTGTCCCAGATCCTACCGCTAATAACCTTCAACATGGGATCGGCTTTTAATTTACTAACCCATGCATGGCCACCTTTCCGCTTTTCTTTCTCCAGGAGACCAGATAAGGGCTTCTCCTTTCGTAGCAGTTGCATAGAAAAAGGAACCTTGTTAGATGCATCACGACAGGGCTGAGAGAACAAATTATTTCTGTGCCTGGTGCAACTCCTATTTTATTTATTGGTTGCATTTATATCCCACCCTTCCTCCAAGGCCGTTACTAGACGAGGCGTTAGCGTGGTGTGAGGCCCTGTTTCCCTCCTGTGCATCCAGATGACGCACAGGGGAATCCGGGGCCAGGCCGCACTAAAACCTCCCTTAAACCGGCATAAGCGAATTATGCATTGCACCGGCATAATTAGAATTAAGGTCTAGCAGGGTCCGTGGCTTTTTGCGGCTGCTTGCTTACTCGCGAGTAGCCAGGAGAAGCCACGGACTAGGCACAGTGCTCATAGTGCTGTGCCCATCGGTCTGGGGGGGGATCTGGGGGGGGAGATAGGGGCCGTGGGGGAAGGCCGGACCCGGCAGGAGAGATTGGGGGGGGGGGGGAGAAGGCATCTGGCATCTGGCATGGGGCAAGGGAAGAAGGCCGGGCATCGGCCATCGGGAATGGGGGGAGGATGGGTGAGTGAAGGGGGAGGGGTCATTGGGCATTGGGGGGGAATCAGGGGGAGGGGGGCCTTTATTTATTTTTAAAAAGCACTTACCTTCTCCGGCAGCTCTCCTGCGCACATGGCCCCTTTAACTGGGGGGGGGGGGGGAATGTCGGACGTGACGGGGCTTCTCCTTGCCCCTTCGCGTCTTACGTCTAGAAGCCGGCAACGGCGTGCGCTAGCTGTAGCGCGCCGTCGCCCCTCCTCCCTGCCGGCTTATCCGGCAGGTCTAGCAAGGCCCCAAGTTGCTCAAGGCAACATACACGACCCCCTTCTGTTCCATTATTATCCCCACAACAACAACCCTGTGAGGAGGTAGATTAGGCTGAGAGTTAGTGACTGGCTCAAAGTCCCCCAGTGAGCTTTACAGCTGGCGGGGGGACGGGGACTTGAACCCAGTCCTGTTCCAATACTCTGACCACTACACCACACTGGCTCTGGTCACATTATTTCTCCAAAACAAATGAACCCAAAACAAAGAGAAATAATGGTGGTGTTGCCACTACAGCTTCTTGCTTTAGGTTCAACTGTGTGCAGGGGACGGCCTCAACTTTCAGAAGAATAATGAAAGTTCTGCCTGTAGTGAAAGATCTCTCTCTCTCTCTGTGTGTCATTCAGTCCAGCAAGATGTTCCCATTCTTAAGATATGTGTGTGAACTGTCCCTCTCAGCTGAATGCATGGATGGCATTGATTGAAAAGCCTTGTTTGGCTTATTGAGTAGAGCTTGTTACATAATGTTGAAGTGTGCGTTGCTCGTGTTCAAGGGTACCAGCCGGCCATGCCCATTTCCGGAAGACTCCATTACATTGCCTCTATTTCTATTCCCTGCCCCGGTCAATCACTGTTCTGTGCCCACGGAGCATGCTCAGTTCTTGTTGCGCAGTTTGTGGAACCCCCTCCTTATGTTCCTCCTACCCGCCCCCCCAACCCGATCCCAGCCCACAAGTTTTCTTTGTACTTCTGCAAACTCCCGGGCTCCTCCAAGCCCGCTGGTACCACACTTTTGCATGTGGATGGAGCTGTTTTGGCGATCTAAGAATCTGCCCACTCGGAGAATTCAGTTCCCTTGCAATCCCTAAGTTCTATCTGCAATGACGGCTCCTTTACAAGTCAGGTTGCCCGCCTGATAATTGCTGTCCCTAAGGAATGAGCAGGCATTCCACTGCCTTGTGTGGACTTCTGCCCCGAAAGGTGGCCAAGAAAGGTTTTTAATAAATAAATAAAGGGTGTCAAGAGTAAAAAATCCACTTTGGTTGAAAGGCAACTCTGTTTTATTGAGCATAATATAGCTGTATGGAGAAAGTCCTACAGACAAAGAACTTCTCAACTGGCCATGCGAAAAACAGGTATATTTGTACAAATTAGCATCTTAATTAGCAGTTAACAAAGTTCTAAAGCAAAATGAAGACAGATCAAAGGAAACGTCTTCATTATATGTTATTTATTTATTTATTACATTTCTATACTGCCCAATAGCCGGAGCTCTCTGGGCGGTTCATATCTTATCAACAGGTGGCCCATAACTCTTCTAGCCATGTCAGATTGACCTGGATGGTCAGTTCTCTTTAACATGCTAGTCTATTTGTCTTATATCAAAAAATGGTCTTGATAGTTAGAAATTCTAATTAAGCATTAAAGCACATTCAGGTGCATGTATCATTCTAATCCTATTTTGAGGTTCACTTGCAAGAACCAAACTACATACAGAGCAGGTATATCAAGGCTTGTAGCTTTGCTTTCTCAGTCCAAAGTGGATTTGTATCCTTGACATGTACAACATGATACTGGGTGTGCGTGCAATGCAAAGGATAGCCAGGTTTGTCCCTTGTAGCAAAAACATATTGAAAGACTTAACAGGTTTTAAAAAAAATCTGGATAAACTTTTGTGGACTAGGAAAACTGGAAGCATCTGAGCTGGGAGGTTCTTTCCTGCCTGTGAACATGTATGGCAACATCAATCCAGCTGTTCTCCTGCAGTCTATGGGTAAAGCCCAAACATAAATCCTACTTAGAATAGATTTGCTGGAGTAGAGGCCGTTGACTCCAATGTGAGAGCCAGTGTGGTGTAGTGACTAAGGTGTTGGACTGGGAGTCCGGACATCTGGGTTCTAGTCCCCACCCGGCCATGGAAACCCACTGGGTGTCTCTGGGCCAGTCACAGACTCTCAGCCCAACCTACGGTTGTTGTGAGGATAACATGGAGAGGAGGAGGAGTTTCTTGGAGGAAAAAAGGTGGGATATAAATGTAATATAATAATAATAATAATAATAATAATAATAATAATAATAATAATGTCAATGGGGCGGTAAATCCACTCAGTGTTCCAGTCTTGGCTCTAAAGGTGCTATCCAAGGTTCTGAATTGTCTCATGCATTTCAATGGGACTATTTTAAGGAGGGTTTATGTTTGATTTTACCCTAGACCTAGCATATTGTCAGTGCCAGATAAATATGTATGATAGCAGTCTCTCTCTTCCTCTCTCTCTTTCTCTCCCTCGCTCCCCTTTCTCCCCTCCCCCTCTCCTTCTCTCTCCCTTTCTCTCTCTCTTTCTCTCCCCCTCCCCCTCTCTCTTTCTCTTTCTCCCCTCCCTCCCCTCTCTCCCTCTCTCCCTCTCTCTCCCTTTCTCTCTCCCTTTCTCTCTCTTTCTCTCTCTCTTTCTCTCTCTCCCTTTCTCGCTCTCTTTCTCTCCCCTCCCTCCCCCTCCCCTCTCTTTCTCTTTCTCCCCTCCCTCCCCCCCCCCTCTCTCTCCCTCTCTCTCTCTTTCTCTCTCTTTCTCTCTCTCTTTCTCTCCCCTCCCTCCCCCTCCCCCCTCTCTCTTTCTCTTTCTCCCCTCCCTCCCCTCTCTCTTTCTCTCCCTCGCTCCCCTTTCTCCCCTCCCCCTCTCTTTCTCTCTCCCTTTCTCTCTCTTTCTCTCTCTCTTTCTCTCTCTCCCTTTCTCTCTCTCTTTCTCTCCCCTCCCTCCCCCCTCCCCTCTCTCTTTCTCTTTCTCCCCTCCCTCCTCTCTCCCTTTCTTTCTCTCTCTCTCCCTTTCTTTCTCTCTCTCTTTCTCTCTCTCCCTTTCTCTCTCTCTTTCTCTCCCCTCCCTCCCCCTCCCCTCTCTCTTTCTCTTTCTCCCCTCCCTCCTCTCTCCCTTTCTTTCTCTCTCTCTCCCTTTCTTTCTCTCTCTCTTTCTCTCTCTCCCTTTCTCTCTCTTTCTCTCCCCTCCCTCCCCCTCCCCTCTCTCTTTCTCTCTCTTCCCTCCCTCCTCTCTCTCTTTCTCTTTCTCTCTCTCTCTCCCTTTCTCTCTCTCTCCCTCTCTCTCATTCTCTCTCTCTTTCCCTCCCTCTCCCTCTCTCCCACCCCCACCCTCCTTCCAAGGCCAGGGCACAGCCCTTCTCTGATTTGGAAGGTGCCAGGAGCCCCCATCTCTCCCCCCTCCCCGTCTCCTCCTCTGCTCCTGCTTCAATCTCTCTCTTGTCTGCAAACCCTCCTTCAAATGCTGGCGCTCCTCGTTCCTTGCCCCGAATACTTATGTAATCTTGTTTTTGGCTGTCAGGCGCCTGCCCCTTCCGCACGCTGAAGGCAGCTGCGCCTCCCTGCCAGATAATATGATCCCTGGATATTCCCCTTCGAGTCGTGAAGCGCTGCGGCTCCTCCGGGGATGCCGGTGCCGTGTCAGTCAAAAGCTCTGCGTGTTCGGAGGAAGAGAGGTGTGTGTGGGGGGAAGCGTCTTGTGTAAATCCTGCCTGGCTCCCTCTCGCCCCTGGCGCTGGGAAGCCAGGCAGAAGCTCTGTTTGATTTCCCCAGGAACGCTTTGGTCCTGGCGACTTTTGAGCCCAGACGCAAAAGAAGCCAAGGTCACCGTGCCAGCTCCAGGGTTGTGAGGCCCCTTAGCCAGACATCCTCAGTGGGCCCCCTCCCGTGGGGGAAAACTACTTTCCTTCTGTCACTGTCACCAGCTGATCTTGCCCCCCCCCCTCAGCCTCTTCCTCATCATTGGCCCCGGTGGTGGCAATGGTCCCTCGAACAGCGAACGCAGCTGGTGAGTGCCAACAGAAAGAGGGGCCGCCCAGAAACACGAGGGAGGCCTCGGCGTGCTCAGGAGGATCCCTGTTTCGCCAAAGCAGCAAAAACCCAAACCCCATCCCTTTTCAAGAACCAATGGGGAAGCACCCTGCCCCCCCCCCCAACGTACCCAAATGAGGACTCAGCATGCTCAGTAGCCAGGGACTGTTGGATGTCAGTTGAAAGAGAGACACGGAAAATGGGTCGGAGTGGAATGGCTAGCTGGGACCCTGAACAGGAGCCCTCCTGTGTATTAGGATACAAGAATACATTACAGCATCTTCTCACGGGTCCCAGTCGGTGGTGGCTCCAGGTTTTGGAGAGCCTTTGGCCAAGACATCCTCCATGCCACTGTAAAACAGTGCCTCCAAGTCCCATCCCAGCAAGGTGGCCAAGTAGGATACCATGGCCGATGGCATCGAACACCGCTGAGAGGGCCAGCAGAACCAATAGGGACACGCTCCCCCTGTCCAGTTCCTGGCGTAGGTCATCCACCGAGGCGACCTGCCCCCTAGCTGACCATATTTCCCAGCCCTGCTGAGATCCTCTGACCCAAAGATGCTCCTTTCCCAACTCAATCACACTCTTCCCAGATCTGTATTTATGTCTGTATTTAAAAATAATAAAAAAAATTAAGGGTGACCCAAGTGTTTAGCGAGCGAATCCGAGCTGGAAACGACGCTGTTCATATTTGTCTTTGACCGGCAGGCCTGTCGTGGGCCATTAAGGAAGGGGCGCCAGGCCCCTCGTCGGCAAACATGCGCTCCGGTGTGGCTTCCCGGCCTCATTTCTGCGGTGTTTGTGCAAATCCAAGCAACTCCACGCTCGGAGTTCCAGATTTGCTTGTGCCGCTTAATGAATGCACCGGCGGAGTTGTTTACCTTCTCTGTGTTTGCCCAGTCCCAGCTACCCAGAAAAGGGAAGGGGGGAAAAATCCCCTGGAGATTAAATTTAAACTTTTGATGAGGATGATGGTTTTGTTTGTCATGTTTTAGGCACACTCCCCGTCGCAACCCACAAATTCAATAATTGGCTCAGGAAAAGTAGATGAGTTGACCTGCCGTCTTCGCTTTCTTTCTTTCTTTCCAAACCAGACAGGAGGCACAGATGAGCGGAGGCAAAGAGGGAATTTACTCCTTTTTGGTGACAGGAGGGAGTCTGGGGGGGTGGGGGGAGACGCCGGCTCTCGGCTGAGAACAAGCCTGGAAAAATAAAAAGATTAAAACAAGAAACGCTGACCTAATTTCAGCATCAAGCATGGAGAGAGAGCCTCCTTGTTATAAATAATGCAGTTTTCTGCATTTGTGTCTGTGTGATGGAAAACACACGGGGACGTCGGGCTCTGGGTCTTGGGGAATTAAGCTCCTCCACGAAGGAGGAGGCTGTTTCAATGAGCTTCCCTCGCCTGCCCCGCGTCTCCTCCGCAAAATGTCATGATACTCCCCGGTGTTTACCGGGAAGCCACTTTGCCCCCGTGTTTTTAAGAGGGGCTGTAGCACGGTGGTAGAACACCTGCTTTGCATGCAGAGGGTCACAGGTTCGCTCTCCAGGTAAGGCAGGAAAAGCTCCTGCCGGAAACCCCAGAGACCCGCTGCTGCCAGTCAGTGTTGACAACACTGGGCTAGATCGACCCAAACAGTGTCATGTCTAGCCCTGCTCCCCCTGGGTTGGAACGAAGAAGGTGTTTCAGGTGATCAGTCAGAATCAGACTCTGAAGTAGAGGAGTCGGCGCCAGAAGCAGGCCACCCTGTATGAGTGGGGGAGGCAGCTCCCATGGGCTCTTCACCAGCTGGGAGTGAACTCTTTCCAGAGCTTATCTCCTCAAGGGCAAATAATACACAGTCAGTGGGAAGCCAACATTTTTCCGAGGGAGAGAGCACCGACAGATTAGCCGATCCTAGAGTACGTCACAGGCTAAAACGGGCAGAGTGAAAGGAAGGCGAGAGAAAGTCTGCCTGGCTCGCGTCACATCAGAAGCCGCCTCAGAAATAGTCTCTTTGAAGTTAATGCGTCTTGGGAAAAGGCTTTCCGTTCTCCTTGAAAGGACAATTGTCTCACTCAGTTTGCATAGTTTTGCCTGATAGAAAGTTCCAAGAGATTCGACTCTCTTCAGACGGGAAGAGATGTTTATTGCTTAAATAAAGCTTTGTGGATTGCTTAGCAGGCCTTGTCAGTGTCTCCCAAGAAGGCAGGAGGTTAAAGGGAAACACGACAAACAGCTTCCTAGTCCTCATTATTTTAAATCCAATGAGGATGCAGCTGACCTCACTCTGGAGATGTGTGGAGGTTAATAATGAGATGGCTGTTATTTTAAATAGCATTTGAAATGGGAAAATGGCTTTGGTGGGTTCTTCCAAGCACCTGGGTCCTACTCTGGATGATGGCTTTAAATAATCCTATCTGGCAGGAGAGTTGACCTTTTTCCAGCCTCGGGGATGAAGTCCATTTCGGAGAAATTCTCGGGGCTGAAGTCCAGCAGTGGGCGGGGCCAAAGGAAAAAGAGGCGTGGCCAAACATACTGGCATAAAAACGCACAAAACCCAGCATGCCATCAATTGGTGGTTGTAGGAAAGGGGTGTGGCCAGAAGAAGGGGGTGTGGCCATCTGGGGTCCCCAGGAGGGCCAGATTTGGCCCCTGGGCCTGTGCTTCTGCACTACTGCTATACAGGTTTGAGCCACTCACTGACTCATGGGGTTCTAAAGTAGGGTGACCATATGGAAAGGAGGACTGGGCTCCTGTGTCTTTAACAGTTGCATAGAAAAGGGAATTTCAGCAGGTGTCATTTGTATGCATGTAGCAGCTGGTGAAATTCCCTCTTCATCACAACTGTTAAAGCTCCAGGAGCCCTGCCCTCTTGATCAGATACAAAAGAGGGCAGGGCTCCTGCAGCTTTAACTGATATGATGAAGAAAGAATTTCTCCAAGTGCTGCATAGGGAAGATGATATCAGTAGGCCCTGGAGGGAAGGACAGCTCTTTAGGAGCTCCATCAGACAAGCGTTTTATTGCACGCCCGTTACTGGGCACTCACGAATTTTCAAGGGTCCCGCTCATGACATCATCTGCCCCTCACCCCTTCGAGCCTTCTTCTTGCTACAACCCCCCCCCCCCCCAGTAAGTCCAACTTATTTTTAAAGACAGAATTTGCCATTATCTCCTGCTGTGTGCAGGAGAATCAGCGGGATCCAAGTGGCACACTGAATGGGCCAAGTGCAAGTTGTTTACGTCCTCTTTCAAAGGAGGAAGTAATGAGGGACAAACGCATTGGCGGAGAAGCGATGGGAAGCAAACCCGATTTTCCTCCGTGTGATGATGCTCTGTGTCTGGTCCCATGGAGGCGGAAGACCACTGCTACTTCCCACATTTAAATCAACCCTGCTTCAGCCAACTGTGCTCTGGTGACATCCAAGCTGGACTACTGTAATATGCTCTGTGTGGGGCTACCTTTGAAGACTGTTTGGAAACTTCCACTGATGTGGAAGAAGTCAACCAAATACTGGTGAGTCCTGGGCAGTCCGCTTATATGCAGCATTGGTTGACAGTGTGTTTCCCAGCCCCAATCAGTGCTGGTTTCAATCTTCAAAGCCTTAAATTGTTTGAGCCCAAGTTACTTGAAGGACCTCCCATACCAAATGGAGAATCCCTTCTTAATTGCCCACTGCCGAGGGTGGTTAGGCTGCCGAATACACGGCGGAGGGCCTTTTCAGTGGTGGCCCCCACTGCTCGGGGCTCAGCTTCCATCAGGAATTTAATCAGGCGCCTTCCTTGTAGGTTTTCAGGAAAGCTCCGAAGGCCCACATGTTTTTGCCCCCTGTATAATCTGCTGGGCTGCAGGTTTTATTGGCGTTCGCCGTTTTTATAGCGTTTTTACGGTACTTCATTGCGTATTTATCTATTGCCTAGCTGTATAATTTTGTAGTATTTCCTCTCCAATCTTTTATGGCACCTGGAGAGGGTTTCTACCCTGAAAGGGAGGGCTAAAGAAAATAATCTTAAGGGAATGAAAAGGAATGAAAATGTGGCAGGCCGAAGGAACAGGGCCGAAGTCAAAAGGGTCGGGAGCATATATTGCAGCTTAAAGGCACAATCCTAAGCATGTTTAGACAGGAAAAATGCCAGGCAGGCAGGCAGGCAGGCACGGAACTCTCTCTTCGCCCAATACCAGCTGTGCTTGCTAATATAATACCATTCCTCCCCTACCAGTCTTCAAGACTTGCCATGGAAATGCTGTTGAGGAGGGGAGGTGGTGAAGCGACAGGAGAAGAGGAAGTGTGGGGCAGAGAAAAGGCCTCCTGCTAGACTCTGGCAAGAGCTTTCGCACCTGGACCAAACAGCCGCTGCGCCGAATGACGCACGTCCAGCCGCCGAAAGGGGCATCGTAAACACCGGCGCGCCAAAGGAGACCATCTCCTTGGGGAATAGGCTGAGAAGAGCGGCAAGGTTGAGCTCAGGCATTCTGTTAGGAAGGCTACACCAGCGGACCGCGGATTATTTTTAAACCACCGGGAAGAAATCCGTCCGTATGGGACCAATATAAGGCGAGTGCGTTTCCTGGGCACCAGGTTGGGAAAGCCTGGTGTTAGGTCTCCAGCCAGCTCCATTGAACACTGAGGCAACGCAGGAGTTCCAGAATTAACAGGATCCCTGGGGACGTCTATATGTGGGGAAGCCTCCAGTCATAGAATCATAGAATCATAGAATAGCGGAGTTGGAAGGGGCCTACAAGGCCATCGAGTCCAACCCCCTGCTCATTGCAGGAATCCACCCTAAAGCATCCCTGACAGATGGTTGTCCAGCTGCCTCTCGAAGGCCTGTAGTGTGGGAGAGCCCACAACCTCCCTAGATCATTGGTTCCATGTCGTACTGCTCTAACAGTCAGGAAGTTTTTCCTGAGGCAGTATTCGAGGCAGTAAGTCAGTGTATGCATGTTGCTGGGGGACATGGGTGTGAGGGTGCTGTTGCACTCATGTCCTGCTTGTGGGTCCCTGGTTGATGGCAGGGTGAACAGAGTGCTGGACTACATGGACCCTTGGTCTGATCCAGCAGGGCTCTTCTGATGTTTTTATGTTCTTAAGGCAACACGGTGGCTGCGGATCTGCGCTACATCAGCTAGGCAACGCAGGTGCAGCTTTGCAGCCGCCACAAGACTTTTCCATGAAGCTGCAGATTGAAAAAGTTGGGCTTCCTCTGAAAACCCGTGTTTCCCTCTCCTGGGGTAGCGCTGGATAAAACCAACACTGAGGATGGAGCACAGGGTTTCTGGGTGGTCATCCAGGTACTGGAGCTTCCTGGTTGAAGGCGACCAATCGCCAATCACCTTCCACCACCCCTGGATTGGCCAGCAGAAAAGCCATGGCAACGTTGCTCTGATTAAAAAAAAGTGGTGGGATCTTATAAGGAATGCATGAGATAGAGAAAATAATTCCCGGGAATTGGACAGAAAGAAATCCAGAGGTGTCAGAGCGAGGAGAGCTTTGTCTTTATGGACAGGCAGCAGCAGACACAAGGAGGACTTGATGTGACCTGCCTGAGCAACCCCTCGCACCCGAGGCATTCCAGAAAATATTGAAAATATTGCTAAAAAACTGATTAGGTGACCCACCCACCTCTTCACAAAGTGGCCCAATGAGGACTGAGCTGGCTGGTAGGATGCTGGGTTTGTAGTCCAAGACCATTCAGTCCCATGTCTAAAATTACTTTACTGCACCACTGATTGGTCAGGCCTTGTATAGGTGTCAGGAAGCTGGCCTTCCACAATTGACAGTTGAACAGAGCCAGTATGGTGTAATGGTTAGAGTGCTGGACTGGGACTCGGGAGATCTGGGTTCTAGTCCCCATTCGGCTGTAAAGGTCACTGGGTGATTTGGGGACAGTCACGAACTCTCAGCCTAACCTACCTCACAGAGTTGTTGTGGACAGGAATCATTTAGTACTGATGCCTCTTGCTAGAAAGGCAGTTAGCAGAGAAAACAAATAAAAGGCAAAACAGAATGAGCACTTAGCAGTCCCACATGCACACAAGGCTAAAAGGGAAACCCCACCCTTCTTTAGTGAAGAAAAGGTAGAATAGTTTACTCACAATATTCTTGCATAAAAATGCAGGTACAGCATAGAGTTTCAAACACAGATTGTTCAGTTCATTTTGCGTTCTGACAGTAGCAAGAGAGCAAACACGACTGTTCCTAGCAATGGAGGAGGTCAGGAGGGGGGAAGAAGGGGAGGAGCCAAAACGGAGATATCGCAGGAAACCACATTGGAGGCTATAGAGATCCTAAGGCTAGCTGTGGTCTAATTTCCTATGAACTAACTAACTGCAATGCTGCCCCCTTCTTGTAATTTACAGATGAGGTTGTAATATTCCTAAGAGTTAGGATAATATGGAGAATATGTAAGCCATTGTGGGTTCCTTGCAAGAGGAAAAATGTAATAATAATAATAATAATAATAATAATAATAATAATAATAATAATATCATCTTTCCTTGCAGTAGTCCAAGTTCAAGTCCTTGGTTCTGGTTCCAGCAATGGGCAGCAGGGACCCTGGGTGTGGGAAATCCTCCATCCCAAGCCTGGACCTGGCTGTAGCCATGCACAGCCTTGGTTTGGCCCATGACAGTTTCACAGGCTCAGCAGCAGCCAAAGGGGAGGGGCCAGCATCTGCAGCTCAGCGAGGCAGCGCCGAGTTCGAGTGCGCAAAGTCTGTCGCTCCAGAGGAGCTTGCGAGCGGCTCTTAATGTGGTTCATTCTAATTTATGTCGCGCTGTTCATTTATCTGGCAATTTACACACAGGGATTAAGGAAAATCCGTTGCTCAGGGAGAGCTCGGATTCCGGGTTAAGCCACCGCTGAAATCCCATGGGGCCAGAGATAAAAGACGAGGAATGGGGGCGGAAAGAGTGTGTTATCTCACAACTCTTCCCTTTAATGGGCCTTGATGGCAGAGGAGTTCCTAGAGGACTTTGCCCTGAGTAGAATCATAGAATAGCAGAGTTGGAAGGGGCCTACAAGGCCATCGAGTCCAACCCCCTGCTCAATGCAGGAATCCACCCTAAAGTAGGGTAACCTGGTGAAATTCCCTCTTCATCACAACAGTTAAAGCTGCAGGTGCCCTGCCCCCTTAAATCTGGTCACTCTGGTGTATCTCCTACACCAGAGCTATACTAGAGTGATCAGATTTAAAAGAGGGCAGGGCACCTGCAGCTTTAACTGTTGTGATGAAGAGGAAATTTCACCGGGTTCCCCATATATACAAATGACACCTGCTGAAATTCCCTTTTCAGTACAACTGTTAAAGATACAAGAGCCTGGTCCTCCTTTTCATATGGTCACCCTACCAAATCTAATTCTGGAGTAAGGAAGGTATCATTGTGCCGCCTTGAAATAACTGAACTTCTGTATCAGGCCCGTATGCGGGTCCACTCCAGTAACCAAAAGATGGGGCGAGGGATGCCATCAGCCCACCCCAACTTGGTGCCTTCTAGATCTGTTGGACTATTGCTCCCATCATCCCCTGTCAGCATGGCCATTGGGGATGATGATGATGATGATGATTTATTGCATTTGTATACTGCCCCATAGCCAAAGGTCTCTGGGCGGTTCACATAAGATAAAAACACCTTAAAAACATTATACAAAAATTAAAAACCACAAAAACATGTAAAATGCACATACATTTAAAACCACTATAACAACGTTACAAACGATGAGCTAAAAACCAGACCCAGGCTCATTACATATTGCTAAATGCCTGGGAGAACAGAAAAGTCCTGAACTGGCGCCGAAAAGATGACAATGTCGGCGTGAGGCGGGCCTCATCAGAGAGATTGTTCCACAGTTGGGGGGCCACCACAGAGAAGGCCCTCTCTCTTGTTGCCAACCTCCGAGCCTCCCTCGGAGTAGGCACCCGGATGAGGACCTTAGATGTTGAACGTAGTGTTCAGGTAGGTTCATGTCGGGAGAGGCATTGTGGTCCCAAGCCATGTAAAGCTTCCTAGGTTAAAACCAGCACCTTGAATGGGTCGTATCTTCCAATACATCTGGAGAAAGCTATATTAGATGCATAGGGTGCTGAGTTCTCCCTGCCCCGGCTGTGACTGCATTTTGCTCTCCAGCTTCAGGCCTCTGGAGTTTTGACCTTCTGCATTCGACTCACATACTCACCCGCTTCTCATTCTCCGCTGCTACCGCTGGCAGTAATTTCAGGCCGGAGAAACAGCGAGAGGTTAGAGAGAAATATAGATTGTGTGGGTATAGGGGACAATGCAAGGGTTGTCTGATTGGTGATCGAGCGTTTATCTCCGCTGTGGCTGGGAGATGGAAAATCACCTCACACGGCATCCCGGTGGCTCAGCTCGCCGGCTGCTTCTCGTTTAGAATGCAGGTGTCGTGGCAAAGACCGGACACTTATGCAACCACTGCTCTGTAGGGAAAGGGGACCGGGGGCTACCGAGGGCCGGCCGCTGGTCTCCCGCATGCACAGCGAGATGGCTCTCAGCTTCCAGCGCAGCTATCAAGCCAGGATCCAGGCGCCAATCTCTTAACAATGGAGCAAGTCACTATTTTATTTTATTTGTTATCTGAAGTACATAAGAACATAAGAAGAGCCCATCTAGTCCAGCGGTCTGTTCACACAGTGGCCAACCAGCCATCGACCAGGGACCGACAAAGCAGGACATGGTGCAACAGCACCCTCCCACCCATGTTCCCCAGCAACTGGAGCACACAGGCTTACTGCCTCGGATACTGGAGGTTGCACTTAACCATCACGGCTAGTAGTGTGGATAACCTTCTCTTCGCGGAATTTATCCAACCCCCTTTTGGATTTATCCAACCCCCTAGTGATGGGTGGCCATCACTACTTCTTGTGGTAGTGAATTCCAGAATTTGTGCACTGTGCGAAGAAGTCCTTCCTTTTATTTGTCTTGAATCTCCCACCAATCAGCTTCATGGGAGGACCCCTTTGGGTTCTAGTATTACGGGAGAGGGAGAAAAATGTCTCCCCATCCATATTCTCCAACACCATGCATCATTTTGTGCACTTCTGTCATGTCTCCCCTTAGCTTCATTTTCCCCAAGCTAAACAATCCCAGATGTTATAACTTTCCCTCCTAGGGGAGATGCTCCGGCCCCTGGATCATTTTAGTTGCTCTTTTCTGCACTTTTCCCACAATATTTTTTTGTTTTTGTTTTGCGTGGTGACCAGAACTGTACACAGTATCCCAAGTGTGGTCACACCATAGATAAAGGCAGAGTGATATTAGTAATTTTATTATCAATTCCTTTCCAAATTATTCCCAACATGGAGTTTACCTTTTTTTTTACAGCAGCCTCACACTGGGTTGACATGTTTACTGAGCTGTCTGCCGCAACCCCAAGAATTTTTATGCTGCTCCTTGGCCAAAAAAGCTTCTGGAGTAAACAAGGCAGCTGCTGCCTGCGGACTTATCATAGAAAAAGACACGACACACAAGGAAAAGACGGTGGTGAGGGCAGAGGAAAAACGTAAACAGGCTTTCAGCAGGGCAAATGGAATGGCCCTGCTTACCCTCTCATCTCCCAGCAGAGGAGGGCAGTCCAACTGGAGCCAGCCCTGACATTCCCTATGAGCTCTTCTGTCTCCATCACTCCTTATTTCTCAGCCTAACGCGTTTCAGTCTGTGTGTCTTCGTGTTGATGATAGAGATCAGTGTGGTAACAGGTGCACAGCCCTTCTGTACAAGAACAAGATATTAAGAAAAATATTATGAAAGGTTATATGGAGTTAGGAGATGAATTTCTCCCCTGGCGCTAATAGCTAAAGGCGCTTCCTTCGTGGGTACCGCTGTCTAAAAAGTGCTTGCTCATATGGGTATGAAAATGGCTGGGGTTGAGAGTCCAGGAGGGCCGCATCCGGCCCCCGGGCCGAAGGTTCCCCAGCCCTGTTCTATGACCATGCCCCATTCTTTAAGCACTTACAGGGCCCAGGACGGAGCTACCGCTTGGGTGCTTTGCCATGGTTTTGAACTCGGCATCTGCTGCGGTCTCATCCTGTCGAAGTGCGGGAGAGAGGCGAGGCGTCATTTAAAGGATGCCTAGTCCCACTTAGAGCCGGCATCTCAGCGCAAGGCAATCTCACCCGAGCAGCTTTTGACAAATTGAATCAACTCCGCTGGCACTTTGCTGGCTGTTACTCCGATCGTCGGTTCACTTTATCTCTCCCCGCCAAGTGTTCTCTGCTTCCTTGCCTAATAAGGGAATGTCATCTGTCCTCAATTTGCAGGTGCCGCTCAATTTTCTCCTTCCCCGGCTGGAGGAATAGAAATGGGCCCGGCGTGTTCCGCACCGAGAGGGGGAACACGGATTCTGTGCCAGGAAAAACCTAAACCCTCCCAAACCGTATAAATAACGTCCAGAGGCGTAATGACTTATAAAGGTTTCGAGGATTTTGTTTGGTGGCATGGGATGGCTGCGTTGGTTGGCGTTGCAGCAGGAACAGCAAAGAATCTCGGGGCAGCTTAAAGTCTAACAGATCTATTACGGCGTACGTTTTTGTGGATTCTAGTCCGGAAATATTCTCGCCAGTGCTGGTTTCAGGTTTTTGAGGTCCCTTGTGCAAGGCACTGTCAGGGTGCCGTCTCCATCTGTGAAGCTACCGTCTCACCACTATTGACCGGGTTCGAACGTCGCGCCACGGTGGGTCAAGGTGCTGTCCAATCTTGGACGGCTTTCCGAAGGGTGGATTGTTTTTCGGAAATAAGCCACCCCGACCACCAATGGGTTGTTCTAGCGTTTGTTTTACCCGTGGTGCAAACCCAGACATGTCAACCCATCATGGGGAAAGGGCCTCAGAAACCTCTGCTGCTCTTCCTGACCAAATGCGGCCAAGCAACTGACGGCACCCCTTTCTCCTTGCCACTGATAGCCCCTCCGACTGTGCCCAAGCAGCGGTCACTGGTGCTCTTCCTCTCGGCGATCCTGCTGTCCCCACTCCAGTTTCACTCCCAATCGGAGCAGGGGTGGGAGCAGGGCCGGCGCTGCCATAGAGGCAGTTCAGGGGGCGGCCTAGAGTGCCAAAGTAAGGGGGCACCGAACGGCGCACCTGGAAGCCACTCTCCCACAGCGGCTCTGAGAGAGCGACTTCCGGGCGTGCCGTTCCGCCGCCACCCCCCGCCTCCCAACCCCAGTGTCCTGGCTTCCAAGCCAGGAGCAGCTTCCGGCCAGGTGCCAGCTTTGAAGCCAGGATGCTGGGGTTGGGGGTTGGGGGCCGGCTTTGGAACGGCGTGCCCGGAAGTTGATCTCCCAGAGCTGCTTCTGGGTGTGCCATTCTGAAGTTGACCCCCCCTCCCCCCAACCCCAGCCAGGACACTGGAGTTGGGAGGCGGGGGGCGGCTTTGGAACGGCGTGCCTGACTGGAAGCCACTTACCTGCCTAGGGCGCAAAATAGTCTGGCACCAGCCCCGGGTGGGAGACTTGGTGACAGACAAGATGGGTGCTGTCACCAAGTCCCCTGGGATGCTGGGTGGAGCCAGCTAGAGACCAGGGGGGAAGGATCAAGGAAACAGCTCACGACAACCCTGATCATCTGTGGGGTGTACAAGCCACACACTGTGACTTGTTCACAAAACAACCCACAAGGTGCAGCTGGTCACCCAGGCTGGGTCGCGGTATTATGCACATGCGTCCCCGGTCGCCAGCTTCTCTTGCTCTGCCTCTTCCTCATCATGGCTCCCCCTTCCTTGCTTGGCAGTCAGAGCTCCTGGGAGCATGGAGGCCGCGGCGTCTCCTCTCCTCCTTCTCACCACCACCGAGGTTGCCTGGGCCAGAGCAGGAGGCAGGTGGGCAAGCAGGTTGCCGCGGGGAAGAGGAGGAGCACCTCCAGGGGTGGTGGTGGTGGTGGTGGTCTTCTCAGGTGACCCCTGCTTTGCTATCGGCCCTTGACAAATGCCCAAGCCTACATCCTCTTCACGGCAGCCCTGATTTTAGTCCACGAAAGGTTATACCATAATAAATGTGTTAATTTATTGTTCTTTATTGTAGAAATTACGTAAAGAACCTCCCTTTGCACACCTTTGCTAATTTGCTTGTCCTGGGGAGGCTGAAGTCATATCCCCCCCATCCCTGAAAATCCATCTCAGCTCCTCCTATCAAAACATCTTAGTGGTAGATTAGATCCAATGCTTTGCAGGAAGGTGGTCACCAATTCAATCTATCTAGGGATGGTGTGTGTGTGTGTGTGTGTGTGTGTGTGTGTGTCAGAGAGAGAGAGAATTCATTCAGTCCACATTTTGTGAGCCAAAACGCAGTTATCCTTCCAAATTCGCCCGTCTCCAAATTTCGCAATCAAGTTCTGCAATCCAAAAAATACATACAGAAATGTGCATATTAGAGGAAACAATGTTCAAAGCTCTATTATTATTATTATTATTATTATTATTATTATTATTATTATTATTATTATTTATTTATTTATATAGCACCATCAATGTACATGGTGCTGTACAGAGTAAAACAGTAAATAGCAAGACTCTGCCGCATAGGCTTACAATCTAATAAAATCATAGTAAAACAATAAGGAGGGGAAGAGAATGCAAACAGGCACAGGGTATTATTATTATTATTATTATTATTATTATTATTATTATTATTATTTATTTATTTATTTATATAGCACCATCAATGTACATGGTGCTGTACAGAGTAAAACAGTAAATAGCAGGCACAGGGTAGGGTAAAACTAACAGTATAAAGTCCACACAACATCAAGTTTTAAAAGCTTTAGGAAAAAGAAAAGTTTTTAGTTGAGCTTTAAAAGCTGCGATTGAAGTTGTAGTTCTCAAATGTTCTGGAAGAGCGTTCACATGTCTGTGTGAGGCAAAATTGCATACAAATGGTGCCTTGATCCGTGTATGTGAAGGCTGGGTATAAATGAATAAAAATGAAATAAAATAAAATAAATAAAAATACACATATTATGAAAAATGTGCACAATAAATGCTCATGATTTTTCATGCCAATTTTGTTTTGTTTTTTAAATTCTCAAAGTTTAACGGAAATCCCCAGGGTTTGCAGGGAAGTCTGGAAGATATGGAGGACTGGCCACTGGTATCTACCCATGAAATTACTAATTTGATACACCAACTAAAATCAGGCAAGGCCCCAGGTCCTGATAATATTCCTGTTGATCTATTAAAGCCCAACCTTGTCTTAGCATCTCTATTTACTTGGATAGATCATTCGTCTTGTATTCCAGATGATTTGGGATTAGCTATCATCATCCCAGTTTATAAATTCTCAAAGCCTGGGACAAACTAAACTTAAGATGAGAAATTCTCAAGCTTTGAGATGAACCAAACTAAAGATTGGAAAAAATGAGAAACTGAGAAAAAAGTGGAAATTGACAGGTTCATCCCTCCTTGGGTCTCCAGCCCCTCTAATTAAAAGGACCACTGGTCACAGAGCTAGAAAAGACATTTGTCTGAACCCTTCCAGTAGTGGTGACTGTAAAAGGATGCATTAGGGTGACCATATGGAAAGGAGGACAGGGCTCCTGTTGAATAGAGAAGGGATTTTCAGCAGGTGTCATTTGTATGCATGCAGCACCTGCTGTGAAATTCCCTCTTCATCACCACAGTTAAAGCTGCTCCTCTTGACCAGATACCAAAGAGGGCAGGGCTCCTGCAGCTTTAACAGTGGTGATGAAGAGGGGATTTCACCAGGTGCTACATGCATACCAATGACACCTGCTGAAATTCCCTTTTCTGTTCAACTGTTAAAGATGGAGGTGCCCGGTCTTCCTTTCCATATTGTCACTCTAGATGCATTTAAAATGCTTTGGATAGATCAGAAATGCAATATAGTGTGTGTGAGTGTGTCCTTAAGAAACACCTTCAAACAGCTGTGTCGTTTGAGAATGAGCATTCCAATGTCATGCCTGGTTTTTTTTTACAGAAATCCCATCTTTTGTCTTGAAATCTGAGCTGAACGAAATTTCATTAGTGCCATAATGGGAATAATTTCTGCCAGCCATCTCCCCACCCCCACCCCTCCCCATGAATTTTCCACTGCAGAGCTTCATTAATCGCTAAATAATTCCCTGTCTTCAAATCCTGCATCTCCTAATTTCATAAAACTAGTAAAGTTCATGCAGCAGTGGAGACGATAAATAGTCTCTGACCAAAGTGCAGAAATCTCCTAAGCATTGATTTTGTTAAAGCTGAACTGCACATTACATTATTCTGGTGAATAGTTTTGTGAATTAATTTTCGGCGGGGGAGGAGGAAATGATAAAAAAGACCGAGATGAATTTAAATGGATAATAAGTGTATTACATATTCAGTTGAAGTGGGTGATAATTGTATGAAATCTCCTTGACCAGAGTGGAACAGGTACAGGGGAAAGAAATGACCAAACCAAACCAAGATTTGCTAGGCACAGGGGAGTTTTCTGAAATGTCCTTTAAACCAGGAATCGGCAACCTCCAGCCTGATGTCGGGGATGCTTTAGGGTGGATTCCTGCATTGAGCAGGGGGTTGGACTCGATGGCCTTGTAGGCCCCTTCAACTCTGCTATTCTATGATTCTATGATTCTATGGAAGCCTGATCCAGCCCAGGGAGGTATTCCCTCCCTGAATTCCTCCAAGCCCCATCTTCTAGATTGGGGATTGGGCTCAGTAACTTGAATAGCTCCTTTAGATATCTGAAACCCATGCTGGACTCACAGCCCAATGAAGTTGGAGCCATCAGCCTCTACTGGTCTGATCACAGATCGGATTCCCTGTGCATTTCTTTCCCTCCCATTTAGGATAGGGAACACTGTGCCGGAGAATCCCTGGTTATCTCCAACCAGAGATTGGAGATAACAGTATTGAATGTGCAAGTGCGGGGAGGCGAAGCAATTCCTCCCTGTGCCAGCAGACTCTGTTTGCACGCTGTGCTCCACCCCCATCAGGATGCCAAGCAGTGCGCGATTCATCCTTCCAAGCGAAAACAAAATACTGAATGCAAATGCATCACCGATTGCCAAGATGGAAATCGCATCCCTTGACATTTAATTTTGCTTAACATTAAAGAGTTGGTGCTGACCTTATTAGAGTCTGATACTTTATTATTTGTTTTGGGTTTGTTTTGTTTTTTAAAGCATTATAACCTTATAGCAAATCTCAATTGGTATGTTGGTTATAGTTTTGGATCAATAAAAGAAAATGTTGAGATTTGGGGGAAATGGCAGACGGAGAATCATAGAATCATAGAATAGCAGAGTTGGAAGGGGCCTACGAGGCCATCGAGTCCAACCCCCTGCTCAATGCAGGAATCCACCCTAAAGCATCCCTGACAGATGGTTGTCCAGCTGCCTCTTGAATGCCTCTAGTGTGGGAGAGCCCACCACCTCCCTAGGTAACTGATTCCATTGTCGTACTGCTCTAACAGTCAGGAAGTTTTTCCTGATGTTCAGCTGGAATCTGGCTTCCTTTAACTTGAGCCCATTATTCTGTGTCCTGCACTCTGGGAGGATCGAGAAGAGATCCTGGCCCTCTTCTGTGTGACAACCTTTTAAGTATTTGAAGAATGCTATCATGTCTCCCCTCAATCTTCTCTTCTCCAGGCTAAACATGCCCAGTTTTGCAAGGCTCGTTAAAACAAACGAAGCCTTGGTTCAAAGAAACAGACCGAGCACAGATGTCACTCTTTTGTTGCTTAACACAGGGTAGGGTGCCCATATGGAAAAGAGGACAGGGCTCCTGCATCTTTAACAGTTTTATAGAAAAGGGAATTTCAGCAGATGTCATTGGTATGCATGCAGCACCTGGTGAAATCTCCTCTTCATTACAACAGGTAAAGCTACAGGAGCCCTGCCCTCTTTTGTACCTGGTGAAGAGGGCAGAGCTCTTGCAGCTTTAATTCCTGTGATGAAGAGCGGATTTCACCAGGTGCTGCATGCATACCAATGACATCTGCTGAAATTCCCTTTTCTATACAACTGTTAAAGATGCAGGAGCCCTGTCCTCCTTTCCATATGGTCACCCTAACACAGGGGCTTTCTTTTGTAGCCATTCTTCACTTTTCTCACAACCACCTGTTTTATCTAAGAAGCATTGTGCCGAGGGTAAATAAGGCTCATTGGATGACCAGTGCTTCAGTGTAATTCCAGCAAAATGAGTACTCTTAATTAAAGAAAAGGTTTATTTAGGCTGAAACCCTAAACATCCTTACCAAGGAGAAGATAGCGGGACTTACCTCTGAGTAAACAGGCATCGGATTGTGCTGTTAAGGCAGGGAGACCATCCTTTTCCTTCTGAGGTCTGCTTTACCTCTGTCAAAACTTGCCAAGCTGAGGTCTCCAAAGTGGCGCCCGTGGGCCTCTGTTTTGGTGCCCACCAGACTTCTCGGCCCGTCTGGTTTTTATTTTGAAGGGTGCAATCCTCAGATAGTTACGTGCATCGTATGCAGAGGCTTACAGCCATGGGGGTGGTGGTTATGGGCATCCTATATAACTCAGAAACTTAGGAGCATCCTAGCTTCACCTCTGTGCTCCTCCTGCTCTGCCTTTTCGTTAGATGGGCATTTTCGCCCATCTAGCTGGGGCATGTCAGAGCATGAGGGAAGTAGGCTGAGGAGGTCTGAGGATACATCACAACCTGACCTCCCTGATCTCTCTTCTCCCCACCCACAGAAATGCCTCCGAGGTCGCTTTTCATAGAATCATAGAATAGCAGCGTTGGAAGGGGCCTACAAGGCCATTGCTGCCCCCCAGTATCTACCGCCTGAGGCAATTGCCTCACCCTGTCAAATGATAGGGCCGGCCCGAGAGAGAACTGCCCTCATGTCCTGCTGGTGGGCTGCCCAGTGACCTCTAGGTGGCCACTCTGGGAAACAGGAGACCAGACTTGAGAAGCCTTCGGTCTGATCCTGCAGGGCTCTTCTGATATTCATATCATAGAATCATGGAATCATAGAATTGCAGAGTTGGAAGGGGCCTACAAGGCCGTCCAATCCAACCCCCTGCTCAATGCAGGAATCCACCCTAAAGCATCCCTGACAGATGGTTGTCCAGCTGCCTCTTGAAGGCCTCTAGTGTGGGAGAGCCCACAACCTCCCTAGGTAACTGATTCCATTGTCGTACTGCTCTAACAGTCAGGAAGATTTTCCTGATGTCCAGCCGGAATCTGTCTTCCTTTAACTTGAGCTCGTTATTCCGTGTCCTGCACTCTGGGAGGATTGAGAAGAGTGCAGGACTTTGCTTTGTTTTGATTCCAACCCAGGGCTTTTTGGTTTATAGTTCAGCCTCTTAGCTTCTGCGCTACAGGACTTCTTTAAAACACACACACTCAAAATCCTCCTACCACCCAACAGGCCTCTGGTTAGTCCTATTTTATTCGTCCTTTTCTAGGCCCTGATGCCAAACTGGGAGCGCTGCTTTTACCTCTGACCTTGCAATTCCGATGGATCCTCTCTCGTGTGAAATGGCCAGACGTAAACTTGATCTACAAGCCCGCTTTGCATTCTGGTCGTCTTCTTTGAAAGATTGAGAATTCAGGCTTCAAGACGCTGGACGCCCACCGCATGCTCCTTGACCACTTAAAACTAACGAAGGAAATAAAGCCGGACCAGATGGCTTCATTAAAGAGCCGCTGACCTTAGGTTATGTTATGGCAGCAAGCTAATAGGGTTGCCACCTTTCCTACGGACGGAGGTTCACAGACTCTGTCCAGCAGGCACAAATTGACATGGGAAACTGTTCCCTGATATTTCTGCCTCTCTATACGCCAGCTGCGACAAGCTGCACCTGTTGGATTTCTTTCAGATGGGCCGTGCAACATCTAAAACCGCTGCCTCTATAGTAATGCTCAGCTACTCAGTGAAGCAGTCAGTGAGATTGTTCTAGCTCGGGGGTGGCGCCCTGCATTTTCCTGTTCCCCTCTTTCCCCTTTTGCAGAGCCTTGAAAAATGACTTGTGTCTTGAAAGATGTTGGAGGGACCCTCAACAAGGTAAATATACCAAACAAACAAGGGACCGTGAAAAGTGAATTGCAGCTGAAACTCTCCCCACGGCCTGAGTTCGATCCCAGCGGAAGCTGGTTTCAGGCAGCCGGCTTGGTCGACTCAGCCTTCCATCCTCCCGAGGTCGGTAAAATTAGTTAGCTGGGGGAAAGGTAATCACGGCCGGGGAAGGCAACGGCAAACCACCCCGCTATAAGGCCTGCCAAGAAAATGTCAGCGAAAGCTGCCGTCCCTCCAAGAGTCAGTAATGACTCAGTGCTTGCACGAGAGGTTCCTTTCCTTTCCTTTCCTATAATCATTTATATATATGGTGCTAGATATAAGCAATGCTGCATGTTCATACAAATATTATCAGATGCTTATGTCACGCATATGAATGACATTCCCAATGGGGTACACAATTCCATATATAATATACAGAATACAAAATACAGCATTGGTTAGAAAGAATTGAGTGGAACCAATGCTGTACACGCCCACCCTGGCAGCCATTTTATGAATGGGAAAGCCCATCTTCTATGGCAGCCATTTTGTGAGGGTGCCCACAACGTTCTCACGAAGTTTCAGATGTGACCACTGATTCAAAAAGGTTGGGGACCCCTGAAGAAGAGGGGTCAAGGTGGGGGGGAGGACTCTGGCGGGGGAGGGGGAATGGACCCTGTTGCTTCCCTTTCCCCAGGTAGCTTTGTGCATTAGAAGGAAGTTTATTTATAGGTTTTATTGGAAGTGTTTACAGGCTGCTTTTCAGGATACAACTTCAGAACATCAAGGTAACACAAAAATAACATTAACATTTTGAAATAAATGAAGAAATAATCAGGATACTTCCCACAGGGCAGTGGGTGGAAGATGGCCCTGTGGGGAGGTAGAGGCTGGTGGCTCCAATTTCAGCGGCGCTGTGAATCTATTCAGAGTGTCAGTCAGAACCAGCGATAGGTACTGAACCCGTTCTGAGGATAGGCTCCGCCACTTCGGATACCTCCTCTAAAGCTCTGGATGGTTCTGACTGAAACCCAAAATAGATCCACCGCTCCGCCGAAATCAGAGCCACCAGCCTCTGCTGCCTGGAGGCAGGGAGTTGCATGGATTTCGATGGAATTTACTCACCAGGAACCCCAAGGCGTAGCGCCAAGCTGTGCTGCTCCTTGGGAATGCCCTCCGGCCCGGCCCTCCCTTATTTATTTATTGCATTTTTATACCCGCCCAATAGCCGAAGCTCCCTTGGCTCTCCTCTGCCGCCTGTGCCAGCCTTTCCCTGGTGCGCACTTGGCAAGACGGGTGTTGGAAGAAATAGACGAAATGGCAGATTGCGCTGCAATTTCTAATGCCTCCCTCGTTTCCTGACCGCTTGTGGTTGACAGCTTTCCAGAAGTGGTATTAATTGCCTCTTAGAGCACAGTGACTCCCAGGTTGCCTCCCGCACCCCTGGGATGGGGGCAACGGGCTGCATTGCTTTGGCGTGTGTGTGTGTGTGTGCGTGCTGGCATGTGAAGGCTGTAGAAAAAGGAGGGTGCCTGCAAGGGCTGTCGTCGGGCAGGAGTCAGGGCCCGCTGCAGGCATGGGCCCCGGGCTTCTGCGGTGAGTGGGTGGATCTGCCACTTTACATTCCCCACAGTACCCCAAAGCACCCCTGGTGGAACATTGAGCCATTTCCAGGGCTCTAAACAGCAATCTAGAGAGCGCCACGACCAAAGAGAAATCGAAGAGAAATCCAGGAGGCAAGAAGATGGAAAACAGTGATCAAGTGGTAAATTCTGAATTCATCTCCTCCAGGAGCAGATCTTTTGAAAAGGTGAGGTGTATTAATTGTCTATTCAAGGTCAAGCCATCCCCCAAAATACCTGACATTACAACGAGGAATGGAATATTGTTTGCTGGGAAAATTCTATTCCCCTCCCCCAGATACTCTGAGGATGGCAGCTCAGTGCAGAGGGAACAGGGAATTCTGAGGTGCTTCCAAGGTGCTTCCACTGTCTTTGGAAGCACCTTGGATAGCTCCTTTAGAGTTCTGACTGGTTCCAATGGAAACCCGGATTGGATTCGCCGTCCCACTGACATAGGAGCCACCAGCCTCCACTGCTTGTTGCTTATACTCCTTCCTGCCCAGGAGGAACCAATGGCCTGGTCGGGCACTGAAACCATTCCAGCACTGGAAGGTTCTTTTGAGAAAGGCTGCAGTTACATGGTTCACCACATGGGGTCAGACTCAGCAGTCCCTAGAGGCTTTGGAAGTAATTCAAAATGGCACCCTTGGTGAGTCTCCTTTCAAACCTGGAACCACACAAGAGAACAATGAAAATTCAGAACCGTTTATACACAAGAAACATGTAGTTTTATGAAGACATGTCCACTTCTGAGCCTAAAATTGAACAAACAAATTGAAAACATGGCTCCCACCCAAAGTACACTGGCAATTGCAGTTCTATGAGGAGATGAGGGATCTCTAACAAAGAATTTCAGCAGTCTTAGAAAACAATAGTTCTCACGTATTCTTTAGGGAAGCCATGGCAGTTTCCAGCCAGTCCAAGTCTGTAGCTGCTGCAACTTCAGTTTGCGCAGGAAATTTCAATCTTTTCTCCTTACTCCTGAAGGCTAGAATATTAATTTTGTCGAACATGAGGTGAGCAGCCTGTTCTAGACCACTTCACCCAAGAGGCATATGGCATGCGGCCATTGCAGGAGTGTGTCAGCCAAATGGACATGCTGGGAGGGGATTGTGGGACTTGTAGTCGAACATATCTGGATGATGCCAGGTTGGTACAGGCCTTGCATGGAAGTGCCAGTTGTACAAACTAGTGCCTTCACATGGGTGTTGTATACTTGACTGAGAAATAGCAGGAGTTGTGGCAGCGGGCGGCAAGAAGTTGCCATCACCTTCACAGATATCAGGGCACGGTTGCACCAATCACAGCGAAGCCCTGCCACATGACCCTGTTCTGCTCCAGGTGGTGTTCACAGACCAATGGTGTTTGAAGCATAAGCTCAGGACCATGGAAAGCTCCAATCCGCACTCAGTCTGCAGGGTCTCACACATACATAGCAGGCTCAAATGTTGCTTCAGCGGCAATCTAAGGCTCTCTGAGGCTTAAACAGGATAGCAGCTCCACCTGGATGGTAGCTCCCACTGGGACAACCCTCCTGTAGTTCAAGGGGACTCATCCAATTGAGCAAGGATTAGTTCATCAGTGGTAAGTTCTGTAGATCTGTTGTGGCTTCTGGATTGTAGTTGTTAGGTTGAGGAGCAGTGTGACTTCCTCAGGCCAGGGAAGGGGTGATGGAATGGGCCCCTGGGGTTACGCATGCACCTGGGCTTCGGTGGGAGTTAGTGCTGAGAGCGATTCCCTCCTGCACTCTACCTCCTCCTCCGAGCCTTCAAAGTCATTTCCCCAACATGGAATTTCAGAGGTCATGACAGAGCTTCACTTGACAATTGTTTGTTTTGCAGTGGGTGGGGGGGACCTTGAGTGTGAATTGGCCCCTGGAGCAGAAAACCGTGGCTCTGGATCATACATGCACAGCTATCCCTGGACTTTTTTTGCTCTGGTTGACTCTCCACTGGGTTCCTGGCAGCGAAATGTTGAACTGCCTCCATGGGAAAGCATTCGTTTGGAGGTGAAGTGGGGCGACGTGGAATTCCTGCTTGCCATGACCCATTTATTTATTTATTTATTTATTTATTTATTTTATTTATCATATTTACACCCCGCTCCTCAGCCAAAAAAGGCTCTCGGAGCAGCTTACACTTAGCAAAAAAGACAGTCCCTGCCCTCAGGCTTACAGTCTAATAAAGACATGACACACAAGGAAAAGGAGTTCAGGAGGGAAGAGGTAAAGAGAGAGAGAAATTAAGTGGACTGGGAAAAGGGCTGATGGGATTGTCCTGCTCCCGAAGGAGGGGAGTCCAACTGGAGCAGGCCCCGATGTTTCCTCGGCCTGCTCCTGTCCCCTCGGTCCTTCTTCTTCCCCACAGGACCAAGATGGCAGTTTGCCCTGTGGGGGTGGGGGAAGAGTCCAACAGGAGCAGGCCCCGATGTTTCCTCGGCCTGCTCCTGTCCCCTCGGTCTTTCTCTTCACACATGCAAGTCATTCATCGACTTCGTTCTCACGTGTCGTATTCATCAAGGAATGAATGTGGAGGTGCGGGGAGCAGCTCTTGGGGTCCAGCCTGACTCCAGGTCCAGCATGGCACATGAGCCCAGCTGTTTAGGGTGACAGCGTCTCAACCCTCCTCCTTCTCCACAGTTCTTGCTCAGCTAAATGCTGCCTCGGTATCAGTTCACGCGCTCCTTGTCTGGGCGCCTTTGTTTTGTATCAACATGCTAAAATTAGCTTCCCGTTCCAGTCCATTAATTGCTTCAATGGGGAGACACCTGTGCAATCAGCGCTCAGCTGCTCCGGGATGGATGAGGCCTCTTTTAACCTGTTGGCTTTGCTCGCAGCTGCTCTTAAAGGCTCCCCGGTGGGAGAGCTTTGCAGTCGTGTGACAGCTCTAAATCTTGCAACCGAGAAAATTCTGGGATCCAGCAAGTGGAATAAGGCATGCAGGCGAGGCTGGTGAAGGGCCGTAACACCATCCTCTTTTAGACTAGACCCGAAACTCATTTGCACCCTGAAATCCTCCCCTGCAAATGTTGATGTTTCCCAGAATTTTCCTGAATGCTCCAATAGTTGCCGAATGCTCAGAAAATGTCAGATGTCTTTGAGGTCCTCTGATGTTACATTTGGGTATTTGGCACTTGATGACGTTTTGATAGATCACATGCAATGGTGCAGATCCCCCCCCCAGCTGTTTAATTCACCTCTGTCAATGCAATCCCCTGCATGTCTACTCAGAAGTAAATCCCACGACACTCTCCAAGGTAACGGTCTATGGAATTGTGAATTTAAGCCCTTTTAATTCTCTGCTGAAAGGGCAACCCTATATCCACTTACCTGGGAGTAATCCCAATTGAACTCAATGGGACTTATGTTTGAGTAGATCCAGAAGGGCCTGCAGGCTGTCTTTGAGATCTCTTTGCTGTTGCTAAGACTTCAAGTGTTGTGCAGCCCAGCTCTGAGAAGGCTTTTTTTTTTTTAGAAGCAAACCTCATTACGTTCCATGAAACTTAGTTGTAGGAATGTCTGCACTGGGGCATTTAAGTCATCCCTTTGCCATTGTGGTTATTTTGTTGCTTTGTTGTATTTTTTTTAAAAAAAACACATTGTGGCTGTGTTCGGACAACGCAATAGTCAATGGTGGGTTAATAGTAAAATCCCTGGTGTGGATTAAGCCCAGCGCAAGTTGACTATTAGCCAATGGTGTGTTTGATTGACACATCCCCCTTCTCCCCGCTCAGTCATCCTGCTGATATCCCATCAGCCACTGCGAGTTCCGCTGCCTGGACGAGAGCGGCAGCTGCTGCTTGGGTCGCTCTCGCCGGGAAACTCTGCCGCCGCCGAAAATAACCGACTATGCGCGACGAAATAGTCAGTGGTGCCTGCCACAAGACACGATAACCAATGGTTGTTCAAATAATCAACGCTGCACAGCGCAGGTTATTTCGTCCGAATAACCAACCGTGGCGTGAAAAAGTCCTGACAGATGACACAATAACCAATCACTGATTATTTAACCCACCGTTGACTATTGTGTCTTCTGAACCCATTCTATATGTTATCCAGGAAGATTTAAAGATTTAATTTAAACTGAAGGCTGGCATATCAAATACTTTAAATCAATGAATGAATGTATCAATCCATAGTATTTGACAACATTCGATCGATGACATGGAATTTTTAAATTTCCTTTTATTTTCTAAAATACATATACAAGGACTTGTATATATCCATAGCAATGGATACATATGAATATATGTTAGAGCCAGTGTGATGTAGTAGCTAAAGTGTTGGACTGGGAGTTGGGAGATCTGGGTTCTAGTCCTCACTCGGCCATGGAAACCCACTGGGTGACTCTGGGCCAGTCCCAGACTCTCAGCCCAGCTTACCTCACAGGGTTGTTGTTGTGAGGATAAAAATGGAGAGGAGGAGGATTATGTACCCCGCCTTGGGCTCCTTCATTGTTTCCCCTAATATGCACATTTTTGTATGTATTTTTGGATTGCAGAACTTGATTGTGAAATTTGGAGATGTGCGAATTTTGAAGGATAACTGCGTTTTGGCTCACAAATTGAGGACTGAATGAATTCTCTCTCTCTCTCTCTCTCTCTCTCTCTCTCTCTCTCTCTCTCTCTCTCTCACACACACACACACACACACACACACACACACACACACACACCATCCCTAGATAGATTGAATTTGTGACCTCTTTCATGCAAAGCATTGGATCTAATCTACCACTAAGATATTTTGGTAGTTCCTGAAGAAACCTCACAAGCCGGTGTGGTGAAGTGGCTGAAGTGTCGGACTGGGAGTCAGGAGATCCGGGTTCTAGTCCCCACACGGCCATGGAAACCCACTGGGTGACTCTGGGCCAGTCACAGACTCTCAGTCCAACCAACCTCACAGGGTTGTTGTGAAGATAAAGTGGAGAGGAGGAGGATTATGTAAAAAAAGGTGGGATATAAATGCAATAAATAAATAAATAAATAAATAAATGAAAACACAACTTTAATAGTAATTAAAGCTCCAACAAAAGTGGATCAGTTATCTAAATAAGTAACCATTCGAAGGTGGCCTTTATATGACAGATGACACAAATGATCATTAGTACTGAAGAGAGCGATCCTATGGTCCCAAGACAGAAA
This sequence comes from Elgaria multicarinata webbii, assembly GCF_023053635.1. Lineage (NCBI taxonomy): Eukaryota > Metazoa > Chordata > Lepidosauria > Squamata > Anguidae > Elgaria > Elgaria multicarinata. The sequence goes on along the minus strand of NC_086188.1, from coordinate 18,369,934 downwards.
CTGGAGAGCAACCGGATATTTTGGGTTCCTGGATCTGAGGCTAGAGACAACACTCTGACCTTGGACCCACGGATCAGAGCTCTGTTCAGACTCTATCCCTCCAGATCCCCCTCCCCCCAATCTTCTGCCACCATCCTGGTGTTGTATGAACCCCTGAAGAACATGGTGAATTTCAAGAGGTTAAAAATATACATATATCCGGAGAAAAATTCACTCAGACTAAAAGGGATGAGAAGCAGCAGCACTACTGCTCAGGAACATTTCTCTACGGCCCTCCAAGACGTTCCAGAGGGTTGGAAACTTATGAGGTAACTGTTAATCAAAGCCCCTGTGGGAAACGTACAGTATAATGTTGGTGACGGCAGGGCTGGGGGACATTTGAATCTCTCATGCCTAAGACTACAATTCTATCTTGTCCGATTCCTCCACCTCTGGTGCTAATAAATGTTAATAACACTTCCTGGAATGTGTGGGAGATAAATCCTCAGACAGAAAAAGTCCTGACTCGGTTTCCCCAGGGGCAAACGGCTCTGCTGGAAAACAGTAAAAGCGTCCTTGAAGAATAACTGTGATCAGGGCAGGCAGAAGCGACTCACTTTGCTGTCCTCTCTGCAGAAGAATTCTGCGTAACTTGGAAGCATGCACACCTGGGTAGTTCCAGTACAATATATCAAGTCAGCTCTCTTTTCTCGCTGGTGGCGGTTTCTTTAGAAGGACATGTTGGGCTTTGCCAAGCCATGCTGCCTTTTACTGATTCAGGAGTTTCCTGACTATTGAGCATGTTTTAAATATGGCTGCTTTCTGGATGTTGATGTGGATGCATTTTGGTAGGCCCAGTTTCTGAACACTTTCTGTATTTTTTTTTTGATACGAAGCCAGTGACTGATGCGGCTGACGGCATCATTGGACATCTTCTGTCAGCGTTTTGTTGTTGATTATAATTATTTTTTGATCTATTAGTAGGGTGACCCTATGAAAAGGAGGACTGGGCTCCTGTATCTTTAACAGTTGCATAGAAAAGGGAATTTCAGCAGGTGTCATTTGGAGAGAGAGAGAGAGAGAACCTGGTGAAATTCCCTCTTCATCACCACAGTTAAAGCTGCAAGAGCTAGACTAGAGTGATCAGATTTAAAAGAGGGCAGCTTTAACTGTTGTGATGAAGAGGAAATTTTACCAGGTTCTCCATATATACAAATGACACCTACTGAAATTCCCTTTTCACTACAACTGTTAAAGATACAGGAGCCCGGTCCTCCTTTTCATATGGTCACCCTACTATTAGTCTTTGTTCTGTTGCAATGTCTGTAAGCCAGGGATAGATTTCCAGAAGTTCTGTTCGGTATCCTGATACCCTTGTTTCGAGTTGTGTGCTTTTATAGTAACAAGGCCTAACATGACACTGCATTTCCTCTGACCAAGCTAAGCGTTGCCTTGGGTGACCCACCTTATCATAGAATCATAGAATAGCAGAGTTGGAAGGGGCCTCTAAGGCCATCGAATCCAACCCCCTGCTCAATGCAGGAATCCACCCTAAAGCATCCCTGACAGATGGTTGTCCAGCTGCCTCTTGAAGGCCTCTAGTGTGGGTGGTTGCCTGTGGAACAGGCAAAACATGTCTGGGGGACTTTGGGTGGTTATCCTCTCCCTAATGCATTGCCTGTTAGTTTCCATTTTAGCCGACTGTTGGGTTCGTGCAGCGTTCTCGGCCTTGGCGCTGCCCGTTTGAGGCTTTTCTTCTAGTTTTTGTAACCATTATTTCACACTAACAGGGTGGTTAGCCCTGATTAGCAGTGGTGGGCTGAGGTCTATGGCTGCGCTGTGCCTGGGTAACTGTGTAAACAGTTACCCCTTGCGGTTTTATTTATTTATATATTTCTGAAATGAAAACAGCTCTCTGGGGGCTCTAGGAGAGATGCGTTTTCGCCATCACCTTCTCCCTGATCCCATTTTTTAAAACAGAGATGCAGAGGTCAAACTTGAAACCTGCATGGAAAGCAGACGCTCTACCATGAAGCTACAGCCCCAGGTCCTCTGCAAGGAGAGGTAGCTCACCTGCCTTCAGCCACTTGGTCCCCTTCTTTTGCCCTCCGCCCCTCGCTCCCTTGTCCGCTCCTCTCCCACCTTGATGATCAGCAAAGTTGCCAGCATGTCGCAGCTGCATGGCAGAGCTCTCCCGCGATTGATTTCCGGACGGCGTGCTGCTCCACTCCGGCGTTATTAGGGGTATCAATCTCATCCCAGAGAAGATAAATCGAGAGGCGGCACCTTGCCTTGCCTGCCTGCCGGAAAGAAGAAGGGCGTCTGCGGCAGGGCAAATCCCTCAATGGAGATTCAAGAGTGCAAAGCTCTTTATTCACTTATTTATTTGCCATCTCGTTTCTACCAGGCGCTAAAGTCCAAGGACTTTCAGAGCTGCGTGGAGATTAAAAAAGGAGGGCAAAAGACTTCAAAATAGTAGCCGTAGAACAAAAGGTTTAAAGCACTTCAGCAGGCAAATCAAACATTCCAGATGTAAAATAATAATAATAATGCAATGATCTAAAAAAGCCTCCCCCAACCTGGTGCTCTCCAGATGTGTCGGTCTCCAGAGGTGCCCCTCTGGGGGTTTCCCATAAAGCCATGCTTCACCCCTTGGCCTGCCTTCCTTTTCTCTGCCACCACTAATTGTATGACGAGTTCTGGCTTTGGTGCACTTTTATCCCCATTCTAAAATGCTGAAATACTTCTCCTAAGGGTATCATAGAATCATATATCATAGTTGGAAGGGGCCTATAAGGCCATCGAGTCCAACCTCCTGCTCAATGTAGGAATCCACCTTAAAGCATCCCGGACAGAGGGCTGTCCAGCTGCCTCTTGAAGGCCTCTAGGGTGGGAGAGCCCACAACTTCCCTGGGTCATTGGTTCCATTGTCGTACTGCTCTAACAGTCAGGAAGTTTTTCCTGATGTCCAGTTGGAATCTGGCTTCCTGTCACTTAAACCCATTAGTCCATGTCCTGCACTCTGGGATGAACAAGAAAAGATCCTGGCCCTCCTCTGTGTGACAACCTTTCAAGTATTTGAAGAGTGCCATCATGTCTCCCCCCAATCTTCTCTTCTCCAGGCTAAACATGCCCAGTTCTTTCCCTCTCTCCTCATAGGGCTTTGTTTCCAGTCCCCTGATCATCCTGGTTGCCCTCCTCTGAACCCCCTCCACCTTGTCTGCCTCCTTCTTGAAGTGTGGTGCCCAGAACTGGATGCAATACTCAAGATGAGGCCTAACCAGGGCCGAATAAAGGGGAACCAGTTCCTTGTGCAATTTGGAAGCTATACTTCTATTAATGCAGCCCCAAATAGCATTTGCTTTTTTGCAGCCACATCACACTGTTGGCTCATATTCAGCTTGTGATCTACTCTAAGCTAAAATATGCTGGCATTTTGGGTTGCTGGGCTCCACCGCTTTTGCCTTTGGGTCCGCCCACCACTGGAGAACTTCCCCAAAAGGGAATTTGGCCCTCAGGCTGCAAAGCAGTTCCTCCCGCCCCTGAAATATACCCGGTCATTACGTTCAACATCTAAGGTCCTCCTCCGGGTGCCTACTCCGAGAGAGACTCGGAGTGTGGCAACGAGGGACAGGGCCTTTTCAGTGGTGGCCCCCAGACTATGGAACGATCTCCTTGATCTCGCCTGGCACCAACGCTGCTATCCTTCCGGCGCCAGGTTAAGACTTTCCTCTTTGCCCAGGCCTCTTAATCACCCACATGTTTAGTTTTTTTTAATTGGTTTTTAATGCTTTATGTGTGTATGTTCTGTGTTTTAGAATTTTAAATTTTGTATATTTGTTTTTATCTTAATTTTAGAATTTCTGTAAACCGCCCAGAGAGCCCTGGCTATGGGAGCGGTATATAAGTGCAATAAATAAATAAATAAATAAATAAATAGAGGGTGCCTTCAAAGAACCCTTTGGCAGCCCTCCAAACAGAGGACTGTCCTCTGTGACACAGGGCCCCTGGCCATCCTCACATTTACTTGGGAGCAAATCCCATTGAATGCAGTGCAGCTTACTCCTGAGTAAAAGAGAGAGGGCCAGGTTTCGGGGCTGCAATCCATTAACATGTCGGCAGTCCAATTCTGTGCATGTTTACGTGGAAGAGAGTCCAACGGAATTGAATGGGACAGCAATCTGCTTCCCGAGCTGGAGTGAAAGGTATTGAGAGGAGAGATAATGAGGCTGTAGAGGTGGGGGAGAAATTCATTTCAATGAGCATTCCCTCTCCTTAAGAGGGCTGCAGGGGAGCAGCACTAGGAACTTTTAAAAGTCTCCCCAGGCGCCCACATGCAAGCTGCAGCACCCAGCAGCTTGGGCCAAGTTTACACCAGATCTCCAGCACGCAGGATAGAACGCTTCGTTGTCAATCCTGTTGTACGCCGTTATAAAGCAGTAGTGTAGATCCTAGGGTGACCATATGAAGAGGAGGACAGGGCTCCTCTACCTTTAACAGTTGCATAGAAAAGGGAATTTCAGCAGGTGTCATTTGTACATATGGAGAACCTGGTGAAATTCCCTCTTCATCACAACAGTTAAAGCTGCAGGAGCTATATTAGAGTGACCAAATTCCAAAGAAAGCAGGGCTCCTGAAGCTTTAACTGTTGTGGTGAAGTGGGAATTTCACCAGGTGCTGCATGCATACAAATGACGCCTGCTGAAATTCCCTTTTCTATGCAACTGTTAAAGATACAGGAGCCCGGTCCTCCTTTTCATAGGGTCACCCTAGTAGATCCAGCCCATGTTTGCAGTGGATATAACCTCGGGGGGCCCAATAATGAAAAGGGAAGCAAAGTGCAGAGAACGGGAGTGCGGACACAGAACCTGGCCGCACTTCCTTAATTAGGCTGGCCATATGGAAAGGAGGACCGGGCTCCTGTGTCTTTAACTGTTGTGTAGAAAAGGGGACCGTGCCTGGGAGGTGTGTTTGGGAGGGCACCCTTCATCTCTTTGACTTGAGTGAGGCTTCCATCTGAGTAAAACTGGCTAGGATCCGGCTGCCAACGACATCTTTGCAGCATCCCATCTGGAAGATCGAAGGGAGCGGCATTATCCTGAGTCAGAGCCTTGGTCCATCCAGCCCAGTGTTGTCAACACCAACTGGCAGCAGCTTTCCAGGGTTCCAGGCAGGAGTTTTTCCTGTCCAACCTGGAGACACCGGGGATCAAACCTGGGACCTTCTGCCCCAGAAGCAGGGGTTCCTACCCCTGAGCTACAGCCCCTCCCTAACCCAGAGAACCCAGAAGCCACTGCTGTCCTAGATTTGAGCTTCGGCCAACCCTGGCTCTAGTTCCCAGCCACCTCTGGGAGGATGTGATTGGCTACTCATCATTGATGGGCGGGGCTTGCCCAGTATTTAACCTGAACTGGGGGTGTTGGCAAAGATAAGCAGAGTTGCATGTGGAGGTGCTTCCAGGCTTGGTAAGTCCTGTGGGGGTGTGGGAGGCTCTTCCGCTGGAGGGAAATGAAGGCTTTTGAGAGGGAGAGAGGGGGGGAGAGAGGGGGGGAGAGAGGGGGGGAGAGGGAGAGAGGGAGAAGGAGAAGGAGAAGGAGAAGGAGAAGGAGAAAGAAAGAGGGAGAGGGAGAGGGAGAGAGGGAGGGAGAGGGAGGGAGAGGGAGAGAAAGGGAAAAAGAGAGAGCGAGGGGGGAGAGAGCGGGAGAGAGCAAGAGCAAGAGCGTACAATCCTGGGAGAGGGGGCTGGTGTGCAAAAGGAAAACTAGGTTGAGCAAGTTTAAGTGTGGTGAGAGGCAGCATGGTGTAGTGGCTAGAGTGTTGGACTGGGAGTAGGGAGATCCGGGTTCTAGTCCCCACCCGGCCATGGAAACCCACTGGGTGACTTTGGGTCAGTCACAGACTCTCAGCCCAACCTCCCTCCCTCCCAGGGTTGTTGTTGTGAGGATAACATGGAGAGGAGGAGGAGGAGAATTATGTATGCCACTTTGGGTTCGTTGGAGGAAAAAAGGCAGGATATAAATGCTGCTATTATTATTATTATTATTATTATTATTATTATTATTATTATTATTATTATCTTCCTCTTCCTCTTCCTCTCCAGCCCACCGTATGATCCTCAATAGAGCTATAGCTGCCCGCCTTCCCCAACTTGGTACCCTCCAGATGTTGCACCCAACACATCTGGAGGGCTTCAGGTTGGGGAAGTCTGGTGCATGCAGGCTACAGCACTGAACACTGTTGAGAAGAAACTAGACGGGGAACCTGCCACAAGCACTGGGGTGGACCCTTCCTCCTACCAGATAGGCTCTTGTTCAAAGTTCCAGACAGCTATTTCCCTCCCCTTGGAGTCTGCCACTCCCTTCCCCACATCTTCTTGTCTTCTGTCTCCCCCCACCCCCCGCCCCAATGCCAGGCTGCAGAATATTCTTTGGCCTCATTGGCTGCCCTGTTAACCTTCTAGCATTTTTTTTTAATGTTTGCACTTCTGCAAAACCTAAGCATGCTCCTGCCTGCCTCTCTCCTCTCAGTGGCCCTGCTTCTGTTGGCACTCACCACCCAAGTTTGCTGTTGGAAGGGATCATTAAGGTAGGATGACCATATGAAAAGAAGGACCGGGCTCCTGTATCTTTAACAGTTGCATAGAAAAGGGAATTTCAGCAGGTGTCACTGGTATGCATGCAGCACCTGGTGTAATTCCCTCTTCATTGCAAAGCTGCAGGAGCCCTGCCTAGAGTGATAAGATCCAAAAGAGGGCAGGGCTCCTGCAGCTTTGCAATGAAGAGGGAATTTCACCAGGTGCTGCATGCATACCAGCGACACCAGCTGAAATTCCCTTTTCTATGCAACTGTTACAGGAGCCTGGTCCTCCTTTCCATATGGTCACCCTAATTAAAGAAGCACAGCCAGGTTGTGTGTGCGCACTCCCGTTCTCTGCACTTCGCTTCCCTTTTAATTATTGGTCCCCCTGAGGTTATATCCACTGCAAACATGGGCTGGATCTACTAGGGTGACCCTATGAAAAGGAGGACCGGGCTCCTGTATCTTTAACAGTTGCATAGAAAGGGGAATTTCAGCAGGCATCATTTTTATTTATGGAGAACCTGGTGGAACCTCCTCTTCATCACCACAGTTAAAGCTGCCCTCTTTTAAATCTGGTCACTCTAGGATAGCTCCTGCAGCTTTAACTGTTGTGATGAAGAGGGAATTTCACCAGGTTCTCCATATGTACAAATGACACCTGCTGAAATTCTCTTTTCTATGCAACTGTTAAAGGTAGAGGAGCCCTGTCCTCCTCTTCATATGGTCACCCTAGGATCTACACTACTGCTTTATAACGGCGTACAACAGGATTGACAACGAAGCGTTCTATCCTGCGTGCTGGAGATCTGGTGTAAACTTGGCCCAAGCTGCTGGGTGCTGCAGCTTGCATGTGGGCGCCTGGGGAGACTTTTAAAAGTTCCTAGTGCTGCTCCTCTTGCTGCTACAGCCCTCTTAAGGAGAGGGAATGCTCATTGAAATGAATTTCTCCCCTACCTCTACTGCCTCATTATCTCTCCTCTCAAATTCCTTTCACTCCAGCTTGGGAAGCAGATTGCTTGCAAGGATGGATTATGCCATGAAATCGCTGAGTTTCCTCTCCCTGCGATCTCTGTCCAGGTGAGCGATCGCAGAGTGTCAACTCTGAGTCTGAGGGCTGCAATAGTTAGGGTGACCATATGAAAAGGAGGACAGGACTCCTGTATCTTTAACAGTTGCATAGAAAAGGGAATTTCAGCAGTCATTTGTAAAAATGGAGGAGAGGAAAGGAACCTCTTGGGCAAGCACTGAGTCATTACTGACTCTTGGAGGGAGACCAGCTTTTGCTGACATTTTCTTGGCAGGCCTTATAGCGGGGTGGTTTGCCGTTGCCTTCCCTGGCCATTATTACCTTTCCCCCAGCTAACTGGGTACTCATTTTACTGACTTCGGGAGGATGGCAGGCTGAGTCGACCCAAGCCGGCTTCCGCTGGGATTGAACTCAGTTGTGTGAAATTCCCTATTCATCACAACAGTTAAAGCTGCAGGAGCTATACATAAGCTATAACTGGTATGATGAAGAGGAAATTTCACCAGGTTCTCCATATATACAAACGACACCTGCAGGAATTCCCTTTTCAATGCAACTGTTAAAGATACAGGAGCCCTGTCGTCCTTTTCATATGGTCACCCTACAATAGTAGGACATAGGCGTGCTTCACGAAATGCAAATTCCATCATCCGGAACAGCAAGAGGGCGACACCATTCCTATCAGGGGAAAGTGGAGACTTTGGGCAGGGCCAGCGTCCAGGGTGGTCATGAGCAGGCACTGGCCAAGGGCCCACACCCCAGCAGGGGCCCAGTGACAGGAGCAGGCTGGAGTTGCTCCTCCTTTCCCCCATTGCAACCTGTTTGTTCGCCTTCTTGCTCTGGCCCAGACAACAACGGTGGTAAGAAGTAGGGATGTGCTCCGCTTCTCCTCGAACCGGAGAAGCAGGAGCGGAGCGGGGGGGCTTCACCTACCCTAAAGGCAGAGGTGAAGAGGATTGGGGGGCCGGCGGAGCGTTGCGGAGCGGGTCGAGGTGAAGGCGGATCCTTCGCCTCGATCCGGAGCTCCGCAAGAAAGGTAAGTGGGGTTTACCGGGCCCTGCCGCTGTCGCCCATGCAGCGACGGCGGCAGGGCCCGGTAAACCCCCCTCCCTCCTCTCCCTTACCTTGCGGCCCAGACTTCCTGGTTGAGCCATGGGCTCAATTGAAGAAGCCGAGGGACTGCGGACGGACGCAGGTAAGGCCCCCCTCCCCCTTGGTCTCTGCAGGTAAGGGAGAGGAGGGAGGGGGGGCCTTACCTGGCACCACTCCCCTCCACTGCGGAGCTCCGATTCGGAGCCGGAGCTCCACAGCAAAGAGGAGCGGACTATGGGCGGAGCGGAGCGGGCCGATCTGAAATTTTCGGATCGGCCCGCGGGGTGGATCGGGGGGTCCGTGCACACCCCTAGTAAGAAGGAGGTTCAGGAGATGCCACGGCCTCCTTGCTCCCTGGCTTTCTGCTGGCCAAGTGAGCAATGGTGAGAAGATGGAGAAGGAGCCAGAGCAGTTGGCGACAATGGCGTTGAGAAGGGAAGAGGTCTCCAGAAAACTGGAGTTAGCCACGGACTTGAGTTACATTTATTTATTTATATATTGCCCCATAGCTGAAGCTCTCTGGGCGGTTTACAAAAGTTAAAAACAGTGAACATTAAAAAGTGTACAAAATTTAAAACCATCAAAAATATTAAAAAACAGTATAAAACAACAGCTTCCATTTTAACAACAACAGTTCTGGGGTCCGTTAAAAAATCAAACAAACTTGGCATATGTTGTTAAATGCTGTTAAATGCCTGGGAGAAGGGAAAAGTCTTGACCTGGAGCTGAAAAGATAACAATGTTGGCGCCAGGCGAGCCTCATCGGGGAGATCATTCCACAATTGGGGGGCCACCACTGAGAAGGCCCTCTCCCTTGTTGCCATCCTCCAAGCTTCCCTCGGAGTAGGCACTCGGAGGAGGACCTTAGATGTTGAGCGCAGTGTACGGGTAGGTTCATGTCGGGAGAGGCGTTCCATCAGGTATTGTGGTCCCAAGCCGTGTAAGGCTTTAAAGGTTAAAACCAGCACCTTGAATTGGGCTCGGAAACGTATAGGCAGCCAATGCAAGCGGGTCAGAGTTGGTCTTATATGCTCAAACCTCTCTGTTCCAGCTATCAATCTGGCCGCTGCATTTTGCACAAGCTGCAGCTTCCGAACCATCTTCAAAGGCTGCCCCACATAGAGTAGGGTGACCAACTGTCAGGATTTCCCCGGATTTGTCCTGATTTTTGTTCTTTCCCTGGTGTCAGGGGGGATTTTCTATAATTTTCAATAATGTCCTGGAATGACACACCTTCCTCTTTAAGGCTGCCATTAGCATGGCAGGAAGGAATGACATGCTTTCTTGAGGCACATCATTCCCCCACCCTGAGCTCCAATTGAGGTCTTAAAGGGGAAAGTGGGTCATTCATGGACATTATAGAAAGGGGCCAGTTGGAGTGGATGGTGGTGGTGCAGAATGAAATCCTTTCCCCTCCTCCACTCCAATCGGGTTCTTTAAGGTGGCGGGGGAATAACGTACTTTCTGCAGGACTCAGAAAGCTGCTTCCCCCCCCCACACACACACTACGTGTCCTCTTTTTTGGTTTCCCAAATATGGTCACCCTAAATAGAGGGCATTGCAGTGATCTGATCTGAAGGTGACATGACCCCCACTTAGCTACCTGTACCCGATGCTCAACATCTAAGGTCCTCCTCCTGGTGCCAATTCTAAGGGAGGCTCGGAAGATGGCAACAAAGGCGAGGGCCTTCTCAGTGGTGGCCCCCCATTATGGAATGTTCTCCCCAACAAGGCCTGCCTGGTGCCAACATTGCTATCTTTTTGGCGCCAGCCAGATTGAGACTTCTCTCTGTTTCCAGGCATTTAGCAGCATGTGATGAGATTTTAATCGATCCCAGATCTGTTTTTTAGGTTTGGCTGAAGGTTGTTTTTAGATGCATGCGGTCTCTGTGTATATTATCTGTTGTATGTTTTTATGGCTTTACATTTTGTATATCATTTTAAATGTTTTAATCTTATGTAAAGTGCCCAGAGAGCTTTGGCTATGGGGCGGTATAGAAAAAATTATTATTATTATTATTATTATTATTATTATTATTATTATTATTATTAAATGTATTTATTTACCACATTTCTATACTGCCCAACAGCTGAAGTTCTCCGGGTGGTTATTACAAGTGACAAACTTAGTGTGATTGGTTCTTTGTGGTGGCTTTATCTAGTGGTAATGCTGATGTATGGGCAAATTTCTGCTGGGAGTACATGCTACTCTCGCCTTGCAAAACTGGGGCTGAGATCCAAGTTCTACTTGTGGTATAAGGGAGGAGAAGGAGGAGGATAAGAAGAGATGGGGGGAAGTGGTTTTAAATGTAGTCCGGGGAAAATCCAGGTTTAAGCTTTTGTAGTTGTCTGCCAAGAAACGATTTAATAACAGTGAGTACTGTCTATAAATAGACGCTTGTCTGGTCTTGTTCAAATATGCGTATTTTTCAATAAATCTGCCATTAACCTTCTTCATACGGAAACTGGCATTCATACAAATTACCCTCAACCCGGTGCCCTCCAGATGTTTTTTGACATCAATCCTTTTAAATTTTTATTTTGCGTTTTGTCGTGTTGTGTTTAATGGTTTTAATTGTTATGAACAGCCCAGAGAGCTTCAGCAAGGGGTGGTGGTGGTTATATGCAAATGGATTTAATGCATGAAGATGAGCCATACTGAGAGATAGTGTGATGTAGTGGTTAGAGTGTTGGACTGAGGCTTGTGAGATTCAAATTCTAGCCTCCACTCGGCCATGAAGCTCACAGGGGAGCTGTCTATACTTTGTCTTTGCCCCAGAATGGCTCCGAATCCTTGCTGCATCAGTTATATAATGCAGCCAACAATTCAGAGCCACCCCGGGTGCAGAACTGAAGATCTGCAGCTGAAAAGTCAGGAACTTACCCTGATTTTTCCTGCGTGAGCGAGGTCAGTGCAGCTCTTCTGCCCTCTGTCCTCGCTCCAGCGCTGATTTGGGGGCATTCGCAGGCAGAACGCAACTTCTCTTCTCGATCCTCCCAGAGTGCAGGACACGGAATAACGAGCTCAAGTTACAGGAAGCCAGATTCCAGCTGGACATCAGGAAAAACTTCCTGACTGTTAGAGCAGTACGACAATGGAATCAGTTACCTAGGGAGCTTGTGGGCTCTCCCATACTAGGGGTATTCAAAAGGCAGCTGGACAACCATCTGTCAGGGATGCTTTAGGGTGGATTCCTGCATTGAGCAGGGGGTTGAACTCAATGGCCTTGTAGGCCCCTTCCAACTCTGCTATTCTATGATTCCCCTTGGTCACCAGAAGCCATGGGAGGGGGATTGTGCCCAGTTCTGGGCACCACACTTCAAGAAGGATGCAGGCAAGCTGGAGGGGGTTCAGAGGAGGGCGACCAGGATGATCAGGGGTCTGGAAACAAAGCTCTATGAGGAGAGACTGAAAGAACTGGGCATGTTTAGCCTGGAGAAGAGAAGATTGAGGGGAGACATGATTGCACTTTTCAAGTCATTGAAAGGTTGTCACACAGAGGAGGGCCAGGATCTTTCCTTGATCATTCCAGAGTGCAGGACACGGAATAACAGGCTCAAGTTATAGGAAGCCTGATTCTGGATAGACATCAGGAAAAATGTCCTGACTGTTAGAGCAGTACGACAATGGAATCAATTACCTAGGGAGGTTGTGGGCTCTCTCACACTAAAGGCCTTCAAGAGGCAGCCGGACAACCATCTGTCAGTGATGCTTTTTAGATGGATTCCTGCATTGAGCAGGGGGTTGGACTTGATGGCCTTTTAGGCCCCTTCCAACTCTACTATTCTGATTCTGTTTAATTAAATTTGTAAACTGCCCAACTGGCCAGTGCTCTCAGGGTGGTTCACAATCCTGCAAGGCTGAAGGCTAAAAGGCTGAAGAGCCTCTCGTAAGTCTTACTTGCTGGCACCGAGAGCGTTAAGCTAAAGTATGGTGGCATTTTTGGCCACACCTCTTTTGCCATTGGCTGTGCCCACCAGTGGAATGCGCCCCCTTGAGAGCATCTCTGGAATTTCACCATCTCTGCAGAGCATGATGGGGTAGACAGAAGTGGACAAGTATAATCTGGTTGTCCTCTGCATCAGGTCTGCATCTTCTGGGGACTCCTCTGTGACTCAACAGCTCCCAATGCCTCCGACATCCCATGCCCGGCCTTATCGGGTGAGCACTTGGAACCGCACCGTGCGCAAGGGGATCATGGCAATGAGCTTGAGCCATCTGCTTGAGAAGGTGAGGTCTGCCTTATGCAATGGAACCATCCGTTTTGAGACTCGGTGGTCTGTGTGTCTTAGAAACAGTCAACTTCATTTTTTCAGGCTGACATGGCTTCCCTCAAAGACTCGTTGGAACTCTAGACTGAGGTGCTAAGAACTCACCGGCTGGTTTCACACAACATGCTAACCTACCGTGAGTTAGCGTGTTTTCCAAATGCAGTGCGTTTTCCGCAGGCATTTTTTGCAGGGTGGCGTATTAACCATGCAGTGTGGTTTATTTTTTATTTTTTTTATACGTCAAACAATACATCAATACAAAATAAACAATACTACATAATACACAATAATATAAAATAAACATTTGATAATCATATATTCTCAGTTAATTTTCTTAACATAATCATACTTAACATAAAAGTGTTCCCCCCAACCACGGGATCTTATTCATGTTTCCAAAATCTCATTGCTTCCTCTGGAGGTGTTTTCCCTCTCCCCTTTAATAATACAAATTCTAGAAACTGTTTCCATATTCCCTCAAAGTCATTCATTTTTATCATTCCTCTTCTAACTTTTATATTACACGTTAATTTATCGTTAATAGCAATATCCCCTATTTCTTTATACCAGTCTTCTATATGATAATCCCCTTGAACCTTCCAGTTCCTAGATATCATTAACCTTGCTGCTGTTAACAAATTCGTTATCCATTCTTTTGTCTCTTTATTACAATTCAATTCTCCATATAATGATAACAATGCCACTATAGGTGTCTCTTCAATCTCCATTCCTAAAATTTCTTTTATCTCATTAAACACCATTTCCCATAATTTTTGTATAAATTCGCATTCCCACCACATATGTAAATACGTTCCTTTCTTTTGACAACCTCTCCAGCAGCTTGTTGAATTCATCTTATTTATTTTATTTAATCTTACCGGGGTTAGGTACCACCTCCGTACAATCTTATAATAATTTTCTTTTATCCTCACAGACATATTTCTCAACACTCGTTGTTTCAATGTTTTTTGAACTAGCTGCCTCATCAATCCATGGCTTGTTGTTGGGTTGCTCAGGGTGCTAAACAAGCCACCCTGCAGAAAATATAAGGCCGATTCCTATGTTCTCATAGGTGCACTACGTTTTGCCTGTGGTGGGGGCCGTAACCCTTGTCCTGGATGAAGATGGCACCATTGTAGAGACCGAGGAGTTCTTCCAGACCTTACAGGACAGCACCGTATTCCTAGTGCTAACCAAAGGACAATCCTGGTACCCAGCGAAGGTGAGCAGACGTCGCGCGGGACCGGTCCATTTCGTGATGGGCGTGTCTGTCAATTCCGTGTTCTCCTGAGTTTGCCTGTTTCCAATCTTAAGTTAGTTATATCCTGTTCCTAAATCCGTTTGAGAAACTTGCAAAGTCTGCCCCCAAATGTGCACATCCAATGCGTATTTCTCCTACTACACATGCTTTTGTATGCATTTCTGCATGCTGCACATTTTTGTCTAATCCGTGCATGTCTCTGTGTGGTTCCCCCTAATACAGCTCTCATTGCATGCATTTTTTGGGGTGGGGATCAGATAAGATGCATTGCAAAACTGAAAAGTCTTAATTGCTGAAAGAGGGCTGCATTTTGCTTCAGGAACTGCAGACTAGGTAGGACTGTATTAAATCGTGAACCTAATAATAAACTGCCCAGAGAGCTTCTGCTATTGGGCGGTATAGAAATGTAATAAATAATAATAATAATAATAATAATAATAATAATAATAATAATATATTTATTTATTTGTTACCCGCCTCTTCCTCTGGATCAAGGCAGGGTACAACACAAATGCAAACACCATAAAATACATATAACTAATTAAAACATTTTAGACCAATATATTATTAAAAGCAGCACATTATTAAAAAGGCATCTTAAATTTCCACTGGATGGGCCTGCCGGAATAGATCAGTCTTTATAGCTTTCTTAAATGCTAAAAGACTTTTAAGTTGACGAATCTCCTCCGGCAGGCCATTCCACAGTCTGGGAGCAGCAGAAGAGAAGGTCCTCTGGATAACAGTTGTTAATCTAGTTTTTGCTGGCTGAAGTAGATTCTTCCCAGAGGACCTGCATGTGTGGGGCGGATTGTAGAGGAGAAGGTGATCCCGCAGGGAACCTGGACCCAAACCATGCAGGGCTTTAAAAGGTGATAACCAA
Organism: Elgaria multicarinata webbii; assembly: GCF_023053635.1. Taxonomy (NCBI): domain Eukaryota; kingdom Metazoa; phylum Chordata; class Lepidosauria; order Squamata; family Anguidae; genus Elgaria; species Elgaria multicarinata. The sequence continues at coordinate 18,354,844 of NC_086188.1, read as the reverse complement.
CAGTTTATACTTCGCCTGGAAACTAATTGGCAGCCAGTGAAGAAATTTTAAAACTGGTGTAGTGTGGTCCCCCCTAGGTGTACCAGTGACCAACCTGGCTGCCTTATTTTGAACTAGTTGAAGTTTCCGGACTAGGCACACAGGTAGCCCTATGTAGAGCGCATTGCAGAAGTCGAGCCTCGAAGTTACCAGCGTATGCACGACCGTCTTTAGGTCTTCTGACTCTAGGAAGGGGCGCAGCTGGCGTATCAGCCGAAGCTGATAGTAGGCACTCCTATTATAATAATGAATAATATAATAAAAGCACACAACTTGAAAAAATAGCATCAGGATACAGAACAGAACTTCATAATTAAAACATGCTCAACTGTCAGGAAATTTCTGAATCTGTAAAAGACAGCATGACTTGGCAAAGCCCGTCATGACCGTCTAGAAAAATCGCCATGAGTGAGAAAGATAATAATAATAATAATAATAATAATAATAATAATAATAATAATTTTATTTCTTTTTTACCCGCCTCTCCCTCTGGATCGAGGCAGGAAACAGTGTTAAATACAACAATACAATGCATAAAACTGGTTAAAAGAGCATATAAAACCGATACAATATTAAAATAACAATCACAACATCTTGAAATTGACTTTCTCTTGCATCTCTGGCAGCATCTGGTTAACATTCATATAACTTCAAAGAAGTGAGCCAAAAGAAGATTCCTTTGAGATAAATGCCCCTCTGCTTTGATGCTCATGATCTTTGCCAGTGAGGTTCTTTTCTTCCCTTTTTTCTTTTTAGGTGTGCTTTCTAAGTGCATCCCTGCATTTCTGCGTGAGATCTGTTTGTTACTTGGGGGAAACAGAGAACAGGTCCGAAACAGGAGGTCAGATATCTGACCCCTAGGGGTCAGGTGCTTCACCGACCTGCAGGTGGACTAGGAGTCCACTCTTTCAAGCCTACCTCTGCGGCCTTAACCTAGAAACTTTCATTTTACAAGCAAACAGCATTGGGCATCCGAATAAATCCCACCATGTGGTGGTAAACAATATAGCCTAGAGGGAAAAATCAATGCGATTGGATCCTTGGCTATTAAAGATGCCTGCCTGCCTGCCTGCCTGCACAAAGGCAAGTAGTCCAATATACTTCTCTGTGAACATTACAGCAGTGTAGAACTTCAGGCCCGGGGGCGGGAAATCCCTGCCCTCTTCCCCCCGACCATCAATTTCCTTCTTTTTGTGCAACTTTTTCCCATTTTAAAATAGTGTTGCTGTTTTTCTATGCACCAGGAACATGGAACTACTGGTACAGCATGGGGTGGAAGTTGGAAGGCAGAGGAGAAGAGAAACAGACCATCCTGGATCTAAAATTTCCTAGCTGTACCACTGTCCCCTTCCCCACCACCCCATCTCTTTTCCTTACCAAGTCATCCGACGGAAGAGACGAGGGTCCCTTTTTGTTTTATTTTTCCACCCCTCTTCTTTTTCTCGTTGACCGGGCATGCTGTAAAGGAGAGCTTCAGCCTGCACCTGCCCAGCATCTTAATTTCCTACACTGAGGCATTTGTGGGAAATGAAGATGGCAGCCGCTCGAAGCCTTCGCCTTGCTTTGAAGCTACCAGGAAGAAAATGGCCCTGTTCAGAAGACACCTTAAACCATGGTTTTAACCATGGTGAATAAAGCAAAAAGCGTTATTCACTGTGGTTAAAGCTGTGGTTGAAGGTGTTTTCTGAACATGGCCTGGCTTTCTGGGTTAACCACTGTGGTTAAAGCCATGATTTAAGGTGTCTTCTGGATGGACCCAATGTGTTCACACAGGCGTGTGCAGCACATTTCGTTTGGTTGTGCACCCAGGGATTTTTTTTTAAAAAAGGTGAATATTTATTGAATACTCAATCATAAAGGACATTATTTTTATTCATTTATTTAGTAGACACTGATGCTCTACTCCGCGTTCGGCTTGCCTGAGTACAGGAGGGCCGTTACAGGTGGGAGTGGTGGAATGAGCAGATGCTCCTCAAGCTCCTGCGGTGGTGGGACTTTGTGGTGACACCGGCCAGAGGAGGGGCTTACGAGGTGATCTCAGCATTCGGGGGCCTGCCTCCTGGCCGCTTTGAAGTACAGCTCCTGGCAAAAAGGTTCCCAGCAGAGTGATTCCTTTCCCCCCCTGCTGCTGAGAGCAATGGTGCTCTCTCGGCGGAAGCAGTTCCTTGGCGTGGTGGTGGGGCAGCTGGAGGACCGTTCCCTCTGTGTCTGGATCCCCACTCAACGATCCCCTCAATCTGGTGTCTATTGCTTGAGACATTAAGGGTGTGCCTGGGCACACCCTGCACACCCCTTGTGCATGCCTATGTGTGTTAATTTAGAAAAAAGAGAGTTGGAGTGCCAGGACACCTTGGTGAGCCCCAAGAAAGGTGTCCAAAGGGTCACATTGATGCCCCCAGTCACCGCAGGCCCCACCCCTGCCTCAGACCCTCTACTGAGGTGAACGATTGCTGGTTGCCTATTCCATGTGCGTTCTCTTCCTCTCTCTCCCTCTGTGTCTGCACAGACCCCAGGCTACCAACTTGCCCTATCCCACAGGCCTCCACACAGCCACGATGTGGCCTGTGTGACCCTTGACCTCTACAAAACCAAACCCGAGGACTTCATTGGCTGCCTGAGTTTCAAAGCTGTTCTCTATGGCAGATACAGCATCTCCTACGACATGCACTGTGGCGGGGCGAAGAGCATCGTGAAGTGAGTATCAAACCAGCCACCCCGGCAGATCTAGGGAGAGAAGGGGGGATGGGGTTCCCGGAGGGGTGCAAGCAGGTGACGGCAGCTTATGCCTCTCTGACTGGAGTGACACAGGCCTACGCAGGATTAACAGGCCCCAGGGCGGCACCTTTCCATGGGTGTCCAAGAACTAGCCACCTTGTTGGTAGGAGCTAGCGTGGTTGCCAACTTTTCAAGGGAAGTGATCAAAATGTGAAGGCGCTGGAACGCCTCCCCTATCAGGCAAGGTTGTTACAGCTGGGACTGTTTAGCTTAGGAAAAAAGTGAGTAAGGTGAGCCATGGCAGATGGCAGGGCCAGTGTCAAGGGTAGGTGTGGTTGGGCGCTGGCCAAGAGCTCACCCCTCAGCAGGGCCCATTGACAACAGCTCCCTGGGCTTGCTCCTCCTCCTCCTCACCATTGCAACCTGCTTGGTCTCCTGCCTCCTGATCTGGCCCAGACAACGGAGGTGGCGAGGAGGTGGAGGAGGAGGACGCCACGGCCTACTTGTTCATGGCTCTCTGCCTGCCAAGGAAGCAAGCAAGTGGTAGCAATGATGAGAGACAGACGAGGGGCAAGAACAGCAGGTGACCATGGTGGTAAGGAGGTTGACTCACCGAGGAGGGAGGCCATGGAGGGTATCTTGACCAAGGGCCCACAGAAACCGGGCCCTGGCCCTGGCGTATAAAATAATGCGGAATAAAAGTGGAGGAAGTAGACAGGGAGACATTTTTCTCCCTCTCTCATAAAGTAGAACCCTAATGGGTTCTTTCCGTGAAGCTGATTGGTGGGAGACTCAGGGCAGATCAAAGGAAGGACTATCTTCACACGGCACAGAGTGAAACTATGGAATTGGCTACCACAAGACGTGGTGATAGCCACCATTTGGGAGGGCTTTAAAAGAGTATGAGATGAATTCCTGGAGGAGAAGGCTATCCATGGCTACTAGCCCTGATGGCTATGTGCTCCCTCCAGTATCAGAGGCAGTAAGCTTATGTATACCAGTTGCCGGGGAACATGGGTGGGAGGGTGCTTTTGCACAGTGTCCTGCTAATGCGTTCCTGGTTGGCCCCGGTGTGACCCGAGTGCTGGACAAGGTGGAGCCTTGGTCTGATCCAGCAGGGCTCTTCTTAGGTTCTTAAGGAAGGGGGCTGAGAGGGGGGTGTTACGGAGGAACAAGGCTTAGGTTGCCACCATGGGAGGCTTCTAGGAGCTTCTATCAAGCTGCAATAATGCAAAATTAGAAACGTGAACTTCAACTGGCCTGGAAGCTGTGTTTTATGAAGCTGCTTTTGAAACGGAATGAACAGAACGAGCTAAAAAAAACCAAGCCCCTTTATGGAGCTCTGTTGACCGTTGTGAATAGTCACCATCGCTGCATGGGATTTTGGGAGGAAATGAACGCTAGCAGGCGTAGTGATCTGTAAGGATTCTCTGCGGCGTGCGAGTTCTCTTTCTGGTGTGGACAAAAGGCCGGGAAACTTCACGGTTGCTGTACATGGAAGTTCTAGTGAAGATCACAGGCTCTCCCAGCCTGGTTCCCTCCAGATGTATCGGGCTACCACTCTGGCTGGGAATGATGGGAGTTGTAGTTCAACCCATCTGGAGGGCACCAGTTTTGGGGAAGACTGGATGATAGCGCTGGGCAGCTAATGCTGTTCAAAGTATCCCAGTAGGCCATAACCACAATGAAGGCAACCTAAATTTGACCGTTTTGGCCTCGTTGCCACTGGGGCGGTGGGGGCAAGCAGCGGTGGGGACCACCCCAGGGAGGGAGGAGCAGGTGAATGAGTGATGGTTGAGCTCAGCCGCATACCCTGAACGGTGTCTCGTGCCCGGTTTGCATTTGCTATCGCTGCTCATTCTGCGCGAACGGGAAAATCACACAAAACGACCAGTGATCGGATGTGACAGTTGTGTAAATTTGTGCAAATCCCCCCCTCCCCATAGACTGTAGTGGGGCTGATTTAGAAATTCGCACAAATTTGTAAATCTGTGCAAATCGAACACCAGCACATGTCCGGCAAATGGCAAACGTTTTCAGCTGTCGTGTTTTCGTTCGGAGGCATATTTTGCCAGGAAAAAAGGAGTTTTTGTACTTCCATCGTGGCAGGGGTGACATGGTTCTCACCCCCGTTCTACGTAGTTGCGAATGAATGAAGGCCCGCTCCTGGCTCCCCGGTATGCTTAATGCTCTGTCTCCCTCCCCCCCTCCCTCCCTCCCTCCCTCCCTCCCAGGGAAGCTTTACGCTGGACTCTCTACACCATGCAAGCCACAGGCCACGTCCTCATTGGCACCTCCGGTTACATGCAGCAACTGCTGAATTCCACTGAGGATGGAGGAGAGGGCCGTGAAGACTCTTGTGTGGCACTGCAATGACGTGGATCCCTTCCTTCCTGTAAGATGCTGCAATGAACCTGCACCTGCTTGGAGTCTGATGCAGATAGGGACTGTCACTCCTCCTCACCCATCGCCTTGTTCCTATGACTCAAAGCTGGCGTCTTGGTCGTCACTTGGTAGCACATGGTCTCCCTCTCCCCAAAAAAGCTGATGGGGGAAACCAGGGGATGCGGCAGCTCCGAATGCCAGTGGGGCGCTGAATCCGTGCCAGGTTTTAGTCACAACTCTAAAGAGGCTATCCTAGGTGCTCGCTTCTGACTGGCTCAGACAGAAATCCAGAGTGGATTCACCATCCTGTTGACATCAGAGCTGCCAGTCTGCACCGGGGGGGGGGATGGGGGGACACACACGGGCCCTTGTATATCTCCTCCTGCACTTACTCAACACTTTTCTTCGGTTTGCCCTTAAAAGTCGGAACGGAGTTTACACAGCACCTGATTTATACATGGGATGCTAACGCTTGGAAGTTGAGAACCGGTATGCCCTATGGCCACCTCCCCCAGCTTGGTGCCCTCCAGATGGGTTGGGATTGCAACTCCAATCATCCCCAGGAATGATGGGAGTTGTAGTCCCAACCCATCTGGAGAGCTCCAGGGCGGGGACAGCTCTTGGAAGGTAAGACTGTATGTTCATCACATTTCACGTCCTCAGTGGCACGGGAAGAAATACCGGGGCACAGAGAGAGATCCTCTGATCTCCGCATCTGGCTGGAAGCGGCTACTACAAGTTGGCTAGCCAGCCATTTGCCCTCACGCACACACCCTTCGCCTTGCTTTAAAAAAAGGATGTGCAGCCTTATTTAATTACTGTGCAGTGCTCTCTAATGTAAACGGGTGCTATTAATTAAAGCTTTTTGTGTGTTTTCTTTTAGCTTGGAGCTTCTGCATTGCTTATTCTTTAAGTGCCCCCTCGGAGCATTTCCACCGCATTGTGGTCAAATTGGCCCAGCGGTGATTAGCATGTCTTCAAAATCGCAGGAAGGAAACAGCAGGGCTGTACAGGCTCAAGAGTTCTGTAGAAGTGAAAATATATAGAGAGAATGTGGCATGTAGAGAATGACAGCTATGTTGGAGATTTTTTTTTTTTAAGTTTCTAGTCCATATTACTTTGAAGTGTGTGTTTTGACAGAATCAGAAGCTGGAGATCTCTTGCCACTGGAAATCCTATTGACTGTAGCACTTATGGTGCTAGTACACTGAAAGTTACCTGCCTTCAATCTGTTTTATAGGTCTATAACAGTTGCTGTCTTGCTTTCAGGCAAGATTTTTATTACGCAATCACCTTGCCCCATTCATTCAGTTTTACAGAGCAGCTAAGACAACATCTATTTCCTCTTTCTTCCTTCCTTCCTACAAAGCGGAGGAAAAGATTAAATAGCTGCTAATGGGCCTGTTCAGACAACGCGCTAAGCTGTGGTTAGGCCGCTAACCCTTTTGCAGCAAATGGTTAGTGAGTGTATTTAAACTGTGGTTACGTAGCCACCATGGTTAGGAATGGTTCACACGACACGCTAAGTCATAATGTTTAGCTCAAAACGCTTAACCACTGTGGCTTAGCGTGTGGTCTGAACAAGGTCAAAATTTTTTGGTATTGCTAGGAGCCCTCTGTTTGGAAGCATCCTTACCTAGGGAGGGACACAAATAGCAAGCTACTGCATCACTCATCACAGATTTCCTTTTGATCTAGGCAAAATCCTACACATTTGTAGACAGAGGCCCCATTCAGAAGACACCTTAAACCATGGCTTTAACCATGGTGAATAAGGCCTTTTCCTTTATTCAGCATGGTTAAAGCTGTGGCTTAAGGTATCTTCTGAACATGACCTGGCTTTCTGGCTTAGCCACCAAAGCCGGGGCATGTTCAGAAGACACTTTAAACTAGGGCTGTGCTCCGCTTCTCCTCGGACCGGAGAAGCAGAAGTGGGTCGGGGTGCTTCGCCTCCCCTTAAGGGGGAGGTGAAGAGGATCGGGGGAGCAGCGGAGCGTTGCAGAGCGGATCGAGGTGAAGGCAGATCCTTCACCTTGATCCGGAGCTCCGCAAAAAAAGTAAGGGGGGTTCACTTGGCCCTGCTGCTGTCGCCCATGTGGCAACAGCAGCAGAGCCAGGTAAGGGGGCAAGGGGGAGGGGGGTCTTACCTGCATCCGTCTGCGGTCCTGCTGCTGCTTCAACTGAGCCTGTGGACTCAAACAAGAAGACTAGGCTGCAACTGCAGCCTGGTCTTCCTGTTTGAGTCCTCGGGCTCAGTTGAAGCAGCCACGGGTCTGCGGACGGACGCAGGTAAGGGGAAGGAGGGAGGGGGTTTGCCTGGCTCTGTCACCACCACCGCCCTTGTGGCAGAGCCAGGTAAAGGGGAGGGGAGCCTTACCTGCATCTGTCGCGGCCCATCACTAGCTTCACTAGAGCTCGCAGCTCAACCAGGAAGTGTAGGCCGCAAGTGGGGCCTACAGTTTCTGGTTGAGCTGTGGGCTCTAGTGAAGCTGGGCTGGGCCGGACACTGGTAAGGGGGAGGAGGGAGGGGGGCCTTGCCTGGCGCCGCCCCCCGCCACTGTGGAGCTCTGATTCGGAGCTGGAGCTCCGCAGCGGAGCGGAGTGGACCCTAGGTGGATCGAGGCAGGGTGGAGCGGGCCCAATCCGCAATTTGCGATCGGGAGCGGAGAGGATCGGGGGTCCGTGCACAGCCCTACTTTAAACCATGGCTTTAACCACAGCGAATAAAGGAAAAAGCCTTATTCACCGTGCTTAAAGCTGTGGTTTAAGGTGTCTTCTGAATGGGCCCAATGAAATTTTCTACAACTCCAGAGTTTCCAGTTGGAGGTTGTTTCTCCGTCACATAGGATTGCGCCTCAACGTTCTTATGAATGATTCTAAGAGTGTAAAAAAGTCAAATGAATTTCCGTCAGAAAAGTGCACCCTGCAATGCTATTGTTGTTACTGTTATTGTAGCCTTTTCTATTCTTTTTCTAAAAACTCGGCCAGCATTTTTCAGGAACAACATAAACCAGGGTGACCCTATGAAAAGGAGGACAGGGCTCCTGTATCTTTAACAGTTGTATTGAAAAGGGAATTTCAGCAGGTGTCATTTGTATATATGGGGAATCTGGAGAAATTCCCTCTTCATCACAGCAGTTAAAGCTGCAGGTGCCCTGCCCTCTTAAATCTGGTCACTCTGGTGTATCTCCTACACCTTTAACTGCTGTGATGAAGAGGGGATTTCACCAGGTTCTCCATATATACAAATGACACCTGCTGAAATCCCCTTTTCTATGCAACTGTTAAAGATACAGGAGCCCTGTCCTCCTTTTCATAGGGTCACCCTACATAAACCAAGCCCTGCTGGATCAGACCAAGGGTCCATCTAGTCCACCATTTTGTTCACTCAGTGCCCATGGGAAACCCACAAGCAGGGCATGAGTCAACAGCACCCTCCTACCCATGTTCCCCAGCAACTGGTGTACATAGTTTTACTGCCTCTGACCCAGGAGGTAGCTAACAGCCATCAGGACTAGTAGCCCTTAAGAGCCTTCTCCTCCAGGAATCTGTCCTACACCATTTGAAAGCCATCCAAATTGGTGGCCATCACTACGTCTTGTGGCGAATTCCATTCCGCGCTGTGTGAGTGAAGGAGTCCTTCCTTTTATCTGTCCCGAATCCCCCACCATTCAGTGGTGCTATGGGGTGACCCCCGTTGGCTTCCAGTATTATGAGAGGAGACTTCGAGAGGCTTTCAATCGCAGGAAAACTCCATGTTGCAAGCAGTCTGGGGAGAGCAGTATATAAGTGGGAGGCAAATTGCTTCTGAAGGTGATCTGTCAAGGAGTCAAAAAGATTGCCTTCCATTCCAGGAACTCTCGAAATCACACCTAATGGCACGCATTATCTCAAGCGCATTCTGATTCATCACCGTCTCACAGAGGGAGATGCAGTCAATTGCCAATCTGAGGTTGCAGCCCGGATCGGAATATTGGTTCAGTGCGGCCCACTTCCGTAAGTAGGAAATTGGGGGCACTGTGGTGGACAAAAGCCTTCTGCAGGATCGATTTGTTTGTGGACGTGTTGCACCTTATGGCAGGTATGCAAAAGACATGCACTTAAAATCAGGGGTGTTCTGCCTATTTCACAGGTATCTTTCATTCTGTCACCTGTCCATTGATGGAATTGGAAGGGAGGTTTTTTTACAACCAGAATTTATTTATTTATGTATTTATTAAATTACATTTTTATGCCACCCAATAGCCGAAGCTCCCTGGGCGGTTCACAAAAATTAAAATCATGAAGAGCGTAAAAACAACCAACGATCTAAGAACACAAATACAAAATACAATATAAAAAGCACAACCAGGATAAAACCACACAGCAAAAATGGAGATAGGTTAAAATACGGAATTAAAACAGCAAAGTTTAAATTTAAGTTAAATTAGGTGTTAAAATACTGAGAAAATAAAGTCTTCAGCTGGCAACAGAAGGAGTACACTGTAGGCGCCAAGTGAACCCCTCTGGGTTCGTGCTATTTTGTGTTGGAGCGAATGCAGGCTTGCTGCAATGTTTGCTAATACCTATTTGTTCACCTGCTATAGCGCAAATCCCTCCCCAAATTGGAAAAAAGTCCACAAATTTGCAGAATCCACATTTGTCTTGGAAAAAGCTGGCCCGTTGAGAAATCTGTGGATTGCATTTATAGGAATCCAAATTCATTTGAGCCCGTTGTAGGTTTCTCCAACGTCCCTTCTTAGAGGGATTCTGAGGCCAGAAACTTGTTTTGACTACCAGAACTGTATGGAGCTCATAGGTCTTCCACAGAGAATTTTTTTTACAAATGAATGTGGTCAACTCTCCCCGACCCACCCCGGCTTTCTTTATTCCAGCAGTATAATTTGGGTCAAAGGAGAGTCATTTTGTTATTTCTGTTGTGAAACAGCTGGGAGCGAAAAATCCTTGCGGACCTACTGCAGATGACCCAGGGTGTGTCTATACATGGGGAACGCCCGCAGTGCCTGTGGGTCTGCGCCGCGCCAGTTAAATGACACAGGTGCAGCTTTGCAGCCGTCGTGGACTTTTCCTGCTAAGCTGCGTATTGAAAAAGCCGGGGACTTACCTCAACTTTTTTAATGGGTGCGATGGCAGTATGACTCTTCTGCCATCTGACGTCTCTTCGGGGCCAATCCAGGGGCGGTCCCTCGTGGAATCATAGAATAGTAGAGTTGGAAGGGGCCTATAAGGCCATTGAGTCCAACCCCCTGCTCAATGCAGGAATCCACCCTAAAGCATCCCTGACAGATGGTTGTCCAGCTGCCTCTTGAAGGTCTCTAGTGTGGGAGGGAGCCCACAACCTCCCTAGGTAACTGATTCCATTGTCGTACCGCTCTAACAGTCTGGAAGTTTTTCCTGATGTTCAACTGGAATCTGGCTTCCTGTCACTTGAGCCCATTATTCTGTGTCTTGCACTCTGGGAGGATCAAGAAGAGATCTTGGCCCTCCTGTGTGACAACCTTTCAAGGACTTGAAGAGTGCTGTCACGTCTCCCCTCAACCTTCTCTTCTCCAGGCTAAACATGCCCAGTTCTTTCAGTCTCTCTTCATAGGGCTTTGTTTCCAGACCCCTGATCATCATGGTTGCCCTCCTCTGAACACGCTCCACCTTGTCTGCAACAGGCAATTCCTCGCCTTCCACCTGGAAGAGTATGAGGGGTGTGTGTGTCTCCAGTGCCTGGATGGCTGCTGGAAACCCCACACTACATCCTTGGCATCAGGATTACCTGACACCACCCTGGGAGACGAAAACCATGAGGTTTTGGAGGGGAGGCTGCACCAGCCTGGCGCCATGAAGACAGCCCCCAGAGATCTCTCAGAAGATCCAGATCCACTTCCTGCCCAGCTCTGCCTTATGGTGTCGCTGATCTCTGCTTCAACACAGAGATGCAGAGGGCGTGGGTGAGAGAAGCAGCCAGATAGGTGTGGCATTTCCACTGGAGGCTCCGATGTCAGCTGGGCGAAGAATCCGCTCCGGGTTTCAGCCTGAACCAGCCAGTATTCTAAAGGAGCTTTCTGAGGAGCTGAACCCATTTTGGGCACAGGGGTCAGCGCTTTGGACAGCTACTTTAGAGCATATTTACCACCCCCCTAACCTCAGAACCACCAGCCTCCACTGGTTATCATTTAGAGCAACCTCAGCTCTGCCCACTACCCAAAAGAGAATATCCTAAGGGCAAAAAAAGCTGTCAAATCAAGTATTTGTCGATTCCAGTAGGTTGGCTCCAACGTCAACCAAGCAAGTTCAGAGAAGCGGTGTTCCACGGATGCAGGTCTTGGCAACTTTTTTTGTATTAGCAGGGACTGTGATGTCATCAGCCACCCCCTGTTCCCTCTGAGCTTAGCTGCCACCCTCACTGCAGCGAGAGGGGAGGGGGAATGGATTTCCCCAGCAAAACTATAAACGCACACACACACACACACTGACTGTTGTAATGCAAAGTATTTTGGAATAGCTTCGTCTCGAAAGAGCAAGTCAGACCCTGTAGCTATTCCATAGGCCTGTTCCTGGCAGAGAGTAACGCAGCAGCCTGGATGTTTGGGCTCTCCTTGGGGTGGGGGTGCTATTAGGGATGTCCCCGGCTGTGGAATCTGGCACTTTGGGGGCAAGCCCCCACCCCCTGACTCGGCTGCATTTGCAGGCTGAGCTGTGGGGCTTTCCCCAAATCCAGGAATTTCTTCTGCTTTTTTTTTTAATTGTGTAAATAGAAATGTGTGCAATTTGGGCACATTTCTGTTTATTTAAATTAAACACACAAACACAGACAAATCTGCAAGCTGCCCCTTCAGGATGCATATTGAGTTGGGCCAACTTGTGGGGAAACGAGCCAAAATCCAGGGGACCGAGCCCACGAAATCCCGGCATGTCCCAACCCCCAGGATGAGTCCCTTCGACATCTGTAACAGATATGGGGATCTTTGTGATGGGTGTCTGCCCTTCAAAACTTACTACTACATCGCTGAGCAGATGGGTTAAGAACCTAAGAAGAGCCCTGCTGGATCAGACTGAGGGTCCATCTAGTCCAGCACTCTGTTCACACAGTGGCCGAGCAGCCGTCGGCCAGGGATGAACAAGCAGGACATGGTGCAACAGCACCCTCCCGCCCATGTTCCCAAGCAAATGGTGCACACAGGCTTACTGCCTCGGATACTGGAGGTAGCACACAACCATCAGGGCTAGTAGCCATGGATAGCCTTCTCCTTCAGGAATTTATCCAACCCCCTTTTAAAGCCATCCAAATGGGTGGCCATCACCACATCTTGTGGTAGTGAGTTCCATAATTTAACTCTGCGCTGTGTGAAGAAGTCCTTCCTTTTATTTGTCCTGGATCTCCCACCCATCAGCTTCATGGGATTGACCCCATTGGGCTCTAGTATTTTGAGCAAGGGAGAAAAATGCCTCCCTCTCCGCATTCTCCGCACCAGGCATCATTTTGTACACCTCTATCATGTCTCCCCATAGCCTCCTTTTTTCCAAGCTATGTGCAACTTAACGAGTGACCTCCATGCTATTGAAGAAATCTCCTTGTGCTGTTTAGGGTCCATCAAAAATACAATTTTAGGTGAAAAGGGGAGGAAAAAACTGGAGGAAAAAAATGCACAGCTTTACTTGGTGTGCATTACACCATGGAAGCAACGGGCTTACGGTTGCTACATCTCTAAGTTTCCAACCCTGGATCCAGGGAAGCAAGCCTTACACCATCTCCTTCCCAAGGGAGACGTGCACAGCCGGCCTCCTCCGACTTAATGGATGATATATACGCTATTTATGTCAAGCTAAGCGCACTGTGTCCGACATGTGCTTTCGGGCCTAATGAGCTAATGTTGCGCAGCCTCGCTTCATTTAGAGGAGATTAAGAGGATGTTGCTCTTGCCGACTGATGTTTTGTGGTTAGCAAAATGCAAAAGACAGTCTCTCTTTTTTCGCAAGCTCACCAAAAAGAGCCCTACCGAGAGGGGAATTGGCTGCCAGGCGCGGGCGTCGCGTCGATATCCATTCAATTGGATTTAGCACGGCGCATGCAGCCAGGAGTGGGAGTTCACCCGCTCTGCCTTGAAATGTTGAAAAAAGAAAAGAAAAAAAACAGCCTAAAATTGCAAAAGCAATTTTAACCTGGCACTATTGATTGTGTGTAAGTGTAGACGTTTGGTAGCTCCCGCCTCCCCCCTCCCTTTGCCCCACCAATTTTCAATAAAGCAGAAAGAAATTCTGCAAGCGTCACTTTGCCTTTTGTGGAGACGAGAAGACAAGGAACGAACAAGTAAGGAACCGGTACCTTAGATTCGGCAGTGCACCCCCCCCGCATCCCCCAGATGGGGAAGACAACTTCCACCATTTATTTATTTATTTATTTATTATTACATTTTTATACCGCCCAATAGCCGAAGCTCTCTGGGCGGTTCACAAAAATTAAAACCATAATAAAACAACCAATAGGTTAAAAACACAAATACAAAATACAGTATCAAAAGCACAACCAGGATAAAAACCACGCGGCAAAATTGATACAAGATTAAAATACAGAGTTAGAACAGTAAAATTTAAAATTTAAGTTAAAATTAAGTGTTAAAATACTGAGAGAATAAAAAGGTTTTCAGTTGGCGACGAAAAGAGTACAGTGAAGGCGCCAGGCAGACCTCTCTGGGGAGCTCATTCCACTTAGCCAGGAGCTGGTGGAAGCTGCAGTCCAACAGGTCTGGAAGGCATTTGGTCGGGAAAGGTTGTTACAGCGTGAAATAAAGGCAGTTTTGAAAGATTAATGAGGAATGGGGTGGAATGGATTTCGGCGTCAATAAAGTCAGGGCTAGCATTAAGGGCAGGCAGGATAGGGCCACACTGACAAGAGCCTGGTGGAGTTAAGAGCATCAGGTGAGAGCCCCCTCCCTCCTGCTGTCAACTGTAACTGCTGAACTTTGCAACTAAGATTGTAGTGCCTGAATTTGCTTTCCTTTCCCCCCTCCTCCTCCCTCTCAATCCCCCTTCCTTTTGTGTCATGTCTTTTAGATTGTAAGCCTGTGGGCAGGGACTGTCAAGAAATACTTTTGTAAGCTGCCGTGAGAGCCTTTTTTGGCTGAATGGCAGCATAAAAATGCTTAAATAAATAAATAAATAAATAAATATATCAGCAGAGCCCTGCTGGATCAGACTGAGGGTCCATCTCCTCCAGCACTCTGTTCACACAGTGGCCAACCAGATTTTATTTATTTATTTATTTATTAATTACATTTCTATACCGCCCAATAGCCAGAGCTCTCTGGGTGGTTCACAAAGATGTCAACCACGGACCAACCAAGCAGGATATGGTGCAACAGCACCCACCCACCCACCCATGTTCCCCAGCAACTGGTATATACAGGCTTACTGCCTCTGATACCAGAGATAGCACATAACCAACAGGGCTACTGATAGCCTTTGCCTCCTGGAATTTATCCAACCCCCTTTTAAAGCCATCCAAATGGGTGGCCGTCACTACATCTTGTGGTAGTGAGTTCCAAAGTTTCACTATGCACTGTATGAAGAAGTCCTTCCTTTTATTTTGCCCTGAATCTCCCACGAATCAGCTTCATGGGACATAACCCCCATTGGGTTCCAGTGTTATGGGAGAGGGAGCAAAAGGTCTCCCTGTCCACCTTCTCCACACCAGGCATAATTTTGTACCCCTCTATCCGGTCTCCCCTGAGCCTCCTTCTTTCCAAGCTGAACAATCCCCGCTGCTGTAACCTTCCCTCCTAGGGGAGATGCTCCAGCCCCTGGATCATTTCAGTGGCCCTTTTTGCTCCTCCATTGCAAATTGCTTGTTCACCTGCTTCAAGCTGTGGCCCAGACAAAGGAGGACGTGGGGAGGAGGAGCAGAAGATGCCACCGCTGACTTGCTCTCTGTTCCAAGTGATAGTGAGAAGGAGGAGGAACAGATGGCGATGATGGCAGAGAGAAGGTGGACTCCCCAAGGGAGGGCCCCCCACAGACAGCGCCTGGCCCAGGGGCCCTCAAAACCTGGAACCAGCCCTGGGAGGCATGACAGAGAGCCAAAAGAGATGGTCTTGTCTTTTTTGCTCCTCCCCAATCGAAATCGTTAACTCAAACGTTTGACTCAGCCAAATATGCAAGCATAGGCATACGGGGGGGGGGGGGAAACAGAAAAAGAGCCGTATCGTTTAAGAAAATTGTCTTTTAATGCTCGTATTTACAATCCAATGCAAGTCTACGTGAACGAGGCTTGGCAGGTAACATTTCTTATAAAATAATAATAATAATGTGTAGGCAGAAGAGACCGCTGGGCCCTTCTCAGCAGCAAAACCTGCCATCCAGCCCGCACGGCAGGGCCTCTTGGCAAATTGCAAGAGTCCATTACAGCAGGATATATAATCCGCGAGTGACGACGTGATAATGCAGCCGCAGGGAGACGTCCCGGATTCCCTGCAGCTTCTGCCGTGCGGCTTTGCAGGCACCAGGGAGGAAAAATGAGCGCTCAGTACTCCAGGTCCCACACTAGTCCGCGTGGTTGCCTCATGCGTGGGGTGCCGACCACGGCCGGCGTAGAGTCTGTTAGCAGCAGGGCAAACATGCTTCACTGCAGCATCTTTCTGGTGGGAGGGGACTGGAGGGGACGCGGGGGTGACGGCCCTCCCTCTTTCGGCTCGTCGGCAGCGTCCATCAACTGCTGCATGTAACAGGAAGTCCCTAACAGGACGTGACCGGTCGCTTGCATGGTGAAGAGCGTCCAGCGTAGAGCTTCCCTGCAAAAAGAGACGGGCGGGGAAGACCAGGTTGTCCATGACCCAGAGGTAGGGACGGATCCCAGTTTCCCAATCGAAGTTTGCTTCGTCCCAAACTTCGTCAATTTTCAAGTCTGCACGAAAATTCATAAGCGCTTTTGTGTGGATTTCAGCCAATACATCTAGGCCGGCATGCGTTTTTGCCCAAGGGACACCATTGTGGCAAGCGGTTTTCCTAACGTGATCATTTCAGAATGCTATTTTGCCTGCTTTTCTCATCTTTAGATGCATTTTTTCGGGGGGGGGGGGGGCAGAATGCCACATCAAAATTCGGAAAACTGCGAATTCTGAAGGAGGGATCGGTTTCGATTCACACAGGGATTGAAAGGTGCGAAAATGGCTAACCTGACCTTAAAATGCGGACAGACTGAGTTTCTCCCACATCCTTACCCATATGGAGATGGAGTTAACGCTGCAGGAGCCCTGTCCTCTTTTGTATCTGTTTACTCTAGTCTAGCTCCTGCAGCTTTAACTGTTATGATGGAGAGGGAATTTCACCAGGTGCTGCATACATACAAATGACACCTGCTGAAATTCCCTTTTCTATGCAACTGTTAAAGATACAGGAGCCCGGTCCTCCTTGTCATGTGGTCACCCTATTCAAGTCACCACTTCAACCCGTCAGGTGCCAGCTGTACACTTTTCAGGTGTGCATGTCCATATGTGGGGAAAGAAACAGTGGCGGCTCTAGGACTTTGATGGCCCTTGGGGCAAGACACCCCCCCCTCTCTCTGTGTCTTCTTTCTCACTGCCACTGTCACCAGCTACTCTGGTTTCTCCTCCTCTTTCTCCTCCTTGCTTGCTTGAAAGGCCAAGAACCAGGGAGCAAGAAGGCCGCAGCACCACCTGCTCCTTCTTCACACCATCACCAACGTTGCCTGGGCCAGAGCGAGACGCAAGTGGACAAGAAGGTTGCCATGGGGAAGAGAGGAGCAAGACCAGGGAGCTCTTGTCTGTGGGCCCCTGCTGGTGTGTGGACCCTCGGCCAGTGCCCAAACATGCCAACTCTTGAGGCCAGGAAGAAAGACAGATACTTACTTCATTATCCTCTTGGCTCCATAGCACTGCATATCATAGGACATGCTGTATGTACCGTAGAGCGTGGCCTTGACATTCAGGCAGCCAATAAAGTCTTGAGGATTGGTCTTGTAGAGGTCAAAGGTGACGCAGGCCACATCGATCCTGCGCTGGGGCTTGTGGGACAGCGTGAGCTGGTAACCAGCCGCCTGCCAACAAAATGAAGAAGACCGCATTTAGGAGGCCCTCAAAAGCCAGCTCTCGGTCAAGTCAACCAGGTCCTGAAGCCAGGGGCGTTGCTAGGCAACTTAAAACATCCAGGGGCCAGAGCAAAAGGACACAAATATATTATCTATATATGCAAATTTAGGATGACAAGGATTTCTTTAAATTATTTAAATTTCACCGCAGGGCAAAGCCAGCCAAATTAATTTCACAGCCGGATCTCCTCAAAACTATGCACGGTGTGGAGAACGTGGGTAGGGAGACATTTTGCTCCCTCTCCCATAATACTAGAACCCAAGGCCATCCCATGAAGCTGACTGGTGGGAGATTCCAGAAAAAAAGAAAAAGGAAGGGCTACTTCACACAGCACAGAGTTAAACTGTGGAACTCGCTACCACAAGTTGTAGTGATGGACATCCATTTGGATGGCTTTAAAAGGGGGTTGAATAAATTCCTGGAGGAGAAGGCTATCAATGGCTACTAGCCCTGATGGTTATGGGCTACCTCCAACTGGTATACACCAGTTGCTGGGGAACATGGGCAGGAAGGTGCTGTTACAACCATGTCCTCCTTGGGTCCATCTAGACAGAATGCTAGTCTAGATGGACCCTTGGTGTGATCCAGCAGGGCTCTTCTGATGTTCTTCATAAAAGTGTGCTTGAATTAATTTGCACCCTGCTCCAGATAAAACACAACTCAGTGATTCTTCAATTGCAGTTCATTCGTAGTCTCTTCCTATCACTTCCCCACTTCTCTCTTTGCCTCCTGGGTGAAAAGTGCCCCCACCTCATGCAACTAAGTATAGAAGAAAAGCTTCCATCGATACCAATGGCAGATCCCCACACTTAATTGCTATGGGGAGGGGGTTCGGGGGGCTATTCCAACATGTGGGGTGGAGAGAATTGACTCTCCCCTTTGCAGCTGCACTCCCCCTTGAAAACCAGCCCCTTCATCAATGGACACGCAGGGATCCGGGGAATAGACTTGAGGTTCTGGGAGATGGATCCGGGGCTCCATAGAGCCAGGCTTTGTGGAGGCACCCAGCGGAAGATTTGGCTTTTCCAATCTAAAGCATTGGCATTGCATTATACAGAAGTCAAGTTTCTAGCCTTCAAGATTAGCAAGTGCACATTGGTCCAACGGCTGAAAAGCTGGGACTCCGGAATTGTGAGTCAGAGAGCTTTGGCTATTGGGTGGTATGGAAATGCAATAAATAAATAAAACCCTAAACTCATCATTAAAGAGAATCTGTTTCCAGCAGTGCAACTCCATTGTGACTCTTATGTCCCATTGAAATCAACCAGAGGGCTGTCTTCATGGCCATCAGGTTGGTGCCTCCTCCCTCCTCAACCCCGCGGTTTCCCTATCCCAAGGAATCCTTGGGTAATCCCGACACCGAGGAGAGAGCATGAGGATTTGGGGAGGCCATCCGGGTCCCAGAGCCGTCCCTGCCCTCTTCCTGGTCGAGGGGGACCAATTGCTGGTCGCCTTCCACCAGGCTCCGCCCCCGGGTTGGCCCCAATTGGCCGCGGAGTGATGTTACACAGCAGAAGCATCATGTTGACGTCGCTCCTTTTGGAAAAGTTGGGGTAAACCCCTACTTTTTAAAAACACAGCATTGCAGGGAAGCCCCGCAGTGGCTGTGAAGCTGCATCTGCGTCATCTAACCGACGTGGCACAGATCCACAGCCACTTTGGGGCTTTCCCTGCATGTAAACACCACCACCCCCAGCTCTGGATCCTAGCCATTGTTACTATGGCCAACGTTGGCCATCAGTAGCCCTTTGCCAGGTCGCTTCAGAAGCGAATCCGCACGCAATGAGTGAGACACCGATCCATCCCTTCCACCCCTAGAGGCATCCTGTTGAGCTCTTATTTAACAACATAAGAACATCAGAAGTGCCCTGCTGGATCAGACCAAGGGTCCATCTAGCCCAGCACTCTGTTCACACAGTGGCCAACCAGCCATCGGCCAGGAATGAACAAGTCAGGACATGGTGCAACAGCACCCTCCCACCCATGTTCCCCAGCAACTTGTTCTTGGCTGATGCCCCATGGCTCACCTTGGCTGGGCGCCACGTCTGTCCCTTGGTCAACACCAGCAGCACCGTCCCCTCCTTGAGCGTCTGGAAGAAGTCCTCCGTCTCCACGCTGGTCCCGTCTTCATCCAGGACAACAGATAAGTTGCCTGCTATGACCAGGGCACTGCGTACCTGTAGAAACACGCGGCGTTGGGATTCCACCTGCCGTCGCCCCACCCCTCCGACTTCTTTTGAGGGGGACAGGGCCGTGGGCAAAATTGCTCACCTTCTCATGCAGATCGCTCAGGCTGTCGGCCATGATCCCCTTGCGCAGGGTGCGATCGCAGTTGCTCACCCGGTAAGGCCGGGCGCGGGGAGCGGGACTGGCCAGCAGGTGCTGCGTCATAGAGGCGCTGGCGGAGACACACCTGGGAGGACCAAAGGGAAAAATCATCAGGTGAGGAAGAGGTGGAGAGTGACGGGACGCTTCCCCCATAGCCTGTCCCAAGGGCATCTCCGCACAAAAGATGTAATTGGTAGCTCCATATTTATTCCATGATGACTGTTCCTGTGGCTTAAGGTTTTCTTTATTCATTTATGACATTTATATCCCTTTTTCCACCTGCAAGGAACCCATGGCGCCCTACACAATCTTCTTTCTCCTTCTCCCCATTTTGTCCACCTAACAACCCTGCGAGGTAGGCTAGGCTGAGAGTCAGTGACTGGCCCAAAGTCACCCAGTGGTTCCACGGCCGAGTGGGGATTAGAAGCTGGGTCTCCCAAATCCTGATCCAACACTAACCACTACACCACACTGGCTCGTTAGTCATTTCTTCGACAGCCATTCCCTCCCCATCAAAAGCCCTGGGAATAGGGGTTTAGGACCTAATAATTTTCAGCAACCTCCCCAAGCTGCATTTCCCAGGATCCTTTGGTGATGCTAACCATTGAACAGGGATAAAACCGAAATAAGGGACCTAAAGACGGTAGTGCGCTGGTAACTTCAAGGCTCGACTTCTGCAATGCACTCTACATAGGGCTACCTTTGTACCTAGTCCAGAAACTTCAATTAGTTCAAAATATGGCAGCCAGGGGCTGGAGCATCTCCCCTAGGAGGAAAGGTTACATCAACTGGGATTGTTTAGCTTGAAAAGGAGGAGGCTAAGGGGAGACATGACAGAGGGGTACAACATTATGCCTGGTATGGAGAATGTGGACAGGGAGACCTGTCCACATGTGGACAGGGAGACCTCTCTCTCTCTCTCTCTCTCTAAATACTAGAACCCAGGGTCATCCCATGAAACTGATTGGTGGGAGATCCAGGACAAATAAAAGGAAGGACTTCTTCACACAGTGCATACTTAAGTTATGGAACTCACTACCACAGGATGTGGTGATGGCCACCAATCTGGATGGCTTTAAAAGGGGGTCGGATAAGTTCCTGGAGGCAAAGGCTCTCAATGGCTACTAGCCCTGATAGTTGTGTGCTATCTCCAGTATTCGAGGCAATAAGCCTGTGTGCACCAGTTGCTGGGGAACATAGGCGGGAGGGTGCTGTGGCACCGTGTCCTGCCTTTTTGGTCCCTGGCCAATGGCTGGTGGGCCACTGTGTGAACAGAGTGCTGGACTAGATGGACACTTGGTCTAATTTAGCATCAGGGCCCTTCTTGTGTTCTTATGTTCTTATGTTCTTATTTGAAGGAACCAATAGAAAGAGAGGTGGACTCTAGCGTTGAAGAGTGGGAAAGTTTTTAATCTCTTTACACGAATGCCTGTACTGTTTAAAAATATTTTTTGTAAAAAAAACTGCTTGAAAAAGGAGCTCGGCGTTTCGGATCCGGCGATCCTTCCTCAGGAGCTGATTAGACAGAATAACATGAAAAAAGCAAAGAATTAAAATGGAGCCGTTAAAGCCTTCTTCATGTTCTCGTCGCCTGTTGTCTCTGCAGCAAACAGTCAAACCTCAAAAGGCGCTCTCCAAGGTGAAAAGCCAGTGTCCTGGCTGGTTCTAACTGAAACCTGGAGCAGATTTGCTGACCCATTGACATCGGAGCCACCAGCCCTCCACTGGTAGACGGTTCCAAGAAAACGGGGTTGAAAGCGCAAAGTTGTTTCAGGGAGCAGGAGAAATTTGGACAACGGTGGACAGAAGATGACCACCAAGGACATTTGGGGAGATAAAAGCAGGGAGGTAAAAGCTGGGAGTAAACTGTCCCCTTCCCCATATATTTCCAGACCTCATTTGTGGTGAAAGATGCATTTGCAATAGCCAGAGCGGACAGGCCTGGTGTTATTAAATCTCCGGAGCTTCTGTGTTTTGAAAATTGAAAGACTCCCCCTTTGCAAGGTCACCCCATTATATATGACTGCTGAGATCTGGAGTGACAAATAGCCTCTCTGAATTGCTCCAATGGCTGTTTCTCTTCTAGAGTGGGTGGGCGGGATAATCCTTTTTGAAGGGTAAAATAGAACTTAAGGCGCTACTTTGCCATCAAGAAAAAAAGCAAGGAAATAAAGCCTCCATCCCCTGCCCCCACCCCATCCAGCTACTCTTTCAGGAAGAGAAACAGACAAGGGGGCAATTTAAAGAGGCGACATTCATCAGTAATTGACCGGCCTGAACCAGCCAGCTTAATGCTATGGCCTGGAGCCGCAGAGAAGGAAGACTTCCATTTTTATTTACGTACTTCTTCAATCCACTTCTTAACTGCCTTTCAGTTGCCACGGGGCCTCCTAAGGCAGTTTACAAGCACACGAATATGATTCAAAACACAATAAAACCATAATAGAATAGATGTTAAATAAAACCAGTTAATATACAATTTCAAAATATTTGTCGGGAGCAAATGCCATAAAAGCCAAGGAGAACAAAAGAACATCAGAAGCGCCCTGCTGCATCAGACCAAGGGTCTATCTAGTCCAGCACTCTGTTCACACCATGGCCAAGCAGCTGTCGCCCAGGGACCCACAAGCAGGACATGGGTGCAGTAGTACCCTCCAGCTCATGTTCCCCAGCAACTGGTGCACACAAGCTTACTGCCTTGGAAACTGGAGGGCGCACATAGCCATCAGAACTAGCAGCCACTGATAGCCTTCTCCTGCAGGAATTTATCCAACCCATTCAAATTTTAAAGCGATCCAACTTGGTGGCCGTCACTACATCTTGTGGTAGTGAATTCCATAGTTTAACTCGGCACTGTGTGAAGAAGTCCTGCCTTTGATCTGTCCTGAATCTCCCACCAATCAGCTTCATGGGATGACCCATGATGACCCACTATCTGAAGAGTGCTCTCATGTCTCCCCTCAATCTTCTCTTCTCCAGGCTAATCATGCCTAGTTCTTTCAGTCTCTCTTCATAGGGCTTCTCGATCCTCCCAGTGTGCATGACATGGACTAATGGGCTCAAGTGACAGGAAGCCAGATTCCAGCTGGGGTGAAGCATGGCTTTATGGGAAACCCCCAGAGGGGCACCTCTGGAGACTGTCACATCTGGAGAGTACCAGGTTGAGGGAGGCTCTTTTAGATCATTGGATTATTATTATTTTATATTTGGAATGTTTGATTTGCCTGCTGGAGACCTTCAAGAGGCAGCTGGAGAGCCATCGGATAGGGATGCTTTAAGGTGGATTCCTGCATTGAGCCGGATTTTGGACTCAATGGCTTTATAGCCCCTTCCAGCTCAACTATTCTATGAATCCTTTCTGGCATGTCATCAGGTATTTTGATCCAGAATCTAGCTTCCTTCCCGTGAGCCAGATTCAGTTTTCCTCTTCCCTCCTCATCGCTTTTTCCTTTTCTGTCATGCCTTTTAGACCATGAACCTATGGGCAGAGACTGTCTTGTCCTTATTGAACTGACCTAAGCTGATCTGGGTGCCTTTTCATTTGACAAGAGAGGGGTGGGGGGAATCCTTTAAAAGTATAAATGATACACTACACAAATCTCTTGTCCCCAATTCTGGTTTTCAGTAACCACTCAGCATGGAAAGATGATGCCAATGATGCTTGAACAGAGAACTCTCCTAGTAGTAGGGACCAGGAAGAAATGTGTTTGGTTTGCATTTTAATATGCCCTTCCTGAACCAAATCACAAGCAAAAATGCAGTTTCTCTTTCGGCATTTGCCCTTCTCAGTTTTGCAACGCCCTCCTCCCCAATTAGAAATGCATATATTAGAGAAAATAGTGTCATTATGGTGTTTTAGTAGGGGAAATTACATGCAAAGATGAATGCTAAGCAGAACCGTAGACAGAAATGCAGAGAGGAGAAAAACCAGACAAAAATTGTACGAATGTGTGTTGATCTTTAAAAACAAACACCTCAAAGTGATGGAGAAACAGGACGGGACGGACATCAAGATTGGGAAAAGATAAACCTGAGTGAAACCTGGACAGAGATCTCTCCCTGGAGGTACTTACTTAGAGAGAGACCGCGGGGAGAGCAGGCACAGTGATTTCTTTGCATAATCCATCCTTGCAAGTGGAGTTCCGTCGTCTATAAGGAGAGAGAAAACGTGCTTACGAAAGAGCAATCTCTTTGGTGGACTCCGTTTCGGAGGAGGGCATCTCGATGACACAAGGGTACAGACAACAGCTTTGAGGACTGGTGTCAGTATCCTTAAAGGAAGTCTAGACTAGCAGGATGCAACCAAGATGATCAGGGGTCTGGAAACAAAGCCCTGTGAAGAGAGACTGAAAGAACTGGGCATGTTTAGCCTGGAGAAGAGAAGGTCGAGGGGAGACATGATAGCACTCTTCAAATACTTAAAAGGTTGTCACACAGAGGAGGGCCAGGATCTCTTCTCGATCCTCCCAGAGTGCAGGACACGGAATAACGGGCTCAAGTTAAAGGAAGCCAGATTCCAGCTGGACATCAGGAAAAACGTCCTGACTGTTAGAGCAGTACAACAATGGAATCAGTTACCTAGGGAGGTTGTGGGCTCTCCCACACTAGAGGCCTTCAAGAGGCAGCTGGACAACCATCTGTCTGGGATGCTTTAGGGTGGATTCCTGCATTGAGCAGGGGGTTGGACTCGATGGCCTTATAGGCCCCTTCCAACTCTGCTTTTCTATGATTCTATGAATCTAGTGGCTCCGATGTCAGTAGGGCGGTGCATCCGCTCCAGGTTTTAGCCAGGACTTTGAAGGAGCTCTCCAAGGTGCTTCAAGTCTTGGACAGCTCCTTTAGAGTCCTGACTGAAACCTGGAGCAGATTCACCCACCCCACTGACATCAGAGCCACCAGCCTTCACTGGACTAGCTTCTCCAGAGTTACTAACCAAACCTGTGAACCAGAGGTCTTTCCCTTGCCATGATGCCAGGTGTTGGCTACTATTTCAGCTTCCCCCTGTGCAAAGTCTGCATCATACTGTCCTACCTTCCAAGGTAGGATGTACATTCTTGATTCCCCCCTTACATGAATTGGTATCTTTTTTTGTATTTTAGAACCGAACCACCCCTGGAAAATTCCCCAAAATTGAATTCAGCCTTTGGGAGGGAAGGGGCCCCATCCCTCTGATACAGATCGTGCTAGAGAAATGAAGACATCGGCCACGTATTGCTCCTTAATAGCCCCACAGTTCAAACTTCACATGGTCCACATCATGCTTCCAGCTCTCTGACCTGAACATTATTTCTCAACACCAAGACACAGGGCAGCACTAGGTCTGAAAGATGCCAGCCTTGGGTAATATGGTCTCCCTCCAACCTGGTGCATTTGAGAGGCATCAGACTTTAACTCTCATCACCTGTGGCTGGAATGGACTACAACACCCATCATTCTGGCCAGAGTCGATGGGAGTTGGGTGCTCTCCAGATGTGTTGTTGGACTCTGGCCAGAATGATGGACTATACTCCCATCTTTCTAGCCAGAGCTGATGAGAGTTGCAGTCCAACCCATCTGCAGAGCCCCCAGTTGGGGAAGGACGGTTTCAATATGTTTACCCTCCCCCCCCTCAGCTTCAAGGAGGACCCTAAAACCACTGAGATGCAAAAGCCAGTCCTATAAATAATACACTGCAACAGGGGTTAAGCAGACGAAAGTCATACAGAGAAAACTTTTCAATAAGCAATTCCTCTCAAACGTAGTATCAAGGTTTAGCGAAATAATATTTTTTGTTTCGAGACAGGAAAAGTCCAAAGAGCTCAGAGCCCTGGCAGAAACGCATCAATGGTAATCAAATCACGGCCAACCCAGCTGTTTGGAGCATTAGATCACCCGGAACACAGCATGTAACCTAACCTGGGCTTCACCTGCACCCTAAAACCAACTTACGAGGCCTAGAAGGAAAAACTTAGCTCCACACCACATAGTTCCAACCAAGTTCCACAGGTTAAGGGGAAAATTCCCCTTTAGCCATGGCTCCATTCCAGCCCCCCCCCCCCAAATTAACTGCTCCCGAACTCCCCGCTGGTACAAGCCCCCACAGTCCTAGAAGAAAGTTACCCTTGGGTGTCAGGATGTTACCTTCACGGCGGCTGAGCTGTCCCAGTTATTCTGCCGTTTGTCCCAGTGGCTCACTGTTTATAGAAGCCAAGCCCTCGCCCGCCCTTTGAACAGGAAAGGGAGGGGTGGCCGCCGGGACAGAGTGCCTGCCAGCCAGCCAGCCAGCCCGGGTTGCGTCAGGCTGCACACGAGATCTTGAGCAGACAGAAGGTGTTAGGTAATCAGGTCAAAGGAGAGCACTGGGTGGCTGACATCACACCAGACAGCTGCACCCTGGCCTGATATGGGTGAGAAGGCCATTGAGATGCACCAGGACACCTTTGCCACAAGCTAGAGATGTCTATTTATTGTTTTTGTACTTGGCCATACAGCATTTAGACTATAGGACTGGGGAAAACACTGAAAATATCCCATGGAATATTGTCTTTTGGAGTATTATTATTATTATTATTATTATTATTATTATTATTATTATTATTAAATATTATTATTAGTCTTTTGGATTATCATCATCGTCATAATTTCTATACTGTCCAATATCTGAAGTTCTCTGGGTGGTTTACAACAATTCATCAGATAATAAAGTTCAGCAGAAAATATAAATATATAGAACATAAATATACAAGTTAGACAGCAGTTCCAATAGAACACGAGACCTGTTGAGACGGCTGGCATAAATGCCCCAATCGTATGCCACTAAATGCCTGGGAGTAGAGGACGGTCTTCACCTGGCTCTGAAAAGGTGACAGTGATGGCACCAGGTGGGGCCCAAGTGATGAAAAATGGAATTCTGCACTCCCTCCCCGGGCCAAAAATGGTTCAGCATCCCTGGATTAGAAATGATTGCATATATTTCAGTTTTCTCCCTGTGTTTCCCCCTGGAAAATTGGTGTTCAATGGCTTCAAAGTAGGGATGTTGCGGGTGCCTGACCTGGTCCGAGAGTCTGTTGAATTCCCCTGCATCTGCCTCCTTGGACCCAGGGGGAAGCTGAAATAGTAGCCAACACCTGGCATCATGGCAAGGGAAAGACCTCTGGTTCACAGGTTTGGTTAGTAACTCTGGAGAAGCTAGTCCAGTGAAGGCTGGTGGCTCTGATGTCAGTGGGGTGGGTGAATCTGCTCCAGGTTTCAGTCAGGACTCTAAAGGAGCTGTCCAAGACTTGAAGCACCTTGGAGAGCTCCTTCAAAGTCCTGGCTAAAACCTGGAGCGGATGCACCGCCCTACTGACATCGGAGCCACTAGAATCATAGAAAAGCAGAGTTGGAAGGGGCCTATAAGGCCATCAAGTCCAGCCCCCTGCTCAATGCAGGAATCCACCCTAAAGCATCCCTGACAGATGGTTGTCCGGCTGCCTCTTGAAGGCCTCTAGTGTGGGAGAGCCCACAACCTCCCTAGGTAACTGGTTCCATTGTCGCACTGCTCTAACAGTCAGGAAGTTTTTCCTGATGGCCAGCCGGAAACTGGCTTCCTTTAACTTGAGCCCGTTATTCCGTGTCCTGCACTCTGTGAGGACCGAGAAGAGATCCTGGCCCTCCTCTGTGTGACAACCTTTGAAGTCTTTGAAGAGTGCTCTCATGTCTCCCCTCAATCTTCTCTTCTCCAGGCTAAACATGCCCAGTTCTTTCAGTCTCTCTTCATAGGGCTTTGTTTCCAGACCCCTGATCATCCTGGGTGCCCTCCTCTGAACACGCTCCAGCTTGTCTGCGTCCTTCTTGAATTGTGGAGCATCAGGTACGAATGGGGAAATTTGTCAGTTTCAGACTCTCATTTTTCCAAGCTTAGGTTTGGTTCATACCACACTTTGAGGAAAAAACCCATTTACATGAAAATGTATAAGCTTCCTTGCACACATTCCTAAATAATAATAATAATTTATTTCTTACCCGCCTCTCCATTTTGATCGAAGTGGGGAACAATAGTAAATATAAAATACATAAAACTGAATTAAGAACATAATATACCTTGTTAAAATGTCCTAAAAACATTCTAAAAACATCCTAAAATTCCCCTGGATAGGCCTGCTGGAACAGATCAGTCTTGGGAATGTACATTGATGGTGCTATATAAATAAATAATAATAATAATAATTGGGAACTTTCTTAAATGCTGATAGACTGTCAAGTTAACGAGTGTCCTCCGGCAGGCCATTCCACAGTCTGGGAGCATGGCTTCTGGTACACAGCTTTGTGTAATACGTGCATTTGTTCTTGGAAAGCAGTTTTCCTAACATAATGCATTTTTAAAGCTGTTCACGAACACATGCATTTTTGTAAGTATCTTCCCCGAATATACACATTTTTACATGCATTTGTTTTTACTGGAGAAGATGATTGTAAAATCCCAAGAAGTGTGGCTTACAAAAGGATAATTGAGTTTTGCTTCACATTTGGTTCGAAAGTGCAAGATCCTGTAAATCTGCATTGAAATGAAAACCAAGCTCCTTTCTTCCCCATGGCCTCCTGATGAGAATGAGGCCTCCGTCATCAGCGAAAGGAGCGGCCATCTCTAGATGATTAGAGCCAACCACAACTTTACATCTCCTTGCAACATTTTCTCCGAGTCTTGGGCCATTCTTTCCCTCCCGTGGGATGGCCATGAACTGTGTGCTCCTCAACTTTGGCCAGATGCTATCACAGAGAAGGGCATATGCTTGTTGTCTCAAAAGTTTAGGTTAACTATTTGAAGCAATAGATTTCTTTCTTCTAGGGCTGTGCACGAGCCCCCCCCGAACCGCTTCGTGGCCCGATCCAGAACTTTCGGATCAGGCCTGAACTGCTTCGGGTTGATCCGACCCTCACCCGCTCCACTCCGTGGAGTGAGATCCGGAGGGGCGGATCGAGATTTTGCCCCCCTTCCCTACTTACTTGCATCCGTGGTGGACGGCGGAGGCAGGTAAGTGGGGAAGGGGGGACAAAATGGGGTCTGAATAAGCCCCCTGCCCCCTTACCTGGCTCTGCTGCCATCGCCACACGGACTGCACTGTTGCCGCCAGGTAAGCCCCTCCCCCCACTTACCTGCCTCCGTTACAGTCCAGCGCCAGCTTCAACTGAGGCCCAGGCCTCAGTTGAAGCCTGCGATGACCGCGATGGACACAGGTAAGCCCCCTCCCCCCTTACCTGGCTCTACCGCCGTTGCCGCACAGACTGTGGTGGTGCCGACGGTGCCAGGTGAGCCCCCCTCCCCCCACTTACCTGTGTTTGGAGCTCCGGATGGAGGCGAACTGCTTCGCCTCGATCCACAGCTCCCACAACCCAATTCGGATCCGCTTTTGGCGGAGGCAGATCGGGTCGCTCCGCTCTGGATTTGCAATCCGAATTGGAGTGGAGCACAGCCCTACTTTCTTCCACAAATGTCATCTCAAAACTTGAAAGAGCACCAGGGATTGAGGCAATGCCAAAGGAACAGAGATTCCAAAATGTGATATTGGCACTACAGAAGGGTTGGACGGAAGATAGAGATCCAGATGTTTGGGGCCACTCCCATAAGCCCCTGCCAGCATGGCCAAGGGTCAGGAATGCTGGGTGTTGAGGTCCAAAACCTCTCGAAATCAGTTTTCTGCCCTCCCCTTTGCTACTACAGAGCTCAGAATCTAGTGTTAAGAATTAAAGCAAATTTCTAGTCTCCATGGCTGAAAAAGATATCCTTGTCATTTCTGGGCACTGCCTCTGCAGATCTCAGGAAGTTTGGTTCCGGGAAAGATTTTCTGTGTCCTCTCCTTTCTAGGAGGAGTAAATACATTTCGCATCACTTGACTCGTACACATATTGCACACTCTGCATAATCTATAGAGGTTGTATCCCCCCCTTTTTCTTTTTCTTTTGGCAAAGTACACTCAACCTTGGATAAGGTTGCTAATAGCTAATTGCAAGAAAAAAACAACCTGGATGATGATAGCAAATTGCTTCAAGTACTGAAATAATCCAAGAGATACGTTATACTCTTTCTGGCACCTGTTTAAGACCTTTTTATTCCCCCTGTTTTTTTAACATTTTACCATCCTAGTCTTTTAACTTGCTGTTTTAAATCTGTATTTTAAATCTCTGCATTGCTGCTCAAGTTTTATTCTGGTTGTGTTTTTATATCGCAGCCTCGTGTGGCGCAGAGCGGTAAAGCAGCAGTTTCTGCAGCCGAAACTCTCCCCACGGCCTGAGTTCGATCCCAGCGGAAGCTGGTTTCAGGCAGCCGGCTCGGGTCGACTCAGCCTTCCATCCTCCCGAGGTCGGTAAAATGAGTACCCAGCTAGCTGGGGGAAAGGTAATCACGGCCGGGGAAGGCAACGGCAAACCACCCCGCTATAAGGCCTGCCAAGAAAACATCAGCGAAAGCTGGCGTCCCTCCAAGAGTCAGTAATGACTCAGTGCTTGCACGAGAGGTTCCTTTCCTTAAAGTTTTATACTTAAGTTGTACTTTACGGTTTTCATTTTTGCGAACCGCCCAGAGAGCTCCGGCTATTGGGTGGTATAGAAAGGAAATAAATAAATGAGTCACAACAAACGAAGACGAGGCAGGCAGAGCAAACATTGATCTAACACACCTCCTTACACTTTTCAAGGAATTCCGTTCATGCCTGCAGCAACCCATTAGTTAAATGGAGAGTAACCCAAGTTCTAGCCATGCATGTGTGAACTCTCCCACAGGCCTCTGGTCTTCAGGTCGCCAATTTCAGACTACCTGGAGGAGGCGAGAGGTAGTTTGGGGACTCCAAGAGCAGCAGAACCAGACAGCTATTGCTCAATCCACAGATCACTGCGACACACACAAACTTAAACGTTTTACAATCCTGTTATACAATATCGAAAGTTACATACAAGGTTAAAACAATGAACTATGAAATGCATAACAATCTTTAACTGCAATGATGTTAAGGTGGGTGAACGGCAAACATCCAGAAACCTTTAATAACCTGTCAATAAAATTGCATTCATATCTCCGAATCTTTATAACACTTTACACCAATAGGATCCCAAAACTTTGTTCTACGTCTCGTAGCTTTTACTGCAAATAATGCAACCCTCTGTATCACGGATGGGTTGGCTGAATATAATAAATATCTCAGTTTCTCCTTTAACAACCCCGTATTTCACTTCCTTTAAAGGAGGCTCTAAATAACATTTTCTTATGTCTGTATATAATGGGCAGTGAGAGCCAGTGTGGTGTAGTGGCTAGAGTGTCGGACTGGGAGTCAGGAGAACCGGGTTCTAGTCCCCACTCGGCCATGGGTGACTTTGGCCCAGTCACAGACTCTCAGCCTAACCCACCTCGCAGGGTTGTTGTTATGAGGATAACGTGGAGAGGAGGAGGGGGATTATGTATGCCGCCTTGGGTTCCTTGGAGGAAAAATGGTGGGATATAAATGCAATAATAAATAAGATTAAAAATACATAATGTGAGGAGCAGAGCCAATAAGAAATGCATTTGCTGATTTCCCCCCTTCCCCCGGCTGGCCCTATCAATACAATAGGCAAAAGTCATGTTTGGTATTTTGTCTACCAGAAAGATCTGGGTTCAAATCCTCACTTTGCTACAAAGCTCTGCATTGAATAGTGGGTCAGTTACTATTCAATGATTCGGTACTACCTCTCACCCTAACCTACCTCACAGGGTTGATGCAAGATAAAATGGATGAGACAGGAGATTATACACATACATTATACACATCAGCCTCAGAGCTTGGAGGAGGGAGGGCAGATATGAGCACTATTTTAAGAATCGGGTTCTCTCGGCTCAACAGAATCTGAAGAGCGGCTACAGAGGAACCCTACATAAGGGCCATTCTACTTTTCATAGAGCAGCATGAAAAATATTGCACTACAGCAGTCAACAGCTCACCTCCTTGGTACCCATTCACTGCCTATTTCTTTATTCTGTTCTTCCTCAAAGCAGGGCAGGGCAGAGGGGTGGGAGCAATGGGGCCAGTTGGCATGGGCCTATGCTTTTGAGGGGGCCTACTCCGAGTCCCCCTGGGCAAAGTTGCTTGATTTTTCTGTGGTTGTTGTTGATGAATTTGCCCAAAGAAAAGCACGTAAGGCATTTCTGAATGTGAAGAAGTGATGTCTTTTATACATCTTGAATAAAAGTGCTTGCCGTTACCATTTTTATATAAATTGTTCTAGTTCATATGTATTTAGAACTGATTAAAAATACTTAATGAGCAGTTTGAAATAGGGCCTACATTTCCTATCTGGCCCGGGCCTACTACCAGCTTTGCCTGGCCCTGCCTCAAACAGGGCCGGTGCCAGACTATTTTGCACCCTAGGCAGGTGAGCTGCTTTCACCCACCCACCCCCACCCCAGCGTACCTGGGCACGGGGCGCCATCGCGCCCACCCAGCCAAAGCGAAGCCAGGATGCTGGGGGGGGGGGGCCCTTCGGAATGGTGCACCCGGCCGGAAGCTGCTCTGGGAGAACAACTTCTGGGTGCGCCATTCCAAAGCTGCCTGCCCCAGCATCCTGGCTTCACTTCGGCTGGGCCGAAGCGAAGCCAGGATGCTGGGGTGGGGCGTGGCTTGGCTTCACTTCGGCTGAGTGGGCGCCCAGCCGAAGCAAAGCCAGGACGCTGGGGTGGAGGGGCGGGTGGAGCTTCACTTCGGCTGGGTGGGCACGAAGCCAGGACGGGCAGGCGGCTTTGGACCGGTGCGCCCAGAAGCCGCCCTCTCACAGCTGCTGTGGGAGAGCGGCTTCCGGGTGCAGCGTTCGGCGCCCCCCTTACCTTGGCGCTCTAGGCGGCTGCCTGAGTGGCCTCTATGGTAGCACTGCCCCTGGCCTCAAAGTAAACAGAGGAAAGCCTGCAGGGTTCTTTCCACCAGCAATTTTATCAGTACAACCACCCTGCGAGGTAGGTTAGGCTGAAAGGTAGCAAGTAGCTCAGTGCCACCCAATGCACCCCGTCCATGGCTGAACAGGGATTTAGAGCTAGCATCCCCCTGGCCTACTCCCAAAACTATATCCACTACACCAACCTGATGGCCTCCAGAAGTCTTGGACTACAACTCCTGTCATCTCCAGCCAGCAGGGCCCCACAAACCATTTCTCTCTGCCCCACCTTGAGTTCTGATGGGTAGAGCACCCCAACGCCTGGAGAGAGATTCTGAGCCATCAGGCGTCTTTCTTTTTGAACTCCCTAGTCGTCCATTTGTTGCTAGACAGGCAACAAAAAGATAGCAGAGACTTCCAAGCCTGGCGCCCTCCAGAAGTGATGGACTACACTGCCCATGCTGGCCAGGCATGATGGGAGTTGCAGCCAACACACCTGGAGGGCACCATGACTCAAACAGAATTCCAACCCTGCTAAAATTCTGGCAGTCCACCCCAAAGTCAAAGGAGCTGTGGGGGCAGGTTGTTAATAGCCAATTAGCAAACCTGTACATGGAGAAGAAATCACTGGAGCTTAGCAAACCATTAACTCTTCCTAGAGCTCAACTCTATTCAGACGCAGCCCTTTCTACTTACCAAATGGCTTCTGCTGCTTCTGCTGACCACTCTTCAGGGAGGGAGGGGAGAGAAAATAAGAGGTGTGTGTGTGTGTGTATTTTTATACCTGTAGGAGCCTGTTTGTAACCTATTAAGCCAATCTCCTGTCCTAGACAATCAGGGTTTGATCTTGAGCAGGGCAAGGCAGGCAGGCTTAGTTCAAAGGGGAAATGATCAGCCTTAAAGCACCCTGTTTCTGCATTGGCTCACAGGAGCCTGTGCCAAAGCACAGATTGGCTATCTGCGCATTTGGAAACTGCACCCAGTGGTTGCTTGTTTGCTTACAGGATGCCCTATATCTAACAAGAAAGAGAAATAATGCAAATACAGAATTAAGATATTTAAAAGCAGATAATGTCAATAAAACCATGGCTAGGTAATCAGGGAAGGCTTGTTAATGTAAAAAAACCCCTGCTTTTAGCAGATGCTGAACACCCCCTCCCCCAGCAACCCATCTTGATGCCTGTCTGACATTAATCAATAGGCAGGGAGTTCCACAGTGTTCAGGAGAGGTTATGAAACTAATCAAACTTGATCAATGAGAAACTCTCCCATTCTCCAGCTGCAAAGGCCCCCCTGTACCTTTAAGAGTTCAGTAGCAGAGAGAATTTTAGCACTGCTCCGTCAAACCAGAAATTTAAGAACACTGCTCTGTCAAACTAGAAATCTTCCTAGGTTCTCTGGTCCCGAGGGAGATAAAAGAACCTAATTAGATCATGTGGGGGACTCACATATCCCCAACACACAACAGTTAAAGCTGCAGGAGCCCTGCCCTCCTTTGTATCACTGTAGTATAGCTCCTGCAGCTTCAACTGTTGTGATGAAGAAGGAATTTCACCAGGAGCTGCATGCATACCAGTGACACCAGCTGAAATTCCCTTTTCAATACAACTGTTAAAGATACAGGAGCCCAGTCCTCCTTTTCATATGGTCACCCTAGAGTAAACGTGCAGGAACATTTTCTTTAACATGGGCAGAATAAGGCACAGAAAGTGAATACAAGTGTGCAGCGTGGTCAGTGATCACTTGCTAATGAATCACCTGCGTTCACCGTGTAACGGCACTGAAAAATGCAATCCTTAACGTTGTGTTTTCTTTAAACACGACTACTACAAAAAGAACCGGGGGGGGGGGGGGAAAGAACCTCCCATCTGAGAGATGACTAGGGTGACCATATGAAAAGGAGGACAGGGACGTTTACTTCTTGGGAGGAGAGCAATGACAAATCTTGATAAAATAGTTAAGAGCAGAGACACCACACTGACAACAAAGGTCCGCATAGTTAAAGCCATGGTATTCCCCGTAATAACCTATGGCTGCGAGAGCTGGACCATAAGGAAGGCTGAGCGAAGGAAGAGAGATGCTTTTGAACTGTGGTGTTGGAGGGAAATTCTGAGAGTGCCGTGGACTGCAAGAAGATCCAACCAGTCCATACTCCAGGAAATAAAGCCAGACTGCTCACTTGAGGGAATGGTATTAAAGGCAAAACTGAAGTACTTTGGCCACAGAATGAGAAAACAGGATACTCTGGAGAAGAGGCTGATGCTAGGGAAAGTGGAAGGCAAAAGGAAGAGGGGCCGACCAAGGGCAAGATGGATGGATGATATTCTGGAGGTGACGGACTCGACCTTGGGGGAGCTAGGGGTGGCAACGGCCGACAGAAAGCTCTGGCTTGGGCTGGTCCATGAAGTCATGAAGAGTCGGAAGCGACTGAATGAATAAACAACAACATTGAAAAGGGAATTTCAGCATGGGTCATTTGTATATATGGGGAACCTGGTGAAATTTCCTCTTCATCACAACCGTTAAAGCTCTTTTAAATCTGGTCACGCTAGTATAGCTCCTGCAGCTTTAACGGTTGTGTTGAAGAGGGAATTTCACCAGGTTCCCCATATATACAAATGACACCTGCTGAAATTCCCTTTTCTGTGCAACTGTTAAAGAGACAGGAGCCCTGTCCTCCTTTTCATATGGTCACCCTACAGTTGGCTACAATACCTCTAGCTGGCAATGGCCACATGCAGCAGGGTGGTGCTCAGGAACATGGCATGTGGGGCCAGGAAGGCCTCAAAGCTGCATCGAGGCTTCTCCTTCTAGGCTCTGTCTGTCTGTCTGCACATGTACAGGAGCAGCCCATCCTTGGGACATTTCTTTTTAAAGAGGAGCCGGTTCCCTTCTCAAGGGAAAGGCCCTCTGCTCGTGCTCAGAGGCACTTTGCCCAAGATGCCAGAATTTGTGGAAACAAGGCATTGCTTAGTTTGGCAACCTTTTTTTTTTTTTTTTGGCATGGTCACTTTAATTCACACAGCGTGCAGATCAGAAGGAACTAAGGAAAGTCAGAGAGAGGAGAAAGGAAAATGCAGCTTTCTTTAGAAGTTCTTGATATACTGCAGAGATGCGCGATTGAACCTTAAGGTCCTGGTGGCCCAGAAGCTCACATCCGACATGGCACATTTAATTACTGAAACCCCTGCCTGGCTCTTTCGAAGAGCAAGCCACTGATCTAGTGACAGAAATAGCCGAGTCCTGGCATCCTGGCACGCACCGCAGTTCAGCGCTGATGGCCAGAAAATGCACACATCAGGCAGAGCCAAGAAATGTTTTCTTTCTGAATAATTTCCACCCCACCACCCTCCTGTTCGCTGTTATTTAAAAACTGCTCCTGCTTCTAAAGCTGTCTGGATCCTGCTCCCTGATTCTTTAAATTAGCCTTCCCCAACCTAGTACCCCCCAGATGTGTTGGCAAGCAACCCCCATCATCCCCAGCCAGATTCCTGGTACTTTCCAGATGTGTTGGACTACAAGTCCCATGATGCTCAGCCAGCATGGCCATTGGCTTTTTGTAAACTGCCCAGAGAGCTTTAGCTATTGGTTAATATAAAAATGCTACATTTATTATTATTATTATTATTATTATTATTATTATTATTATTATTAATTTATTTATATAGCACCATCAATGTACATGGTGCTGTACAGAGTAAAACAGTAAATAGCAAGACTCTGCCGCATAGGCTTAAATTCTAATAAAATTATAATAAAATAATAAGGAGTGGAAGAGGATGCAAACAGGCACAGGGTAGGGTAAACAGGCACTGGGTAGGGTAAAACTAACAGTATAAAGTCAGAACAAAATCAAGTTTTAAAAGCTTTAGGAAAAAGAAAAGTTTTTAGCTGAGTTCTCTTTGGAGCTGTCAACATTGACCACCCTGAAACAGAAGCCATTGGCCATGCTTCTGGGGATGATGGGAGTTGCAGTCTAACACAGATGGCAAGCACCATCTTGGGGAAATCTGCACTAAAGGGTAGGGCGGTTAAGGGGCAGCTTTTGACATGGTCAGTTTCCCAAAGAAACTGACCAAGTGAGAGGATTATCTTGTGTAGTCTCCAGATGAAGGCATATCGAGCAATGTGTCTCTGAACATGAGCAGAAGGCCTTTCCCTTGTGCCAGGAACCATCTCCTTTTTAAATAGAAATGTCCTAAGGACAGGTTGCTCCTGAACATGTGCAGACAGACGTACATGGTCCAGAAGGAGAAGCCTCGATGTAGGTTTGAGGATGTTTCCCTCCTCAAGAAGCCCCAGAAGGAGGCTAAGGGGAGACCTGATAGAGGTGTACAAAATGATGCCTGGTGTGGAGAATGTGGATAAGGAGATATTTTTCTCCACCTCTCTAAATACTAGAACCCAATGGGGTCACATATAATGAAGCTGATTGGTGGGAGATTCAGGACAGAGGAAAGGAAGGACTTCTTCACGCAGTGCAGAGTTAAAATTATGGAATTCACGAACCCAAGATATGGTGATGGCCCCCAATGTGGATGGCTTTGAAAGGGGGTTGGATAAATTCCTGGAGAAGGCTATCAATGGCTGCTAGCCCTGATGGCTAAGCGCAACCTCCAGTATCTGAGGAAGTAAGCCTGTATGCACCAGTTGCTGGGGAACATGGGCGGGAGGGTGCTGTTGCACCGCGTCCTGCTTTGTTGGTCCCTGGCCAACAGCTGGTCGGCCACTGTGTGAACAGAGTGCTGGACTAGACGGACCCTCGGTGTGATCCAGCAGGGCTCTTCTGATGTTCTTAGAATTATGTCCCAGCAACCCATTTCACCTGTGACCTCTCTCCCACTGCCGACGCTGCTCAAGACCTTCATTTCTTGGGGTTCTCTCGGAGAAGTTCCTTCAGTGCACCCTCCGCCTCTGCTAAGGCAGCCAACATGATCCGTTGACAGTTCCGAAGGGAAGGAAGCCAATGGGAGAGAGATGAGGAAATAGTTGACTTGATTTATGGATTAACTGACCCATTCATTCCTAGGAATGCGAGGGCTGGAAGGCAATTCTCCATCAAATAGAGGGCTCGGCCTCTCCCTGTAATTTATGGCACAAACCCAGCAGAGAGGTGGCTCCGTTAACCCACTTCTGCCTTGATGTACAGCTGTGCCAAGTTTTGCAGTGCTTAAGGCCGGGGGCTTTGAAAATGTCTTCAATAACGTGTAAGACACTTAAGACCGGAGGGGTGAGCGTGCAATTGGTTAATTAAGAGGACTCGGCACTCCCGGGACTGAACTTTTCGAGCCCAGTGGAAAAGAAGCAAAGCCGTCAATCATTCTGCTTCCGGCACGCGGTGCTTCAGCCAATGCGCTCGGCACAGAGGTGTTGCACTCCCCAGTTTCCAGCCTCCGCCAGAGTGCTGTCACGATTGACAATCTTGAGCTGGGATTATCTACACAGGGAGACTCATAGTCCCTGAGTCCACCAGACCTAGGGATGGACAAAAATGTCAATGTCAGTTTCTAATTTTTCCAGTCTGAAGTTCAGTTTGTCTTGAACATTGATAATTTCTTCAGTCTTAACTTTGGTTTC
Organism: Elgaria multicarinata webbii; assembly: GCF_023053635.1. Lineage (NCBI taxonomy): Eukaryota > Metazoa > Chordata > Lepidosauria > Squamata > Anguidae > Elgaria > Elgaria multicarinata. Next base: position 18,316,856 of record NC_086188.1, on the reverse strand, counting down.
TCCCAAACGTTGGGATTAAAAATCAAACAAAAAAACTTTCACAGAATACTTATGCATTACAATTATTTGGTTTAATCCCCTCCTTTGAATATTATTTCCCCTAATATTCACATTTTTATATGTATCTTTTGACTGGAGTAGCCCATTGCAAAATCTGGAGAAATGTGGATTTTGAAGGATAGTTAAGTTTCGATTCACAGAGTGCTTCAAAAGTGTGAAATGGCAAAAGCGTGAAATTTGGTAAGATGGACCAATTTCTCCTCTGTCCCTACTCTGGACACCAAAGCTCTCTTCTGACATGAAATGAAAAACAAAAAACATTAATTTAAATTGCTCTTTGTTCTTTACATTATTTTAATTTTTCTATATTAAAAATTTTAAACTTTTTTTATTATTATTATGTTGGATTTTGTACTTTTATGAATTGTAAACTGCCCAGAAACCCTTGACTACGGAGTGGTATAGAAATGAAACAAACAAATAAAAAAGTAATAATTTTTGCCCACATGTAGGGCTAAACATATGTATACACTTCAATATTTTTTATTAATGATCTGGACGAGGAGGTGCAGGGAACGCTTATCAAATTTGCAGATGACACAAAATTGGGTGGGATAGCGAACACCTTGGAAGACAGAAGCAAACTTCAAAGCGATCTTGATAGGCTGGAGCGCTGGGCTGAAAACAACAGAATGAAATTTAATAGGGATAAATGCCAAGTTCTACACCTATACAGGGCCGGTGCCAGGCTTTTTTGAGCCCTAGGCAAGGTGAGCTGCTTTCAGCCCCCCACCCCACCAGGTGGGCGGTCCCAACCAAAGCCAAGCCAGGAAGCTGGGGAGGGCAGTCAGACGGCTCCACGTTCTGACGTCCGGCGCGCACTGGAAGTCAGAACGTAGAGCCGTCCGTTCGCTGCCCCCCCCCACCCGCGTCCCGGCTTGGCTTTGGCTGAGAGCGCCCAGCTGAAGCCAAGCCAGGAAGCTGGGGGAGGGCAGTCAGACGGCTCCATGTTCTGACTTTCGGTGCGTACCGGAAGTCAGAATGTGGAGCCGTACATTTGTCCTCCCCCCAGCGTCGCGGCTTGGCTTTGGCTGCTGGGCGGGCACCCAGCTGAAGCCAAGCCAGGGACGCTGGGTGTGTGTGGAAGACTTTGGAACGGTGTGCCCAGAAGCTGCTCTCACTCGGCCAGAGCAGCTCTGGGAGTGGGAGGGTGACTTCTGGGCGCGCCATTCGGTGCCCCCTTACCTTGGCACTCTAGGCGGCCGCCTAATTGGCCTCTATGGCAGCGCCGGCCCTGCACCTATACACTAAACATATTTTTTTTCTTCTCCAAAAGCCCCATAGAAAGGATTTTCTTTCTCCACGTGGTCTAACCACTCACCGATACTACCAAGGCATTTGATCTGAGCCTGGAAGAGAGGGGTGGGTGGGTCACTGGCTAAACCAGCTCGAATCACCTCCGGCTGCATCACCCCCTCCCGTAGGCTTTGTCAGATGGAAAATGTGCCGAGTTTTAAACACCTTACCTGTTTATCCACGCTCCCAGCTTGTAATTGTCGCCACTTTTCTTGTACCATTTGATTATTTCCTATTCTTATCCTAACGGTTTCGATTGTTCATTATTGGTATCTTTTGTACCCGTATATTGATTGAGCATTTTGACGGTGGTTTTTAATATTTGGGCATGTAAATCACTTGGAGACTTTGTTATATTAAACACTATACAAGTATTATTAATAATAGTTTTTTTATTAATAACAATTTATTAATTACAATAATTAATTATGATAATTATTAAACAACAACTCTCCTCAGTCCTAGCCAGTACGGCCACTGGTCAGGAATTCCTGGCCTTGACGTCCAGCAGCGTCTGGAGCAATGCGGCTTCCTCACCTTTCCATTACAAATGACTACATCTTGCCCCTTATTCAGACCCACAAAAGGTTGATTTATTTATTCAGTAAGACTAGGTAGGCTCCAAAACCCCTCCCCCACGGTTCCTGATAATATTCTCCCCCTGATTTTTTTGATTTTTTTTTTTTCGGTGGGGGATTGCCACTTAACCCACCAATTCTTATAGGTGGCTGGACATTTCGCATTTTCCTCCTCGTTCTTTAATTATATTTTTAAGGCCCCGTGCAGATCATGGAAGCACGAGGATTTCCGTAGCTTCCCAGCGGCTGCGCTTCCCAGAATGCCTTGGGATTGCTGCGATGGGACATGTTGTTTTTGATTACTTTGATGATTACTGCATTTTACACACACACTCATGGTCCCACTACGAGACTTTCAAGACGGCTTGCAACCGTCACAAAGCAACCAATTAAAACCAAAGGCAGTCATTAAAGACAGAATAAAATATATAAGCACGAAGGCAGCCCTGATGCCGTCCGGCTCCGACTTCAAAGAGAATGTTAACTCCTTGTCCATCTTTCCACTTCTTGAAGTGGGGTTCCCCCCTCCCCAATTGGATTTTTAATGAGGGCATTTCCATTGGATGAGTCATCCGTTTCTTTACGCATTTGAGTTGGGGGTGGAACCTGCCGTTTTGCCCTCCTGGGCTTGCGGGTCTGGAAGCAGAGGAGTCCTGTACAAAGAAGCATCACAGATGTAAATTGATGTGGGGTTGGCTTGCGTTTGGAGTTCTTTTGGTGATCAAAAGGCCTGCCTTTTCATGAGTAAAGAGACCCCAGGGCCTTTTCTGACTTGGGATCAGCACAGATCAAAGGATGCCTTCTGGGGACTTTGGGATGTTTATTAATTAAACCAAGGAAATAAAACTGAGAGCTAATTATTCCATTGGGGATACGAGGTGGGAGACTGAGGAAAGCAAGAATGTATGAGATTATGTTACTGGGCTGCTCTCGGGAGATGATTTATTTATTTATTTATTTATTTATATAGCACCATCAATGTACATGGCGCCGTACATAGCAGAACGATAAACGATAAAACAGCAACGCCCTGCCACATAGGCTTACATTTTAATAAAATCATAAGAAATCAATAAGAAAAGGAAAGGAATGGACCAAACAGGCACAGGGGACATTTATTTATTTATTTATTGCGTTTTTATACTGCCCAATAACTGAAACTCACTGGGCGGATCAAAAACATTAAAACCATTCAAAGTATAAAGAGATGTAAGATTCCTAAGAGATGTAAGGAGAGGCAGTAAGGAGAGGTTAAAGTGTTGGACTAGGAGTCGGGAGACCCGGGTTCGAGTCTCCACTCGGCCATGGAAGCTCACTGGGTGACTTTGGGCCAGCCACAGACTCTCAGCCCGGCCTACCTCACAGGGTTGTTGTTGTGAGGATAAAACGGAGAGGAGGAGAGCCATGTATGCTACCTTGGGTTCTTTGGAAAAGGAAAAAAGACAGGATATAAATGTAATAATATTTTTGGAAAAAAATACACGGATGAAGAGGGTAGCAATGTAAATGTAATAATAAAAATTTAAAAATGAAACAAACACCTTAAAACGAGTCAGGTGAATGGCCCAAAGGTCACATAGCAGGCAACTCTAGCATTATTATTATAATTATTATTATTATTATTATTATCATCATCATCATCATCATCATCATCATCATCATCTGTGTTATTAAAGCCTGATATGCCAGGAGTTTGGCTAACAACCCATATAAAACAGCACAAGATATAACCACCATGAAAATCATAGCTCTGAAATTACAAACAGAATAAAATAAAACAAAACCATCTGTAAAACACATAAAACATTTGGCTAGGACCCCAAAAGCTAGAGTTAGGGCCAGCAGGAATACCACAACTTAGAAAGAACAGCTCTCCGTAAGAAAACAACAGAATGAAATTTAATAGGGATAAATGCCAAGTTCTACATTTAGGAAATAGAAACCAAAGGCAGTTACAAGATGGGGGATACTTGGCTCAGCAAATACTACAAACGAGAAGATTCTTGGAATTGTTGTAGATCACAAGCGGAATAGGAGCCAACAGTGCGATACGGTTGCAAGAAAGGCAAATGCTATTTTGGGCTGCATTAATAGTATAGCTTCCAAATCACGTGAGGTCCTGGTTCCTCTCTATTCAGCCCTGGTTAGGCCTCATCTAGAGTATTGCGTCCAGTTCTGGGTTCCACAATTCAAGAAGGACGCAGACAAGCTGGAGTTCAGAGGAGGGCAACCAGGATGATTAGGGATCTGGAAACAAAGCCCTATGAAGGGAGACTGAAAGAACTGGGCATGTTTAGCCTGGAGAAGAGAAGGCTGAGGGGAGACATGATAGCACTCTTCAAATACTTAAAAGGTTGTCACACAGAGGAGGGCCAGGATCTCTTCTCGATCCTCCCAGAGTGCAGGACACGGAATAATGGGCTCAAGTTAAAGGAAGCCAGTTTAAAGTTAAAGGAAGAGGCAGCCGGACAACCATCTGTCAGGGATGCTTTTGGGTGGATTCCTGCATTGAGCAGGGGGTTGGACTCGACGGCTTTGTAGGCCCCTTCCAACTCTGCAATTCTATGATTCCATGATTCTATGATATGAATATCAGAAGAGCCCTGCAGGATCAGACCGAAGGCTTCTCAAGTCTGGTCTCCTGTTTCCCAGAGTGGCCACCTAGAGGTCACTGGGCAGCCCACCAGCAGGACATGAGGGCAGTTCTCTCTCGGGCCGGCGCTATCATTTGACAGGGTGAGGCAATTGCCTCAGGCGGTAGATACTGGGGGGCAGCAATGGCAGCCTCACAGCTGTTCCTCTTGATCTCCCTGACTGTTCCCCTCTGTTGGAGGACACAGCTAAGGATGCCACATAACCTGCCTAAAAGAGCCTGCTACCTCCAGTGGAGTGGAGGATTAAGATCCCATAGCCAGTATTGACTTAAGAGTCAACTGCTGGGCCAGCTGGCTTCTTGCCAAGGGGCGCCATCTTGTTTTTTGCCCTAAGCAGCAAAATGCCGTGGGCTACCCCTGGCTCTTTAAGTTGTGGCTCTCAGAGGCACCTATATATTAGGTTCCTAGACCTAATATATAGCCATTATGACTAGTTGTCTCCCTGAATTTGTCTAACCCCATTTTAAAGCCACCCCAAATGGCAACCATCCTTACCTCTTGTGGTAGCCAGTTCCATAGTTCAACTGTGTGGAGAAGTCCTTCTTTTGATCTGCCCTGAATCTCCCACCAATCAGCTTCACTGGATTGGCCCTGGGTTCGAGTATTATGACAGGCGGAGAGAAACATCCCACTTTCTCCACAGCATGCATAATTGTATATGCCTCTATCGTGTGTTCTCCACTCGCTCACCCTTATTCTAAGCCAGTGGAGGCTGGTGGCTCTGGTATCAGTGGGACTGTGAATCCATTCTGGGTTTCAGCCAGAACGATAAAAGAGCTATCCAAGGTGCTGATCCCCACCCCAAATACGTTCAGCACCTTAAATAGCTGCTTTAGAGTAGAGGCTGGATCTGACCGAAACCCAGGGCTCATCTACACCAAGCAGGATATTCCACTATGAAAGCAGTATGAAAGCGGTATATAAGAGGCAGGGGCCACACGACTGCTTTACAGTGGTACTGAAGTGCACGCACAACTGTTGGGGCCCATGACACATCTACACCAAGCAGGATATAGCACTGAAAGTGGGATATAGTATGTGTCCTGGCCCCCAACGGTTGTCAGTGCACTTCAATAACACCATAAAGCTGTAGTGTGGCTCCTACCTTTTATATACCGCTTTCACACCACTTTCATAGTGGAATATCCTGCTTGGTGAGGATGAGCCCCCAGAATGGATTCACAGCCCCACCGAAATCTGAGCCACCAGCCGCCACTGTCCTAAGCTAAAAAGTCCTAAATATAGTCACCTTTATTCATAGGGGTATTGATCCATCACCTGTAGGTTGCGCTTTTCTGCACCTTCCAAGCTCTCTATTTTTTTTTACAGGCTCAGTGACCAGAATTGTACACAGTAGTCCAAATGTGATCGCACCACAGGTTTGTATTAGGGCTGTGCTCTGCTTTGCTTCAGGTCAGAGAAGCAGAAGCGGAGCGCGGTGCTTCGCCTCGCCTTAAAGTGGAGGCAAAGAGGATCGGGGGGGCAGCAGACCGTCATGGAGCAGATCGAGATAAAGGCGGATCCTTCATCTTGATCCGGAGCTCTGAAAGAAAGGTAAGTGGGGGCTTACCTGGCACTGCTGCAGTCCGTGTGGCGATGGCGGCATAGCCAGGTAAGGGGGCAGAGGGGAGGGGGGTTACCTGCTTCTGTCGCAGTCCGCTGACGGCTTCAACTGAGGTTGAAGCTCAAACTGGAAGACCAGGTCACAACCGCGGCCGGCGGTGGAGCCAGGTAAGGGGGCTGGGGGGAAGGGTCTTACCTGCTTTCATTCACGGTCCGCAGCGGCTTCAACTGAGCCCGAGGACTCAAACAGGAAGACCAGGCCGTGGGTCTTTCTGTGTGAGTCCTTGGGCTCAGTTGAAGCAGCCACCGGACCACAGACGGACGCAGGTAAGGGGGGAGGAGGGAGGGGGGCCTTACCTGCTGCCGCGGCGAGCTCCGCAGCAGAGCGGAGCGGACCATAGGCGGATCGACGTGGGGTGGAGTGGGCCCGATCCGCAATTTGCGGATCAGGTGCGGATCGGATCGGGGGGGGGTCCGTGCACAGCCCTAGTTTGTATAAGGGCATTACGATAGTGATAGTCTTGTTTTTTGATGACTTTCCTAATGATCCCTGCATGGAATATGGGTTTTTCGCAGATGCTGAGTGGAGTGAAGCTCATAATTAGCCGCTCCTATACTGAGAATCTGGGCTGCTCAGAATTTCCGTATGTGTAACAAGCCCTGACTGTAACGTGCTGAAATTCTTAATGCACCGATAACAATAATAGAAAAGACCTTATTGTTAGCAATGGACAAATTTGTCACTTTCGCTTTCTCCCACAATTGATTTTTTTTGTTTTAATCTTAAGTGTTTTTCTGCCTCATTTGTGAACAAACTTGTGAATTTGGGCACGTTCTTATTTTTAAAAAAATGTACATGGTTCTGGAGTCCCTCGTGCAGCGTTTTTCTGAAGCTATGCAGGCCTTGATCTTGTCAGTACTTTGAACTCCATGGAGGGAAGATGTATTCTTGCTTTGTTTTCTTTTATTAAAATATTTGCCGTTATCCCCTCATCCTTTTGGATACCACAATCCTGTACAAAATGACATTAGAAATGCTCATTTAAATCGAATAACAATTGTATTATGTCATTTTCATCCTGCCTTTAAAAAATAGACCATTTATCCAAAGTGTCGCACAAGGTTAAACAATGCAGTGATAATATACATTTTTTAATGATGATGATGATGCTCCTGTGTGTAATAATAATAATAATAATAATAATAATAATAATACACGTAGGAAAAAGAAATCAAATGCACAGCTTTACAGGATGGGGAATGCTTGGCTCAGCAATACTACAAATGAGAAGGATCTTGGAATTGTTGCAGATCACAAGCTGAATATGAGCCACAAGTGTGATGTGGCTGCAAAAAAAGCAAATGCTATTTTGGGCTGCATTCATAGAAGTATAGCTTTCAAACCACGTGAGGTACTGGTTCCCCTCTATTCGGCCCTGGTTAGGCCTCATCTAGAGTGTTGCGTCCAGTTCTGGGCACCACGCAGACAAGCTGGAAGGGGTTCAGAGGAGGGCAACGAGGATGATCAGGGGTCTGGAAACAAAACCCTATGAGGAGAGACTGAAAGAACTGGGCATGTTTAGCCTGGAGAAGAGAAGATTGAGGGGAAACATGATAGCACTCTTCAGGGACTTCAAAGGTTGTGCCAAGATCTCTTCTTGACCCTCCCAGAGTGCAGGACACGGAATAACAGGCTCAAGTTACAGGAAGCCAGATTCCAGCTGGACATCAGGAAAAACTTCCTGACTGTTAGAGCAGTACGACAATGGAACCCATGACCTAGGGGGGTGGTGGGCTTTACCACCCTAGAGGCCTTCAAGGTGCAGCTGGACAACTATCTGTCAAGGATGCTTTAAGGTGGATTCCTGCATGGAGCAGGGGGTTGGACTCGATGGCCTTATAGGCTCCTTGCAACTCTACTATACTATGAGTCTATGGGCCTTGCTAGACAAGGCCTTAGTGCACTTTGAGACCCGGTTTCCAGACGACGCACAGGGGAATCCGGGCCCAGGCCACACTGAAGCCTGCCTTAACACACCATAAGCGAATTCGCTTATGGCGCACCTTTTCCGCAGCCCCGGCCTGAGGCCGGGGCTGCGGAATGTCTAGCAAGGTCGCGAGTAGCCGGGAAAAGCCATGGACTGGGCACAGCGCTCAGCGCTGTGCCCATCGGGCCGGGGGGATCCGGGGGGGGGGAGATAGGGGGGGAAGGCTAGACCGGCAGGAGAGGGAGATGGCGGAGGACGACACGGGACAGGGAGGGAGATGGCGGAGGACGACACGGGACAGGGAGGGAGATGGCGGAGGATGACATGGGACAGGGAGGGAGATGGCGGAGGATGACATGGGACAGGGAGCGAGATGGCGGAGGACGAAACGGGACAGGGAGGGAGAGGGAGGACGGGCGACACGGGGGATGGCGGAGGGTGACACGGGGGACGGGAATGGGGAGGGAGGGCAGGGAAAGAGTGGACAGGAGGCATGGGAAGGGATCAGGACCGGATGGAGGGGTTTAAGTAAAAAAACCACCCTTACCTTGTCCGGAGTCTTCGAGGCGCACGTGGCCCCTTTAAAAAAAAAAAAAATGGCAGACGCTGCATGGCTTCCATAGTTCCTGTGCGTCGGCCGTCTGGGAGGCTGGGCGGCGCACGCTAAAGTTAGCGCGCCGTCGCCCCGCCTCCCTGCTGGCTTATCCGGCCGGGTCTAGCAAGGCCCCAGGATTAAGCTGCCTCACAATGAGTGAGACCATTGGTCCATCTAAGCTCAGTATTGTCAACACTGACTGGCAGTGGTTCTCCAGGGTTTCAGGCATAATCCTCCCCCCCCAACAATATTCTGGTAAAATATGAGCAGATGATGAAACGAAAATGCCCGATGGTCAGTGAAACCCAGACAGAATGGATTTAATGAAATTACTTGTCTTAATTATTCACATTAGCACTAATGCACACCTATGCAAGTCTGATATTTAGTATGAATGAGCATTAACTAATGCGGATTAGCGCATTTGTGCAAGGCAAATTAGGGCAAAGCCTCCCCAAAACTGAAAAACTGACCAGTGCCTGACCACTGCCTGGCAAGTCTGGTCCGGTCAGTGCTCTACCACTGAGCCAGGGCTCCTTCCCTTGGTGGAGAGCTCTACCACTTTACATGCTCACTAGCTCGCTGCCTAGGGTGGGACTTCGGCCATCAGGAGGCATGCTTGAATAAGTTGTAGCACAGATGTGGTCTGACCATGGATGGAGCAAGGTTTATTTTGCCTGGGAGCTCTCCCAGAACCTCCAAGCTTCGAGGGACTGAAACCTCACACTGCAACGCTATCCACAAGAGCTGCTAACCTAGTGCGCTATGGGCACCCAAGCATCCCAGCAGGCACATAAGTCTGCGTGGCTACGACGCACCCCATCAGTCATGCTTTCCCCATCCCAGATATTAATAGCCCTGTTGTAAAGTAATTTGCCAAAGAGGTCTGGCCTGGCCGTTTTGTCCACGCCTGTCGTGGCAGCCTGCTCACGTCTCTCCCGTTAAAGAGGGAAGTCATTTGGATGGGAGGACCAAATGTTCTGTGTCTGCCAGCGTTGCCAAGAGGCGAGGCAGGACGTGTGTGTACAGGGATGTGCAGGTGCACAAGAGGACACAAGAGACTTGCCGGAGAAAACCAGGGCTGTACAGCCATCACGCCAATTCTATTCTTCCTGGCAGACCTTAATGTTGAACAGCAGTCAGGAGTTGGGGACACCTTCAGAAGAACCATGAGTTACGGGCAAAGCACAGCCCGGCAGGAAGAGAAAATCAAAAGAGGAAGAAGAGATTTGAGGCGGGGTTGAGGGTGGACGACGAAACGGTCCATTTCGGTTCCTCATTTTTTTTCCTAACACAAATGTTAGAAAATGTTACGGTTAAAAAAAAAAAAACATTGCATGGAAGTTCATATGCATTTTTCAAATGCAATTTGGCTTCATATATGTATTTGTTTTGCAAGCAATTGTCGCCGTATGCATTCTTTTCGCTAATCTAGGCACATCTGGGAGCACGTTAGGAAACGTCTGCAAGCAGTTTTTTGGACCGTCGCGAAATTTGGAGCAATGCGAATCCCGAAGGGGGGCTGAGTTTTGGTTTGCGGATTGGGTAGAATGTGCGGAATTGAGTAAGTTCACATTAAATTGCTCCACCATCCCTAGTTGACGGGGCCTTGGGCTGAACACCTGTGGTGGCCCCCACCTCCTTTGGGGAACTCTGGCTGGTATTGCTGGTGGGCAAAAGTAGTAGCTGCCATCTATCCAAGCAGGCAGTTAAGGAGAAATGAGCCCACAGAGACAGGGGACTAGGACGTTAAGAACATAAACCATCAGAAGATCCCTGCTGGATCAGACCAAGGGTCCATCTAGTCCAGCACTCTGTTCACACAGTGGCCCACCAGCTACCCACACAAAACCCAGGATATGAGTGCAACAGCATCACCCTGCCCATGTTCCCCAGCAACTGGTTTGCAGAGGCCTACGACTGCCTCTGATAATTATAGGGAATATTAGTTCGTGGGAATTTTGACCACAGCTACCCTTAGGATCTCTATAGCCTACAGTGTGGTTTCCGGTGATTTCTTCCTTTTCGCTCCTCCCCTTCCTTCACTCCCTCTTTCTCTGACCTTCCTCTATTGCTGGGAGGACATGTGTTTCCTCTCATCCCTGCCTGTGTAATGGAACACAAAACAGACTGAGCAAACTTCTTTTTTTGAAACTTTATGCTGCACCTGCATTGTACATGCGAGAATATCTATGAGTAAAGCTGTTTTCATTCTTCCACTGGAGAAGGGTTTGGTCTCTGCTTTTATCGTGCTGAGATTGCCTGTGTGCACGTGGGACTGGTAAATGTTCATTCTGGTTTGCTCTCCCCACCCCTGTTAATTCCCTACCTAACAAGAAGCTTCATGACCAAATAACCCCATTTATACTGGAGGTAGCATCTTGCTGTCTGGATTAGTAGCCATCGGTAGCCAAAGGCCACAGCTAGACCTAAGGTTTATCCTGGGATCATCCAGGGTTCGCCCCTGCCTGAGCACTGGATCCCCTGTGTGTCACTAAGGCCGTAGCTAGACCTAAGGTTTATCCCAGGATTGTCCTGGGGTCAAATGTGTTCATCTAAGCGCTACACAGGGCATCCAGTGCTCAAGCAGGGATGAACCCGGGATGATCCTGGGATAAACCTTAGGTCTAGCTACGGCCCTAGATGAACAGGTTTGACCCCTGGACGATCCAGGGATAAACCTTAAGTCTAGCTATGGCCTTATCCTCCATGAAGGCACGGATTGGGGCTGATCTGTGTTGAAAGAGATAGATCCATCACCATCACATTGCACTTTCCCTTTGTGGAAGCAAGAGAGACTGGTCTTGTAGGCTACTTAGCTTGGTTGGTTACCAAGCAAAAACAACAACTGTGAACCCTTCGCGTAGAATAGGGCTGAATTCACTTTTGGAAAAGCTCTCAGGGCAGGAGGACGATTCGGGGGGGGGGGGGGGCAGCAAAGGAAAAAGGGGTGGGGCTAAAATTACAAAAACGCACCAACCTAGTGTAGCTTAGGGTGACCATATGAAAAGGAGGACAGGGATCCTATATCTTTAACAGTAAAGTGGAAAAGGGAATTTCAGTAGGTGTCATTAGTATATATGGGAAACCTGGTGAAATACCTCTGCATCACAATAGTTAAAGCTACACTAGCTATAGGAGAGTGGCCAGATACAAAAGAGGGCAGGGCTTCTGCAGCTTTAACTCTTGTGATGAAGAGGAAATTTCTCCCTCTTCAATTGGCACCTGTTGAAATTCCCTTTTCTACATTACTATTAAAGATACAGGAGCCCTGTCCTCTTTTTCATATGGTCACCCTAGTGTAGCTTAAAGCTTTGACTGCCAGGAATTAAGGCTTAGAGAAGGAAGACAACTTTTCAGGGTGGGGGAAAAGTCTACACAAAAGCCATAATGATCTGGGGAAATGAGGCGTGGCCATTTGAAGGGACCTCAGGAGACCAGGCTTGGATTTTCAGGAGCGTAGGATTTGGCCCAGAGGCTAAGGTTCCCGACATCTATTCTAGACACATCAAAACATCCCCATGAAGATACATACCTGGAGACAAAAAGGAAGCCACCTTGCTGCCTGGTTGGGGGTAGGGAGGAAGAAGTCTAAAGAACAGGTAAAGCACAGCAAGGAGACCTGCTTTGTGGATCCCTTGCTGTGTGAACAGAGTGCTGGACTAGATGGATCCCTGGTCTGATCCAGCAGGGCTCTTCTTAGGTTCTTATGACCTGATGGAAGTGTACAGAGTTATGCATGGTGTGGAGAAGGTGGCTAGGGAGACATTTTTCTCCCTCTCCCATAATATTAGAACCCAGTGGGATCATCCCATGAAGCTGATTGGTGGGAGATCCAGGAAAGATAAAAGGATGGTTTGAATGGCTTTAGAGCACCTTTTATCAGCTTAGGCTGATATACCAACTGCGCCCTTATCTGGACAGAGATAGCCTAGCTACAGTTCTCCATGCTCTGATAACCTCTCGTTTGGATTACTGCAATGCATTATATGTGGGGCTGCCTTTGAAAACGGTCCAGAAACTTCAACTGGTACAAAACAGGGCAGCACAGTTACTAACAGGGACTGGCTGATGAGACCACATTACGCCAGTCCTTTTCCAGCTTCATTGGCTGCCAGTCCAGGTCTGGGCCCGATTCGAAGTGCTGGTATTGACATTTAAAGCCCTAAACGGCTTGGGGCCAGGTTATCTGAAAGAACGCCTCCTCCCATAGGTACCTGCCTGGACCCTAAGGTCATCCTCAGGGGTCCTTCTCCGTGAGCCCCTGCCAAAGGAAGTGAGGCAGGTGGCTACCAGGAGGAGGGCCTTCTCTGCTGTGGCACCCCAGCTGTGGAATGAGCTCTCTAAGGAGGTTCGTTTGGCACCTACATTATATGCTTTTAGATGCCAGGTGAAGACCTTTTTATTCTCCCAGCACTTTAACAGTCTATAAATGAATTTTAACTCTGTGTTTTAAATTTGTAAATTTGCATTGCTGCTGTTTTTATCTGGTTGAGCTTTTATATTGTATTTTATAGTATGGTTTTATACTGTTGTTTTCTACTTTGGATGTTTTTAAGTTTTGTGAACCACCCAGAGAGCTCCGGCTATTGGGCGGTATAGAAATGTAATAAATAAATTTAAAAGGGGGTTGGATAAATTCCTTGAGGAGATAACTATCAATGGCTACTTGTCTTGATGGCTAGGTGCTACCGCCAGTATCAGACACAGTAAGCCTGTGTACACCAGTTGCTGGGGAACATGGGTGGGAGGGTGCTGTTGCTCCCATGTCCTGCTTGTGGGTTCCTTGTCGACGGCTGGTTGGCCACTGCAGGAACAGAATGCTGGACTAGATGGACCCTTGGCCTGATCCAGAAGGGCTCTTCTGATTTTAGATTTCCCCTATGAGCAAAATATGCCAGAAACATCCACGAACAGGAATCCTCGAGCCTGTGAATCAAGTGAACATCGGTTTCCTTTGATGAATGTGGAGCATCATTTCCTCGGGGAGGAACAAAGAGGAATGTTGAGCCCATTTAATTCACTTAGCCATTTTTAATGCTGCCCTCGCTGAGTTAGTTATCGACTTTCCGATGTCTGTAGCCACTTTTGCAAGCATCGCTAGGAATGTCTCCCTCTTTCCGTCTTCTTTTTGCGTCTGGAAGGGGAGTAGCTCTGTTCATCTGATGCAGCCAAAGCAATGAAGAGCGCCTTACAATACTGACAAAATGGTGTCCTTGTGAGCTTGCTTCCAGGGCTGTGGAAGAAGAGCTCTTTGGTCGCCTAGCAACACAGGACGAGCTCCCACCCACTTCTGGATTGGGGTTTGGGGCAGGGGGTTGGGTTGCCATCCCGGAGCCGAGGAAAGGCCAAGAGGGGGTCCCAGGTGGAATATGGCAACCCATGGAAGGTGGAGGGGGCTCCAACTCTCAGACAACTCAAATGGGCGGCCTTCTACCAGCCCGACTGTGAGGACTGGGGCACCCAGTGCTCCAAGTCCAGGCCAAGACCTTTCTTTCAGATACAGGCCCCAGAAGACGCTCCTCCACCCTGTCATCCTCCCTCCATTCCACACATTCTCAACTCAAAAGGGAAACAGCTGTGGGGGAGGGGGGATCATGTCCTCCCCCCGTCCTTTGTGGCTTCCTTTTCTAGACTTGAGGAATAACCAGACATCCGAAGTTCAACTTCCTCTCTCCGCCGGGGCTCCGTCTCGGAATACCGCAGAGGCTTTCCTCCCCTGGAACCTGCTAGAGGGGCTGCTCCCCAATCCTGCGACTACAGCGGCCAGAATCGCAGGGCGAAACTGTGGGGCACGGGCTTTGGTTTCTTTTGTTTGTGAACCGCCCAGAGAGCTTCGGCTATTGGGCGGTATAAAAATGTAATAAATAAATAAATAAATAAATAATAAAAATAAGCTCAACCTTCCTTGTTCAACCTTCTCCAACCTGGTGGTTTTCAAATGCACAGGACTGCAACACCCATCATCCCCCAGCCAGCATCGGAAGGGAGCATGGCCAACTGGGCAGCCCTGGATCAAGACCCTGGGTGGGGTGGATTCCTCTCCCCCCCCCAGGTTTGAGGTTCTTACTCCTGCTCTATAAGTCTCCTCAGAAGTAAGTCCCATGAACCTCAATGGGACTTACTCCCAGGTAAATGTGTGGAAGATTGCAGCCTTAGGCTCAGGGTACTACTAGGGTGTGTGTGTGTCCAGGGCTACATGCAAAAAGACAAGTTATGTCCTTAAGGGCACAATCTTACGCATGTTTAAACAGAAAAAAGCCCTATTTTTTCTGTCTAAACATTCATAGGAGCATAGGTGCACGCAGCACATTTCATTAGGGTGTGCACCCGTGGATCCCTACTCAGTGGCCCCCTCAATTTGGTACTTATTGCTTGAGACATTAGGGTGTGCCTGGGCACATCCAGCACATCCCTTACGCACGCCTAAGCATAGGAGCGCACCCTGATGTATCGAATGCTACACATGCTTACTACGACGCATGTGCCATGGAACTCAGTGAAACTTACTTCTGAATAAACATGTGCAGGATGGGGATGCTCGTCCTCATGTCCCCATGTGCGTGGGGGCGTTTGCTTGCTTGTCTTTCATTGAGTTTGCCCCCCACTCTTGTGATTCTTGCAGACTGCCCCCCTTTCCCCCGCCAAACTGCTTAAGCAAAATGCGCTACGCGTTCCAAAACTCTATCCAAACACTGCATAATGGATGCAGATGGTGTGTACTTTGTAAATGATTTATAGGTACACATGTATGCCATTCATTTATAAAATGCCAGTTATCCACTTCCAAACTCATCAGGCGAACCTCGATGAAATATGCAAAGGGACAAGTGGTGTGAAGTGGTGGGTGGGGTGGGAAGTCTACGCCACGGGCACATCCATGCACAGGAGGGATGCCTCACACGATATAGAATGCCACTGCCATGCTAGCAAGCCGCATCAATGTTTCTGCTCAGGCCTAGCCAAGTTCGTGGATGAAAGAAGAGTCGGGGAGAGAGAACCAGGTCTTCCTCGTTTTTGTTTCCTTTAAGTCTGCTAAAAATTCTAAAGTGATCATCAAAGCAGCCCTTGCAAGACCTTAGCTGCTTTACAAAATAGCCTACTGGAAACCTGAGGTGCTGGGTAGCTCAGAGAAGCCCTCCACTTACATTCCAATAAGCAGAACAAACCAGACCTAGGGGCAGTATCCAATGATAAGTCTTAAGTAAACTAGACCCATTCACTTCAATGCATCTCCTCTGTGTAGGAGTACCATTGGATACTGCCCCAAGATAAGAATGGACAGAAATAGAATACAGTCAAAAAACTGGGGGGTGGGGAATAAGACTGCAATCTTGTGCACATTTACTCGGGAGTATGCACAATGAACTTATCAGGACTTTCTTCTGAGTAAGCATACACTGGATCTGGCTGCACGTTTTTATTCGTCTTTTAAAGCTGCAATCCTCTACCGACTTTCTTGGGAGTCAACCCCACGGAACTCACTGGGAGTTACTTCTTAGTATTATTATATATATTATTATATTTATTTGTATCCTGCCTTTTGCCCAATACTGGGCCTCAAGGCGGTCTTACAATGTTTAAAACATACATTGTAAAACCTAGGAAAAGAAATGTTAAAAAAAAAAAGTTTAACATACACAACAACATTATAAGTCATTAACTGTTGTAAACCGCCCGAGAGCTTCGGCTATGGGGCTATGGGGCGGTATATAAATGCAATAAAATAAATAAATAAATAAATAAATAAATAACAAATTACTCTCCAAAGACCTGCTGGAACAAACAGGTTTTAGCCTGCTTCCAAAAGCCCATCAAGGAGGGAGCCAGTCTAGTTTCCCCGGGAAGAGAGTTCCAGAGCACTGGAGCAGCCACCGAGAAGGCCCTGCCCCATGTTCCCACCAAACGCGCCTGTGAAGATGGTGGGACTGAAAGAAGGGCTTCTCCAGAAGATCTCAAAGCACGGGCAGGCTCATAAGAGAGAATACAGAGACTTGCATAGGATTGCACTGTAAAACTCAGATGTATAAAGCACCCCCAAAGTTGCTTTTGCTTCTGGGTAGTCACCTCCAGCAGCAAATCGTGGGTGCAGAAGGCAAGCCATTTTGACCTGGAGGGCCCAATCCCCCAGGTCGTTCTCTTGCATAGCTCCTGCACAATTTCCGATGAGCTTCTTGCAGGAGAATTGTCCGTTGGAGCGTGCCCTGAGTTAATTGGTGGAAGGGAGCGAGGGGTTGCATTTCCTGCCTCAGGTTTCAGAACGCTTGCCCCTGGCATGTTGGAGTGGTTCCACAATATGCATCCAATGTATATTAACTCTGGCAGGCGTGCAAAATCCCATCCTTCTGGAGGTCTGCAGATGGCCACTCCCCCTTCCCTCAGCTCCTCCCCTTTCCCCAACCACTGATCCTGGCTTTTGCACAGTCCAGTTAAGACAGGCGACTTTCAGACAGTGCTGTAGTGGAGCCAGGACTACTAGAGTCAAAGCCTCGAGTCTTTTTGATTAGCTGGAGTCCTCATCTGCCAC
Source organism: Elgaria multicarinata webbii (assembly GCF_023053635.1). NCBI lineage: Eukaryota > Metazoa > Chordata > Lepidosauria > Squamata > Anguidae > Elgaria > Elgaria multicarinata. The sequence continues at coordinate 18,299,595 of NC_086188.1, read as the reverse complement.
CATCCTGCATTGAGCAGGGGGTTGGACTTGATGGCCTTAGAGGCCCCTTCCAGCTCTACTACTCTATGATTCTATCTCTGCTCGTAGACTTCTTTGTTCCCTCGGAGCATTTGTTCCCTTTGCAATCCTCACAATCGCTGGAGGAAAATGGATTTTTTTCTCAGCAACAAGATATTGTTCCGAGCTATCCCTGTTGCAATGCAAAGCGTTTTGGGGTGGCTCAGTCTCAAATAGCAATTAAGAGCCATTAGCTTTACAAAAGACGTGCTTCTGGCAGAGATGAAAACAGCCAGAAGTGTTTTGCTGACTTTGAGATTTTTTCCCCCTTTTCCTTTGGTGCCAAGAAAAGAAACTCCTGGAAATTCTTGGGTTGGTTGTCTTATGTGTCTTAGAAAGAAACCTCTCGGGCAAGCACTTGAGTCATTGCTGACTCCTAGAGGGACGCCTGCTTTCGCTGACGTTTTCTCGGCAGACTTTGTAGTGGGGTGGTTTGCCATTGCCTTCCCCAGTCGCAGTTACCTTTCCCCCAGCTAGCTGGGCACTCCTTTTACCAACCTCGGAAGGATGGAAGGCTGAGTCGACCTGAGCTGGCTGCCTGAGAACCAGCTTCTGCTGGCTCAGGCCGCCGTGGGGAGAGTTTCGGCTGCAATAACTGCCGCTTACCGCTCTGTGCCACACGAGGCGCCTCTTAGGTAACATATTATCATAGAATCATAGAATAGTTGAGCTGGAAGGGGCCTCTAAGCCCATCGAATCCAACCCCCTGCTCAATGCAGGAATCCACCCTAAAGCATCCCCGACAGATGGCTGCCCAGCTGCCTCTTGAAGACTTCAAGGTGTTTCAGGGGCTTCGAAACAGCCTCCGAGGCGAATCAGGGGGACCATGCACAGCCCTAAAAAAGAATGAATGGCTCAGTTGCTCAAGATGTTTCCTCAATGGGGGCTGATCCCTAGAAAGAGGCTTTCTTTCATTAACATTTGTGGCTGGTGGCTGCTAGCTACCGCACGCTTCCCGCCTGCTTAAGTGTGTGCATGTGTGTGGGGGGCAGGGCCGGTGCCAGACTATTTTGCACCCTACGCAAGGCAAGCTACTTGAACCCCCCCAAATTGCGTGGAAGTCCAAATGTGTGTGCCGAGTGGAGAGCTGGGACTGGCTCACTTCGATTTGGGACCGAGCCGTCTGGACTCACCGGGACTTACTTCCGTGCGAACACAAGCCGCTATGCAGCCTGGCGTCCCGATCCCCACCGCACGTTTACTCGGGGGAATAAGGCTTCCGAGTAAGGAGGCATAGGCGGATCGGGCCGCACTGGTGCCTCCCGGTGCAACGCTTTCTCGGATGCAAGTCCCGTTGATCCACGCACGCAGGATCGGGAAGCAGGAGAGTTTGCCTTGTGAGGAGTCCACAAGTCCCTGGCTTTTCTGGGGGAAGGGAGAGGGAGTCCCGCTTGCCCGCCTGCCTGGACATCGCGGCCTGATTGAGGAGAGAGTCAAGGCGACCTGGTGCCCTTTCCTCGGGAGTAAGGCAGAGGCTGGCTTGAGCCACGGTCGAGCTCGCCACGTGCTTTTTCTTCTTCTGGCAGTGGCGGCCTCCCGGCTCTGGGAGGGCGGCTTCTGGGTGGCTAGAGCGGCTGTAGGAGGGCGGCTTCCGGGTGCCTAGAGTGGCTCTTGGAGGCCGGCTTCCGGGTGGAAGTCCGAACGTGGAGCCCCACCCCACCCCACCCCAGCATCCCTGGCTTTGCTTCGGCTGGGGCGCCATCTCACCCACCCAGGCCGGCCCAGCTCTCAGCCAACAACGCGCGTGAGTGCTGCGCGGTGCAGCGCCCCTCTTAGCTTGGCACTCTAGGCCTTGTGAGTGCCTCTATGGTAGCACCAGCCCTGTGGGGGGGGGGGTGGCTGCAGAGAAATGGCTTGTCGCTGAAATATAGCCAGAAAAGGAGACAGAAGTCTCAACGCTTACAGCTGGATGACAACCTTTTGATGGTGGATGGCGAATGAATGCTAATACATGCTGCTTACTCTAGGGAGGACTGCCGGTGCTGTAAAGACCAGATCTGTCAATTGCTCCCGTCTATCTTCACTCAGTGGATGCATTTGCAAAGAGAGATATAAAAAGGATTTATGTCAACATGTTGCAGTGTTGCTTCACTCCTTAAGAAGAGTGATCCTGATGAGGACACCAGCCAGCCAGGACAACCCCCTCCCCCATTCCACTCCCAGTTTACCATGTTCCTTTTCCAAGGGACATCCAATGTTCTGGGGCTACTGAGCATCCTCAGTCCTTGTTATGCTAGAATTTTCACCCCCTTATGTGCTGCAGCCAGGAAATCAGAAGACGTTTACTTCTTGGGAGGAGAGCAAAGACAAATCTCGATAAAATAGTTAAGAGCAGAGACACCACACTGACAACAAAGGTCCGCATAGTTAAAGCAATGGTATTCCCCGTAGTAACCTATGGCTGCGAGAGCCGGACCATAAGGAAAGCTGAGCGAAGGAAGATAGATGCTTTTGAACTGTGGTGTTGGAGGAAAATCCTGAGAGTGCCTTGGACTGCAAGAAGATCCAACCAGTCCATACTCCAGGAAATAAAGCCAGACTGCTCACTTGAGGGAATGGTATTAAAGGCAAAACTGAAGTACTTTGGCCACATAATGAGAAGACAGGATACCCTGGAGAAGAGACTGATGCTAGGGAAAGTGGAAGGCAAAAGGAAGAGGGGCCGACCAAGGGCAAGATGGATGGATGATATTCTGGAGGTGACGGACTTGACCTTGGGGGAGCTGGGGGTGGCGACGGCCGACAGAAAGCTCTGGCGTGGGCTGGTCCATGAAGTCACGAAGAGTCGGAAGCAACTGAACGAATAAACAACAATGTGCTGCTGCTGCTGGTTGTTCCTGCTGTTTACAAAATTGTTTCGTACTTCATGCAAACCTTGAAGCTGCCCCAAGCGTCTCGATACCGTCTTGTTTCTCAGCAGCGCCCTTGTGGCTACAGAACCGTCTGCACGCACCATCTGAGATAAGTATTGGAAGGAACGATTTACAGAAGCCTCCAGGGCTGTGCACTTTCAAAGACCCTTATCCCATCAAGGGCTGCTTCCAGAACTGTCTACCGCTCGCAGGAATGGGGAACTGCAAAACGGCAGCCTTGGTCTCTTATTTGCTTTGTGTTGTGTTCAGTAGGACTGATGCAGCCGCAAAGACATCAATCTAATCCTTAGTACATGGATTGTACAGTTTTTTTATTTTTCAGGGGCCATTTTATCAGGAGCAACCAGCATGTTTGGAGTGAAAAGCACACTAGATCTCACGTGCTTTAATTCCTGTATTCTGTCTGATTGCCAGGAAATTTAGAGGCACTTTCCTTCTCTCTCTGTCTCTCTCTCTTTGTCTTTCTCGCTCTCTGTCTCTCTCCCCCTTCTCTCCTCCTGCCCCTCTTCCTTCGGTGCGCTCCTGATTAATTTGTGTACTTACCGCGCAAGCCCAAGTATGAGCAAAGGGCTGGCATAACAAATGAATGGTGGGAATTTGTGCAGGGGAACACTTCCTTACGGTACTGACAATTAGCCCCTAACTAGACGTAATTGGACATGACATTAGGTACCTCTGGCGAGGCGCACATTCGAAGACTCGCAAATGAGGGAGAGGTGGGAGAAACGGTCGCCACACGTAGCCACAGAGAAACCGAACAGACAAAATACAGCAATAGGCAGGGAGAGACGCGTTGTGTGATCTGCGTTCAGCTTGCCAACGGATAAAGGAATTCTCAGCTTACTGGTCAATCAGTGAATCAATTTGCATATTATTTATTTATTTATTACATTTATATCCCACCTTTTTTCCTCCAAGGGACCCAAGGCAGCGTACGTAATCCTCCTCCTCTCCTTTTTATCCTCACAACAACCTTGTAAGGTAGGTTGGGCTGAGAGTCTGTGACTGGCCCAAAGTCACCCAGTGGGTTTCCATGGCTGAGTGGGGACTAGAACCCGGATCTCCCGATGCCCAGTCCAACTTCTTAGCCACTAAACCACAAATCTGCTAGGATTTTAAAGGGGGCCCACATGGGTAGAGATGCCAGCACCCCCCCAAAACAACAACAACAACAACTTGGCTCTGGGTCTTGAATACAAATTTGGGGAGCTTGTAATAGTTGCTGTGTGAGCCAGTTGAGTGGAGGTTAAAGGGAATGGTGAAAGGGTTTGGAGGATCAGGATGGGTGCAGTGGGTAGGAATATAGGATAAATCCAAAACAGAATTAAATGGGTTTAGATTTCTATGAATTCAGCCGGTGGATTATGCAGCGGACCAGCTTTTCCCGAGTTGCATGGATTCCACAAACTTGCAGACCAGTTATTTTGCTTTCCAGATGTTTATGCAAATTTAATTGCAGAAAAATATGTAAAATAAAAAACCGCATTTTTCAGAAATGTGCATTTCCCCCATAGGCTCAAGCATAAAATGTGCATGGGGGTTGAGCCGTGGGGAGATTTGTGCATTTTCGCAAGTGCGAATGTGCATGAATGCGAATTTGCGCAAATTAGAAAAAATAGACGGAAATCTGATGCTGTCAATGAGCAGATGGTGGAACAAAATGCGCTTGTCAGCCTTCAAAATGCAGACAGAATTGATTTTACAGAATCTTGTCGTAGGCTAGGCCAAATTCAGATTGGCTCCCTGATTGGCTCTGCTAATTTCCAAGCCAATCTGACATGGGCCCTGGATGGCACACCCAGTTCTACTCATCGGGGAGCCCTTTGACCTGGAAGAGGTAACGCATCCAATGGAGGAATTATCTTGGGTTGCTCTTGACCGCCCTTGGTGCTCTAAGGGAATAGCAGTATTGTTGGGACATCAGCAAATGCCTTTTCCAATTACTAAAGGAAGCAAAATAGCTTAATATATAATTAGTCAAAAATGGACAATCATAGTTAAAAGGAAAAGTCATCTTTAATTCCATGACCTTTTACATTAACTGTCCAGATCCATTCCCTCTTGCATTAACTCACTGGGTATGAAACAGTCACAAGAAATAACGAAGTGTGCCCTTAACTGTCAGTGACATCAGTTGCAGGTACCCAATGGAGTCTGGTGGACTCCCCTGTATCCACACACACACACGGACCCAGCAGGGCGTCTGCAGTGTGTTCCCGGACCCAGACTCCGAGACCCTGCGGGATCTACATAGCCCTTGGCAACTGTCCGCCTTCTCCCCGAAATTACTCACCCCCTCGTTGCATAAATGGGGCCTTTGCAGCTGCCATTTACGTAACAGGGAGAAATGCGCAATTTCCCTACTCTCCATTGTTGCGCCCAGGGCAGGCTCTGGAAACTGCGCATTTCACCTGTTGCATAAGTGGCGGCCGTAAAAGGCCCCATTTTACGTAACGGGGGAAATGAGTAATTTCCGAGAGAGGGGCGGAGCTTGGCAGCCTGAGCGATGGCGGGTTTCTTCTGAGGCTCTGAACGGCGCTTGCCGGAAAAGGCAATTATCTCTCTTTTAATGGGCATGAATCTTTGAGCAACTGACAGAAAATGATTATAAAACCAACAGGAGCCGGGAAAGTGGAGAGATTTGGAGAAGGGAGGTGAGATGAACTATGATTAATGCAATGTCTGTCTAAACGGCAACTCTATGAAAAGTGAAAGTAAACGTTGACTGACGCAGTTTAAAAAGAAGGAATTTATGTTTGCTGGACATTGATCTGTGATATAACCTCTCATCTTTATCTCACATGGGAACGATTGGAATGCTGGCTTTCTAAGGTTAAAGTGGTTGACTGGATTTATTGGCGTGGCGAGAAGGGGGGTGAAGGGGTGAAAAAAGCTGCATTTGGCATTCGGTGAGGGAGATGTGGGATGTGAGAGACTTTGAGTGATTAAATCTGATCCCCTCTAGTGAATGCTGTTGTGAACTGGATTTTTCCCCCCTCCTCGTGAAGAAGGAGCTGTGAGTGCTATATAATAGAGAAACCAGCATAAGTTGTTAAGGAAGAGAGTTGGACTCTAAGATTTATGCCCTACCCAGAAGGGACCCATGCCCAACGTTAAAAAAAAGATCAAAAGTTGGGAAAAGCTTAATAAACAAAAAAAGAAACCTTCAAATCATAATTTGGCTTACCTCTCCTTCCTGGGAAGTACAGCCCCTGGAGTTGAACAGGAAGAGGAAGATATAGACCCAGTCTCTTTGGATACAATACCAAATAAAGAAGGAAACATGGCAGAAGGGGGGAAAGAAAGTGGTAGTAACCCTCCCTCTTTAATGGAAATCAAGGCTATTATAGCAGAAAATAACATGATTATTTTTAAAAAAATGGATCAGCAAATGAGTGAATTCAGAAAACAAATGCGTACTATTATGGATAAAACGATGGAAAATTCGGATAAGATCAAAAGGATAGAGGCTAAAGTGGATCTGGACCAGAAGAAACAAGAGGCTTTCGAAAAATCAACTAATATACAATTTAAAGAATGGGAATTGCGTTTGATCGCCTTGGAAGATCAATCTCGTAGATCTTCGCTTCGAATAAAGCAGCTGAAGGAGACGCAAGGAGAAGATCTTAGAGAAATTATCGTGAACTGGTTCAAGGAGCTGACGCCTGACATTCTAATAGATGGATCGGATCTGGACCGAGTCCACCGTGTGGGGGGGAAAAACTACAAAGGGACTAGAGACATATTGGTGAAATTTGGCAACTATTACAAAAAAGAGCAAATTATGAAAGAATTGAGATCTAAGGTTCAGATACAGTGTAAAGGCAAACCAGTGCAAATTTACAATGATCTTTCTCAACGCACATTAAATTGGAGACGTAGTCTTAAACCAATAACGGAAACATTAATGAAGAATAAAATTCCTTATGCATGGGGTTACCCGGTTTTCTTAAGATTTACATATGGGAGGAGGGAATACAGAGTAACCTCATTGGATCAAGGTAAAGATTTGCTGAAGAGGCTGGGTCTGGATGGGGAAGCAGATGGGGCTGGAGTGGGTGGGGGAGGGAATGAGGCTGGGACATCTGGAGAGTAAGAGAATTGTTAATTATGTTGGAGATAATTGCAAATAAAAATGCTAATATAGAGACCTGCCGGCCAGGCACAGCACTGCCTCCCCCCTCCCCCTTTAAAGTAGATGGCTGGAGTATTAGACTCACGGGGATATGGGGGGGGGATTAGAGTGGGGGGGTGGGGAGGGGGGGAAGGTAGGGGAGGAGGGATCGGGGTAGGAGGGTGTGGGTTTTATGTATGGAGTTTGTGTTTTTATGTAAGCAAGTTTGAATTGCTGAGCACAAGGGATCGGAAGAGATTTCAAAAGGGTGATTATGGATAAAAAGATAAAGGTATCAACACTCAATGTTAAAGGTTTAGGGGCAGTCGTGAAAAGGAAGAGAATAGAACAAATGCTAAATAAAGAGGGATCAGATATTATAATGATCCAAGAGACACACCAAGGCTCCGAGAATTCGAATATGATAAAATTAAAGTGGTTAGCCTATTATGAAAAATCATTAGGGACATCAAAAAAAAATGGAGTGGCCACTTTGATTTCAAAAAAAAGTGGGTTTATATTAGAAGAGGTAAAAAAGGATGATAAGGGTAGATATCTTATGTTAAAAGGTAAAATTGAGGGAAAGGTTTATACTTTGATTAATGTTTATGCCCCAAATGAGAGGCATAGAGAATTTTTTATAAAGCTGTTCAAAGAAATAGAAGAATTTAAGGAGGGGTGTGCATTATTAGCTGGGGATTTTAATATGGTTATGGATAATAAAAGGGACAGGTCAAATCCCACTAATGCTGAAAAGAGGAACAATATGACTATATTGAATAAATTAGTAAAAGAAAATGATTATTTAGATTCGTGGCGCTTACTTTACGGGAATAGGCCTGGATTTTCATACTTTTCCCCAGTTCATCATACATACTCCAGGATAGATTATATATTTGTTTCAAAAGACTTTGCAACGAGGATTTGTAAAATGGAAATGGGGGTAATAAAAGTAACCGATCATGCCTTGTTAAGTTTAGAATTTACAGTTAAGAAAGATTATAAAGAGGCATATAGATGGAAGTTGAACACAAAGATATTGAAATACAATAAAATAGTAGATAAAATTCGGAAGGAACTGTCGGAGGCATGGGAAATTAATGAAAAAGGAGGAACAGCTGGGTCAGTCATTTGGGACACCATGAAGGCTGTAGCAAGAGGAATCTGTATTAGAGAAACATGTAGTTTAAAAAGACAACAACGTGCAGAACAGGAAAAGTTAGAGATAGAAATTAAAAACTTGGAGGAAAGATATTGGCGAAGTAAAGATAAATATAAATTAGTGGAAATACAAGCTAAGAAGAAACAATTAGAAAACTTAAATATAGAAGAGATTCAAAAGAATTTAATGTATATGAAAAGGGAATATTTTGAAAACAGTGATAAGAACTCGAGGTTGCTTGCCAAGCTCACACAAAAAGAAAAAGGGAGGAATGGGATAGAAACGTTGAAAGATAGTCGAGGGAATTATTGTCATGCAATGAAAGCTAAAATAAAAATTTTTCAGGAATTTTATCAGGAATTGTACAAGGGTAAAGAAATTCAACAAGAAAAGGTGGAGGAGTATATTGGAAGGTTTATAAAGAAGGAAATAAAATCAGAATATAAGGAGTTAATGGAGTCAGTAATAACTCAAAGAGAAGTTGAAGAAGTTATTGATAAGTTAAAAGTGGGTAAATCACCAGGAGCAGATGGTTTGGGTCCAGAATATTATAAGGTCTTCAAAGATTGTTTAGTTCCAAAATTAATGGAACTTTATAATAGGATATTATCAGGAGAGAAGATACCTGAATCATGGGAACATTCAGTGATAATTCTGATCCCAAAACCAGATAAAGATTTGACTAATCCTGATTCTTATAGACCTATTTCTTTAATAAATCAGGATGCTAAAATTTTTACATCTATTATGGCCAAACGATTAAATAAATTTTTGGCAGAATATATAGGAGCAGATCAATGTGGGTTTGTGGTAGGAAGACATATGCATAATTTAGTGGGTAGAGTTTTAAATGTAATAAATGTAATAAAAAAAGCAAATATTAAGGCAGGTATTATGGCATTAGATATTTTTAAAGCTTTTGATTGTGTGAGCTGGCAGGCACTAAAGAGTATTATAGATAAATTGGGATTTGGAAATAAATTTAAAAATGTAATAGAACAGTTATATTCCCAAAATACGGCGGTAGTGGTGGTAAATGACGGACTTACTGAAAAGATACGACTAGCCAGAGGAACAAGACAAGGATGTCCGCTCTCGCCGGTCCTTTTTGTAATGGTTATGGAAGTTTTGGCGAAGGCACTAAGGGAGGATAAAGAATTAGAAGGAATTGGAGAGGTAAGGGAGATAAAGCTAAACATGTTTGCGGATGATACTTTATTGACCATTAAGAATCCATTAAGAAAATTAGAAAGAATTAAATATCAGTTGAGGGAATTTGAGGAAATTACAGGGTTAAAAATAAATTGGTCTAAATCAGAGATGATGTTGTTTAACTATACTAAGAAGGAAGAAAAGGATTGGGAATTTAAGGGGATGGAATTGAAAGTTAAGAATGAGATTAAATACTTGGGAATTAAAATTACAAAAAATCTAGAGAATTTAGAAAGGGAAAATTTAACGAGGTTAAAGAAGGAGGTATTAGAGAAATTGGAGAAATATAAAAGATTAAATTTATCTTGGTTTGGGAGAATAGCTTTGATAAAAATGAAGATACTAGCTAAAATTAATTTCGTATTTAGGATGCTACCTATAAAAATATCAGAAACCGAGATAAAAAGTTGGCAAAATATTATTAATAAATATTGTAATGGAGAAAAGAGAGCAAGAGTGAATAAAAATAATTGGTACCTAAGCCAAAAAAAGGGGGGAATGGGTCTCCCAAACATAAAATTATACTACGTAGCAAATAGATTAAGACATGTTGTAGAAGCAATTATGGGAGTAGGAGATTTATACTGGATGGAAGAAAAAATCATAAGTAAGGTAGAGATGAATCTGGAGAATGTTTTTTTTAAAGATGGAGGAAGAAAATGGGTTGGAAGTATAGATAATCCACTCCTGAGGACTCAATGGGAAATTTGGAGCAAATTTAAAGGGAAGCTGCTTCCGAGCAACTCTCCCTTAGCACCGATAATAATGTTAAAGAATTTCCCAGAGGATCTAAAGGGTAGATTATGTAAAATATTAAAAGAGAAAAATAAAATAAAATTAAAGGATTGGGTAAGAGATATTAAAACAAGAGAAGATATGGAAAATTTGTTAAAGGAGAAGAAGCTATCTTGGCTAGAATATGGTCAATTAGAACAATGGAATAAAAAGTGGATTAAAGATAATAGAATGTGCAGAAAGATGACGAGGTTTGAAGAATTAGTAGTAAGTAAGGAGAAAGGAAAAGGAGGTAGTATAGTTTCAAAAGGGTTAATGAGTGAAATATATAAAATATTGTTAGAGAAGGAGTTTAGAGAGAATACAGAGAAAGTGATTTGGGAATCAGATTTGAAGATACAAATAGGGCGACAGAGCTGGGAGGGACTATGGAAACAAAGAGTGTTGAGAAGTTTATCAGTAAGAATAAAGGAGAATTATTTTAAAATTTTATGGAGGTGGTACCTAACCCCGGTTAGATTGAATAAGATAAGTGATCAACATTCAGCAAATTGTTGGAGAGGATGTGGGGAAAAAGGAACGTATTTACATATGTGGTGGCAATGCAAATATGTACAAAGATTATGGAAGATGGTGTTCTCAGAAATTGAAGAAATAGTGGGAATGAAAATAGAACAAACACCAAAAATAGCATTGCTGTCACTATTTGAAGATATAAAGTGTGGAAAAGGAACTATAGAGCTGATATCGAGTTTGTTGGTTGCAGCACGATTGATGATAGCTAGGAACTGGAAGATCCAAGGGGAATATTCTATTGAGGAGTGGTATAAAGTAGTATGGGATATAGCCATTAATGATAAACTGACATGTAATATTAAGTGGAGAAAAGGCGTAACTAAAATAAATGAGTTCGAAGGAATTTGGAAACAGTTCCTAGTGTTCGTGTTTACTAAGGGAAATGGGAAACCACCATCAGAAGAAACGATTAGATTTTGGATTCAAGAATGATCCCGAGGTGGGGGGTGCACTTTTATGTTAAGAATGAAAATGTTGTAGTGTGATAAGGCATATGTAATAGTTTTTGATATTTGTACTCAACAATTATTCAATATGTATGAAGCAGATATTTGATGTATTTCTTTTTCTTATTGTGTTTGTTTCAATTATATTTTGGAAATGTTCATTTATGTTTATATAGTGTTGAAAATGAATAAAAATTATTAAAAAAAAAAAAAGTAATTTCCGAGAGAGAGCAGGCGGCTGCCGAATGTTCGTCAGGCCAAGCTGAGCCTCAAAAGAAGCTCGCGGGGCCCAACGAGCAGGAGCGGGTGGCAGCAGGGCAAATATCCAATGAATCAGACACGGTTGTGTTCACCCATCCCTAGAGTATCTGCGTTGATCCATGTGTGTGTGTGTGTATATAACACACACACACACACACACACACAGAAGCAGCAGCAGCAGTACATAGCATAATATCTGATTTATTAGGGTCAGCTGACAGTCATAAAACAGTGAGTTGGCAAAGGACAATCTGGTAGTTCCCATGTTGGACTTTGCACTTCAAAGACCTGAGATTACCTGAGACAGGTAATGAGAGAGACTTCGGGCCTTGCTAGACCATGCCGGATAAGCCGGCAGGGAGGTGGGGCGACCGCACGCTAACTTTAGCGCGCGCCGCCCCGCCTCCTACACGCACGACGCGCAGGGACTCCGGAAGCCCTGTAGCGTCGGCCATTTTTGTTGTTGTTAAAGGGGCCATGTGCGCCCCGAAGCCGCCGGACAAGGTAAGTGCCTTTTTTAAAAAATTAAGCCCCCCCACTGCTGATCCCCCCCTGCCATCCCCGATGCCTCCCTGCCCACTCTTTCCCCGCCCGCCCGCCCTCTCCCCAATGCCATGCCCGTGCCGCCCTCCTTCTCCCCGATGCCATGCCGGTGCTGCCCGCCCTCCCTCTCCCCGATGCCATGCCCGTGCTGCCCTCCCTCTTCCCTATGCCATGCCAGTGCCCGTCCTCCCTCACCCCGATGCCATGCCCGTGCCACCCTCCCTCCCTCTCCCTGATGCCATGCCGGTGCCGCCCTCCCTCCCTCTCCCCGATGCCATCCCGGTGCCCGGCCTTCTACCCCCCCCCTCTCCTGCCAGGTCTGGCCTCCCCCCCCCTGGCCCGATGGGCACAGCGCTCGTATGAGCACGGTGCCCAGTCCGTGGCTTTTCCCGGCTATTAAGCGAGTAGCAGCAAAAAGCCACGGACCTTGCTAGACATTCCGCAGCCCCGGCCTGAGGCCGGGGCTGCGGAAAAGGCGCGCCATAAGCAAATTCGCTTATGGCGCGTTAAGGGAGGTTTCAGCGCGGCCTGACCCCGGATTCCCCTGTGTGTCATCTGGACGCACAGCAGGGAAACCGGGCCTCACAGTGCGCTAAGGCCTCGTCTAGCAAGGCCCATAATATCAACTCAGCAACTGAGCCTTGTGGGTCCCTGGGTGCTAGCTCCTCCCTCGCCCCCTCATCCCCTCTTGCCCCCCCCGACCCAGAGCTGCTATGGCTGGGACTTACCCGCTCACTTGCTGTCACTGCGCTGCTGCTGTAACTGCATTGCTGCCACCACATCGCCCCATGTCTTCCGCCATTGCCTCATCACCACCATGACCAGGAAATGCGGCGTCCTCCTGAGAGCCAGGCTGCGATTTCAAGATCTCGCAGGGACTCTGTTTTAGTACATCTAAGGCCGCAAAGTATGGTGGCCACAAAGGGCCGTTTTCTCTTTTCTCCCGCCGTAGTTTATTTATTTATTTATTTATTACATTTCTATACCGCCCAATAGCCGGAGCTCTCTGGGCGGTTCACAAAAATTAAAACCATTCATAATATAAAACAACAGTATAAAACCATAATATAAAATACAATAAAAAAGCTCAACCAGATAAAAACAGCAGCAATGCAAAATTACAAATTTAAAACACCATGTTAAAATGTATTTATAGATTGTTAAAATGTTGGGAGAATAAAAAGGTCTTCACCTGGCGTCTAAAAGCATATAATGTAGGTGCCGAGCGAACCTCCTTAGGGAGCTCATTCCACAGCCGGGGTGCCACAGCAGAGAAGGCCCTCCTCCTGGTAGCCACCTGCCTCACTTCCTTTGGCAGGGGCTCACGGAGAAGGACCCCTGAGGATGACCTTAGGGTCCGGGCAGGTACATATGGGAGGAGGCGTTCCTTCAGATAACCTGGCCCCAAGCTGTTTAGGGCTTTAAATGTTAATACAAGCACTTTGAATCGGGCCCGGACCTGGACTGGCAGCCAATGAAGCTGGAAAAGGACTGGTGTAATGTGGTCTCGTCAGCCAGTCCCTGTTAGTAAGCGTGCTGCCCTGTTTTGTCCCAGTTGAAGTTTCCGGACCGTTTTCAAAGGCAGACCCACGTATAACGCATTGCAGTAATCCAAACGAGAGGTTATCAGAGCATGGATAACTGTAGCTAGGCTATCTCTGTCCAGATAAGGGCACAGCTGGTATATCAGCCTAAGCTGGTAAAAGGTGCTCTTTGCCACTAAGTTCACCTGTGCCTCAAGTGACAGTTCTGGATCCAAGAGCACCCCCAAAGTTGGTAGCCCAGAGAACCCACGATATCTTGAAATCGCGGCCTGGCTCTCAGGAGGATGCTGTGTTTTCTTGGTCATGGCAGCGATGCGGTGGCGGCGGCAGCGATGCAGCGGAGGCGGCAGGTGAGCAGGGAGAGAGAGGTGAGTCCAGCACCATCCGAAGTGGCCCGAGGTGCGCCAAAGCTTCAGTACCATTCCGCTTTGGCCTGAGGCTGCCTTGGACCGCCCCAGAATCGACTCGGAACCGAGGCGATGCAGGCCGAATCAGCCTGCTTTGCCTCGGTTTTGAGGATTCGGGCCGAGGTGGTGCACAGCCCTAATTATTTGTCGCTTGCGTAGGACCAGGGCAAAATTAACTGCTTTTATATCTTGCTTTTGGTTGATCCTCGGGCCTCACCTGGTTGTACAGAATATATTAAGGGCACAATCCTGTTGATTGCACCCTTGATGATCGGAAGACCCTGAAGACAGAGGTTTCTGATCATCCAGTGCAGGGCAGGAGGCGATCTTTGCTCCCTATTCTCCTGCATTTTTTGTGATTTACCCCTTCTGGGGGTCTGGGTCTGTAGGATACTTGGAGAATTCAAGTGGGGGGCCATAGGGATACTCCCTTAGCAGTCTTTAAGATGCCATGACAATCTTCCATTGTTTTGCTACAGCAAACTAAAGGCAGTTCACATTTGAATAACAGCCTACATAATTCGTTTTCCTGAGACAAGACACCCAGATATCCCTTAGTATTTACACTCCAAATTTTGCAATGTGGTGTATGTAGTGATTAGGGTGTTGGACCGGGTTCTAGCCCTGCACCCTCAGCTATGATCATAGAATCATAGAATAGCAGAGTTGGAAGGGGCCTACAAGGCCATCGAGTCCAACCCCCTGCTCAACGCAAGAATCTACCCTAAAGAATCCCTGACAGATGGTTGTCCAGCTGCCTCTTGAAGGCCTCTAGTGTGGGAGAGCCCACGACCTCCCTAGGTAACTGGTTCCATTGTCGTACTGCTCTAACAGTCAGGAAGTTTTTCCTGATGTCCAGCCGGAATCTGGCTTCCTGTAACTTGGGCCACTCACGAACTCTCAGCCTAACCTACCTCACAGGGTTGTTGTGAGGATGAAACGGAGAGGGGGAGGATCACGTATGCTGCCTCGAGCAACTTGGAGGAAAGGCAGGATATAAATGTAACAAACAAAATGCTCCAATAACTAATGCATTGACATGCATACGTGTATGAAAGGTGCACACATTATTTGCTATGCAAATAATGTACAAAAATGGGGGAAATGCTGGCAAAAATGCACATTTTAGGCAAAACTATGAAAACACACACACCATGTATTAGAAGAAATGTATAAAAATGTGTATGGATTTCCATGCAGACTTTTTTTTTTTTGGTAAAGTAAACTGAGTTACGAGTGGGACAAAACGAATTTAAGAGTGGAAAAAATGAGAACGTGAAATTAGCCTAGCCACTAGTCCCGTCAAACGAATACAGTTATCTTGCCAGAAAGAAAAGGGTGTAGATTCAGTTGCAATCCTAAACACCAAGGGTGAATCCACCCCTCCTGGAGTCCAGTCTGGCCTTCCCGGGTTTCACAGATGTCCAAGCCCTTTCCCCTAATATCAGATTATTTGGTACTTTCCTCTTCCATTCCCAAAGCTTAAAATGCGTCACCTAAGCGTTAGACCAGCCTTCCTCAACCTGGGGCGCTCCAGATGTGTTGGACTACAACTCCCAGAATGCCCCAGCCAGATGGCTGGGGCATTCTGGGAGGTGCAGTCCAACACATCTGGAGCGCCCCAGGTTGAGGAAGGCTGCCTTAGACACTGGCAGCAAGAACTTGAACCTATCGGATGCTGGCATTCCTGCCCCTGCCCCTTTACCTTTGGCTCCGCCCACCCCCGGAATGCCCACCCCCGAGGGCTTCTCCGAAATGGAAAGCAGTTCCCCAGTGCTCCAGTGCACCCTTACTTGGAAGGAAGTCCCATTGGGCTCAGTGGGGCTTACCTCCGACTAGAATTGGTTTCCTCTGGCCATTGCATCCTGGTCGCTTTTCACTTTGCCTCGCCTCCCTCGGAACCTCCCGGCGCATGTCGGAACAGATCAGGTCTAAAGGGGACAGCTAGGAGCGGGCGGCTCTAATTCGATACTCTTTCCTTGTCCGTTTAAAAGGCAGCGGCCGCTTTACATGTGCTTGGGCCATGAATTATTCATGGGCCGGATTGCGGCTGGCCTATATTCCGGCAGCTCCGGAGACTCCAGCGGCGAAGGCTTTAGCTTCTGTCCCCTGCAAAAACCAGCCAAATGAGAGTTGGACTGGGGACGTCCGTCGCTGGGAAATCCAGCCCGTTTTGGGGCACGCCGGATTTCCGCAGTGCCCCCAATCCAGCTTGCATTCGCGAGCCGAGCCGTGGGATTTCCCGGAAACAGACATTTCCCGGAAACATTCCCGGAAACGGACATTTCCCGGAAACAGACATTTGCGCAAACCGTGGGAGCAATTTGCGTAATTTGTGGTTACAATGTGTGCGAATTATGCGAATTCTAGCCGGAATGCCTATTTACTCAAAGTATTGAAAAGTTGGAAAATCCACCAGCTGGACCCTCCTGAGTTGGGCCTGCTGGCGGCGATCGGAACTGAGTCTAGGAGTGAGTGGGCGGGGGGGGGGGACATTGAAAGCTTGTTGAACTCTAAACTAGGGCTGTGCATGGACCCCCCCCAAACCGCTTCGTGGCCCGATCCGGAACTTCCGGATTCAGCCTGAACCGCTTTGGGTCGATCCCGTCCCCTGCGCCGCTCTGCGGAGCAAGATCCAGAGGGGCGGATTGAGATTTCGCCCCCCCTTCCCCACTTAGTTTCCTCTTTGGTGGACGGCAGAGGCAGGTAAGTAGGGAAGAGGGGCAAAATCAAAGCCAAATAAGCCCCCCTCCCCCCTTACCTGTGTCCGTCGTGGTCTGTGGTGGGCTTCAATTGAGGCCCCGGCTTGAAGCTGGAAGAGAAGTCCACGGGCTGGCCCTCAATTGAAGCCCGCGATGGACACAGGTAAGCCCCCCTCCCCCCTGCATCCTTACCTGGCTCCATCGCTGTCGCTGCATGGACTGTGGCTGCTGCGGCAGAGCCAGGTAAGCGAAAATCCCCCACCCCCTTACCTGGCTCCGTTGCAGTCCGCGGCCTGCTTCTGCTTTGAGGCCTGGCCATCAGTTGAAGCCCGCGATGGACCGCGATGGAGCCAGGTAAGCCCCCTCTCCCCTGCCCTCTTTCCTGGCTCTGCCTCAGTCGCCGCATGGACAGCAGTGGCGGTGGTGGAGCCGGATGAGTCCCCCTCCCCACCACTTACCTGCGTCCGGAGCTCTGTATTGAGGCGAACCGCTCTGCCTCGATCCGCAGGCCCCCGACCTGATTCGTCTCCGCCTTTGTCGGAGGCGAATCAGGCCGCTCCACTATCGCTTCTACAAAGCGAAGCGAAGCAGAGCACAGCCCTACTCTAAACCCCCAACCGGATTCCTTTACCATCTCTAAATTGGACCACCCGTAGGTCACAAGCAGAGCTGTGCACAAATGGCCTCTTGAAACTCTCCGTCCCGTTAGTGGGCAGAGAAATGGGTGGGGGCAATTTAACCAAATTTCCCCGGGGGAGGAGAAACTCTCAACAGTTTCTCACAGGTAGGGTGCACTGTTGGCAGGGGCTGCAGCCCAGAACAAGAGGCAGGTGAACAGGCAGGTGGCAGTGGGGAAGAGCAAGAGCAAATGCAGGGCCTTCTTAGCAGTGGGCCCCTGCTGGGGTGTGGGCCCTTGACAGATGCCCGACCATGCCTACCCTTGACGCTGGCTCTGTGCACAGCACATTTCTAGTGTGTGTATGTGTGTGAGAGAGAAATGGGGCAGGCACTCCTATATATAAAGAAAAATATATGGGCAGCATAAAAGGAAAATGGAACCTCCTCTTTAGTCGCTAGAGTGGCCATGTTCAAGACAGTCCTCTGTCTGAAGAATTGGCAGGGAACAGTCCTCTCTTTGAAGTCATCTTCCTCCCCACCAAAGTCCTGTTTAAACATAAAGAAGGGAGACTCCAGGGACTTTGAAGATATCCACCAGTGTGGTGTAGTGGCTAGAATGTTGGACTGGGAGATGGGAGATCCGGGTTCTAGTCCCCACTCAGCCGTGGAAGCTCACTGGGTGACTTGGAGCCAGTCGCAGACTCTCACCCCAGCCTACCTTGCAGGGTTGTTGTTGTGAGCATAAAATGGAGAGGAGGATTAAATACGTCGCCTTGTGTTCCTTAGGGAGGAAAAAAAAGGCAGGATATAAATGCAATAAAATAAATGAATAAATAAATAAGCAGTGAGCAGCACCGGGAGGTTAGATGGTGCAAGCCTACCAGCATACATGCTGACAGCCTTCCCTGTTATTGTGAGATGCGTTGTATTTCCATTTAAATGGCAGTCATTATTTCTCAATTGGCGCCTCGACTTGAATATGAGCATATGCAAACTTGATGCAAACCGGGGTCGGGGGCTGATTCAGCCAGGACTCACGCTGAATGGGTTGGAAAGGAGCAACCTGACTCACGTCCATTTGTGTGAAACAATGATAGCTTATTGATGGGAAATGGATGCAGATAATAAAAGCAGAGAAAAGGTGACACACGCTCCTGAACTTGGAAGTTGTAGCTGCTCTGGTTCCCTCGGAACAGCAGGCGTTGTGCCAGGGGCTGGGTTTTTTTTTTCCTGAGCAGGTGGAGAACCAAGAGTAAGATAAGGGGTTTGGATTCTATAGGGGTCTCTCCTAAGTTCCAGAAACTGTCAGCAGACACCCGCCCACACCCACACCCACACCCACACCTCGTCATTAAGAAGAGAAAGGGTCAAAAGGGAACCAGAACTTCTTGGCAGGTTTCTTGCAGCAGGGAAAAAAACTAGGGCTGTGCTCCGCTCCGCTTCAGATCGGAGAAGCGATAGCGAGGCGGCCTGATTTGCCTCCGAAAAAGGTGGAGACAAATCGGGTCAGGGGAGCTGTGGATCGAGACGAAGCGGATCGAGACCAAGCAGAAAAAATGGTAAGAGGGGGCTTACCTGGCACTGCCGCAGTCTGTGCGGCGACGGTGGCAGAACCAGGTAAGGGGCAGGGGGGAGGGGGGGCTTACCTGGCTCCATTGCCGTCCGGCAGCAGCTTCAACTGAGGCTGAGGCTTCAAACCGGAAGACCAGGTTGTGCTGCGGCCTGGTCTTCCGGTTTGAGTCCTCGGTCTGAGTTGAAGCCGCCGCACCACCACAACGGAGGCAGGTAAGTTTTGAGGGGGTTGGGGGGCCTTACCTGGCGCTACTGTGGAGCTCCGATTCGGATCCGGAGCTCCGCAGCGGACCATAGGCGGATCAATGTGGGGCGGAGTGGACCCGATCCCAAAGTTACGGATCGAGATCCGGATCGGATCAGGGTGGGGTGAGTTTGTGCACAGCCCTAGAAAAAAAAATCTTATCTTCAGAAAGCATGAAGTCTAATGAACCGCTATCGGCTTGGTGTTAGTAGCAAAAAGCACCGACTTCCACAACATCTGCGTGAACCAACTCTAGCTAGGGATGGATGGACTCACCAGTCTTGGTGGGGACACCTCTCACTTGCTGGAGGGCTTGGCGAGAGGTCCGGGAGTGCCCCGAAGCTGCCTGGCCTTCGATGCGAGCCACCACTTTTACGCAAGTTACCTAGGGAGGTGGTGGGCTCTCCCACACTAGAGGCCTTCAAGAGGCAGCTGGACAGCCATCTGTCAGGGATGCTTTAGGGTGGATTCCTGCATTGAGCAGGGGGTTGGACTCGATGGCCTTGTAGGCCCCTTCCAACTCCACTATTCTATGATTCTATGATAGAAAATATATTTAATCATAAAACAAATATATACACTTAAAATTTGAACAGAATGGTCCACAAACATGCAACAAACAAGAATCCCAAATGCATTTTGACCCACATGGTCTTCATCAGCGGGAATTTTTAAAAACAAATTTTAAAAAACTTTTTTTTTTTTGCACCAAATACAAGAATTTCCAATAGGACCTGAAAAGCAGAAACAAAAATAGAAATACTGGTTGACAAATACCTGTTAGTACTATCCCCACCTTGAGCTCAAGAATTTGACCTAATAGTAACTATTTTACCAAAAATTGGCTCCTAAACAGCTGGGGGGAATCCACACGTCGTACTGAGGCTGCTTCCATGCGCCCCCAGTGCACCCCAAAAACGATTGTGTAGCTTGCCTTTAAAAGAGACGAGGAAGAGGCGTCCTTGCCACCGCCGCTGCCACCACCCACCTCCCTCCTCGCCGGCCGGGACGGAGAGCTCGGCAGAAGAAGGCGGGGTGGAGAGCACCGACTTTCACTACATCTGCGTGAACCAACTCTAGCTAGGGATGGATGGACTCACCAGTCTTGGTGGGGACACCTCTCACTTGCTGGAGGGCTTGGCGAGAGGTTTGGGGAGTGCCCCGAAGCTGCCTGGCCCTCAATGCGAGCCACCACTTTTACGCAAGTTGGGGGCTCTGTCATTTCAGTACGTTCAATGTTGTGCTAAATGGCGGCTGTACGGGGCCATTCCTGCAACATTAGAGGCGTAGAGGGCTCCTTGCGCAACATCAAATGTACGAAAATTATGGCGCTCCCATCTGGCTTAAAATGGTGATTTGCATCGAGGAGAGGGTGGCTGCAGGGTGCTCCTAGATTGCCCGGTGCTTGATCAGGGGCTGGAGAGGCTGCAGACTCCTGAACCCAGGCGGGAATAAATAATAATAATAATAATAACTCTAGCTACATGATAGTTGCCAAATACTCTACTTAATAAATATGCATATGCTATTGAACTGCGTACAGCTTTATGAAAAGTTCACACCTGATTCTTCCCCATTCTCTTCTATGAAAGCCCATGGAATTAGTGATATGTAAGTGGCCATCCTAGAGAGGGGGGATGACCAATGGCTAGGCAGCCAAGATCTTCCTGGCCTTGGGTGACTACATGGAAAGGAGGACCGGGCTCCCGATTCTTTAACTGTTGTATAGAAAAGGGAATTTCAGCAGGTGCCATTGGTATGCAGGCAGCACCTGGTGAAATCCCTTCTTCATCACAACAGTGAAAGCTGCAGGAGCTATACCACAGTGATACAAAAGAGGGCAGGGCTCCTACAGCTTTCACTGTTGTGTGTGTTGGGGATATGCGGGTCCCCCACATGATCTAATTAAGTTCTTTTGTCTCCCTCGGGACCAGAGAACCTAGGAAGATTTCTGGTTTGACGGAGCAGTGTTCTTAGCAGTGGCGTTGACACACCACTGCAAGTCTGTAATAACCCAGCCGCATTATTTATTAGGCGCATCATTGGGAGATGCTCCCAGGCACATCTCTGGAGACCAAGTAATTAACCAGAGAAGGAGCGTGAAGAGAATCGGAGTGTGATTGTAGAGTCCTCTGCTTACTCTGTGTGGGTGTTTATATGTGTGTGTTTGTGTGCAGATGAGGAGATGCCCCCCCCCCAATTCTGTTCCTTCTTGTTCCACTCCTTCCTTTGGCTTTTGTTTGGGGAGGGGGTGTCTGCTTGTTGTTTCAAAGCATCTCTGCTGCCTGCCGACATCTGTTTTCAGGGTCTTTTCCGAAACTGGCAATAAAAAATGAAAAGAAAACTCAGTCAGAATGAATGAAGCCAACATCGTCCTAAAACAACAAAGGCAGCGATTCAAAGGAGCTTTAAAAACAACGCTAGAAGCACCAGGGAAAACAGAATAGTGTGTGTGTGCCTGCTGAGTCTCCCGGCGGGGGAGAGATTTCCAAAGATGGGTTGCCACCAGTGGAGGCTGGTGTCTCCGATGTCAGTGGGGTGGTGAATCTCTCCAGCTTTCCATCAGAACCAGTCAGAACACTAAAGGAGCTATCTAAGGCGGCGGTCCCCAATGTTTTTGGCACCAGAGACCAGTTTCATGGAAGATAATTTTTTCATGGACCGGGGGGGGTGTTGAGGAGATGGTTTTGGGAAGCCATAAGGGGTGGCTTTGGAACGGCGCGCCTGGAAGTCGCTCTCCCAGAGCAGCTTCCAGCCAGGTGCACTGTTCCGAAGCCACCCCACCCTGCCCCAGCATCCTAGCTTCGCTTCGGCTGGGCAGGCGAGATGGCGCCCCATGCCCAGGTACGCTGGGGTGAGGGTGGGGGTGGGTGAAAGCAGCTCACTTGCGCGGCCCGGTTCCTAACAGGCCACGGATCAGTACCGGTCTGTGGCCCGGGGGTTGGGGACCCCTGATCTAAGGTGCTTCCTGGTGTGGAGCTGGAATCGGACGCAGAGGCTAAAGAAGAAGACCAGCCAAGACAGGAAGTGGGGATGGAAATTCTCCAAGACTCTCCAGGAGCCAAGGAAGAATCTTCCCAGGAGCTCATCAAACAGGAGGCTTGAGCTCAGAGATCATCTTCTCCTTCCTCCCCTCCCCAGGAACTCAGTCTTTGTCAGAGCGGGGGGGGGGGGAGCATCAGAATCGACAGATCCCAGAGTCCACCACAGGATCAAGCCGGCGGAGTTGAGAGGAGGTGGCAGGCGGTCCGCTAGGCTAGCCACTTGCCAGACGTTACAGCTCGGAGACCCTCCCTGAAAGGAGGTGGCCAGTAATAGCCTGCCTGACATGGTGGGAAACTGGCCGTTGACTTGATAGGCAACTGCCTTGCTTTGTTAGGCTAATTAAGCTTTGAGGATGGCTCCTAGCATTCACGCTCCCTTCAGGTGTGAAGAGGTGTCCGTCTACTGAATAAGGCTTTTTGTGGATTGCACAGCAGAACTCTTTGTTGTCCCACATCTCGGTTGGGAGGGCTTGAAATCACGACAGGAACAATTCCAGGAGGCTTCTTGTCAGTGGGCCCCTGCTGGGGGTGCAGGCCCTTGGCAGGTGTCCACCATGCCTACCCTTGATGCCGGCAATTAAAATAAGACGAAGATAGGTTTAAGGAAACTGATCAGAAACGATGTGCAAAATTCAAATGGAGCTATACCTGCTAAAATAAAACCACGTGTCGATTCTTGATCCTCCCAGAGTGCAGGACACGGAATAATGGGCTCAAGTTACAGGAAGCCAGATTCCAGCTGGACATCAGGAAAAACTTCGTGACTGTTGGAGCAGTACGACAATGGAATCAGTTACCTAGGGAGATTGTGGGCTCTCCCACACTAGAGGCCTTCAAGAGGCAGCTGGACAACCATCTGTCAGGGATGCTTTAGGGTGGATTCCTGCATTGAGCAGGGGGTTGGACTCGATGGCCTTGTAGGCCCCTTCCAACGCTGCTATTCTATGATTCTATGATAGAAAATATATTTAATCATAAAACAAATATATACACATAAAATTTGAACAGAATGGTCCACAAACATGCAACAAACAAGAATCACAAATGCATTTTGACCCACATGGTCTTCATCAGTGGGAATGTTTAAAAACAAATTTTAAAAAACATTTTTTTCTTTGCACCAAATACAAGAATTTCCAATAGGACCTGAAAAGCAGAAACAAAAACAGAAATACTGGTTGACAAATACCTGTTAGTACTATCCCCACCTTGAGCTCAAGAATTTGACCTAATAGTAATTATTTTACCAAAAATTGGCTCCTAAACAGCTGGGGGGAATCCACACGTCGTACTGAGGTTGCTGCCATGCAGCCCCAGTGCACCCCGAAAACGATTGTGTAGCTTGCCTGTAAAAGAGACGAGGAAGAGGTGTCCTTGCCGGCGGGGCGGCAAGGATGCCTCTTCCTCATCTCTTTTACAGGCAAGCTACACAATCGTTTTCGGGGTACACTGGGGCCGCATGGCAGCAGCCTCAGTACGACGTGTGGATTCCCCCCTGGAGTAGGCTCAGGCCACGATCAGAAGTCAGAGAATAAAAACCGTTTGATTGGGAACATCAAACGGTTATTCTCCCAGCATTTTATTCTCCCAGCATTTTAACCGTCTATAAATAAATTTTAACTTGGTGTTTTAAATTTGTAATTTTGCATTGCTGCTGTTTTTATCTGGTTGAGCTTTTATATTGTATTTTATAGTATGGTTTTATACTGTTGTTTTATAATTTGAATGTTTTTAAGTTTTGTGAACTGCCCAGAGAGCTCCGGCTATTGGGCGGTATAGAAATGTAATAAATAAATAAATAAATAAATAAATAAATAACATGGCTCCCAAGCCTACCGTACATATACTTTCAAAGGCAATGCTTTTTACAAACCTGCACAAACTAAAGACCTTATTCACTCTTCAGATACAATTTGGGAGTCAAGGTAAGATTATTATTTTTCTCAAGTGAGCATTTTGTGGGAGGGTTGTTTTAGATTATGCCATTTTGTAAAAGCTAATTAGGTATGCTTTTTATCCCCCCTCCCAGTTTCTTGGGGACAGGAGGGAATTCTCATCTTTTCTGGTGTATCTTTGAAGATTTATATAGGAGCCAATGTTTGGTAAAATAATTACTATTAGGTCAAATTCTTGGGCTCAAGGAGGGCCCAGTGCTCTTCAACATTTTTATTAATGATTTGGACAAGGAGGTGCAGGGAACACTTATCAAATTTGCAGATGACACAAAATTGGGTGGGATAGCTAATACCCTGGAAGACAGAAACAAACTTCAAAGTGTTCTTGATAGGCTGGAGAGCTTAGCTGAAAACAACAGAATGAAATTTAATAGGGATAAATGCCAAGTTCTACATCTAGGAAATAGAAACCAAATGCACAGTTACAAGATGGGGGATACTTGGCTCAGCAATACTACAAACGAGAAGGATCTTGGAATTGTTGTAGATCACAAGCGGAATAGGAGCCAACAGTGCGATATGGCTACAAGAAAGGCCAATGCTATTTTGGGCTGCATTAATAGAAGTATAGCTTCCAAATCACGTGAGGTTCTGGTTCCTCTCTATTCGGCCCTGGTTAGGCCTCATCTAGAGTATTGCATCCAGTTCTGGGCTCCACACTTCAAGAAGGATGCAGACAAACTGGAGCGTGTTCAGAGGAGGGCAGCCAGGAGGATCAGGGGTCTGGAAACAAAGCCCTATGAAGAGAGACTGAAAGAACTGGGCCTGTTTAGCCTGGAGAAGAGAAGATTCAGGGGAGACATGATAGCACTCTTCAAATACTTAAAAGGTTGTCACACAGAGGAGCGCCAGGATCTCTTCTCAATCCTCCCAGTGTGCAGGACACGGAATAACGGGCTCAAGTTAAAGGAAGCCAAAAACTTCCTGACTGTTAGAGCAGTACGACAATGGAATCAGTTACCTAGGGAGGTTGTGGGCTCTCTCACACTAGAGGCCTTTAACAGGCAGCTGGACAACCCTCTGTCAGGAATGCTTTAGGGTGGATTCCTGCACTTAGCAGGGGGTTGGACTCGATGGCCTTGTAGGCCCCTTTAAACTCTGCTATTCTATGATTCTATAGTACAAACAGGTATTTGCCAACCAATATTTCTGTTTTTTGTTTCTGCTTTTCAGGTCCTATTGAACATTCTTGTTTTGGGGGCAAAAAAAAGTTTTTTGAAATGTATTTTTAAAAATTCCCACTAATGAAGACCATGTGGGTCGAAACGCGTTTGGGATTATAGTTTGTTGCATGTTTGTGGACCATTCTGTTCAAATTTTAAGTGTATATATTTGTTTCATTATTAAATATACTTTCTACAGACACACGATTTTATTTCAACAGGTATACCTCCATTTGAATTTTGTACATCGTTTCTAATCAGTTTCCTTAAACCTATTTTGTTCTTTGGATTGCTTTTGGTTTAAGATAACACTTTTTTTTTATCAGATTAATGAAAATAAGATGAACCAGGTGCTTGGAGGATGGACGTTTGCAGTCAGGTCTGAGTCACTGCAATACAAGAAATATGAATGCCAGGAACTGCTCACCTTTGCCAGCATGAGACCTCGCTAGAGATGGTTTCCTAAAGGCTTCTGGGCTTGCTGAGCTCTATCCAGACGTGATTCCGCTCTAAACGAGTGGGCACACGGAGCGAGACCATAAGCGGTGGGTTCATCCAAGAGCTGTCGGCCTTGATTGAGCGTGCATCTGGTAGGGGGGTTCCAGCCGGATAGGGGTGAGAAAGCAACCCAAGGCCTGGCCTCTTCTCCACATTAGATGCAGCGTCAACTTGTGCAGCAGGGATGGAGAAACGGGGGCTTGTTTGGTGCACTGCGCATCAGATTTCCAAATGTCACTGCACACAATGACATTTTCCCTCTGTGCGCGGAGGGATCAAGGCTCCAGTTCCATCCTAGGCTATATGACACTCTCCCAGGTAGGTGTGTGTGTGCGCACCTAAACAGCTCTGCAATCACACAGACCCTGGATCCCAGATAGATGAAGGCCAACTGCAATAAGAATAAGTCTTTTAAAAAATTTTTTAGGGTGACC
Source organism: Elgaria multicarinata webbii (assembly GCF_023053635.1). NCBI lineage: Eukaryota > Metazoa > Chordata > Lepidosauria > Squamata > Anguidae > Elgaria > Elgaria multicarinata. The sequence continues at coordinate 18,273,435 of NC_086188.1, read as the reverse complement.
TTATGGAAAGGAGGACCGGGCTCCTGTATCTTTAACGTATTAAAAGGGGGGAATTTCAGCAGGTGTCATTTGTATGCAGGCAACATGTAGTGAAATTTCCTCTTCATCACAACAGTTAAAGCTGCAGGAGCCCTGCCCTCTTTTGTATCTGTTCACACCAGCCAGTGAAAGCTGCAGGAGCTATACTACAGTGAACAGATACAAAAGAGGGCAGGGCTCCTGCAGCTTTAACTGTTGTGATGAAGAGGAAATTTCACCGGGTGCTGCATGCATACGAATGACACCTGCTGAAACTCCCTTTTCTATTCAACTGTTAAAGATACAGGAGCCCTGTCCTCCTCTCCATATGGTCACCCCATTTTAATACAGCAATTGGTAAAACAGTGATAAATATATATTCTTTCATTTCTATCCCATGTTTTGGTTTCTGCCATCTTTACTGACAGTTACTAAAGAACTGAAACTTTTGGATTTAGAGACTGGGCACAATTTTTAACTCACCCCCCAGTTCTATGCTACCCAATAGCCGAAGGTCTCTGGACATTTCATAAAAGTTAAAAACATAAGTAGAACATAAAATATAAGATGAAAGCTAAAAACCACACTATAAAACCACAATACAAAATTATATAATACAATAATACAAAATATAACACAAATCCACAATATTCAATTGATTCCAAATGACCTGAACTTGGAGTATAATTCCATGACCTGCAGTTCTTTTGTAACCTGGGGATTCCATCCACAGCACTTTCTATAAGTGTCATCAGATTTTATCACATGCCCGTTACTGCCCACTCATGGTTTTTCGTGGGTCGTTTTGATGACGCTGTCCACCTCTCACGTGTCTCCCGCTCCGTCTGGCCTTCTTTCCACAACAAAAAAACACCCCGGTAAATCTGATTTATTTATTTTATGGAAGCGAAATGTGCCGTCATTTCCTGCTGTGTGCTGGAGAAACAGCATGATAAAAACACCCACTGAATGGGCCACGGGTCATTGTTTACTTCCTCTTTCTTCCCTTGTGTGAAGAAAGAGGAAGTTTTGTGGGACAGAAGCGATCCCCCACTGTCTGATGATGCTTTCCAACGGTCACGCTGGAGGCCTGTTTCAGCTCTTAAACTAATTGTCACTGACAAGGGTGGAAGCCAAAACGTCTGATAGAAACAAAAGAATATGTAATTATCCCGCTTTTGCCAATTGCATTATTATTATTATTATTATTATTATTATTATTATTATTATTATTATTTTATTATTATTATATTTATTTGTGTCCCGCCTTTTGCCCAATGCTGGGCCTTTATTATGTGTGTATGTCCATACACACACACAACTGATTACATACTTTTCCACAACTGTGATTTATTACACTGAATGTCAAAAAGTAAGAAAGAGAATGTCACATGCAATCTGCAGGGAAAAATACAACTGGCGTTAGAACAAGAGTCTGTCACCGCAAATCCGTGATTCTTACCAAAAAACCAGAGCAGCCTGTTGCAAGAGATTTTAACTCACCTGCACAGAGTCTTTCGGATTTACAGTTGAACAAAGGGCACTGACATGCATGACATGAAATAAACCTTCTGGAGCTACAGATTCAGAACTCCTTGTCCAGATGGGCTTAATATGGAGGACAGTTCATAAGCTTTATACCACTCATGCCTCTGTGGTTTTTTTTTCTTTCTACTTAGGAATTTTCATTAGGGCTCTGCACGGACCCCCCTGAACGGCTTCGTGGCCCAATCTGCAACTTTCGGATCGGGCCAATCTGCTTTGGGTTGATTTGACTCTCCCCTGCTCCGCTCCGCAGAGCGAGATCCGGATCGAGGGGCGGATCGAGATTTTGCCCCCCCTCCCTACTTACTTGCCTCCACGGCGGACAGCGGAGGCAGGTAAGTGGGGAAGGGGGGCAAAATGGGGGCCGAATAAGCCCCCTCCCCCTGCCCCCTTACCTGGCTCTGCCGCCTTCACTGCACAGACTGCGGTGGCGGAGCCAGGTAAGTCCCCCTCCCCCCCACTTACCTGCATTCAGAGCTCCAGATGGAGGCAAACTGCTTCGCCTTGATCCGCAGCTCCCCCGACCCGCTTCGGATCTGCCTTTGGTGGAGGCGGATTGGGTCGCTCCGCTAAATTAGGAGCACAGCCCTAACTTTCATCTCATTCCAAATAGCCACTTTCGGAATCAATTTAACATCACAGCTACTGATGATTGCAGAAGCTGAAATAGTCAGCTCTAAATAATTTTGAAATTACTCTGTTGTTAGTCTATCTATCATTCAAATACATATAGGAAAGGAAAGGAACCTCTCGTGCAAGCACTTGAGTCATTGCCAACTCCTAGAGGGATGCCTGCTTTCATCAGCTCGACACCTCACCTCCCCCGGACTTTGCCTTGCTTTCCAGTGAGCTCACCTGACTTGATCTGCATCCGGGCTTTTTTTTTTTGTAAATCAAAATCTGCGCAAATTGCAGCCAGAACTTGCAGCTATAATTTGTATAATTTGCAAAAAGAAAAAAAAAGAAAAAGAAAAAAAAAAATCTGGCCGTAGTTGTCTTAATTTGCACAAATTACAGCCAGAATTTACGCAAATTGCAGCTGCAATTCTATTTAGGAATAAATAAACCTGAACTTCCTCATTTTCAGGGAAAAACCCCGGGGTTCAGCTCACAAATGCAAGCTGAGCCAGGCAGCCAGTGGGAATCCATTGGGTCCATAAAGGGACGGATCTCCAAACACCCAGGTGGCACGAACTCCCTAGAGATGTTCGCCTGGCACCTACGTTTTCCTCTTTCTGGTGCCAGGTGAAGACCTTTTTTATTTCCCCAGTAGTTTAGCATTTTACCATCCTAGTCTTTTAACTCTGCTGTTTTAAAATCTGTATTTTAAACCTGCGTTTTACTTCTCTGCATTGCTGCATGGTTTTATCCTGGCTGTACTTTTATATTGCGATTTCATATTGTGGTTTGAAGCTTCCATGTTTTATATTTTATTCTGTACCTTATGTTTTTAATTTTGGTAAACCGCCCAGAGAGCTATGGCTACTGGCAGAACAAAAATGAAATAAATATGACGGCAGGTAAGAGTTCCTTATCCTTTTCCGGCTCTTCACTGACTTTCTCTGCCCTTCCTTTGATCCTGGTGTGTGGCCGAGACTTCCTTCTACCCATCCTCCTCTGAGTCAGACAGTGTGCATGGGTAGGGTGACCATGTGGAAAGGAGGACTGGGTTCCTGCATCTTTAACAGTTGCATAAAAAAGGGAATTTCAGCAGGTGTCATTGGTATGCATGCAGCACCTGGTGAAACCCCCTCTTCATCACCACAGTTAAAGCTGCAGAAGCCCTGCCTAGAGTGACCAGATCCAAAAGAGGGCAGGGCTCCTGCAGCTGTAACTATTGTGATGAAGAGGGGAATTTCACCAGTTGCTGCATGCATAACAATGACACCTGCTGAAATGCCCTTTTCTATTCAACTGTTAAAGATACAGGAGCCTGGTCCTCCTTCCCATATGGTCACCCTATGCATGGGAAATCTCTGGGCCTTGTGCTGTCTGCTTGAGTCTTTTCCTGCACTTTCTCTGAACCTGAAGCAGCCTGGGGATGTCGGAGTTGGTGCGGGCCAGCAGGCCAGAGCCGGGGAGACCCTCGGAGCATTCAGTGCAATGGCTGAATAGGAATGATGTTCATTTGCACCCAAGCTGAGGGTGACCCTATGAAAAGGAGGACAGGGCTCCTGTATCCTTAAAGTTGTATAGAAAAGGGAATTTCAGCAATTGCCATTTGAATGCATGTAGCACCTGGTGAAATTTTGTCTTCATCATAACAGTTAAAGCTGCAGGAGTCCTGCCCTCTTGACCAGATACAAAAGAGAGGAGGGCACCTGCAGCTTTAACTGTTGTGACGAAGAAGGAATTTCACCAGGTGCTGCATGCATACCAATGACATCTGCTGAAAATCCCTTTTCTCTACAACTGTTAAAGATACAGGAGCCCTGTCCTCCTTTTCATATGGTCACCCAACCCAAGCCGAGGGGCCCGTATCCCTCCTTCGCTCGCCACATCTGCGCTTGCTAATCGCCGGTGTCAATTGCCACCGACAGAACTCTCATTCATCTCACGCCTGCTCCCTCCTGATGTCTTCCTCTCCCTTTCGGAGAGTCTGGCGCCCCTGGTACAAAGCTGCCATCTGCCTCCCGTCTCTCTTCTGCCTCGCCTCTGATTCATTCCTTTTTCCCTCTCCTGCCGCCGCTGCCACTTCTTCCCTTTGTTCCTGCTGGCGTATTGTTCCCCGAGCACAAAAGGGGGAAGAAAGAAGAACCCGAGAGGGAGGGGAGAGGCTGCCCTCCCCGGCCCCAGAAAATGAGATCTCAACGATTCGCCGGGCTGCCACTCATGAATGGCGCTCTTTGCCATTTCCAGAGCAAGGCAAACGTCTTGGTCTCTGGACCGATCCTTCCCGAACGGTGTGGTATCAGAGAGCCCCCAGGGTGCCCAGAGGAACGAACAGAGCCAGGAGTTAAAAGAGGGGCGGGGAAACTCTTTCAGCCTGGGGGGGGGGCAATTCAATTTTAGAGAAGCCCCCGGGGCCTGCGTGCTGGTGGTGGGTTGGGCCAAAGGCAAAACCTCACAGCAGGTTTTAGCTTAAATCTCTTCTTCCCAGGAACTAAAGCCTTAGGAGAGACATTTATACCTTTTAAAACATAACATTCATAAAAGCCTGGGGACCACTGAATGATCAGTAGTTGAGGGGGGGGAAAGGGGGGCATGCGGAGAACATTGGATGGCCCTGAGACTGGGGTTCCTCACCCCTGCTATTTGTGAAGTCCTATGCATGTAGATTAGGAGTAGGTTTGGTGGGTCCCTGCCCCAAGGAGCTTACAATCTAAACACACACACACACACACACCAGATAAATGGAGGGGGAATGAAGTTTTTTTTTTGGGGGGGGTGAACATTTAATGTAGTGCTCAATTTATAAAATGAAGAGTTATTTTATAAGTCCTTTTTTGGCCCATCATAATACCGTCCTTCTTTCCGAGGTAGGATGTACATTCCTGATCCCCCGTATGCAAAGTGCTTTTTGAACACTAAAGTCTTTATTTTATAAATTGAACACTACAGGAAAAGTTCACCCACACACCTTCATTTCCCCTCCCTGTATCTGGTGTGTGTGTGTGTGTGTGTGTGTGTGTGTGTGTTTCAGATTGTAAGCTCCTTGGGGCAGGAACTTCACTAAACCTACTCCTAATCTACATACATAGGACTTCACAAATGGTCGGGGTGGGGAAACTTCTTCAAACTCCAGAAAGGGGTTCCAGGAAGGCCAGACTGGGACCCCAGCAGGATCACACAGGGACCCTGGGCTTGAGGTTTCCCTGGTCCCACACAGAGTCCGCCCGCTGTGTCTCTGCTTGATTCCTTGCTCCATTTTTGTCACAGTCCCATCAGGCTCCAATGGCATGTTCATGCTTTAGCCTATCTGGGCGGTGGGTGGGGGAGGAAATGGCCTGCAAGTCCACAGAATCTGTACGATTCGGCAAAACTGGTCTGCTGTGGAATCCACAGGTCAGATTCACAGGAACGCAAACTCATTTGATTCCATTGCTGATTTCTAAGGCATCCCTACCCAGAGGCGTCTCTCTGCTCACTGTGGGAAGAAGCATGTTGGACTACTTGCGTCTTTGGTATGAAACAGCAGGGGCTCTTCTTCTGTTCTTAGTCTCAAAAGCTGAAATTCCCTCTTTCTTCTCGTTATGAGCTCCCAATTTTCTCATCGAGAAAAATAAACCTCCCAGCAAATTGATCTCACACCTGCTCAGTTTGTGATGCTTCCCAGGCCGCTGATTTGCCTGCTGCTTCCAAGGTGGGGTGAAGAATAGCTCAGTTTTATTTTATTTTTTGCAAACTTTCAACACCCCTCCCCAGGCCCAAGAGAAACGAGCGTTCTCGGGGATTTTCTTTGACCCTCGGAAAACACTCATCCGCACGCTTTTCCCTTTTTCGGCGAGGAGAGCGTGAAGCAAATCTCCGAGGGGCCTCGCCGGGCTCTGCAAATGGAGCCGCGGGGCACAGTTAGCTTTCACTCTCTTTTAATTACCCCGTAGGCACCGGCAGCCCATCCCGTACGGCAGTGGATCTCAGTTGGAGCGCTCTACCAGACGGGAGGGGTGGAAGGCTTGGAGGAAAAGAGGGGGGTGGTGATGGTAGGATGGAAGGATTAAGCCACATCAAAGGAGAAGATAAACACTGATTAAAATCAAGCACATCCCTCCTGTGAAATGATCCAGGCTGGATTTCGCTGGCTGGATTTCTCCCAAGGAAATAGTCTCACATTGACATGCCTGCCGGAGAACAGGAAGAGAGCCTCTCGGGGCATCGTCTATAGCAGGGGTGCAGAAGCCGAGGGCCGGAGTTCATTTCCGAGCCGCTCTCGTGGGCCGCATTCCTGTGGTGGACCAAAGCAAGAGGCGCAGGGCCCAAAATACCCCCCCTCCCACAAATGCCAACAGATTTTAGGGTTAAGGCTCTCATTGCTGGTAATTAAGCCATGGTTAGTGAGCGTGTTTAAACCATGGTTATGAAGCCACCAGGGTTAGGAATGGTTGACACAACACATTAAGGCCTTAGCTAGACCTAAAGTTTATCCCAGGATATCCCTGCTTGCTCCTGGGATATCCTGTGTGTTATTTACATGAACAGGGATGACCCCGGGATGATCCTGGGATAAACCTTAGGTCTAGCTAAGGCCTAAGTCAGGGTTCACATGACACGCTAAGCCATAATATTTAGCTCAGAATGCTATTTCTGTAGCCCCACCTCTTCATCTGCATAGCCTTGTCCTGGGTTTCTTGGTCACTCCAGGGTGTGGCGAAATGCTGGCAACCAGCTCTTGACTGTTTAAGGCTGATTTGCTGGGTGGACCTCGTGCGGCGTTTCTAATTCTAGGTGTCTCGCAGCACTGAATAGCCCCTTTTCTACGGGGAGGAATGCAGAGACGGTTTCATGACACACGGCTGAGAAATGAGGCCGGTGCCAATTCTCACATGGGTGTGTGTGTGTGTGCAATCCTTTTGCTGTGCATGCGGAGAAACTGCCGTGCCCTGGATAAGGAAATGGTGCAAAGGACCCATCTGAGTGAGATCAAATGACCGCAGAATTCAGGACACGAGTGATTAATTCCTTAGCAGCATCTGCAACCCTGGCTGCACACTGTTCTAGACAGACAGTGCAATCCTGTGCATATTTATTTCTGAAGTAAGTCCCACTGCGTTCAACAGCACTTACTCAACTCTCTAAGAAGAGTGTTTGGAATTGAAGCCTTAGTGATGCATGTGATGGTCAATGAAATAGGTCCATGTGCTAAGACTCCATGCCAAATGCAGAAATCCCGTTATTTAAAAATGAGGGTGGGGTAATTAAGTCAGTGCTGATAATCTTGCTGTATATTGGGGGAGGCGGAACCTCATGTCGGGGTGTGTGTTTAAATCTGGTCCTCCGAATTTCACCAGAAGGCCATAATTCCTTCCCCCAACTTACCCTATTGGGCATATAGCAATCTGAGATTTTGACCCTGTTCAGATAATATGCAAAGCCAAGGGTGGGGAACCCTAAAGAGAGGGGGAACGCCACAAAAACAAAACAAAAAGCTTAGTAAAGACTGAGCATGCTCAGTGGCATGGAATATACAGGGCTCATGCTTGGTTCCTAAAGTCCCTAAAACTCCCTAAATGGAAACAAAGCCCCTAAAAGTCCCTTTTAAAAAAATCCTAGGTCCCTAAAGTCCCTAAAAATGGGTATATGAATATTTTTTTGAATAATTTATGTAAATTTTTATGATTTTCAGTTTAATTTTTGAGGCATGTTGCAATAATTCAGGGCTGATGTCTTTAAAACTGGGTAAGTTTCAACCTTTCGTCCCGGGTAACATTTATTTTAGAGTCACAAACAATACATAACACTTCAGTGTCACTTATAATTTTTGCCCATGTCCTGGTTTGATGTCCAAGTGAATCCTTTTGTAGCAACCAATCTTTACTAGGACGGCACTTCCCCATTTAACAAAGTTAAACTTCCGACCTAATTTTTTTTGGTATTTTCTCCAAGCACCTATAACATCAACAAAAAACAATCTTATCCCTTCAATAACCTAACAGGATGGAAAAAACACAGAAGTGGCCAAGGGCCTTAGCTAGACCTAAGGTTTATCCCAGGATCATCCCAGGGTCATCCCTGTTCATGTAAATGACACACAGGATATCCTGGGAGCAGGCAGGGACGACCCCGGGGACAATCCTGGGATAAACCTTAGGTCTAGCTAAGGCCCTATAGGAAAGAAGAAAGGTTACAGCTACCACAAGAAATGGAAGAAATGCCAACCAAAGAGGAAAGACTCCAGGGCAAAATAACAACAACAACAACAACAACAACAACAACAACAACAACAACTTAACAAGGGGAAAGGGCCCTGAAGAGGCAGTTTAACGTCATACGGGACGAAAGGTTGAAACATACCCATTTTTAAAGATGATGGGCCTGAATTGCTGCAACTTGCCTAAAAGTTGGAAAAATCCGGATTTCCCCTCCCCCTCCAGGGTTTGTCACCAAAAAACCGGACAAATCCGGGCAAATCCGGTCATATGGTCACCCTAGTTAAAAGACAAGCTAAAAATTGAGCTTAAAAAGTTAATATGCATTGAAAAGAGTTTTTAAAAAGTGTTTTGGTTTGATCTTAACTGGCTTAGTGGTAGGTTTTTTAAAAACACACACACACACACACACACACACACAAAACAAAACATTCTTTTTGAGTGACTTTTTGTTGTTTTCATAATTTTTATGAGGTCCCTATTTTGGTCCCCTTTTTTGACCTGAAAGTACCCTAAAGTCCCTAAAATAGACCTGAATATGGAGTATGAGCCCTGAATATGCTGGCTGGCTGTTTGGTGGAAGGAATGGAAAAATGTTTGTGTGAGAGAGAATGGAATGGAATGTCCTCGAAAAGGACATGGCTGTCTGAAAGCATTCCGTGCTGCAATATTTTGTTGCAAGCCCCACTTGTTAATTTCTAGGGAAATAAAGCCCTTGTTTCGGGAGATGGGGCGGGGGCCATCATTGCAGTGAGGACAAAAGGTGCCCTCCGCTCTGGATGCGAAGCAGCAAGTCTCCAATTGACCAAGACCCTTCAGGACAGACGTGCACAACTTCAGGAGGTCTGGGCAGAATTTTTGCCCCCTCCATCTCCCTGCGGGCTGCACCTCGCTAAGACAGATTTGAAAATAATAATAAAATGGCATCTGGAGTGGCTTCAGAGCACCAGAAGGGCCAAGATCAGAGATGAAGCACTAAAATGGCCCCCGAGATGTCAAAATGGCCACCTGGGATGCCATTTTGGTTTTGACAATTGGGGGGGCAGTGCGTGGGGGAGCCCACCGCACATTGCCCACCCCAGCTTCAGCATTTTACATTTCCCCCCTCATTCCTCAGGAATCCTCTGCTTCTATATTGAACACCCCACCTATATCAACGATGGGCCTTTCAAGAGGAAATGTCGATAAATAACAGTATCAAAGAACTGCATCAAAGGAACTTCCTCATCCCCACTCCCCTCCTGATGGGGCTTTTCAGCTCGGGTTAAAAAGGGCCCGTTGTCTGATTTCCTCTCCCCTTTTATCCTCGGAAGATTAATCCCTCTCCTTGCCAAAGCTAGCAGGTGCTTTATCCAAATAGCCTCTCTCAATTTATAGTCCACTGTCTGGGAAAAGTTAAATGTTTATAGCAGTTCCATGTGCTTTTTAGTTTATTGCTCCTATATTTTATCCGGCTTGATCTCCCCTTGGTGTTATGCGGTCTTTCTCTTTGCTTTCGCCCGGGCCCCCGATCAACCTTTCAAGACGTAGCCGGCACGTTGTGGGCCGGAACGTCTTCCACCATGCAGATGGGAATGGGGCCGGGTGAAAGAGTGGCCAGCGATTTGAGTGGCCTGCGGTGGTTTTGGAAGTGTGTGTGTGTGTGTGTGTGTGTGTATGTGTATGTGTGCGTGTGTGTGTCAATTCTGTGCAATTAGCCATTCACATGGAGGACCACACTTCGAGAAGGATACAGACAAAGCTGGAGTGTGTTCAGAGGAGGGCAACGAGGATGATCAGGGGTCTGGAAACAAAGCCCTATGAGGAGAGACTGAAAGAACTGGGCATGTTTTGCCTGGAGAAGAGAAGACATCCTTCTTCCCTTCCAGGACATCGCACAGCCATTCAGATGCTGTGGGAGGCACGCCCTTAGTTTCTGGCAGAAGAGCTTTTAAGCTACAATAGGCTAGTATTTTTTATTTTTTGTATTGTGACCTCACCCAAAAGACCATCAGTCCCTGAGAGCTTCTTTGAAATGAGATTCAGCCCTCAGGCTGAAAGACGTTTCTCCCCCACCCATGGATTATGAACTGTGGCCATCCCAGAAATGGGACTAGATCAGCCTTCCTACAACTCTGGGGCATTCTGGGAGATGCAGTCCAACACATCTGGAGCGCCCCAGGTTGAGGAAGGCTGGACTAGATGGAGAGGACTTTGGTGTGTTTTGAACATCCAGATTCCATCACTGCTGGCGATTGTAAGCAGCAAGGCACAGTGTGCATGCCACGAATTCAGGCAAAAAGGCTACACAAATGCAATAATGGCTGCACAAATGTGGCTTTTTAAAGGATCTTCCTTCCTTCCTTTCTTCCAAACAAAAAGAGCACGTCTAGTTCATTTAAGGTTGACAAGTCATGCTTGAAAGTCTTTGGTCAATGGCTGCTGAAATCCCCAAAGCCAGAGAGATGGCCTTTTGCTTCCTGGCAGATGCTTCAGGTGAATCCACCTGGTTCACTGCACATAAGCCTCTCCCATCGGGGGAGGTTGGTGTGCAGCAAAGGTGTTCTGACTGTGTTGGTGACTGTTGGAGTGCTCTAACCACCAGCTCAGGCAGGGACGCTTTGCCTGCACGGTGTCTTTCCCAATGTGGAAGCCCTGGGCAAGTCCATGGGGCTTTCTGTGGACCCAGACTGTGCAGACTCTGCACTGGGTCCATGGGGGCTTCATGCAGACTCAGCACTTGCCTACTCCCCTGCCACCCACATCCCTCAATCGTAATCTCCAGTCTGTGACTGGAAATAACGGCGGGGATTCCCCCCACCAATGCAGCACTTGAAAGGGAATCTCCACTGTTGTTTCTGATAAGAGAGCCCTGCCCCCTGGAGGAATCCCTGAAGATGCTGCAGGTCAGGTGGAGAAACTCCATGGGATGGATCAGGCCCACAGGTCAGAGGTTCCGCTCCCCTGTCTTAGAAGTGCCTCTGCAGCATCTTTATTTAGCAGCAACCCCCCCCCCCACGCACACCTGCAATCATGGCTTCAAAAAAGCCAGGCCTGATCTTGGAGGAAGAAAAGGCAAGGTCATATTGAGATTATGGCCCTTTCTACACCTCCCGGCCTTCCAGGAGGGAGGAGGGAGGATCTCGCAATATTCTGATTGCGGGATCCTCCCCCTGGATCCATATGTGTGTGTGACAACCCCGGAGGAATAAAAATAAAAATAAGAGAGATGAGCGTAATTGCACTCCCAACAAAATGTAAGGTTTTTTTAAACAAAACAAAACAAAAACAAAAACCTGAGCCTGCCCGTCTCTACCCCTGATGGGCACGCAGCGCCGGAAGAGCTCCGTGTCCCATGCCCGTTTCCTGCCACTTCATGTTTACTCACAAGGAGGCAGGATGAAGCAGAGGCAGGTGCCCACACATTTATTTATTTATTTATTTATTGCACATATATACCGCTCTCATAGCCAGGGCTCTCTGGGCGGTTTACAGAAATTCTAAAAGTAAGATAAAAACGAGTATACAAAATTTTAAATTCTAAAACACAGAATATACACATATAAAGCATTAAAAACCGTTAAAAAAAAACCCCTAAACATGTGGGTGATTAAGATGTGCTGCCATATGGCTGGGCAAAGAGGAAAGTCTTAACCTGGCGCTGGAAAGATAGCAGCGTTGGCGCCAGGCGAGCCTCATCAGGGAGATCATTCCATAGTCTGGGGGCCACCACCGAAAAGGCCCTGTCCCTCGTTGCCACACTCTGAGCCTTTCTTGGAGTAGGCACCCGGAGGAGGACCTTAGATGTTGAACGCAGTGACCGGGTATATTCACGTCAGGAGAGACGTCCTGTCAGGTATTGCGGTCCCAAGCCGTGTAAGGCTTTATAGGTCAAAACCAGCACCTCGAATTGGGCTCGGAAACATACAGGCAGCCAGTGCAAGCGGACCAGAGCAGGTGTTATATGGTCGAACCTTCTGGTTCCCGAAATCAATCTGGCCGCTGCATTTTGCACGAGATGCAGCTTCCGAACCGTCTTCAAAGGCAGCCCTACATAGAGTGCATTGCAGTAATCTAACTTGGAGGTTGCCAGAGCATGGACAACTGAAGCTAGGTTATCCCTGTCTAGATAGGGGCATAGCTGGGCCACCAACCGGAGTTTGTAAAAGGCACTCCATGCCACTGAGGTCACCTGAGCCTCAAGTGACAATGATGGATCTAAAAGAACCCCCAAGCTACAAACCTGCTCCTTCACATCTCCTGTGGTCCCTGGGTAGTCCTGGGGGCCGCAGAAAAACTGGGAAATCCCCGGTTTCTGATTTCCCAGGGTTTCCCCAGGGTCGTCCCTGGTTGACCCCGGGATCCCCTGTGTGCCATTTGGATGCACAGGGAGAACCCCGGGGTTACCCCGGGGGAAAACAACAGTGTAGAAAGGGCCTATATTCCATTGAATATCAACCACTCTCAGATCATTCAGTAAGTCTGTGGTCAACCAAGGGAAGTCCATCATTTGGAAACTCCCCGCCTTTGGGCTTGACAGTTTTGCACGGCCTGCCTGACTCGGCTCGCATTCGTGAGCCAAGCCAGGAGTTTGCCCTGATCCAGGAACTTTTTGCAGGGTTATTTTGCTGTCAGGATTGCAATTTGTGCAGACTTGCTTAATTTGCATAAATTGCAGCTGGAGCAAATTGCACAAATTGTGGCGTAAATTTGCATAAATTACACAAATTGCGGAGGGAATTTGCGCAAGTTGAAAAATACGGAAAATCCGCTAACTTAAGCCAGTTAACAGAAAATAGAACGAAGTCCAGGAGGTTGAGCTGACAAAAAATTCAACAAGCTCTCCCACCCCACCGAATGGATTCCTTCGACATCCCTCCAATAGAACAATGCAGCTCCGATTTCCAAGCTTTATTGGAAATGTGGGAGAACCAGAAATGGTCTCTGCTGAAAGAAACCATGGGCATGTCAACACTTCCCGGCGGAGAGGGGAGGATCTCGCAATAAGCTGATCGCGAGATCCTCCCCCTCAGTGTCATGTCTAACCCTACTGCCCCTGTTTTGGGAGAAGATGTTTCAGAATCAGATTCAGAACTAGAAGACGCAGCGCCAGACACCAGCCAGCCTGGACCAGTGGGGGAGGAAGCTCTCATGGGCGATTCCCCAGCTGGGAGTCAGCCCTCTCCAGAGCTTATCTCCTCAAGGCCAAATCCTACACACTCGGTGGGAAGTGAGGTTTCTTCCGGGGGTGAACGTACTAAGACACTAACTGATGCTAGGATCCGCTGGAAGCTGAAACACACGGGGCGGAAGGAAGGTGTGAGAAAGTCAGAGAGATTACGCCAGAACCTACCACCGCACCGGGCGCTTTGAAGTTAAGAACATTTGAGAAGTAACTTCTTTCTCTTCCTGAACGGACAATTATCTTGCTTAGTTTGCATAGTTTTGCCTAGGGGGGTCGTTTCAAAGAGGTCGACTCTATTCAAATTGAAGAGACAGTTGTTGCTTAATAAAAGCTTTGTAGCTTACTCAGCAAGCCTCATCATTTGCCTCCCATCGAAAGTACGAGCGTTCAGAGAGACACGACACTCAGTTCACATGCAGCGTGCCACATCCCGGGAGGAAGGAGGACGTCGCGCCTGCCATTTTTTTTAAAGAAAAGGAGCTGGAGCTCACCTGTGCTCCAGCTAAAAAGTAAGTAAAATTAAAAAAAAAAGCCCCAATCCCGCTCCCTACTCCCTACCCCTGTGAAGAGCTCCGTGCCCTGTGCTTGGTTCCCGGCTCCTCACATTTATTCGCGAGGAACCAGGACGAAACCAGGATGGTGCCCACACCTCCCTCGGTCTTGGGATGATCTTGAGACCACGGGAAAAACCGAGGTTAAAGCAATCCTGGTTATCCCGGGGAAATGGAAGGATCCCTGCCCTCGGGATCTCCTCTGCATCATGTGGATGCACAGGGGTGATCCCGGGGCGATCCTTGGGATAAAGCATGGTGTAAACATGCCCCATGACATCCCAAGGTTGACATGTTGCAATGCTAACCCCTGTCTCCCCTGTGAGTGGGATGAGCTCAAGAACGAGCCGTATGAGTTCTGCAGTGCCAGGGATGCCAATAAATTAAGCGTCTTTTCCACCCTGCCACATTATAGCATTTTCTTCTGTTCCTTTCGCTTAATTCCCTCACTCCAAAATAATCACCCTTTCTGACAGCTCATCCATTCTCAGAGCGAGGGGTGGTGGTGGTAGTGGTGGAGGAATTTGTTGGCTCCACATTTTTCAGCGAGACAAACCTCATTTGCACTTCCCAGACTAATACGGGGGTCGGAACGGAGTGATCCTTTGGGTCTCGCCCTTCTCCAAAGTTTGCCGTGCAGTACTCGGCTCAAAAACGGCGTAGAATAACATTTATCATAGGGAAAGTTGCCTACAGAGAAACGCCTAGCTTCGGTAAGGGTGCGTACAAAGAAGGATGTCACAGTAAGCTGCGTACAAAACGCATATGTTGGGGGACATTGCATATGAAAATATATGCTATTTTTGGGTAGTATAAAAAATGAAATCGCAGATGGACACAGAAATTGGATCGAAAAGCCTGAAACAATGCAAACCTGACATAGACCCTGTTCAGACAACACGCTAAGCCATGGTAGTTAAGTATTTTGAGTTAGACATGATGGCTTAGCGTGACATGTGAACCATTCCTAACCATGGTGGCTACATAATCATGGTTTAAATACACTCACTAACCATTTGTTGCAAAAGGGTTAGCGGCCGAACCATGGCTTAGTGTGTTGTCTGAATAGGCCCAGTGACAGACGCATTCATCCTGATTTTGTGTTGCCCAGCTCTGGACTTCGTTCGAGCAAGGGGGCTGCTAGAAGTTCTCCAAGGACTTGGAATTCCAACCAGCCCAAACCAAATTTTTGCATGCCCAGACAGCCATCGTGCCCAGACGGCTCCCAATTATGGACAGTAGGAATGGAGAAAACTTTCAATTTCAGTTTCTCCCTGTTTCTCATTTTTGCCGTCTTAACTCTTTTTTTTTTTTTGCAACCTTAACGTTTTTCCAAACTTCAAATTTGCTTTTAAAAGTTCCCATGAAAATGGATACACATTTTTGTGTTCTTTTCTCCTATCGATATTTGTGTATGATTTTGCTTGTTAAGATGATCATTAATTCATTGATTTCATTTCTAGACTGGCCAATAGCTGAAGCTCTCTGGGTGGTTGACAACATTTTTGCAAGCGGAGGTCCTAATCGAATGCATTGGCGTGTGCCCTTCCCACAAATATATGCCTTTTGTGCGCCGTGTTCAGGACTGGAGAACTCTGCTGGAAAATTCAGAGAGGTGTGAACTTTAAGGAGAACTGAGTTTCATTTCGTGCATTGGTTTAAAAGCGTGAAATGAGGTCAGCTTGCATTAAAATGTGAAATAAATGAATTCCTCCTCCTCCCTTAATGGACAGGGCAGGACAGGGCATCCATTTCCTTTCCCATTTTGTATCATATCTCTTAGATTGCCAGGCATTATTTTAAATTGTAAACCACCTTGAGTGCATTGATAGAAAAGTGGTACATTATAAATGGAGCAAGTATGGACGTGAACAGACATCCCAACCCAAGCCGGATCACTGCTAGCATCCAAGGGGGAATTGCAGGCTGGAGGCTTGGAATTACACCTCAGGAGTGCCATGATAGCAGCAGCTATGGATGGAGACCTGGAAGCTCAAGAGGTTCAGGAATAAAAATAAAAATCCCAGGGCCATGAAGCTTAATCTCGCATGGTAAGGGAGAACCAAGAAGTCGGAATGTAGAATTTTGTTCCTATTCTCAAATCATGCGAAAATGTCCTGTTCGCAAACCCAATCATGAACGCAAGTAGGAATGACATTATTGGCATATTCTTGCAATTTCTAGCACCTACATTCATGTTCGAAGGTGCAGACTTGCACAAATGCAGCCATCCAAAAATGTGAATTTGCACCCCTGCCTTCCATATTAGTATTTTCATGCTTTAGACTATGGAGAGGAATGCACATTTTGGTTGGAAAAATATGCATTATTCCCACTAAATAACAACAACAACAATAATAATGGACTATATGGACAGACAGAATACAGCTGCAAAAATAATTCACCAACAACTGGCCATTGAATTCAACCCCATTAAAAATACTATACATATTCACTCAAATCAATCCTGGAAAATCCAGATCATAAAATACACTGGGACAGAACAATTCATACAGACAAGGCAATACCTTGCAACCAACCAGACATAACAGTTACAGTCAAAAAAGAAAAACACACGTACCTCATCGACATAGCAATACCAAATGACAAAAAGGTTGTGGAAAAAAAAGAGGAAAGGAGAGAAAAATATACACCACTGGTTATGAAAGTTAAAGAACTATGGCAACAGGAAAAGGTCACAATTATTCCATTAGTCACCTCAGTCACCAGCATCACATCATAAAACTATACAGAAAACCTTCAGAAACGGCCTACCAAAATACATCCACACCAACATCCAGAAAGTAGTCACACTTAAATCATGCTCACTAGCCAGGAAATTCCTGAATCAGTAAAAGACGGCATGACCTGGCAAAGCTTGTCTTCTCCATCTAGAAAAACTGCCATGAACGAGAAAAGAAATAATAATAATAATAATAATAATAATAATAATAATAATAATAATGATGATGATGATGATGATGCTCGCATTCTGGAATGCAAAGAAGGCAAAGTGAGCATTGAGAAAGAATCCAGAGAACCTAATGAATTTCAACCTTGCTCATTCACCGATCCCTACCAAGAAAGTGCTCCCTCTCATTTCAATCTGCCCATTCATTGAGATCCAGAGTTTGGGACCTCCCGGTTGTCCCATCACCTACACAGTACATTTGACGGCAAAGAAGAGGAGTGCCAGGACTCCCCTTGAGAAGTCTTCTTCTGAGGAGGAACTGGGCTTACCTGGGACTCTCCTTCTCCCGAGGATGTTCCAGAGGCAGTGTTGCAGGAGGATGGCGGTTATGTGGCTGAGGAAGAGGCTGGGCCCTCTACAGTACCCAATGGGAGACTCCTTCCCCCACTCCCTGCCCATGATGAGTTGGACGGTGAGCCAGATGTGACAAGACCACCTAGCCCCCGGGAGCGACGACAAATGAAGGGCAGAGAGCAGGTGAAGAATCTTTGAAGAAGCACCAGGTTAGAAGCAAGGAATTCAGCTCCATGAAGGACTCTCTTTTATAGCCAACTTTGCCGGAAATCTCTCTAATGTGTTGCCGTTGGGTGTGTCCAGACTAGCACCCATATTTAAGCCAGCAAGTCTTCCCCAGGCTTCTGCTCAACTCAATGTCTTAGAGTACGCCCTGTGTTCGAATGTCTTCAGTGAGTACTTCCCACGTTTGTGTGTCTTCTGCCTTGGAAGCCAGACTTTCTTTCACCCTCGGACTGATCCTGACTTTGCCTTTATTTAAACCTGGTTTGGATGCCATATTCGCCTGGTGTGACTTTTGGACTGCTTCCTGGACAACTCTGTATCAGCCGGCAGTGAGTAAAAGTGACCTTGAAGAGCCCATTACCAATCATTATTATGCTTGCTGGCAGGGCTCCCAGCCTAATTATTTATTGCATTTATTTGCAATAAATAAATAATTAAGCCATTGAAAAGTGTTGCTGGGTCGGGATAAAGAGGGCCTTTTCTGTGGTGGTACCTGCCTTTGCAATTCACTCTCCCCTGCAGTGCAGCAGGCACAATCCTTGATGGTGTTTTGGCACCTGTTGAAAGCGCATTTGTATACCCAGAAATGTGCTGATCTGAATACTGAGCTTGGTAGATTTCCTCCGTTGTTTTTCGCCTTTGCCTTTTATTTTAATCGCCGTCTTAACTGCATTTTGTACACCGCCCTGTGATTTAATAATGAAGAGTGGCATATAAATATTTTAAATAATAATAAGACTGGAGGGAGATGTGAAGACATAGCACGATAGGAGATGTAGTCCATGTGGCAAACACAAAAACTGTATCCAGTGGGGAAATTGAGAAAGGACCCTTGAGAAAGGGAATTGAGGAAGGCCACCTTTTCCAAACCAAAATCCAATCCCAAACCTGACAGAGTCCTAGGCCATAGCTAGACAGGGCGATATCCCGGTGTTCACCTCGGGATCGTCCCTGTGCATTCACATGATGCACAGGGCATCCTGGGATCACAAGACCGCAGAATGTGTGGCCTGGTGTTGTGGTTTCCCCCGGCTCCACGTGAGTGACCGTGAAGAGCTGGGAGCCGGGCATGGGGCACAGAGCTCCTCAGGAGCTCTGTGCCCGTCGGGGGTGGGATGGGGGGGGAGCAGGGAAAATTAGTTTTTTTTAAAAAAAACAACTTACTATTTGCACACGAGCACTGGTGCGCTCCGTCCCCTTTCACAAAAAAACCCAAAATGTCGGGCGCGATGGCGGGCGCTGCATGTGAGCGAGGACGATGATCTCATGATCATAAACTCATGAGATCGCCTCCCTCTGATCCCCCTCATCTAGCTGAGCCCCTAGTTGGATGTCAGGATAGGTGTGTGAGTTCTTGCACACGCTTGGATAGTGTTAATTTACAGTTATAAATGACCGGCTTTGAAAAGATTGCATATGCTTGCTTTTCTCCCCTTTATTTTATTTTATTTTTTGCATTCATGACACTGGTCCATTTGTATGGAGCTGCCACTTTTCCCTATCACCCAATATTTCACTGGAGATAAATTCATTTTTATGGCCGACCCATAAATCTTGCTCGGAAACGAAAGAGTGGCTGTCAGAGCGAGGGGGGAAGAAAAAGGGGCGCTTCGCCATTTGTCACTTTTAACAAAGTGTAAGCGGGATGTGAAAATTTGGTTCACGCATCCTACGTCCCTGGAGATGCTTGGGGAAAGAGGGACGAGGAGAAAATGGCTGGAGGTGAACTGTGAACCCGGCTGAAATTACTCCCAAAGAACTCTGTCCCACTCCAGACCTTTACTTGAAACCAGGATGTTAGAAGATCACCAGTGGCCTGTCAAGAGATGACAAATTCATCTTTGTAGCTGGCAAAGCCTAAACTGTCCTGAAACCCTGGATGCCAACGTTAGACACAGAATCATAGAATCATAGAGTAGTGTTGGAGGGCCTATAAGGCCATCAAGTCCAACCCCCTGCTCAATGCAGGAATCCTCCTTAAAGCATCCCTGACAGATGGCTGTCCAGCTGCCTCTTGAAGGCCTTTAGTGTGGGAGAGTCCACAACATTCCTAGGTCATTCGTTCCATTGTCGTACTGCCTGTCCAAGGTTAGAGCAACCTTCCTGAACCTGGTGTCCTTCAGATACTTCGTACTGCAACTCAACATCATTCGATGCCAACATGGCCATTGTTTATAGCAGAACTGTGCATGGGCCATAGTTTAGTGGGACCCCAAAGAAAAGCTCACGAAAAGTCATTGAGGTGCTTCCTCATCAGTATTCATAGCTTCTTTGGAGGCTGGGGAACCTTGGACAATTGGGATATGAATTTGGTAATTGGGAGTGGCCACTACTCAATGAGGGAGGCCATGCTTTGCTGCAGAAGAACCTTGGGGCTCATCTACATCAAGTAGGATGTTCCACTATGAAAGTGGTATGAAAGCGGTATATAAAAGGCAGGAGCCACACGACTGCTTTATATTATTATTATTATTATTATTATTATTATTATTTATAGTGGTATTGAAGTGCATTGACAACTGTTGGGGCCCATTGACACATACTATATACCGCTTTCATACCACGTTCATAGTGTTATATCCTACTAGTTGTCAGTGCACTTCAATACCACTATAAAGCAGTAGAGTAGATCTTGCCTTTTATATACTGCTGTCAAAGTGCTTTCATAGTGGAATATCCTGCTTGGTATAGATGAGCCCCAGGTTCTATCCCTGCTTCTACCAGTCAAAGGGTCTTGGGAAGCAGGGCTGGTGGGAAATCCCGGAGAGCCAGACAGAACAGGTGTCTTGAATTGCTTAATTTATGGGACCCTGGATGATCTGGGTCCCACCTAAAACCAAGTTTGAGGGTGATGAAAATGCTACAGCTCACAAATGGATCAGTTAATTTAATACACAAAAGATGATATATTGAGGTCGAAAGAATAAAAAGAGAAAGCTCAAGGCCCTTCAGGGTAGAAAGCCGTTGTCCACCTGGTTCTATGCCAGGGTCCCCACGGCATATGGAACGCCTCTCCTCAGGGTCGAAGGAGATTCTTCAGGCCGGTTCACAACTCCTCCTGTAGCGAGACCAGCTAAATTCCTCTGTTCCGAAGCTAAATTCCTCTGTTCCCAAGGTTATGTAGATCTTTGAGACATTTTGCCGTGCCCTGGGAATGCGATGAGCTGCTTTCTTTAGAGAGCCCAAAGTTTCCCAAGCAAAGGAAGAAAGGTCCTAGGTTAAAGGAAAGAGTAGTGCACAACAGCCTTAACCCTGGGAGTAGAGGCCAAAGATATGAAGCTACCGCTGACAAGTGCAAATTGGTGGGGTAAGTGAAAAGTCAGAAAGCTTTGCTGGTGAAGAGGTCTACCTGAAGCCTTCTAAAAGCTTCTCCCTACATTTGGCTATACTATCTTCTATCTATGCACAATATGATAATACATGTGGATATATATATATATATATATATATATATATATATATATATATGGGCAGACCTGTGAGAACTCACTATTCCTCCTCACCACTTCTTCCGGTCAAAACCACTATAGTAGGCAAGTAGGGATGTCAAAGAAATCCAAAATGGATCTGAACGGTTTCAGATTTCAGTGAACTTAACCCACAGATCCTTAGGAGGCCTGGCACCCTCCGAGTTGTATGGATTCCCTTAGGGTGACCATATGGAAAGGAGGACAGGGCTCCTGTATCTTTAACAGTTGTAGAGAAAAGGGAATTTCAGCAGGTGTCATTGGCATGCATGCAACCCCTGGTAAAATTCCCTCTTCATCACAACAGTGAAAGCTGCAGGAGCCTTGCCCTCTTTTGTATCTGGTCACTCTAGTATAGCTCCTGCTGCTTTCACTGTTGTGATGAAGAGAAGATTTCACCAGGTGCTGTATACATACCAATGACACCTGCTAAAATTCCCTTTTCTCGCTCTACATCTGTTGAAGATACAGGAGCGCGGTCCTCCTTTCCATATGGTCACCCTAATTCCCTAGACTTGCAGACCATTTTCTACCTTTGTGGAAATGTTCTCCTATGTGCTGCTGGTACATTTCAGAAGCTGACGGCAGTAAATGACCAAGGAGAGAGGTATCCCGAAAGGATGAAGTTGCCACATGGCGTCTTCCATCCATTACTCTTCACTCATCAAGCCCTCATTTCAGTGACATGTCGCTAAATACCCAGCTGACATGAACGGCACAGAAAGATTTATGTCTTGGGTGACGCGTCGCTCCCTCTGCCTACTGGTGCCTCCAGGAAGTGTTTTAAATGACGATGTGGGCTTTGAAACCTTAAATATTAACTTGGGCTGCATTTGCATGAGTCAAGTTGAGTTGTGTTAAGCATTCCTATATCATCCAACAGAGAGGCCACACTGATAGACCCCAAAGAGAAAAGATATCATCCCAAATGAGGCGTCAGATTTGCATAAAATCTGCATATGGCAACTAGAGATGCATGGATTATGTAAAAAAATGTTCTTGCTGCATTTCATGGGTTGTCTTCAATTTTGTTGTCCGCTCTCTGGCAGAATCAGATTTTTGCCTAATTCCTGAATTTGCGCAAATTTCCATTCATGCAAAATCACACTTGCGAAAATGTGCGAATTCCTCCCAAACTGACCCCCTCCTAAAGTCTCATTTGCATGCTGTAGCCTATGGGGCGGGGGGATGCACATTTTTGGCTGGTGTTTTATTTATGTATTTATTTATAACATTTCTTTACCATTCCACTTTTAAGCAGATTCCGGAGCAGTGAAAATGGGAGATCAAACGATACAGAGATAAAAAAAAGGAATAAAACACGATATTATAATTATTCTTTTTAAAAGCAGAGTGCCAATGAAACCGTGGCTGTTCAAACAAGGAAGGCTTCCTGGAAAAGAGCTGTTTTCAGAAAACAACACGGTGCCCTGCCTGAACTATAACTAAATTTGCGTAAAAATGCGGAAAGTTAATAAAGAAAAAAAGATCCTCATATCTGTAGAATCTGTGTAAGCAGGAGAAAGCTGGTTTGCTGTGAAATCTGCAGTTTGGATTCATAGAAATCTGAACTCATTTGATTCCACTATGGATTTCTCAGACATCCCTAATGGTAGGGTGACCATATGGAAAGGAGGATAGAGCACCTGTGTTTGAATATAATTCAAGATAAGAACTGTAAACAACAATAAACATTTTCTTTATTTTGCTACCATAAAACCACGTGTCAGTTGGGCTGTGTCTCCTGCTCTATTAGTTCATAGATAAACACATTACATTAAACCTTCAGCCTGCTATATCCACAGAAAAGACTTTTCCAAAACTCCTTACCTTTTCCCTCTGCTTATAAGGGAAAGGTTATACTTTTCTTTTTACCCCTTTCACAGGTATTTAAGGGGTATTTACCCCTTTCACAGGTAGCTTAGCTTGAGGGAGGTGTGCGCGTCAAAGCCTTGTGTGTGTGAGGTGGGGGCATTGCAGCTGCCAATTTGGATGGCTTTAAAAGGGGGTTAGGCAAATTCCTGGAGGAGAAGGCTATCAATGGCTACTAGCCCTGATGGTTATGTGCTACCTCCAGTATGTGAGGCAGTAAGCAAGACATAAATCTTTCTGTGCCGTTCATGTCAGCTGGGTATTTAGCGACATGTCACTGAAATGAGGGCTTGATGAGTGAAGAGTAATGGATGGAAGACGCCATGTGGCAACTTCATCCTTTCGGGATACCTCTCTCCTTGGTCATTTACTGCCGTCAGCTTCTGAAATGTACCAGCAGCACATAGGAGAACATTTCCACAAAGGTAGAAAATGGTCTGCAAGTCTAGGGAATTAGGGTGACCATATGGAAAGGAGGACCGCGCTCCTGTATCTTCAACAGATGTAGAGCGAGAAAAGGGAATTTCAGCAGGGGTCATTGGTATGCATGCAGCACCTGGTGAAATTCCCTCTTCATCACAACAGTTAAAGCTGCAGGAGTTTATTTATTTATTTATTGCACTTATATACCGCTCCCATAGCCAGGGGTCTGTGGGCGGTTTTATACTAGACTCCGCTCTGGGCGGAGTTATACTAGACTGACCAGATTTAAAAGCGGGCAGGGCTCCTGCAGCTTTAACTGTTGTGATGAAGAGGGAATTTCACCAGGTGCTGCATGCATACCAGTGATACCTATTGAAATTCCCCTTACTGTACGATGGTTGAAGATACAGGAGCCCTGTCCTCCTTTCCATATGGTCACCCTGCACTTGGGCCCTGGCAGATGGTGATGACGGTCCTACTCAGACTTTGCTTTTTTCCTCCCTGAAAACATGATCTGATGAGGACTAGAAAGCTGCCCGGGGAAGCAGTTAGAGATTGCGGCAGCAAGAGAAAATGACAGCCATTGCATTTAAGCGAAATGAGTTTACACCAAGGGGAATGATTTTTTAAAAGAAAAAGAGAAACGTTGGTAGAAGAAAAGGGCTTTTACACTCCCGTCAGGGAGAGAAAACCTAAAAGAGGAAGCAGGCTCATTAATAAACGAGGCAGGGGAGATTAAATTAATGATAACTCAAAAATGCATTTAGCCACAGAGCTGCTTTTCAAAATCTATGCTAAAACAAAAACAACGTTAGGATAATATAGGAGAAGGGCAAACCTTGGAGAAGGGGAAAGAACACAGATAGGCCCAGCCTGGTGAGCTGGCCGGCTGGAAGGTGGGCGTTTGGTACCAGTTGCTGGGGAACATGGGTGTGAAGGTGCTGTTGCACCATGTCCTGCTTTGTTGATCCTTGGTCAACAGCTGTTTGCCCACTGTGTGAACAGAGTGCTGGACTAGGTGGACCCTCGGTCTGATCCAGCAGGGTATGCAATTGTATTGATCTCTATGGGTCAACATTACATGGGGCCCATCGAGGTGGTAAGACAGGAAAGGCCACATTCAGTTTTGGGGAAGAGTTCCGGGGGCATGTTCCAGTGGTGGGTGGAGCAAAAGGGGAGGGCCAAAAACCCAGCATATTTCAGGGCGCAAATCCCATTGGGATGGTCGTAAGCCTCAAACTCAGACCTTTATGGCCATCAAAGGCAGAGTGGGAGGAGCAGCAGAGGCGAACTCCGCCTCCTTGCTCCGCCCGCTCTGCATCTGTGCTCGATGGGCTTTTTTCCCGTCTCAGTGGGGCATTCCAGGGGTGGGGGAAAGTATGGAACAGAGGCCTGGGGGTAGCTCATTTCCAGCCCCCTCTCCTGCCTGCACAGCACTTTCCATGCTGGCTGTGATGGGCAGAGTATTGTGGAGGCGGGGAGTGCAGATTCTTGGCTCTCAGGTTATAAGGCTGTCTTTGACCTTGGATCCAGGGATCTGAAATATCCTATATCACCCCCCTCCAATGTTTCCCTAAAGCTTTTACTGCTGATAACTACGAAACTTCACAAAAGTTGGGCAGTACCCTCACAATTGCTGGTCTGAGAAATGGTGGTGGAGCACAGGTTGTCTTGTGGCCATCTCAGGAGTCCCGGAGGTTTCAATTGGGACCCCTGGAGGTCTGGATTTGCCCCCTGGGCCTGAGATTCCCCAGCCCTGTGCAAAGAGGAGTTAGCTCATGAGTTCTTCATCTCCTGATCCATGTAAGAAAAGAAAAGAAAAAAGATAGGAAGAAACCCTACAGAAAATTGCGATCTGCAAAGGAGTAGGTAAGCAAAAAGATACTTAGAAGCCATCCAGGCCTTGGTCGTAGGACGAGAGCATCACCAGGAAAACTATTAAGACGTGGGAACAAAAGATACAGCCAGGGGAAGGTAATGTGCATTATTGCAGGATTATAAGTTGGCTTGATAATGGAATCTTCCACTATCAGCCTCCTTCGGTTGGGTTCTGGAAGAGTGTTTTGGTTTATTTTTTGCGTGGGGTGGGGAGCTGAACTGCTAGTTATTATTCTTCAGGAAGGAAGAGTTTTATGTGCCTTATCTATCATCTATCTATCTATCTGTTTATTTATGAATGATGTGATGGTGCAATTGCAGAATTTTGCTTTTGCTTCATTGCAATGTCACATAATGTCACCGATTCCCCCCCCCCCGATTTGGAAAATGAATCTTTTTAAAACATTCATTAAATAAATTCCAATTTGCTCTGATAATTATTTCCCCACTTTTCTTTTTCTTTCTTTTTTTTAAAGAAGTCAGTAGATGGAGTACACATGGGAACTGCAACAAAATGTTGTAGTATGGAGTGCCTATTTAGAATCAATGCGTAGAGGTGCTGGTGGTTGTGTTATCTCAGAGGTGGGGAACCTATAGTTCTCCAGATGCTGCAACTCCTATCAGCCCCGGCAGGCATGGCTAAGGATGATGGAGTCCAGGAACAACTGAATGGCCACAAGTCCCACAGCCTAAAGTTTGGCTGTGCCGCCTTCCTGACCCTGGGTTGTTCCGGGACGCCATTTGGCAACCAATGTCCATGTAGCCATGGAGATTTGCTGGATAATCCTTCACTCTGATCAAGATGGAGATTTTGTCTGGGGCCTCCATTATTCATCCTGTGCATGTAACTTTCCCACGGAGCTTGGAGGCATGAATATTTCATGCTGCCTTCCCTCGGTGAGTTCTTAAGAGCAACATTATTCAAGAGCAGAATGGAGGAAAAGGAGTTGGATCAGGCAGGAGGAGCTCAAGTGAAGGGAAAATGAGTCAGGCCTTGCTGTACCTACCAGCAGGAGAATATGGACCTTGATGCTCCCAGGAAGATGAAGCTGATGGGCTGTAACAGGAAAATGGCCGTCCATTGTCAGGAGCAGCATGCTGGGGACAGACGACGGAGGAGCTACGGATGTACGTTTTTGTAAAACCCATTCCATCTGCAGGTTGTTGAGTGCTGATTATTCCATCATTTGGACATTGACAGAATTGGATTGTTTCCAGTTTGTGAATTTGCACAAATGAACACTTGTGAAAACGTGCATGTCTCCCCAAAGTGTGCAAATCCCTCACACATGCTCATTTTCATGCTTTAATCTATGGGGGGAATGTGCGTTTTAGCCCAGTGTTTTTCTTTATTTTCTATGACTGGATTTATGCAAAATTCTAGGAAGTAAATTTTAAAAAATGGCCTGCAAGTCCGTGGAATCCATGTGACTTGGGAAAAGCTGGTCTGTGGAAGAATCCATGAGTCGGATTCAGAGAAATCCAAATGCATTTGATTCCGCTGCAGGTTTCTCTGATGTCCCCAGGATAGGGAAAGGGGCTGGAGCATCTCCCCTAGGAGGGAAGGAAACAACAGCTGGGATTGTTTAGCTTGGAAAAGAAGAGGCTCAGGGGAGACATGACAGAGGTGTACGAAATGATGCCCGTTGTGGAGAAGGTGGACAGGGAGACATTTTTCTTCCTCTCTCAAATTACTAGAACCCAGTGGGGTCATCCCATGAAACTGATTGGTGGGAGATCCAGGACAAATAAAAGGAAGGACTTCTTCACACAGAGCAGAGTTAAATTATGGAACTCACCACCACAAGATGTAGTGATGGCCACCAATTTGGATGGCTTTAAAAGGGGTTGGATAAATTCCTGGAGGAGAAGGCTATCCATGGCTACTAGCCCTGATGGTTATTTTCGACCTCCGGTATCTGATGCAGTAAGCGTGGTTGCTGGGGAACATGGGTGGGAGGGTGCTGTTGCACCGTGTCCTGCTTGTGGGTCCCTTGTCAACAGTGTGTGAGGTACTGTTTCCCCTCGATTCGGCCCTGGTTAGGCCTCATCTTGAGTATTGTGTCCAGTTATAGGCACCACACTTTAAGAAGTATACAGACAAGCTGGAGGAGGTACAGAGG
The DNA here is from genome assembly GCF_023053635.1 of Elgaria multicarinata webbii. Classification (NCBI taxonomy): domain Eukaryota; kingdom Metazoa; phylum Chordata; class Lepidosauria; order Squamata; family Anguidae; genus Elgaria; species Elgaria multicarinata. Next base: position 18,246,098 of record NC_086188.1, on the reverse strand, counting down.
AGGGCAGCAAGGACGATCAGGGGTCTGGAAACAAAGCCCTATGCGGAGCGACTGAAAGAACTGGGCATGTTTAGCCTGGAGAAGAGAAGATTGACGGGAGACATGAGAGCATTCTTCAAGTGCTTGAAAGGTTGTCACACAGAGGAGGGCCAGGATTTCTTCTCGGTCATCCCAGAGTGCAGGATACAGAACAATGGGCTCAAGTGACAGGAAGCCAGATTCTGGCTGGACATCAAGAAAAACTTCCTGTCTGTTAGAGCAGTACGACAATAGAGCCACTGACCTAGGGAGGTTGTGGGCTCTCCCACCCCAGAGGCCTTCAAGAGGCAGCTGGACAGCCACCTGTCAGGGATGCTTTAGAGTGGATTCCTGCATTGAGCAGGGGGTTGGACTCGATGGCCTTGTAGGCCCCTTCCAACTCTGCGATTCTATGATTCTATGACAGTGCATCTCTGAATCCCATTTGCAGGGGGATTCAGGATCCCCCCCTCCTGTTCTGCTTCTGAGCTTCTGAGTTATTTTTCTGAGGAGGTAGCTGGCCAGCCACCATCATCATTAGAATGCTGGACAGGATGGACGCTGACTTGATTCAGCTTGCCCATCCTTAAGCCAGACACTCAAAAGTGTCTTCTGGAAGGACATCAGGGTGCCTGTACTGCCTTGACTTCAGCACGACTTTAAGCAGCCCGACTGTGCTCAGGATCTGTGCCAAACCACCTGCCAGTGAATGGCGGCCTTGGAAGCTCACTCCTCCGGAGAGGAGACCCAGGAGTCAACAACCCTCGCCTTGGATGCAATCTGTAATTTTCTGGACTACCGTTCGTCAAAGGCCCTCCTCAGCAAACATGCATCTTTAATGGGAGCCCGCAAGCTTCCTGCCAGAGGGCGGATAAAGCGACTTTATAGCTCCAAAAACCACCGATGAAAATCCACTCATGCAAATCAAAGCTAAGGACGAGGTCCAGATTTTGGCTGCAATGAAATTATAGCATCATTCTTTGGGTTCACCCCCCCACAGCATCTGCTGCCTCTCTGGCTTATACGTGGGTCACAAATCTACAGTTGCTGTCTGAAGGCTGTGTCTCACCTTTCCTTCTTAAAGATGTACGTGTGTTTTAAGGGGTCTCCTCTCCCAAGTCATGCCTGTGTCAAGATAAGGTCTATGGTGCACATATACTGATAATATATTGCACCGTAGACATGATAATATATGTGCACCGTCCACATGTGAATTCCTTAGACCTGATAATGTATGTGCACCGTCCACATGTGAATTTCATTTCATTTGTTACATTTCTGTGTCACCTGATAGCCAAAATTCTCTTGGGAGGGTTTACAAACCTTAAAAATGCAATATTATGTATAATATAAAAGAATTTGTTTTATTTATTTTATTTATTTATCTTATTTATTTCATTTACACCCCACCTTTTTTCCTGCAAGGAACCCAAAGTGGCTTACATAATCCTCTTCATATGAATCTCACAACAACCCTGTGAGGTAGGTTAGGCTGAGAGTCTGTGATTGGCCCCAAATCACCCAGTGAGCTTTATAGCTGAGTGGAGATTTGAACCCGGAGCTCCTGAGTCCCTGTCCACCACTCTAACCACTATGCGACACTAAGCTACAAACATATAAACGGAGCACACACACGCACGCGCACGCACACACAAACACACACACACACACACACGTACTGTATCTGAACATGATCTGATTTGAAAACTATCATATGCTGCCAAATTCCTGGGAGTGGAGAGATGTCTTAACTTTGTGCGGAAACGATAAAGTTGGTGCTAGGTGGGCCTTGCTGGGGCATTCGTTCCATAATTGGAGGGGCCACCACTGAGAAGGCCCTCAACCATGTTGCCACCCTCTGAGCCTCCCTGGAGGAGGGCCTTAGATGATGAGCATAGTATATGGGTAGGTTAGTGCCGGGGAGGCACTCCATCACGCATTGCAGAGAGCTTCGGCTATTGGGCGGTATAAAAATGTAATAAATAAATAAATAAATAAATAAATAAATAAATAAATAAATTGCAGTCCCAAGACCTGAAAGCCTTTATAGATCAAAACCAGCCCCTCAAATTGGGCTCAGAAACATACTGGCTGCCAATGCAAGCAGGTCAGGATCAATGTTCCATGTTTGGACCTTCTTGACCTTGTTATCAATCTGGATGCCGCATTTTCATAGAATCATAGAATAGCAGAGTTGGAAGGGGCCTACAAGGCCATCGAGTCCAACCCCCTGCTCAATGCAGGAATCCACCCTAAAGCATCCCTGACAGATGGTTGTCCAGCTGCCTCTTGAATGCCTCTAGTGTCCTGCATTCTGGGAGGATCGAGAAGAGATACTGGCCCTCCTCTGTATGACAACCTTTTAAGTATTTGAAGAGTGCTCTCATGTCTCCGCTCAATCTTCTCTTCTCCAGGCTAAACATGCCCAGTTCTTTCAGTCTCTCTTCATGGGGCTTTGTTTCCAGACCCCTGATCATCCTGGTTGCCCTCCTCTGAACACACTCCAGCTTGTCTGTATCCTTCCTGAATTGTGGAGCCCAGAACTGGACGCAATACTCGAGATGAGGCCTAACCAGGGCTGAATAGAGAGGAACCAGTACCTCACTTGATTTGGAAGCTATACTTCTATTAATGCAGCCCAAAATAGCATTTGCCTTTCTTGCAGCCATATCGCACTGTTGGCTCATATTCAGCTTGCGATCTACAACAATTCCAAGATCCTTCTCGTTTATAGTATTGCTGAGCCAAGTATCCCCCATCTTGTAACTGTGCCTTTGGTTTCTATTTTTTGCACAGGCTGCTGCTTCCAAAACCTCTTCAAAGCCCCATGGAGAATTTCCCCAAAAGAGGACGTGCCTCTCTCTCTCACACACACACCCCGAACAAGAGGACAAAAGAGGATTCTTATTTGCATGAAATTGGTCTGTGCTAATTTACAGGTGTAAATGCAGATTTGGAAAAAAACAATTATAATTTTAATAGAAATACTGTACTGAGGGCCCCTACTGGTACAGTCCCTGGGCAGGTGCCCAACTATGCCTACCTTTGAAAGCCGAGGTGTCTTTCAGGGAAGCTCATTCTTGGCTACTGATTGTGTGATTGAGGAACTCCTGATGAGTTTCCAAGGAAGCCCAGTGGCTCCCAGGACCCAAAGCAACCAGGAGTATGAGCCCAAACAACAAAGAAACCCGATTATCTTGTAAGAGGCCAGGTGGGGCGATTAGGAAGGGAAAACCAATTTGGCTAAATAAATGCGGGGTCATGGAGACAATTCCAGCTATATATGTATTTTTTTAAAAATACATTTGCAACGTTTAAGGTAGGAGCCTTGAGATTCGGCTGCTCTTCTGTGATTGCTTTTATTTTTAATTGAATTCCCCTGACCATGCTGAGAGCAATGGAAGGGGTGACTTTCAGGCATGAATCGCACAGCCTAGATTCTCATTTAAGGCAAAGAACTCGTTGCCGGAGATGTTGCACAGACATTTCCCCCGAATAAACAGCTTCTTTTAAAAGGGACTCCCGTCTGGTTAAAAATAATAGAATCTTTAACATCTTTCCCCGTATCGCTAATGACGCCTTCGGGTATTAAAGCTGGAATAGTGAAACCAATCCAATTCTCTCAGCTTGTTGTTGTTGTTGTGTGTGCTCTTCCGTTGGCTCATGCAAGGAAAATAGGGCAGCACTGTTCCGTCTCCAGGTAGGATTGCCAACTGACCATGAAAAAACAACAATCCCAATCCAGTCTGGGTTGCTCCTGTGCATTGAATGCCGGTTGCATCTGCGATCATCTGCAGGTGAAGTTTTCTGCAGCAGGGAGGCCGACATGATAGGCCGATAAACACAGGAAGGGAAGCCAGGAAATGCTTCTTTTACCCTTATCTTCCTTTCCTTTCCTCAATTTCCCCTGCGTCCAATGGAAGCTGATGGATCCGATTGCAGTGGGGCTGTGAATCTATTCTGGGTTTCAGTCAGAACAAGGCAGAACGCTAAAGAAGTTATCCAAGGTGCTGAATCCTAGCCCCAAAATAGCTTCAGTACCTTGGATAGGTCCTTAGAGTTTTGGCCAGTTTTGATTTGGCTGGCTTTACAAGGGGGTTGGATCAATTCCTGGAGGAGAAGGCTATCAATGGCTACTAGTCCTGGTGGCTCTGTGCTACCTCCAGTATCAGAGGCAGTATGTCTGTGTAGACCAGATGATGGGGACCATGGGAGGGAGGGTGCTCTTGCACCCGTGTCCTGCTCATGGGTCTCTAGTCAGCAACTGGCTGGCCACTGTGTAAACAGTCCTGGACTAGGTGGACTCTTGGTCTGATCCAGCAGGGCTCTTCTCATGTTCTTACTGGGCAGCAGTCTGGGGTGAGCTAGGAACCAGGGGGAAAGTTAGCAGCTAGGAGCAAAACACAAGTTAGAAGACACCCCCCCCAAACCCCCCCCCCAGTAGTATAGATAGATGTTTTTGAACTGTGGTGTTGGAGGAAAATTCTGAGAGTGCCATGGACTGCAAGAAGATCAAACCAGTCCATACTCCAGGAAATAAAGCCAGACTGCTGACTTGAGGGAATGGTATTAAAGGCAAAACTGAAGTACTTTGGCCACATAATGAGAAGACAGGATACCCTGGAGAAGAGGCTGATGCTAGGGAAAGTGGAAGGCAAAAGGAAGAGGGGCCGACCAAGGGCAAGATGGATGGATGATATTCTGGAGGTGACAGACTTGACCTTGGGGGAGCTAGGGGTGGCGACGGCCGACAGAAAGCTCTGGCGTGGGCTGGTCCATGAAGTCACGAAGAGTCGGAAGCGACTGAACGAATAAACAACAAAGTATAGTGTTAAATTTGGAAGTGCCGGTACTTATTTCAACACTCCCTATAGCTGCGTCCTCAAGGAGTGTCCAAAAAATGCAGGCAGCGGTGTAAGTCTATAGCATCGAACCTGTTCTAGAAGTTTTGTCTCCAAAATGTGCAGGCCTTTCGGAAAGCGAATGGGTATTGATGTCCCATTCAAGATCAACTCCCCCCAATACTTTGCATTGAGTTGTGCATTGAATATTTCGCATTGAATTGCCCATTATTACTCTGCATTGAATTTCCTATTAATGCTTTGTATGCAATGGCCCATTCAAAACCAAGCAACCCCAAAATCCTTAACATTATGTCAGGGATAATATATTGTTAATCCCCTGTCCCACCCCAAGTAACGGTGGGCATTGCGGCTAACCCCAGAGGGAACAAGGAATTCTTTGTGGGGTGCGTGGGGATGGCATATGATAAAAAAGTGTTGGTGTTAATAAAGAAGTGTTGGTGCTAATAAAAAGTGTCAATGCTGTTCTCCTGCAAGCCACGATGCCACGACACCACTGAGAGCAACAGCAGAGATGATGTTTGCCCAGGTGGAAGAGAGCTGCTTAACTGAGACATCTTTGCCCACTGGATGGCTCTGTATCCCTTTCTAGAAGAGCTTCCATTGGTCCCAGAAGAACTTCTGTTGGTCTTAGAGGAGCTTCTATTGGTCTCAGTAAAGCTTCCGTTGGTCTTAGAGGAGCTTCCGTTGGTCCCAGAAGATCTTCCGTTGGTCCCAGAAGACCTTCCATTAGTCTCTAATGCTTAGGATACAGCTTGAGGTGGCCATTTCACCCACCCACCCTCTTTCCAAATCTCCTGCCTTTTCATTGTGTCTCCTCTCGTCCCTTCTCTTGTTTCTGGTCTTCCGCTCTTCTTAGTTTCCCTGTGTATACTTGGGATTGTAAGTCCCTAGGGGCAGGGAGCTGCCATACCTGTTCTTTGTGTGCATGCCATGCACACAGATGGCACTACATGAATAAATAAATCCATCACTGGGTCAACCAAGAAGGAGGACTGAGAAGTAGGCCAACCGTGAGAACCAGAGGACCAATCAGGAGGAAGAATCAAGGATAAAGGCCCAGCCCAGAGCTCAGGAATAGCCTGTTGCTGGACCACGTTTAATTGGTTGTTGCTAGGGTGCACCAGCCCACTCCTCTGGTGGGGAAAGCCAGTGGAAGCTGTTGGCTCTGGTGTCAACGGGGCTGTGAATCCACTCCGGGTTTCAGTCAGGACTCTAAAGGAGCTCTCCAAGGTGCGTCCGCAAATTGGATCCTTATAGAAATAAATCCTTGTACACCAAGCATTGAAAAAAAATGTACTTAAGATCTCATTCCACAAAAGAAGAGCGAAGCTCACAGCTAATTTGAAGTGGGCCAGAAAAGATCTTCTCCCAAGGACTCCAAATCTACAGAGATGGACTTGATAAAGACAAGAGAGCTTCAGCTATGGGGCGGTATATAAATGCAATCAATCAATCAATTGGCCGAAACAGATTTTGATCAGCATTTAGTTATCTGTATCCTGCCTTTCTACCAAAATAAATAAACCAACAAACTCCAGGAGGCTTACGGCCAATTAAAGTGGATTGAAAAAAGAAAAGCATTCTGTTGTTATGCATATATTGTGTTATGCATTGTATACATGGCTGACATTGCAGCTGTGATGTACATTATTGGGTAGATATTATCTTAGGACCAGTAGCTGTGTGAAGTATTTGGTCGCTGCCTCAGTATGGCTTCCTGTGTTCTGGTTCCTCAGCAAACTCCTCCTGAGGAATCCCATCACTGGGGTCCCAAGAACGCCCCTTGACCCTGATGCAAGGCAAAGAGCTTCTACAAGGCTATTGAACCCTTTCCCCACCCCATGGAGACAGGGAGAAATTCAACAGGTAAGTGTCCATCTTTCCTGACTGTGGCATCCTTATGGTGTGGAGTGGGTTGGCATTGGTGCTGTACCCGGTGAACCTATACCTGCCATGCAGCTCAGAAAGGCCCAGAGCATCTACACAGGATGTGTTGGCCTATGACTCCCGTCAGCCCCAGCTGCATAATCATAGAGTCATAGAATAGTAGAATTGGAAGGGGCCTATAAGGCCATCGAGTCCAACCCCCTGCTCACTGCAGGAATCTACCTTAAAGCAGACCTGACAGATGGCTGTCCAGCTGCCTCTTGAATGCCTCTAGTAAGTAATGGTGAAGGTTGATGGGAGTTGCGATCCAAAAACATCTGGAATGCCACAAGTTGCTCTCCCCAAAAGCAGATGTTTGCTCATGGGTGACAGCATTCAGGAATGAGGGCTTAATACGGAGAGAGATGCTTAAATAAAAATGAGACTCAGACCTGAGCTCAGGCGGTTGCTAAGGGCCAGGCATGGATAATGAGGGTCTGGTTTTATCTCTCAGTCCTGTGGCATAAATCATTTTTATCCTCCGCAACTTGCTGCTGCTGTTTGTTTTCAGTCCCACACCCAGCGATGCAGTTCAGGTGTGTAACTTGATACTCATTCCGTGCAGCTCTCTGTCTCCCTCTAGCGGCTGACGCATCTACGCCGGCTTGGGTGGTCCCGGCCTCTGGGAAGGTCCCAAGGCAATTTGCTCGCTAGCAAAAGCGGCTCCCTCTTCCCCAAGAAGCCGGCAAGGAGTCTTCATTCATGTGAAGAGTTTCCCACCCAGTTTATTGAGGGACATTTGGGGTTAGTTCTGTATTAAGAGCCGGCTGAACGACACGGACATATGAAGCTGTCTTACAAGGAGCATTTTAATATTTATTTTAGTTGTTCGCTTGTTACATTTCTATCCTGCCTTTTCATTCAAGGAACCCAAAGGTGGCACATGTGATCCGCCTCCTCTTCTCCATTTTATCCTCACAACAACCAGGACTATTTTGCGCCCTAGGCAGGTGAGCTGCTTTCACCCACCCACCCCTACCCCGATGTACCTGGGTGCGGGGTGCCATCTTGCCCACCCAGCTGAAGTGAAACCAAGGCGCTGGGGTGGAGGGGCCGGTGGGCGGGCAGCTTCGGAACATTGCGCCCAGCTGGAAGCCGCCCTGGGAGAGCAACTTCCGGACACGCCGTTCCGAAGCCGCCCGCCCACCCCCCTACTCCAGCGTTCTGGCTTTGCTTCGGCACCCACCCAGCTGAAGCGAAGCCAGGACGCTGGAGTGGGGGGGGCGTGGTTTCGCTTCGGCTGGGGGGGGGGCGCCCAGCCAAAGCGAAGCCGGGATGCTGGGGCGGGCGGGTGGCTTCGGAACAGCGCGCCCGAGAGCCGCCCTCTCAGAGCCGCTGTGGGAGAGCGGCTTCTGGGTGCGGCGTTCGGCGCCCCCTTACCTTGTTGCTCTAGGCGGCCGCCTGAGTGGCCTCTATGGTAGCGCTGGCCCTGACAACAACCCTGCGAGGTAGGTTAGGATGAGAGCCAGGGACTGACCCAAAGTCCCCCAGTTAGGTCCGTGCCCGAATGGAGACTAGACTGTGGGTCTTCCCAGCCCTAGCCCAATGCACTCAACACGGCACTGCACTGATTCTCGTTTGTGTCCATTGGATCCATTCAGCCCAGTATTATTTATTTATTTATTTGCAGTATTTATATACCGCTCCCTATTGAAAATTTTGGAGCGGTGTACAAGATAAAATAAAATAAAAACAGAATCAAACACTTTAAAATAGATTTGATAAGAAGCAAAATGTTCAGTAAACTGTGGCTGGTGATTAAGGAAAGGCTTCCTGGAACGACGTTTTCAGGAGGTGCCGAAAGGAGTACAAAGTTGGCGCCTGCCTGACCTCCAGAGGCAGGGAATTTCATGGGAGGGGGGCCACCACAGTGAAGGCTCTTCCCCTGGTGGACTCCAATAGGAGGATGGATCTAGGTGGAACGACCAGGAGCAGGCCCTCGGATGACCTCAGTGACTGGGCAGGTCGGTAAGGGAGAAGGCGCTCTCTCAGGTATCCTGGTCCCAAGTTGTTTAGGGCTTTGTACACAAGTACCAGAAACGTAAACCTGGCCCGGTAGCGAATAGGCAGCCAGTGCAGTTCCCTCAGCAGAGGAGTTCCATGCTGGAAAGGGGCAGCTCCAGACAGCAGCCGAGCTGCAGCATTCTGCACTAGCTGCAGCTTCCGGAGCAGCTTCAAGGGCAGCCCCACATAGAGTGCACAGTGACAGCCGGTGCCCCTGCTGGGTTTCTTATACGGGTCTGTTCCCAGCCCTACTTAGAAATGCTGACGATGGAACCTGGGACCCTCCACATTCAAAGCAGGTTCTCTCCTACTTAGGGTGACCATATGGAAAGGAGGACAGGGCTCCTGCACCTTTAACAGTCGTACAGAAAGGGGAATTTCAGCAGGTGTCCTTGGTATGCACGCAGCACCTGGTGAAATTCCCTCTGCATCACAGCAGTTAAAGCTGCAGGAGGTATACTAGAGTGACCAGATACAAAAAAGCGCAGGGCTCCTGCAGCTTTCACTGTGGTGGTGAAGAGGGGATTTTACCAGGTGCTGCATGCATACCAATGACACCTTCTGAAATTCCCCTTTCAGTACAACTGTTAAAGATGCAGGAGCCCAGTCCTCCTTTCCCTCTGGTCACCCTACTCCTACTGAATCCCCTTTGAAAATTGTTGCCTGCTGTTGGGCAATGAAGCTGATGGTGGAATAAACCCTTTCACAGACAGAACTTTGTAGAAAAGATCTGGGGCCCAGGTAAATAGATTTGACCCCCAGAGCGGTAAAGCAGCAGCTTCTGCAGCTGAAACTCTCCCCACGGCCTGAGTTCGATCCCAGCGGAAGCTGGTTTCAGGCAGCCGGCTCGGGTGGACTCAGCCTTCCATCCTCCTGAGGTCAGGAAAATGAGTACCCAGTTAGCTGGGGGAAAGGCAATAACGGCCGGGGAAGGCAATGGCAAACCACCCCGCTATAAGGCCTGCCAAGAAAACGTCAGTGAAAACTGGCGTCCCTCCAAGAGTCAGCAATGACTCAGTGCTTGCACAAGAGGTTCCTTTCCTTTTCCTGGGAACACTCCTGGCTACAGACCTTCCCCCAAATTGGGTAAAATTGAGAGTGGGACAGAGGGCCAAAATAGAAGCTAGGCAGCCATTCTGTCTCAAGGGAACTGGTGAGACAGACACAAGGGGTATATAGGCACTTGCAGGCAAAAGGCTTATTCCAGCAGAGCCTTTGCCGGGGGTCCCCAAAGTGGGGCCTTCCAAGTACACCCATGAAGTTCCGAATTCCCTGCCCTCTTCACATATTTTTTTTTAATAGGGTGACCATTTGGAAAGGAGGACAGGGCTCATGTATCTTTAACAGTTGTATAGAAAAGGGAATTTCATCAGGTGACATTTGTATGCACGTGGCACCTGGTGAAACTCCCTCTTCATCACAACAGTGAAAGCTGCAGAAGCCCTGCCCTCTTTTGTATCTGCTCACTCTAGAGGGCAGAGCTAGAATGGGAGTCTCACGGGGGATGGGGTGGCTTTTAGGGATGTCGGAGGGGGTGAAGTTCACAGAGGTTTCAGCAGCTGCCTCCCACCCCACCCCAGGACTTGGGCTCACTGATGCACAAGTAGGCCCAGACTCAATCTGTATCGATTCAGGCCAGTTTGCTAATTTTCATTGTTCTTTTTTAAAAATCCCCATTGCAGGTGCCACTTGTCCCAAGCTAAGCATATTACGGCTGCAATTGGCACAAATTAAGAAAATTATGGCAGAAATTGGTGTAACTTACACTAATCGGGGCTGCAATTTGCATAAATGGTGATTAAAAATAAACTTGGAGAAATATTTGGGATATCAGGGTGGGGTGGGGGTGTTCAGGGGAAATCCAGCGAGTCCCCAAAGGCCTGGATTTCCCCTCAATGGCCATCCCAGGTGGCTTTAGACAGCCATGTGCACATGAAATATGCACAACTGCTTTTCTCTTCTCCTTTCCCGGTCAGGCCATGTTTCACAACCGATTGTACATTCCTGATATATTACAGCAAAAGGAAAGGAAAGCAAACTATCTGTCAAAAAGGAAGTCTCCAGAAATGAAACAAGCCAGCATGAGTAGCGTGTCCAGTTTATAAATTTAAATCTGTAAAAAAAAAACACCACCTATTAACAGGAGGTGTGACTTGTGGGTGTTGGTTTCGCTTTTGGAGTGCTGTATCACGCACATGGAATTCACTACCGCAAAAGGTGTTGATGGCCACCGATTTGGGTGGCTTTAAGAAGGGGGTTGGATGAATTCCTGGAGCAGAAGGCTAAGTGCAAACTCCAGTATCAGAGGCAGCAAGCCTGTATGCGCTAGTTGGGAGCATGGGTGGAGGGTGCTGTTGCACCGTGTCCTGCTTGGTTGGTCCCTGGTCGACAGCTGTTTGGCCACTGTGTGAACAGAGTGCTGGACTAGATGGACCCTTGGTCTGATCCAACAGGGCTCTTCTTAGGGTCTTAGGGTCTTATGCCTGCCTCTTGGTTGAAAAAGAAAGACTCTGAGAATCGGCAGTTTCACACATTGGAATCTCTCGTGCAAGCACTGAGTCATTACTGACTCTTGAAGGGATGTCAACTTTCACTAACGTTTTCTTGGCAGGCCTTGTAGCGGGGTGGTTTGCCGTTGCCTTCCCCGGCCGTGATTACCTTTCCCGCAGCTAACTGGGTACTCATTTTACTGACCTCGGGAGGATGGAAGGCTGAGTCGACCCGAGCCGGCTGCCTGAAACCAGCTTCCGCTGGGATCGAACTCAGGCCGTGGGGAGAGTTTCAGCTGCAGAAACTGCTGCTTTACCACTCTGCGCCACACGGGGATCATAGCACCACCATGACTCCGGGAATAAAATGGAATTTGCTTCATTTTGAGTGCCCTTGGCCTGCAGCTCCCTGGACATCTTGTGTGAGTGCTGGGCTCTATCTGCCCCACTACACACACACACACACACACACACACACACACACACACACACACAGCCTTGATAGGTCAGCAGTGCTACCTCAAGATGTAGTGATGCAGATACTCCTTGTTGAAGTCCTGACTGACAGTGCCAGGTTGTTAAAGCTTCCCTTGAAAGTGACCGGAGAATCGATCAGCGTGTCACTGACACATCTCTGGGACTAAAACATCCTGAGATCCCCTTCCCCTGTAAACACAGCTTGTTAATTCAAGATAAAGATCCTAAGTTAACCACCTCCAGCATCCCATGGAGGGCACCTCTGAGAGCCCGACAGAACACTTGAGAGGGTAAAGGCAGAGCAGGTGTCTGTGTGTGTGTCTGTGTGTTCAATATGTGGCAGCGAGGAAGCTCAGCACCGAGCAGGATGCAGCTCCCTGAGTGCCAGCCAGCCTGTGCTGCAGTGTCAACACTCTGTAGGAGCTGAGTCGGAGCAGAGCTGATTAATATTTGCGGAGCACTTGACCAATGAGAGACGCTGAGAGGGGTTAAGAATGTAAAGTCAGGATCTGGCTGAGGGAATCTCATTGTCTTTTGGCTTCGGGAACGTCCACCCCCACCCTGGTTACGTGAGAGGCACATGGGAGGGGGGGGGAAACATTCCAAAAGTTTTCAGAGACAGTGCAGTGTAGTGATTAGAGCAGGCTTCACCAAGCGAGTACTCCAGGGGTTTTTTAAAAGCAAATTTTCCAACTGCACAAATGACCTGTGAGACACACACACACACCCGCCCCAACCAAACACATTATTTCTCTTTCACGATTGGACAGATTTATCACCTACACCAGTAGCACCTTAAACTTAAAGACAGATTGACAGGGCCATACGGATACCCAGGAAGGATGACAGACCAAGAGAAGGACACCACTGGTGGTCACCTGCAGCCCCCAACTGAAACCACTGCAACGGATCCTCAGTGAACTCCAACCCATCATCAGCACAGACACTTCTCTCTCACGAGCCTTGGGAGGCAGACCAGTCCTCACCTACAGACCACCTCCCAACCTGAAGCAGATGCTAACCAGCAATAGTACGCAGGACAGAGAAACAGACAGAAGGACCAGACCATGCAATAGACTCAAGTGCTGATTTTGCCCCCGCGTCTATTCAGGCAACACCGTCACAGAGCCCAACAGCATCAGTCACACCATCAAGGGCTCTTTCACCTGCATCCTTATATAATCTGTGTTACATGCCATCCCTGACTTTGCCTATTGTTAAGTTCTTAATAAACACGTAACACATAACACGTGTCTTCTTTTTTCACCATTTTTTTCAACTGCACATGATCAGATTTCCAACTGCACATTTTTTTCCCAACTGCACATTTTGTGTCCAACTGTACACTAAAAAAACAACAACCTGGAGTACTCTCCAGATGTGTTGGCCTATAATTCACATCACACTGGTGGGGGCTGATGAGACTTGTAGTCCAAGGCATCTTAAAGAGCACTGGCTTGGGGAAGGCTGGGTTAAAGTATCAGTCGAAGATCAGGGAGAGCCAGGTTCAACCCCCCCTCCCAATTGCGAAACTCAGTGGGCGGCCTTGGACTCTGCATCCTGTCTCTCAGCCTCACCTACCTCACAGGGTTGTTGTGATGATAAAATCGGTGGTGGGACATATTGGTAGTTCACTTTGTGCTAGAACTAGGCCATTGGTGGGAGATTCGGGATGGGTCAAAGGAAGGGCTTCTTCACACAGCGCAGAGTTAAATTACGGAATTATGGAACTCACTACCACAAGATGTAGTGTTGGCCACCCATTTGGATGGCTTTAAAAGGGGGTTGGATAAATTCCTGTAGACAAAGGCTATCAGTAGCTACTACTATTGTAGAGTCCGGGCCTGATTCAAAGTGCTGGTATTGACATTCAAAGCCCTAAACGGTTTGGGGCCAGGTTATTTGAAGGAACGCCTCCTCCCATATGTACCTGCCCAGACCTTGAGATCATCTACAGAGGCCCTTCTCCGTGAGTCCCTGCCAAAGGAAGTGAGGCAGGTGGCTACTAGGAGGAGGGCTTTCTCCGCTGTGGCACCCCGGTTGTGGAATGAGCTCCCCAGAGAGGTCCGCCTGGCGCCTATACTGTACTCCTTTCGTCGCCAGCTGAAGACCTTTTTATTCTCTCAGTATTTTAACACTTAATTTTAACTTAAATGTAAATTTTACTGTTTTAACTCTGTATTTTAATTTTATATCAATTTTGCTGCGTGGTTTTTATCCTGGTTGTGCTTTTTACACCGTATTTTGTAATTGTGCTTTTAACCTGTTGGTTGTTTTATTATGGTTTTAATTTTTGTGAACCGCCCAGAGAGCTTCGGCTATTGGGCGGTATAAAAATGTAATAAATAAATAAATAAATAAATAAATACTACTGATGGCTCTGTGCTACTTCCAGTATCAGAGGCAGCAAGCCTATGTCCACCAGTTGCTGGGGAACATGGGCGGGAGGGTGCTATTGCTCTTGTGTCGTGCTTGTGGGTTCCTAGTTAAGAGCTGGTTGGCCACGGTGTGAACAGAATGCTGGACTAGATGGACCCTTGGCCTGTTCCAGCAGGGCTCTTCTTATGTTCTTATGAATTCTGGCTGCTCTAAGATTCCTCACCCGAGAGATGCGCACCCTTGCAGGCTGCATCAGCCAGGACCGACAAAATATCTCTTGTCAGGAGCTGCATCTGGTCAGCTCCACATGTTGATCGCAGTGTGCCTGCCGAGGTTTAAACGAGGACAGAAAATTGACCACGTCGCTCTCAAGAATAAAAAATGAAGTGGGGTAGGATGAAGACTGGTGAAATAATAATGTAGAGCTGGAACAAAGACACAGCTGTCCTATACATCAACAATGCGCAGCGGCAGCAGCAGCTGTTGCTGCTACAGGAGGATGTGGGTGGATGTGGCAGCCGATCTCACCAGTCCATGTTTTCCAAGCTCAAGGTCACAGCAAACCTGTAAGGTACCTGCTGGAGTTGGAATTAAGAGCAGAGACGGGCCCTTTGCACAAGGGACTTCTTCTGCCATCATGCCATGTGATGGTACAGTGGATGGGTTTGCCCAACTCGCTTACCCACTTAGTGGTAGGGTGACCAACTGTCAGGATTTCCCTGGATTTGTCCTGGTTTTTGTTCTTTCCATGGTGTTAGGGGGGATTTTCTATAATTTTCAATAATGTCCTGGAATGACACACCTTCCCCTTTAAGGCTGCCATTAGCATGGCAGGAGGGAATGACATGCTTTCTTGAGGCACATCATTCCCCCACCCCGAGCTCCAATTGAGGTCTTAAAGGGGAAAGTGGGTCATTCGTGGACATTATAGAAAAGGCCCCAATTGGAGTGGATGGTGGTGGTGCAGCATGAAATCCTTTCCCCTCCTCCACTCCAATCGGGTTCTTTAAGGTGGCGGGGGAATAACGTACTTTCTGCAGGACTCAGAAAGCTGCTTCCCCCCCACACACACTAGGTGTCCTCTTTTTTGGTTTCCCAAATATGGTCACCCTACTTAGTGGTTGTATGCGGGGTGTTGTAGAAACATGGTTTAGTGTCTGAACCCAGGACATTTTCTGCAAGGTGGCTTGTATAACCATGCAGTGTGGCTTATTTTTCTCGAACAAGACACCCTGAGAACCCATAGTTTGTTGCTTGGCAGGCAGTAAGCCAGGGAGCAAGGAGGCCATGGCGTCTCCTACTCCTTCTTCTCACCACCATGAACAAGCAGGTTGCCATGGGGAAGAAGAGGAGCAACTCCAGGGGGCTCTTGCCAGGGCCCCCCTGCTGAGGTATGGACCCTCGGCAGGTACCCAACCATATCTACTCTTGACTCTGGCCCTAAATTCTGATTCCCATTGTCTTTGGGTGGCTGCAGCAGTAAACCACTGTTGCTGAGAGAGGAACATGGTGTAGTGTGGTGTAGTGGCTAAAGTGTTGGACTGGGAGTCGGGAGATCCAGGTTCTAGTCCCCACTTGGCCATGGAAACCCACTGGGTGACTTTGGGCCGGTCACAGACTCTCAGCCCAGCCTACCTCACAGGGTTGTTGCAGTGAGGATAAAATGGAGAGGAGGAGGATTACGTACACCACCATGGGTTCCTTGGAGGAAAAAAGGCAGGATATAAATGCAATAAATACAAATACTCTTCGGGCCTTGCAGGGGCAAGTGAGGCTTCCCCTTCCTTCAAGTGTGCACACCCATTCCAGGGGTCTTCTCCTCCATCTTCCAGTTGGGGGATGGGACTGCAACCATTATTTCCCCCTTGGACCCTGGCTCTGTGTACAACAAAAAGAAAAGAAAAGAAAAGAAAAAAGAAAAGGGGGATAGAAAAAGAAAAGAAAAGAACAGAGGCTGGCTTGCAGAGTTTACAATCCTTCGGTTGGGAACCTCCGTTGGCGGGATAATGGCTAGTTCTTCCCCGCTGTCGCTCCTCTTACCCAAAGCAGCATGTGCGTCTCAATGCTCAGCGCACCGTGCAGGTGGAATCCACAAGCAGACAGCTCCCTTTTCCCCCTGAAGTCCCACGCCTCATTGTTGGAGGATCGGCCGTTGTTCTGTATTGTCTTCTCTGTCCTTGTCCCCCCCACCACACAATTCTTACTCTCTCTCTTTAAAAAAAAAAAAATGCAAAACATGTTTTCGTTTGGGGTTTTATATGACTCTTCCTGATGTGATGATTGAGCCTGATTGGATAATATTTACAGAAAGCGCTCCAAGGACCAAACTGCAATGCAAGGGTTCTGTCTAAATAACACCAGAATAATAATTGTTCTGTCAACTGTAGTCGAAGCTTTCTTCTTTCTTCTTTCTGATCTCTATCAAACTGGAAATTTGCTTCTATCCGGGCATCAGACCGTCGACCTTCAAATAGTTGCCAGTTTGGAAATCTTACCTGGTAGACTTTGGTGTCCAAACCAATTGGTGTCCAATTGGTGTCCAAACCAATACCATGTTATGATTCAAAGGTGTTTTCTGCTCACATCGATCTCTCCATATGTCAAAGCTCATGACAAATGTTCCGTCACAATCTAGCATGGCCACCGAACAGAACCGGGGCGAGACTCTGCAAATTGGAGGTAGCTTGGTTCTCAGTAAATGCTCCCCATTGAATGCTCTGGGATAAAATAAACGGGCTGCAACCAGGAACACACCTGTCGCCCGGTAGCAAAAACAACAACAACCGCAAAAGCGTCTTGTCTTAGCCTCCCACCCCACAATCCGACGCTGCTAGAAATAGGAGCCCTCAAAGACTTGTAGGCTGCTACTCCATCAGTGGAACCCCACCAGCTCTGCAGGAGACAAGGTTTCCTGGTTCCATGTGTCCTAGGTGCAGTATTGTCTCCACCCACCCAAGCATCTCATTGGATCTCTCCACTTGGGAGGACAATATCAAGGTTCCCAAGGCAGGCTGGGACATTTGCTTAGACAACCAGACTCTCCGTTGCTGGAGCTTCCAACATGGAGGCCATGGGCATCACTAGGAGAGGGCACTTCTCTTCGCACTCACCACCCTCCCTGCTGACTGCAAATGTTTATTTTATTTCTGAAGGTTTTTGAAAAAGTATGATTTTAACTGGGAGGCCGACATGCTGTGGAGCAAATTGCTGTCTTCCAGCACCATCTTTATTTGCGTTCAAAAGAGAGGTTTTGTGTTTTGGAGCTCCGATTCTAACCTTGCCTTGTACTTAGGTTCTTGGGCGAGTGACTTTTCTTTTAGCCTCACCAGTTTGGCTTCTGTGACTAGCCATGGCCACCATGGCAGCCATTTTGTGAGAGCACCCAGGGCACCAGCCCACCAGCCCAAAAAGGTTGGGGACTGCTCCCAGCGCCTGTATCAATGGTTGTCAAAGGTTCAGCGCTGACACAAAGATATTTAGGCGTCTTAGCTTGCCTAAATATGTTGCTAAATGTACAAAGGGGGCTTAAGAGGCCAGAAGGACTGGCCCTACCATAAAGCAGAGCGAAGCGCCTGTGAGAGGTGCTTGTGGGGATTTTTTTTCTGACCCAGGGGCCAAAATAACTGAGCCAGTGAGCAGCACGGCTTGCTGCTTTTTCGGGAGGCCTGCCCAGATGAATTTTAAACCTAAGAATTTTAAGATGCTGTGATTGTTATTTTAATATTGTATTGCTTTTATATGCTCTTTTAAGTAATTTTATGTACTATATTGTGTTCGGTGTTGTTCCCTGCCTCGATCCAGAGGGAGAGGCAGGTAATAAATAAATAAATAAATAAATAAATAATAATAATAATAATAATAATAATAATAATAATAATAATTAGCTGACCTCTTCAGGCAGCAAAATGTTTTGGAAGCCACATTCAATTTGCAACCTGAGCCAGAGAAAAGCAGTTTACTTTCCAGACATCTTGCAAACGGCCTCAAAATTGATCCATCTAAAATAAATAAAGAAACCACGTTTTCATTCATAATAGGGGAGAGATCGCCCTTCGCTGGTGGTGTCCTATCAGCGTCACCTTCCTGAATCTCTCGATACATCTGAGACAGACCTCCGCGTCTCAGGCCACGTGTGCCACTTCCTCCTTTTAAGTGCGCCGAGCTGCTATTAATCAATGGCAAAGTGATAAGTAGAAAAATGTAATCAGTGCATGGGAGGAAGCTGGGGATAATTGAAAAAAAAGAAGAAAAGCTTTCTGAGTTGGGATGGTTTTAATCAGCGGCCCGTTTCTGCTCCTCTGGGCTATTCACACAGACGCTGTGCCCTGCGGAGGATAAGTGATTTTTGCAGATTGGGAGAATCGGGTTGAGAGCCATCTAACTCAGGCAGGGAGGAGAGAGAGAGAGGAGATGTTGCAAAATTACCCTGCAGATTGAAGTGTTTATTTTGGGTGTCTTTTCATTTTCATAATTGACATGCCCAGGGCTGCTTCCGGCCTCCCTGTCCACAACTGCCAATCAAAAGTGACGGACGTCTCAGGCCCCCCTTCGTTCACCAGATCTCTCCGCTCACCGTGCAAGGGCTTCTATGTGGGTTTCCAGCAATGGAGCAGGAGGAAACAGAGGGCGGCCAGGTGTCCTCCTTTACACCGGGCAGTTTTTTATTTGGAAGCACCCTCTCTTTGAAGAGCTGACCTGCCTGACCCCAGTTTAAAAGATGATGAATCATTGGGGTGTTTCCTTTTCCACAGTTAGCCCCTGGACAGGAAGACAAACCTGTCGCTGTCTTCCATCAGGTTGAGAGCTATCTAACTCAGGCAGGGAGGACGACCTTAAAAGGTTGTCACACAGAGGAAGGCCAGGATCTCTTCTCGATCCTCCCAGGGTACAGGACACAGAATAACGGGCTCAAGTTACAGGAAGCCAGATTCTGGCTGGACAGCAGGAAAAACTTCCTGACTGTTAGAGCGGTACGACAGTGGAACCAGTTACCTAGGGTGGTTGTGGCCTCTCCCACACTAGAGGCATTCAAGAGGCAGCTGGACAAGCATCTGTCAGGGATGCTTTAGGGTGGATCCCTCCATTGAGCAGGGGGCTGGACTCGATGGCCTTGTAGGCCCCTTCCAACTCTACTATTCTATGATTCTATGATTCTATGACAGAGGGGGTATTGGTGTTGGAGAAATACCCTGCAGAGTGAAGTGTTTATTTTGTGTGTCTTTCTATTTTCATAATCTACGTTAGTTGTGTGGACAGATCCTAATTCTCAGCCTAAACCTACCTCGCAGGACCGTTGTATTGAAAGGGGAATTTCAGCAGGTGCGATTTGTATGCATGCAACACCTGGAGAAATTCCCTCTTCCTCACAACAGTTAAAGCTGCAGGAGCCCTGCTCTCTTGAGCAGATACAAAAGAGGGTGCAGCTGCCTCCCTCTTCACTTACAGCAACTTTCCCTAACCTGACTTCAATTCCCATCATCCACATCCATCATGCCCATTGGCCATGCTGGCCACCTGTCGTTCCCCCCCCCCAGCCAATATGTGGATGAAACAAAGCTCAAGGGTAGAACCATGTAGTTAAGATCATATGTAGTTTGCCCCTAAAGAGATGACATTCTTTAAGGCTCAGGGTATATAAACGTTAAAGCTCAAAGTGGAGAAGGCATCCCTCAATGCTAACAGTTCATCCAGCTTGCCAGCTGCTACAGGGCATTTTGAACTGTTGATGGCCTGCTGTAGGACAGTAATGTTAAAAATCAATGTACATTCAGGGCTCTGGAAAACAGATCCGGGGTCCCAGGGGAAAAAATTGGGTCACAGGCCCCATAGGCCTAGATCTAGCAACGCCCATTGTTGGTGGGATATCTTCTTCTTGGTGGGTCATGAATTGTGTGGGCCTACAGTCCTCACAAGTGGGAACAGTAGCTAACTCAGGACACAGCCACCCACTCATTCAGGGCTGTGGGTGATGGGCTTTGACTGACAAAGATAGCTCTCCTCTGGATAGAGAAAGAAGCAAAGGCGGACCTGTAATACCCAGTAAAAAAAGTCCTCAAACCGCATTAGGACAATAGCTTTGGCATGAACAAAACAACAACATCAAAACTTAATTTGCAACCTTTCCAGTCCTTGAGAATCAAAAGTTCAGGCAAGATGGTAATGTGTGAGGATGAAAACTGGCTGATATTGTAGCCATGGAGCAGTGGAGGCTGGTGGCTCATATTTTTATGGGGCTATGAATCCATTCTGGGTTTCAGACTGAACCAGACAGAACTCTAAATGAGCTATCCAAGGTGCCGAACATATAAGAGTCCCACACTTTGGAATGCTCCTTTAGAGTTCTGACTGGTTCTGACTGAAACCCAGAATGGATTCACAGCCCCACCAGAATCCGAGCCATCGGGCTGCACTGCCATGGTGTCCGCATTTAGTTGCAGTCTTACGATGTGACAAGGTGCTAACAGTGATCAGGGAGCTCAAGGGAACACACCTCTAGCAAGAGCAGTGATGTCATCTGCTAGAGCTCCAGGGTTGGATCTTCCTTGCTCTGGCACATGAATGAGGTGATAACGAGGCTTTCAAGCACTAGTATCGTTTGGGGACAGGTCAGCATGGAGGAAGTCAAAAACAAGGAAAATAATCAAGCAGGGGCTAGATTCCCCATGGCCTTTTCTTTCACGCTAGCTGTTTAGATGGGATCACTTCTTTGCAAGATTGTTTGCCTTCTAATTAGAAGCTAAAGGCTGCATTTCAGTTGGCTGAAGATGTCCCGTTAATGCTCAGGGCACTTTTCAAGCGGAATTGATGCTGTCAAAAGGAAGCACCGCTGTGTCCAATGTTGGTTACTCCCAGGTCACTACGCACAGGATTGCAGTCCTGCTGTTCCTGATAAACCAGTTATTCTGCTGTATACTGCTACGCCTTCAATGCATGTGTGTGTGCGTGTGTGCGCATGTGCGTGCAGTATGATAAGCTTCTGCACATTCAAATTTACCACTGTACAGCTGGGTAGCAGACACTCAAATCCATCTCTACGAAGTGCTATGCAGGTCTCAGCTTACACCTAGCGTTGACCTTGGACTGCTGGGATGAAGAGTTCAGGAGGTCTCAAAAGCTTGCACACTAGTCTGTAACATTTTCCTTGGCCTTCTATAAGTATTTTCCTAATAGGGACTTTGGAACTCAATTGGATAAGTTATTTCAACAGCTGCGTGATGCCTTGGAGCAGGGCAGGAATGCCGTGGAATGGGATTGAAGAGCAAAAGACTTTTCTCATCTCAGCCATGGATGGTTTAGCTTAGCGCCATGACTGAAAACATGCCTGGTGGGTTTGGTTGCTATGCGCTCTACACAGCAAGGGCCAGACCCACCCACCCCCCAAAAAGCTTCGAGATCCAGTTGAATTAACTCAAGCATTGCCTATGCATGGTGTAGGTCATGAATTATGCCTGGGGTGGAGCATGTGGACAAGGAGACATTTTTCTGCCTCTCCCATAATACTAGAACCCAATGGGGACATCCCTTGAAGCTGATTGGTGGGAGATCCAAGACAGATAAAAGGAAGTCCTTCTTTACACAGTGCAGAGTTAAATTATGGAATTCACTACCACAAGATATAGTGATGGCCACCAATTTGGGTGGCTTTAAAAGGGGGTTGGATAAATTCCTAGAGGAGAAGGCTATCCATGGCTACTAGCCCCGGTGGCTAAGTGCAACCGCCAGTATCAGAGGCAGTAACCCTATATACACCAGTTGCTGGGGAACATGGGCGGGAGGGTGCTGTCGCAGTCCTGTCCTGCTTGTTGGTCCTTGGTTGACAGCTGGTTGGCCACTGTGTGAACAGAGTGCTGGACTAGATGGACCTTTGGTCTGATCCAACAGGGCTCTTCTGATGTTCTAATGTTCTTCTCATTGCCCACTGCTCTTGTATAGCATTCCAGAAGCTCACACAGGGCCGGTGTCAAGGGTAGGCCTGGTTGGGCACCTGCTGAGGGCCCACACCCCAGGAGGGGCCTACTGACAATTTGCTGCTGCTCTTCTCCATCACAACCTGCTTGTTCACCTGCCTCTGTCTCTCTCTGCTCCAGACTAGGTGGGGGTGAGAAGGTGGAGCAGGAGAGGAGACATCTCCGCCGACTAGGTCCCTCGCTCTCTGCCTGTCAAGCAAACAAGCCATAGCAACGATGAGAAAGAGGCACAGCAGCTGGTGACTAGGTGGTGGGAAGGTCAATTCCCCGAGGGAGAGGAGCCATGGAGGGTGCCCGCTGGCCCAGGGCTTTGAAATATCTGGGGTTCCCACCTATGTGGGCTTCCCCCTCCTGTCAAAAGAGGCGCCCTGTGCAAGTCCTTTCACGCAAAGACTACCCCACCGCAAGCTGTCTTCGGATCAACAGCCTCATTTCGGTGGAAGAAGGCATTTTGTTGTTGAGACGGAGAAACAACCCAGAGTGAGAAACCCTTGCAGTTTTCCTGCAAATCACCCAGAGACCTATCAAGGACTCCTCAACCGTCTTTCCTCTCATCCCTGCTTTAGGGGATGCAAAAAAATATTCCAAAATGAAGTGTCCCCCCCCCTTCCCCCGGGGCCAGCAAAATGGAAGCCCTTTAAGAGACGTCCTACAGAACCTATTAAGCGGGCTTGACTGAGATTGTCGGAATACAGGGTCTATGAGTATACCTACGCGTGTACTACAGACGTATATTTATCTGTGTCCATTCCTCCCCCTTTTATATGCACGCACGCAAGGGACCATTTGAGAGGCCTCGAATATAAAGGGTTGTGTATGTGTATGTGTATGTGTGTGTGTGGGGGTCTCCTTTCAATTCGCACCTCCCATCCGAAAAGACCCCAAAACATCCTTAAATCTACTGCCTGCAGGTTTCAGGAACTGTCCAACCTGCAAACCCCCCTAAGGTGTTGCAAAATTAAAAAAACAAAACACAGGGCAGGGGGTGGACTGCTGCTTTTCAGTGTTGTGATCCTGACAGCCCAATGTGCAATGCTCAAGTGGAGAGAGAGGGGGGGGGAGAAATCGGAGCAGAGGGTGAATGTCTCTCTCTCTCTCTCCCCCCCCCCCCATCTCCTGTTCCTCCGCATGTGCCTGAGACATCCTTTTCCCTCCTCCTATTGATTTAGATGTTCCGCCACTCAGATGTTCGTTTGGTTGGGTGTGTGTGTGTGTGTGGTGGGGGGAGCATGTGTGCACTGTACGTGAGTGAGCGAGAGAAGCCGAGCGAGGCACTATCCAGATGAAGGAAGCAGGGGCAGAGAGGAAGACGCTGCGAGAGGAAGAAAAATAAAACGCCTCCCTCGGGTGGTGCTGATGCTGAGGTCCTCCGGGGAAAACTTCACCACTGGGGTGGCGTCGCGCAACCTGTCTCCCACCCCACCTGTGCAGCCTTAGGGAACTGGCTGGCAGCCATCCTGTGCAGCAGTAGCAGCAGCGAGGTCCACGCGGTTTCTGCTGCTGAGTCTTTCATGCTGGAGCACCCGGGAAGGCAGGCTGCTGATGCCACCGCCTCCTGTTTTTCCGCCGAAGAGCCACGCAGGCAGGGACACCGCGGCTGGGCTCCTCGGAAGCGTTTGAGCCTCACGGCTCGGGCACCTGGGAATGGGACTTTGGCACAGGGCATCTCTCGGTTGATGTGGCCGTCGCTTTTACCGCTTGGCGTTGGGTTATTTTTTTTGCATGCGGGGATTTCCACCCATCCACCCACCCCCACCTCACCGCCGCACACCGCCAGAAGTCTCTCCGGGCGCACACCTGTGCAAAGGTGGTCCTGGGGAGTCCTTCCGATGTGGCCGTGACCTCTTCGACGTGGCAAGGCAGCTAGAAGCGGGCACCTGCCCGGTTGGGAATCCGGAGTGACTAACCGAATCTCCCCACCGCTGTGGTGGGCAAGGAGGGGGCTTTTTTTGAGGGGGGGCATCACAGGGCAGAGGGCAGGTGCGCCTCCGGTCTCACTTTCCTGCCTTCCGTGTCCGGCCAGGTCGCTTCCTATGACATTTGGGATTAAAACTTGGGTGCCCGAGAGCTGCCAGGATGCCTTTCCACCCAGTGACCGCCGCGCTGATGTACCGGGGCATTTACACCATCCCCAACATCCTTGCAGAACAGCACCCTGTTGACATACCTGAAGACGAGCTGGAAGGTGAGTCGCTT
The DNA here is from genome assembly GCF_023053635.1 of Elgaria multicarinata webbii. Taxonomy (NCBI): domain Eukaryota; kingdom Metazoa; phylum Chordata; class Lepidosauria; order Squamata; family Anguidae; genus Elgaria; species Elgaria multicarinata. Next base: position 18,221,777 of record NC_086188.1, on the reverse strand, counting down.
TGGGCGAAGCCTTCCGCTGTCCACACCTCGGAGGAGATGGTGCATTAGGCGGGGGGGGGGGCGTTGGGTTTCCTTCCCCCGTTGGACTTGGAACCGTGTTGCAGGGAGGGTAAGGTACGGGCTGACCCGGGATCGGCTCTGCCCTCCGATTGCAGCATGCAGGGCGACCCTAAAAAAGGTGGCGAGGCGTCCCTAAGGGGGGGGGGATCCGAGCCTGAAGCTCGCAAGAGCCAGAGGGGACCGGATGGAGTGTGTGTGTGTGTGTGTGTGTGTGTGATGCATACTGTAAATGTCCCTTGAGAGGACGAAACGTGGGGCTCTAAGGGAAGGAGCAAAGGAAGGGACCAGGGAGCAGGAATGTGGGACGGAAAAGCGGAGTGAGGGGGCTATGATGGGCCGAGTCAGGGTTCAGGCTCAAAGTGGAAAGTGAAGCAGAAACTACAGCAGCGCCCGGGAAAGATGCAGAAAGACGCGGCGATCGCCCAGGTCTGCTTTTGTGCAAAGGGAAGAGGCACGGAGGAGCGGCTGGGAGAGAAGCGGTCCGAGGGTCCGTGAGCCCAGATCCGCTGTGCTTTTGTAACCGTCTCTCTGGGAAGAAAGATGACCTGCAGTCAGTGCGTGGAACAGGTAGTGGCGGAGGAGCTGGGAGGGGGGGAGGAGAGGGAGGGAGGGTTGTTGCTCCAGGAAGCCATGGAAGTGATGCTGGAGTCCAGCCTCCCCCCCTGCCCCCCTCCCCCCCACCACCCACACACTGCCCGCATCCCTGCATGAGAAAAATATCCACTGCAGGTGCCTGGAGTTGTAACTTGAAGAAAACACACACACACACACACACACACACCTTCCACCTTCTAAGAGCCTCATCCACTCCTGAAGGCACCTGCTCTCGGATTCCCCTACCGGGCAAAGCGCTGCCTCTCCATCCCCACCGTGAACCTGTCTCCTGGGCATCCTTGGGTACCACCAGCTGGTTCATCTCACAGGCCCAGTACCAGCGCGGAGGGGGGGAAATAAAGCTGAGCTCCTGTGTGGCGGAGGCTGCCGCCGCCGCCGCCTTCGGGAAGATGTGTGGGCTGAAGATGTGCGGAGGGAATCTCTCCTCGGCTCACCCCCCCGCCTCCTCTTCCCACGTCCCCCCACCCTGCAACAACAACAACACACACACAGAGAGAGACACCAGAGCTTCCAACCATTCGCTGCACTCCCCTATTGAAATTCCACTCGTGTCCCTTTAAGAATCCAATCTGTTTGGGTGAAGGCGAGGCGGAGGAGATGCCTGCTTCTCTCTCTCTCTCTCTCTCTCTCTCTCTCTCTCTCTCTCTCTCCGCCTAGCTGCCTCGCCTTCCTTCCCTCAGTCAATCTATCGATTTGCCAAAGTCGTCAGAGGGTGGCATTGAGTGTGTGCTTTTCAGAGACTCCTCTAATGGAGATTGGCAGCTGGAAAAGGGAGCAGGGGAGCGATGGAGGTGGCCACCGGGTTCTGAGATGCGTTGAGGACTGGTGAGTGGAGGGAGCATTGCATCCCCGAATGTGGATCAACAGGTCCGCATCAGAAAGCCCGAAGTGGTGCTTGGGAATGCAAGAAGAGCCCCTGCGGGATCAGACCAAGGTTCCATCTAGTCCAGCGGTCTGTCCACACAGTGGCCCACCCGCACCCTCCCACCCATGTTCCCCAGCAACTGGTGTATACAAGCTGTCTATAACCCGCTGCTCCTGGAAGTCACACTGAGCCCTCAGGACTAGCAGCCATGGATAGCCTCTTCCTCCTCCTCCTCCTCCTCCTCCTCCTCCTCCTCCAGGAATTTGTTCAACCCCCTTTAAAAGCCATCCAAATGGGTGGCCATCACCATGTCGTGGAAGTGAATTCCGTAGTTTAGCTGCATGGAGAAGCCTTCCCTTCACCTGCCTGGATTCTCCCACGGATCAGCTTCGTGGGATGACCCCGGGTTCATTGCCCGAACCACATAGGAAGCTGCCTTAAACCGAATCAGGCTCCTTTGGTGTGAGCTAGCTCAGGAACACCTGAAAGTGACTCTCCAGGCACAGAGAAGGGTTTCTTTTCAAACTGGAGGTGCCAGGGGGAATCGAACCCAGGACATTCTGTGTACAAAGAAGGTACTTCTATCCCTGAGCTATGGTCTAAGGCTGCATGGAGGCTGTGAACTTAGGATGCACTCAGACCCTGCAGGGGTGGTGGAGGATATATAATGCTATATCTAGATTATCCAGGCTGATATTGTATACTCTGACTGGCAGCATTTCTCCAGGGTCTTGGGAAGAGAATCCCAAGCTAGAATCCCTTGCTAGCTTATCCTTGGACTGGAGAGGCTAGGACATGAACTGGGATGTTGTAGCTGCTCAACCACTGGAACATAGAAAGCTGCTTTATACTTAGTCAGACCTTTGATCCATCCAGGACAGTATTGTCAACACTGGCCGGCAGCATCTCCCCAGGGTCTCAGGCAGGATTTTTTTCCAGCCCTACCTGGAGATGCTGGGGATCGCACCCAGAACCTTCTGCATGCAAAGCAAGGGCTGTACCACTGACACACAGCCCCTTCCTTAGGGGAAAATGATGGTTTCCCCCCTAGAGAATAGTAGACAGGAGTTTCTGATCCCCAGAGATGTGTGTGTGTGTGCTTGTGTGTACTTATTGGTTTATTTTATTTCTTACTGATTTGTTACATTTAGATCCCGCCTTCCCCAATCCAAGCCAGCGTTCATGGTGCTCCTCTTCCTCCTCTCCACTTCACCCTAACGACAACCCTACAGAGTAGGTTAGTTCAGAGTTAGCGACTGGCTGGTTGAGGCGAGATTAGAACCTGGATCTTCCCAGTCCAACACTCTTAACTGGTGCACCACACTGGCTCTCTTTGGCCTTTGAGAAAGGGCTGGGGTTGGCCTTTATCTCTGTATTGAAATGTGCCCCCCCGCCCCAAAAACTGAAATCCGCCCCCCCCCCCGGTCCAAGCTGGGGTGTTTGTTGACAGCTGACTAATCTTCAAATGCCAGAAAGCTTGTTTTTCGAGAAAGGTACTTGACGTTTCCCAGATATTTGCTGCACCAAATTAGCCGCATGTGAACCTGTTGGGGGTGGTAAAAAGCCCCCTTCTCACAAAACAACTGCCCTGCACCCATGTCATTGACGTTCTGGGCGTCTCCACGCAGACACACAGACACACACGTTAGCTCTTTTCCTCTGGATGTGTATGTCATTTATGGCTAGTCAAAATGCTCATCTTTGTGTGTGGAGTCCAGTGAGTATGTGTGTGTGTGTGTGTGTGTGTGTGTAGGGGAGGGTGTCTTGTGAAATAGAAGGACTCCAGGAGGGGAAAGGGAACAGGTTTGTTTTTGTATGCCAGGGGACATTTTATCTCTCTTGTGGAATGGGAGGCTTTGCCCTCGCTCCCCCCCCCAGTGCCCCCAAATGTGGCCATTTTCTTTTGGATGTAGGGTGGGAAAGTAATCACTCACTTATTCTGGAGAAAGTTAAGGGGTGCATAGGGGGGTGCCATAAAGGTAGGGCCTAAGCCTGCTTTTGAGACACCCTCGATCACTGAGAATCAGGACTGCTTCTGCTATCTATCTATCTATCTATCTATCTATCTATCTCTATCGCAGTGTCACAAGATGCACACAGTGGAATGGGACGTGAGCTTCTTACATATGTTAGTGCATGCACAGACTTCCTACACAGCATGTCTGGTGGGAAATGGTCCCCACCAGACATTTTCTCTCACTGTGTCACAGAATCATAGCACATGGTCGGTGACGGAGGCTGAACACAGTTTGTGAGGCCCAAGTGGGCATGCTGGTTTTTCTTTCTCCAAATCCCATCCCGGTAAAGTCCTTTCCCCAATAAGCAGTGGTGCAGCTAGATAATTTTAGAGGCCGGATTTTAAGGTCTTCTGCCTTTCCCTTTTGACAGCCATGAATTGTGAGCAACACAATAAACATTTCTCTTCTCCCCACCGTCGCTGCTGCTGCCGTCTCCACCATTCCTTGCTTTACAACTCTTTCAATGTGCCTGATATAGGCCCCGTTCAGAAGACACCTTAAACCATGGCTTTAACCATGGTGGTTAAGCCAGAAAGCTGGGCTGTGTTCAGAAGACACCATAAACCATGGCTTTAACCATGGTGCTTAAGCCAGAAAGCCAGGCCATGTTCAGAAGACACCTTAAACCACAGCTTTAACCATGGTGAATATGGTTTAAGGTGTCTTCTGAACAGGGCCCATATCAAGCATGTTGAAAGAGTTGCAAAGCCTTATTTACCATGGTTAAAGCTGTGGTTTAAGGTGTTTTCTGAATAGGCCCATGTCAGAATAGAACCACAACAAAAACGTTTGGAGAAAAGACATGTTCTGTGCACATTTCTCAAATCGTAACATCATCACAACATCGAGAATAATATGAACAACAAAGAATCTTGTGGAACCTTAAAGATGAACACAATTATTCTGGCATAAACTTTCTTGAATACTGTCCATGAAAACTTATGTCAGAATAAATTTGTTAGTCTTTAAGGTGTTGCAAGACTCTGCTGGTTTTCCTGCAAAAGATGAACATGTGTCTCTCTCTGGAAAGAGGAGGAAGAGGATTTACATTTCTGTACAGTCAAAGAGCCAAATCTGTCTGGGTTGTTTACAAAAGATTAAAACCTTAAAAATACAATATTAAACACAATATAAAAACCAAAATAATTAAAAATGATGATCAACAGAAGTCCCAGGACTGGTTATAATATGATCATATGCTGCCAAATTCCTGGGAGAAAAGGGAAGTCTTAACCTGGTGATAAAAGGATGGCAATGTTGGTACCAGGTAGATCTCAATGTTGTATAACTCGGGGGCCACCACTGAAAAGGCCTTCTCTCTTGTTGGCATCCTTCAAGCTTCCCTCAGAGGAGGCACCTGGAGGAAGGCCTCAGATGATGATTGTAGTCTACAGGTAGATTCATACCAGGAGAGGTGCGCCATCAGGTATTTCAATCCCCAGCCTTGTAAAGTTTTATAAGTCAAAATCAGCATCTTGGATTGGGCTCAGAAGCACACAGGCAGTGCAAATGGGCCAGACTTAGGCCACAGCTAGACCTAAGGTTTATCCTGGGATCATCCAGTGTTCGCCCCTGCCTGAGCACTGGATCCCCTGTGTGTCACCTAGATGAACAGGTTTGACCCCTGGATGATCCGGGGCTAAACCTTAGGTCTAGCTATGGCCTTAGTGTTACACATTCAGACTTTCTGGCTCCTGCTGTCAATCTGGCTGCCGCATTTTGCATTAGCTGCATGATCTGAACCATCTTCAAGGGTAGCCGTACATAGAGCGGATTGTAGTAATCTAACTCAGAGGTTTGCCAGCCCAGGTGCTGAACTGTTAGCTGCTGCCCCTATCATTGGCTGCTCTCTGGGTGGTCATTACCCCCCACTCCACCCCCGGCAGCAGGGGCCTAGTCATCAGCCAGCGCCACCAAGGCCAATAAGCCACACAGCCGCCTGTACTCATCTCTATCAGGCTGTGTAAGAGATCAAACGATGTGCAAGTCCCAAGGGCCATCTGGAAGGGGACATTCTGTTGATGCACAATCATCACTTTGTACCTCCTCCTCCCAACTTTTTTTTTTCTGGTTAAGAGGGCAGGGCTCCTGCAGCTTGAACTGTTGTGATGAAGAGGGAATTTCACCAGGTGTTGCATGCATACAAATGACACCTGCTGATATTCCCTTTTCTACACAACTGTTAAAGATGCAGGAGCCCTGTCCTCCTTTCCGTACGGCCACCCTACAGTTGCAAACACTCCAAACGTTAATCGAATTACGAAGAACGGTCCCTGTCTTAGGGTCCCGAGATATCACTACCCTTATTTTTTCCCGTCGTTATCTTCATCTTGTGCTACTCTTATTTGGTGAGCACCTGTCTTTTCCTTCTTGACCTGTTTTTGGTGGAAAGAAGAAAAGATAGGAGAAGCAGTGGGAAAACAATGGAAGGTTACAAGTGAGTTCTGGTCCCCCGTTGTAAATTTCAGTGGACGACGCGAGCGATGGCAGGATGAACACCTCATTGGGAAGCACCCTGTGTCTGCTCTGGGGAGGGCGAGACGCTGGATTGTGGTGGACAGCTTGATGAAAAATGTGCTGCTGCTGTGAAAAAGGCAAATTCCATGTTAGGGATAATTGGGAAAGGAATTGAAAATAAAACTGCCAAGAACATACAGTACTCCCCTTTTAAAAATCTATAGTGCAGCTACGCTTAGGGCATGTCTACACCATGCCTTATCCCGGGGATCGTCCTGGGATCATCCCTGTGTGTCCACATGATGCACAGGGGATCCCTGGGGCAAGGAGGGAAAATCCCTCCATTTCCCCGGGATAACCGGGACAGCTTTTAGCCCGATTTTTCTCACAGTCTCAGGATCATCCCGAAACCACGGGAGGTGTGGGCAGCCATCCCAGTTTTGTCCCGGCATCTCACGAGTAAACACGAGGGGGCGGGAACCGGGCATGGGGCACGGAGCTCTTCAGGCGCTCCACGCCTATTAAAAAAACTAGGGCTGTGCACTGAACCCCCGAACCGCTTTGTGGCCTGATCCACAACTTTCTGATTGGGCTGATCCGCTTCGGGCTGATCTGACCCTCCATGGAGCGAGATCCGGAGGAGCGGATTGAGATTTTGCTCCCCTTTCCCTACTTATACCTGCCTCCATGGCGGACAGTGGAGGAAGGTAAGTGGGGAAAGGGGACAAAATGGGCATATCAACTAACCAGTTGTACGAGTTTCCATCTCTACCAGGAACAGGTCTTTTGAAAAGCTAATGGGTCCTATTTGCCCATTCAAGACCAAGATGCCCCCGCCCCAATACTTTGCATTACAACAGGGAACAATATATAGTTTTAAGGGAAATCCATTGTGATGCTTGCAACTAAGCTCAGAGGACCAAGGAAACTTAGGAGAGTGGTAGATGAGGTCAGCGTCCCTGCTGATAAAAAAGGTGACAATGCTTTGCCCCTGTAAGTTCTGCTTCCATGACACCACTGGCTGTTGTAGAGGAGATGAGTACAGAATGTAGGGATGTGTGGTGTAGTGGCTAGAGTGTTGGACTGGGAGTCGGGAGATCCGGGTTCTAGTCCCCACTCAGCCATGGAAACCCACTGGGTGACTTTGGGCCAGTCACAGACTCTCAGCCCAACCCACCTCACAGGGTTGTTGTTGTGAGGATAAAGTGGAGAGGAGGAGGATTATGTACGCGGCCTTGGTTTCCTTGCAAGAGAAAAAGGTGGGATATAAATGCAATAATAAATAAAATAAATAATTGTGCAGATTATGTAAAACCATTCTGACGGCATTTCTCAGATTCTTGGGTGCCTTTCTTTTCATCATCCACCCATTAGCAAATTCAGGTTTTTTTCCATTTCCCCAAAGTTGCACTAATTCACATTTGCGCAACTTCACGTTTGCAAAATCCGCGTGGCAAAAATGTGCGAAATCTCCAAGAAATGTGCAAATCTCCCCACCAAAAACGTGCATTTTCATGCTTTAGACTAAGGGGGAACTTCGCAATTTTGGCCAATGTTTGTTTTTTACTTTATGTATTTCTCAAGGCCTAGATTTGTGTAAAAGAAAAAACAAATCCGCAGAGTCTGCATGCCTTGGGAAAAGCTGGTTTGATGCAGAATCTTTGGGTCTGATTCACGTTAGATTCCATTGTTGATTTCTCCCACAACCCTAACAGAATGTGGAGTAAAGTAATGTGCAATTTCGCTGGGGCAGGTGGGTGCAGAGCAGGAGAAATGGGATATTCCTATTTTTCTCGTCGAACTGGTGAGGGGTATGAAGCAGCACCCACAGACTCTTCTACCTCCGTCCTTGCAAATGCTATTCTGGGCTGCATTAATAGAAGTATAGCTTCCAAATCGCGTGAGGTACTGGTTCCTCTCTATTCGGCCCTGGTTAGGCCTCATCTAGAGTATTGCGTCCAGTTCTGGGCTCCACAATTCAAGAAGGACACAGACAAGCTGGAGCGTGTTCAGAGGAGGGCAACCAGGAGAATCAGGAGTCTGGAAACAAAGCCCTATGAGGAGAGACTGAAAGAACTGGGCATGTTTAGCCTGGAGAAGAGAAGATTGAGGGGATCTTGAGAGCACTCAAGATCATGAGAGCACTCTTCAAATACTTAAAAGGTTGTCACACAGAGGAGGGCCAGGATCTCTTCTTGATCCTCCCAGAGTGCAGGACACGGAATAACAGGCTCAAGTTAAAGGAAGCCAGATTCTGGCTGGACATCAAGAAAAACATCCTGTCTGTTAGAGCAGTACGACAATAGAGCCACTGACCTAGGGAGGTTGTGGGCTCTCCCACCCCAGAGGCCTTCAAGAGGCAGCTGGACAGCCATCTGTCAGGGATGCTTTAGGGTGGATTCCCGCATTGAGCAGGGGGTTGAACTCGATGGCCTTATAGACCCCTTCTAACTCAACGATTCTATGATTCTGCAATGGTGCAGGAACCCTCTGGCAGTGCCTCTCTCTGATCCTGCGCAGCTCCATCCCTGAGCTTAACAACTTCACCACCCCGGCTTTGCTTGCCATCCTGGCTGGCTTGCACAGTTTAGTTTTGGCTTGATCCGAAAAAAGAATAGGCAACCGTCAGCTCATGTTGCTGCCTCTGTACAGCGCAAAGTGTCAGTATGGAAATGTTATCGATTGAGGTCTGACTCTCCCAGAACCTTCTGACATGAATATTGTTGAACAGTCTGCTGGGACCACTCAGATCCAGAAGCCGCAATATTCATAATATCCTGGCAAGGGAGGGAGGTTTCCTTCTCCCCAGCTGCCTGGTTAATACAACACAGGAGTGTCTTTCCCTTCGGAGCAGTGTTGCAAAGATATGATGCAGAATAGGGCTCTATAACCCTATTCTTGTTGTGCTGATCGCGATGCGGCCCTTATCCCTGGGGCTACTCAGCGCTGACAGGTTCTTGAGGACCACTCCTAAAACGCCAAGAGGAGACGGGAGTTTTTGTGAGCTCAGGATAAGTGGCACCGTTTCAGATTTCGTTTTGTTTCTTGAGAGGGAGGGTGACATGTAAAAGATTACTGCCCAGTTTTACCAGGCAAAAGGCAGAGTTCCAAAAGAGAGCTTTGAAAAGCAGCCAAGGTCAAAACACAAATAAGAAGTCAGGTGCAATACGCAGTCCAAGAAACAGTCCAGAAGGTGTCCAAGGTAGGGGTGAACAGATTTTGTAAAATGCATTCTCTCTGCATTTCGCAGATTGTCAGGGGCCTTTCATTCCATCATGCTCTCATGGGTGGAATCAGATTCCCCCCCACACCATTCCTTGAATTTGCGCAAATTGACATTTCTGTATATTTGCACTTGAGCATATGCACAAATCCTACCCCCAACTGCACAAATTTCCCCAGAATGTGCATTTTCAGAATTTAGTTTATAGGAGAAATGGGCATTCTCAACTGCTGGTTTTTTTTTTTTATGTTATGTGTTTTTCTATGACTAAATCTGCATAAAATTCCAAAAAGTTTAAAAACAAAACAAAAACCAGTCTGCAGAACCCATGTGACTTGGGAAAAGCCATTGCAGAATCCATGGGTTGGTTTCATAGAAATCAAAACTCATTTGAGTCTGTTGTGGATTTCTCCACCATCCCTAGTCCAGGATCAGTAGCACGAAGGTTCAATCCCAGAGCAAGGACAGAGGTAGAAGATGTTGTTTTCAGCAATGGCTAGACTAATACTGCAGGCTTATTTTGCCAGAACTTCTTGAGCCCCACCCAGGGCTCAGCTGTAGTTTGTTACAGGCCTTGCTCCCAAGGAGTCCTTTCCCTTTTGTTTATTCATCACATTGCATCCTTCTATAATTGGCTGTAATCACATGTGCTTTGTGAACAGTAGTAGACCAGTAGATCAAAAGAGGCACCTGTGCATTTGAATATGGGACTTTTTTCATTTCCTTGGTCAAGGAAAGGGTTACAGCCATCAGCCTCTGAGCATGCGCAAAGGTGGCAGGACTTGAATGCTTAGTCACGCAGAAGGTGCGTGCACAGAAAATATCAATGAACTGAGTGAATCTCAGTTTGAATTCTGAAAATATTAAATATTTGTTAGAACTGAGTCATGGCTCATTCTGCATTTGAGAATTGCTAACCCGACTGGATTTGACGCATGAACAAACTCATTTTGAATTTGGGCGGCATTACTACTTCTAGGATACTTCTCCTTAAAGGAGCCCTAGTGGCCTGCCTCTTGAGGTGACAGTGCTCTTGGTGGCTAGCAGGTCGGTGGAACTCCCCTCCTCCTGTGGGAACGGAACTAGGGTCATCTCCCCTGAGGGCCCAAGATCTTCTGCTCTGGGTGGCTCCTTGATGATGTCCATCTCTGGGAGCTCTAGCTCCTCCTCAAGAGAGGATTCCTGCAGAGGTGCATGACAGTGCCTGAGGGGAGGCCATTCCAGAAGAGAGGGTGCCACCACTGAGAAGGCCCATTGCCACGTAGCTGTGACATGAGACTCAGCAGGACGTGGTACAGACAGCAAGGCCTCCAGTGGTCTAACTGGTCTATATGGGCGCTTAGGGAAGCGATTAATAATAATAATGGTTCTTCTCCATGTTTTGCCATCACAAAAATTCAAGTCCACCAAATGGCAAAGTAGCTGCAGAACATTACTTCCATCACAGCTGAGAAAAGACCTCACAGGTTCCAGCAGATGTCAACTATTTATTCTGTGATACAGCAGCTAAGGAAATTCGAGCAAGTATCGTGAAAAAAAGTACAAGGGGACTGTATAGGTGATCCTCTAATTTGAGCAAGTTAAGTTACAGGTTGAAAAAAACACAACTTAAAGGTTTTTATGGGGGATATAGTTTAGGTTTTTTTTTCTGTTACATGAGAACTGGGAAGCCCAATTACTTGTGTTTTATGTCTTTGCGTTTAGATATTTTTACCTTTGTACGGTTTGCAATTTCCTATGGCTATAAGCAATAAACATTCTGTGCGTGTAGTTCTGCAAACCTCACAATTCCCAGGAGATGGCTGATACTTCTCTTTGTTTCTCAGTGGCCCCGTTTTGCCTATATAGTCATCACCACTCACCACTTGAGTTGACTATTAGAAGGAGTGATAGCATCCAGAGGAGAGCCTTCAGGGAGGTGTCGGGGTGGGGTGGGAGGGGAACATCAGGCAGTTAGTACAGGTCCCTATTTAGAATGTTTCCGGCTGGCAAAAGCAGCTTCTAGGTAGCTATGAATGAAATAACTCATAGTCCTGGAGGAGAAGGCTACCAACGGTTACTAGTCCTGATGGCTATATGCTAGGGCTGTGCATCGCGTTGGCCTGAGTCCCTGAATCTGAGCTGAAGTGGGACAATTTGGCCTGCCTTGGCCTGTAGCTGAGGTGGTACTGGGTCAGCCCAAGGCACCCTGAGGATGAAGCAGATCAGTACCAAAGCTTTAGGGCACCTTGGACCGATTCAGGGCCATGCTGGGCCGCTTTGCCCGCCCACCCACCTGCCTGGAAAAGCTGGCACAAAGCTGGCCATGAGCCAGGTGAGTCCATTGGACTCACTGGACTCACTTCCCTCTACCTCTGCACTCACCTCCTGCCACCGGTGCTGCCAGGATTTATGTTCACATGAGTCCTCTTCCCTTACAGATTGTCCACCACAATCTTGGGATTGTGGTGGACAGCTCGATGAAATTGTCCACCCAGTGTGCGGCTGCAGTATAGAAGGTAAACCCCATGTTAGGCATTATGAGAAAAGGAATTGAGAATAAATCTGCTACTATCGTACTGCCCTTACACAAATCTATGGTGTGACCACACTTAGAATACTGTGTACAGTTCTGGCCACCACACCTAAAAACGGATATTATGGAGCTGTAAAAAGTGCAGAAAAGGGCAACGAAAATGATTAAGGGGCTGGAGCAACTCCCCTACGAGGGAAGGCTACATCAACTGGGATTGTTTAGCTTGGAAAAAAGGAGGCTAAGGGGAGACCTGATAGAGGTGTACAAAATGATGTATGGTGTGGAGAATGTGGATAGGGGGACATTTCTCTCTCTCTGTCTCAAAATACTAGAACCAGGGGACATCCCATGAAGCTAATTGGTGGGAGATCCCGGACAAATAAAAGGAAGGACTTCTTCACACAGTGCATAGTTTAATTATGGAACTCACTACCACAAGATGTAGTGATGGCCACCCATTTGGATGGCTTTAAAAGGGGGTTGGATAAATTCCTGGAGGTGAAGGCTATCAGTGGCTACTAGCCCTGATAGTTCTGTGCGACCTCCAGTATCCGAGGCAGTAAGCCTGTGTGCAGCAGTTGCTGGGGAACATGGGTGGGAGGGTGCTGTTGCATCGTGTCCTGCTTGTTGGTCCCTGGCTGGTTGGCCATTGTGCGAACAGAGTGCTGGCATAGATGGACCCATGGTCTGATGCAGCCTCAGGGCTCTTCTTATGTTGTTATGAGAGCCGAGTCGTGATTTAAAGGTTAATCACAGAGGCTCTCTTTTTTTAATAGCTCTATGGCCACAAATTACAGTGGCGTATAGAACCATTTCCTTTAGTTTGAAGCCATAGAGCTATTAAAAAAAGAGAGCCCCCATGATATTACTTTTAAATCGTGATGCAGCTCTTAGGGAAGAGAATACATGTGAAGGTAAGTCTCAGTGGCAGCTCCAAGTTTGTGGGTGGGAGGGGGAAGAAGGGGGAGTCCCATGGACTCCTGGGAGGCCCTAACCCCAGTTTTTCTGGTTTGCCTGCCACATGGCCGTGTGGCTAGCACCCACGACCCCTGCAAAAGCTGAACCACCTCGGGGTGGGGGGGAATCTCACTTCAGCTTCAGTGCTGAGGAGAGGTGGGCAAACCCTGAGGTGACCTGAGTCAAATCAGGGCCTCCGAAATGGCCTCCGAGTCGAGTCGAGGGGGTCTGTACACAGCCCTACTATATGCTACCTGCTTTATCAGAGGCAATGTGCCTATGTATATCAGTTGCTGGGGAACATGGGTGGGAAGGTGGTATTGTCCTGCTCGTGGGTTTCCCGTGGGCAGCTGGCTGGCCACTGCATGAAGAGAATGCTGGACTGGGTGGGCCCTTAGTCTGATCCAACATGACTTTTCTTGCGTCCTTATAATTTATAATTTGCTCACACATTCTGAAATTGGACAAGACTTCTCTGCTACACCGAGCTTTTGAATTCCCTTTGAACATTTGTGCATGGCTGTCACTGAAATGCATCCTGGGGATGTAGCACGAATCATATGGTGTTCTTTTCCAGCCTTCTGCATAAGGCATCAGAATGCATCCTTCTATGATTGGCTGTTATCCCATGTGTTTTGTTAACAGTAGTCGACTAGTAGATCAAAAGAGGCACCTGTGCATTTGAATATGGGGCTTTTTTCATTCCCTTTGTCAAGGAAAGGGTTAGAGCCATCAACATCCGAGCAGGCGCAAAGATGGCAGGACTTGTGTGCTTAGTCACGCAGAAGGTGCGTGCGCAGAAAATATCAAGCAAATCAAAGTCAACCTCGGTTTGAATTCTGAAAATGTGAAACATTTGTTGGAACTGAGTCATGGCTCATGTGAGAATCGGATTTGACTTACTGGTTTTGACCTGACTGGAGTTGACTTACTAGCTGTACAGCTTATGTTGAGTTTGCACGGCAAACTATTTCCAGGATACTGAAATACTGGGTTGGTTTTGTTCCCATAGGGATTATGTGAATGGGTCCTCTCCCGTGGCTGGCCACGGGGCACTTGCAGGCATGCTCATAGAGTGCTACATGGTCCAGAACCGCCCCACAGCCACCCACTCCTCGATGCAAGCCACCATTTTTACACAAGGTGGGGGCTCCATAATTTTCGTATATATGGTAGCTGTAAAAGGCCATTTCCACAACATTAGAGGCTGGCTGTGAAAGGGAGGGAGAGGGAGCCAGAATGTCAAACTCCTCGGTCCGAGGTCGGAGTGATGTCCCTGACCTCGGAGACAGGGATCCAAAGTATTCTATCCCCCACCCCTGCCATAGGATTGCTCTCCCCAAGGCTGCCCTGGGACTGTGAATTGATGTTTGCCCTCAAAATATCCCAATTCCAACAATACTCTAGTCCTCATAATCCTAACGATCTTCTAATTTTACAGTCCCAGTGTCCCAGACCATATCTTTCAACATTTCACTGGTGAAAACAGGCACGTCATTCATTCATAGTGGCTCTGATTTCAGTGGGGTTGGGAATCCATTCTGGGTTTCAGTCAGAACCAAAGGAGCTATCCAAGGTGCTGAATCCTAAAAAAAAAAAAACCAGTTCAACACCTTGGATAGCTCCTTTTAGAGTTCTGGTTAGTTCTGACTAAAAACCAGAATGGAGTCGCAGCTCCACCGGCCTCCACTGCTTACAGACCCCTGGTCCATCTGGCCCAGAATTGTTGACACTGACTGTCAGCAATGGCTTTCCAGGTTTCTGGAAGAAGTTTTCTTAGAGATGGACGGACTCACCTTCATCCTCCCCTGTTTGGCTTGCTGGATAAGTCGCCTCTCAGCGAGCCGCCATTTTGTGAAATAAACGATGGCTCTGTTTCCCCCCATAAATGTTGTGTTGCATAAATGGTGGCCGTAAAGGGGCCATTTATGCAACATCACAGACATTAAATGGGCCAGTTACACCTCTACTGTTGCGTAAATGCCCCTTTATGGGCATTTATGTAACATTAGATTCCCAGAAATTCCCGAGCCACCAGCTTTTCACAAAATGGCGGCTGGCATAGTGGTCAGACATCCACTGGGTGCTCGTGGACTGCATGATGGTTTGGTTAGTGGGGGTCAGGTAAGTGCAGTGTTTGGCAAGCGTGGTCTGGGAGGCCAGGTGCGGTGGGGAGGGGAGTCCACCAGACTCCACCCCCTTCCTAGACTCTCAGGACATTCCTAGTTTTTCCAGTCCCACCTGGAGATTTTGGGGATTCATCCTTGACCCTTCTGCATGTAAATCAGGGTCTCTACCTCTGAGCTATGGCCGCTCCCCAAACTACATGATACATTAAATACGTCGCACGGAGCTGATCTTCACTTTCTTACTTGCTCTTACATAAGCACGTAGCAATCTGGAATTATTTTCCGGCGTGGTGGACAGGTTCCAGAGGGTGGCAGTGGGGGATGGGGGGAGGTTTAAGCCTCCCCTATCCATATGTGGTGGTCCTAATCTAGATGGGGGCCCTACACCCTTACTTTAGAGAAAGAAAGAAAGAAAGAAAGAAAGAAAGAAAGAAAGAAAGAAAGAAAGGAAGGAAGGAAGGAAGGAAGGAAGGAAGGGAGGGAGGGAGGGAGGGAAGGTCAGCTGTCTGCTATGCATTTAACGTATTGTGTGCAGGAAAAGATTTAACACTTCCCATTCTGGATCCCACTTCATGGGGTACACAGCTGATATTTAATGCATGATTTATATGGATGCATGTAGAGTGACCCTATGGAAAGGAGGACAGGGCTCCTGTATCTTTTAACAGTTGCAAAGAAAAGGGAATTTCAGCAGGGGTCATTTGTACGCACGCAGCCCCTGGTGAAATTCGTCACAACACTTCTTGACCAGATACAAAAGAGGGCAGGGCTCCTGCAGCTTTAACTGTTGTGATGAGGAGGGGATTTCACCAGGTGCGGCATGCATAACAATGACACCTGCTGAAAATCCCCTTTTAAGAACATAAAAAGAGCCCTGCTGGATCAGACCAAGGGACCATCTAGTCAAGCACTCTGTCCACAGAGTGGCCAAACTGCTGTCGACGAGCGACCCACAAGGTGCAACAGCACCCTCCCACCCATGTTCCCCAGCAACCATGCTTACTGCCTCACATACTGGAGGTAGCACATAACCATCAGGGCTAGTAGCCATTGATAGCCTTCTCCTCCAGGAATTTATCCAACCCCCTTTGAAAGCCATCCAAATGGGTGCCCCTCACTACATCTTGTGATAGTGAGTTCCGTAATTTAACTCTGCACTGTGTGAAGAAGTCCTTCCTTTTATCTGACCTTAATCTCCCAACAATCAACTTCATGGGATGCAACTGTTAAAGGTTCAGGAGCCCGGTCCTCTTTTTCATCAGGGTCACCCTAGATGCAACATTACGTGTAGTTTGGTCCTAAGTCTCATTTGCCTGCTCCTTTTGCTGCTACTCCACTTTGCTGAGGTCTGCCGTAACATGTATTAATTTAGTGTGCAATAGCCTGTCCCAAACTGGTTTTTAGTCTTCCTCTAGCTATTCCCCTTGTGTTGGCTAATCTAGTGTACAGCAGCCTGCTGCACTGGCTTCTTAATTAAATATGAATTAAGTGACCATTACAGAACGTTATAATTTTTAGCTGGATCTGGTAGTGCTTCTTGCAGAATAGCTGCATCTTAGGATGCCGGAGAAATCCACAATGCATTCAGATTGGACCTCTATAAATCCGACTTCTCGATTCTGCAACACACTGGATTTTTCTCAGTCGCACGGACTTGTGGACCATTTTTTTTTAAAAAAAAATGGAGAGATTTGTGCAAATTTCCACTTGCGCTGATGCTCATTAGCATTAATGCACACTTGTGCGAGTGGAACGAAATTCACTTAAATCACTAAAAAATATCCAATTCCGCCAATGAATGACAGAATAGGGATACCTCATTTTCCTGACTCATCCTCTAACAGGCTTACATAAATTGCACCTGCAGCTGAAGTGAAAATGTGCAAATATTCAAAATTGGCCACATTTGTTTCTAGAATGCATGATAGTGAATCCAAATTCACATTTCAATGTAAATATTTATCTCAGAAATTCAGGTGCTGGAAGCATTCAAGAGGGATGAAATAAATGTATTATTGCTGTAAGCTGCCCAGAGTTCCATACTATCAGCTAAAGTCAAATATCAGCTGCTGAACATTTGCTGCTGAAATCAAATCCTGTGCTTTCCAACTAGAAATATTAAATATTCAGACAATATGTGGACAATATCAGATGAGATTTCAGAGCTTTTCTACATGCACCATTTATCATGCGCTTGTCATTCCCTACTCATGGTTGTTTATGGATTCCAAAGATGACGTTGTGACCCTGTAGTTTTGCTTCTGTGTGTAAAGAGCATTTTGGGTGAGTTTTCTTTAGTTCAGTTAAAATGCGGTATTATTTGTGAATGTGAAAGGTAACACATTCTCACTTGTGTATTTGCACTATTTTGCTACACCATAGTGCCACCTAGAGATTAAGTAGCAGAAAAGCAGGACAGGAAATACTCATATAGGCCTAATCTACACCTGGAGGCCTTCTGGGAATGGGGAGGGATGATCACAGGGTTTAGCGCTCAGGGGTCACACGCCAGTGAATTTTCCTGGAAATAAAGGAGGGCCATTCCAGGGTGCCATTCTTATTATTACAAAGGGAGACATTTGCACAACAGTGTGGGCATGATCCTGTGCAAATGTATGATTTAAAAAGCATACAAACACCAAACTCAGTGCTTGAAGGCACTGAGAGCCATCGCAAACATGGCGAAAATGTTCTCCCCCTCACCCCTGATGCCAACGGACTCTCCCCACAGAGCTCCTTGGCTGTTTCCTGAGCCCCGCTACTGGCAGGGAAGAGGGAGGACCCCGGGAGGGACAGCTACCACCCGCAGACCTCAGGATTCATAGAATCATAGAATAGCACAGTTGGAAGGTGCCTACAAGGCCATCGAGTCCAACCCCATGCTCAAGGCAGGAATCCACCCTAAAGCATCCCTGACAGATGGTTGTCCAGCTGCCTCTTGAAGGCCTCTAGTGTGGGAGAGCCCACAACCTCCCTAGGTCACTGGTTCCATTGTCGTACTGCTCTAACAGTCAGGAAGTTTTTCCTGATGTCCAGCTGGAATCTGGCTTCCTTTAACTTGAGCCCGTTATTCCGTGTCCTGCACTCTGGGAGGATCGAGAAGAGATCCTGGCCCTCCTCTGTGTGACAACCTTTCAAGTATTTGAAGAGTGCTCTCATGTCTCCCCTCCATCTTCTCTTCTCCAGGCTAAACATGCCCAGTTCTTCTCTTCATAGGGCTTTGTTTCTCCAGTCCCAAGACTGGAGAAAAAACCAGGACAAAAGCAGTCTTAGACCTCATCAACACCAAGCAGGATATTCCACTATGAAAGCAGTATATAAAAGGCAGGAGCCACACGACTGCTTTATAGCAGTATTGAAGTGCACTGACAACTGTTGGGGCCCATGACACATACCATATACCACTTTCATAACACTTTCATAGTGTTATATCCTGCCTGGTGTGGCTCCTGCCTTTTATATACTGCTTTCATACTGCTTTCATAGTGCAATATCCTGCTTGGTGTAGATTAGATCCCAGATATCCCGGGAGAACTGAGTGGTCATCCCCGGTTCACCCTGGGATCAGCTGTGCTTCATTTGGACCCACAGGGACAACCTTGAGTCCACCCTAGGATAAATGGCAGGTGTAGTGTTCAGATCTCAAATCTGTGACGAAAACAAAAGTAGACACAACTGATTGATAGCCTCATGTGAAACGGTCTTGTAAGGTGTTTTCTTTTGTGGTCAAGGTCTTCTTTTTCTTTCCTCTCCTTATAATCATCTCTACTGGGCCCACAATCCAGCGTCTTTGGCAAGAGCGTGGCGCATCCCATTCTTGGGGTTTGGGGTGATGGTGTTTGGATCTGGGGTTCCTAGCTCAGGTACCTTGGGGCTGCAAATTCTTTTCGTGGCGTTTGGTAAAGAAAACAACTTTGTTACACATTTCCCTGGTCATGCTGGTGGTGAATTACAGCTCTAGGCACTGCAGGAGATCAAAGGAGATCAAAGTCCAGTATATCACAGACAAGTAAACAGAAATTTAGCTTAGCGTGTCATCAAGAGGGGCCACCGGGGAGGGTGGTGCTCGGAGGGAGGGACTTACAGGGCGAACTCTGTTGGAGAGCAGAAAATATTATTTGTGAAGTGAATAATACTGTGCTCTGTCAGCCTTCCCCAACCTGGTGCCATTCAGTTGTGTCAGACTGCAATTTTCAATGATACAATAGGAGTGATAACACTCAACCATAAAGATACTAAGAAATTTTTATAGACGAATGGTTCAAAAGATATCACAAATGTACAAAAGACAGGCATATAGATAACATTTACAAGGTGTTCATCAAACATTCATAATGAAGCCTACAATAAGCTGGCATCCATTAAACATTCATGACAAGAATCAATAATCTCATAATATATGCGTCTAATAAATAATTTCATAAAGCGTCTAATAATAATAAACAGTAGTCCGGTACAAGTCCTGTTTTGAAAATTCTTCATCAGTAGGATGCAACTGGTTCACAAAAGGAGCTGTGGCTCTACATTTAGAGTGGAACCCTCCAAGGTTTATCACCATATCATTTTAACATATTCAAGCCGTCAGATAATGCTCTCAATGTCTTGACTGCAATTTCCACCATCCCCAGCCAGCCAGGGGTGTGCAACTCCCATCATTCCCTAGCTATGCTGGCTAGGGCAGACAAGCCTTTCAGTCCATACAACTTCTGCAGGGGCACACGTCGCCCATCCCTGATCCAATGAGAACAAGACGCAGAAGTAACGATAAGGAATAGGGAGAGGAAGGAAAAAGGAGTTTAACCCACCTCCCGAAAGCTTCTGACCTTGACCTTTACATATTACATAGTCTACACAGGTCTCCGTGTACCTGTTTTCTGACATCTGTTCGCAAGGCTGGCCCCACGGGAAGGCGTGGTCGGGCACCTTCTGAGGGCCCTTGCCTGAGCCTGGGCCCACTGGCAAGAGCCCCCCTGGAGTTGTATCAACTCTTCCCTATGGTAACGTTTGGACGACACAGGAAGTGCTCGGTGAGGGTCGTGAGGTAAATTTTCCACAGTGTCCCCAAAGTAGAAAAATTAAATGGCCTTCGTAGTGCGTTCATCACTGGAGCACTGGCGCCGAGTAAGGCCACAGGAGGTGGGCAAGCCTGGCGTCAAGGGTAGGCCGGGTCGGGCATCGGCAGAGGGCCCACACCCTGGCAGGGGCTCATTATAAAGCCCCCCCCCCCGGAGGTGCTCCTCCTCTTCCCCACTCCAACCTGCTTGTTCACCTGCCTCTCGCACTGGCCTGGACAACAGTGGTGGTGAGAAGTAGAAGGAGGAGGAGGAGGAGGAGGAGGAGGAGGAGCAGCAGGAGCCCAGAACTGGACACAATACTCTAGACCTCATTTAGAGTATTGCATCCAGTTCTGGGCTCCACAATTCAAGAAGGAAGCAGACAAGCTGGAGCGTGTTCAGAAGAGGGCAACCAGGAAGATCAGAGGTCTAGAAACAAAGCCCTATGAAGAGAGACTGAAAGAACTGGGCAGGTTTAGCCTGGAGAAGAGAAGATTGAGGGGAGACATGATAGCACTCTTCAAATACTTGGAAGGTTGTCACACAGAGGAGGGCCAGGATCTCTTCTCGATCCTCCCAGAGTGCAGGACATGGAATAATGGGCTCAAGTTACAGGAATCCAGATTCCAGCTGGACATCAGGAAAAACTTCCTGACTGTTAGAGCAGTACGACAATGGACCCAGTTACCTAGGGAGGTGGTGGGCTCTCCCACACTAGAGTCATTCAAGAGGCAGCTGGACAAGCATCTGTCAGGGATGCTTTAGGGTCGTTTCCTGCATTGAGCAGGGGGTTGGACTCGATGGCCTTGTAGACCCCTTCCAACTCTGCTATTCTATGATTTGAGGAGGAGGAGGAGGAAGAGGAGGAGGAGGAAGAGGAGGAGGAGGAAGAGGAGGAGGAGGAGGAGACACTGTGGCCTCCTTGCTCCCTGGCTCTCTGCCTGCCAAGCAAGTGAGCAGTAGCCATGATGAGGAAGAGGAGGAGGAAGAGGAGGAGCTGGTGACAATGGCAGGGAGAAGGGAGATTTAATGATGGAGGTGGTCCATGGCGGGTGTCCTGCCCTCTGGAAAATCTGGGGCCAGCACCGTCTGTTCCAATTTTGTCTCAATGTTTATGTTTTGGAGTAGTGTGTGTGGGAGGGGGCTGTTTAGGGTTGGTGTTAAGAGTTGCTAAAGTTTTCATCCTTCAGGGTTCGGTTGCCTCTCTTGGTGGAGATCTAGGGCCTGATCTCCACCAAGCAGGATATAGCACTTTGGGCTCATCTACACCTGCGTCCCTTTGGCAGAGTGGGGAGGAACTATCCTGGAGTTTTCCAGTTCTGGGATCGTCCCTCAGGGGTCACACGCCAGCGAGTTGTCCAGGAAGTAAAGAGGGATGTAAAGAGGGGTGACATTTATTTATTTTCTAAAAGAGGAGGCAATTGCGCAATTGCGCAGGCGCGATCCTGCGCGAAGGAACGATTTTGTTAAAGAACGCACACGACAAACTGGAAGATGCTGAGTGCCATCCTAAAGAGGGCGAAAATGCTCTCCCCTTCACCCCCGATGCCCACGGACTCCCCCCACCCCGCACAGCTCCGTGCCCGTTTCCTGAGCCCCACTACTTGTGAGGAAGAGGGAGGACTCTGGGAAGGAGAGTCACACCGCACACAGAGCTCGGGATGATACCGAGATGCTGGTGGGAAATGGGACAAAAGCAGTCCCAGCTACCTCGGGAGAACTGAGTGCTCACCCCCAGTTCACCCTAGGACCAGCTGTGCGTCATTTAGATGCGCAGGGACAGTCTCATGACCATCCTGGGATAAATGGCTGGTGCAGACATGCCCTTTGAAAGCAGTTTGAAAATGGTATATGGAATGTGTCATGGGCCCCAACCGTTTTGAAGACCATTATAAACCGTTATAAAACACTAGTGTCCACACGGGAGAGGGCCTTCTCAGCAGCGGCCCCGCACCTGTGGAACAAACTCCCATCGGAGGCCCTCCACGCACCGTCTTTGCAGGCTTTTAAGAAGGCCTTTAAAACGTCTCCTAATGAGCACTGTTTTGCTGCTACTGCCCTTGTCGTTCTTGGTGATTTTGGTAGCTGCTCTTTTTAGCTTTTTTTGTTTTAACTACTATTTTACATTATTGCTTTTAATGTTTTAAACTGGTTTTTTTTAAAAAAACAAACAAACAAACCTGTATTTTATTGTTGTGAGCTGCCTCAGGAGCGCTTCTGCCCTGAAAGACGGCCAACAAAGGTTTTAAATAAATGAAATAAATTCAAGGTGCTGGTTTTGACCTATAAAGCCTTACATGGCTTGGGACCACAATACCTGACGGAACGCCTCTCCCGACATGAATATACCCGGTCACTACATTCAACATCTAAGGTCCTCCTCCGGGTGCCTACTCCGAGAGAGGCTCGTAGTGTGGCAATGAGGGACAGGGCCTTTTCGGTGGTGGCCCCCAGACTATGGAACGATCTCCCTGATGAGGCTCGCCTAGCGCCAACGCTGCTATCTTTCCAGTGCCAGGTTAAGACTTTCCTCTTTGCCCAGGCATATGGCGGCACATCTTAATCACCCACATGTATAGTTTTTTAACGGTTTTTAATGCTTTATGTGTGTATGTTCTGTGTTTTAGAATTTAAAATTTTGTATACTCATTTTTATCTTAATTTTAGAGTTTCTGTAAACTGCCCAGAGAGCCCTGGCTATGGGAGCGGTATATAAGTGCAATAAATAAATAAATAAATAAAAAATAAAAAAAATTGCATAGATACTGCCTCGGAGGCAAAACTTTGGTTCGGCGGGGAAGGGAAGCATAATTTCCCTCTAATTCCATTGTTTAGGATGTGAGCGCCGTTGCTTATGTAGCCAAAATGGCACTGCTGGGGCACAAGATGGAGCTCTCAGCAAACTCTAGGGAGCCCCATACTTTGCAGAAGAACAAAAACATAGTCGGGGGGGGGGAAAGAGAAACAGGCGGAACGGACATGTGAACAAATGGTTTTCGCAAATGCCAAAATGCTCATGCCACCAGCAAGAAGCTTGGCTTGTCCTGTTTCCCACACTTGGTTGTACTCTGTTTTTGTTTCATTTCAATGGGGAAAGTGTGAGTTCTGAAAAGGAAAAAAAATGAGATTTTTTTTTTTAAAAAAGAAAGCATTTCAAAGTGCATGGCGGGGCAGAAGAATGCACATTTTAAAAAAAAAAGTTTTCCGAGCGCGCATGGAAGTTCAGGAAATTGCGAGATGCCCCCCCCCTCCTCCGGTCGTGTCACTTTTGCTTGCGTTTGCATTCGGGATTGCAAGCGGGGCGTGTTGCCGAGATTTGCCAACATAACTGAAATTCCCACAAGTCCTGCTTCTCTTATCTCTAAGGCGCATGTACATAAATACGCACGCACGCCTGTCGGGGTCCCATCCTTGCAAAGCCGGCCTGCCTATCATTTCAAACGATAGTGGGACTCATTTGGAACAGTTTGATAACAGACTGTAGGATGGCGTTGCCTTTTCCCAGCAAATCTTTTCAGCCTGTCGAGGCAAAGAGAGGCCTTTGGGAACATAAACAAATGTGCCATAGGAGGCATGGAATGGGCTTTAGCAACGTGTCATTTTCGATAGCTATTCTAGTTGTTGAGGCCTGGACAATATCTATCTGCCCTTGGATACATACCAGGCTTGATTCTAGAATTATGCTCTGGTGCTTCTCAAATACAGATACAATTTGGGGGTGGGGTGGGGAATGTCATAGGCCTTGTTTACACATATGGCAGGGGGTGTAGATGTGCAGCCCATGGCATGAATGGAGCGCTCCTGCCACCCCATAATTTGGTCATCACTGCCTCCCAGTGCACTGCTGAATTGGGCACTGGAGAAGAGGAAAGGGACAGGTGTTTCATTTTAGAAAAAAATATATCTTGGTATCCACAGCACTATGGAACGCTAAATGGTTCAAACCGAGCTTAATTTCAACAAGGACAATCAGGGGTCTGGAAACAAAGCCCTGTGAGGAGCGACTGAAAGAACTGGGCATGTTTAGCCTGGAGAAGAGAAGATTGACCTGCTGAACGCCAGGTCAGTCCAGAATAAAATCTCCCTCATCCATGATTTGATTGTGGATGAGGGGGCTGACCTGGTATGCATCACTGAGACCTGGGTGGGTGAACTGGGTGGGGTTGCTCTCACCCAGCTCTGCCCTCCTGGGTACTCGGTGCAGCACCAGCACAGACTCGAGGGCCGGGGAGGGGGGGTTGCCGTGGTCTATAGGAATACAATCTCCCTCTCTAGGCTTCCTGTTCAGTCGAGTGCTGGTCTGGAGTGTTTGTACTGTGTGTTGGGTACTCGAGACAGATTAGGGATTCTGCTGGTGTACCGTCCACCCCGCTGCCCAACAGTCTCCCTGCCTGAGCTGACGGAGGTTGTCTCGGACCTGGTGTTGAGGACCCCCAGGATGGTGGTTCTGGGGGATCTCAACTTCCATGCCGAGGCTGCTGTATCCGGAGCGGCTCAGGACTTCATGGCTGCCATGACAACCATGGGGCTGTCTCAACATGTCATCGGCCCAACACATGCAAAGGGACACACACTTGATCTGGTTTTCTCGACTGGACAGGAGGATGGTGATCTGGAAGTGGGGGAACTAACATCTACCCCCTTGTCATGGTCGGATCACTTCCTACTGAGGTTTAGACTCTCGGCGGCCTTTCCCCTCTGCAAGGGTGGGGGGCCTATTAAAATGGTCCGCCCCCGGAGGCTAATGGACTCCGATGGATTCCAGAGGGCTCTGGGGGATTTTCCTGCTGATATGGCCGGTGCTCCTGTCGAAGCCCAGGTCGCTCTGTGGAATGCAGAGATGACTCGGGCGGTTGACACGATCGCGCCCAAGCGTCCTCTCCCTCTGAGCAGAGCCCGGTCAGCTCCTTGGTATACATCTGAGCTGAGGGCGATGAAGCAAGAGGGGAGACGGCTAGAACGCAGGTGGAGGAAAACTCGTGCTGGGTCTGATCGAACACGGGCTAGAGCTCACTATCGAGCCTACTCTGTGGCGGTGAGGGTGGCAAAGAGGCAGTTCTTTTCCACCAGCATTGCGTCTTCTCGGTGTCGTCCGGCGGAGCTTTTCCGAGTGGTTCGTGGCCTGTTACACTCTGGGCCAGGGCGTGAGATAGTTGAACCCTCGGTAGCACGCTGTGACGAGTTTGCACGGCACTTTGAAGATAAAGTCGCTCAGATTCGTCATGAATTGGACACCACACTTAATGCAGCACCACTAGTAGAGGCGTTCAGAGCGCCGTCCGGCTCAGTTTTATTGGATGAGTTTCAGTTATTGAGGCCCGAGGATGTGGACAAGGTGCTTGGCCAAGTCCGGTCGACCACCTGTGTGCTTGACCCTTGCCCCTCGTGGCTCATTACATCAAATAAGGAGGGGATCGCCGGCTGGGTCCAGGAGGTTGTAAATGCCTCCTTGAGAGAGGGAGTGGTGCCGGCCTCTTTAAAAGAGGCGGTAATTAGACCACTCCTGAAGAAGCCTAATCTGGACCCGGAAGATGTAAACAACTACAGGCCGGTGGCTAATATCCCTTTCCTGGGCAAGGTGCTTGAGCGGGTGGTTGCAGGACAACTCCAGGCACTCTTGAATGAAACGGATTATCTAGATCCATTTCAATCGGGTTTCAGGCCTGGTTTTGGAACAGAAACTGCCTTGGTCGCCCTGTGGGATGACCTCTGTCGGGAGAGAGACAGGGGGAGTGCAACCCTGTTGGTTCTCCTGGACCTCTCAGCGGCCTTCGATACCATCGACCATGGTATCCTTCTGGATAGGTTGTCTGAACTGGGAGTTGGAGGTACTGCGTTGCAGTGGTTCCGCTCCTACTTGGATGGCCGATTCCAGAAGGTGGTGCTGGGGGATTATTGCTCTGTGCCGTGGCTCCTAAGCCATGGGGTTCCGCAGGGCTCTATTTTATCCCCTATGCTGTTTAACATATACATGAAGCCGCTGGGGGAGGTTATCCGGAGATGTGGACTGAGGTGTCATCAATATGCGGATGACACCCAGCTCTACCTTTCCTTTTCATCAAACCCAGGTGAGGCAGTGACTGTTCTGAACCAGTGCCTGGGCACGGTAATGGACTGGATGAGGGCTAACAAACTGAGACTCAATCCAGACAAGACGGAGGTACTGTTAGCGGGTGGTTCATTTGTCCGGCGAGGTGATGTTTGCCCTGTCCTGGACGGGGTTGCACTCTCCCTAAAGGATCGGGTCCGTAGTTTGGGGGTGCTCTTCGATCCAGAACTGTCACTTGAGGCACAGGTGAACTCAGTGGCAAAGAGCACCTTTTATCAGCTTAGGCTGATATACCAACTGCGCCCTTATCTGGACAGTGATAGCCTAGCTACAGTTATCCATGCTCTGATAACCTCTCGTTTGGATTACTGCAATGCGTTATACGTGGGGCTGCCTTTGAAAACGGTCCGGAAGCTTCAGCTGGTACAAAACAGGGCAGCCCGTTTACTAACAGGGACTGGCTGGCGAGATCACATTACGCCAGTCCTTTTACAACTTCATTGGCTGCCAGTCCAGGTCCGGGCCCGATTCAAAGTGCTGGTATTGACATTTAAAGCCCTAAACGGTTTGGGGCCAGGTTATTTGAAGGAACGCCTCCTCCCATATGTACCTACCCGGACCTTAAGATCATCTACAGGGGCCCTTCTCCGTGAGCCCCTGCCAAAGGAAGTGAGGCAGGTGGCTACTAGGAGGAGGGCTTTCTCCGCTGTGGCACCCCGGTTGTGGAATGAGCTCCCCAGAGAGGTCCGCCTGGCGCCTACACTGTACTCCTTTCGTCGCCAGCTGAAGACCTTTTTATTCACTCAGTATTTTAACACTTAATTTTAACTTAAATTTAAATTATACTGTTTTAACTCTGTATTTTAACCTTATATCAATTTTGCTGCATGGTTTTATCCTGGTTGTGCTTTTTATATTGTATTTTGTATTTGTATTTTTAACTTGTTGGTTGTTTTATGATGATTTTAATTTTTGTGAACCGCCCAGAGAGCTTCGGCTATTGGGCGGTATAAAAATGTAATAAATAAATAAATAAATAAATAAATTGAGGGGAGACATGATAGCACTCTTCAAATACTTCAAAGGTTGTCACACAGAGGAGGGCCAGGGTCTCTTCTCGGTCCTCCCAGAGTGCAGGACATGGAATAACGGGCTCAAGTGGCAGGATGCCAGATTCCGGCTGGACATCAGGAAAAACATCCTGACTGTTAGAGTGGTACGACAGTGGAACCAATGACCTAGGGAGGTGGTGGGCTCTCCTACACTAGAGACCTTCAAGAGGCAGCTGGACAACCATCTGTCAGGGATGCTTTAGGGTGGATTCCTGCATTGAACAGGGGGTTGGACTCGATGGCCTTATAGGCCCCTTCCAACTCTATGATTCTATGATTCCATGATAAATTTGACTGGGTTAGCACTACTACAGAGCACTGCGAACAAGTTAAATGAAAACCTTGTAGCTCTCCGTGGTGCTGAGGAGCAGTTCGCTGCAGAATTTCAGTGGAAACCACCGATGATTCGGATTTTAAATAATAATAATAATCGGGGTGTGGTGCAGAGTGCAAACTGTTGTGGGGGGGAATGAAAATGGCCACCAGGCCACCAGGGTGCCGAAAGCTGATGCATGAGATCCATCATTTGCTCTAACTGCACATTTCATACGCAGGGTACACCCAGGGTTGGTTCACACGTGCATGTGTGAATGGGCCATCACAGATCGAATGCTCCAGTTCAGGACCTTTATAGTGCGTCAAGACACAATGCTTGTTAACAGTGTCCACCCACCCACACAACTGCCAGTTAAGGGAACAGCAGAGTGAAATGAAATGATGAATGAATGAACCAGGCCTTGACAGCTGACAGGTGAACATGTGAACTGACATCCATGGAGTAGTGCTAGGTTGGAACTACCTGGAAGTTTGATCTATGGTGCTCAAGCTGTGATGCCTCTGCCCTCTTCACTTGGAGAGGTTATCCCTTGATGTTTCGGTTGTTGTTTAAAGACAGCAAATCTCTCCCACAGTGGGCAGTGAATCCGCTCCGGGTTTCAGTCACAACCCTAAAGGAGCTATCGAAGTTGCACACCTTGGACAGCTCATTTAGAATTCCAACTGGTTCTGACGGAAACCTGGACTGGATTCATTGTTGCACTGATATTGGAGCCACCGGCTTCCACTGCCCCCCTATGATTTCCAAAAGGACGGAGCCACCACTGGAAAAGCACTCATGCATGTGTGAACCAGCCTTTAATCAGCCCTTGACATGGTGAGCAATTAATAGGGCTGTGCACGGACCCCCCCGGTCCGATCCGCACCCAATCCGCAAAACGGGCCCACTCCACCCCGCATCGATCCACCTATGGTCCGCTCCGCTCCGCTGCACAGCTCCGGATCTGAATCGGAGCTCCGCAGCAGCAGCGCCGGTGCGTCCATCGTGTTCCAGCGGCTGCTTCAACTGAGACCGAGGACTCAAACCGCCTGGTCTTCCGGTTTGAGTCCTCGGGCTCAGTTGAAGCTGCTGCCGGAACACGATGGACTCAGGTAAGACCCTTCCCCCCTCCCCCTTACCTGCATCCATCGTGTTGCAGCAGCAGCTTCACCTGAGGCCGAGGCTCAAAGCGGAAGGGTAGGCGAGAGATAGCATCTTGTTGGACTCTTCACTCTCATTAGCTCCAGCCAGCATGCCCAATGGTCAGGGATGGTGGGAACTGTAGTCCATCAACATCCAGAGGGCTGCTGGTTCCCCCCTGCCTTTCAACAACCCTGTAAGGTAAGCCTGTGATGCTGCTGTTATTGTTATTATCATCAGCTTTATCCCCATATTGCAAGCTAAGGCTGCCTGATGGGTGATTTGAACTCAGGTCTTCCTGATACACTCCTCTTATCTACTATAGTAGACTTTCTCCTTCAGAGCAGAGCTGCCGCTGGTACTTTGCTTACTGTGAAATGTAGAAGAATTTGGGTGCCCCTTCCTCCTTGGGATAATTTTGAGGAAAGACCTCAGTTGGGGGTTCGGTGCACCCCTAATTACTAGTGAGTCATTCTGAATCTTCCACTCTAATTTATTAGAGTGACACAGTTACAGTGGCCGTGTGTCCTGCGTTACAGGGGATCGTCCTGTATTTCAATGCATCCTCTATTTGAAAGATTGTCAAGAGAAGTCTGGTTTAAAGAGAAAGAACTTGAAGAAAAGATTGCCCCGGGCCTTGGAGTTGAGAATCAATAGTTAGCAGCACATGGCAGGAGACAGAGCAGCAGGTAATACAGCTCACCTGGTCTTCCACAGTATGGCAAGATGTGTTGTAACTTGAATTTCAATTGCAGTCATTACGTCTACATTTGCCCCCACACATATAAATCAGTGTGGGCAAATTTTATGCAGATCTGTGTCCTCTTTTATTCCCATTTCTGGAAATGCATTAACAACAGTCCTACATACAATGCAAGGGATATTGTTCAGTTGATGGAGTGGATTCGAAACGGTCAGATATCAAAATCCGAGTTGCTAATTTAAGAAACAAAACTCATCCAGCTTAAAAGACTTGAATGAGATTAAAACAAATTCATGAGCATTACCCGTCTGGACGTGGTTTTCAATTTTATGTTATTTTTTTTGGAAGCTAAGGAGTCCCAATCCTCTTTGCCCTAAATTGTTTGGGATTCTCTGCGGTGCTTTGAAAAATGGTGTGATGTTTTATATGGAGAATAAACCCGTTGACTGCAGTGTGGCTCATAGAATCATAGAACAGTAGAGTTGGAAGGGGCCTACAAGGCCATCGAGTCCAACCCCCTGTTCAATGCAGGAATCCACCCTAAAGCATCCCTGACAGATGGTTGTCCAGCTGCCTCTTGAATGCCCCTAGTGTAGGAGAGCCCAACACCTCCCTAGGTAACTGGTTCCATTGTTGTAGCGCTCTAACAGGAAGTTTTTCCTGATGTCCAGCTGGAATCTGGCTTCCTTTAACTCTGAGTGACAACCTTTCCAGGACTTGAAGAGTGCTATCATGTCTCCCCTAAGTCTTCTCTTCTCCAGGCTAAACATGCCCAGTTGTTTCAATCTCTTTTCATAGGGCTTTGTTTCCAGACCCCTGATCATCCTGGTTGCCCTCCTCTGAACACGGTCCAGCTTGTCTGCGTCCTTCTTGAATTGTGGAACCCAGAACTGGACGTAATACTCTAGATGAAGACTAACCAGGGCCGAATAGGCCTCATTTAGAGTATTGCGTCCAGCTCCTCCTCCTCCTCCTCCTCCTCCTCCTCCTCCTCCTCCTCATAGAATAGCAGAGTTGGAAGGGGCCTACAAGGCCATCGAGTCCAACCCCCTGCTCAATGCAGGAATCCACCCTAAAGCATCCCTGACAGATGGTTGTCCAGCTGCCTCTTGAATGCCCCTAGTGTGGGAGAGCCCAACACCTCCCTAGGTAACTGGTTCCATTGTTGTAGCGCTCTCACAGGAAGTTTTTCCTGATGTCCAGCTGGAATCTGGCTTCCTTTAACTTGAGCCCGTTATTCCGTGTCCTGCACTCTGGGAGGATCGAGAAGAGATCCTGGCCCTCCTCTGTGTGACAACCTTTCCAGGACTTGAAGAGTGCTATCATGTCTCCCCCTCAGTCTTCTCTTTTCCAGGCTTAACATGCCCCGTTCTTTCAATCTCTCCTCATAGGGCTTTGTTTCCAGACCCCTGATCATCCTCGTTGCCCTCCTCTGAACCACCTCCAGTTTGTGTGTATCCTTTTGAAGTAAAAATAATAATAATAAAAAATTGAAAACAGGATGGGGGTTTTCAGGATTGAAGAATAGAGCTGTAAAAACTAAAAACCAAGCCTGGAAGAGAGTTCTTGGAGACCCAGAGGGTGGAGCGAGCTGAACAGAACAGATCTTCATGGGAGATGCCTAAGGCACTATTTGCAGAATGGAAGAAGATGCCTTTGGCATAGCAAAATGTTTGTAGCTGGAAGGGCGAGGGAGGCAAAATGCATCCCCGTAAATGCAGCCTTCTTCACTTTGTTCTTATTCTGTTTATGATGCGATGTTTATCTTTATTTGGTGTGCTGTTAACTTTTCTCCGCCTGCTGCTGTGAATCTGAACGCCGCCATTTCATTCCAGTTCTTGGAGACAGACAGCTGCCCAAAATAAAGAGGCGTTCTCACTAGAGATGGCAGAGGAATCCACAATGGAATCAAAGGAGTTCAGATTTATAAAAATCTGATCCAGGGATTCTGCCGTGGACCAGATTTTCCTGAGTCGCATGGATTCCGCAGACTTACAGACCTCTTTTCTTTTCTTTTCTTTTTTTACTTTTTGGAACCTGATGTAAATTTAGTTGCTGTAAAAAAAAAAAAAAAAAAGCCAGACAAAAATGTGCATTTGCCCCATAGGCTGAAGCATGAAAATGCAAATCGAAGAGGAGAATGCAAATTGGGGGATTTGCACATTTGCCCAAAATTAGAAAAATCCGATTCTACCATAGAGTCTACTTGGAAGGGCCTCTAAGGCCATTGAGTCTAATTTTCCTCTGCTCAGTGTAGGAATCCACCTTCAAGCATCCCTGAAAGATGGCTGTCCAGCTGCCTCTTGAAGGCCTCCAGTGTGGGAGAGCCCACAACCTCCCTTGGTCATTAGTTCCATTGTCATACTGCATACAATGCAGGAGTGGATTCCGGCATTGAGCAGGTTGGACTTGATGGCCTTGTAGGCCCCTTCCAACTCTGCTATTCTATGATTCTATGATTCTAACAGTCAGAAAGTTTTCCCTGATGTCCAGCTGGAATCTGGCTTCCTGTAACTTGAGCCCATTATTCCGTGTCCTGCACTCTGGGAGGATCGAGAAGAGATCCTGGCCCTCCTCTGTGTGACAACCTTTCAATCTTCTCTTACCCAGGCTAAACATGCCCAGTTCTTTCAGTCTCTCTTCAAAGGGCTTTGTTTCCAGACCCCTGATCATCCTTCTAGAAACAGTATATCTAACGGGCAGCATGTTGAAATGTCAGGGGCCCAGGCCGTTGGAGCACGGTCCTTTGCAGAGACTTGGCACTGCTGCTACCACACAGGCCAGTTTTGGAACCTGTACGATTCGTGGCCT
This sequence comes from Elgaria multicarinata webbii, assembly GCF_023053635.1. Taxonomy (NCBI): domain Eukaryota; kingdom Metazoa; phylum Chordata; class Lepidosauria; order Squamata; family Anguidae; genus Elgaria; species Elgaria multicarinata. Next base: position 18,189,753 of record NC_086188.1, on the reverse strand, counting down.
GGGAAGCCAAACGCCATATGTCAGCCATACGTGGTGCCATGTGGAGGCTGGTGGCTCCCATGTCAGTGGGGCGGTGAATCAGTCCTAACCAGTCAGAACTCTAAAGGAGCTCTCCAAGGGGCTGGTCCCATTTTGGAGATAAAATTCTGCACTTTAGAGAGCTCCTTTAGAGTTCTGGCTGGTTCGGACTGAAACCTGGAGCAGATTTGCCACCCCACTGAATTCAGAGCCACCAGCCTCCACTGACGGTGGCCGATGAAGAGCTCGGGAAATCCCCTGGGCTTTTCGTTGCTGGTCTGGAAGGCAGCAGTCAGGTGGGGCTCTCAGAAGCTGCGGAAACGGAGCACACTTTCTAAAGCCAGCGAAGGAGTTGGGGTGGAGCGGGGGACTGAGCTCCTATGGCCAGAAGTTTCCCCCCTGTGTTCTTTGCTTCAGTCTTCTGTGCTCATTGCCACCTCCTGGTTTTGGAGGGCCCTTGGGAAAGACATCCTCAGGGCGTCTGCCTTCTCACCGGCGTTATCACCAGCCGCAATTCTCCCTCCTCTTCCTCTTCCTCATCATTACTACCACTCACTTGCATGGCAGGGAGCAAGCCGGTCTTGGCGTCTCCCGTTCCAACACCATTATTTTCTAGGCCGGAGCAAGAAGCAAGTGAACAAGCCAGTTGCCATGGTGACGAGGCGGTGCAACTCCAGGGGGCTCTCGTCAGGGGGGTCCTGTGGAGTGTGGGCCCTCGGCCGGTGCCCGACCGTACCTACCCTTGACTCTGACCGTATCTGTGATCCCCATTGCCTTTGGGGGGCTGCAACACTAAATCGCTGCTTCTGCGAGGATCGTGACTTTGGGCCTTGCAGAGGCCGGTGAGGCTTCCCCTCCCTTCAAGTGTGCACACCAGCTCCAGGGGTCTTCTCCGCCGTCTCCCAGTTTGGGATGGGGATGAGGGATACAACCATCATTCTCTCCTTCTGCCTTCATTTCTAAAAAAAATGTATTTTAACTGGTTTGTATTCTTTGCAAACTGCTCAGAGAGAGCTTCGGCTATGGGGCGTATTATTATTGTTGTTGCTGCTGCACTACCAGGCCGCCCTAGATCTATACCAACCTTCCCCAACCTGGCACCCTCCAGATGGATTGATCTGTGATTTAGACAAGAGCTCCACCCTGTGCCTCTATCATCCCTTCCTCCGCCTTCCAAGATATATCCTACCCAGGGCCGGCCCTACCATTAGGCTGAGTGAAGCAGTTGTCTCAGGCGGCAGTTTCTGGGAGGTGGCAGCAAGGTGTTGGAGGAGAAAGCTGTGGGCCACATAGCCTTCCCTTTTCTCTCTAACTTAGCTTGTTGCTTTCTGGGGTCGAGGAGGATGCTACCCCATTGCTGGCGCTGAAGTCACATTCCACTGCAAGTCCACTTGGCTGTTGTACATGGGATGGGAAGGGCCGCCATCTTGTTTGCCTCACGTCTTGCACCAGTCTTGATCCCACCAACCTAAAACAATTTAGACACCGATTGAATTGTCTAAATCATTTTAAATTTTACGCTGTACTTTTGACGCAGCATTTTATTGTCTTATGAATTGCTTCGGCTATTGGGTGGTACGGAAATGAAATAAAGGAAGAAATACCCTCAGCAGGAATCAAAGACAGCTAGTAGTTACGACATGTTTCCTCTCCCCATTAGCCCTTGCTGGATTTGTGACAGCAGATCAAGGGTGAATCGCAGAAGGGACCACTGCCATCTATACGGCTTGCTGCCTCCTGTGAAATCCACCCCGCAGGACAAATGTCCCCATTATCCAAAGCTCTCTTCTGCTATTAAGCAATCGCTTTGAGCAAGGCTGAGGCCATTCGAAAAGCACGCCGCTGCCTCTGGTGTGCAGAGTCTAGAACTGCAGCATAAAATGGCCATGGTCCCATCCCACCCAATTGAACACACTTAAAGGCATTCAGTGGGAACACAACGTCGTTTTCGGTTATGTGGAGAGATCCCATTCTGATCTCAGCGCTCTGAAATCGTACGTTTACGACTGCCAGCTTGATTAGAGAAGCAGTGCATAAAATCCAGGCTGCAGCCTTTACGCCTGCTTACAAGGACTCAAATCCCGACGAATTCAGCGGGACTGATTTTCACGTAAAGATATGCAAGGCAACACCGCAGCGGAGCCAAGCAGCAATTACAGCACATTTTGATCATCTTTAAAAAGGCCCAATTCTATTGGGAAGCATTTATATATTGCTGGAGAGTGCTGGAGGTCCTTTTCTTCTTTTGATTTGTGCCACAACTTTGTAAGGTAGGCTGGTATTATTTCCCCCTCTTGCACATAGAATGCAAAAGAGAAAGAGAATGAGAGCCTTAGTGAGCACTCAAAAGAGGCAAGATTTGAATGGGGGAATATAATAATAATAATAATAATAATAATAATAATAATAATAATAATAATAATTTTGCTTTAAATTCTTAAGAACATAAAAAGTGCCCTGCTGGATCAGACCAAGGGTCCATCTAGTCCAGCACTCTGTTCACACAGTGGCCAACCAGCCATCGGCCAGGGATGAGCAAGCAGGACATGGTGCAACAGCACCCTCCCACCCATGTTCCCCAGCAACTGGTGCACACAGGCTTACTGCCTCGAATACTGGAGGTAGCACAGAACCATCAGGGCTAGTAGCCACGGATAGCCTTCTCCTCCAGGAATTTATCCAACCCCGTTTTAAAGCCATCCAAATTGGTGGCCATCACTACATCCTGTGGTAGTGAGTTTCATACTTTAACTCTGCGCTGCATGAAGAAGTCCTTCCTTTTCTTTGTCCTGGATCTCCCGTCAATCAGCATCATGGGATGACCCCGGGTCCTAGTATTATCCACATTCTCCACACCATGCATAATTTTGTCCACCAAAATCTCTCTTTTTATTAAGTTTTTATTAATCTTGTAAAAGCGAATACAGAAAAGAAACAGCACTTGAAGCCCAACCTTACACATCTACTGGGTTCAATGAAGTTTACTCCCAGGTGAATGGGTATAGGATTGCAGCCTTAGAGCACAATTAACTACCTAACTGCCATAAGGTGGTTAATGTCAACTTAGGGTAGCAAAATTTGTCAATATTAATTTAATTATTACATTTTTATGCCGCCCAATAGCTGGAGCTCTCTGGGCGGGTCACAAAAAGGTGGTGGTGGTGGTGATAATGGTGACGAACATAGGAGTGCGCAGCACATTTCGTTAGGGTGTGCACCCATTATTATTATTATTTATATATATAGCACCATCAATGTACATGGTGCTGTACAGAGTAAAACAGTAAATAGCAAGACTCTGCCGCATAGGCTTACAATCTAATAAAATCATAGTAGAACAATAAGGAGGGGAAGAGAATGCAAACAGGCACAGGGTAGGGTAAGCAGGCACAGGGTAGGGTAAAACTAACACTATAAAGTCTGCACAACATCAAGTTTTAAAAGCTTTAGGAAAAAGAAAAGTTTTTAGTTGAGCTTTAAAAGCTGCGATTGAACTTGTAGTTCTCAAATATTCTGGAAGACCGTTCCAGGCATAAGGGGCAGCAGAAGAAAATGGACGGAGCCGAGCAAGGGAAGTAGAGGCCCTTGGGCAGGCGAGAAACATGGCATCAGAGGAGCGAAGAGCACGAGCGGGGCAATAGTGTGAGATGAGAGAGGAGAGATAGGAAGGAGCTAGACCGTGAAAAGCTTTGAAGGTCAACAGGAGAAGTTTATATTGGATTCTGAAGTGAATTGGATATATTTGTAAAAATATACCCAGGGATATATTTGTAAAAAGATGAACATTTATTGAATACTCAACCATAGAGGACATTATTTTCATTCATTTATTTATTAAATACTGTAGACATTGGTGTCCTACTCTGCGTTCGGCTTGCCTGACTGTGGGAGGGCTGTTGCAGGTGGCGGGATGAATGAGGAGGCTCTCCTCAAGCCCCCACCATTGGTGGGGGTTTGTGGTGATGTGGCCTTTCCACTCTTCCTGCTGGAAGCAATGATGCAATGATGCTCTCTTGGAGGCAATGGTTCTTCGGCGTGGCGGAGGAGCAGCCAAAGGGCCATTCCTGCTGTGTCTGGATCCCCCTCTGGATGCCTCCTCAATGGCCTCCTCAATTCAGCACTTATTGTTTGAGACATTAGGGTGTGTCTGGGCACACCCGGCACACCCCTTGCGCACACCTATGATGATGAATGAAAGTTACAAATACTGGTTTTGTTTAGGGAAGTGTGCCTCTCCAAAAAGATTTTGAGGCTGTGGCCTTAGCTAGACCAGGCTGTATCCCAGGGTGAACTCCGGGATCGTCCCCGTGTGTCCACATGATGCACAGGGGATCCTGGGATCAGGGAGGGATCATCCCTCTCTTGCCCCAGGATAGAACCCTCCCCTTTGGGCCCGCCTTTTCCACGGTCCCGGGCTGAGCCCAAGACCACGGAACATGTGGCCCATTTCCGTGGCTTGACCCCGCTCTGCGCGATTACTCGCACGGAGCGAAGCACTGTGCCCATTGGGGTTAGGATGGGGGGGGGGGAGCCGGGAAACCAAATTACATTTTAAAAAACACTTACCTTGAGTGCACGAGCGTTCGTGCTCTGCCGTTGCTTTAAGAAAATAAAAAATGGCGGGCGCAATGCCTTTCTGAGGTTGTCGCGCCTTACGTGTAAACGGAGGAGGGATCTCGCATTAATCATAACGCGAGATCTTCACTCCTCCATTGTGTGGTAAAAGATAGGTCTAGCTAAGGCCACTTTATTTATTATTAGATTTATATCCTTCCTTTCTTCCAAGGGAGCCTCGTGTGGTGCAGAGCCATAAAGCAGCAGTTTCTGCAGCCGCAACTCTCCCCACAGCCTGAGTTCAATCCCAGCGGAAGCTGGTTTCAGGCAGCCGGCTCGGGTCGACTCAGCCTTCCATCCTCCCGAGGTCGGTAAAATGAGTACCCAGCTAGCTGGGGGAAAGGTAATAACGGCTGGGGAAGGCAACGGCAAACCACCCCGCTAAAAGGCCTGCCAAGAAAACGTCAACGAAAGCTGGCATCCCTCCAAAAGTTAGTAATGACTCAGTGCTTGCACGAGAGGTTCCTTTCCTTTCCTTTCTTCCAAGGAGCCCAAGATGGCATATATAATCCTCCACCTCTCAAGAACCCTGTGAGGTAGACTAGTAGGTATGATGAGTCCTTTCTCTTTATCATCAGTCAGATGCCAAGTCACACTTAGGCTGTCACTAAAGTCCAGCAAGATTCCAGTCAGTTTCTACAGAGTCAGTTTTTTCCCCAGTGGGAGTCCATCATAATTCATCACGGCTGCTCTGGAATGTGTGGAATCCAACCATCCCTTGGGCCTTGAAGGACCAAATGAACACCCACCCCCAAATGATGCTTAGAAAATTCAAGCCATGTGCTTGTAAAACTAGGACAAGAGCATTTCGCTAATTATCAGTGATGACACAGGCGCTACCCAGTAGGTGCTAGCAATACCAATGCAACTATATTCCTTAGCGTGAGCTCTGCTTATGATCATTGATGACACAGGCACCATCCAATAGGTGCTTGTAATATTGTACAATGGCACTCAACAAAGCATTTCCTAACGATGAAATATTATGGGGTTGAATCCTGTGAAAATGCTGCCTTTGGGGGTTGGAAATTGCCTGGATCCTGTGCAGCAGCCAAGTCAGAACTGTGCAAGAGCTGTGCTAAAAACAGCAACAACCAAAACCTGGACCCAAAGATGGCCAGAGAGCCACATATAAGCTGCTCTGAACTCTTGGCAGAAGAGCAGAGCAGAAAAACGGGAATGAAGTTGTGGACTGAGCTGGTAGATGCTAGACAGTACTACTTCAGGGGTGATACTGTTTAATGACATAAAATCAATTCCCAGCTAGCAGTAAACTAACAGGTTGCAAAGATAGGTTTGGCATAGCCTGCAGGGAACTTTTATATGGGATAGTGTTCACAAATACATCTCCTGCCTGTACAACCCAGATTTCTTACATCTTATTCTGCGTAATGCGTACACGGACCACATGGAAAACAGGGCACCTGTATGTCAGGCAGGCAAGCTCTGACTGCTGAGAATTTTGAGGGGTTTCCAGCAACAGGCAGGCACAGTGGAAGAAGATAATACAGCTGCTGAATGATTTTACAGTTTAGCTGTACTTACAATATATCTTCACTTTAGCAGCTAATTTTTCCTAAGAGGCTCAGAGGAGGAAGAGCTTTGAATCTCCAGATGTGGTTTCCTGTGTCAAAAGGAAGCCACAGGTGGCAGGAGGGAATTGGATCAGGGCTACGGTGCTGCGGGAGAGGAGCTATAACTCTGTACCCACTAGGATGTTGGAGGAACCTGCCAGGGATTCAGATGGGTTTCATAGAATCATAGAAGAGTAGAGTTGGAAGGGGCCTATAAGGCCATTGAGTCAGTGCAGGAATCCACCCTAAAGCATCCCTAACAGATGGTTGTCCAGCAGCCTCTTGAAGGCCTCTAGGGTGGGAGAGCCCACAACCTCCTTAGGTAACTGGTTCCATTGCCGTACTGCTCTAACAGTCAGGAAGTTTTTCCTGAAGTTTATCAATTTCCGACCTGCGGATTCTACAGCAGACTGGCATATATATTATACTCACATAGATTCTGCAGCCTTTTTTCACTTTTTTGCGGGGAGGGGATTTGTGAGAGAGAATCATTGCAAAGATTTGCGCTAGTCTGCAATGATTCGCACTAGCGCATTAGTGCCAATGTGAATTAGCATACATGGAACGCAATTCTGGTTTTAAAAAACTGCTTCTGTCAATAAACAACCCATGGAATGAAAGATTCCTGACAATCCACAAAACACAGATGGAATGGAATTAATACAATCCAGACATCCATATTACACACACACACACACACACACACACACACACACACACACACACACTTTACAGCTAGAGATTGTTGAAGTCTCCACTGTTCATGCTTTGCTCACCTGGGTCCCACCAGGGCAACAGTCTGCAGGCACTTGGCAGGGGCTCATGTTTTTTCTTTCTTTGTTTTTGTGCACAAGCTGCAATTTGCACAAATTCACAGCTGGGAATATTTGCGGAAATCACAATTTGTACAAAATCGTCACCATAAACAGCGCAATTTGTGTTAAAAAACCCAAGCCGGAAAGCCCATTTACACTTGCACTTTTGCCCAAATTGTGCTATTTATGGGCCACAATTTTGCGCAAATGGCTTTCTTGAATTTGCTTTCCTTTTCCCCCTCCTCCTTCCCAATCCTCTTTCCTTTTGTGTCATGTCTTTTAGATCATAAGCCTGTGGGGAGGGACTGTCAAGAAATACTTTTGTAAGCCGCCGTGAGAGCCTTTTTGGGCTGAATGGCGGCATAAAAATGCATAAATAAATAAATAAATAAATAAATAAATAAATAAATAGATAAATTAATTTCTGTAAATGTTACCAGCCACAAATTGGCAGGAAACTGCACACTTGCCCACTTCGCCACCCAAATTGAGCCAGCTCAGACATCTGTGAACTATCACCCTGGGCCCCGGGGGGCAAGCTGGCAAAACCTTATTGACCTCCATCCCCAAAACGGATTCTTCCAACATCCCTGTTCACAACTACTGGGCCATTGCTGACCAGTTTGATTTATTTATTTATTACATTTCTACACATCGGAAAATATTAAAAAGCTTTCCAATCCAAAAGTTATCCGTCTGATGACTTCTGCCCCAAAGGAGTCAACTATCGGGCATTTCCAAATGCCAGCCTATTGTAGCTTCAAGCTGTTACTGCTAGTAATGAAATCTGCTGGTAACTAAACACTTTGACTCTTTGGAATGGGGGAAAGCTAAATGCATGGCAGGATCATTGGTTAGGAGAAAGAGGGTGGAGTCAAGGGGAAAGGGTGTGGTCATGGAGGGCCCGATTTGCCCCTTCTCCCCAGGCTGAAGTTCTGCACCCCCGATCTACAGAGTTGGCTACCTCACCACTAACCTCTCCCTCCATATCGTCCGGGTTCTTTTACACGTTGACTGGATGTTTATTTGTCTCTGGCTGCGCTGAGTGGAAGTGGAAGAAAGGAACAAAATTTGGACTCTTCTGAGAACGGCCTGATGCAGCAGAGTTTTCGCGAAGAGTTATTGGAATGTGTCTCTGGAGGCTTGTTGAGGGAAAGAACAATGGCTAAATTAGCTCCAAATTACACGACGCCATCTGAGGGCCAGACGGAGCAGTCGGTGGGAAATGGGAGTCGGAGTCCCGGATGGAGGCTTCTCCACTGTACAGCTGAAGAAGGGGGCAGAAATATGAAGGGGAGAAAGAGAAATGGTAGGGTGGGATGATGCTCCCCTAAATGTTACTGGTCATCCACAATTTTGCCCTCAACCAGTTTTCATTTAATCATTTGTTTACTTATACTCCACTTTCCCTCAAGACCTGGCTCACTCAACATGTCGAATGAATGGCCGGCAGTATAACAATTAAAATAAAATAAAATACTATGAACCATTATAATTGGAAATCTCCATTGCATCAAGAGAAGCTGAGACATGATAAGAATATCAGTACATCAGTGCAGAAATTGCGTACCCCAGGCACAAATAGATAAGAACACTGGGACATAAGGAGAGCCCTGATGCTGGATCAGACTGGGGGCCTTGCTAGACCTACCTTAGAATCCGTGTGGGAGGAGGGCCCAAGCCGCACTAGAAGTAGTGCGGCCTGTAGGCCTCATCCACACGTCAGACGCGACAGGGCCGAGGGAAGCCCCGTCGCGTCCGCCATTTCCCTCCTGCCTTAAAGTGGCCGCATGCGCAGGAGCGCACCAACGGCCAAGGTAAGGGTTTTTTTAAAAAAAATAGGGACCCCTGCCCCCGATTTCCCCCCCCACGACTTCCCATGGCCTCCGATCCCCCCCCATCCCCACCTGCTGTGTCCTGCTGCCATCAATGTCCCCAGCCGCCCTGTCCCGCTGCCGCCGCTGCCGCCACTGTTCCCAGCCGGCTTTTCCTGTTGTCGCCATGTCCTGCTGGACATGGTGACAACAGGAAAAGCCGGCTGGGGACAGTGGCGGCAGCAGCGGCAGCGGGACAAGGCGGCTGGGGACATCGGCGGCGGCAGCAGAGGACACAGCAGGTAGGGACAAGGGGGGCTGGCGAGACATGCACGTGGGTACAGGGAGGGATCGGAGGCCAGGGGAGGTCATGGGGGGGAATCGTGGGAGGGAGAGGGAGCGCTGCAGGCTGTCCGCCGCTTTTCCCAGCTATTCGTGCATAACTACAGTAGCCAGAAAAAGCGGTGGAACGGTCCACACGCCCGCGGTTCCAGCCTCAGCCCGACTTGAGGCCGGGACCGCAGGAAGAACCACGCTACAAGCGGTTCCTCTTAGCGCGGTGCCAGGGCGGCTCGAGTCCTGGCCGAGGCCGGGATCCCCTGTGCTTCATCTGGACGCACAGGGACGAGCACGGGACTCGCATCTCACTAACCCGTGGTCTAGCAACGGCCTGGGGCTTCATCTAGTCCAGCACTCAGTTCACACAGTGGCCAACCAGCTGTCAAACGCTGGTTAGTTGAAAGGAGAATTTCAGCAGGTGTCATTTGTATGCATGCAGCACCTGGAGAAATCCCCCTTTCATTGCCACAGTTAAAGCTACAGGTGCAATACTAGATTGACCAGATACAAAAGAGGGCAGGGCTCCTGCAGCTTTAAATGTTGTGATGCAGAGGGAATTTCACCAGGTGCTGCATGCATGCAAATGACACCTGCTGAAATGCCCTTTTCTACACAACTGTTAAAGATGCAGGAGCCTTGTCCTCCTTTCCATATGGTCACCCTAAAAGGGAAGAGGCCCAGTTCAGACACTCCATGGCTAAACAGGACCTCCACTCGCTGCAGATTTGGTATGTGCTTGGGCAAGAGGCACTAGTGCACCCCCTGCTAGGGTGACTAAATGAAAAAGAGGACAGGGCTCCTGTATCTTTAACAGTTGTATAGAAAAGGAATTTCAGCAGGTGTTATTTGTACGCATGCAGAACCTGGAGAAATCCCCTCTTTGTCACAGCAGTTAAAAGCTGCAGGAGCCCTGCCCTCTTTTAAATCTAGTCACTCTAGTATAGCTCCTGCAGCTTTAACTGTTGTGTTGAAGAGGGAATTTCACCAGGCACTGCATGCATACAAATGATACCTGCTGAAATTCCCTTTTCTATGCAACTGTTTAAGATACAGGAGCCCTGTCCTCCTTTTCATATGGTCACCCTACCCCCTGCCCTGTCTCTACTTTTCTCTACTAGAAAAAACTTCAAAAAGAGAAGGATGGGAGATAGCCAACGAGGCCCCATGATGCCAGTACTTTTCCAGCTGCACAGGCTGCCAGTCCAGGTCTGGGCCCAATTCAAAGTGCTGGTCTTAACATCCAAAGCCCTAAACGGCCTAGGGCTCCCACATTTTACCTGCCCAGACCGTAAGACCAGCTTCAGCAGTCCTCCTCTGGGAGCTCCTGGCAAAGGAAGTGAGGCAGGTGGCTATCAGGAGGAGGGCCTTCTCTGCTGTGGCACCCCGGCTGTGGAATGAGCTCCCTAAGGAGGTTCGCTTGGCACCTACATTATATGCTTTTAGACGCCAGGTGAAGACCTTTGTTTTCGCCCAGGCATTTTAGTTTTTCAGTTTGTTTTTATCGGACATTGTATTTTAAATTTTCACTGCTCCTTTGTCTTTGGTTATTTTTTATTATTATATTGTAGTTTTAAACTTTTAGACCTTTATATTGTGTTGTATCTTCTGTATTTTATTGTCTGATCTTTTATGGTTTCAACTGGTGTGAACTGCCCAGAGGGATTCAGAAAATGGGTGGTATAAAAATGTGATAGATAGATAGATAGATAGATAGATAGATAGATAGATAGATAGAGAATTTGAGAAGAAGGGTTCTGGAAGAGATGGGGACCAAGATGAGACAAGGATGCCCAGGGAAGAGATGTTCTCAGTAGTCAAGGCAACAGAGGATGTGAACCAGAGTTTCTGCCAAAGGGCCAGAGAGGGATTGAGGAATTTTTGCAGTATTGTAAAGTTAGGAGCAACAAGTACCTTGATGGTGATTTTGAGAGTGCTATAGAAGCAGATGATGATGATGATGATGATGATGGAGGAAGGGGAGGAGAGGGGAAACACGGGTGACATAAGATGCAACACCAGACAAAAAGCCAACTCATCAGTGTCAATACTTGGCTTCTGGTGACCTGAGAGGAAGAAAACATACATCACTTCAGTCATCAATATCCAGCCCAAAGTCATTTCAAAGTGACTTTGCTTGTTCTGTGCTACCAAAACACTGCTAAGATGAAAGTTAAAGAGAGACGTGCCGTAGCCCAGTCAGGGAAGGAAGATATAAGGAAGAAGCCCCTCAGTCTATCAGCACAGCCTTTCTGGATCAGGCCAAAGGTGTAACTGAGACTTTCTGCAGGGTCAGTTCCCTTGTAAGGAGAGAGGATTGCAGACTTCTGGCATTTTGAAATACCTGCTTACTTGCAAATTATGGAATTTAGCTTTCCCCAGCCACACATCCTCTAGATGTGTTGGATTACAATTTCTATCATCAAGCTAGAAATCTGGGCTGGCATCATGGGAAGGCATGGTCTGGGACCTGCGAAGGGCTTGCACCCCAGCCAGGGGACCACTAACAAGATCTCCCTGGAGTTGCTCCTTCTCTTCCTGCTTGCCCACCTGACTTTCGCTCTGGCCCAGACAACATTGGTGGTGGTGAGGAGGAGTAGATGCCACAACCTCCTTGATCCCTTCTCTTCTCAACCATCCCAGAGCACAGCATGCATGTGTCAAGAATAAATAGTAGCAGACAAAACTCCCCCCTCTTTTTAATTGGGTTACTAGCTTAGTGGATTGTGCAAATACTCTTGGAGGGACGCCAGCTTTCGCTGACGTTTTCTTGGCAGGCCTTATAGAGGGGTGGTTCGCTGTTGCCTTCCCTGGCTGTTATTACCTTCCCGCCAGCTAACTTTACCGACCTCGGGAGGATGGAAGGTTGAGTCGACCCGAGCCGGCTGCCTGAAACCAGCTTCCGCTGGGATCGAACTCAGGCCGTGGGGAGAGTTTCAGCTGCAGAAACTGCTGCTTTACCGCTCTGCGCCACAAGAGGCTCGCAATCTTATTTATTTATTTATTTATTTATTTATTTATTTATCGCATTTCTATACCACCCAATAGCTGAAGCTATCTGGGAGGTTTACAAATTCAAGACAATTCAAAATAAAACAATAGTATAAAACCATAATATAAAAGCACAATAATGACTTAGGTGAAGGAGTGGAGGGAATACTTGCCAAATCTGAGGAGGTCACAAGAGTGGGAGGAATAACTAACACCTCAGCCACCAGGAATAAAGTTCAATATTACCTTGATAGAATGGAAAACTAGGCTCAAATGAACAAAATGAAATTCAAAAAATGCAAAGTTTTGTATGCCGTCGTGAGATCCTTGTGATATATAGGGCAGGAGACAAATGTATTGTCTTAATAAATTAATAAAATAAAATACCCTCGTTAGGCCTCAACTAGAGTATTGCATCCAGTTCTGGGCTCCACAATTCAAGAAGGACGCAGACAAGCTGGAGCGTGTTCAGAGGAGGGCAACCAGGATGATCAGGGGTCTGGAAACAAAGCCCTACGAAGAGAGACGGGAAGAACTGGGCATGTTTAGCCTGGAGAAGAGAAGATTGAGGGCAGACATGATGGCATTCTTCAAATGCTTGAAAGGTTGTCACACAGAGGAGGGCCAGGATCTCTTCTCCATCATCCCAGAACGCAGGGCACAGAATAATGGGCTCAAGTGACAGGAAGCCAGATTCTGGCTGGATGTCAGGAAAAACCTCCTGACTGTTAGAGCAGTATGACAATGGAACCAGTTACCTAGGGAGGTTGTGGGCTCTCTCACACTAGAGGCCTTCAAGAGGCAGCTGGACAGCCATCTGTCAGGGATGCTTTAGGGTGGATTCCTGCTTTGAGCATGGGGTTGGACTCGATGGCCTTGTAGGCCCCTTCCAACTCTACTATTCTATGATTCTATGAATCATCATGAGGTGTGACAAAGAGCCACCAGAATCCCCAGAGGCAACTTTTATGTTTCTCACAATCGCTCAGTGCCTTGCTTGCCTGCCAAATATATTATGCACGCATTGTTATGCGTCAAGACGCTGGAAGCCTTGCAGTGCTCTTCTGTAGCCAGCTTTGGGGACACGGCCCACTTAATTCATATCTGGATGCTTGATGGACTTATGTCAGCAGGTGGTGATTAATTCCTTTGCTTTGTAAATGGACATGGCTAGCTGCCCAGCAGACTTCTGTATAGGAGATCAGGCATTTTAATCCTACCATTGGATCATTGAAGGATTGCAGGAAGAACACAGTGGATGGATTTCTAGCTTAGAACTAGTGATGGGCAAATTCGCTCCAGGCGAATCTGTGATTTCCTTGGAAATTTAACCAATTTGCCCATGTTAGCTTGGACGGGAGTTCTCCTTTAATACAACATCTCTTTCCGCACATAGGGATGTATGAGAAATTAGTTTCAGTTCGCTTTTTATCAGGAATTATCCAATTCGCATCTTCCGGATCAAACGCAATCTGCAGTTGAACTCCATAGATTTTTTTGAGCTTGAATGTGATTCGCACAGCTCCAAAACCGCGTTCGGCAGCATGTGTGTGTTTCAAAATTGCACATGGGGAAAAATGCATTGATGGAATAGTTATAGTTATTTTAGGGTGTTTTTACACCCTGTAGATTTCTTTGTTTGATGGTTGTAACTGCATTTTAAACTGTCCCTGTTTTTAACGATTTTAATGTTTTAAGCCATGTGTTTTTCTAAGCCACCTTGAGTGCGTGATGGAAAAGCCAGGTTAAAAAATCATGCAATTGACTCCCACTAATGGCAAATTCAGGGGGTGATGGGTGACAGGATTGTAGCCAAAATGCCGGCAGCTAGGGAACAGGCAGGAATTAGGAACATGCTCAGATGAACCCTGACTTATGCAGAAGTACACACACACAAAAAAAAAAGTATAAGGGAGGAAAAACCGTAAGCAGGGCAGGGCTTGGGAGTGAGGAAGCCATCTCAATGAGGACTGAGCATGCTTCCAGTGGAAGCTGGTGACTCCGAAGTCAGTGGGGCTGTGAACCAATCAGAACTCTAAAGGAGCTTTATGACCCCACTGACCTGGGAGCCACCAGCCTCCACTGTGTGTGATGTTAATGATGATGATGATGATGATGATAATCATTTAGATATATATAAAAATCATTTCAAGGCTGCCTTTCAGGGTAGGAGCCCTCCCAAGCGGCTTACATCAGTAAAAGAGACTTATGCAATTTCATTTAAAAAATAACAATTACAAATACATCGTTAAAGACACACACAGCATCATCATTAGGCGAAGTTTAGATTGAACAAGTGGGATTTCAGAGCCTTTGTAAAAGGCTGTGGTGTTGGGGCCAGAGGGACCCAATGGCAATCCATTCCAGAGGTGTTCTCTCTCTCTCTCTCTCTCTCTCTCTCTCTCTCTCTCTCTCTCTCTCTGTGTGTGTGTGTGTGTGTGTTTGTCTACATGCAACTGTGTGTGTGTGAATAATAATAATAATAATAATAATAATAATAATAATAATAATAATTCTATACTGCCCCATAGCCAAAGCTCTCTGGGTGGTTTACGTAAGATTAAAACAATTTAAAACGACATGCAAAATTTTAAACCATAAACACATGCAGTATACTCAAAACCCTACATCTAATAACAACTACAATCAATTATGAGCTGTCAACTGAATATAAAAATGGATCCGGGATCAGTTAAGCTCATCACATATTGCTAAATGCCTGGGGAAAGAGAAAAGTCTTGAACTGGTGCTGAAAAGATAGCAATGTTGACGCCAAACGGGCCTCATCAGGGAGATCATTCCAAAATTGGGGGGCCACCACTGAAAAGGCTCTCTCCGTTGTTGCCGTGTATGTGTTGCGTAGATATTTCTTTGTCTGTGTGGCCCTGTTTGGACTAGGACTAGATATATTTAGCTTAACTCTGGTGCATGTTGGTTAGGACTAACCATGCCGAATGCTCCTGCCACACGTGCACTAACCACTCTGCCTAACCACCCTCCACCCTCCACCCTTGAACTAGTCTATTTAGCCCTGGTCAGGCCTCATCTAGGGTATTGGGTCCAGTTCTGGGCTCCACACTTCAAGATGGATGCAGTCAAGCTGGAGCGTGTTCAGAGGAGGGCAACCAGGATGATCTGGGCCAGGATCTCTTCTCGATCCTCCCAGAATGCAGGACACGGAATAACGGGCTCAAGTGACAGGAAGCCAGATTCCAGCTGGACATCAGGGAAAACTTCCTGACTGTTAGGGCAGTACGACAATGGAACCAGTTACCTAGGGAGGTGGTGGGCTCTCCCACACTAGAGGCATTCAAGGGGCAGCTGGACAACCATCTGTCAGGGATGCTTTAGGGTGGATTCCTGCATTGAGCAGGGGGTTGGACTCGATGGCCTTGTAGGCCCCTTCCAACTCTGCTATTCTATGATTCTATGGCGTGGGGGTGCCGGAGTAGCTGCTCTTCTGTAAGGGCTTGGAAAAGCATGGGAGCCAGTTTTCATCCCTCATGGCATTCAGCCAGGCTGGGATGGTAGGAAGCTTTTGCTTCATGCAGCCGTGGGTGTTTGTGCCTGGGAGCACAGCGGACTCAAGGTCAGTGTGCTGCTGATGGTGGTGTGCAATCCAAAACACCTCTGCTGCTCGCTGCACAAGCCACTGGACGGCTCAGTTAGTACCCAGGGAGCATCACACAGCCACCTGGCTCCTTAGCAAACTGCCATGATGTGTAAAAATGGCAGTTCGTTATCCTGCAGAAAAGGGCTTTTATGGAAATGGCAGCCGCATAGCTGCCGCTTATGCAAGGCGATGCACGCCTCGAATGGCAGCACTAACTGCAGCTCTGTGACAGCATTCGGTTAACCACAGAGTTGACCATGGAGGCCGGACAGACAACACGCTAAGCCGTGGTTAGGGCGCTAAGCCTTTTGCAGTGCGTGGGTAGTGAGGGTGGTTAAACCGTGGTTATGGAGCCACTATGGTTAGGGAAAACACCCTACATGCTAAGCCATTGTGGCTAGCTCAAAACGCTTAACCATCATGGCTTAGCGTGTTGTCTGAAAAGGCCCTGTGTGTGTGTGTGTGTGTGTGTGTGTGTGTGTGTGTGTGTGTGTGTGTGTTTGTGTGTGTGGGATATATATATATATATATATATATATATATATATATATATATGGGTGAGAAGTGAACATTTCTACCAGCAGGAGATCTTTGATGGACACCCTGACATTAACCCCATCCCGAAAGATGAACCCAGGAGGTATTCTTGAGGCTCTCTTCTCCAAAACAATGATCCCAAAACAATGAAGGCTCCATAAGGTCCAGCATTTTGAATAGTGCCCAGAAATAGTTCCCATGCAGAGGGCACACAATATAGTTTTCTGTGGTCCACCAGCAACGGTGGCCAGAAATGGAGCTTTCAGGACCCTGGACAGATCCCTGGGAATTGATCCCTCATTCAGACTGCTCCAAATGATCCCTTACGTATCTCCAGACTCTGGTTGCCTCTGCTCAGCTCCATCCTTCCTGGCTGAGGAGTGGAGAGCCTTAAAAGGTGAGGCGTGGGCCTGAAGTCACCTTTCCCTCTGCTCCCACCTGGGATGTCACCTGCATCTGTGAGCAGGAATTGGGGAGCATAAGATCTCTGGCACGGAAGACTTGGCTTCCTTTGGGGTTCCTCTGGGCCCAGTTGAGGGACTCCTGCTTCAGAGCTCTTGGGCTCTAGGGGCCCTTAGCTGTCAAGTTCGGGCTGGCTAGGAGGGCTTGAGCCCAGCACCTCTATCACTGGCGCTGGATCACCCAACCTGGCTGGATCCTCCTTGTGGGTGAGAGGCCCGGCTCATGGCCATTGGCCATGCTGGTTGGGGATGATAGGAGTTGAAATCCAAGACATCTGGAGGGTGCCAGGTTGGGGAAAAGCTGGGATATGCTCTCACATGTGCGAGCATCGTAGGAAATGCACAGGCACAGATCATAGAATCATAGAATAGTAGAGTTGGAACGGGCCTACAAGGCCATCGAGTCCAACCCCCTGCTCAATGCAGGAATCCACCCTACAGCATCCCCGACAGATGGTTGTCCAGCTGCGTCTTGAAGGCCTCTAGTGTGGGAGAGCCCACCACCTCCCTAGGTAACTGGTTCCATTGTCATACTGCTCTAACAGTCAGGAAGTTTTTCCTGATGTCCAGCTGGAATCTGGCTCCCTGTAACTTGAGCCTGTTATTCTGTGTCCTACACTCTGGGATGATCGAGAAGAGATCCTGGCCCTCCTCTGTGTGACAACCTTTCAAGTATTTGAAGAGTGCTATCATGTCTCCCCTCAATCTTCTCTTCTCCAGGCTAAACATGCCCAGTTCTTTCAGTCTCTCTTCGTAGGGCTTTGTTTCCAGACCCCTGATCACCCTGGTTGCCCTCCTCTGAACACGCTCCAGCTTGTCTGCGTCCTTCTTGAATTGTGGAGCCCTGAACTGGACGCAATACTCGAGATGAGGCCTAACCAGGTGTTCTGAAGATGTGCAACTAGCCACCCCCACCCCCCAGATCTGGACAAAGGCAACGTCTCAGAGCCTGGCTGCACTCCAGCACCCACATCGATTGGCTCATTAATTCCACTGTTGTCCCGTCTCTTTGCTGCTCTCTCGCTCACTCGATCTCACCGTCTGCTCGCTGCCACCTGCCTCCGTCACATTGGCCAAGGGCAACCTCAGCCGAATCCAGAATTCTGGGACTGAAGGTGCCCCTGGGGGAGTCGTGTGTCTTTTTATACAGAGAGCCTTTGGCCCAGCAGAGGCTGGTGGCTCCGATGCCCATGGGTTGGTGAACCCGCTCCAGGTTTCAATAGGAACCAGTCAGAACTCTGAAAGGTCTATCCAAGGGGCGGAAGCGCCTTGCAGAGCTCCTTTTGAGTTCTGACTGAAACCTAGAGTTGATTCACCACCACATTGATGTTGGAGGGCTCTAAGACACACACACACACTCCGACTCCTGCTTTTTAAAGCTGTCAGCTTTTACTTTAAAATGCTATCGGTCTTTACTTGAAGGGATGCAAGGCCAAGGAGGCAGGCTGGTTTTCTACCCAATTCCAAGACAAGACGCACCTCTGCTTGCCCCTAACAACGTCGCAGCCCTGGAGTGCGAAAGCACTGAGATCACTGACAAGCACTGGGCATTCCTTTCTATATTGGAAAAAGAAATTCGATCTCATTAGTATAGAACGCAATTCGACAGCGTCCAGTGCCTTTATTTTACATATTCTAATTTTTAATCCTACTTTTCCTCCAGGGCACCCGGAGTGGCATCATAGAGTCAGAAACAGTGGAGGCTTAATGGCACTGATGTTATGGGACCGGCAAAACTGCTCTGGGTTTCCATCAGAACCGGAACCACTCAGAACTCTAAAAAAGCTATCCAAAGTGCCAAACCTATTTGAGGGGGTTCAATACCTTGGAAATCTCTTTTAGAATTCTGGCTAGTTCTGACTAAAACCCGGAATGGATTCAATGCCCCACTGAAATTGCAGCTGCCAGATTCAACTGGCTGGAAGGGAGTTTGGGGTGTATCTAGTTCAATCCTCTATTTAAACCGTCCCTCACCAACATCTACCCAGCCTCTGTTTAAATATCCTCAGCAGAGGACAGCCCACCAGCTTCTCAGAGAGTCTGTTTCACCATCAGACCGTCTCTGATATTGAAAGGAAATTCGCCAACTCAACAGTCTTTCTGAATTTAAAAAAGCTATAAAGACTGGTCTCTTCCAGCAGGCCTAACAAGTCAAATTTTAAGATGCTTGGCTCTTATTTTAACAATGTATTAGTTTTATATGTTTTCATCAGTTTTATGTATTTTATAATATTTTTGTATTCTATGTTGTTTCCCGCCTCGATCTGGAGGGAGAGGCGGGTAAGAAATATTATTATTATTATTATTATTATTATTATTATTATTATTATTATGTATTGCATTTATATCCCACCTTTTTTCCTCCAAGGAACCCAAGGTGGTATACACAATCCTCCTCCTCTCCATTTTATCCTTGCAACAACCACCCTGTGAGGTGGGTTGGGCTGAGAGTCTGTGACTGGCCCAAAGTCACCCAGTGGGTTCCCATGGCCAAGTGGGGACTAGAACCCAGATCTCTTAATTCCCAGTCCAACACTCTAGCCACTACACTAGATGATGATGATGATGATGATTTCCTGCAATTTCCACCCAAACATTATTCTATTTATATCCTATCTTTTCCCCCTCTTGCAAGGAATCCACAGTGGCTTACAGGGTCCTCCTCCTCTCAATTTTATCCTCACAACAACAACCCTGCCAGGTAGGTTAGACTGAGAGTCGAGTGACTGGCTGAAAGTCACCCAATGACTTTTATGGCTGAGTGGGGACTAGAACCCGGATCTCCCAACTCCCTGTCCAACACTAAGCATTATACCACACTGGCTTTCTTGCTGTTGTTCTTGGTGTTGATGAAGATTGTGGTGGTTGCCCTAGAGGCAGAAACGTAGCAAAGCAGGGAGGGATAGGGTGCTTATAGAAACCTTTCTCCTTGATGGCCATGAGCTGGACCACAAGTAGCAACCAGGTCTCTGAAACCCAGGGAGGATCCAGCCAGGTTGGGTGAGCCGTGCCAGTGATGGAGCTGCTGGTCTCAAGCCCTCCTAGCATGCCTGAACTTAACAGCCATGAACCCTTAGAGCCCAAGACCAATGAAGCAGGAGTTCCAGAAACAGATCCCTCTGAGCTAGATCCCAGAGGAAGCCAGATGATCCCTGCTGGAGGCCTTATGGCCTCCAATTCCTGCTCAACAATGCAGGCGATATCCCAGTTGGGATTAGATGGAGAGGCCACTGAAGGCCCAAGGCTGCCCTTCAGGGCTCTCTACTCCTCAGCCAGAAAGGATGGAGCTTAGCAGAGGTCATCATGGTCAAGAGATATGTAAGAGATCATTCGGAGCAGAGCCTGAACAAGGGATGGGTTCCCCATGACTTGTCCAAGGTCCTGAAAACTCAGTGTCTGGCTGCCATCGCTTGTGGACCATGTCAGATGTATCATGTGCTCTCTGACTGGGACCTATCCCCCCCTCCGGTCTGTGAGCCCCTCCATCCAGCTAGGCCCATGTGTGCTCACCCATCCCAGGCAAGTGAAAAATTAATTTTACAGTGAGGATTTCATGAAACACTTGCTGTGGCAGGTCCTTAAATGCCGAGCTGTATTATCTGCCGCCAGTTTCCCCTCGTCTATTAATTTCACAACTCTAATTTAACAAACCACCAATCAAGCTTCTTTGGCAATATTTGTACTTTATCACCCGTGATGCTTAATTGCTCGTAACTCCCCTCTTTCCCAGACTTTTGAGGTAGCTCGCTCTCTTTAATATTCAAACCAGGGACTGCAATGAGACGCATCAATCGCACCGTGCTCTTATGAAACCCTTTTGCTCGCCTTGGCTGAAAACGGGTCCCATATCTCGGTTCCTGCACACACAGAAAGCCGGTACCTCCCTACAATGCTGTTGACTTCAGAAAGAACAGCCTGGAAATGGATCACCCTTTTTTAGCTAATTTCCCCTTGTCACAGAAAAGAGCGATGGCAGCATAGAGGGAAGAACAGCTGCTAATCCTTTGTCATAGTTAGCACGGGCTTGTCAGAGTCAGGATGGGGAACAGAGCAAAGATGAAAGGGACTTTACCCATTGTACAATAAAATATAACCAAAACGGTCACCTTAAAGTCAATTGGGGCACACAGGCGCTTAAAGAAATCTTAGATTAATTGCATATGTTTCGGCAGATTAATCTGTTGGTGAAATCAACATAAATCTGTGCACGAATAAAACCATAGGTCCCTTAACAACCTGCCTGATCACGGAGGTCGTTGGAGGGCATGCTCCTGGTTAGGGTGACCATATGAAAAGGAGGACAGGGCTCCTGTATCTTTTACAGTTGTGTTGAAAAGGAAATTTCAGCAGGTGTCATTTGTACAGTATATATGGGGAACCTAGTGAAATTCCCTCTTCATCACAACAGTTAAAGCTGCAGGTGCCCTGCCCTCTTTTAAATCTGGTCACTCTAGTATAGCTCCTGCAGCTTTAACTGTGGTGATGAAGAGGGGATTTCACCAGGTTCTCCATATATACAAATGACACCTGCTGAAATTCCCTTTTCTATGCAACTGTTAAAGATACAGGAGCCCTGTCCTCCTTTTCATATGGTCACCCTATGTTAAAGATGCAGGACCCCTGTCCTCCTTTTCACATGGCCACCCTATGTTAAAGATACAGGAGCCCTGTTCTCCTTTTCATATGGTCACCCTATGTTAAAGATACAGGAGCCCTTTCCTCCTTTTCATATGGTCACCCTATGTTAAAGATACAGGAGCCCTGTCCTCCTTTTCATATGGTCACCCTACACCTGGTGGTTCCACATGAACCTATGGCCTGATTGGAATCCACCAGGAGAAGAGCCTTTAGGGTGGTGGCCCCTTCTCTGTGGAACTCCCTGCCCCTTGAGAACAGGCAGGCCCCAACACTAGGCTGCTTCCAGCAACTCCTGAAAACAACTCTGCTTCTAGTGGCCTTCCTCAACTGACTAGCCAACTGTTTTTGCCTTTTCTGGTCCTTTGTTTTATATTGAACAATTTTAATTGGTCTTTTCAATCTTCTTTTTACTGTTTATACCTATGTTCACCACTCCGGAAGCTTTTTTAGATACTGAGTGGTATAGAAATACTGTAAATAAATAAATAATAACTGAGGAGCTCCCATGGTTTTTCGATGATGCATACATGCGCCACACCAAGTAGGGCTCTGAAAAGCTATTTCCCCCTGAGTAAGGGATACGGAGGGACGCCTCTTCAAATATTTGGAAGTATTTACATTGGTGATGACAACAGCACCATCATAAGATTTGTAAGTACTTGCATTGAAATTAACAAACAATCTGCTCTTTGATTAATTGGCAGCACCTTTTAAATCAATCCAAAGAATTTTAAGCCATTTTCATCCATTAATCTACAAGCACACCTGGGAGTGAATTTCATTGTCGAGATGTATAGGATTTAACCATTGCCTGATAAGCAACACAACTCTATCAATGTCTACTGAGAAATAAGCTGCATGGAGCAAAAAACACTAAAGTTAGAATGTTTGTCTCACAACACACACACACACACACACACACACTTAACATGTGCATCTTGTACTTGGAGAAGCTTATCTGAATAAATACGGTACATGTGAGTCTTTTATCACATTTGCTTACTTTAGATCAAGGGTGTTGAGTCATTTTTGGCTCAGGGGAAGTGGTGTGTGTGTGCATTCTACCAGTAGGTTAAACTAAGAGTATGGGACGGAGCCATATGGAAATTTTACCAGTTTGGACATTTTCCCAGCAAGCATACAAGCTCAATCCTACGGAAGTTTACTCAGGAGTAAGCTTCAGTGAAACAACTCTCAAGCATGCCAAAGCACTGCTCAATTCTATGGAACAACTCTCCTGCCTGACCCAAAACGTTGCTTAATTCTATGCAGGGCATTTAAAGTGTAACTTCCTTTAAACACACTCTTATCTCTGTTTACTGATGGAGATAAGAGCAGAAGAAGCTTGTAGGGTCAATGGGGAACCCCTGTGGACTGGAGGTTCCCTAAAGTGCTGTTTTAGATGCAGTTACAGCTGGGTAAGGCAAGGTCTCCCTTCAGATCTAAAGCTTGGCCGCCAACCCAAAACCCAGCAATAAGAACATTAGAAGAATTCAGCACTTGGTGAATTCCCCTCTTCATCACAACAGTTAAAGCTCCAGGAGCCCAGCTCTCTTTTGCATTTGGTCACTCTAGCTATACTCCTGCAGCTTTAACTGTTGTGATGAAGAGGGGAATTCAGCAAGTGCAGCATGCATACAAATGACACCTGCTGAAATCCCCTTTCAATACAACTGTTAAAGATACAGAAGCCCTGTCCTCCTTTCCATGTGCTCAACCTAGCTATCCCCTTCCAAAGCCATCTGCAATACAGACCATGTAACCTGTGTCGTTGATAAGCTGCACAGCTACTCATGGCTCCAGAGGGTGTTGAAGTTCGACCTTCGCTGGGAACCTAAGACTGGAGAATAGCGGCTTCTCTTTTGGCACAGAGTGCCTGAGAAGGTCAGAGGCAGCGTGTGTGATTTCATAGTTTGCATACGGTGCCTCTTCCGAGCTGAAGGGGTCCATGGAAGTTGCTCTTCCCATGGGCCCCAAAATTCCTAGAAGTGGTACTGGATAGAAAATGTTCTCCCTCTAACCTAGTCCTTGCTGAAGGACAGTCATAACTTATAAGGCCAGTGTCAAAAGTAGGATGGTTGGGCACATGTCAAGGGCCCACACACCCCAGCAGGGGCCCCCTGGCAAGAAGGCTATGGAATTGCTCCTCCTCTTCCCCATGGCAACCTGCTTGTTCGCCTGCCTCTCACTCTGGCCCAGGCAACGGTGGTGATTGAGGTGGAGGAGGAAGAGGAGGAGGACACGCCATGGCCTCCTTACTCCCTGGTTCTCTGGCAATCAAGCAAGGATGAGAAAAGGGAGGAGGAGGAGGAAGAGGAGGAGGAGGAGGTGGTGGTGAAGGGTCCATTGAGGGTATCTTGCCCAAAGCCCCCCTCCACACACATACACACAAAAATTGGCACTGATAACTTACCAGTGAATAATTTAATTTCTGAGAGGAGAGCAAAATCCCCCCTCTCCTCATTGCGGTACTTTCTGTTTCATGTTTAATGGTCCTATTTAGTTCAAATGGCCAATTTTTACACTGATTTATACGTTCTTTTTTCCCTCTGAATTTGTCTTTGTTCTGTTTTATTAAGAGAGAGAGAGAGAGAGAGAGAAGTGGTGGAGGGGGAGAGCCAAGTCTTTCTCCAACAAAAGAAACAAGGAAATTGAAGGAAGAACAGTATGTAAACCAAGGCCCGCGTTCGCTCACAAGAGCGCCTTCCCAGGGGTGTAACTCCCTTGCGTACGCGCCATAGAAATACACTTCCGCTGAGCAATGAAACTTCAATAGTCCCCTTGAGTACTATTAATTCTGCTGTTGTGCCTTTGTTCCTTGCAGGAACTTGGGGCAGTGTGCCTTGTTCGGCCTCTCCCCCATTTCAGTCATACAACAACCCTGTGAGGGAGTTTAGTCTGGGAGATAGAACACAGCTGGTGAAGTGCTGGCTGAGTGCGTTCCCCTTGCCCCCGCCCCATCCTCCCCGCCTGGGGAAAGCAAGGATGAGTGAAGTTGGTTTTCCACCCAAAGCACTGGCCAGATGGCACTTCAGCTGGGAATGCAGTGGTATCAGGGGTGGAGCCTCAGTGTGACATCATGGGCAGCGCCCCGCCCCTAAAGGCGTCCAGCTCACAGGCGGTTCCAGAGTGGCAATCTGGCCATGGAACAAATATGACTCCCTTCCCCTGTCCTAAATGGTGCAATGTTAAGGACATTACCTAGAAGCAAGTCTCCTTGAACTCAGTGCAATTTATTTCTGAGTAGACATGTGTAGAGTTGCACAATCCGTTTGCTCGAATCATACCTTGTATAAAGCCAGCTGTCTGAGATTTGTTTTCCTTCTTCTAAAAACATGATGATGATGATGACGATGATGATGACGACGACGATGATGATTTACAATTATTCCAGTAGTCACATCAGTCGCTGGCATCACATCAAAAAACTACACAGAAAACCTTCCGAAACTGAGCCTACCAAAATACATCAACACCAACATCCAGAAAGCAGTCACACTTAAAACTAGGGCTGTGCACGGACCCCCCTGATCTGCTTCGGATCCCGATCTGCAACTTCCAGATCGGGTCCGCTCCACTCCACTCCGCTCCGCCTAGAGCTCCGCAGCAGCGGTGCTGCTACCAGGTAAGCCCCCTCCCTCCTTCCCCCTTACCTGCATCCATCCACGGTCCAGCGGCTGCTTTAACTGAGCCCAAGGACTCAAACAGGAAGACCAGGCCTCTGCCCCCCCATCCTCCTGCCCCCCTGCCCCCTTACCTGGCTCCACCACCATCACTGTACGAGCAGCGGCAGCAGGGCCAGGTAACCCCCCCCTTGCGCACACCACTTACCTGGTCTGTCGCCAGCTTCACTAAAGCCCGTGGCTCAACCCGGAAGTGTAAGCCCCACTTGGGGCCTACACTTCCGGGTTGAGGCGCAGGCTCTAGTGAAGCTGGCGACAGGCCGTAATGAACCAGGTAAGACCCCCTCCCCCCCTGCCCCCTTACCTGGCTCTGCCGCCATCGCCGCACGGGCGGCGGCAGCGCCAGGTAAGGCCCTCTTACCTTTTTTTCAGAGCTTCGGATCAAGGTGAAGGATCCGCCTTCATCTCGATCCACTCCGCTCCGCTCCGCTGCCCCCCGATCCTCTTCACCTCCACCTTAAGGGGAGGCGAAGCACACCGATCCACTTCTGCTTCTCCGATCCGAAGCGAAGCGGAGCACAGCCCTACTTAAAACATGTTCAATAGTCAGGAAATTCCTGAATCAGTAAATTCATTCATTCATTCATTCAACATGACTTCGCAAAGCCCATCATGTCTACCTAGAAAAACCATCATGAGCGAGAAAAGAGAGATAATAATAATAATAATAATAATAATAATAATAATAATAATAATAATACATATGTACAGCACTTTCCAGGTATTCAAAGCACTTCACATTCATTACTGCTTTCACAGACATTATCTATTTGCTGGCTGGGGGTGATGGGAGTTGTAGTTGTAGTCCACCACATTTGGTGAGCATTGTGTTGGGAAAAGCTGTTCTTAGCTCCTGGTTCTGTTCTTAGCACGTGCTGTGCTGGTGTGTATCAAAATTCTAACACGTTTCCAGGCCAAGAAAAGCCCAACTCTTTAGCTCTGTATAAATCCTGCAAATTCAGCTGATTTGTATAATTGCGTTTGAATAATATATTGGGAGATAGATATAGATATGCATGAGTTTGCTTTGACTGGTTATGACAACCAGCATTCTGTATACATTCTGAATGTTGGTAGGGCTGAAAGAAAGGCCTTCCCAGAAGATCTCAGAGCACGGGCAGGCTCATATGGGAGAATATGGTCTTTCAGATAAACTGGGCCCAAGCCGTAGAGGGCTTTATAAGTGATGAAAGCACTTTGAACTGTGCCCGGAAACAGACCAGAAGCCAGTAAAGCTATTTTATCAGGGGAGTTGTCTGCTCCCTGATCTCTCGGTTGTTTCGGCAGACATCAGATATGAAGTCTCACAACCTGACAGCAATCAACCATTGTGTTCAGAGCCTCAACTTGGCAAATATCTTCCCACGTCAACTAGCAAAGACGTACAGATTTGCATCGGGGAGGATGTCACATGCAGGCATCTGCTATTCTGTGAACATTCAACCAACCTTTAAGTCCTGTAAAAGGATCTCTGACATCCACCGTGGCCGGCTGTGATCCGGGATTGTAAAAGTTAACTCAAGGACCTTGTGGTGATGGCTGGATATTATTATATATATTTTTTTTAAAAAAAAATCTCTCTCCCTCTGGGAGCCAGGTACAATTTTTCTTATCGACATTTATGTTTATGGGAACAGTAATTGAGAGGAGTTATAGTGGGACTGTGTGCAATGGCCATGCCAGAACATTGCTGCCCATGTGCTCCGAATTCTAAGAAGCCTAGACAAACCATGGCACACACAGGAGGGGAGATTCTTGGGGCACAGCTCCTCCTGTCCTTACACCCAAAAAGCTCTTTGCGTCCAGTTCTGGGCTCCACAATTTAAGAAGCTGGAGCATGCTCAGAGGAGGGCAACCAAGATGATCAGGGGTCTGGAAACAAAGCCCTACAAAGAGAGACTGAAAGAACTGGGCCTGTTTAGCCTGGAGAAGAGACGATTGAGGGCAGACATGATGGCATTCTTCAAATACTTAAAAGGTTGTCACACAGAGGAGGGCCAGGATCTCTTCTCGATCCTCCCAGAGTGCAGGACACGGAATAACGGGCTCAAGTTAAAGGAAGCCAGATTCCGGCTGGACATCAGGAAAAACTTCCTGACTGTTAGAGCAGTGCGACGGTGGAATCAGTTACCTAGGGAGGTTGTGGGCTCTCTCACACTAGAGGCCTTCAAGAGGCAGCTGGACAACCATCTGTCAGGGATGCTTTAGGGTGGATTCCTGCATTGAGCAGGGGGTTGGACTCGATGGCCTTGTAGGCCCCTTCCAACTCTGCTATTCTATGATTCTATGGTCTGTGGAACGAATCAGATGGGATCTGCCCTGGCACAGAAGAACCATTGTCCATGGGGTCCAAACTATGTTGCCAATGGCGCTGCCAATACCAGAAATAAGAATTTGATCAGGCATCCTCTTTGTGACAAGGTTGCTAATGAGATGATTAAGTGAGGACACAACCAGTTATATACCAGACTCTGAAAGACCCTCTCTCCTCCGACACCTAGGAATGAGCAAGTGGCACATCTGAATCCACCAACATTATCTGGACCAAAGTGAGCAGCAGGTGAACAAGACAGGTGAAGAGGAACAAGTCCAGGGGTTCTTGTCAGTGGTCCCCAGATGGTGTGTGGGCCCTCGGCAGGTGCCAGACCACGCCTACCTTTGACATCGGCTCTGGCTGAGCAAAAGATGGTTTGAACTACAACTCCCAGCATTCCTGAGCATTGGCCCTGCTGGCTGGGCCTGATGGGAGTTGAAGTCCAAAATTTCTGGAGGACACCAGGCCAGGGAAGGCCAGCTTACAGAATTAGCCAGGGTGTAAATCAAACCATAAATAATACTTTGTCACCATGCCTGCAGGGCTTGGTATAATTAAACCCCAGTGAAACGGAGAGGGGTGGAATTGCTTCCTGACATGTAGGTAGGTCGCATTGCCAATTTCCTGGACTGGAATTGAGAGCAACACGTTTTACTGCCCATAAATTTTAACGGAGGTTTACGAGGTGCTGCGGAGGACAATAGGGGTTGGTCATTATTTTCATGCCCAACTCATCAGCCTCCAGAGACATCTGGCTGGCAGCTGCTGTTCGAAACAGAAGACTGGATCTCGGTCTGATCCAGCCGGACAGTTCTGGCAAGAGGCATAGAACGGGGAAATTGACCCACACACTTCGTTAGTGAGCGAGCGAGGCAATCCAAAACGTGACACCTGCTTCAAGCACGGGGGCTCAGACTACGGGTGTCGGAGAAATCCGAAATGGAATGAAGGGACCACAGATCTCTTGTAATCTGGTCTGTGGATTTTGTAACAAGACATCTGTTCATCAGGCAAATTCCGTGGCCGTGCAGCTTTAGAAAAAGAAAAACCCGAAATTTACATAAATAAATCCATAGACAGAACTGCAAGTTAGATGAAGAACAATACATGATTCATAAATATAAATTCTGTAAATTGTTATGTAAATACTTCTGTAACTTGTTGCGAATTCATTTAGGTGCTTTTCTGAGCTGGGGGGGGGGGGATATCCAAATTTGTGAGTTTGCGAACATCAAAACTCAAAACTCCACGCAGTCTAGGGAACTCATGCAGAATGGATTAAATACAACCTGAATCTCCCTAGTTCGGACCAAAATATGATGAAAGAAGGTTTGGATGAAACCATATTCGCTTGGGTTCTAATGTCGTGTTGGAACACTGGGCCCTGATCCTGAAAATAACTTGCATGCTGTTTTGTATAAAAGATAGTAGAACTGTGGGTCAGTTATGGAATAATGCATCAGTGCAATGCTGCAGAATGTTCAAAGCACGTGTACTTATAACAGTTCTGGTTCCAGGTTTTGGAGGACCCTTGGGCAAGATGATCTCAGGGGGCCTCCGTCCCTCAGTACACTGACTCACCTCCTGCTCAGCATGGTTGCCACTGCCCATTCACTTGTCTCTCCCTCAGACCCCAATCCATAGCACCTTCAAGAGGGAGACAACAAGTTGGAAACTAGAAGTTAGGGTTCCTCCTCCTTGCTCAGAGAGGACAGGTGAGCAGGTAGCAACAGCAAGAAGGAAGAACAGCAGGGCTTCTTTCATGGTGGCCCCCTACTGGGGCATAATTCTTGGCTAAATAACTCCCTTTTCTCTTTCTCTCTGCAGAGATCCGTGAGGCATTCAAAGTCTTTGACCGGGATGGCAACGGCTTCATCTCCAAACAGGAACTAGGCACGGCAATGAGGTCCCTTGGGTATATGCCCAACGAGGTAGAGTTGGAAGTTATCATCCAGAGATTGGACATGGATGGTAAGGCTTTTTTGAGGGAGGGAAGGTTTTAGACTCTCCTCTTTCTTCTGTTGCACATCACTTTTGAATGACACCCCCCCCCAGTTCCCTCTTTTGTCCTGGACTGGAGTTTATCCTAACACATAGCTGAACACATTTTTTGCCGGTGGGAAGAAATACATCCAGCTATGTGTTAGGATAAACTCCAATCTTCTATCTTATATCCTTTTAAGAAATGGTCTAGCTGCTTCTCATTCAACCTCAAATGCCAACAACTGCATGAAAATATCTGGCACTGCACATGTTTTGCTTCAGGGGAGACATGATAGCACTCTTCAAGTCCTTGAAAGGTTGTCACACAGAAGATGGCTAGGATCAGGGGTCCGGAAACAAAGCCTTCTGGGGAGAGACTGAAAGAACTGGGCATGTGTAGCCTGGAGAAGACTGAGGGGAGACACGATAGCACCCTTCAAGGACTTGAAAGGTTGTCACACAGAGGTGGTCCAGGATCTCTTCTCCATCATCCCAGAGTGCAGGACACGGAATCATGGGCTCAAGTGACAGGAAGCCCGTTTTCCAGCTGGACATCAGGAAAAACTTCCTGACTGTTAGAGCAGTACGACAATGGAACCCATGACCCAGAGCCGTTCTGTTGACATGGTAGTTTTCTATTCACATGGACCTCTTCTTGTTTTGTATGGAAAGGTGAGCACAATTTGGAAAGGTGCTGGGGAGGGGATGTTATACTCCTCCCCAGTGAAGTTTCTTATATTGAATTCCCCCCCCCCCAAGGTGGGGAAGGCAGGTGCCATATTTTGGGTGGAGTGGATCTTGGTTCTCCTTTTCTCACGTCCCATCCTTTCCCCTTATTTATTTATTAAATTGATATACTGCCCCATAGCCGAAGCTTTCTGGGAGGTTTACCTCTTTCTCTCCCGGCCGGGTTTACCTGCCCGCTTGGCTCCTCTCGCAACCAGGCTCCCAGCGGATGCGCCTCTAAATACGACCGTTGCCAAAGCTATGACAGATTTGATGTTGCCGACTAAAGGGAATATTTGTCTTTGAGAAAGAGTTTCATCCCTGAGCTGTAAAAAAGCTCTTGACAGCACCATATAACACAGCTCGTGAATTTGCCGGAGAGGGGCAGCGGGGTGTGTGTGTGTTCACTTTGCTCCTCTCCTTAGTGAAGACCAACTTAGGCCATTTCTACACCAGCCCGGTGTAGAGGGAGGGTCTCACGATATCCTGATTGCGAGATCCTCCCCTTAGTCTAAATGTGGGCAGGACATCCTGGGAGGAAGGAGAGTGTCACGCCCGCCATTTTTTTAAAAAAAGGAGCTGAGTGCACTTGCATGCCAATGAAATGTGAGTTGTTGTTGTTTTAAAAAAAGCCCTGACCCCCACCCCCTGATTCTTCCCAGCCTAGTTCCTTCCTTCTACTGATTCCTGCTACTCACGGGGAGGAGGGAAGAAGCAGGGATGGGTGGCCACACCTCCCGCGGTCTCCGGATGATCCCGAGAACGCAGGAAGAATTGGGTTTTCCCAGGGACTACTTATCTCTGGGAAAACCGTTCTCATCCCTCCTTCCTCTTGAGAGTCCCTGTGCACACAAGGACTCCCAGGAGGATGTCGCACAGGGACTCAGCTGTGACTAGCCCGCATTTTCGGGCTGGTGTAGAATGGCCTTATAGGGGTGGAAAAGCTGGTTCCACTCAGTGGGAATGGTAGGGTAGGCCAGATGGAGCTGGGTCTTTGGCACAGATGCCGGTGGACACTGGTGGCTCCAGGGTCAGTGTGGCAGTGAATCCACTCCGGGTTTCATTCAGAACCAGTCAGACAATGTCATAATACCAAATAAGTATACATATACTACTAAACTGTGCGAGTTCATGCCTGACTCCTCGCCATTCTTCCAAAACCAGATCCAATATCGTTGCATTTCAGCTGGCTGAAGATATTTGGTTAAAGCTAAATGTGTTTTATTGACTTGGCCCCTGCAGTCAGAAGTAAGCACCAATGAGTTCAATGAAGCTTACTCCAAAGTTACTATGCATAGGCTTCCAGTCATGCCCCATAAACTTAATGTGAAATTTTATTAGTGGCTTGTTTGTAAGTTTGTTTTTGGATGTTGGTGCTTATGGAAGGAGCTTTTTAAGTAGTGCGTTAAGCTCCTTTGAGTATAAATAAGAGAAAAGCAGCAAATAGATATAGAAATATCCTTGGGCATGTGGCAATAGGATCTCCTTGGGAGCATGGCTATAGAGCCCAGTTTGATGAACTGCTGCACACCAAAATTTACTACTATACAACTTGCTGCACACTTCAGTTTTTTTTTGAAATGGATGAAGATAAATATTTCCTGCTATTTTGAAAGATCGTGAAAATTCCTATTTTGATGCTGACATTCTGCAGGAAACATGAAAGTAGGCGTAGGGGAAAACCATGGGATGATACTGCAATCTGTTGAGATTCTCTAAACTTCACTTGAAAGCCCAGTTCGCTTCACTCCCATTCTCATTCACCATCTGCTTTTCGGTTCGTTCGAATGAGAAAAGTTGCGCATTTTTTTCCATTGTGCGTTTTTGCGAATGATAACGCACGTTTGGGGATTTGTGAACATTTTCATGGAATGCACACTGCTATTCACATTTGGGGTTGCAAAGGGGGGCATTTCTGAGTGATTTGTGATCTGAAATGAAATTCTCATAATTGGAAGTAAATCCCACTGAGTTTAATAGGACATATTTCCTAGTTTACAAGACTACAGCCTTAGATTTGTTAGCATGTCTTGAGTATGCTGGCAGGCATCAAATATTTATTGAATGCTTGATTAAAATTTATTTTTTTTAATTTCAGTTCAATTTCGATTTTTAATTCACTGATTTATTTAAGGGATTGATATACCACACCTTCAGTACAGAGGTTCTCAGGGCATCAAGCCTCATCTGCTTTCAGCTGCCAAAAATACCAAATGCAATTTATCACAATTTATTAAATATTGTCAGACATTAACTAAGTATCATTGCGTGTTAGCAATTAGCTATTACAAAGTACGGAACGTCAGGCCTAGAGGTCAAATCCTGGCACCCCAATCCAGCCCTCTGTTATTCTTCAGATGACCACGCCCCCTGTCCTGGCTCCGCCCCTTCCCCATAACCATACATTGTTTAGTGTTTCCTGGATTTTATGAAGTTTTCACCCCATTTTGAAAGGTTGAACTACCTCTCTGAAGGCTTAGTTACTAACAGTAAGAGCTTTAAGCTACAATATGCTTGTATTTTTGGAATTGTGGCTCCACCCACTTTTGCCTTTGGCTTTTGCCCTTTTCCTTTGACTCTTCCCACCACTGGAATGCAGGCCTCCAGAACTTCTCTGAAAATGAATTCAGCCTCTTCCGCTGAAACAGGTTTCCACCCCTGCGCTATTAGATAGTCGTACACCACACACAGGCTGTAGCTAGACCTAAGGTTTATCCCAGGATCATCCCGGGTTCGCCCCTGCCTGAGTGCTGGATGCCCTGTGTGGCACTTAGATGAACAGGTTTGACCCCAGGACAATCCTGGGATAAACCTTAGGTCTAGCTATGGCCACAATCTACCAAATATTAAATATTTGAAATCAAAACATCGTAGGATTATAGATCAATTGCAAATAGCAAATATTCAGAAAACCTTTGAGCTTGAAGAGATTATCTGGACCAGAACTTTGAAGATAATTTTTGGAAAAAACGTTATTAATGGCGCGATGGTGTTCTTTGCTGTATATGAATGCATCGGCCTAATCCTCTTTTAAAGCTATTGAAGTCAGTGGCCATGACCACAGCATCTCATGACAGTGAATTCTGTAATTCCTGTTGTCTGTCCTCAACCTACCTCCATTCATTGCCAAACTGATTGACAGGAGACTGATCCAGGACTTAGCAGAGAAAGGGCTTCACACATAACCCATTATTTTCTTCTGGGATTTGTTGCCATGGGATGTGGCGTTGGACATTGGCTTAGGACAAATCAACACAGGCAAAAGAGTTCAGTGGTGGTAGAATGAGGTTATGTTATCAGACTCCAGGAAGGGAAAGCACTTTTTTTTAACCTCCGTAGATTTAAACCAACCAACAAACAAACAACCCATGTTCTCCAGAGATCAGGCTGGGCTTTTCCCCCCAATCTGATGTGCTGCTTCTTTTTCGTGTTTGCTAGCTTGAAATTGTTGTTTTTCATACTGGAGAACATTAAAACATGAAACTCCAAACCCGTCATCTAACCCACTGTAAAACTCTCTAAAATGTTGACCTTGCCCACTCTTTATATTTATATCCTGCTTTTCCATCCAAAAGGATGCACAAAGCGGCTAACAACGTTACCTTACAGAATGAAATACTATCAAATAAAATGTCAAAAAAAGATAAGAATAAAAAGGATCTAACAATTAAAATACTGCACAAAACTCATAAACGAATTTTCCATTCAGAAAGTAAAAAAATCAAGACAGTGAATAAGTCCAGCATGCATAAATATATGGAACAAACAAGAGGATCATGAAATGCAGTCCGTATTTTAACCAAAAATACACACATATACCCCATTCCAGCAGCCAAAATTGGAAATACCATTGAAAGAGACAAGTCACCCTAGAGCCAACACAGGAGGATTGGACAAAGCCAATTAATACAGCATCTGTACAAAATGCAAGGAACTACTGTACTCTGAAACCTCTCATATCAAACTTGTCCTCTCGTCACAGTTCAACACAGGAGCAGGAGAAGTCCCTACCACAGCAAAACTATGAGCTAGAAGACCCTTGAGTCAACATAAGAACCTAAGAGGAGCCCTGCTGGGTCAGATCAAGAGTCCATCTAGTCCAGCACAGTGGCCAACCAACTGTTGACCAGGAACAGGAACCCACAAACAGTACACGGTGCAACAGCACCCTTCCACCCATGTACCCCAGCAAATGGTGTACATATGGTTACTGCCTCTGATACTGGAGGTGGAGCATAGCCATCAAGAGGGAATGTGTAGACCAGCCCTATATCCTGGGATCGTCCCAGGATCCTTCCTGTGCATCCAAATGCCACACAGGGGATCCCGGGAGCAGGTAGGGAGGATCCCTCCATCTTCCTGGGATAACCCTTAGAAAGGGCCTTAGTCAATGCTAGCCTTCTCCTCCAGGAATTTATCCAAGCCCTTCTAAAGCTATCCAAATTTGGTGGCCATCGCCACCTCTTGTGGTAGCGAATTCCATAGCTCCTTTGATCTGTCCTGAATCTCCCACCAATCAACTTCATGGGATGACTCTGGATTCTAGTATTAAGAAGATGAAAAAATTCCCCCTATCTGCTTTCTCCACACCAGGCATCATACTGAATACCTCTATCATATATCTCCCCCTTCCTTGCCTCTTGTCTAAACTAAACTGTGGATACTGTTTAGTTTCGGATAACTGTTGGATAACTTTGGATACTGTTGTTTTTATACTGTTTATGTTTTTGATGGTTTTTAAATTTTGTATACTTTTAATGTTTACCATTTTTAATTGTTGTAAACTGCCCAGAGAGCTTCGGCTGTGGGGCGGTATATAAATGTAATTAATTAATTAAATAAATAAATAAATAAACAGCCAGCACCAGCGGTTGTAACCTTTCCTCATAGTGGAGTTGCTCTAGCGTCCAGCCCCTAGATAGTTTTAGTTGCCATTTCCCCATTCTACAATAGTCCTTAAACCTGCATGAGGTCAGCTTTCCCCAACCTGGCGCTCTCCAGGGTTGCTGGACTACAACTCCCATCAATTTGAGCAGGCTGGGGATGGTGGGAGTTGTAGTCCAACACATCTGGGTGAGGCTGTTTCAAAGGAAAGGTGAAACTGCCGTTCTTGATTAGGTGTTTTCGTAGGCGGGAACCTTAACATTGGATTATATGGCAGTGACGTGTGGTATCCCTTCGGTTTCCGCTGCTGCATTGGGCTAGGCCTGCCTCGCAGTGACAGATGAACAAAGCTGTCCAGGCAACCGCTGCAATAATTAACTCTGGCATCCCCTAATCGTTATCCCGGAGGCCGTGCCGCCTCGTCTGAGCGCCTCGCCCAATCACCAGGGTAGACAGATGCTCTCCTGGGGGAGGCCGCAGCCCTGTCTCAATTTCAGGGGTTATTGACTCCCTTGCCAAATTTTTAATCTGTGAGCCGCTTCCCCTAATGGGCTCTTTAACCTTTTCGCCTGCTCCGCTGAGGAGGGGTGAGGGAGGCGGGTTGACTCACAGCCGTTTGCCATTTGTCCAGGCAGCCAGAGCGCCGGGCTGTGCATTTGTCTGCCGGTCGACGCGCTCGCCTAACGCACGTCCATTGCTTTCACAGTAGGAGTTTCTTGCATTAGTGCCCCTGTACTCACCCACAGATTCATTGGGTTGCGTCTGGGGATGTCAGAGGAATCCATCTGGGGGTGTGAATGGGCTGAGCTTTCATCAATTTCGCCCCCTGGGTTTCAGCTCACTTGCCCACGAGCTGGTCCAATGGGACAGCTTGCAGATTCCCCTCCCCCCCCTTTTTCTTAAATAGTCATTCCTGCAAAGCAAATTGCAGACAGTTTGCTTCATTTGTGCACATTGCAGCCATAATTTCATAGAATCATAGAATCATAGAATAGCAGAGTTGGAAGGGGCCTACAAGGCCATCGAGTCCAACCCTCTGCTCAACGCAGGAATCCACCCTAAAGCATCCCTGACAGATGGTTGTCCAGCTGCCTCTTGAAGGCCTCTAGTGTGGGAGAGCCCACAGCCTCCCCAGGCAACCGGTTCCATTGTTGTACTGCTCTAACAGTCAGGAAGCTTTTCCTGATGTCCAGCTGGAATCTGGCTTCCTTTAACTTGAGCCCGTTATTCCGTGTCCTGCACTCTGGGAGGATCAAGAAGAGATCCTGGCCCTCCTCTGTGTGACAAACTTTTGAGTATTTGAAGAGTGCTATCATTTGCGCACAATGCAGCCAAAATTTGCTTAATTTGCACACGTTGCGACTATCATTTGCCTAATTTCATAGAATCATAGAATTATAGAATAGTAGAGTTGGAAGGGGCCAAAAAAAGGCCTTCAAGTCCAACCCCCTGCTCAATGCAGGAATCCACCCTAAAGCATCCCTGACAGATGGTTGCCCAGCTGCCTCTTGAAGGCCTCTATTGTGTGAGAGCCCACAACCTCCCTAGGTGTTTCATTGTCATACTGCTCTAACAGTCAGGAAGTTTTTCCTGATGTCCAGCCGGAATCTGGCTTCCTGTAACTCGAGGCCATGATTCCGTGTCCTGCACTCTGGGAGGATCGAGAAGAGATCCTGGCCCTCCTCTGTGTGACAACCTTTTAAGTATTTAAGTATTTGCACACATTGCGGCCATAATTTGCTTCATTTGCGCAGATTGTGGCTGTAATTTGTGCAAATGATGACTGCAATTGGCACAAATTAAGCAAATGACAGCCACAGTTTGGACAAACATCTATTTAAGTCAAAAAGGGTCCCAGATTTGGGGAAAAGCCCACAACTCGGCTCATGGATGCAAGCAGAGCTATATAGACAAGCTGGCGGGTTAAAAAAAAAAGGCCAGATTTGGAAATGGCTGACATCCCTAGTTGTATCCAATGGTGTGGTTCTGCCAAATTACTTCCTCCCTGCGGACAGAAGTGATAAAATGGGTATTATAAAACTTTTGACCTTAAGCACCGTTTTCTCCAGTACAATTAGTTTGGCAAGTGCAGGGCCCTCGATATGGTCTGGGAGCTCAGTGGTGACAAAGGAGAGCCAGTGTGGTGCAGTGACGAAAGTGTTGGACCGGGAGTTGGGAAATCCAGGTTCTAGTCCCCACTCAGCCATGAAAACCCATTGGGTGACTTCGGGCCAGTCACAGACTCTCAGCCCAGCCTACCTCACAGGGTTGCTGTTGTGGGGATATCATGGAGAGAAGGAGGATTATGTACACCGCCTTGGGTTCCTTGGAGGAAAAATGGTGAGATATAAATGTAATAAATAAATAAATAAATGGACAAAAGCCTCCCCCGCAGGGGAGTATAGGATTTTCTCCTCCATCTAAACTTGTCCAGCATTGCGCCCTTTGTCTGTTCGATGATTTATGCACGATGGCTTACCCTTCCTGTGGCTCACACCGGCTTCGTGCTCACCTGTGGCGGCGTCTGTCCTTTCCAGGTGACGGGCAAGTGGACTTCGAGGAGTTTGTGACGTTACTCGGACCCAAGCTTTCCACTTCTGGCATTCCGGAGAAGTTCCACGGCACGGACTTTGACACCGTGTTTTGGAAGGTAAGGAGAAACCCACACACCCCTCTCCCTCACACCTGATGGTCTGGCCCTCTTCTTGATTTCACTGCAGATATTTGTACTGAAGATCCGTATTTCCCCTGTTTTTCTTGATGGCCGGGACCGTTGCTGGGCTCCAGGAGGTAGGCTCAGTGGTTTCCTTTGTTCTGACATGTTCCTTCATCCTTTTCCGGCTCCATATTCCACCTTGTGGAATATGAGAACGGGAGTTCTGTGAGGTGTTTGTATGCTGTATGGCGGTGTGGCATCCAGTCTTAAAACAATGTCCATGGTACTTCGTTAGTGGGCCAGCATCTCCACTAGGGTGGCCATACTTTATAGAGGAGAGTCCTCTATTTGATTGACTGTCCGGTACAATTTGGGATTAAAGAGAAAGACCCCTGAGAAGGGAAAGTGGACCAGGGGCCTTGAAGTGGCCAGACAACAGCACCTGGATGGCAAACCGATGGCAAACAGGCACACAGGTCACATGGTCAGGTGGATTGTACTTCTATTTCAGCTGTGTGGAACCTATATTGGCCTTAAGGCTAAATTCAATTTCAGAGAAGCCCTCAGGGGACGCTTTCCAGTAGTGGGTGGAGCCATTGTCAAAAGTGGGCATTGCCAAAACACCCCAAATGCCAGCCTATTCTACCTTAAAGCTCGCACTGGCTGAAACTAAGCCTTAAGAGAGAGATTTCAACATTTTAGGATGCGGGGGGGGAGGGGCAGACTGTAGAAACCACCAAACCATTTGCCCTGTGGGTCTAAACCTACCCACGCCTTTTCTATTTAAATTACAGCAAGTATTTCTAAATTTGCATCTATGCCTAAAAATTAGCACCTGCCTATCTTATGCGCACCTGGGTCGTCTTCTTTGGCGAGGAGGTTCCTCCTTTTCAGCCATGCGTACGTGGCCACCCTAGTATCCAAACACTCCTTCTATTTTCCCTGCTGTTTTCAAGAGTCCCAATCCGGCTGCGCAACCGCAACCGAGGAGGTGGTCCAACCTGTCACCTCGACATCCGCGATGAACACTTGTTTGTGTGGCAAAGCAGCCGAGACCATATAGGCTACTCCCTTGGCGATAATAATAATAATAATAATAATAATAATAATAATAATAATAATTTTATTTCTTACCCGCCTCTCCATTTGGATCGAGGGGGAGAACAACAATAAGTATAAATACATAAAATTGATTAAAAACATAGTACACATTATTAAAACATCCTAAAAACATCCTAAAATTCCACTGGGTAGGCCTGCCGGAAGAGATCAGGCTCTGCCTTGTGCCGTTTGGGGGGAGTCCTCGAATCCTTGGTTGGTCTCCTCTGAAATAACTCAGACATCAGCTCCCGAATCGATCTGGAAATGAACCATTGCCCAGTGGTGTAGTGGTAACATCTGAACTACAGGCATTCATCGTAGCCACATCCCGAAGGAGAGTCCAAAAATGCAGGCTTATACATGACTTTTGCAGGTCTCTTGTAAACCTTAATTGCCCATTCAGGAGCAAGACAACCACCAAAATATGTTGCATTGCAATAGCTCACAACAATATATCGTTGCGGGAAGAATCCATTTTCCTACCTGCTATTGTGAGGTTTGCAGCTAAACTCAAAGGCAATAGGAGATCCTGGGGGGTGGCAGAGGTGTCATCATCCCTGTTGATCAAAAAGTGCTGGCGTTGCATCCCTGTGTGAAATAAATGCAATAAATAAATAAATACATAAATTCCCTCCACTACTCCAATGGAGGAGGAGCCCAATGGAAATGGTCTCTCAACAGAGCCAATGGAGAGGGCCCTGCTGTCCCAGCTCTCCCTCTGCTGCAGCTTGATGGAACAGCTGCTGATAAATGAGGAAGACGAAGAGACATGTGGCTGCTGCTTACCCAGCTGAACCGATGGAGTGGGCCCGACTGCTCCATCTCTCCTTCTGTGAAGAGCAGCTTGTCCTGTCATGGCTGGATTAGGCTCAATGTTAGGTTGAATTAAGGGGCAATCCAAAAACAAGTCAAGAAGTAGTCAATGGTCAAAAGTCCAGCTTTACCCAGTAAGAGTGACAGTTCCGAAAAAGAGGTCTGAAGAGCAGCCAAGGTCAAAACACAAGCAGCCATATACAATACATAGTCCAAGAAGCAGAGTCCAACAAAGATCAAGAACAAGCCAACCCCAAAATACTTTGCATTGCAGCAGCTCACAATATATTATTGCTGGGAGAATCCATTTTCACATCTGTGCTTGTGAGGGTTGCAGCTATGATACACTCTATAGGGAATCCTGAACGGGATGCCAGATATCACCAGCATCGCTGATAATCAAAAAGCGTTGGTGCTGCGTCCCTGTGAACCCTGCCTCCACTACTCCAAAGGAGGAAGAGCCCAGTGCCGATGGTCTCTCAGCAGAGCTGATGGAGCGGGCCCTGCTATCCCATCTCTCCCTCTGCTGCAGCTTGATGGAATGGCTGCTGATAAATGAGGGAGAGGAGGAGCAAAATGGCTGCTGGTCACCCAGCTGAGCCAATGGGGTGGGCCTGCTGCCCCATCTCTCCCTCTCTGTGAGCCCTGACTCCACTACACCATAGGAAGGGTCAGTTTTTTTACAAAATGTGGAGCTTCAGACAAAATTGACACCCATGATTGTCTTGCATCATCTGGGTACAACATATGGTAGCAAAATGCCCAAGTTCTGAACATTTCTTGAGCTGGGCCAACCCACCCACCCTCTCTCACCTCTTTCCCCCAACTTGTACATTCCATCTGCGGCCCTTTCCCCCCCCCTTTTTTTTTTTTTTTTTTTTTTTTTTTTTGCTCTGGGGTGCTTTCAAAATGGCTGGGCTGCTTCCTCTGGACTTTCTTTTTCGGCTGCTGAAAAGCACAAGGCCACAGGAGGTATGAGCTTGTCCTTTTTCAAAACAGCCACTCCTGCTGTTCCAGATGTTTTTTGGACAAGACGCATAGGGTGGGCAGAAGATAGATCAGGGATCTAATGGTATAGCCCTGGGTGACCAGCAGTAGATCAACAAGGCTTTCTGATTCCCAGGAAAAAAATGACTCTGCCCCGTCCCAATCTCCAAATATTACACTGGCAAAATGAACCATCCACAACACTGTTAATTTAAAAAGAAGAAAAAGACCTAGTGAACAGTTACCGTGAATGGATGGTGTGTGTTTTTTGTATCTGTTGCATTGTTGTTGTTGTTGTTGTTGTTGTTTGTTGCTGTTGTTTGTTTTGTGTCTTCCCACACCTGTCTTTTCCTTTTGTTTGTTTGTTGTAGCTCAAAAAGAATCATAGAATCATAGAATAGTAGAGTTGGAAGGGGCCTATAAGGCCATGGAGTCCAACCCCCTGCTCAATGCAGGAATCCACCCTAAAGCTAAGAAATTAAAAATTAAAAAAAAAATACTGTCAAAATGAAGAAAGCTGGGGAAAGAGGGTAGCCAGGACTGGGCTCTTGTGTGGAAGGACTGTGGGTTCTGATCAGTTCTGGAGCTGAAAAGAAATTCCAATTCCTGGACTAGGAGTTCTTTCATGCTAACTGTGTATGTGTGTGTGGCTCCGAGGTCAGTGGGGCGATGAATCCGCTCTGGGTTTCCATCAGAACCAGTCAGAACTCTAAAGGAGTGCTCCAAGGTGCAAAAGCTTAGATACACTGGGCCCGTTCAGAAAACACCTTAAACCATGGCTTTAACTACAGTTAAGAAGGCTTTTTGCTTCATTCACCGTGGTTAACGCCAGGTGTCTTCTGAACACAGCCCAGCTTTCTGGCTTAACCACCGTGGTTAAAGCCGTGGTTTATGGTGTCTTCTGAACACAGCCTGGCTTTCTGGCTTAACCACCGTGGTTAAAGCCGTGGTTTAAGGTGTCTTCTGAACACAGCCTGGCTTTCTGGCTTAACCACTATGGTTAAAGCCATGGTTTAAAGTGTCTTCTGAACAGGGCCAACATGTTTCTCCAGCTAGGGAAACTTTGTGCAGCACTAGGGCGCAACCGGGAATGATGGGGCCAGATAAGTGGCCATAGAGGGGTGGTGTTGTGATTCCAAGCCCTCCCACTGAGATGTGTGACAATAAAGAGGTCTGCCGTGCAATCTACAAAATCTTTATTCAGTAAATAGACACCTCTTCAGACCTGAAGGGAGCGTGAACGCTAGGAGCCATCCTCTAAGCTTAAATAGCCTAGCAAAGCAAGTCAATTGCCTATCAGCTGAATGGAGCGTTTCCCTCAGTGCCCAACAGGCTTTTACTGAATCCTTCCTTCAGGAAGGGTCTTTGAATTGAAACCACTGGCAAGTGGCTAACCTAGCAGACCACCTCCCACCTCCTCTCAACTCCACCCGCTTGACCCTGTGGCAGACTCTGGGATCTCTCAACTCTGATGTTCCCTCCCCCTCTGACAAAGACTGAGTTCCCAGGAGTGGGGAGGATGATCTCTGAACCTGGGCGTCCTGTCCGATAAGTTCCTGGGAAGATTCCTCCTTGACTCCTGGAGAGTCTTGAAGAATTTCCTCCCTCCCTTCCTATCTTGGCTGGTATATGTCTCCTTCTTCTTCAGCCTCCGACAAAGACTGAGATCCCAGGAGTGGAGAGGATGATCTCTGAGCCTGGGCGTCCTGTCCGATAAGTTCCTGGGAAGATTCCTCCTTGACTCCTGGAGAGTCTTGAAGAATTTCCTCCCTCCCTTCCTATCTCGGCTGGTATACGTCTCCTTCTTCTTCGCGTGCAATTCAGGCTCCGAAACCCAGCCCCCCAGAACGGGACTGATCCTGGCAGGTTTCTGTGCTTGAGTATTGATGACCTTTGGGCCATTGCTCTTTGCTCCAGTAAAACGACAACTTCCAGGGTTGAAACAAACTGAATCAAATTCGCGGGTGGTATGTTTCTTGGAGAGAGGGGTTGGGGAAACCTGAAACTTGGGAGAGACCAGGAGAAAAGACCATATGACATTCCTAAGGGAAAGCCAGAGCCTGTAGTACCTCGGGCTCTGGAATTGGGTGTTAGAGTTGCCGACGGGTTCTTTGCCAAGCGGTTGGTGTGCGTGTGTGCGTGTGAGTGTGCACGTGCGCCTTTGTGCATGCACCTGGCTCAGCCCAAACACTCTATAATGGCGCCAGAAGGTGTGACCATCCCGCAATGCCTCTCCCTCCTCCGCAGTGCGACATGCAAAAGCTGACGGTGGACGAGCTGAAGCGGCTGCTGTACGACACCTTCTGCGAACACCTCTCCATGAAGGACATCGAAAATATCATCATGACCGAGGAGGAGAGCCACATGGGGAACGCCGAGGAGTGTCCCGTTGACGTGGAAAGTAAGTGAGCCTTTGTCCAGGAGGTGCTCCGGGGACTTGGATCTGGGAGCCGTGGGAATTTGGGTCACAGCTCCCTACCCAACGTGACTCTCCTCACACACCCAGCAGGACCAATTCTGATGGGTCAGCAGCAGCCGCTGCCATTTATTCATTTACAATATTTATATACTGCTCCCCATTGAAAATATCAGATCAGTGTACAAGATAAAATGAAAATAAAAACAGGGGGGACAAACTTAAAACAGATCTTAAAAGAAGCAAATACAGTGACTCCTGGGTGGACATTAAGAAAAGGCTTCCTGGAATAATGATGTTTTCAGGAGGCGCTGAAAGGAGTCCTGCATTGAGCAGGGGGTTGGACTCGATGGCCTTGTAGGCCCCTTCCAACTCTGCTATTCTATGATTCTATGAAAGTTGGCACCTGCCTGACCTCCAGAGGCAGGGAATTCCACAGGAGGGGGGCCACCACGCTGAAGGCTCTTCCCTTGGTGGACTCCAATCGGAGGATGGATCTATGTGGAACCACCAGGAGCAAGCCCTCAGATGACCTCAGTAACCAGGCAGGTTGGTAGGGGAGAAGTAACCCTTAGCCTCCGTTTTCCAAGCTGAACAATCCCAGCAATTGTAACTTTCCCTCCTAGGGGAGATGCTCCAGCCCCCTGATCATTTTCGTTGCCCTTTTCTTCATGTTTATCATAGAATCATAGGATATCAGAGTTGGAAGGGGCCTACAAGGCCATCGAGTCCAACCCCCTGCTCAATGCAGACAGTGATGTTGTCTGGGAGGGTGCTGGAAATTGTAGGCTTTATTTTTCTCTAGACATACATAGGGATGTGTCCTTAGTTTGTTTTCAGCATTTGCATTCGATAAGATCCCCCCCCCCCAAATCATAAGATTCTGAGCTTTTGTCTCTGGAAGACATCGGGCTTAAATAGACCCAGTCCCCTTGGTACCTTTGAGGGCACCTTGTCTTCTTGCTTTCTGTTCTTCTAAGATAGCACCTACCATCTGCAGTTTGTATAAGCACTTATATTAAAAAATAATGAACGTTTTTTTAAAACAAACAAACAAACACCACAACAACTTTGCTGCCCAATTAATTGGGGCTGTCTTTTCTTTTCAGCTGATTGAACAGGATTTTGATAGATTAATCTCACTGACTGATTGTCATGCATATCAGGAAGGAAGAAGCGATTGGAAAGCATGGGGTGGCGGTGGGAGGGGAGCGAAGAGGGATTATCGGTAGTGTGCATCACGACAGAAGAAATACGAAATGGCTGTCTAAAGCACCCCACCCCCAGCGCCCCCTCAATCAGACTGTTAGGTGCCAGATCTAAAATTGCCTAGCTGCACCACAGCAGGAAGGGGTCTCTCTCTCTAGGGCTGGCGCTGCCATAGAGGCAGCTCAGGCGGCGGCCTAGAGCACCAAGGAAAGGAGGGCGCCGAACGGCGCACCCGGAAGCTGCTCTCTTAGAGCGGCTTCCGGGTGCGCTGTTCCAAAGCCGCTGCCCCGGCCACCCCCCAACTCCAGCCAGGGCTTCAAAGCCAGGGCTTCAAAGCCAAGAAGCTGGGGTTGGGGGCAGGGCGGGGTGGCAGCTTCAGAACGGC
Organism: Elgaria multicarinata webbii; assembly: GCF_023053635.1. Lineage (NCBI taxonomy): Eukaryota > Metazoa > Chordata > Lepidosauria > Squamata > Anguidae > Elgaria > Elgaria multicarinata. The sequence continues at coordinate 18,145,185 of NC_086188.1, read as the reverse complement.
GCGCTCGGAAGCCACTTCCGGGCGCGCCACTTCGAAGCCACCGCCCTGTCCCCCAACCCCAGCGTCCTGGCTTCGAAGCCAGGAGCGGGCGCGGGGGTCGGCTTCAGGATGCCTAGGACGCAAAATAGTCTGGCACCGGCCCTCTCTCTCTCTCTCTCTCTCTCTCTCTCTCTCTCTCTCTCTCTTTCCCTCTCTCTCTTTCTCTCCACCATCCCCAAGTAAGTCTCCCACACCCTCTGCTGTCCCCCTCTCTTCCATGCCAATCTCTCTCTCTCTTTCTCTGCCACACCCACCTTCCTCTCTCTGTTATGCCAGTCTCTCTCTCCCTCTCTGTCGTTCAGCTTTAAGTGTGTTTTGGAGACTTTGGGCATGTCTACACCAGGTGATATCCTGGGGATCGTCCTGGGATCGTCCCTGTGCATCCACATGACACATAGGGGATCCCATGAGCAGGGAAGGATGATCCCTCCATTTCCCTGGGATATTACCATACCCTTTTTTCTCGTTTTTTGCTGTGGTCCCGGAACAATCCTGAGGACCGCGGCTGGTCTGGCCAGCTGTCCCAGCTTCTTCCCTTTTCCCTGCAAGTAGTGGGGGACATCAGAGGAAAGGAGCCGGGCTTGGATGAGAGTCCAGGGCCATCGGGGGGGGGGGAGCGGGGTCGGGACTTTTTTCTTTTTTTAAAAAAAAGTACTTTTGCACCGGAGCGCAGGTGCACTCCAGGTCCTGTCTTTCTTTTTTAAAAAAATGGTGGGTGTGACGTCCTCCTTCCTCCCTGGACATTGCGTGCCACGTGTGAATGCAGGGGGAGGATCTCGCAATCAACCTATCGTGAGATCCTCCCCCCTCCCTCCTGGATTGCCGGGAGGTGTAGCCATGCCCTGTGTAACCATCAAGTTTGTCTACCGTGTGATTTCCTCAATAAAAGAAGTCTCACTGATGTGAGTGCCTCGTGTCAGCTTGCCAGCACGTGTGCATGCCAGGGGGAACAGGCATGAACACGACACACTATCTCTCCCCCCCACCCCATGTTCGTGTCTCTTACTCTCTCACACTCTCTGCCACACGTCTCTCCCTCTTTCTCTGCCATGCCAGTCTCTCTCTCTCTCTACCCCATGTTACTGTCTCTCCCTCTCTCCCTCTCTGCCATGTTAGTCTCTTGCATGCTCTTTACCATGCCCCCCTTTTCTGCCATTTCCTTTCCTCTCTCTCTCTTCTCTGCCATGTCCTCCTCTCTCTCTCTGTTCGTCTGTCTGTCTCTCTCTCTCTGTGTGTGTGTCTGTCTGTGTGTGTGTGTGTGTGTGTCTGTCTCTGTCTCTCTCTGCCTCTCTCTCTCTGTCTGTCTGTCTCTCTCTGTGTGTGTCTCTCTCTCTGCGAGTCTCTGTGTGTGTGTGTGTGTGTGTGTGTGTGTATGTCTCTCCCTGTGTGTCTCTCTCGCTGAGTCTGTGTGTGCGTGCATGTGTGTGTCTGTCTCTCCCTGTTTCTCTCTGTCTCTGTCTCTCTCGCCTCCCACCGTGTGCTACTACGCAGACTGTCCTTGCCAGAGGCCTACACCGATGGCTTAAAGAGCGCACCTGCAGCCTCCTTCAAGCTGCCTTTGGCCCAGCCCTGCTCTCACCGCTCACTTTGGCTTAGTACTAGCTCTAAACGCAGGTCCAGAGGAGGAAAAAGATATTTTTTCCGGCGCCTAGCTCAACTGCATTTCCATTTACCTGAACCTATTTCGCACCGTCCCTTCGTCCCCAAAGGCAATCCCAGGGCGGTGTCCATAAAAGCATACAAGCCCTCTAATATGAAGCCGTAAAAATTCACACGGAGGCGTGCGAAGGGCTGCAATCCCCATCCATCCCCAAGAACCTGCAATGCAGCCGCCCAGGAGCCAAGGGAAAGACGGAGGCAAAGCAGGTGGCTGAAGGTTCATTTCCCTGAGAGAAGAACTGGGACAAACGTCCCGCGTGTTCCGTGTCAAGCTGGTCCTGGCAAGGCCACTGGGCCTGTTTGTTCCCGCACGCCTCCTCTCCTCACTCTCTTCTGTTTAATTAGGGAAGTGGCAGCTCGATTTAGGCTACAGGCTGCTCTGAATGTTAATGCAAGAGGCGGCTGTGTGGGGCCAAGCTGAGGAAGCACCGTTTTGCCTGCCAGGTCACCGAGCCAGGCTTTCAGCAGGCCGCAGGCCAGAGGGCGCAGGTCCCCAGAAGTTGCATCCAACGCTGGCGAAGGATCCCTGAGCATGGCAGGGAGGGCAGGGGCTGTGCGGCAGGGGGACGTCGAGCAAGGCACGCTAGGGGGTTATTTTAAGCACAGGCATTCTTGCGATGCCAACTTAGCTCCCATGGCTATAAGCAGGAGACACGCGGAGCGGCTCCTGTCCCAGAGGGCAAGCAGAGTGGAGGTGCCCTGTGCAAAGGCGGGTACGGCGGAGGCTGGTGGCTCTGGAGTCAGTGGGGCGGCGAATCAGCTCCGGGTTGCCATCAGAACCAGTTGGAACTTTTTCTTTCTTTCTTTCTTTCTTTCTTTCTTTCTTTCTTTCTTTCTTTCTTTCTTTCTTTATTTATTTATTTATTTATTTATTTATTACATTTCTATACCGCCCAATAGCCGAAGCTCTCTGGGCGGTTCACAAAAATTAAAACCGCGAAGAGCATAATAAAGCAACCAACAATCTAAAAGCACAAATACAAAATACAATCTAAAAAGCACAACCAGGATTAAAACCACACAGCAGAAATCGATATAGGTTAAAATATGGAATTAAAACAGCGAAGTTTAAATTTAAGTTAAATTAGGTATTAAATTTCTGAGAAAATAAAAAGGTCTTCAGTTGGCGACAAAAAGAATACAGTGTAGACGCCAGGCGGACCTCTCTGGGGAGCTCATTCCACAGCCGGGGTGCCACAGCAGAGAAGGCCCTCCTCCTAGTAGCCACCTGCCTCACTCCCTTTGGCAGGGGCTCATGGAGAAGGACCCCTGTAGATAATCTTAAGGTCTGGGCAGGTACATATGGGAGGAGGCATTCCTTCAGATAGCCTGGCCCCAAGCTGTTTAGGGCTTTGAATGTTAGTACCAGCACTTTGAATCAGGCCCGGACCTGGACTGGCAGCCGATGAAGTTATAAAAGGACTGGCATGATGTGGTCTCACTGGCCAGTCCCTGTTAGTAAACGGGCTGCCCTCTTTAGAGTTCTGACTGGTTCTGATGGAAACTCAGAGTGGATTCATCACCCCACTGATGTCGGATCCGCCAGCCTCCGCTGGGTAGGTCCATATCACAGTAGCAGAATGTGTGCGTGGTATGAGGAAGGTCCGAGGGAAGTGAAAGATCCCTGCTTGAAACCATGGAGGGCCATCGCTAGTCAATGTAGACAGCACTGAGCTGGTCTAAGGCAGCTTCTGATGTTCCCAAGGTGCTCCAAATTCCGCTCTGAGAAACGTTGGATTCTGCAACCTATATCAGCGATGAATCTTGATGCAGTTTTGTCTGACAATGCAGGATCTATTCCACTTTCCCCCTTTCAAAAAATAGTATAACTGAATCGTTGTAAACTGCCCAGAGAGCTTCGGTTATTGGAAGGTATAGAAATATAATAATAATAATAATAATAATAATAATAATAATAATAATAATAATAATAGCTCCTAAATCAGTACAGGACAGCATAGCTTGGCAAAACTGTCATGTCCATCTAGAAAAAATCACGAGTGAGAAAAGAGAGATGATGATGATGATGATGATAACAATAGACATGGCAAAGCCCATCATGTACATCTAGAAAAACCACCACGAGCGAGAAAAGAGAGATAATAAAAACAATGTTAATCAAAGGGAGGAGCCAAGAGGAGTCTTCAAGGCAGCGTTACTCGCTCTCATTGTCTGACTATTTGAGAAGACAGCATCCATGCTTACAAAATAATAGCAACACCTGTTCGTTTTTTCCTGCTGAGTGCTTATGTATGGGGATGTGTTTGGGATGAGGCAAAACAGAGCTGTTTTTTAAAGGAAGTTCTGGCTGTCAAGGGCTGGAGGATCTATGGACTGGGAGACAGAGCTGCATCCCTTCCCTGGCATTATTACGAAAGTATGCCACACTGACCTCTCCTCTCTCTTTCTCTCTTTCTCCCTTTCCCATTTTTGTCTTCAATCTCCACTTCGCTCCACACACCACAACTCACCCATCCCACTGTCTGACCTCTGCGCCGCCAACCGCAGCCTGTTCAAACCAACAGATCAGACAGACGTGTGTCCGGAAAAGCCTCATCTGCGCTTTCGCCATTGCTTTCATCATCAGCGTCATGTTGATTGCCGCCAACCAGGTGCTGCGAAGCGGCATGAAGTAGCCCCGTGCGGACGGACAGACGGGCGGGCGGACGGACGGGCGGAAAGATGGATGAATGGACAGATGGACTTCCTTGAAGAACAAATGGAGAAAACAAACTTTCCATATCTATAAATACCTATAGCCACGACGGCCAGGGCTGGGGGTGGGGAATTGTAATTCCTCCACAGTAAATCTCCTGCACACACACATAAACTCACCTTCCTTTCCTCCGGTCTCTGAGGGGCTCCCCTGCCCACCCTGCTGACTGGAGAAGCAGCTGGCTTCTCGACAGAGGGCAATGGTTTCCCCAGGGTGGGCCCAGCTCCACCCAGCTAAGGGAGTCACTGGGACCCGCATGGTGGAACTTTTAAACTAAACTTTAAAAGCATGTAAAAGTGCATGGAGTACCTTCTCCCCCCCTCCTCTCCCCCCTCCCAATCTGAATGATGCAATACTGTGTACTTTTATAATCGGATATTAGAATCCTATGAAATATATATAAAAATATTATATATATAATATATATATATTTATGATAAACCGAATAATCAGTTAAGCAATACACATGCGTCGGGATTTTCTATCCAAGATTCGGGCGTTGCATGAACATCAACACAAGGGCTGGACACCAATCACTCGCTGTTTGCAGCGGCGTCCGACTCCCCCTTTGCAGGCTCTTTCCAGCATCTATGCACTTTCCCCCCCTCTCTCCCCACCCCCCCGTCCCCAATCTGGGGAGGGGGGGTCTTACTAGAGCCTGCATTACGTGGATCTGGGGATGGTTCGGATGGAAGGCACCAGCAAAACGTTGGATTGCCGTGGGTGCGGCTCCCGTGGCTGTTCTCATGATCGCTGCATGTAGACATTCCATGGCAGGCCACACCCGGCATGGAGGGATTTCTCCTGTCGGGCCGCTGGGGCAGAATGGTCCAGGAGATGTAAGAGACTCCACCTCCTTGGTGCCCTGAACCATCTACTCACAGTGTCACCATAACTGTATATAAAAAGTCAGAGGGCACCCGTGAAATCGTCACTCCGCCATCTTGATGGTACTAATTCCTTTCCACTGAGCCCAGTATAATGTTATCCGGCTAGGGTAGTACGTCTCTTTTATAACCCTACTGTCTTGAAGCGGAGTCTTCTGAGCGATGGAGAACTCGAACCCTTTTCCTGGACAGCCTGTCTCAACAGTGAACCATTTCCCTGTTTTAAGAAATATATCTATATCTATATCTATACATATATTGTGCCTTATTTCTAATTTGAATTTGTCCAACTTTTAACTTGCAAGCTGTCAGTTCTTGTTATACTGTGGCTAGATCAAACGAACTGTCACCCTTTCCACGCTTTCTTTCCATGAATGTATTTTTTTTCCCTGCCACAAGTCAATTCTTAAACTTAAAAAAGAAAAAGATGCTGATCAGACCACGTTCCTGAAGTCTCTCTAGCGCTTTTCCACTTCCTGTTTAACACGTAAACATGAGAGATGGTTACCAACGGATGTAGAAATGTTCTCATCAAAAAGGTACAATCTTTTCCCTGTGTACAACTGACTACACCCTATGAAGAGAGATTGAAACAACTGGGCATGTTTAGCCTGGAGCAGAGAAGATTGAGGGGAGACATGATAGCACTCTTCAAATACTTGAAAGGTTGTCACACAGAGGAAGGCCAGGATCTCTTCTCGATCCTCCCAGAGTGCAGGACACGGAATAACGGGCTCAAGTTAAGGGAAGCCAGATTCCAGCTGGACATCAGGAAAAACTTCCTGACTGTTAGAGCAGTACGACAATGGAACCAGTGACCTAGGGAGGTTGTGGGCGCTCCCACACCAGAGGCCTTCAAGAAAGAGGCAGCCGGACAACCATCTGTCAGGGATGCTTTAGGGTGGATTCCTGCACTGAGCAGGGGGTTAGACTCGATGGCCTTGTAGGCCCCTTCCAACTCTGCTATTCTATGATTCTATGATAATACACACAAGTATTTCTTCAGCCCAGCCTTCCCCAACCTGGTGCCCTCCAGTTGCATTGGACTACAATTCCCAGGATCCCGTAGCCGGCATAGCTGGAGAGCACATCTGGAGAATACCAAGTTGGCGAAGGCTTTTTTAAAAAAAACCTTTTCTTTTTCCAGAGATTCAGAGCAGAAGCTTCCTGGTTAGGGATGGGGAGAAATTTGTCCACTTCACATTTCAATGCGAACTTACTTAATTTTGCGCGTTTGAGTCAATTCGTGAACCAAAACTCAGTGCTCCATCCAATTTCGTGCTTCTCCGGATATTGTAACTGAGCTTTCCAATCTAAAAATGCATGCAAATAATATGTGTATTAAGGGGAAGCAGATACAAAAATTTGTATATTAGTAAAAAAAAATTTTTTTGAATTGTGTAGAAAAATGCACATATCAGGAGAAATGTACACAAAAATGCTTACGAATTGTCATGCAAACTTAAAAAGAAAAATACTGAAAATCCGGGATGAACCGAAATTAAGACTGGAGGAAAAAAGAGAACGAGGGACACATGAAATGGAACGATTAACCCATGCTTGGGTATTTCTCTTCCCAACCCTCACCTTGCTGTTGCTGCCTCCGTCCAAACGGTTTCCCTAAATTAGGCCAAGATAGCAAATTCATAAAAATTGGGATTTAAGGGCCCCAAACAGATCCAAAAATGAAATGCAAGATGCATTAAGTACAGGTTTAGACTCAGTGGCCTTATAGGCCCCTTCCAACTCTACAATTCTATGGGCCTGTTCAGACAACACACTAAAAAACCATGGGTAAGCTGCTAACCCTTTTGCAGCAACCGTGGTTATGTAGCCACCATAGTTAGAAAGAGTTCACACAATGCGTTAAGTCAATGTTTCGCTCAGGATGCTTAACCACTGTGGCTTAGCGTGTTGTCTGAACAGGGTCTATGATTCTGTATTTGAGTAGATGTCTGAATGGCTTTTAAGACAAACAAACAAACCAGAAGGCATTCTGGTTTTGGTCGGTGCCACAGTCCTGGGGGGAGGGGGCGCTAATCCTTTCCCCAATGCTGGTTTCTGGATCTTGCAACACACTCCTACTCAGACAAGGGCGACATTAACAGTAGGTATGTCTGGGCACCCGCCGAGGTGCCCCACGCAAGCAGGGCCCACCGATAAGAGCCCCGAGTGCCCATGGGTACCAATGGAAGGCAATTACACTTTGGGATGTGTGTGGCTTTCTTCCATTGGTTTGGGATGAACTGGGACAGGGTACAAATTAACGGAAGGTTTTATGTTATTTGAGATGACTTGGATGAGGGTTTAACCGGCATTCTTTGTCTCCTGTTGAATTTAAATAAATCCTAGTCATTATTTCTAAATTTGCATATAGATATAAGACCGCATTTGCAGAACTTACATAGATTTGCATTCCACAGATCTGGGCCACGAATGGTTTAAGTGCATAACAACTCCCTGTAAAAATGCCTGTTTCTGCATTTGTGGTATCGTCAGGGGTAGGCACGTGCCGAAGGCCCACATCCCAGCAGAGGACGACTGACAAGCACCTCTGGGAGCTGCACATCCTCTCCACCATTGCAGGCCACGTGCACATCCTCTCCACCATTGCAGGCCACATGCACATCCTCTTCACCATTGCAGGCCATGTGCTCATCCTCTTCACCATTGCAGGCCACGTGCACATTCTCTTCACCATTGCGTGCCACGTGCTCATCCTCTTCACCATTGCAGGCCACGACTTTTATACTGCCTGTTTGGTGCATTCTCTTCCCCTCCTTATTGTTTTATTATGATTTTATTAGAATATATGCCTATGCGGCAGGGTCTTGCTATTTATTGTTTTACTCTGTACAGCACCATGTACATTGATGGTGCTATATAAATAAATAATAATAATAATAATAATAATAATAATAATAATAATAATAATAATTATTATTATTATTATTGCAGGCCACATGCTCATCCTCTTCACCATTGCAGGCCACATGCTCATCCTCTTCACCATTGCAGGCCACGTGCACATCCTCTTCACCATTGCAGGCCACGTGCACATCTTCTTCACCATTGCAGGCCACGTGCACATCCCCTTCACCATTGCAGGCCACGTGCACATCCTCTTCACCATTGCAGGCCACTTGTCCACCTGCCACTCGCTCTGACCCAGACAACAGTGGTGGTGACAAGGAGGAGACGCTGTGGCCTACTTGTGCCCTGGTTCTCTCTGCCTGCCAAGCAAGCAAGCGGTAGCCAGGATGAAGAAGAGGAGGAGGAGGAGGAGGAGGAGGAGGAGGAGCAATCGTAGCTGCTGACAATGGCAGTGAGACGGTAGACTCACTGAGGGCCATGGGGCGGGGGGTGTCTTGCTCTAGGGCCCTGCAAACCTGGAGCCAGCCCTGAACACACACACAAGCTGCTTTTAATCTTGCTGAGAGGAAATGGCAGGTATCCTTTCTTGCGCCCATCTTCTTTTCCCCCCACAGCGTGGCTAATAGCAGCTTCATGGATGGGAGGTGGGTGCAAATTTAGATTGAGAAAATGGCAGAGGTGGCAGTTAAGCATCCGTCCGCTCTGCAACTGCTTTAAAGTTGAAGTTTAAAAAGAAAGAAAAACAGTAAAGGGATCACTTCATTTTAGGTCGACGAGGATGATCAGGGGTCTGGAAACAAAGCCCTATGAGGAGAGATAGGAAGAACGGGGCACGTTTAGCCTGGAGAAGAGAAGATTGGGGGAGACATGAGAGCACTCTTCAAATACTTGGAAGGTTGATGCACAGAGGAGGGCCAGGATCTCTTCTCGATCCTCCCAGAGTGCGGGACATGGAATAATGGGCTCCAGTGACAGGAAGCCAGAATCCAGCTGGACATCAGGAAAAAAAACACTGTTAGAGTGGTACGACAATGGAACCGGTTACCTAGGGAGGTGGTGGGCTCTCCCACACAAGAGGCATTCAAGAGGTAGCTGGACAGCCATCTGTCAGGTATGCTTTATCATAGAATAGTAGAGTTCGAAGGGACCTGTAAGGCCATCGAGTCCAACCCCCTGCTCGATGCAGGAATCCACCCTAAAGCATCCCTGACAGATGGTTGTCCAGCTGCCTCTTGAATGCCTCTAGTGTGGGAGAGCCCACCACTTCCCTAGGTAACTGGTTCCTTTGTCGTACTGCTCTAACATCCCTTTAAGGTGGATTCCTGCATTTAGAAGACGGTTGGACTCGATGGCCTTAGAGGCCCCTTCCAACTCTACTATTCTATGATTCTTGATACACCCAATACTACCCACTAGACCTGGAGTGGCCAGCTGGCGGCCAAGGGGTTTGGTTCCTAAAGGTATTTTATACGGCCCTCAAGAACTTGATTGAATTTTAATTGTGAAACGTAGTAAACCGTTTGCCTGTAGTTTCTCCGGTGAGGAAAACAGAAAACTTTGCAAAACGTTCCATGCACAGAAACCCCACACTTCAATGATGCATCTCCCCATTTGGGTTTTGCACTTTGCACTCTGCATGGTGTCTGACCGTCCCGGGGTGCCGGAACTGGGGAGCCCTTCCTGCTCGATTGCACTGCCTTTCGTATGGAGCTTGACTCGTCATAAGGACATGCGCTGCTGCAGCCGAGTCACATGCCCACTATCTGGAGAAGAGAGAGCCAACTCCACAGACGTTGGCCATCTTTTGTCTAGTCTGGCTTTCCCCAGCAGTCCAGCCCATCTAGATGTGTTGGAGTGCAACTGGAATGATGGGAGATGCTGCCCAAGGCATCTGGACACCACCAAGTTGAGGAGGTCTGGCCTAGACCAGAGGTGAGCAGAAAGATCTCCAGATGTTTCAGACTTCAACCCCCAGCATTCTCGACCATTGGCCAGGCTGGCAGGGGCTTCTGGGAGTCAAGCAGTGAGTGACCAAGAAAGTGATCTTGGAGTTGCATTGGACAGCTTTATTCATTCATTTATTTATTTATTTATTACATTTATATACCGCCCCATAGCCGAAGCTCTCTGGGTGGCTTACAAAAGTTAAAAACAGTGAACATTAAAAAGTATACAAAATTTAAAACCAAAAACATAAAAACAGTATAAAAACAATGGTATCCATTGAAAAACAACAGTTCTGGGGTCCGTTAAAAAACAAACAAACTTAGCGTTGTTAAATGCCTGGGAGAAGAGAAAAGTCTTGACCTGGCACCGAAAAGACAACAGTGTTGGTGCAAGGTGAGCCTTGTCAGGGAGATCATTCCAGAATTGAGGGGCCAACACTGAAAAGGCCCTCTCCCTTGTTGCCATCCTCCGAGCTGCCCTCGGAGTAGGCACTTGGAGGAGGACCGTAGCTTGTTGAAAATGTCGACAAAAGATAGTGTGGAGTTGAAAAAAGGGCAGAAAAGGGCAGCTAAAATGATCAAGGGGCCTGGAGCAACTCCCCCAGGAGGGAAGGTTACAACAGCTGGGATTATTTAGTTTAGAATAAAGGCGAATAAGAGGAGGCATGATAGAGCTGTAGAAAATTCTGCCCTGTGTGAAGGAAGTAGATAGGGAGACATTTTGCTCTCTCTCCTAATACCAGAACCCAATGGGGTCATCCCATGAAGCTGATTGGTGGGAGATTCAGGGCAGTTCAAAAGAAGGACTCCTAGTTAAACTATGGAATTCACTGCCACAAGATGTAATGATGGCCACCAATCAGGATGGCTGTAAAAGAAGATTGGGCAAAATCATGGAGGATAAGGCACTGAAAGCTATATGTTACTTCCAGTATTCGAGGCAGTACACCTATGTACACTAGTTGCTGGGGAACATGGGCGGGAGGGTGCTGTTGCACTGCTGTCCTGTTTGTGGGTTCCTGGTCAACAGCTGCTTGGCCGCTGTGTGAACAGACTGGACTTGGTCTGATCCAGTATGGCTCTAACATTCTTAAGTCCAAAACATCTACCTTCTGCACAGCCCTGCTCTAGATCACAATGGACCTCCCATTAGGCCCTACTGCTCAACAATATTCAGCAATACCCATCCATCTTTCCTTCCTCTCTGCTGCCCCACTAGCTCTGAAATGAGACCTCAGACATTGTGACAAAACACCGCTGAAGCAATTCTCCAAGATGTCGAGGTATTTCGAATAATAGGTACATTCCCAGGATTCATTCAAAATGTAAGCCTCAGGGGTTTTATTTGTTTAGAAAAGAAGAGGAATATATATATATATATATATATATATATATATAATTTCTGCTTAAAATGTTCTTGACAGAGCAAGACGTTCTGTTTCTACAGCTGGCAGAGGGAATTGCTCAACACCATTTATAATAAAAGGAATAAATCACACCGCTTATTTCTAAATACAAAGCTCTGGGTTGTTTCTTTCTTTTAAAATATATATATTAGACCATTCAGACAGCTGCACATTATTAACTGTAATTTTACATGGTGATGGTAATAGTCTTCTGTAAAACACCCGTCAAAGTGATGGGCAGGTTGTGTGTAGACTTGTGGGGTGGAAGGGATGGTGGAGAAATTATTTATTATTTATTTATTTACAATATTTATATGCCGCTCCCCATTGAAAAATTCAGAGCGGTGTATTTTATTTATTTATTTATTTATTTATTTATTTATTACATTTATATACCGCCCCACAGCCGAAGCTCTCTGGGCAGTTTACAACAGTTAAAAACAGTAAATGTTAAAAAGTATACAAAATTTTAAAAAACCATCAGAAACATATAAAGATCAAATGAAAGATAAAATGAAAATAAAAACAATAAAACACTTAAAACAGATTTTAAAGGAAGCAAATACAGTGACTCGTGGCTGGACGTTAAGAAAAGGCTTCCTGGAATAAAGGTGTTTTCAGGAGGGGCCAAAAGGAGTACAAAGTTGGTGCCTGCCTGACCTCCAGAGGCAGGGAGTTCCACAGGAGGGGGGCCACCACAATGAAGGCTCTTCCCCTGGTGGACTCCAATTGGAGGATGGGTCTATGTGGGACCACCAGGAGCAGACCCTCGGATGACCTCAGTGACCGGGCAGGTTGGTAGGGGAGCAGGCGCTCTCTCAAGTATCCTGATCTCAAATTCACAACGGATTCAAATAATTTCAGTTTTCTATTTATTTATTTTATTTATTTATTTATCATACTTATACCCCGCTCCTCAGCCAAAAAAGGCTCTCGGAGCGGCTTACACTTAGCAAAAAAGACAGTCCCTGCCCTCAGGCTTACAATCTAATAAAGACATGACACACAAGGAAAAGGAGTCAAGGAGGGAGGGAGGGAGGAGAGAGAAAGAGAGAGAGAGAGAGTCCAGCAGGAGCAGGCCCCGATGTTACTTCTGCCTGCTCCTGTCCCCTCGGTCCTCCTTCTTCCCCACAGGGCCAAGATGGCAGTTTGCCATGAATCCGACCTGCGCAATCTGCAGCCAACTGGCTTTTTCCAAATCATGCAGATTCCACAGTCCACTTTTTTCACTTTTGGGGGGGATTTGCACCCATTTACATCAGCACTAATGCACATTTGCTACTGCATATTAGCACACCTGAGCAAGTGTTCATCAGAACAGGTATAACAAAATTCTGGTTTTAGAGATGCAATTCCTCCAACGAGCAGATGATGGAAGAAAAGATGCCCAACAATCCATGATAACACAGACAGAACTGAATTACAAAATCTGTACATTCCTAGTGGTGGGGGGATACATTTGCAGGACCCCATGTGCATGCATGTGCTAATGTATCCAACCTATTGTATCCAATAATGAGTATTAATTGTCCATTTAGGACCAAGCCACTGCCAAAATACTCTCCATCACAACAAAGAACAAGATACTGTTATTGGTGAAAGTGTGAGCATTACAGCTAAGCTCAGCGGGAACAGGGAAGTCTGGGGGGTGGGGTGGCAGATGGTTTCAGCATCCCTGTGAACCCTACCTCCGCTACTCCACAGGGGAGAGGAGGGGCCAAATGGCTCTGGTCACTCAGCTGAGCCAATGGAGTGGGCCCTGCTACCCCATCTCTCCCTCAGAGAATGTCAGCCTGCCCTGCTATGGCTGGATTAGGCTCAGTGTTAGGTTGAACTAAAGAGCAATCCAAAAGCAATTCAAGAATCCGGCAATGACCAAAGGCACGGCTTTACCATGCAAGAGGGAGCAGTTCCAAAAGAGAGGTCTGAAGAGTATTATTATTAGTAGTAGTAGTAGTAGTAGTAGTAGTAGTATATTTATTTGTCTCCCGCCTTTTGCCCAATGCTGGGCCTCAAGGCAGCCTTACAAAGTTTAAAACATATATTGGGGAAAAACAAAACAAAAAAAAACATTTAAAATACACAACAAAATTATAAGACATTAACATAGATGGAGGGCCAGATTATTCTCCAATGGCCTGCTGGAACAAAGAAGTTTTAGCCTGCTTCCGAAAGCCCATCAAGGAGGGAGCCAGCCTAGCTTCCCCAGGAAGAGAGTTCCAGAGCACTGGAGCAGCCACCGAGAAGGCCCTCTCCCATGTTCCCACCAAGCACGCCTGTGAAGATGGTGGGACTGAAAGAAGGGCTTCTCCAGAAGATCTCAAAGCACGGGCAGGCTCATAAGGGAGAATACGTTCTTTCAAATAACCTGGAAGAGCAGTCAAGGTCAAGGCACAGATAAATAGCCAGATACAATATGCAGCCCAAGAAGCAGAGTCAAGCAAAAGGCCAAGGTCAGTAACACAAAGGTTCATTCACAGAGCAAGGCTAGAGGCAGAAACCACTGGAGCTAGCAGAAGATGCTGTTTCCAGGAATGACTAGACTGATACTGCAGGCTTATATTCCTAGAGCTTCCTGAGTTCCACTCATGGCTCAGCTGCAGATTATTACAAGACTTGCTCCCAAGGAGTCCCTTCCTCTTGATGAATCCTTCTTTGTATCCAAGCACTTCTCCTTAAAGGACCCCTACTAGCCTATCTCTTAAAGGGCAATGCTCTTGGGGGCTAAAAGGTAGAACTCCCCTCCTCCTGTGGGGACATAACCATGGTCATCTTCCCTAAGGCTCCAGGCTCCACGAAGTCTCCTGCCATGGGTGACTCCTTGGTTTTAGCCATCTCTGGGAGCTCTAGCTCCTCCTTAGAGGAGGATTCCTCCAGCAGGAGCATGACACTGCCATTTATTTATATCAATGAATGCAAAACCTCTCCTGAGAAATGTGCCCCCCCCCCAATTATTTTATTTTTTGCTGCCTTTGCTCTTGTGCGTTCCACAGAAGTCTGATTCGACAAAATGTAGTTGTTTCCCTCCAGGTCCCATCCAAACACGGTGGGAATATATGCAGGCACTAGTAGCCAACAGCCATCAAAACCCTCTTCATAGAATCATGGAAGAGTAGAGTTGGAAGGGGCCTACAAGGCCATCGAGTCCAACTCCCTGCTTAATGCAGGAATCCACCCTAAAGCATCCCTGGCAGATGGTTGTCCAGCTGCCTCTTGAAGGCCTCTGGTGTAGGAGAGCCCACAACCTCCCTAGGTAACTGATTCCATTGTCGTACTGCTCTAACAGTCAGGACATTTTTCCTGATGTCCTGCCGGAATCTGGCTTCCTTTAACTTGAGCCCATTATTTCGTGTCCTGCACTCTGGGAGGATCGAGAAGAGATCCTGGCCCTCCTCTTTATGACAACCTTTTAAGTATTTGAAGAGTGCTATCATGTCTCCCCTCAATCTTCTCTTCTCTAGGCTAAACATGCCCAGTTCCTTCAGTCTCTCGTCATAGGGCTTTGTTTCCAGACCCCTGATCATCCTGGTTGCCCTCCTCTGAACACTTATGTAACATCAATGCCCACAGAAGATGCATCTTTGGTTGTTAGATGTCAGTATGCCTACCCTCAGTAGCAGCTTGGTTTCCAATTCAGACGAGGAAGGGCCAACAACTTCCACCGGACCAGCAGCACCAAAACTGAAGTGCAGGAAATCAACTCATGACTGGGCCTGAGCCAAAGCCATTGAGCCAGGGACCTCTGGAGTCCATAACATCAGAAGCTGCACCCGCAACCCCCTCCATACCTGGGGATCAGCATCCTCATGTCAGCTCCTTGGAACAGGAAATGAATATGGGGAAGTTTCCAAGAGAAGGAGGAGGAATGTTAGGTGTTGACCCAGAGGCCTGTCCCTTTAAGGACTTCCACTTGTCAAGGAAGGGGCGGAGCCTAGGAGAGGCATTCTGGACCAGGAGGCACCTAAAAGGCTTCAGTCAAGTCCCAGCTATCGTTAGAGCAAGTTGCTTCCTTGGAGCTTTCCATGGTGCTGAAACTATTGGTCTGCTTGTGGGCTTCTAGTGAAGATCAGGGCAGGCCATTAACCTATTATTATGATTATGATTAATTACATTTATATACCGCCCCATAGCCGAAGCTCTCTGGGCAGTTTACAAAAGTTAAAAACAGTGAACATTAAAAACAAATATACAAAATGTAAAACCATAAAAAGCATAAAATTCAAACAAAAACAGACAATATCCATTTAAAAACAACTATTCTGGGGTCAGTTAAAAAAAACTCAGCATATGCTGTTAAATGCCTGGGGGAAGAGAAAAGTCTTGACCTGGCGCGGACCCAAACCTACCCAAACATTTAGAGGAAAACTTATGTTCCCATGCTGTACTGCTCTAACTGGAGAAGCAATTCTATCCCACAGCTCCAAAGCATATTAAAGCCATACTTAAACAAAATAAAATAAAATAAAAGATCCGGTGAGCGTCTTCCAGCCCAAGGGCCAAATTCCATTTTGGAGAAGCTCTTGGTGGCCGGCCACATCCCAGTGGTGGGAGGAGCTAAAGTCAAAAGGGTGTGTGGCCAAAACTCCAAAGAGGAGTTTGGCCTATTTCAGCTTATAGCTCTTCCTAGCAGTAACTAAGCCTTAAGGGAGACATTTCAACCTTTTTTTGTCCAGCTGGGAACCCACCAAACAACCTGGTTATGGAGGAACGGAGTGGGGACAGGGGAAGGCGGCATGGCCGTCTGGGGAATCCCAGGAGGCGGGGGCAGATCAGGACCCCAGACCTGAAGTTCTACTCACCACCACCACACACACACACACCATCATATATGTTTTACTCAATTCACTTAAATGCTGAGTTATGGCTTCAACATTGGGTTCTAACTGGACTAGGAGGTGGTCTGTTGGAACTAGTGCGATTACTCCAGTGTAACCAACATCAGAGAACACCCGCCTGTGTCCTCGGCATAACGTCAGGCTCAGCGATAACTCCAGCTCTGCAAAAAAGACTGTGAAACAAGCCACTTCCGAACATAATGCCTGGTTTATGTAAAATACCTTCTCAACACCACGTCTGCACGTGCTCTCGGCCGGCGCTCCCACCCCGCACTTGCCTAATGGATGGTCCTCCCTTAGGTCCCCAAGCGATGCATTTTTAATGGGAAACAGATTAAAATAATAAATAAGAATAGGGTAAACTCCAAGAGTCGTTAGCACATCCCCCAAGCGCTGACATCGCTTGTCACCTTGTCCTCCCATTCCCCCACACACCCCACCCATCCACTCTGTATAATTTCATTTCTATGCCTAGGATCACACAGAAGAGCCTGTTTAATTGGGAACAGAGGCTGCTCCGTCTTTTGCACGACAGCCGTTCAGATTCCGTCTTCTAATATCTGAAGGGCTGTCATGTGGAAGATGGAACAGGCTTGTTTTCTCTTGCTCCAGAGGGCAGGACTAGAAACGCTGGGTGGAAATGTCGGGAAAGCAGATTTTGGATTGATATCAGGAGAAATATCCTAGTGGTAACAGCTGTTGGACAGTGGAAGAGACTGACTGGGTTCAGAAAACACAATAATCCACACTCCAGCATAGGTTGTTGTTAACCCATGGGTTATTGTTGAAATGTGGGTTATTGCATTGTCTGAATTCATCCACACTAACAAACCATGGTTTATTAACCCCAAACAGCCCATGAATGAGAACCATGGTTTGTTTGTTGGGTTGTGAACTGTGGGTTGTTCATAGTTTACAAGCCATGGTTTGTTAGCATGGCTCAGTTCAAACAACACAATAACCCACATTTCAACAATAACCCATGATGGAATGACAACCCACCCTCCTGCCCATGTTCCCCGGAAACTGGTGTATACAGGCTTACTGCCTCTGATACTGGAGGTAGCACATAGCCATCAGGGCTAGTAGCCATTGATAGCCTTCTCCTCCAGCAATTTATCCAACCCCCTTTTAAAGCCATCCAAACTGGAGGCCATCACGACATCTTGTGGAAGCAAATTCCATAGTTCAACTCTGCTCTGGGTGAAGAAGTCCTTCCTTTGATCTGTCCTGAATCTCCCACCCATCAGCTTCGTGGGATGATCCCACTGGGTTCTACTATTACGAGAAAAGAAGAAAAATGTCTCCCTACCCACATTCTCCACACCAAGCATCATTTTGTGCACTTCTATCAACTCTCTCCTTACTCGTTTTTCTAATCTAAAAAACCCAGACATTGTAGTAACCTTTCCTAGGGGGGTTGCTCTGGTCCTTTCATCATTTTGGTTGCCCTTATCTGCACCTTTTTCAACTCGTCAATATCCTTTTTTAGGTTCGGTGACCACAACCGTACAGAATTCTGTACACTGCATCCCAGCAGGCTGGAGGATCCTGTCCCCTTAGGCTATGGCTGGGCCCACTTATAGCATGTAGTCCCCAACACACTTGCCCAGAGCCAATCTGGCCCTCAGGTCAAAAAAACGTTCCCTCCCAGTTGGCCACTGTGTGGAACCGATTGGTGGACTAGATGGAGATCCACCAGGGCTCTTCTTCTCTTCTGATGGTGCCTCCAGGATCTCATTTCTTTGACTTTAGTAGCGTGGGTCCAATATTTGCCATGCTCCAGAGGCCTGCGTCTGATCAATATATGCTCTTGCAAGGTGTCTGCATTTATTATTATTTTAATTTATCACGTCTGGCTTGCTTTACCTGTCTCCAATTTCCTCTTGCTATGATAACAGATATGGATTAAGGCATTTGTACTCCCACACCTCAAGCCCACTTCAGGAGAGGATTAAGTACAGATCAGACATGGTAAATGACACGCACATTTGCTGAAGGAAGTTTCTCAAAAGCTGCCGCTCTGCAAAAAATGATGAAAGATTGGGGGGTAGAGAGAGCGCATCAGCACAGATACAAGTCATAGATTCATAGAATAGCAGAGTTGGAAGGGGCCTACAAAGCCATCAACTCCAACCCCCTGCTCAATACAGGGAGTCCCTCGTGGGGACTCTCTGGATCAGAGGTGGGCGGGCAGATTGGGTGGGAGGTGGGGTGGCGGATCCCTGCCTCCAGCTTGACAGTGGTTATATGACCATTACAGTCGGAGGGATTATAATGCCATAACATTAATTAACACAGAATCAAAATTTCATGGTCTGGTATATAAGCAAAGGATCTTCTTAAACATGAGTCCCGGTCTTTAGAAGGCCTTCTTCTTGTGGGTCTTCAAATGCTTAAATACTTACCACTCTTCAAATACTTAAAAGGTTGTCACACAGAGGAGGGCCAGGATCTCTTCTCGATCCTCCCAGAGTGCAGGACACGGAATAACGGGCTGAAGTTACAGGAAGCCAAATTCCGGCTGGACATCAGGAAAAATGTCCTGACTGTTAGAGCAGTATGACAATGGAACCGGTTGCCTGGGGAGGCTGTGGGCTCTCCCACACTAGAGGCATTCAAGAGGTAGCTGGACCTGTCAGGGATGCTTTCAGGTGGATTCCTGCATTGAGCAGGGGGTTGGACTCAATGGCCTTGTAGGCCCCTTCCAACTCTACTAATCTATGTTTCTATGATATGATATTTGTTCCATTTGCATTTTTATGGCCTTTTTGGTACCTGCACCACATGGAGAGATTCCAGCTGGACATCAGGATATCTGTCCAGCCAGATTCCGGCTGGACATCAGGAAAAACTTCCTGACTATTAGAGCAGTACGGCAATGGAATCTGTTACCTAGGGAGGTTGTGGGCTCTCCCACCCTAGAGGCCTTCAAGAGACAGCTGGACAACCATCTGTCAGGGATGCTTTAGGGTGGATTCCTGCATTGAGCAAGGGGTTGGACTCAATGGCCTTGTAGGCCCCTTCCAACTCTGCTATTCTATGATTCTCAAAATGCTCATTCAGATCATTTAATTAAATCATCCCAGATTAAATGAGCCATCTTGAGTTTGAAATCACCTCTTCAGTCTTTTGTTAGCCAAATAATTTAACCTATTTAGTACCAGATTAACACCGTCCACAGTTCCACAACAACTGTCCCAGGAACCGCCAATCTGGAAAACGGAGTTAGTAGGGTGGGGTGACATGGACTGCATTTTACCATGTGCACGAAGAGCTGGAAGCCATCGGAAGCGCTAGCCCAGGGTCATGAACCAGCAAGCCGTCTCTGGACAGCAAACACTCCTGACCCCAGTCCAGACATCTCTGATTAAAAGGCCACGGCGTTGATTTGATACTCTGCCTGTGCTCACGCTGTCCGAACTTTGCCCGGCCAATTGCCAGCTCCTTTGCGATGGAGGTTTTCAACAAGTTCGCCTGTAACAGCTGGCACCTCCATGATGCATTGTATCATTACGGTTCCGTACTCGGCAGCACCGGGGGGGGGGGGAATACGAGGCTGTAAAGAGCCAGTAATTTATGGCTTCCTACAGGTAACCGTGAGCGAGAAGGCTACGTTCACAACTCAGCCGCCTGCAATTTTGACGAGTGCAAAAGGTCCACCTGTAACTTCATCCTTGTGCCTTTTAATGGTTTATGTCCTACAGACACACATCATCCACAGCAGTTCCAGGAAAAAAAACACTTTTTTTTTTCTAAATCTGTTGTTGGCAGCCTGTTTCCCCATCTTATTACTTTTTCTGATAAGCCCGTTGGAAGTGCCAGCCGTCTTTTCTCCCTCCATTGGTGGTTTTAGAGTGGAACAAGAAACTACACTAGATATAGGGTGACCCTATGAAAAGGAGGAGCGGGCTCCTGTATCTTTAGCAGTTGAATAGAAAAGGGAATTTCAGCAGGTGTCATTTGAATATATGGAGAACCTGTTGAAAATAAATGCCAAGTTCTACATTTAGGAAATAGAAACCAAAGGCAAGATGGGGGATACTTGGCTCAGCAATACTACAAATGAGAAGGATCTCGGAATTGTTGTAGATCACAAGCTGAATATGAGCAACAGTGCGATGTGGCTGCAAGAAAGGTAAATGCTATTTTGGGCTGCATTAATAGAAGTATAGCTTCCAAATCGCGTGAGGTACTGGTTCCTCTCTATTTGGCCCTGGTTAGGCCTCATCTAGAGTATTGCGTCCAGTTCTGGGCTCCACAATTCAAGAAGGACGCAGACAAGCTGGAGCGTGTTCAGAGGAGGGCAACCAGGATGATCAGGGGTCTGGAAACAAAGCCCTATGAAGAGAGACTGAAAGAACTGGGCATGTTTAGCCTAGAGAAGAGAAGATTGAGGGGAGACATGAGAGCACTCTTCAAATACTTAAAAGGTTGTCACACAGAGGAGGGCCAGGATCTCTTCTCAATCCTCCCAGAGTGCAGGACACGGAATAACGGGCTCAAGTTACAGGAAGCCAGATTCCGGCTGGACATCAGGAAAAACTTCCTGACTGTTAGAGCAGTACGACAATGGAATCAGTTACCTAGGGAGGTGGTGGGCTCTCCCACACTAGAGTCATTCAAGAGGCAGCTGGACAAGCATCTGTCAGGGATGCTTTAGGGTGGATTCCTGCAATGAGCAGGGGGTTGGACTCGATGGCCTTGTAGGCCCCTTCCAACTCTGCTATTCTGATTCTATGATTCATCACCACAGTTAAAGTGCAGGAGCCATACTAGAGTGACCAGATACAAAAGAGGGCAGGGCACCTGCAGCTTTAACTGTTGTGATGAAGGGGGAATTTCACCAGGTTCCCCATATATACAAATGACACCTGCTGAAATTCCCTTTTCAATACAACTGTTAAAGATACAGGAGCTCTGTCCTCCTTTTCATATGTTCACCCTACTAGACACATTGCTGAAAACAGCAACGAGGCTTCAGTTATGCAGCCACAGGTGACTTTCAGACTGGACTACTATAATGCTCTCTATGTGGAGTTGCCCTTGAAGTTGACTCAGAACCTTTCGTTGGTTCAAATTGCATTTGCTAGGAGCCAGTTACATGGGTTACTAGGGGTGTGGGCTGACCACAAGATTCAAGTTGGATCCCAATTCGGCTCGGACCAATTCAGAAGCCATCCCGCTTCAACTCAGATCCAGATCTTGATTCGGACATCCAAATTTTCACGCTCCCCATCGACTATTATCGGAAATCTATCAACTGCTGTAACTTTCCCATTTATCAGAACGGGATGAAACGGGCCGGTATAATAGTCCCTTACGAAGGGATTCCTTCGCCCAAAATTCAGGCAAATGAGTGGAGGGATTTTTGTGCTCCATGCCATAAAAGTTGATTTTTTTTTTATAGAAATAAAGAAACAGGAACCGCCGAGAACTTTATTTCTTTGCAGAAATGGGTGGAATTTGCCGCGATAGTTGACCCTTCGGAGGGGATCAGCTGTGTGAAGTTCCACAGGAATACATGCAGGGAGCATTGTGAGAGAGGAGCCCTTCTAGTTTGAGGAGTTCCAAAAAAGTACGTGTTGACCCTCCACCCCCACCCCACCCCCTGCCTCCACAGTATGGGCAGCAGTACCAAATTGTGCCAAAACGAAACAACCTTCAAAGTGATCTTGATAGGCTGGAGTGCTGGGCTGAAAACAACAGAATGAAATTTAATAGGGATAAATGCCAAGTTCTACATTTAGGGAATAGAAACCAAATGCACAGTTACAAGATGGGGGACACTTGGCTCAGCAATACTACAAACGAGAAAGATCTTGGAATTGTTGTAGATCACAAGCTGAATATGAGCCAAAAGTGCGATATGGCTGCAAGAAAGGCAAATGCTATTTTGGGCTGCATTAATAGAAGTATAGCTTCCAAATCGTGTGAGGTACTGGTTCCTCTCTATTCGGCCCTGGTTAGGCCTCATCTAGAGTATTGCGTCCAGTTCTGGGCTCCACAATTCAAGAAGGACGCAGACAAGTTGGAGCGTGTTCAGAGGAGGGCAACCAGGATGATCAGGGGTCTGGAAACAAAGCCCTATGAGGAGAGACTGAAAGAACTGGGCATGTTTAGCCTGGAGAAGAGAAGATTGAGGGGAGACATGAGAGCACTCTTCGAATACTTAAAAGGTTGTCACACAGAGGAGGGCCAGGATCTCTTCTTGATCCTCCCAGAGTGCAAGACATGGAATCTAGCATCCTTAAAGGAAGCCAGATTCCATCTGGACACCAGGAAAAACTTCCTGTTAGAGCAGTACGACAATGGAACCAGTTACCTAGGGAGGTTGTGGGCTCTCCCCACTAGAGGCCTTCAAGAGGCAGCTGGACAACCATCTGTCAGGGATGCTTTAGGGTGGATTCCTGCATTGAGCAGGGGGTTGGACTCGATGGCCTTGTAGGCCCCTTCCAACTCTGCTATTCTATGATTCTATGAAATTCCCAGCAATTCTTCCATGCATCCGGTTTCCTAGAAGTGCCCGTTCTGCAGAAAAATGGGGTTCATGAGGATTGCATGTCCCATTTCTCTTCAAAACCACGTTCTCTCCGCCTTCTCCTCAAGCATCCAGACGATCTTGCTGCTTTGTTGCTCCTGTGTAACCCTTTTCCAAAACTGTCAGTCATTCCTCATTTCTTGGCTTCCGCACCTCCTTTAAAATGATTTTTCTCATCTATTTAAAAAACTGCAGTTGGCCACCCCATCTTTTCTGACATGCCTAACAAAGCTTTTCTCCCTGCTGGCATTTCCTGATTCATTCCCAATCATAAGCAAGCCACATCGATTTTTAAACTTTTTTTTTTTTTTTTACTGCCCTCAAATAAATGTTTTCGGAGCCTGCTGTGAATCATCTGTGCAGACCTCTATCAATAGGAAGGCCGTCTTTCCCCGCAACCACTTCTGAGAATTGTGACTGTGTGTTACTGGTGGAAAGTCTGTACCAATGAGCAGGAGAAGCAGTTCGTCCGTGTTTCAGAAGGAGAGGCAGCTGCTGAAATTAAGGGCGCTGGCGTTTCGAAGCAGAGGTTTCTGACAGCCCTGGGGGCAGATCCCACTAGAAAACTGGGAAATGACTCATCTGGGTTGGGAGGAATGGATCTTTTTGAACATTTTCAGTGCGAATTTCATCAGATACTTTTGAGGAATCAAGAGGGATTGATAGAGATTGAGGGGAGACCTGATAGCACTCTTCAAGGACTTGGAAGGTTGTCATACAGAGGAGGGTCAGGATCTCTTCTCGATCCTCCCAGAGTGCAGGACACGGAATAACAGGCTCAAGTTACAGGAAGCCAGATTCCAACTGGACATCAGGAAAAATGTCCTGACTGTTAGAGCAGTATGACAATGGAATCAGTTACCTAAGGAGGTTGTGGGCTCTCCTACACTAGAGGCATTCAAGAGGCAGCTGGACAACCATCTGTCAGGGATGCTTTAGGGTGGATTCCTGAATTAAGCAGGGGGCTGGACTCAATGGCCTTATAGGCCCCTTCCAACTCTGCGATTCTATGTTTCTATGATATGATATTTGTTCCATCTGCATTTTTATGGCCTTTTCGGTACCTGCACCACAGGGGCACATTCTGGCACACTTGCATCACGTTTGAATGGGGTCTTAAAGCAGGCCAAAGAAAACCAGAGAGCATGAAATCAAGCAATGCAAATTCTGACACTCGTAGGGGTGTGCTAGCTTAATTCTTATACGCTCAGAGTTTAGAAACCTTTATTCATTAGAAATCTATCTCTCCCGTTGACTGATTATCATGAAACAAACTTCATTGGGAAACTCTTGACACACAGATTCCATGAATAGCAACAGTTTTCACTATAAAAAAAGTTGGGAATTTATTTACGTCCATAAGCTGTAATTTGATTCTTCTTTACGGATACAGGGGTAATGCAACAGGTTCTCTCGCTACTTTTTTTTTTAAAAAAACCCAACTGAGACTCTGAATAGCTTATTCAACCATGGCATTAGGGTTTCTCTGTTTTCATTCTGCTTTGTGTTTTAAATTTGTCATTATACGGTCTGTATAAACCCCACCCTGGATCAATGAAAATGAAGTTACAGAAAGTTACAGTGTCCAGGGGAGGCTCCGATTTCAGCAGGGCAGTGGATCCATTCCGGGGTTCAGTCAGAACTCCAAAGGAACCATCCACAGTGATTCTTTAGAGTTCTGAGAGAAACCCGGAACAGATTCACTGCCCCACTGACACTGGAGCCACCAGCCTTCACTGGCAGTATCCAACGCTGTCACAGTGCCGGCGCTACAGTAACTGTGCTGGTGTAAACCAGGGCTAGTGCAGTGTCATTACCGCTTGCCGGGCAAAGGTCCAAAGCAATGGATTACCACCAAATGTCGGCAGCAGATCACCACTTTCCCCGCTTGCCTCACAAACGGTAATGCTGTTGGGCCAGCGGAGTGACGGCCGGGGAGACTGCCCGTAGGAAACAACATGCCAGAAGGTTACGACGGCCATCCCATTTCGAATCCAGCGTTCCAGTTGCATCCGGCGTCATCCCCAGTGGAGATTCGGTGGGACCAGCCATCCCCCGGGAGGCGGAGCCCGCAGGGAAGGCGGAAGTTCCTGAACTGGTGGCCAGCCGGGGGGATACTGGAAAGGCGACTCTTCCTCGGAGAGGGGGCTACGGGGGGAAAGAGGGGAGAAAAGCACAGCGTTGGAAACCGTTTTGTTTTCAAAGGATGCTCCACTTTTATCTCGTTCCTTTTTCAGGGCTGGAAGTGTTGCACAGATAATATTAAGCCAGCAATCCTTGCACCGCCCCCCTGCGAGGGAGGGTCAGTATCGATAGCCCCAGGTTGCAGACAGGAAAGGCTGGGGTTTGGCTGGAGCCCCTGAAGGAGCAAGGATGGGGAGAGGGTGCCTGGAGCTCAAATCCTTAGCTGGTAGGAAATCTAAGAGCACGCTGAACTATCTGGCACAGGATTACCCTTCCCAGGGGTGGAGAATACTTTTTCTACAAAGGAGTGTTTAGTGTTCCCCCCCACACACAAAAAAAAAGTCAATCAGGGGAGCAAGCGGTGGTGGGTGGAGCCAGATCTGATGGATGGTGGAATTTGCAGCATTGCAGCATTGTATACCTCTCTCTCTGTGTGTGCCACCCCATCACTCTCTCTCTCTCTCTGTGTCACCCCATCACTGTCTTTCTCTCCCTTTCTCTCTGTACCACTCCATCACTCCCTTTCTCTGTGTATGTCACCCATCATTCTCTATCTCTTCATCTCCCTGTGCCAACCCATCTTTCTCCCCCCTCTCTCTGTGCCACCCCATCACTCTCTTTCTCACTCTTTCTCTCTGTGCCATTCCATCAATCTCTCTTTCTCCACACTCCACCTTTCCTCCATCTCTCAATTCCACTTGGCTTTCCCCCACTTAATACAGATCTAACCTGAACACTTGCAGAGAACGTCCCACTACCATTCCATTACTGTATCTGCTTCAGCTACATCTACTTCTTTTTTTCCTCCCCTTCCTGCCCTCTTCCTCTTCCTCTGCAACCCCCTCCATTACAAGGTTCCTCCCACTCCACTGGCTCAGCATACAGCCTCATTACTCACCCATCCAGCCCTCTCTCACTCTCTCTGTCTCATGCACAGACGAGGAACCAATTCCCAGAGGAGAGATCTCCTGGCCAGGAATGACACAGTACTGGTGTGTGTGTGTGTGTGTGTGTGTGTGTGTGTGTGTGTGTGTGTGTGTGACATGACTACGCTGGGGCTTTTCAGGCCTTGACTGATGGATGCAGAGGTGCATCAAGCAAATGTTTTTTTCATGGCACTCTGTTTCCTCCAGAAACAGGGGTGGAACTACAATTCCACCCTGTGCCACACTACGGGAAGAGCACGGGGTCCCAGAACTCTTTGAAGGCTCCAGAGCCCAATCAGTAGCAGTCTCCAAGGACTTGAAAGGTTGCCGCACAGAGGAGGGCCAGGATTTCTTTTCGATCCTCCCAGAGCGCAGGACACGGAATAACGGACTCAAGTTAAAGGAAGCCAGATTCCGGCTGGACATCAGGAAAAACTTCCTGACTGTTAGAGCAGCATGACAATGGAACCAATGACCTAGGGAGGTTGTGGGCTTTCCCACACTAAAGACATTCAAGTTGCAGCTGGGCAGCCATCCATCAAGGATGCTTTAAGGTGGATTCCTGCATGGAGCTGGGGGTTAGACTTGATGGCCTTGGAGGCCCCTTCCAACTCTGCTATTCTATGAATATACCCCTATGAGGAGAGCCAACTGATCCAAGGTGGAGCTCTCCACAGAAGGGCAAGGTGCAGCGCTGCCAGGGAAGAAGACGCTAAGGGAAATGCAGGGGGCCAGCAAGGTGAGGGGGCCGAACGCCAAGGCTGGAGCGGAAAGGACAGGAGCTATCGGAAGAGGTCAAACAGGAGACCTGGCACCCGCCCAAAGTGCTGTTCCGTTAAGCTTGCAGCAGAGGGTCAGATGAGCGGGGAGAAACAGCAGGCAGAAAAGACCGGAGGAAGGAGGAGGAGGAGGAGGAGCAGGTCCCAATCCGGTACTAGCAAGCCGGGAGGTTTAGTGGAAAAGGCAAGCTGTGGGTGAAGACGCGAGGAGAAGGCTTCAGCATCTCCCAGGAGGAGAGGAGATGATCCAGAACTATCTCACCCCACCCATCCACCTTCCAGCAGCCCCAAGATTTGGGAAACGGAGGCACAGAGACAGCCCACAGCCAAGGGTTAAAGAACCTCAGGCCCAGAACTGGCGGGGTGGAGGCGGCCTCTCCCCTTCCACACCTAGAGATCCGTTGGGAACCTCAAACTTGTTGCCGCCTTCCCTTTTGGGCAATGGCATGCCAGTGGAGACTGGGGACTCCGATGCCAGTGGGGAGATGAATCCGCTCCGGGTTTCAGCTGGAAGCAGTCAGAACTCTAAAGGGGAGACTGGACATGGCTGGTACAAGGGGTGAGGTGAAAGACCCCCACACACCCCCTAAACGCTGGTGCCAAGCAGAGGAAAGCAATACTGGACAAAGAGGCTGAGGCAGAGGTGGGTAGACAGGGGTTGGGGGGTTGGACATCAACTCCCAGAAGCCCCTGTCAGCACAGCCCATGGTCAGGAATGCTGGGAGTTGAAGTCCAAAAGGAGATCTACATTCTGCTCTAAGGGATCTTCCTTCATTCTGGTACAGCGTTGAAAAGAAGTAACGATAACAGAAATTGAGGCAGAGGGCAAAGTTCACAGGCAAATAACCCACCCACCCCCGCTGCGCTGGGGCAGTCGACAGGACATTCTCCCTCCCAATCCGATTGGGCCAAGCTGGAAAAGCCACCTGGAGCCCGGGCGGGCTGCCGCCGGAGCACACCAGGGAGTTGGCCAGGGCCACGTACCTGTCGTCCTCCGCCGCACCGCGGCCCTTGGCCCTTTTCTCCAGCCAGTCCTCGATGGTGCCCGGAGGGAGAACCGCCCCGTCAAAATGCTGCTCTTTGGCTCTCTTCTCCTCTGTTTTTGGGGAAAGGTAAACGGGTGAGACCACGAACCTTCTGCACCATTAAACCCACGCGCCGTTATCCCGCCGCCGTTCTGTCGGCAGCCGGCAGTTCTGGCCTCGGCGGTTTCGGAAACTCCTCCCCAGCTGCTGGGCATTTGGCAGGCTGCAGGCGGAGGCTCCGTTTCCCCATCCAGCGGGCATTTTTGCCTGCGTTGGTTCAGAGCCCGGAACGGCATCCGAAAGCTCCGGCCTTCTGGCCTGGGTGTGTCAGTCCAGGGCGGTCGGCGTGGCAGCGAAAGCGGGGGAAGGCTATTGATGGCTTGGGGGATTGTCTGCCTGGCTTGGGGCCAAGGCCTAGGAGAAGCTCAACCATTCTGGCAGCCTGAAATAAAGCCGGGCTTGTTTTCCCAGGTGCAGAGGGAACGGGCGTGCCCAAATGCATCATGGGAAGCAGAGATGACGCCTGCTAATGCAGGAACGAGCGAAGGTTTCAGAAACACAACATAAGACCCGGCGCCATAGAATCAAACAACAACGTACTATATAATACAGAACCACTGAGTGGAAATGTTCTAATTCTGGATTTCCTGCAATGAGCAGGGTGGTGGAACAGATGGCCTACAAGCCTACACACACCAGCTTGCAGATTCTAAGGTCAAGCCACCTGCCTTAGCTGCCATTGGCTGAGCTGCTCTGATGTCACAGGAGTGCCTAGAGTTGGAGCCGGCAGCAGGCCAAGGTGGAAGATGGACAGAGAAAGCTGGAGGCCAAGGAAAGGAGGGATTCTGGTGAGTGAAAAAGGCAGGAAGGAGACAGATATTCCGGCAGGGAAGAGATCTGTCGAGCTGTATAAGGTAGAGCGAAGAAAGACGGTGGTTGGGTTCACACATCACGCTAAGCCATGGTGGGAGGCAAGCTGCCCTGGGCAGGTGATTATGCAAATAACCGACTGTGATCCCATCACACAAGCAGGCAAACAAGCTACTCAGAGCAGTTTATTTCACACACTCGCTCGCTACTTCTCCCCCTGAAGTCCTCCCGCCCAGCCAGGTAGGTATCCCAGCTTCCCTTGTGGCGGGAATAGAGACTGCTTGAGAAGAGCAGAGTGGCGGCGGCGATTTTGGCCACTCTTGCCAAGCAGCTCTGTAGGCGACCTCCAGAACTCACACGGTGTGGCAGACCACATGTAACGCGCCAGAGGTAAAATAACCTTGACTGCAGACTGTGGGGTCTCAGGGTGGCTTATTTGAGGGAAAGAATAACCCACCGTGGGGCGGGGGGGGAAAGTCCCACAGACAACACACTAACCCATCATGGATTGTTCCGGAAAATAAACCACAATGGGTTAGTGCATTGTGTGAACCCAGCCAGTCTCTCACAGTTGCCACTTATCACCTGACCTCCTTGGGCTTCTTATTTACTTATGCAAGAGACATTTAGGCCGCTTCTTCTTGTTGATATGAGACTTCCTGGCTGGTCTCAACGTTCTGAGGGCTCGGGGATTGGGGGAGATACATCGGCTGAATTTCTGCCTCGTTCCCTCCCCTCTGCTTCAGGACCTGCTCTGGGCTTGAGCCCTGACGGGTGCAGCTCTTTTCCCAGTTCCAACTGAGAACTGGACTACCACGACCATGTGCCACTCCACCAACGCCATCGCAACAGGCCAAAACTGCTGCACGTCTCACCTCACCGACTCGCCAGAGAAGCACGTCTCCCTCCAGAGGAGGGCTCTTTTGCGGTGCAAGGGCTGGCCTCCAGGGTCGGCATGGTTGGGCACCTTACGAGGGCCCACAACCAAGCAGGGGCCCCCTGACCAGAGCCGCCTGGAGTTGCTCCTCCTCTTCCCCATGGCAACCTGCTTGTCCACCTGGCCCAGACAACGCTGGTGGCGAGAAGAAGGGGCAGGAGACACCGCGGCCTCCTTGCTCCCTGGCTCTCTCTGCCTGCCAAGCAAGCAAGTGGTGGCAAGGAGGAGGAGGAGCTGGTGACAATGGCAGTGTGGTGTAGTGGTTAGAGTGTTGGACTGGGAGTCAGGAGTTCCAGGTTCTAGTCCCCACTCAGCCATGGAAACCCACTGGGTGACATTGGGCCAGTCCCAGACTCTTAACCCAACCTCCCTCACAGGGTTGTTGTGAGGATAAAACAGAGAGGAGGAGGATTATGTACACTGCCTTGGGTTCCTTAAGAGGAAAAAAAGCGGGATATAAATGCAATAATAATAATAGAGGACAGGAGACCACTGAGAGTGTCTTGCCCCAGGGGCATCAAACCCCAGAAGTCGGCAGTGGCCACCACTCCCCTACACATCTGGGAAACGACTCCACATATTGACATTAAGAGCACAGCCACAGGCCCAGCGGCAGCCTGAGCCATGGCGGCCTGAAGGAAGCTTTCCCTCTCTCGTAAACGAGAACGCGGGTTCCTGCATTGAAAAGGCATGGATCAAGGTACGCTTCCTGCGTGTACAGATGTTCTGCTCCTCCCGCCCGGCCTCCCCAGGGAGCCGTTTCCCACCCAGATCTCTCCCCTCGCCCCCACGGAGGCCTTTCCCATCATCACCCGGCCGTCACCCCCCCCCCCCCCAGCTCCACCAGCCACCTGCTGTAAACCAAGACGGGGCCGCATGTCACGCTTTTTAAGCGAAATGTTAAACATTTCCCGACAGGGTGTGAAATTAACTCCACCGCTCCGGCAGAGTGAAGGATCGCGCCAGTCCAAAGGTGGCAGCCAATTATTCTTCTCACCGGCTGAATATTGATGAGGGCAACGGAAGCAGGACGCGCGACGGGCAGCCGGAGATGGATGGCGGGCCGTATCCCAGGTTGGTGCGTGGCAGCGGCTGTGGCGCAGCGGCAAGACCCCCTGCCTTGCATTCGGAAGGCCCCAGGTTCCAGCAACTCCAGGAAGGATCAGAAAAATCCCTGCCTCAAACCCTGGAGAGCTGTTGTTGGTCATTGCTGACAATGCTGGGCTCTGGTCCGACTCAGTATAAAGCAACTTTTTATCTTGTCAATGGTCCCGTTCGCATGACACAACAGCAAATCACGGGTTAACGGGTTGTGTGCATGCCGCCACAATTTTGAATATGCAATCTCTGATTGGCCAGAACAGAGGTTATACCGTGATGGGCAAACCCGGATACCATGGCTTAATAAACACAGATTAACTGTGGGTTGTTGATGGGTTAATTGTGGGTTAAACAACCCACAGTTAATCACTGCATTCAGACAACACAATAGTCAATCGTGGGTTAACAGTCAACTCCACGGTTGATTATCTGTGACCAAAATAAATAAACTGAAACTGATTATCAAGGGGATTCAACCATGGTGTGGATTAAGGTCAGCATCGAGTTGACTATTATTCCACGTCCTGCACTCTGGGAGGATCGAGAAGAGATCCTGGCCCTCCTCTGTGGGACAACCTTTTAAGTATTTGAAGAGTGCTATCATGTCTCCCCTCAATCCTCTCTTCTCCAGGCTAAACATGCCCAGTTCCTTCAGTCTCTCTTCATAGGGCTTTGTTTCCAGACCCCTGATCATCCTGGTTGCCCTCCTCTGAACACGCTCCAGCTTGTCTGTGTCCTTCTTGAATTGTGGAGCCCAGAACTGGACGCAATACTCTAGAAGAGGCCTAACCAGGCCCGAACAGAGGGGAACCAGTACCTCGCGCAAATTGGAAGCTATACTTCTATTAATGCAGCCCAGTCGGGTCTGTACTGGCTCCTGCGATCCTAGGCTTTCCATGCTCTCTCCTCAAACCCTGCGGATCCAGCCCCTCTGGCTCACGTCTCTCCCTCCTCCCCAAAGGGCAGCGAAGAAAGCAGACCCCCCACACACAATGGAGTGTTTCTCCTCGCCCAAGCCAGCAGCAGGAGCTTCGCCAAATGCCAAGACTTTGGCTTTCCCTGCAGCGGAGTTGCTTTAATTAAAAGAGGTTTTCGATTTGCAGGATTGAAACGGAGGCGGTGGGGGCGAGGGTTTTGCTGGGGTCCTCCCCCCCACCCCACCCCGCACGCACGCCGGAACAGTCTCTCCTTTTCTCTCTCTGCCGCCCCTCTCATCATCCGACTCAGTGCTTCTGCTTCCATCCGGCCCATTTAACCGCCGCCAATAATCAATAGCTGCATAATTGGCGAACAAACACGACAAGGCCGGGAACAGATGCTCGGATCTCCCAGCCTCCGCCAGCTCCGCTGCAAGCGGAGGGAGGCCCCCCGTTTCTGGGCAGACTCCAACCATCACAACAGCTGTCGTAGTGGGTTTCGGGTCAAGCCAGAGAGAAAGCACACCCCACGGATCCTTCCCGGTGCCACGCTGCCTGTCTTCCCCTCTGGATTTTAGTTCTCCGTTTAGGACGTGTCCATCCCGCCATTCCTCCGTCGTGGAACTCAAGGTGGCTACACGTGGTTCTCAGGTGGTCTCCCCTCCAAGCACCGGCCGGACCCAGGCCTGCTTAGCTTTCTCTAACCAGTTTTGGGGGTATTCTCCCCTCCCACACACCACAGTTCACCCTGGGCCTCCTGACTGTCCAGTGTAGCATTTTTGGCAGGCCTGGAGGAGCTGCTGTAGGAAGGAGGAGTCTGGAAACAAAGCCCTATGAGGAGAGATTGAAAAAACTGGGCATGTTTAGCCTGGAGAAGAGAAGACTGAGGGGAGACATGAGAGCACTCTTCAAATACTTAAAAGGTTGTCACACAGCGGAGGGCCAGGATCTCTTCTCGATCATCCCAGAGCGCAGGACACGGAATAACAGGCTCAAGTGACAGGAAGACAGATTCCGGCTGGACATC
Organism: Elgaria multicarinata webbii; assembly: GCF_023053635.1. NCBI lineage: Eukaryota > Metazoa > Chordata > Lepidosauria > Squamata > Anguidae > Elgaria > Elgaria multicarinata. Next base: position 18,112,516 of record NC_086188.1, on the reverse strand, counting down.
AGGAAAAACTTCCTGACTGTTAGAGCAGTACGACAATAGAACCAATTCCCTAGGGAGGTTGTTGGCTCTCCCACACTAGAGGCCTTCAAGAGGCAGGTGGACAACCATCTGTCAGGGATGCTTTAGGGTGGATTCCTGCATTGAGCAGGGGGTTGGACTCGATGGCCTTGTAGGCCCCTTCCAACTCTACTAGTCTATGATTCTACGAAGCTCACTTCCGCTGGGGCAGTTGATCCAGCGGAAATCTGGATCCGACCCGTTTCTGCCGTGCCACCCAACAGCAAAATGGTTCTCGGGGTGGCCGACAGGAACAGACACAATCAAAACAATTTAAACACGACTATGGGCCATAAAAATATTGCAGCAGAAAAATTACAGGGGCAGAGAAGAAAAATCCATACATGACTCTCTCAAACGGTGAACACAGAGAGAGAGAGAGAGAGAGAGAGAGAGAGAGAGAGAGAGAGAGAGAGAGAGAGAGATCTGAGAGAGATTTAGAGTGCAAAAAAAAAAAAAGCCAAACGCCAAGGGGTGAAACCAAAAAATGAGTTCTTAATGAATGTTATTTTGATAAGGCTTTCTTGAAATAATGTTTATTCAGAAAAGCCGACGCGTTTCGGACTCCAAAAACAACCTGGGTCTCTCCTCAGGGCAGTTTCAAAAAGCAGCTTCAGTTCCTTATATGACTACAGTAAATTCCTAAGCTGTGTCTAGGATTGCAATGGAGACTTAAATGCAGGTAACTGCCTTTCCTGGACGGTTTAGGGTCCTTTTACGTCCTCATTCAGCACCCTCAATCCTCTTCCCCTAGTGGCAAAGACGTGATCCATGTTACACACCTAGACTCATTCAAGACTAAATAGAGGGCCTGTTCAGAAGACACTCCATAGAATCATGGAATAGTAGTTAGAAGGGGCCAACCAGGCCATTTTAAAATGTTTTTAGGATGATTTTAGTAGGGCTGTGCTCCGCTTCTCCTCGGACCAGAGAAGCAGAAGCGGATTGGGGTGCTTTAGCTCCTCTTAAGGCGGAGGCGAAGAGGATCGGGGGAGCTGCGGAGCGCCGTGGAGCGGATCGAGGTGAAGGCGGATCCTTCGCCTCGATCCGGAGATCCGCAAAAAAGGTAAGGGGGGTTTACTTGGCCCTGCTGCTGCTGCCCATGCAGCGACAGTGGAAGAGCCAGGTAAGGGGGCAAGGGGGAGGGGGGTCTTACCTGCATCCGTCTGTGGCCCCGCGGCTGCTTCACTAGAGCCCAAGGACTCAAACAGGAAGAGTAAAGGGGAGGAAGGTAAAGGGGAGGAAGGAGGGGGTGGTTACCTGGCCCTGCCTCCACCCCCTGTGCAGCGACGGCGGCAGAGCCAGGTAAGGGGGAGGCAGCTCTTACCTGCATCTGTCGCGGCCCGTCGCCGGCTTCGCCAGAGTCTGCAGCTCAACCTGGAAGTGTAGGCCGCACGCGGGGCCTACAGTTTCTGGTTGAGCTGCGGTCTCTAGTGAAGCTGGCGGCAGGCCGGGACGGAAGCAGGTAAGGGGGAGGAGGGAGGGGGGCCTTACCTGGCACCGCCCCCCGCCGCTGCGGAGCTCCGATTCGGAGCCGGAGCTCCGCAGCAGAGCGGAGCGGACTCTAGGCGGATCAAGGCAGGGCGGAGCGGGGGGTCCGTGCACAGCCCTAGTTTTTAGTATGTTTTTAACAATGTATGTTTTAATTGAGTATTATGTATTTTATCGTTTATTGTTGTTCCCCGCCTCGATCAAAATGGAGAGGCGGGTAAGAAATAAATAAATTATTATTATTATTATTATTATTATTATTATTATTATTATTAGCGTCCAACCCCCTGCAGGAATCCACCTTAAAGCATCCCTGAGAGATGGCTCTCCAGCCACTTCCTGAAGGCCTCTAGTGCTCTCGCCACACAACACTTTAAGCCACGGTTAGAGCTGCAAACCCTGCTGGAGACGCTCCAACTGTGGTTAGTGAATGAGCCGGGTTTAGCAAAACGCATCGCACGGGACACCGTAAACCCTGCTGCTTCACCAAAAGCCTTAACCAGCAGGGTTCACAGCGACTTCTGAACAGGCCCAAAGAAAGAAATCAAGTATCTTCCTCAAGAAACGCGGGGATTGAGAGCTGGTGTAGCGACTAAAATGTTGGACTGGGAGGTCCGGGTTCTAGTCCCCACTCGGCCACGTAAACCCACTGGGCGACTTTGGGCCGGTCACAAACTCTCAGCCCAGCCTACCTCACAGGGTTGTTGTTGTGAGGATCAAATGGAGAGGAGGAGGATTATGTACACCACCTTGGGTTCCTTGGAGGAGAAAAGGCGAAATATAAAAATGCAATAAATAAATAAAAAAAATAAATGATATGCATTTTGGCCCTCAGGATACAGGAGGTCAATGGGCCTCTTTGCATTCAGGAAGGCGTAGCTCATCCTGCTTTTTCCTAAAAAAACAACAACACCCACCCTGTGAGGTAGGAGAGCCTAAGCGGGGTTGGCCCCGCGGCGTCCCGCGCGCGCTTCACAGCTCAGCCGGGATTCGCCCCGCACTCCGTGCCTTGGGGTTCCAAACCTCCGGCAGCAAAAGCACGCTTTCTGTCCTCCCAGAATTGGAACGCTTAAACTGCTTTGCTGCGATGCCCAAAAACGGAGCGTGGGAAAGAGCAAGAGTGCCCACTTGTGCTCACAACTGGGAGTGGGGGGGGGGGGGAAGCCGAGGGGAAACCAAGTCGTTGTTTTTCTTGGATAACCTGCTTCCTCTCAGCAAGCTGAGGTCGGGGCCGGGCATCGATCATTCTGCTCGTCAGGGGCGAGCGCCTCTTGCCTGCCCTAGGAACAGAGTCCCAGGGCGGCAGCTTCAGAGAGCCATTCCCGCTTGCAGCAGGTCGGTGAAGAAAAAGGAACGGCGAGTGCTCTTCTGTGCTTTCTGCTGTGGCGCCATTAGGCCGGACTTTGGGGCTGAGGTCTGGGGCCCCGGTCAGTGAGGCGAGCCGGAGGGCCCGAAATGCAGTAGCGGGGCTGGCTTATCGCCATGTTGAACTAAATGAAGGGATGCACATGATCACCTGAAGGGTGCAGGAGGCATAAGCAGAGCGGGAGAAACACCCGCCGGCCCTTTCCACTGCCAAAGCTTCCAACGAAGCAGAGAAGACCCTGCCTCGCTCTCTCACTCTCTCACTCCAGCAAGCCCGGAAGAAACGTGGGGATTGACTTTTCTTTTCTTCCCTTGCTTGGGCCGAGGTCGGAAGAAGAAAAGAAGCGGGAGGCATTTGGCCTTTCTTCCGCTTCCCACGGCTGGCTGGGGCCTGCTGGGAGTTGTAGGCTAAGTGAGCGTAGCACTGCGCCCCAAACTCTTGCTTCTCTACACTTTCGCAGAAACCTAGCCTCCTCCGGAAGGCCCCTTCCACGTGCCAGAGCCGTGGAGGTGGCGGCACAAGTGAAGACGCAGAGAAGCTCAGCCAAGCAGAGAGCTGTAGAACCCCTCCCCTGTGAGCAAGGCTCTGCTGGAGAGTAGGCCATTCCACAGGAGGCATGGATGGCCTGCAGCTGTGCTCTGGGTGGGGCTGTGAAGGTTCAGGGCTTATCATCTGACTACCCAGCTCTTTTCTGCAACTACTTCTGCCCACTGACCCTGACTAATTCTCTGGAGCTCTGCCCTCATGCCACAGCGAGCACAACAGTTACCGGGGAATTGCATGGGCTAGGCTCTTCTGGAATCCCCTCTCAGTGTCCTCATTGCAGCTGAACTTCATAGGGTGCCCATGTGGAAAGGAGGACAGGGCTCCTGTATCTTTAACAGTTGTGTAGGAAAGGGAACTTCAGTAGATGCCATTTGTATGCATGCAGCACCTGGTGAAATTCCCTCTTCATCACAACAGTTAAAGCTACACTAGCTATACTAGAGTGCCCAAATACAAAAGAGTGCAGTTTTAACAGTTGTGATGAAGAAGGAATTTCACTGGGAGCTGCGTGCATACCAGTGACACCTGCTGAAATTTCCTTTTCTAGACAATTTTTCATGTGGTCACCCTAAGCTGAACCCTGCGGCCGCGCTCACCTTGCACCTGTGCATTCAGCTTCTCCAAATCCCCCTCCGTCATGTGAGAGAACCTGCAGTTGGAGCCAAAATCGCACTGGCCTGCAAGGAAATCCAAACAAAGGCATGTCAGGCAGAGGGTGCCCAAGAGGGCAGGGAAGTCCTGATCGATTAATCAATCAATCAATCAGAATTGGCACCCTTAACAGAACACCACAACCATGAACACAGCACAATGCCTCCACAACAGAGGTTCTGGTAGCAGCAACAGCAGAATCCTAAAAAGGGAATATTATTTTAAATATAGCACGTTTCTAGGCCTCATGGAGAAATGAGAGAGCAGGGGGAAACAGAATGCTAAAAAAAGTATATATATCGAAGGATCTTGAAGACAAGGCTTCTTTATGCAATATGGAAAGGCGGACCAGGTTCCTGGATCTTTAACAGCTATATAGAAAAGGGAATTTCAGCAGGTGTCCTTTGTATGCATGCAGCACCTGGTGAAAGTCCCTCTTCATCACAGCAGTTAAATCTGCAGGAGCCCTGCCCTCTTGACCAGATACAAAAGAGAGCCAGGTAGGGTGACCATATGGAAAGGAGAACAGGGCTCCTGTATCTTTAACAGTTGGATAGAAAAGGGAATTTCACCAGGTGTCACCATTTGTATGCCTTCAGCGCCTGGTGAAATCCCCTCTCCATCACAACAGTGAAAGCTGCAGGAGCCCTGCCCTCTTTTGTATCTGGGCACTCCACTATAGACCAGATACAAAAGGGGACAGGGCTCCCGCAGCTTTCACTGTTGTGATGGAGAGGGGATTTCACCAGGCGCTGCAGGCATACAAATGACACCAGCTGAAATTCCCTTTGCTCTACAACTGTTAAAGATGCAGGAGCCTGGTCCTCCTTTCCATACGGTCACCCTATGCAACACTGGGATGAACACCATCGTCCCTCTTTCCTTGTTGCTCCAGAATATCCTGAGTCTCAGCCCATCTTCCCCAGCAGAAAGTTTAGTCCTTGGCATGCGCACGCCCATACATCCGCTGCTCAAGCCCTGCAGCTGCTGCAAAATGAGCAGGCCAGTCTACGGAAGAAGGCCTGCAACACAGCCGGCGGCATATTTTCAGGCCTCATTTACAGGCCTGTTCCTCTGAGCGTGCAGAACCACGACTATGATTTCATTGGCACTGGTTCCCTGGGGACTTTCTAAGAGCCCGTTATTGCCTTGAAAGCCCGGAACAAGCTTGAGTCCGGGATACTCCAAAGGAAACTCTGATTCCCATGTGACTCTGCCCGCCCTTTGAGATTTACCAGACCAGGGCATCCCCAACCTAGTGCCCTCCAGATAGGATGGACTACAACTCCCATCCATCTCAGCCAGCATAGCTGTGGATGATGGGAGTTGTAGTCAGACACATCAAAGGGTGCTAGGTTAGAGAAGGCTGTTCTAGGCTTCAGTTCTATATTCAAGTATTATGAGTTGGATTTTAAAAAAATACGATTCAGCATAGGAGCCTGGAAACGGGTGGGTGGGTAGATTTCCTTTGCGGCAGAATTTCAGGGGGCACAAAGGGAGGGAGGGAGGGAAATCTGCAAATACTGCCCCTCTCCCCCCACCCCACCTCCTCCTGTTACTGAAACACCCGTTTCTAGGAACTGAACTGCACTTGTGGGTTTTTTGGATCTAACCCGTATATCCTTATTTGAATAAGGGGAATTAAATGCACCTTAAAAGACCAGCCTCGTGTGGCGCAGAGCGGTAAAGCAGCAGTTTCTGCAGCTGAAACTCTCCCCACGGCCTGAGTTCGATCCCAGCGGAAGCTGGTTTCAGGCAGCCGGCTCGGGTCGACTCAGCCTTCCATCCTCCCGAGGTCGGTAAAATGAGTACCCAGCTAGCTGGGGGAAAGGTAATCACGGCCAGGGAAGGCAACGGCAAACCACCCCGCTATAAGGCCTGCCAAGAAAACGTCAGCGAAAGCTGGCGTCCCTCCAAGGGTCAGTAATGACTCAGTGCTTGCACGAGAGGTTCCTTTCCTTTCCTTTCCTTTCCTTTCCTAAAAGACATGACAGTGGTGGCTGCTAGTTTTGGTGGCTTCAAAGGGGGATTAGTTAAATCCACGGAGGAGGCCAGAAGCCCTTCACATTTTTTTACTGGCCACCAGTGTGGTGCAACAGACAGAGCGTTGGACCGGGTCTCAGAAAATCTGGCTTCGCGTCCCTCTTGACCGTGGCAGCTCACTGGGTCACTTTGGGCCAGGCCCCAACTCTCAGCCTAACCTTCCTCACAGGGTTGTTGTGAGGATAAAATGGAGAGGAGGAGGACTATGGAAGTAGCCTTGAGTTCTGTGCGAGAAAGCAAAAAAACAAAAAACAAGGCAGGATATAAATGTGATAATAAATAGTAAATAAAAAGCCAGATTCCGGTTGGACATCAGGAAAAACTTCCTGACGGTTAGAGCAGTACGACAACGGAACCAATGGCTTAGGGAGGTCGTGGGCTCTCCCACACGAGAGGCATTCAAGATGGATTCCCGCACTGAGCAGGGGGTTGGCCTTATAGGACCCTTCCAACTCTATGATTCTATGAAGCCCACTTCCGCCGGCACAGTTAATCCAGAGGAAATCTGGATCCGACCCATTTCTGCTGTGCCACCCAACAGCAAAATGGTTCTCAGGGTGGATTCTGGTATTGAGCAGGGGGTTGGACTTGATGGCCTTATAGGCCCCTTCCAACTCTACAATTCTATGAAAAGTTCAGAGAAAGTATACCAGTAGCCCAGCAGCAGAGGGAGCCATTGCCTTCCCGCCCTGCTTGTTGGGCTTCTGGGAGGCTTCTGGTCTGTGGGGTTAGGAAGGGAATTACAGAGAAAACACACCTGTTTGCAGGAATTTTCGACATGGCTTCTTGCTCTGTTCTTCGTGCAGGACGGCCACAGCATCTGTGAGAGGCGAAGGACCACAAGAGATGGAGAATGGGGTTGTTACATTGGGACGTTGGACAATTGCCTCCGAAGCCCTTCAGCAATTTAAAACAATCTGAACAGCTGCTGTCTTGTCCTCGCCTGGGAGTAAGTCCTGCTGAACTCAGCAGGGCTTATTCCTGAACAGGCTGGCACAGGCTTGCACTGGTAGCCACTGTGCAATATGAGCTCTTTCAAACACACTCCCCAAACCGAGAAGTTAGCTGGTGGTCGTTTAACAAGTCAGTAGCGCCTTCAACCTGCGTTCTATTCATGAAGACGTACAGGGGCAACCCAGTGCCATCCGTGGTCCCTCAAAAACATCGGCAGCCGTTCCATCCGTGGAGAAGAGGGAGGGACAGGAAGCAGGCTGCTTCATCAGCTCAGCGCCAAGACCGCCCATGTTTGGGTTTGAGCTGGTTCCGTTCCAGCTGGTTGTGATAAAAAGGCCCAACAATGTCTAACTGCATTACAGCCGGTCACCAGACGAACTGTGCAGCAGTGACGTTAGGTGCCTGTGTTTTCTGCATTGAGCAGGGGGTTGGACTCGATGGCCTTGTAGGCCCCTTCCAACTCTGCTATTTATTTATTTTTATTTATTATATTTATTTGTATCCCGCCTTTTGCCCAATGCTGGGCCTCAAGGCGGCCTTACAAAGTTTAAAATATACATGGGGGGGGGAGGGAAAACAAAACCATAAACAATTAAAAAATACACAACAAAATTATAAAACATTAACATAGATGGAGGGCTGGATTATTCTCCAAAGGCCTGCTTGAACAAAAAAGTTTTAGCCTGCTTCCGAAAGCCCATCAAGGAGGGAGCCAGCCTAGCTTCCCCGGGAAGAGAGTTCCAGAGCACCGGAGCAGCCACCGAGAAGGCCCTCTCCCATGTTCCCACCAAGCGCGCCTGCGAAGAAGGTGGGACTGAAAGAAAGGCCTCTCCAGAAGATCTCAAAGCACGGGCAGGCTCATAAGGGAGAATACGGTCTTTCAAATAACCTGGACCCGAGCCATATAGGGCTTTATAGGTCATAACCAGCACTTTGAATTGTGCCTGGAAACAGACTGGAAGCCAGTGGAGCTGTTTTAACAGGGGAGTTGTGTGCTCCCTGTAACCAGCCCCAGTCAAGCAATCTGGCTGCAGCTCTTTGAACCAGCTGGAATTTCCGAACACTCTTCAAAGGCAGCCCCACGTAGAGCGCCTTACAGTAATCCAATCGGGATGTAACTAAGGCATGTGTCACCGTGGCCAGGTCCGACATCTCTAGGAACGGGCGCAGCTGGCGCACTAGCTTGAACTGTGCAAATGCACTCCTGGCCACCGCCGAAACCTGGGTATCCAGGATTCTATGCTATTCTATGATTCTATGATTCTTGCGTTCCTTTGCCCTCCTCATCTTTTTTGACCTCTCATGTCGTGACTTTTTAGATTGTAAGCCGAAGGGCAAGGACTCATTTTTATTTATCCATGAACCACCCTGGGAGCCTTTCTAGATGAAGAGCAGGGTAGAAACGCTCGTGATCAAGAAACAAATCCCTCCACTCCACCGACTTTTCTTGAGGCCAAGGAAGAGAAACCGCCTCCTACCTCGAAAGAGATCATACCAGACCTTCTTGGCCCTGAGGTGCTGGACGCCGTTCAGGTGCTTCTTCCTGTTGTGTAGGTTGTCCTGGAAAGAGCGGTCACAATAGTCGCAGAAATAGCGCTTGCCCATTTAGACTTCACTGACGGAAACCTCCTGAAGGAAGATCAAACACAATTTTTCCACACAATTCTAAAAACCACCACTCAGCCTCCTCTGCTGTGCCCATTGCATGGTCCTCTCATTGGCTGCTCATGCTCTCCGTGGGACAGGATCTCGATCTAATTCACGCAGAGCTGTTACAGTGGCGGGGATATAGCTGTGAATACAGCCCTGACTGCTGTTTTTGGAAGAAAGTCAGGTTATAAATTTAATAAATACATAAACGTCAACCTCAATTATACTGTCATTGAACATTTATGTGTAGGATGTCCAGGTGGAAAAGGGGACAAGAGCCCATGAACATGCAATAGTTGCGCTAAAGTGTGAACTTCAGCAGATAACACAGAGATATTCAAAGGGACATAAGTAGCCACTTGCCATGGCAAGAAAGAATAGCCTCCAGATGACTAGGCAAAAAGCATTTATACATTAGGACCACCACGCCCATTCTCACCAACACAACACATTGGTGGTAGTTGTTGTTGTTGTTATTATTATTATTATTATTATTATATTTCATTTCTATACCACCCAAGAGTCAAAGCTCTCTGGGCAGTTCACAAAAAATACACATCACAATGCAAGAGAGTCAAAACATAATATAAAATCACTAACATACAAAATTTAAAACATTTTGAAACAACTGAAATATTTACAATACGATAATGGACCTGAATAGAAACAACTGACCTAAATGCTGCCATTATATGCCGTCAAATGCCTGGGAGTAGAGAGGATAGTCTTAACCTGGCGCTGAACAGATGGCAGCATTGGCAGCAGGCAAGCCTCGGTGGGAGATGGTTCCATAATCGGGGGGGGGGGGGGTGGCACCACTGAGAAGGAACTCTCCCTTGTTGCCACCTTCAGAGGAAGATGGCAACTTGGAGGAAGGCCTCTGTCTTTGATCATAAGAACCTCAGAAAAGCCCTGATGCTGGATCAGGCCAAGGGTCCATCTAGTCCAGTCCTCCGTTCACACAGTGGCCAAGCAGCTGTCAACCAGGAACCCACAAGCAGGACATGATGCAACAGCACCCTCCCACCCATGTTCCCCAGCAACAACCTCGGATACTGGAGGTGGCACATGGATGGCAGCCATGCATAGCGTTCTCCTCCAGGATCACAGAGTTGGTTCATTAATAGTTGGCTGTATTAATAGAATTATAGCTTCCAAGTTTATTTATTTATTTATTTATTACATTTTTATACCGCCCAACAGCCGAAGCTCTCTGGGCGGTTCACAAATCACGTGAGGTACTGGTTCCTCTCTATTGGGCCCTGATTTGGCCTCATCTAGAGTATTGCGTCCAGTTCTGGGCTCCACAATTCAAGAAGGATGGAGACAAGCTGGAGCGTGTTCAGAGGAGGGCAGCCAGGAGGATCAGGGGTCTGGAAACAAAGCCCTACGAAGAGAGACTGAAAGAACTGGGCATGTTTAGCCTGGAGAAGAGAAGATTGAGGGGAGACATGAGAGCACTCTTCAAGTCCTGGAAAGGTTGTCACACAGAGGAGGGCCAGGATCTCTTCTCGATCCTCCCAGAGTGCAGGACACAGAATAACGGGCTCAAGTTAAAGGAAGCCAGATTCCGGCTGGACATCAGGAAAAACTTCCTGACTGTTAGAGCAGTACGACAATGGAATCAGTTGCCTGGTGAGGTTGTGGGCTCTCCCACATGAGAGGCCTTCAAGAGGTATCTGGACAACCACCTGCCAAGTATGCTTTAGGGTGGATTCCTGCATTGAGCAGGGGGTTGGACTCGATGGCCTTGTAGGCCCCTTCCAACTCTACTATTCTATGATTCTATGATTTACACACTTCCTATGTAAATTATGACTTTGGGCACCCTTCGTGATACCCAGCAATGAAAAAGCATCTAGCCCGGGGTATTAGCCAATGCTAGTCCTATTTAGAGTAAACCCATTGAAATAAATGGATCTTAAGTGAGCCATGACTAACAAGTGCCATACATTTCAATGGGTCTACACAATATTAACAACCAGAAATCCACTCACCTCCTTCCACAGACGCTGCATCACTTGTACAGCGCCTGGCACACCTGGGACTGGCAGACAAACCCCACCGCCTGGGTCTCCACCCAGTTTCCTCCTCTTCCTCTCAGCCAACTGGGAACTGTAGCGTGGAGCGGCTCGAAAACGAAAACTAAAGCGATCCCATTAAGAGAGACTACGACTCCCAGGTGTCTCGGCGCTCAAAGATCACGTGAACGCGAAGGAGGCGTGGCGCACCCTGGGAAGTGTAGTCTGTTTAGCTTGAAAAGCTCAGGGAGAGGTTGCGGTATCGGGACTGCAAAGCCCATAATTCTACGCGGGGAAAAGACGTCACGGCATTGGTAGTCGGCTCTATAAGAATGGAGTGCGCATGCGTGGTAGCGAAAGGCAACCGAAAATGGCGCTGGTTCGGAAGATTTATAGTGCTATGTTCCGCCGCACCTCCACTTTTGCCCTCACGATTGTGGTGGGCGTCTTGCTGTACGAGCGGGCCTTCGACCAGGTCACGGATGGGCTTTTCGAGTACCTCAACAAGGGGGTAAGTCGGCCTGGGTGAGCTCGCAGGCCCGAGCCGGGGACTTGCGTAAAACTGGGGCGGGATCGGCTGAAGGTCAAGGGGGGGCTTGATATACGCGAGGTCCCGGCTTCGGCCTTTCGCACTTCGTACAGAGGGCGTTTCCTTCTGTATCGATTAATGAAGGCTTGACATTTCTCCGGTTGTACTGGGGCCTACCCGAAGGTAGCGGGGGGGGGGGGGGGAGAGAAACACCTCTTATCTAAAACGAAGCATTCTCTAACAGGCGTTGAAGGATTTCCAGCCCCGCCTTGTGTCTACTCGGGAGTAAGTTCTACTGGATTCAGTGGTGCTTGCGCTGAAATCGATGGGTATCGAGTTATGGCCTCTATGCCGGTCTGTAACTGCTGGACACAAGCGCATGTATTTGTGCTTGCTGTGTGCCAGAACAGAGCAGCTGTTTCATAGCACCTGGTTTCTGTACGGTGAATTAAATTCATGATTTCATCCTTAAGCCTATTTGAAAGGCATGACTATTTTTCAGCCACCTGAATTGTGAGTGCCTACCATGGTCATTGAGTATCCAGCATACAACTTTTCAGAGGAGTAGCTGTGTTAGTCTTTTAAATCCAGCATAGAAGAGTTTCGTGGCAGCTCAAAGACTAACATCATTATTATTATTATTATTATTAATTTATATAGCACCATCAATGTACATGGTGCTGTACAGCGTAAAACAGTAAATAGCAAGACCCAGCCGCATAGGCTTACATTCTACTAAAATCATAGTAAAGCAATCATCATCACCATCAGTATACCATCCCATAGCCAAAGCTCTCTGGGCAGTTTAGGATAAAAACAATATATTAACATTTAAAATCACAAAAACAACCTCAGGTGAACTACGTACTGCTAAATACCAGAGGAAAGAATAGTCTTGATCTGGCACCGAAACGATAACAGTGTCGGTGCCAGGCAGGTCTCGTCAGGGAGATTGTTCCACAATGGGGGGGGGGGGGGCAACCACAGAAAAGGCCCTATCTCTTGTTGCCTTCCTCCGAGCTTCCTTCGGAGTAGGCACTCGGAGGAGGACCTTGGATGTTGAGCACAGTGTTACGGGTAGGTTCATGTATAATGATGTAGGCTTTTGTAGATTAAAGTCTACTTCCTTAAATGCAGGTAATGCCATTCTGCATCACTGACTATATATAGATGCCTCTAACTGCTTCATCTTACTAAGAAGGATCTGGTCCACAAAAACTAGCCAGGCTGGTGTGGTTTGGGCTAGGACTCAGTCATGAAGTTCGCTGGGTGACTTTGGGCCAATCACAACATGATTGTTGTGAGGAGGGTCATGTATGCTGCCTTGGATTCCTTGCAAGAGGGAAAATAGAGGATCTAATTGTAGTAATAAACAAATAATATAATAAATGTGTTGGTCTTTAAACTAAAACAACATTCTTAGTTGTTCTTGCTGCAACAGACTAACATGACTACCGCTTTAGATGTTTTACACTTGATACTAACATGACAACCCCTCTAAAAGAGATGCGTGCACGAGAGGCAGCTTGCTCCTGCTACATGGGTTACTTGCATACGAGGTCACTATAAAACCAATCAGCTTCGGGTTGGTAGGACCTAAGAGTTCTTTCAAAGAGGTCCTACTCTGCATCTGAAGTGGTAGGTGGCTGCTTTTCTGCACACCTGTTCTAGTGAAATCACTGATAATACAGTTGCCATGTTTTCATATCTACTTGGGGTACATTTCTCAGAGGAGCAGCCATGGTAGAGCACATGCATTGCACACAGAAGGTCCCAGATTCAATTGCCAGCATCTCCAAGTAGAGCTAGAATAATTTCTGCCTGAAATCCTAGAGAATAGCAACAATACTGGGCTAGATGGTCCATGGGGCTGACTCAGGGAAAGGCGGCTTCCTGTGTCCTACGTTCTCTGTTGTGGAGAAGAAAATTAGGTCCATGAGAGAGCCATACGAACCAACTACTGTTGCCATCATCCAAACTAATTCTGCTCTTCCCCCTTTTAGTTCCGCATCTCAGAACAACGATGAGATACCACCTCACTTCCTTCACATCCCTCCTCAAAACCCACCTTTCCTATAAAGCTTTTGCTACCGCCCCCTAGTTCCTGTTCTTCCTGTTTCTCTGCCTTTACCTCCCCTTTCTCCTGTCTCTCTCAAATTGTAGGTTCCTCAGGGCAGGGATCTGTCATCTTTTATTCTGTAGAACGCAGTGCATATTTGTGGTATTTAAATAATACTGCAGATACTTTATTGTATCTGTGAGGGTTTTTTGTTTTTGCTACTGGTATGTATCTAGGGCAGGTCTCAAAACTTCACTCCCAATAGGTTTGTACTCTTTGGAGGAATTGGGGCGACCACAATTTGAAACAAAGACAGAATGTTGGAAAGGCTAAAAATGAGTAGAAGTGCCAGTTGACATGCAAACCGTGTAGCAGTATGAATAAAATGAGTGTGTGGATTTCTTAGGCTGCAAGTCCTAAACACACTTGCTAGGGAGTAGGGCATACTAATGAATAAACATGGTTAGGATTATATTGCAAGGGTGATGCTGTGAAAGATGTTATTTACCAAGCAGACACGCATCCTCTTGCTTCTGTTCTTGCCATTTTTTGTCTGAAATTATTTAGAACAGTATGCTGTACTTTGCTAAATATGCCCCAGCAATCCTGGGGGCAGTATCTGGTGGTCACTGCAGGGTTGTAATTTCCTGTTCAGCTACAAGCCGACATTCCCAAGGCTCTTGCATAATGTAGTGTTCTTGTGTCTCTCACCATGCAGAAACTGTGGAAGCATATCAAGCACAAGTATGAGTCGGCTGAAGAGTGAAACGCAGATGCTGAATTCCTGCAGGACCTTTCTTTGATCTTCACTTCAAGCCCTCTTCCAAACCACCAGCTGTTAAAGCAGCAGATGTTCATTCATATGGATCAGTTCGAACCAGAGTGCATCTTCTCAAGAGCGACAGAAAAGCTACCTGGACTCAAAGACTTGTGCTGAAGTATAGTTTAATAAAATACATTCTAGTGTCTGTCTGGTGAATGTTCATTTCATTGCTTCAGTCCAATATTCAGGCACCAAAGAGTCTCAAATAGGTGGTGCTGCAAGTAGGACCTGTAACCAATTTTTGCAGTCCGTCCTCACCCAAGAGAAATACTTCCATTCAGGATGGCTGCCAGCCATAGTATAAAATGAAGATGCTCAAATGGCATCTGTGCTTTCTTTCTCTTCCCTCTGGTAAGTCAACACCCAGCAGCTACTGAACATGCTCAGTCTTCCTTCAGCAGTCCTTCGATCCTTCAGGTTTTCTCCCAGCCATGCTGATACCCCTCCCTCTTGTTCCTCAGTAGTCCTTTCAGTTCCATTCCTGTTGGTACTTGCTACCTGAGTTCACTATTGAAGCAGTGACACTTAAAACACGCAACTCCATTCACTCGCTTTGGCTTCGACTAAATCATTAACTGGGCAGTTCATGAAGAGCCAACTGTGTGTCTGTCAGCCTCGGCGCTCTAATTTTCTGAAATATATATTTGCGGGCGTGCATCTTGCTATTGCACTCATGTGCTACTTGAGCATCTCCCACAGGTAGCTGGTTGGCCAGCATGAGCAGAGTGTAGAGCTAGAAGGACCCTTGGTCTGATCCAACAAAGCCCTTAGGTTTGTGTGGGGTGGAGAGAAGGTACCTCTGGGAAAGTTGTACCATGAAGTTTTGAAAAATAAAGTATTAATGAAATTGAAAATTCTTTCCTAGTGACCAAAAGGCACTGCTCTAGTTTTCTTTAGAGCAGTCCATCATGGTAGAAAGACAGGCCCAAATGAGCTGCACTATTTGTGCTACCGTGTTTTGTTTTGGACAAGTTGCATAGCTATGAAATTGGCACATATTGTACATCCACCACCACCACCGCTTAGTAAGAAGCTACAGTGAGCTGCAAGGGCCACTGCTGTGACCACTGGTAATCTAGCTGGGCCTCCCCTGTGGCTCACAAAGGTCAGGTATTTGGTCTGCATGCCAAATACCAACCTCAGTGCAGATGGGGAAAAGCAGCCCTGTTAACCTACTAGGCACAATAAGAAAGTAGGTAGTAGCACATTTATTCTTGCACTGACAGGTATGGGGAGGTGCTCCCTTTGTTGCAAGTCTGCCTAATTGAAAAGCAAATACAAAATTATTTTTAAGTCCCCCCCCCCACTCTCCAATTGTAACAGTTGCTGATACTGCAGTATTGTGAGTGAAAATGCCATGGAGTCAAATTTAAAATTTGCTGGCACGCGCCATACTTTTGTCAATTACATTAGGTAGGGTTCATTGCCGCGATTTACAGACTCAGATTTTGTTCCGAGAGAAAACCTGAGTGCAAAACTTTCAACACCCCAATGCTTTAAAGGGCAGTGTTTAATTAAAAGAGGGTGTTCCAGCCCATCAGCTGGGTTACGGCTCCAGCAGGGGCTATCATGTACCAGCTGCTATCGCCCCACTACTGTCTGACACATTTCTCTGTGTCCGTTTCTACCTGTCTACTATAAGAAATCGGTGCTGTCTGTGGGTTCAGCAGCCACTGCGGAGAAATTTGCTGGTTCAATTGAAGCAGCAAAAGTTTGCTTCTCTACGACCTGTCTCCAGCCCATTGAATGGAGAGGAAGCAGTACACACAGATGGAGTCTGGCTGCAGTTACCCTGGAAAGCAAAGGGGGAAAGATGGCTAAAAATGTATCAGCTGAGACCTTAACGAAAATTTGGGATGAAAGGAAAGGGAAAAGTGGGCTCAACCAAAGTATGATCCTGTTCAGATGACATGTTAAACCATGGTAGTTAAGCATTTTGAACTAAACGTTATGGCTTAGCATGTTGTATGAACCATGACTTAGCATCTTGTGGGAACCATTCCTAACCATGGTGGCTCCCTAACTACGGTTTAAACAAGCTCACTAACCATTTGCTGCAAAAGGCTTAACGGCCTAACCATAGTTTGGTGTGTTGTCTGAACAGGGCCTATGCCCCTTCAAGGGATTTTTTTGGGGTCGGGGTTAAGAAAAGCTGAACTCAGAACATAGGATGCTCATTGTACCTGCCCGGACCTTAAGATCATCCACAGGGGCCCTTCTCCATGAGCCCCTGCCAAAGGAAGTGGGGCAGGTGGCTACTAGGAGGAGGGCCTTCTCCGCTGTGGCACCCCAGTTGTGGAATGAGCTCCCCAGAGAGGTCCGCCTGGCGCCTACACTGTACTGCTTTCGTCGCCAGCTGAAGACCTTTTTAATTTTCTCAGTATTTTAACACTTAATTTTAACTTAAATTTAAATTTTATTGTTCTGGTTTCAGGCAGCTGGCTCGGGTCGACTCAGCCTTCCATCCTCCCGAGGTTGGTTAAATGAGTACCCAGTTAGCTGGGGGAAAGGTAATAACAGCCGGGGAAGGCAATGGCAAACCACCCCGCTATAAGGCCTGCCAAGAAAACGTCAGCAAAAGCTGGCGTTCCTCCAAGAGTCAGTAATGACTCAGTGCTTGCACGAGAGGTTCCTTTCCTTTTTCCTTTATCCTGGTGGTGCTTTTTATAATGTACTTTGTATTTGTGTTTTTAACCTGTTGGTTGTTTTATTATGTTTTTAATTTTTGTGAACCGCCCAGAGAACTTCGGCTATTGGGCCGTATAAAAATGTAATACATAAAGAAATAAATTGTACTGAGTCAGACCAATGGTCTAAGCCAGTTCTGTCGACGCTGGTTGGTAGTGGTTCTCCAAAGTTCTGGGCAGAATTTTCTCCAGCTCTTCATGGAGATGCCAGAGATCGAACCTGGGGCCAGCTGCATGCAAAGCAGGTGCTCAGCAAAGGGAAAGGTGGAAGTGGAGTATTATTATTTTTTTGAAGCTCTTGCTGGTTGGGGGTAAAGTAGTTTTCCGGAAGGGTAGAGTTTCCTGTTACAAGAAGCCCTCTCCCACATTTAGGCTCATGACATCTACACACAGGGTTTGCCTATTATTGAGAGGAAATCAGCAAATTCCATAAATCAGACCACCTTTGGAGTCCTGTCCAGCTATCAGAGCTGAAAAAGCAATTCGCATGAATAAATATTTGGAGACGCCCCTCCCTGCAAGAAAAGTTACTGAAGCTTTTCAGCTGGGAGGGGCAAGGGAGAGGCAGATACACGGGGGACAGGAATTTCACCCCATGAAAATGATTGGCAATAGATTTACAACTGACAGAAAGAAGTACATCAAATCTGTGGCTGATTAGCTTGTGGAATTCACTAAGAAGGTGGGACAATGGCACGTAGCTGAGTTTTGTTTCCAGGTAGGCTTAGGCAAATGCATGGAGCCTCCAGCTCAGGGTATCGAACCATTTCTCAGCCCGTGGGCTGAATTCAATTTCAGAGAAGCTCTTGGGTGCCACACATCTTAGTGTTGGGTGAGGCTAAAACACCAGCAAGTTTTAGCTGAAAGCTCTTACTGCCAATAACTCAGCCTTCGGGGAGACATTTCAACCTTTCAGAATGGGAGAAATACTGCACGAGAGTTGGGAAGCCACTAAATGATCTGCGTTTAGGGGAAAGGGCATGTGGAGAGTACCGGACAGCTGGATGGGGACCAAAGGCTGGCCAGATTTTGGCCCGTTGGCCTGAGGCTCAATACCCCACCTCTAAGCCACAGCCTGGACATAAAGCATTAAGCCCGCCTTCCCCAGCCCGGCACTCTTCAGATGTGTTGGAGTGCAACTTCCATCATCCCCAAACAGCATGGCGAAGGATCGTGCTTGCTGGGCATCATGGGGACTGTAGTCTGACACATCTGGTGGATGCCAGGTTGAGGAATGCTACGCTGGGAGATGGCGATCACTTTCGCGCCCCCTACAGAGGCTTTTAGAAATAGATTGCTGGGCTACATGGAACTGGGGCTGCCCTAGCAAGCGTCCTGGGCTCCGATCAGGGCCGCTAAAGGTTTCTCGCGTGGGACTTAGAAAGTGCTTTGTCCAGTTCTGGGCTCCACAATTCAAGAAGGACGCAGACAAGCTGGAGCATGTTCAGAGGAGGGCAACCAGGATGATCAGGGGTCTGGAAACAAAGCCCTATGAGGAGAGACTGAAAGAACTGGGCATGTTTAGCCTGGAGAAGAGAAGATTGAGGGGAGACATGATAGCACTCTTCAAATACTTAAAAGGTTGTCACACAGAGGAGGGCCAGGATCTCTTCTCCATCCTCCCAGAGTGCAGGACACGGAATAACGGGCTCAAGTTAAAGGAAGCCAGATTCCAGCTGGACATCAGGAAAAACTTCCTGACTGTTAGAGCAGTACGACAATGGAACCAGTGACCTAGGGAGGTTGTGGGCTCTCCCACACTAGAGGCCTTCAAGAGGCAGCTGGACAACCCTCTGTCAGGGATGCTTTAGGGTGGATTCCTGCCTTGAGCAGGGGGTTGGACTCGATGGCCTTGTAGGCCCCTTCCAACTCTATTCTATGATCCCTATAAAAAAAACGCAACACAGGCTGCTGACAGTTCTCTGTAATGAGATCCCCGTGGTTACAGCCCGATTCTGGATTGCCTCCCCGTACCCAGGAGCCCTTCCCTTAAGGGACGGATGCTGTCTCTCGAGGCGGGGTGGCTGGGCCTGGCCCCGTGTGCTTCCAGGGCTGAGAGGAACGGTTTGCCCCCTCCTCCATTTCTTCAGGACGGGATCATGCCTTTATTGCGCTTCCTGTCGGCCATGGCACGCCGGTTATGATTAGCCCGGGCCCCTTTGCTGGCTTCTTTCTTCCTGCGTTCCTGGACCGTGTCTCGGGTCTGGCCGTGGCCCTTGGCGCTGCCCACAACAGAGGCGGAGTTGTCTGGCTTGTGCCTGCAGCAGACAAGGAGGGAAAGCTTCGTCATAACTTCGACCAGAAACAACAAACGCTTCTAGTCTGACCCCCTCCCCGTCCAAACACTTGTGTTTTCTTAACTGCGGGACAGATTTGATCAAGGCCAGATTTGACCAAATCGGGTGATACGGTGACACTGAGATCATCTTCTTGGCTCGCCGCTCTGACCATGTTACTCCACTTCTGAAATCTCTTCCTTGGCTTCCAATTCACTTCAGAATCCAATACAAACTTCTCCTGTTGACCTACAAAGCTTTTCACGGTCAAGCTCCTTCCTATCTCTCCTCTCTCATCTCACACTATTGCCCCGCTCGTGCTCTTCGCTCCTCTGATGCCATGTTTCTCACCTGCCCAAGGGCCTCTACTTCCCTTGCTCGGCTTCGTCCATTTTCTTCCGCTGCCCCTTCCGCCTGGAACGCTCTTCCAGAACATTTGAGAACTACAAGTTCAACCGCAGCTTTTAAAGCTCAGCTAAAAACTTTTCTTTTTCCTAAAGCTTTAAAAACTTGATTTTGATCTGACTTTTATACTGTTAGTTTTACTGTACCCTGTGCCTGTTTGGTGCATTCTCTTCCCCTTCTTATTGTTTTATTATGGTTTTATTAGAATGTAAACC
Organism: Elgaria multicarinata webbii; assembly: GCF_023053635.1. Lineage (NCBI taxonomy): Eukaryota > Metazoa > Chordata > Lepidosauria > Squamata > Anguidae > Elgaria > Elgaria multicarinata. The sequence continues at coordinate 18,092,743 of NC_086188.1, read as the reverse complement.
GATGTGGCACGGTTTTGCTATTTTATTGTTTTACTCTGTACAGCACCATGTACATTGTTGGTGCTATATAAATAAATAAATAAATAAATAATAAAATCAATAGGAAAGGCAGGAAGGAATTGCAGTATCGAAGTGAGCAGGGCTGTGGAGTCGGAAGCAATTCTCGGGTTACTGGAGTCGGAGTCGGTAAAAATGTACCAACTCCTAATATATTTAAATTGTATATAGAGTTGCAATATTTTATATTCAATTTTATATTCAAATGATACTTTAATCTCGAAAAAGGTTTATGTTACTTATGTACCTAACTGAGTTTATTTCTTTTAAAATGGTCATTTGTTAAGTCGTTTTAGGTGTTCAATTGTTTTTTACCTTTTTGAAGTTTTGACTTTGATATCCAAGTATATACTTTAGAGTTTTGAACTAGTAGAGAAAGTTGTTCCTGATTTTCTTTTATAGTTTCATATCCTATTACTTTATACTCTAAAGTCTTTTGATAAACTGCCCAGAGAACTTCGGCTATGGGGCGTTATAAATGCAATTAAATAAATAAATAAAAAATTATTATAGGTGACTCCGCTGACAGGATGGGGGGTGTTCTACCGGTTCTGGATGGGATTGCACTCACCCTGAAGGAGCAGGTTCGTAGCTTGGGGGATTCTTTTAGACCCATCATTGTCACTGGAGGCTCAGGTGACCTCAGTGGTACGGAGTGCCTTTTACAAACTCCAGTTGGTGGCCCAGCTATGCCCCTGTCTAGACAGGCTTTAATTGTCGATGCTGTGGTAACCTCTAAGTTAGATTACTGCAATGCCCTCTACATAGGGCTGCCTTTGACGATGGTTCGGAAGCTGCAGCTCGTGCAAAATGCAGCGGCCAGATTGATTTCGGGAACCAGAAGGTTCAACCATATAACACCTGCTCTGGTCCGCTTGCACTGGCTGCCTGTATGTTTCCGAGCCCAATTCAAGGTGCTGGTTTTGACCTATAAAGCCTTACACGGCTTAGGACCACAATACCTGACGGAACGCCTCTCCCGACGTGAATATACCCAGTCACTACGTTCAACATCTAAGGTCCTCCTCTGTGTGCCTACTCCGAGAGAGGCTCAGAGTGTGGCAATGAGGGACAGGGCCTTTTCGGTGGTGGCCCCCAGACTATGGAACGATCTCCCTGACGAGGCTCGCCTGGCGCCAACGCTGCTATCTTTCCGGCGCCAGGTTAAGACTTTCCTCTTTGCCCAGGCATATGGCAGCACATCTTAATCACCCACATGTTTAGGGTTTTTTTTAACGGTTTTTAATGCTTTATTTGTGTATGTTCTGTGTTTTAGAATTTTAAATTTTGTATACTCGTTTTTATCTTAATTTTAGAATTTCTGTAAACCGCCCAGAGAGCCCTGGCTATGGGAGCGGTATATAAGTGCAATAAATAAATAAATAAATAACCTCATGGTTTTCATTTTTGGGCTCCTTTAATAAATGAAATAAAAAAACCACAATGTCTTAGCTATAGCCTTTAGACCCGGGCTTTAACAGGTTAGGGTTCTAAAAAGTTGCGTGCTTGCACTCAATGTAGGAAATATATAGGAAATGTATTTCCTATATCAATATATAATTAAAGGAGTCGGAAGTGCCATGAATAAAGGAGTCGGAGGTCTTATGTGCCAACTCCACTGCCCTGGAAGTGAGTATAAATTCTAGCCTCCCGTCCCCGAAGGAATATAGTATTGAAGACTAGCACTGAGTGGGGATTTCGTTTGGACCGCATTTTTAAGCAAACCTAACTCACAATTCCTGGACTAAATACGCAAATCGGAATTGGATGCTTCTCCAAATCTGGGAGTAAAGTTATTGGTTCAAAGATTGCACACAAAATGTGTACAACAGGGAAAGTTGAGTACAAAAGTAGGCACGTTATGGAAGGCGATGTACAAAAATGCATATTTAAATAAACAGACACAATTGAAATGCATTCTTAGCCACTATCTCCACCAAGCAGTGTCGGGGCCTGCTGGCTATGGCAGTGCAGCGTGCGTGAACACTGGGAGAAGGAGCCGCGCCTTACCCTTTCCTCGCGAGGAAGGTCATCCGCCTGGCCTCGGCTCTCTCCCTCAACACTGCCGGGTCCTGTATGAAGTGGTCCTGCCACAGAATGAAAGAACGTTTACTGTAGACCAGCCTGGCCCCATCCACTGGCTGGAGAAATGGCACCTGCAGGGAGCTTCCTTCACCCACCCACCCCCGCCAGAAAGAGTGTTCGGTGCCAGCTGTCGGTTGCCCTGGGGCTGCCGGGAAGGACACGCTGCCCCCATCCATGAGATCAGGGGCTGCTCTGTACAGCACCATGTACATTGATGGTGCTATATAAATAATAATAATAATAATAATAATAATAATAATAATAATAATAATGATGTGTGTGCACAGGGAAGGAGGCCTTTCCGTCCAGATCAAATGATACTGCAAGCAGGATGATCAGGGGTCTGGAAACAAAGCCCTATGAAGAGAGACTGAAAGAACTGGGCATGTTTAGCCTGGAGAAGAGAAGATTGAGGGGAGACATGATAGCACTCTTCAAATACTTAAAAGGTTGTCACACAGAGGAGGGCCAGGATCTCTTCTTGATCCTCCCAGAGTGCAGGACACGGAATAACGGGCTCAAGTTAAAGGAAGCCATATTCCAGCTGGACATCAGGAAAAACTTCCTGACTGTTAGAGCAGTACGACAATGGAACCAGTTACCTAGGGAGGTTGTGGGCTCTCCCACACTAGAGGCCTTCAAGAGGCAGCTGGACAACCATCTGTCAGGGATGCTTTAAGGTGGATTCCTGCATTGAGCAGGGGGTTGGACTAGATGGCCTTGTAGGCCCCTTCCAACTCTGCTATTCTATGACCTATGCCAGAAAGGGTCCCTGAATTTGGTTGTTTTCCTCTACCTTCCTCATTCCTTCCTTTTTTCAAATTTATTATTTATTTTATTTGAAGGATTTCTTGCTCTGCTCCTCAGCCAAACAGGCCCCCGGAGCAGCTAATATATAATCAGTAAAACAAGGCAATTGTTGCCCACAGGCTTAAGAACCTAAGAAGAGCCCTGCTGGATCAGACTGAGGGTCCATCTAAGCCATCACTCTGTTCACACAGGGGCCCACCATCTGTCGACCAGGGATCAACAAAGCAGGACATGGTGCAACAGCACCCTCCCACCCATGTTCCCCAGCAACTGGTGCGCACACAGGCTTACTGCCTCGGATACTAGAGGTAGCACATAACCATCAGGGCTAGCAGCCCTTGATAGGCTTCTCCTCCAGGAATTGATCCAACCCCCTTTCGAAGCCATCGAAATTGGTGGGCATCGCTACAGCTTGTGGTAGTGAGTTCCACAATTTAACGACGTGCTGTATGAAGAAGTCCTTCCTTTGATCTGTCTAGAATCAGCTTCGTGGGATGTCCCCTGGTTCTAGTATTTGGAGAGAGGGAGAAAAATGTCTCCCCATCCACATTCCCCGCGCCAGGCTTCATTTTGTACACCTCTACCAGGTCTCCCCTCAGCCTCCTTTTCCCCAAGGAAAAATTGTTCCCCAAGGAACAATCCCAGCTGTTGTAACCTTCCCTCCTAGGGGAGATGCTCCAGCCCCTGGATCATTTTAGTTACCCTTTTCTGCACTTTTTCCAGCTCTATAAAGGGCCCTCCTCCTCCTCCTCCTCCTCCTTGCCAGCACCCCCATCCGCTCGCCCTCTTCCCTTTGGGCCCAAGGGGCAGCAGCACCCAGAGGGAGAGGACAAGGCAAGTGTCAGCTGCTGCTGCTTCCCACTTTTTGTCGCTGTTCACACATTCAGGAAACAGGCAGGAACAGCCCGAAAGGCAAAGAGCGGAGCCATGGATCGGGCAGGTTGACAGCAGGCCCCTCAGCAGGTGCCCAACAACGCCGACCCCTGGCGCCGGCCCGGCCCAGCCCGCAATTCAACTCAGCTTCAATCCACCTGCTGCTAAGGAAGCCTGGTGGGTAAATGTATTTGGCTGCTGCAAAGATGTGAACAAGCAAAAAATAAAATAAAAATTCATAGAAAAGGGGACAGGAAGCCCTGAACTGATAAAATGGTTTTCAGAAGTTTGGGGACATTATTATTATGAGCAAATTAATTACCGTCGTTCAAACCAAACAGGGAAGAAATCAGAGGGCTGTCAGTGTTTGTGGAGAATTGGCAAACATTTACACACACTTGGAATACAAACAAACCTCAAGAGAATGTACGTTTCACAGTCATTCTTTAGGTTATAAATGGAATATAAAAGAGAGCGCTTTGGATGAGAATTTGCTTATCGTTACAGCACTCATTTGCGTTCTCATATACAAAGGATTTTAACTAGTTTTAAAACCTGCTGGTTACCCTACTATAGTCTTCTCCAACCTGGTGCCCTCCAGACATCTTGGACTACAGCTCCCATCAGAGCCCAGCGGCATGCCCCCGCTCCAAGAACAGGTGGGCTCAAATGACAGGAAGCCAGATCCCGGCTGGACATCAGGAAAAACTTCCTGACTGTTAGAGCAGTACGACAATGGAACCAATGGCCTAGGGAGGTTGTGGGCTCTCCCACACTAGAGGCCTTCAAGAGGCAGCAGGACAGCCATCGGTCAGGGGTGCTTTAAGGTGAGTGGGGGGTTGGACTCGATGGCCTTATAGGCCCCTTCCAACTCCACTATTCTGCGATTCTACTTTAAACGAAGGCACACTTAATGATGTGCATCATCTACACAGCTACGAATCTCGCTCTCCTTTTTTAGACTTGAGAGCTGTCAACTTTCTGACGTGCCCAGCCGGACACCAAGACTCAGGGGGGAGTTCACAGTGCACACACACACACCCTGGGGAAACGGGGGATAGCGGCAGCAGAGGCATGTTCCGCAAGAGGATACTCTTTCTTGACGGCCTTGTCAGAGCAGCCACCAGGGACGGAAGTGGGGAACCCCCGAGGGACGGAAAACACGCAGCATCTTGAAACGAAGCGGGGGACTGGAGCGGGACCCGGCAATCCCGTAAGCCGTCCCCCGTCCCGTGTGGCCCAGAAAGCATCCACCACAACCTGCCGTCTCTGGCTAGCTGCTGCCCCGACGGTGGCCAGCCGGCCTCCTGCCTAAGGGGGCCCTCCGGAACGTGTGCCGGTTCAGTCCATGCAGCCGGCCTCCTGCCTAAGGGGGCCCTCCGGAACGTGTGCCGGTTCAGTCCATGCAGCCGGCCTCCTGCCTAAGGGGGCCCTCCGGAACGTGTGCCGGTTCAGTCCATGCAGCCGGCCTCCTGCCTAAGGGGGCCCTCCGGAACGTGTGCCGTTTCAGTCCATGCAGCCGGCCTCCTGCCTAAGGGGGCCCTCCGGAACGTGTGCCGGTTCAGTCCATGCAGCCGGCCTCGCTGGGGCATCCTGGCACATAGCGGGCAGAGCCAGCTGTGGAGGGGGAGCTTTGGGAAAGAAGGGAGGGGGCCCACCTCCCTCATGCTGACAGCCAGGAGCCCCCAAAGAGGACCGCCCTCCACAAGGGAGAGGCTCCCAAGTGACACAACTCTGGGCTGGGCCCCTCCCGGCTGTTTCTTTCCTTTCTGCTGCGTTCCTATTTCTTGATACGTCCCCCTTTCTCCTCATCCCCTACCGAAACTATGGCTAAGTACCTGTAACTGAACCCCTCCTCTTCCCCCATTGGCCCTCGCCTCCGTCTCCCTCCCCTCCCTCCATTCCTTTGTCCAGGCTGAACGCCAGACTGTAAGCTCCTGAGGGCAGAGACTTGCCTTCTTCTGGCTGCTCCACAAAGCACCAGGCCCACGACGGTCACGCCATGAACCGAAGAGCAGGAATTTCTCTTAGCCATGGGGATTGCGGAAGTCCTCACAGCCCCCCTTATGGGCAGGGTCCCAAGGAACAGCGGCGCAGACACACAAGCCCTCCACACACGCCCCTCGCGAACTGCCCCCCTAACTGCCCTGAGTCACTCACCTTTGCAGCCTCCTTCTTATCCACTTCCGCCTCCTCTTCCTCCTCCTCCTCCTCTTCCTGCTCTTTCGCTCTCAGGACCTGAGGGATGGTGAACGGCCTACAGAGAGCGGGAAAGACAAAGAGCCTTAAAGAGGCGCAGCCTTCCACGAAGGAGGCCGTGAGGGCCAGCCGTTTGCATGTGGCTTTCAAAGGAGGCTGGCCAAGTTCCAGGGAGGAGAAGGCTATCCAGGGCCACTAGTCCTGATGGCTATGGGCTGCCTCCAGTGTCAGTTGCTGGGGAACACGGGCAGGAGGTGCTGTGGCACTCATGTCCTGCTTTAACCTGTTGATTGTCTGACTATGATTTTAATTTTTGTGAACCGCCCAGAGAGCTCCGGCCATTGGGCGGTATAGAAATGTAATAAATAAATAAATATATAAATAAATTGTGGGTTCACCATCGGGGCTGGCCATTGGGCACTGTGTGGAACAGAATGCTGGACTAGATGCACCCTTCGTCTGATCCAGTAGGGCTCTTCTGATGTTCTTAAGGGATCCTCTGATTCTCACAGTTGAGAGCACGAACTCCTTCAAAGGGCGGAGTGGGGGGGGGGAGGAAGGAATAGCCACTTGACTACAATTTCAAGTTTTCCTCGGCTCTCTGAGGCTGGCGGAAGGAAAAAGAGCAGGCCCAGAGCTTTCTATTGGGGCTTGATGCCATTCAGTACCTATTAATTGAGATTGGGGTAGACAACCTGCGGGCTGAATACAGCTGACCCCACCTCCCCCACTGAACCTCCCCAGCCCTGGTTTAGATCCAAAGGTTGCAAGAGCAGAAGGCCAGATGTGTAGGGATCTTTCTCTCCCCCCCACCCCCGGCAGCATCCTGTACTGCCCCCCACCCCCAATCCTCTCCAGTATCCGAGGCAGTAAGCCTGTGTGCACCAGTTGCTGGGGAACATGGGCGGGAGGCTGCTGTTGCACCATGTCCTGCTTTGTTGGTCCCTGGCCGACAGCTGGTTGGCCACTGTGGGAACAGAGTGCTGGACTAGGTGGAGCCTCGGTCCGATCCAGCATCAGGGCTCTTCTTCGGTTCTCTCTGGTGGGTTGGGAACCGTTCTGAACAGCGTAAGCAGTGGAGTGGGGCGATTCAGAGGGAGGGAAGAATTCCCCAAGATCAGGCCAAGGCATCTTGCAGGAGGATCAGCGGTGGTGGTGGTGGGGGACGGGGGTGCTGAAGGGATAAATGCCACGTTCTACATTTAGGGAATAGAAACCAAAGGCACAGTTACAAGATGGGGGACACTTGGCTCAGCAATACTACAAACGAGAAAGATCTTGGAATTGTTGTAGATCGCAAGCTGAATAGGAGCCAACAGTGCGATATGGCTGCAAGAAAGGCCAATGCTATTTTGGGCTGCATTAATAGAAGTATAGCTTCCAAATCACGTGAGGTACTGGTTCCTCTCTATTCGGCCCTGGTTAGGCCTCATCTAGAGTATTGTGTCCAGTACTGGGCTCCACAATTCAAGAAGGACGCAGACAAGCTGGAGCGTGTTCAGAAGAGGGCAACCAGGATGATCAGGGGTCAAGAAACAAAGCCCTATGAAGAGAGACTGAAAGAACTGGGCATGTGTAGCCTGGAGAAGAGAAGATGGAGGGGAGACATGAGAGCGCTCTTCAAATACTTAAAAGGTTGTCACACAGAGGAGGGCCAGGATCTCTTCTCGATCCTCCCAGAGTGCAGGACACGGAATAACGGGCTCAAGTTAAAGGAAGCCAGATTCCGGCTGGACATCAGGAAAAACTTCCTGACTGTTAGAGCAGTGCGACGGTGGAATCAGTTGCCTGGTGAGGTTGTGGGCTCTCCCACACTAGAGGCCTTCAAGAGGCAGCTGGACAACCACCTGTCAGGGATGCTTTAGGGTGGATTCCTGCATTGAGCAGGGGGTTGGACTCGATGGCCTTGTAGGCCCCTTCCAACTGTGCTATTTTATGATTCTATAAGGGGCAGGAAAGTTCCTCGCACAAGAAGCCTTCCATCCACACAACTTTTGCATCCAACCTGCCAGTTTTATTTATGTTCTTCATGGTTTTAATCATTGTGAACCGCCCAGAGAGCGTCTCTGCTCTTGGGCGGTATAAAAATGTAATAAATAAATAAATATGTATTTATTTATTTATTTATTTATTACATTTTTATACCGCCCAATCGCCGGAGCTCTCTGGGTGGTTTACAAAAATTAATCTGGGCAGTTCACAAAAATTAAAGCCTGAATGCTGTGTGGTACAAACGCAAAAGTAAAACAAAATAAATCGTCACTGCAACTTTCGCCACCTTGCAGGCTTTACTGGCTGTCTGTGGGAGAAAATGGAAGCGTTGTCAAGCGCAAGCTTAAGTCCAATTCGACAACACACACACACACACACACACACACAACACCATTTTTATTTTTTATTTTGGTGCAGCACCAGGAGGGGGGGGGGGGGAGTGAACCAGAGGACAGGGGGCCACATGTTGTCTCGGGGGGGGGGCGTGTGTTCCCCACCCCTGCTTAAAACAAAAGAGCTCCTTACAGCGGAATCCTCTGTTGACTATCAACAATTAGCCAAAGCACCAAGCAATGCTCTCGAAATGAAGATAGAGAGCTTGGCGGTGGAAAAGGCGCACACGGCAGCTAAATTCCAAATCTGCGCACTGACTCTAATAGGCAGGGGATCCCCTGGACTAGAATCTGCTTTCCCCAACCTGATCCTGTCCAGATGTCTGGGACTGTAAATCCCACAGGGTGATGGGAATGGTAGTCCCAACACATCTTGGGGGACCAAGCTTGGGAAGGCTGGAACACCTTCCCTGGTTAGGCCTCATCTAGAGTATTGCGTCCAGTTCTGGGCTCCACAATTCAAGAAGGACACAGACAAGCTGGAGCCTGTTCAGAGGAGGGCAACCAGGATGATCAGGGGTCTGGAAACAAAGCCCTATGAGGAGAGACTGGAAGAACTGGGCATGTGTAGCCTGGAGAAGAGAAGATGGAGGGGAGACATGAGAGCGCTCTTCAAATACTTAAAAGGTTGTCACACAGAGGAGGGCCAGGATCTCTTCTCGATCCTCCCAGAGTGCAGGACACGGAATAACGGGCTCAAGTTAAAGGAAGCCAGATTCTGGCTGGACATCAGGAAAAACTTCCTGACTGTTAGAGCAGTACAGCAATGGAACCAATTATCTAGGGAGGTTGTGGGCTCTGCCACTCTAGAGGCATGCAAGATGCAGCTGGACAGCGATCTGAAGGGATGCTTTAATGCGAATTCCTGTACTGAGCAAGGGGCTAGACTCAATGACCTTATAGGCCCCTTCCAACTCAACTATTCTATAATTCTACCCTGATGATACTCAGATCACCAGGTGTTCCAGAGAAAGACAGACAGAGCAGCCTAGAAGAAGTATAAGAACACAAGAAGAGCCCTGAGGCTGGATCAGACCAAGGGTCCATCTAGTCCAGCACTCTGTTCACACAGTGGCCCACCAGCCATCGGCCAGGGATGAACAAGCAGGACATGGTGCAACAGCACCCTCCCACCCATGTTCCCCAGCAGCTGGTGCACACATGCGCTTCTCCTGTCCTCCTCTGGCAACTGCAATCGAATCCCGAACGTCCGCCCTGGCCGCTGCCCTCCCAGCCCCGAGGGGCACCAGCCGCCACTGCTCTGAACTCACCTCCGGCTGATCAGCTCATCGTCCGAGTCGGCGTCGTTGGCGCCCACCTGGTTGCCGTCGTAGGTGTCGTCGTATTCGTCCTCGTACTCGTCCTGGCCGAAAGGGCCCGCCCCGCCCTGCTCGGGGACCTCCTCTACGATCACCGAGTACTGGCTGTAGCGCTCCCTCTGCTCCTCCACGAGGCGCTTGTCATTGAGCAAGCTTTTGGTGGTGTCTTTGTCGCTCCTGCGGCTCGCAAGGAAAGAAGAGGGAGACGTCAAGACGTCAGAATCACCGTTTGCATTTGGGGGGCATTGGTTATGAGCTCACTGTTTATTATCTGTCCCAAATCATCTCTCAAGCTATCATTTCTAGATCCCCCCCCACTATTAATACTTTTTCTTTTTAAATTCAGGGTTCCCCTTATTTTATAAACAATAGCAAAAGAAAACATAATGCAGCAGGGAAGGAGAAAAGTATCTCTTTCTTCCTATCTACACACACAGAGACACACACGTATGTAGAAAAAAGAAACCTCTCTCTCTCTTAGTATTTATTTATTTTATTACATTTCTATACCGCCCAATAGCCGGAGCTCTCTGGGCGGTTCACAAAAATTAAAAACATTCAAAGTATGAAACAACAGTATAAAACCATAATATAAAATACAATATAAAAGCTCGACCAGATAAAAAGAGCAGCAATGCAAAATTATGAATTTAAAACACCGAGTTTTATAGTTTTTTATTTATAGACTGTTAAAATGCTGGGAGAATAAAAAGGTCTTCACCTGGCATCTAAAGGCATATAATGTAGGTGCCAAGCGAACCTCCTTAGGGAGCTCATTCCACGGCCGGGGTGCCACAGCAGAGAAGGCCCTCCTCCTGGTAGCCACCTGCCTCACTTCCTTTGGCAGGGGCTCGCGGAGAAGGACCCCTGAGGATGACCTTAGGGTCCGGGCAGGTACATATGGGAGGGGGCGTTCCTTCAGATAGCCTGGCCCCAAGCTGTTTAGGGCTTTGAATGTTAGTACCAGCACTTTGAACCGGGCCCGGATCTGGACTGTAGAGATCGAGTGTGAAAGAGAGAGCCATGTCCATCCACAATGCAGAACTGAAAACTGTGTATGTTATACTGTATTCCAGCACTTTCAAACCTTCATCATGTGTGTCCCAAAACGCTGTCCAAATACACAGGCACTTCGAGTTTGCATGTTTCTTTGCAAACCTCAGCAAGCCATAAAATTAAGCAGGGTTCCCCCCACCACCACCACCACTATTTGCATTTATTCTACTACAGTTTTCAAAGCCTGGTTATTTACTGCTACTTGTTTCTTCTGTTCTTCGTTACCTTTTGTGTTCAGAACAACTCTAACACTATTGATAATTGCACTGATTACCTCCTTTTCAATCTTTTTGACAGCCATATTTTGTACAATTTCCATTGAATAAGAGAAATACATCTGGTCTCAGTTATGGCATTTTCACCTACCGTTTTCCATCTGTGTTGCTTTGGGGAGATGTGGGGTTGCAGTTAACTGTCATGGCCCAACCGCTACTGAAAAGGGTGGTGTGGGGGCTCAGTGGTACGGAGAAAGCTCTGGTTCCATCACCCACTTCTCCAGGAAGGAACAGGAAAAACTCCTGCCTGAAACCCAGTCCGCGTCAGGCATAGTGGGCTAGATGGTCCACGGGGCTGACTCAGGGTAAGGCAGCTTCCTGTGTCCTCTGTATAGCACCTGATGAAATTCCCTCTTCATCACACCAGTTAAAGCTGCAGGAGCCCTGCCCAGCATGACCAGATACGAAAGAGGGCAGGGTTCCTGCAGCTTTAACTGGTGTGAATGAAGAGAGAATTTTACCTGGACAGAGATAGCCTAGCTACAGTTAACCACGCTCTGATAACCTCTCGTTTGGATTACTGCAATGTGTTATACGTGGGGCTGCCTTTGGAAATGGTCCGGAAGCTTCAGCTGGTACAAAACAGGGCAGCCCGTTTACTAACAGGGACTGGCTGGCGAGATCACATTACGCCAGTCCTTTTACAACTTCATTGGCTGCCAGTCCAGGTCCGGGCCCGATTCAAAGTGCTGGTATTGACATTTAAAGCCCTAAACGGTTTGGGGCCAGGTTATTTGAAGGAACGCCTCCTCCCATATGTACCTGCCCAGACCTTAAGATCATCCACAGGGGTCCTTCTCCATGAGCCCCTGGCCAAAGGAAGTGAGGCAGGTGGCTATTAGGAGGAGGGCTTTCTACGCTGTGGCATCTGGTTGTGGAATGAGCTCCCCAGAGAGGTCCGCCTGGCACCTACACTGTACTGCTTTCGCCGCCAGCTGAAGACCTTTTTATTCTCTCAGTATTTTAACACTTAATTTTAACTTAAATTTCACTGTTCTAATTCTGTATTTTAATCTTATATCAATTTTGCTGCGTGGTTTTATCCTGGTTGTGCTTTTTATACTGTATTTTGTATTTGTGCTTTTAACCTGTTGGTTGTTTTATTATGGTTTAAATTTTTGTGAGCCTCCTAGAGAGCTTCGGCTACTGGGAGGTATAAAAATGTAATAAATAAATAAATTTCACCAGGTGCTGCATGCATACAAATGACCCCTGCTTTTTCTATACAACTGTTAAAGATACAGGAGCCCGGTCCTCTTTTCCTTATGGTCACCCTAATGTTGTAAAATGACTGGAAATTCTGCACAGGTTTTTGCCATTTCCTGCCCTTTCTCCAGCTCCTTTGAGATGCAGCAACCAGAACAGTGTAGAAAAGTCGGACCACATCATTCCTCTTCAAACAAGAACATCCTGAGATGGGGCTGTTTATCCCATGTGTCACAACCCTGGAGCATAAGACAGGCAGCCTAGAGACCGGGCAGCATAGGATGCAGGATGCTCACATCCCTGGCAGCAGGGCCCAAGGGGAATCCAACAGGCAGAGGAGCAAGCCTTCGTGTCAACGAGGACTCCTCGGTCCAGCGGCCAGGCAGGCACGATCGAGGCCTCACCAAGGCAAAGCAAACATAAACTGTGGCCGTCAGACGGTGGTCACGTCCCGCCACAACGGGTACCTTTTCTGAAGGGCGCTCAAAGTGCCATGTGCCGCTAGGGTAAAGCGCGACCACAGATCGTGAAGAGATATAAAATAAAAACCAAGGAAGCCTTTTCTCGCCTTCTTTTTTTAGGATAGAATAAAAATCAGGAGAAAAGAAGCAGAATTAAGGAAGAATCTCAGCCAAAAAACGCAGTCCCCGCGAACTAGCCGCAATGCCGGTCGAAGGAGAAGACAGGGATTGGGCGGTAGGACGGTTTTGGGTCGTCTCCCCCCCCCCAAAAAAAATTCTCAGCTACGTAAAGGTCCCGAAAATGAAGCTCCACACAGGCGCTGAGCCCCTTATGTGTGATGCACAGAGACCGCGAAGAAGAAGCAGAGGCTTCTATTGCCCTTACAGGTTCAGAGGAAACCACGGGGCTGCCAGGCACCTCCGAACCCTGGGAAGCCCTCTGAGCTGCAGCTTTGAGTGTCTCCTGAACCACAGGTGCGCAGTTCCAAAGCCTCAGAGGTTCCCGACCCCGCAGCAGAGCAAATGCTGTCCTGTAGGAAGATGGCTTCCGGTGAATGAAGACTCTCTCCGGATTCAAAGCCAAAGAACAGACAACAGATGACTCCCATTCGATTTCAGCTGGAACTCATAAGGAAAAAAAGCAGGGAGGGGAGCCCTCTATACCTGCGATGATCTGGTCCTGGGGCTGCATTTCCAGGTATACAGCGCCCCCCCCCTCCCCGGATGCCATCTACGGACATCTGCTTGTCATGCCGAATCCCTACCAGCAGGAGGCCTTGAGCTGCATCTTCCCAAATCAGCTTGCGATGATGGACCAGGGGCAGAGGGGGGACAGATTCACCCCCACAACTCCCCTCCCTCCCTGAAAATTAACCTACTAAGTATCCCGCGTCCCCCAAGGGCAGCTGACCTGTGGTTGGAGAACTGCCGTCTTTCTCATTCACACCAATAAGAACGTCGCCATTATTTTGGCAAAGCCGTCCGCTTCTAGGCGTCCACCTGCCGCCTAGACCTCCCAATATTTGAGACTTCAGCCCCTGGCATTCCTGACCATTGGCCACGCTGGCAGGGGCTTCTGGGAGCAGAAGTCCAGATTCTCTGGAGATCTGCCTTCTCCCCACTCCTGTTCTACAGTCTTACAGTCTCCCAAGCAGCCCGCTGAATGTTGTCAGCTTCGCCTGGCTAGAAAAGCTTCCAGATCAGACTGCGGTCTCAGCTTGGGAAGCTTCTTGCTTCAGGCCTGACCACTTCCCTGCACCTGCCTCTGCATTTGCCTACCTGGCTGCCACCTCCCTGGCCTCTCGTTCCTTGCGGACTGAGCCTTTGGCTCTGATCCCAGCCAGTGAATGGCTTTGCAGACTGGACTTAGGGCACAGAAGGCTTTGAACCTCCGGTCATGCTGCCCAGAGCTGCCCGGCCACATGAGGCCCCGATCCTATTATTATTATTATTATTATTATTTATTTATATAGCACCATCAATGTACATGGTGCTGTACAGATAACACAGTAAATAGCAAGACCCTGCCGCATAGGCTTACAATCTAATAAGTTGTAGTAAACAATAAAGAGGGAAGGAGAATGCAAACAGGCACAGGGAAGTGTAAACAGGCACCGGGTAGGGTGAAGCTAACAGTATAGAGTCAGAACAAACTCAATATTTGAAGGCTATAGGGAAAAGAAAAGTTTTTAGCTGAGTTTTAGCTGAGCAGTGATTGAGTTTGTAGTTCTCAAGTGTTCTGGAAGAGCGTTCCAGGCGTAAGGGGCAGCAGAAGAAAAAGGACGGAGCCGAGTAAGGGAAGTGGAGGTCCTTGGGCAGGCGAGAAGCATGGCATCAGAGGAGCGGAGAGCACGAGCGGGGCGATAGTGTGAGATGAGAGAGGAGAGATAGGCAGGAGCTAGACCGTGAAGAGCTTTGAAGGTCAGCAGGAGAAGTTTATATTGGATTCTGGAGTGAATTGGAAGCCAATGAAGAGATTTCAGAAGTGGAGTGACCTGCAGATACTCAGTCTTAATGGCCCTGCGCTGCCAGGCCCCGGGGATCTTTCATCAGTGCTGAGTCCCTCGCCCTCCCTCGAGGCTTACATCACTGAACATCCTGTAAAGCTGCGTGGAAATCCTTTCGGCGAACGAAACAGCCAACCACGTCCCACTCCTGGGAATATCGACGTAATCCTCGCATCCGGGCTTTCTGCACTGCATTCCCCTCATACCTGTGGTGGAAGGTCGCGTCTGGAGGAGCAGGTGCAACTGGAAGAGCTGGTTTCTTCCCGGCAGCCCAGCCTCAACCGAATGAAAGCCTTCCTGGGAAGCACGAGGAGCCCGCTCCAGGCCTCCACGCTTGGCTTCCCTTGCAGGCAGCACCCTCAAATTACAGGTAAGACGGAAGATGAACCCAAGCACCCCAGCCACTCGGTTCATCACGGTCATTTCCCACCCCCCACCCCAGCGCTGCCGGAATCCGGCTTTGGGATTCACTCCACAAGCCCTCTGCGACACCAGGTTTCGCTCATGCATGGCTGAAGAGGCTGGGGTTGAGGTGGGGTGGAGGGGTGGTTAAAAACAACCCAACATTGGATGCAACCCAAAATGGGGAAATGGCCAAATTAAGCTCTGGCTGAATACAGCTGCCTTCTCAAATCAGGTGCCCTCTAGACGTGTTGGACTATTTTATCTGTACGACACCCTGAGAGCCCAGTGATATAGGGTGGGGTAGGAAGGCAAGGAACCTCTCGTGCAAGCACTGAGTCATTACTGACTCTTGGAGGGACGCCGGCTTTCGCTGACGTTTTCTTGGCAGGCCTTATAGCGGGGTGGTTTGCCGTTGCCTTCCCCGGCCGTTATTACCTTTCCCCCAGCTAGCTGGGTACTCATTTTACCGACCTCGGGAGGATGGAAGGCTGAGTCGACCCGAGCCGGCTGCCTGAAACCAGCTTCCGCTGGGATCAAACTCAGGCCGTGGGGAGAGTTTCAGCTGCAGAAATTGCTGCTTTACCGCAATGCGCCACACCTGGCTTATAATAGGGTGGGATACAAATGCTTTAATTAATACATTTATTTATTTATGTATTTATTTATTAAAACATTTGTATCCCGTCCTACCACTGGGATCTCAGGACGGCACACCGATAAAATCGTAACAATATAAACATAAATAATTTATACAGCTAAAAATGTATTAAATCATTAACAAATTAAAACTATGTGTTTTGTTGTTGTTTATTCGTTCAGTCGCTTCCGACTCTTCGTGACTTCATGGACCAGCCCACGCCAGAGCTTTCTGTCGGCCGCTGCCACCCCTAGCTCCCCCAAGGTCAAGTCTGTCACCTCCAGAATATCATCCCTCCATCTTGCCCTTGGTCGGCCCCTCTTCCTTTTGCCTTCCACTTTCCCTAGCATCAGCCTCTTCTCCAGGGTATCCTGTCTTCTCATTATGTGGCCAAAGTACTTCAGTTTTGCCTTTAGTATCAATCCTTCAAGTGAGCAGTCTGGCTTTATTTCCTGGAGTATGAACTGGTTTGATCTTCTTGCAGCCCAAGGCACTCTCAGAATTTTCCTCCAACACCACAGTTCAAAAGCATCTATCTATGTGTTATGTTATCTATCTATCTATCTATCTATCTCTATCTATCTATCTATCTCTATCTATCTATCTAGATCTATCTATATATGTGTAACGATGGAGAATTTAGCCCTCGAAGGCTTTGATAAAAAGCCGTGTTTTAACTTGGCGCCAAAATGAAGCCAGCGTCGGCGCCAGTCGGGCCTCCAAGGGGAGGGCATTCCACAGCCGGGGCGCCACAACAGAGAAAGCCCTCTCCCACATCCCACCATAATGTATGTCTAGTGTTGGTGGGACATGGAAGAGGGCTCCTCTAACAGATCTCAAATCTTGGGCAGGCACATATAGGGAGAAGCGCTCTCTCAAGTACTGAGATCCCAAGCTGTTTCGTGCTTTAAATGTCATTGCCAACACCTATATGCTGGAAGCATATAGGCAGCCAATGCAATTCTTTTAAGACTGGTGTTATATATAAGCTGTTCTGGTGAGCAGTCTAGCTGCTGCATTTCGCACCAGCTGCAACTTCCAAGTCGTCTTCAAGGGCAGCCCCACGTAGAGTGCATTGCAGTAGTCTAAGTGGGAAGTTACCAGCGCATGGACTACTGTGGCTAGGTTGTCCCTGTCCAGGAAAGACTGTAGCTGGTGGATCAGCCAAAGCTGACCCCAAGTGCTCCAAGCCACAGAGACCACCTGCGTCTCCAGTGACAATGATGGGTCTTGGAGTACTCCCAAGCTACGCACCTGCTCCAGAACAGGGTGTTTACTCAATTCCTGGACTCGGGAAATAAATAAATAAAGTATCAGAATCCCCCAGTCAGCACATCTGGGAGTTGTAGTCCAACACACCTGAAGGACACCAGGCTGGGGAAGGCTGGAATACAGTATAGGCCATATCATACATGGCAAAACTTACCATTCTAGAATCTTTTAGTGAAGGCAGACAAGGGGTGAATACTGTTAGGAGCTTCATTTTATGTTGACATTTATTTGTTAATTTTTGGAACCTGCATTTTGAACAAAATGCAACGATGGATATATTTTATTTCAGTGGAGAGGGTGAATCTCGTGCATGAGGAAGGAAGTATTTTAATTTCTGAAATACTTCTTCCGGTATTATTATGACCATTTAATAATTCTAATAAAGATTTAAAAAGAAAAGGAAAGGAAATGCCATCAAAAGGAGCTACTACCATCTTGAACAACGGCAAAATAAATGGGTGTTTGGGCATTTTCTGTGCGTTTCCCTACAGGAATTCTAGAGACGCACATTGGGAAAGGTAACACTGGAAGCAGCTCTAGTTGGTTTATCACGGCACCCATCTTATTTTGCCTCTAAGGACTCTGTCACCTTGCCATAAAACGGCTCGACGCAAAATTTTTGCAGCACCTTATCTTCCCCCCATCAATTCAAGCTCAAGAGCACGGCAGCTGAAGCATGTTAGGAACCCACAGTACCATGTCGAAAATGAAGGTGACGTGAAAAGGAAAGGGAAAAAAAGCCAGGGACGGGAAACACCTTTCACCTCAACTCCTTGTGCAAGTCTTTCGCCACACCTTTCTCTCTATCTCATACACACACACACACACACACACCAACTGCTCAATCCCTCTTCCTTTTAACTCTCTGCCTCCCTCCCTATTTCACACATACACGCATCACCTGCTCGGCCCCTCTTCTTTTTAGATACGTACAGTATAACCTGCTCTCCTTTCATGGAATCATAGAATAGCAGAGTTGGAAGGGACCTACGAGGCCATCTAGTCCAACCCCCTGCTCAAGGCAGGAATCCACCCTAAAGCATCCCTGACGGATGGTTGTCCAGCTGCCCACAACCCACAACCTCCCTAGGTAACTGATTCCATTGTCGTACTGCTCTAACAGTCAGGAAGTTTTTCCTGATGTCCAGACGGAATCTGGCTTCCTTTAACTTGAGCCCACTATTCCGTGTCCTGCACTCTGGGAGGATCGAGAAGAGATCCTGGCCCTCCTCTGTGTGACAACCTTTTAAGTATTTGAAGAGGGCTCTCATGCCTCCCCCCTCAATCTTCTCTTCTCCAGGCTAAACATGCCCAGTTCTTTCAGTCTCTCTTCATAGGGCTTTGTTTCCAGACCCCTGATCCAGACTGCCGGGGAGAGCAACAGCGTTTTACGAACTGCAAGGTAAGTCTCCATTCCAAAAGCTCATCCCCTCTTTCCAGATAATCCCATCAATTCAGCCCACCTCTTTTAGATATTTCCTTTTTTAAAAAAAAAAAATGCCTCCATCTATTCCCACACCCACAGCGTTCCTCAACTCCTCCAAGCCTTAGGGATGCTTTGAACGTCATGAGAAGCCAGGATTCTGGTGGACAGACCAGGGCTTGTTGTTTCCTCACTCAAAACTGACCTTCCAAACCTCTTTCCTACCCCTCCCTGCAGTCCAGGGGGCTCGAAAACAAAGCACTGTGAAGAGGGGATACTCGGCACTCTCGACTGCCTGGGAACTGATCCGGACACGTTCTCCCAGCCAGCGCCCAACCTAGGAAGCTGCCCTAGGCTGAGTTACCACATTGCTCCCTCTAGTGTGGTCCTGCTTCCTCCGTTGACTGCCAGTGGCTCTCCTGGGCTTCAGGCAAGTTCCTTCCCAAGCCTACCTGGAGCAGCTGGGGACGGAACCCCGGGACCTTCCGCTGACCTATTGCCCTTCCCCTGAAGCAGGGGTGCAGAACCTCTTTCGGCCCGAGGGCCGAATTCCACTTAAGAGACGTTCTCGGGGGCCGCGCTCCAGTGGTGGGCGGGGCCAAAAGCAAAGGGGGCGGGGCCAAAGGCCAAAGGAGGGAGGGCCAAAATACTAAAAAAAAAACCACCACCCAACCTATTGTAGCTTAAAGGTCTTACTTAGAGTAACTAAGGCTTTAGGAGTGGTGTTTAGACCTTTTAGAAATGGGGGGGGGGGAATGCAAAAAAGTCAGGCATGGGGTGGGGGTGGGGAGGAGTGAGAACCATCTGGCATGATGGGAGCAGAGGCCGTGGCCTCCTGGCGAACCCAAGGGAGTCTGTTTGGGTAACTAGAAAGGCTGGATTTGCCCTCCAGACCTGGGGTTGAACACCTCTGCCTGAAAGGCTTTGGAATGATATAGGGTCTTCACCTTGGCTTGTAAAAACGGTTCCGTGACTCCACTGCCATTGACCACGCACAGCCTGAGTGGGCCCAGCCAGATTTCCAACGACTCACCTCTTGCCTTTCTGCACCCGGGAGAGATCCACAGAGTCCTTGCTGAAAACGTCAAACTCGTCGTTCTGGAAAACGTTGCATCGTGACGTGACGAGAGGGGTCGGGTCTGGTTTCACCTGCCTGGCAGACAAAAAGGGAAAAGAAAACCACGCGGTACTTTCTCCCAAGTAGCTCAGGGAAGCGCTCGGAAACACAAAATACCCCACGAAACGCTAGGGGAGGCTGCTGCCGGAAGGCTTGCAGCGCTGACAAGCCCACTTCCCTGGCAGTAAAGCGCCATGGAACTCAATGGACACGGTGGGATTGTTCCTTCACTTATTTCAATGGATTGGCATTGAAGGAAACAATACATTGATCATAAATACAGAGAACTGTAATCGCGTTGCTGCCGCCTTTTTAATCCCCAGGCAAATGCTTGGTTTAGAATTTATTTATTTATTTTATTTGCAATATTTATGCACTGCTCCCCATTCAGAATTTTGGAGCCCTGGGTCAAAATAAAATAGAATAAAAACAGAATAAAAACACATTTTAAAAGAAACAAAGTGCAATATAAAACGCGGCTGGTCGCTAAAGGAAAGGCTTCCTGGAACGATGTTTTCAGGAGGCGCCGGAAGGAATACAAAGTTGGCGCCTGCCTGACTTCCAGAGGCAAGGAATTCCACAGGAGGGGGGCCACCACGCTGAAGGCTCTTCCCCTGGTGGACTCCAATCAGAGAATGGGTCTATGTGGAACCACCAGGAGCAGGCCCTCGGATGACCTCAGTGACCGGGCAGGTTGGTAAGGGAGAAGGCGCTCTCTCAGGTATCCTGGTCCCAAGTTGTTTAGGGCTTTGTACACAAGTACCAGAACCGTAAACCTGGCCCGGTAGCGAATAGGCAGCCAGTGCAGTTCTCTCAGCAGAGGAGTTCCATGCTGGAAAGGGGCAGCTCCAGACAACAGCCGAGCTGCAGCATTCTTCACTACCTCCAGCTTCTGGAACAGCTTTAAGGGCAGCCCCACACAAAGTGCATTGCAGTAACCCAATCTTGAGGCTACCAATGCCTGTACCACAGGGACCAAGCTATCCCTGTTCAGGAGCGGCAGTAGTGGGTGAACCAGCCGAAGCTGGTAAAAGGCACTCTGAGTCGCCGTGGCCACTTGAGCCTCCAGTGACAGAGATGGGCCTAAGAGTACCCCCAAACGATGAACCTGTTCTTTCAGAGGGAGTGCAACCCCATCCAGAATAGGCAATGAGCCTGCCAACCGGACTCGGGAACCACTCACCCACAGGGCTTCTGCCTTGCTAGGATTCAGCTTCAGTTTATTGGCCCTCATCCAGAAAGAGAATCTACATCTTAGAATCACAGAATAGTTGAGCTGCAAGGGGCTCATAAGGCCATCGAGTCCAACCCTCTGCTCAATGCAGGAATCCACCTTCAAGCATCCCTGACAGATGGCTGTCCGGCTGCCTCTTGAATGTCATTAGGATGGGACAGCCCATGATCTCCCTGGGTCATTGGTTCCAGAAGAGCAGTGCTGGATCAGACCAAGGGCTTACCTAGTCCAGCATTCTGTTCCCATATTCCCATAGTATTCTTGTATTCTTCCAAGATTCCATTCTTTGGGAAAGGCAGGCTGTTCTATGTACAAGGTTGGTTTACTAAGTCAAACCAAAGGAAGTAAATGAAATTTGAGCGGTGAGATAACTAGACATTTGCAGCCAGCTGTTAACTATGAAGCAAGTTTCATATCTTTCACGGGCCAGATAATCTAGCCCAGGGGTAGGCAACTTTTGACCCTCCACTTGTTTTGGTTGTCATTTGGTTGTTACATTTATAGCCTGTCTTTCCCCAAAAGAGCCCAAGGCAGCACACATGATCCTTCTCTTCTCCACTTTATCCTCACAACAATCCTGTGAAGTAGATTAGTCTGAGAGTCAGTGACTGGGCCAAAGTCACTCACTGGGCTTCATGACTGAGTAGGGAGTAGGTGTAAAGGGTGAGGGTTTTAATGGAATTGTCTTAATGTGGGTTGAGGGTTTTAATGGAATTGTCTTAATGTGGGTTGAGGGTTTTAATGGAATTGTTTTATATGTTGTTGTAAAGCGCCTCGATGCCAGAAATGGTGAGGTGGCGCTATAAAAATGCTTTAAATAAATAAAATAAATAATAAATAGGGGCCAACCAGAGGCAGGCCAGGAGAGCAACAGCATCCTCCCGCTTGCGTTCCCCAGCACTGGTGTTATCCAAATAAAGTGCACAAACCATTACGCAAGTTGCCCGCAAAGGCCTAACCAAGGTAAAAAGAGAAGCCCTCTCCGCTCTACCTGGGCATTCCTCGGTCCAGCTTCTCCAAGGAGGCCACCAGGTTGTCCTCCAGAAGGTTGTTGATCACCTGCTCGACGCTGTAGTTGTACTCCTCCAGGCAGGCCAGGACAAAGCCTTCTCCAAGGTCAGGTAGCAGGTCCTTCACTTGGGAGATCAGGGAATCCAGCTCCACCCCAGAGACCTTGGCGATGGGTGCGGCGGCAGCTGCTCCAGCATACTAGACAAGCCAAACCCAACAAGCAACATTACCCCGGGAGGATCAGAAGGCTGGAAGGAGTCAGGCGTGCCGAGCCAGGAAGAACAGCACAACGTTGATCACAGGTGGTTTTTTGCTCATAGAAACATAGAATAGCAGAGTTGGAAGGGGCCTACAAGGCCATCAAGTCCAACCCCCTGCTCAAGGCAGGAATCCACCCTAAAGCATCCCTGGCAGAGGGTTGTCCAGCTGCCTCTTGAAGGCCTCTAGTGTGGGAGAGCCCACAACCTCCCTAGGTAACAGATTCCATTGTCGTACTGCTCTAACAGTCAGGAAGTTTTTCCTGATGTCCAGCCGGAATCTGGCTTCCTTTAACTTGAGCCCGTTATTCCGTGTCCTGCACTCTGGGAGGATCGAGAAGAGATCCTGGCCCTCCTCTGTGTGACAACCTTTTAAGTATTTGAAGAGTGCTATCATGTCTCCCCTCCATCTTCTCTTCTCCAGGCTAAACATGCCCAGTTCCTTCAGTCTCTCTTCATAGGGCTTTGTTTCCAGACCCCTGATCATCCTGGCTGCCCTCCTCTGAACACGCTCCAGCTTGTCTGCGTCCTTCTTGAATTGCATGCGAATCAAATCCAGCATCTACAATCATTGCAGACTGGTCCGCAGAGCCAAACAAGGAAAGCAGGGCACGTCCTCCAGGGAAAGGCAGGCACCACTTTTTCCAGGAGAGTCCTGCCATAATCTCTCGTGTACTCTCTCTTGCACACACACACACACACACACACACACCAGATGCTTTGGACTCCAACCCCCATAAGCCCCAGCCAGCATATGGCCAATGATCAAGAATAATGGGAGTTGTAGTCCAAAACATCTGGAGGGCACCAGGTTGGGGAAGATTGGTAGAAGGACAGGAAGAAATCCAGCCCAGCTCCTGGAAGGCCCAAGGTTCAAATCCAGCTGTGACTGAGGAGGGGGGGAACGGTCTGTCTGTGCCAGCCATATGGACCAGCAGCAAGCACCTCTCCTGGTTGAAATTCCAGCAGCCTGCACCAGCCCCGCATGCCCGGCTTAGCATCTGTGGCCAATGCAGGCAGCTCATCATGGCGTGTTTTGAACACTCACCTCTGCATGGTCTTGCTGGCTGAGCCTCTCCAACCCCTCGGCCGCGCTGGGCAGCACCGCTGCTGAGGCTCCAGCCGCATCTTCCGGCAGGGGTGGGACCTGAGCCGTTTTCTTCCTCCTATCCACGCCTTCCCAGGCGCTTTCCACTGCTTGCAGGATGTAAGCTGTCCGGGTCTCGTCCCTGGCCGACGGAGTTAAGGGCGTTTCCCTGATCAGACAGTTCAAAGAGCAGCCATGCTATGGCTTGAGCCCCAGGGGACCGGGCAAGGTTTGCATTTGCTCTCGGACATTTCTGCAGCAAGGCGGGCAAAGGCAACGCAGGATCCGAATTGCAGGCCGGCCCTGTACATATCGGGCTGTAGAAGCCCGCCAATGTCGAAGAGATAAGGGGAAGAGGCTAAGAGTAACCCCACAGCCCTCACTTCCTGTTCTCCAGGTTGGTGTGAGGAAGGCATCCCACAACAGGTTATCTCCCTGCTTTCTCCAGGAAAAGCAGGAACCATGTGACTAAACTTTTGAGTATTTTATTGGTCCCCAGGCTCCTCCTGTTCAGGGCTATAGCTCAGATGAAGAGAGTACAGGTCGATCTGGTTGGAGTAAAGGTTAGATGCACAGAGGAACAGAAAATGCGGTAACGCAATTAGCCATGCCCTATAAGAGGTCTTGACCAGTGGACACATGGTGAGATGCTTTCTGCACACCATCCCAGAAGGAACCTTCTTGGTAAGGACCAATGTTCTTTCCCCACTTGAAAGCCGCCATCTGAAAGCAGCAGAATTTAACACAGGTCGGGTGATAGGGTGAGCCACCCGAGCCATGCGTCTCTACAGGATGAGCCCTATCTGCCTGGCATTCGTCACCACCCAAATGGCTTCCTTCCTGGAAACAGGAAGTGCCAATGCAACTGCACCGGGACTGCGACCCCTTCACTAGAGCAGAAGAGATGAAGGCACAAGTCAGGTCTCTCCACAAAGAGCCAATGAGAATTGCAGGGAGAGGAGCTTTTCCTTCCTTGACCACACCTCCCCTGCTACGATTGGACCAAGGAGGAGTCAGTTTGGGAGTACAAGAGAATGCAGAGAAAAGCTGTGAAGCACGAAGGGTCACCACATGGGCAGGCAGTGCTTAAATATCAAAAGTAGGTGGGGCCATCTTTGCCACAGCTCAGCCCTTTGCCAGGAAGCAATGGCCTAGCTATATTCTTGGGGGATGTGACACAATGGGTGGGCGCAGGGAGTTAATTACCACCCACGCCCACACAGATACCCCAGTGCTAAATGGGGAGCGGTATATAAATATTCTAAATAAATAAATAAATGGCAAAGGATACAGGGTTGAGGAGGCTTGCTGGAGGAGGCTCACGTCATCTGCTACAGGAAAGTGCTCATCATAGTCACGGAGGAACCTGCAAGTAGAAGACTGCCATCCTAAGCCTGCTTACTAGGGAACCGGTCCCATCGAGTTCAGCAGGGTTTACTTCTGAGTAAACCACTGACTTCGGATTGCGCACCGCAATTTCCACATTATGGAAATGTGTACATGAAATGGACCGCAGAACCTCTAAAGGTAGCAGTCCCTCACAAAGGTAGAGAGATCTTTCAGCAGAGTTTGGAAGGGAAAGAATAGAGCTGGTGTTGGTGCTGCAGGCACGGATTCTTCCAGCCCTGTCATCGTCTGCGGCCAAAGGACCCACGCTTTGCTCCCTTGGCCCAGCTCAGACAACATGCTAAACTATGATGGGTTAAGCGTTTTGAGCTAAACATGACGGCTTAGTGTGTTGTGTGAACCATGACTTAGTGTGTCATGTGAACCATTCCGAACTATGGTGGCTACAAAACCACGGTTTAAACACGCTCGCTAAACACTTGCTGCAAAAGGGTTACTGGCCTAGCCATGGCTTAGCGTGTTGTCTGAACAGGCCCCTTGTCTGCTTGCTTCATAACCTGACCCCCAGACTTCGCCTCGGACCCCCACAGCCTCAGGAGAACGGCAGAAAGGGGCCGTGTCTAAACGTGACGGGGCCGTGTCGAAACGTGACGGGGCCGTGTCGAAACGTGACGGGAATGCCTCGACTCCCCACTTGTGAAAGGAGCAGCGGGTTTAGGGATACCGCTTCCGCGCTCACTGCCCCCTCTCCCTGTCCATCCAGTGAGTGTAGGGCCCTTCGGATCCTTCCAGTGTTCGGCGATTTCTAAACGAGCTGCCGTAAGGAGGATAAATACCAATTCTTTATGGGTAAGGGAGGGGTTTAGAGCATTGGGCAGGGACAGCAGGGCCAGGCTTGGTTCTGGAAAGATCATCTGATCAGTGGCCTTAGAAATTATATTGAAGATAGTTTCCCAGAACTGCTTCAGGGCCTTACACTCCCACCACATATGTAAGTAAAAGCCCTTTTCATCGCATCCTCTCCAACACAGTGGGGAGATTGAAGTCGTTGCATGCGAGAGTTGAATTGGAGTTATATGCCATCTTAATATAACCTTGAGGGCTGACTCCTGTATGCGGGACGATATTGTTCGGAGGGGGGGATTTATCCAAATTTCCCTTTCCATCCAAGATGGAAAGGGAAAGTGTGGGATATAGCCTGCTCTGAAAAATTAACCTACCACCGCAGAGTCTCGTCGGGCCAACTTAGCTATGACCCATTCAATGAAATATGGTCTCCTTTTCTCAATTACATCAATGGTACAGATGTGGCATCCAACTCTGGTTTAACAAATCTTCCTCTGACCACAGTAAATTGAAGGAAACAAGCTCGGTTCGGCAACTACAGAAATCGTGTTTGTGTATTTATTAGAAACGCTGTCTGACTTGTAAGTTTTTATATATATTTTTAACTTTTTTAAAAACTGCTTTGTTAAATGGAGTTTAATAAATAATTTTTTTAAAAAACACAAAACTGCCCCCTCTCCCTGCACTAGGGAGAACCCTTCCCGCTCTCCCTCCTCTCTGCACTCCGAACGGCACCCTGGAAGATAACAGAAGACACAGCCCTGAGGGAGAGGGAGTTTCGAAGGACCCTTGACGGCTCATTTTGAGAAGCCCGGGGAAAGAAGCACCGTTCTCTTGCAATCCGCAGCCAGCTCTCCGCTGCTGCCACGGAGGGTGACAAGTCCGCCAGCTTCGGTGGAAAACAACAAAGAGTTTTGCGACACCTTAACTACGAGCCAATTCATTCTGGCGTGAGCGTTCGCAGACTCCACTCCGCCTGCCGTGGCCGGTGAAGTGGGGAGTGGCCACGAAAGCTTGTGCCCAAATAAATACGTTAGCCTCTAAGGCAGGGGCACAGAGCCTCTGTCAGCCCGAGGGCCCAATCTCGTTTTAGAGATGCTCTCGGGGGCCTGTGGGGGCTGAAGGGAAAAGGAGGGGGGCAAACCCCCAAAATACCGGCAAGTTTTAGCTCCTAGTGCCAGTCACTAAGCCTTCGCAGAGGCGTTTCAACCTTTTATATTGGGGAGGGGGGTGGAATTGTACAAAATCTAGGAACCCACTCAATGGATGGTCAGGGGAGAGGGCTGTGACCATCGGGGGAATCCTGACCTTCCTTCTTCTCACATCACTTTGTTTTCTATTCATCCCTCTGCTGCTAAGATCATCTTCTTGGCTCATCGCTCTGACCATGTCACTCCACTCCTGAAATCCCTTCATTGGCTCCCAGTTCACCTCAGAATCCAATATAAGCTTCTCCTATTGTCTTTCAAAGCTTGTCACAGTCTATCTCCTTCCTACCTTTCTTCCCTCCTCTCACACTCTTGCCCCGCTCGTGCTCTTCGCTCCTCTGATGCCATGTTTCTCACCCGCCCAAGGGCCTCTACTTCTCTTGCTCGGCTTCGTCCATTTTCTCTCGCTGCCCCTTATTGCCTGGAATTCTCTTCCACGAGTCCAATTACGTTTTTTAAAGCTCAGCTGAAAACTTTTCTTTTTTTCTACAGCTTTTAGAACTTGACTTTGATCTTACTTTTACACTGTTCGTTTTAGTGTCCCCTGTGCCTGTCTGGTGCATTCTGATTGTTTTATTATGATTTTATTAGAAAGTAAGCCTACGTGGGCAGGGTGTTGCTGTTTTATTGTTTTGCTATGTTCAGCACCGTGTGTATTGATGGTGCTAAATAAATAAATAAAGGGCCATATTCAGCCCCTGGGCCTGATTTTCTGCACCTTTGCTTTAAGACATGGGTTCTCAACAAATTCCCAGGGTTCCCGGGGCGGGGAGAGGAATTGGGACCACTATTCAGCAAAGTATGGTGTCCTGTAGATTATGTCTTCCTACACGTTATTAAAAACGTCCCAGAGAAGTGTCATGTCCTCTGCAAAAGCCGGGCCTTTGCTTCTCTCTCCCTTGCAATCCTAGAAGTCTCCGGCTTCCCAATTAAAGGGGCAACGCAAAGCATGGGAGCTGAGAATGTAAAAGGGGCCATGCTTTGCGTTGCCCCTTTAAATGGGACTAATATAGAAAAATAAAATAGAAGATTTTTCAATATTATATGCATGTTATTTGGAATGCACCTTTTGAGTTAAGCCTATCTTGGGAAGGGGGGGGAATTATATTCTGAACAATGGTGAAAGGGGGGAATGGAGCAAAAAAGGTTGAGAACCTCTGCTTTAAGATGTCTCAAGATACTTCATTGCTTTTGCTGCAACAGACTTTCCCCCACCTCTGTAAACCAGGTCTCCCTCTCACTCAGCCGGGTACGCTCACCTCCTCTCATGAAGCACTGAAGTGAAGATCTGTAGGAACTCTTCAATATATGGCTGGATGGTTTCACAGCTGTAACAAGAAGCTGATATGAGTAACAACAACAACAACAAAAATGCATTTATATAGGTTCAGGACTGGCTTTTTTGTTCAGCAGCCTGATATGCAAAGGAGGACAGGGCTCCTGTATCTTTAACAGTTGTATTGAAAAGGAAATTTCAGCAGATGTCATTTGTATATATGGGGAACCTGGTGAAATGTCCTCTTCATCACAACAGTTAAAGCTGCAGGAGCCCTGCCCTCTTTTAACTCTGGTCACTCTAGTCTAGCTCCTGCAGCTTTAACTATTATTATTATTATTATTTATTTATTTATTTATATAGCACCATTAATGTACATGGTGCTGTACAGAGTAAAACAATAAATAGCAAGACCCTGCCGCATAGGCTTACATTCTAATAAAATCATAATAAAACAATAAGGAGGGGAAGAGAATGCACCAAACAGGCAGTATAAAAGTCAGAACAATTCAAGTTTTAAAAGCTTTAGGAAAAAGAAAAGTGTGATGTGAAAATTGAAAAAAGAAAATTGTGATGAAGAGGGAATTTCACCAGGTTCTCCCTATATGCCAATGACACCTGCTGAAATTCCCTTTTCTATGCAACTGTTAAAGATACAGGAGCCCTGTCCTCCTTTTCATATGGTCACCCTAGCAGAATGATTCTTGCTTTGGAGCGAGGAGTTCAATTCCTAGACAAGCCCTCCCTCCAAGGAAAGGGAGCCACACCTTTGGGGATGTGGGGGGGGGGATAGATGCTGGGTTTGAAGTTTAACTCTTGCTGTTCAGCATTATAAACGATGCCACATGGTTTAATATGGCTTATACGGACTCCTGGACTGGATTAGGATGTGTTTCGTGCCACTGTTTTAGTTTACATTTTTATACGTTGTTTTTAAATGTTGATTTTCAGATGCCTTGAATGAGCTGGTTGCTCTAAAAGGCACTGTAAAAACATTGAAAAAAGTATTAAATACTATCACTGATTCTGCCCCCATTTTTTTAAAAAACCGATACCCTGATCACATTTATAGTAACTTCAGATAAACATATGCCAGTCTTAAAATCTATCTAAGAATTTTACTGGCACTTTTAACATGAAGTTCTTATTAGACAAATTCAATATAATTCATGTTAAAAATGTAACTCTGAATTCAGGATTAACAAATTGAATTTACACCGATCAACAAAAAATCCCCAGTTCTCCATACGTTTATCACACTTTTGACATTTTCATTCGCTCTTAATATATGTGGTCAGTTGGGCCAAGGTAGCAAATTCCACATTTCTTTAGCTACCTGTACTTACACATTAGCTACTTTAGGGGATTTCCAATATTTAGCATGAACTAGTCTAGCAGCTGTTACATAATACTACTACTACTAATAATAATAATAATAATAATAATTTATTTCTTACCCGCCTCTCCAATTGGATCGAGGCAGGGAACAACAGCAAGCATAAAATACATAAAATACTGATTAAAAACATTGTATACACTGTTAAAAATCACCCTAAAAACATCCTAAAAGCATAAAGTATCCTAAAAAATAAAATCCAGCTTACATTTAAAAAAACTAATTTAAAATTAAACATGAACACTGATTTTCATCCACCCAAAGAGCCCTCCTCCTCCTGCTCCTGGGTCTCCAAGCCTACAAAACACAGCAGAAAAAACGCCCTTGCCCCAAAATGGTAGCTACTCAATACTTCTGTTAAAGCTCCGGAGGAGACTGAAAGGCTCATTTGCTGAACAAATATTCGGCACGGGCCACAGCAGGAGGAGAAATAAGAGGGAATCTGGGCAGGAGACGTTTCTTGTGCTCTTTAAAGTGCTTGAGCTGCTCCCGTAGCCGCACTTCTGGATGAAAACGGACCACCAGAACCAGCAGTAAAGGCACATGTTAAGAATTGGGGAAGGGAGTTGGGCTGGGAAGGGCTAGTGACGGTTGTATTAATCCTTCCAGCTCTGGCCTGGCCATGAGCTTCAGGTTGTTTCAGGGTTACCAAGGAGACAGCATTCAAAGCCCTAAACGGCTTGGGGCCAGGCTATCTGAAGGAACGCCTCCTCCCATATGTACCTGCCCGGACCCTAAGGTCATCCTCAGGGGTCCTTCTCCGCGAGCCCCTGCCAAAGGAAGTGAGGCAGGTGGCTACCAGGAGGAGGGCCTTCTCTGCTGTGGCACCCCGGCCGTGGAATGAGCTCCCTAAGGAGGTTCACCTGGCACCTACATTATATGCTTTTAGACGCCAGGTGAAGACCTTTTTATTCTCCCAGTATTTTAACGGTCTATAAATTAATTTTAACCTTACTGTTTTAAATTGGTATTTAAAATGTGTGTATTTGCATTGCTGCTGTTTTTATCTTGATTGTGCTTTTATATTGTATTTTATATTACGATTTTATACTGTTGTTTTGCTTTGAATTGTCTTAATTTTGTAAACCGCCCAGAGAGCTCCGGCTATTGGGCAGTATAGAAATGCAATAAATAAATAAAAGTCAGCCAGACTCACAGGTTTGCTTACAAGGAGACTAATGTATTGGCATGATGTATTCAGCACATAATAAGGCTCATCCCAGGCTGCGAAAGCTTCCTGCCCAGAAGACCCTTTGAGCAGTCTGGACCCCACCCCACCCCACCCCTGGCCACAAGAACAATTATAGCATAACTGAACTTGGCATTGCTGCCAAGTTAAGCAAGTGGTGCATTGCACAGCTACTAATAACAAAGCACTTCTTCTCATCATGGGAATCTATAGCATAAGTGTACACTGTTGTGATAAACAAGGCAATACCTGGCATTTCTTTGGCACGGGCAAGACCAAGACCCACTAATTGGGTTTCTAAGGGTGTTATGGTCAGTTTTCCGACTGAACCACCTTGGAATGTCGGCTCATTAGAGCCGCTAAGATCATCTTCTTGGCTCGCCGCTCTGACCATGTTACTCCACTTCTGAAATCTCTTCACTGGCTTCCAATTCACTTCAGAATCCAATATAAACTTCTCCTGTTGACCTTCAAAGCTTTTCACGGTCTAGCTCCTGCCTATCTCTCCTCTCTCATCTCACACTATCGCCCCGCTCGTGCTCTTCGCTCCTCTGATGCCATGTTTCTCGCCTGCCCAAGGGTCTCTACTTCCTTTGCTCGGCTTCATCCATTTTCTTCTGCTGCCCCTTCCGCCTGGAACGCTCTTCCAGAACATCTGAGATCCACAAGTTCAATCGCAGCTTTTAAAGCTCAGCTAAAAACTTTTCTTTTTCCTAAAGCTTTTAAAACCTGATGCTGTTTGGACTTTATACTGTTAGTTTTACCCTACCCTGTGCCTGCTTACCCTACCCTGTGCCTGTTTGCATTCTCTTCCCCTCCTTATCGCTTTACTATGATTTTAATAGAATGTAAGCCTATGCGGCAGGGTCCTGCTATTTACTGTTTTACTCTGTACAGCACCATGTACATAGATGGTGCTATATAAATAAATAAATAAATAAATAAATAAATACAACAACAACAACAACAACAACAACAACAATAATAATAATAATAATAATAATACACCTGGGGCTCTCATGAGGTCACTGCAATTGTGCTTTTGACCCACCTTTCCCATAGCACAAAGGAATGTTGCTGACTGGTACAGACTAAAAATAAGTTTTCTAGCTTAAAGGCAGAAGCAGCCATTCACCCAGAAGCCTTTGCAGGCAGCCATGGTTTGCCAGCATCCAGTTTGCCAACGGTGCATCATCACAACCCACGTTTGGCACAAAAAGGAACAGTTGTGCAGTGTCAGCAGCCCTTGGACTGGCAGGCAGAACAAAGCTTCTGGTCTGACTGGACCTGGTATAAATAGAAAGTCCCTAGCTTTCCAGCTCAGAGGAGCAGTATCTCCTGTCTGCTACACTCAGATGACATTTACGATCGTCAGAGGCGGCCCTGCTCGTCATTCCAAAATGAACAGAATGTCGCCACAAAGAACCACGATGGCAGGGCCTTCTCGGTGGGGGCACCCACCCTCTGGAAAACCCTCCCTCGTGTGGTTTGGGAGGCGGAAAGTGAAACAGCCTTCAAACGCCTCCTGAAAACATATCTTTTTAGACAGGCTTTCTCCTGGACTATAACTCATTCTGGTTGTATACGGTATTTACAATTTTTTATTTAAAAAGTTTTAAATCTTGCCTTATATGCTGCAGTTTTAACTGTAAATGGGCCTCGGGCCTCGGCTATAGGGCAGTATAAATGAAAAAAAATTAATTTAGTTGGCGCCCACCATGCTCCCTACCCCTCCTGGATTTTACCGTATTTCCCCAAAAAAACACCTGGCGTGCTGCAAAGCCTATTGCTGCCCTCCACCTTTATTTGGGTTCAAAAGAATGGTTTTGTGTTTATTATTATTGTTTAGAATATTTATATACCGCTCCCCATTGAAAAATTTCGGAGCAGTATACAAGGTAAAATGAAAATAAAAACAGAATAAAGCAGTTAAAACAAAATTTAAAAGAAGCAAAAAAAGAAATCCAAGGCTGCATATTAAGGAAAGGCTTCTTGGAATAAAGATGTTTTCAGGAGGCGCTGAAAGGAGTACAAGGTTGGTGCCTGCCTGACCTCCAGAGGCAGGGAATTCCACAGGAGGGGGGCCACCACGCTGAAGGCACTTCCCCTGGTGGATTCCAGTCGGAGGATGGATCTAGGTGGAACCACCAGGAGCAGGCCCTCGGATCACCTCAGTGACCGGGCAGGTTGGTAAGAGAGAAGGCGCTCTCTCAGGTATCCTGGTCCCAAGTTGTTTAGGGCTTTGTACACAAGTACCAGAACCGTAAACCTGGCCCGGTAGCGAATAGGCAGCCAGTGCAGTTCCCTCAGCAGAGGAGTTCCATGCTGGAAAGGAGCAGCTCCAGACAGCAGCCGAGCTGCAGCATTCTGCACTAGCTCCAGCTTCCGGAGCAGCTTCAAGGGCAGCCCCACGTAGAGCGCGTTGCAGTAATCCAATCTTGAGGTTACCAATGTTTGGGGGCTCGGCCCGTCCTCTTCTGCCTTGTACTTAAGTTCCTGGGCAAGTTACTTTTCATTTAGTCTCACGAATTTGCCTTCTGGCAAATGGGCATTTCATGACTAGCCAAGACTATCATGGTAGCCATTTTATGAACAGGAAAGCCCTCATAGACTCATAGAATAGCAGAGTTGGAAGGGGCCTACAAGGCCATCGAGTCCAACCCCCTGCTTAATGCAGGAATCCACCCTAAAGCATCCCTGACAGATGGTTGTCCCTCCCCACCACCACGTCTGCCATTTTGTGAGAGCGCCCACAACGCTCTCAAAATTCCAAACGGGCCACTGACCCAATGTTCTAGGCTCTAGCAAAAACGCCGGCTCATGTCTCCAGCTCCAACAAAACACGCAGCACGGAAGCTGGGATGAAAAATAACCACCCTGTGTGTGGATGGGAGCAAGGCCACCCATGGCCTGGGCCTAGCGCACAGCCGTTCAAAATCCACCCACGCTTGTGCCAGCGTCCCTCCCCTGTTAATGAATATCTTTCCTCTGAGGCATTTCCTGATTTCTAGCTACTGTTTCCAGAGAAGGAAATCTGTGAGAATGCCATTGTTTGAAAGCGTTTGGCAATGTAAGATCAGAGCTCTGCTGAAAAGAGAACGGAAAGATCCAGGGAAAAAACAATTATTTCCTTTTTTTTTTAATGCATAATCCTTAGTAAATTTTGAGGTTAGAGTAGAAAACATCCCCTACAACTTGTTGCTTTAATAGGTGGAGTAGGAATGTTGTTTAGCTTAAGTCAAAGGCAAGCGTTAGATGGATTGCATTTAATTCTACTTCGCAGCGAAAGCATGGAAGTTTTCTCAAGCCACTTTTTACTAAGGAGTTATGTCTTGCATATTGGGGGAAGGGAGTTCCTGTGAGGGTTAGTATTCTTTTCAAAATGCCAGTGTTATATTTGATAAAAGTTTAAATACCGTGTGATTTACACCTTTTTTGTACTGCCTTTCATCAAATTCAGACTTCAGGGCAGCGTACAACAAAAGAATAGCATCAATAAAATAAAATAATAAAAGGCAGCAAATAAAACCACAGAAACAACACAGAAGCATTATATGCATCCCTGGCTGGTAAATATGTCTTGCTTGACCTAGTAACTGAAGGCTTATACCGTCAGCACCAGATTTGCCGGGTTGGGTTAGGGTTATGGGAGGGACATTTTTTAGTTTGATTCTAAGTTTATTTATTTACAGCATGTGTATACACCACTCCACATCTAAAGGAGATTCCGATTATTCTTTCGTTATATCAATCCAAATAAATTTAGCTATTCAGTTCCATGCAATATCAATTCATAAATGCAAGTATGAACAAAGAAGAGCTATAAACATATAAGTTAAACAGCCCAAACTCATCCCAGTTAAATGAGACAAAGAAAAAGAGAGAAAGGGGAAATGGATGGTGTGTGTGTGTTTTTGTGTGTGCGCACAAGAGACCGGGGCGGGGGGCACTAGCCATGACCACGTTTAGCTCTGGCCCCACCACTGTTGGGATGAAACAGTTTTTCCCAGACAGAATGCCGCCGTGGAGGGGGGAAATGTTGCCTACCCCTGAGAGCACCGTACCTGCTTTCCAAAATGGGTTGAAGGCACAGCTGGTTTACGATTATATGGAAAACCTCCACCACCTTCTTCCTAGAATGGGACAGCCTCCTCCATAAATCCGACAGCAAGCTAAGTGGGGGGGGGGGAGAAAGAGAGAATTCATGTGGTCACGTGATGCAAGAGCTGGACTGGGGAGATCTGGGTTCGAGTCCCCACTCGGCCGTGACGCTCACTGGGTGGCTTTGGGCCAGTCACTGACCCTCAGCCCATAAACTACCTCACAGGGTTGTCATGGGGATAAAACAAAGGAGGAGAAGGCCCATATAAACCACTTTGGGTTCTTTGGGGGGGGGGGAAGGTGGGGTATAAATGTAACAAAACTAACTAACTAAATAATCTAGCGCTCAAACCATCTGGCATTCCATTCTCCCCCTTGCTGCAGCCTCCATCTCTAGCAAGATGCTGTGGGTAAAGTGGTTGTTGTGTAGAGTAATAGATGTAAAGCTCAAATATTGAGCCCATTGGAGGGGTCATAGCTCAGTGCTACAGCAGATGCTTTGCCACAAGCATCTATTGACCAACGCCAGTGCCGTCATTCATTATCATGCCCCCGCCAGCCTAAGCACTCCCCAACTATTCTACATAAACACTCACATAGCCCTATAAGAGAAGTGGAGAAGACAGAGCCAGCTGTTGTGCAATGCTGGGACTTACACTGGAGTAACTCGGGTTCAAATCCCCACTCGGCCATGAAGCTCAGTGGGCGATCCTGCGCCAATCACACTCCCTCAGCTCATGAACTACCTCACAGGTTGTTGTGAGGATTAAAGAAAAGGGGGGGGGGGCGAAGATCACTACATATATGCTACCCTGAGCTCCCGAGATTAAAGTCAGGATGTGTGATAAATGTACGTGGTGGGGGGAGACTAGACTGTGAATAAAGCACAATTCAAATCCACAGCCTTGGCGGATGTATCACAGGGCACATGACTTGGAGGAGGCCACCGCGTTTCTTTCAGAGAGGCAAGGACACCTCCGCCAGAAACATACCTGCTATCTTCATGCTGCCTCTTCTTAATCGCAGATTCCAGCTCAGGTATCAACAGTTCGTAAAACGCAGCCAGCCTACAAACAGGGGGTCACAAACCTAATTGGGAGCGGGCTTTCGTCAAGAGTCAAATCAAGGAAAGGGAGGAGGAGGAGAGACGGATGGAAAGCTCCCGAGACTGATAATACAGAGGAAGTGGAGGGTGGAGAGAGCACAGCTCATGGGTCGATCACAGCCTTGGTATGCAAACGGCCCCAGGTTCAAACCCCAGTTATTGTCAAGTGAAGGATAACAGGAGGCGTTTGATTGGCAGCCTCGGCCTGAGAGGCTGCCAAGGACCTGCCAATCAAAGCGCACAATTCTGAGCTTGGTGGAACTACGTCTGACTTGGTAAAAAGCAGTTTCCTACGTACATTCAGAGATCGTAGAATCATAGAATAGCAGAGTTGGAAGGGGCCTACAAGGCCATCGAGTCCAACCCCCTGCCCACTGCAGGAATCCACCCTAAATGTAACATTATGTCCAATCCCAACATCCCCTTTTTCTCTTTACTATTGGTTCCCTATGAGTCTCCAGCAGCCTTTCCCAGCCTAGGGTCCCCAGATCTTCCATCATCCCTGAGCACTGGCTGTGATGACTGGGGATGATAGGAACTGTAGTCCAACACCATTTGGGGATCCTAGGTTGGAAAAGGCCACTCAGTCGAAGGGTGGTGGGCAGAAAGTAGATCTCCAGGTTCTTTGGACTTCAACTCCCTGCATTCCTGACCATTGGCCAAGCTGGCAGGGACTTCTGGGAGTCGAAGTCCTTAAAACATCTGGATACCGGCCTTCTAGCCACCTCTGAAGTCGGGTGATGTTTGTTCCTTTCTTTTCTTTTTTTAATAGTTGAGATGTTATGGTTGCCCACATTACCCATGGACACTTTAAAGAGAGTCAGGCCTTACCCAGGGCGTTTCGGTGCAAAGGATCGCTTCCCAGTCGATTGTCATTCATCCATCTCCTGCTTGGCCACCAAAATCCGCTACCTAAGATGTCCGCCTCACCTCACCTCACCTCAAGGTAAGGCCACCTTCAAATGCTCGGCGCGCAAGAATGGAAGCAAAAGCTACAGCTCAGATAATTTCTTGGGCGCGTGCTTTTCTAGTGGAGCTGAGAGACACACGGAGGCAGCCTAAAAATATACCTGTAACAGAAGTCGTGCTTTTGGAACGTCTGACAAGCCAGTGGGAAGACATCCAGGAAGGCCCAAAGGGTGATACAAGTGTCGCACAGGTACAATACAATATCCTTCAGCTCCTAGGAGAGCGAGAGAGCGAGAGAGAACACACCTCTTTTAAATAGTTAAATGTTGCAACACAACTTTCTTTTCTTTCTGAACAGACATTGACAACTGACGAACAAAACAATTTGCGGGCTGAGCACATGCTCAGAACTGTCTTGTTGCTCAATACATCCTCCTTCCTGAACTACTACTTTGCACCTGGCTCCAGTCCCATTGGGGAACCTTGGAGTTCTGGTGCAAAACAAAGTAGACCCCGCAAGCCGAAAGTTCGCCCATTCCTGCTTACAGGAACACAGAAAAGCTTAACTTCTACTAACTGAGCCCCCTGGTCCATCTATAGCGCAGTATTGTCAACACTGACTGGGGGTTGAGCCCCTCTGCAAGCGTTCAGGCAGGAATTTTTTCTGACTTACCTGGAGATGCCTGGGATCGAACTCGGGACCTTCCGCGTGAAAAGCAGGGGCTCTTCCACGGAGCCACGGCTCCTCCCGTAAACACATCATTACAAGTTATTGCACAGAATTAAAACAGATCAACAGACCTCCAAGTTAGATTACTGCAATGCCCTCTACGTAGGGCTGCCTTTGAAGACGGTTTGGAAGCTGCAACTCGTGCAAAATGCAGCGGCCAGATTGATTTCGGGAACCAGGAGGTTCGACCATATAACACCTGCTCTGGTCCGCTTGCACTGGCTGCCTGTATGTTTCCGAGCCCAATTCAAGGTGATGGTTTTGACCTATAAAGCCTTACACGGCTTGGGACCACAATACCTGATGGAACGCCTCTCCCGCCGTGAATATACCCGGTCACTACGTTCAACATCTAAGGTCCTCCTCTGTGTGCCTACTCCGAGAGAGGCTCAGAGTGTGGCAACAAGGGACAGGGCCTTTTCGGTGGTGGCCCCCAGACTGTGGAATGATCTCCCTGACGAGGCTCCCCTGGCGCCAACGCTGCTATCTTTCCGGCGCCAGGTTAAGACTTTCCTCTTTTCCCAGGCATATGGCAGCACATCTTAATCATCCACATGTTTAGTTTTTTAACGATTTTTAATGCTTTATGTGTGTATGTTCTGTGTTTTAGAGTTTTAAATTTTGTATATTTGTTTTTATCTTAATTTTAGAATTTCTGTAAACCGCCCAGAGAGCCCTGGCTATGGGGGCAGTATATAAGTGTAATAAATATATAAATAAAATAAATAAATCAACATTTCAGCACGTAGGGCAGAATTAATCCACCTCCCCTCACTTTGGCTTTCATGCCATGGAAAAAATGAGCCTTTCCCGGCTCAACCCCCTTCCCCAGCCCCCAATGTTCCAAATCCCATAGGACAGCCTTCCTCAACCTGGGGCGCTCCAGATGTGTTGGACTGCATCTCCCAGAATGCCCCAGCCAGCTGGCTGGGGCATTCTGGGAGTTGTAGTCCAACACATCTGGAGCACCCCAGGTTGAGGAAGGCTGCCTTAGGATGTTAGAACAGAGGAAAGTCTCTCCCATGATCCATTTATTTATCTGTAATATTTATATTATTTATTTATTTATTTGTTGCATTTGTATACTGCCCAATTGCACGTGTGAATGTGTGTGAATGTGTCTCTGCAGTAGGGCCATAGCTCAGTGCAAACATTGTTTTATGCCAAAGGTCCCAGATTCACTGACATCTCTAAGTAGGGTTGGGTAAAACACCTCTCCAAAACCCGGGAGAGCCACTGCCAGTCAGCTTAGACAATACTGAGCTAGGTGGATGGACAACCCGATTCAGTATAAGGCCATTAGGGGATTTGGAGCTAAATGCCATCGATACGCTGATGACACGCAGCTCCATCTCCCTGTGACAACTGAATCAGGAGCGGCTGTGCAGGTCCTGGACCAGTGCCTAGACTCAGTAATGGGCTGGATGAGGGCCAATAAACTGAGACTGAATCCTGGCAAGACGGAAGCCCTGTGGGTTAGTGGTTCCCGAGTCTGGGAGACAGGCTCATTGCCTGTTCTGGATGGGGTTGCTCTGCCTCTGAAAGAACAGGTTCGTAGTTTGGGGGTACTCTTAGACCCATTTCTGTCGTTGGAGGCTCAAGGAGCCGCCACGGCTCGGAGTGCCTTTTACCATCTTCGGTTGGTTCGCCAACTACGGCCTCTCCTGGACAGGGATAGCTTGGCCACGGTGGTACAGGCATTGGTAACCTCAAGATTGGATTACTGCAATACGCTCTACGTGGGGCTGCCCTTGAAGCTGCTCCGGAAGCTGGAGCTAGTGCAGAATGCTGCAGCTCGGCTGTTGTCTGGAGCTGCCCCTTTCCAGCATGGAACTCCTCTGCTGAGGGAACTGCACTGGCTGCCTATTCACTACCGGGCCAGGTCTAAGGTTCTTGTACTTGTGTACAAAGCCCTAAACAACTTGCGACCAGGATACCTGAGAGAGCACCTTCTCCCTTACCAACCTGCCCGGTCACTGAGGTCATCCGAGGGTCTGCTCCTGGTGGTTCCACCTAGATCCATCCTCCGATTGGAATCTACCAGGGGAAGAGCCTTCAGCGTGGTGGCCCCCCTCCTGTGGAACTCCCTGCCTCTGGAGGTCAGGCAGGCGCCAACTTTGTACTCCTTTCGGCGCCTCCTGAAAACATCTTTATTCCAAGAAGCCTTTCCTTAATATGCAGCCTTGGATCTCTCCTTTTGCTTCTTTTAAATTTTGTTTTAACTGTTTTATTCTGTTTTTATTTTCATTTTACCTTGTACACCGCTCCGAAATTTTTCAATGGGGAGCGGTATATAAATATTCTAAATAAATAAATAAATAAATATAAGGCAACGTCTTTTATTTGTTTGTGATTTTTGTCGGATCAACATTTGTCAGATGTGAGGCAGGTCTCTATAAAATCTGAATGGTGTATCTTGCCTTTCCACTCATGGACCTCCGCCTCCTCTCCATTTTATCCTTACAACAACCCTGTGAGGTAGGTTAGGCTGAGAGTCAGTGACCAGCCCAAAGTCACCCAGTTCATGGCCGAGTGGGGACTAGAACCCGGATCTCCCGAGTCTCAGTCCAATGCTCTAACCGCCACGCCACACTGGCTCTCGGTCTCTTCTTCCCCTTCCCTGGTCATTTTGACCTGTGTGCGTGCTTGGGCGCATTCTGCTTCTAAAAGAACACAAAGCAACAAAGCGTTGGGATTTTAAAAGTGCACGCGTAACGCCAGGCAGTCTTTTTAAAGAAACAAAAACAGAGCATGCCCAAATTCATGTGATGGGGAAAGCTGCCTCACCCAGTCACAGGACAGGCAAGAGAAATGATTACTAGGAGCCATGTGCAGGATGAAGCATTTGGGGGTTGGGGAATAGGACTGTGGTTGGGATGAACGCTGTGTCCGACCGAGTCTGGCAGAGGGGAGATGTTGGTCACACTGCAAGTATGAGAGGAGCGTGTTCAGAGGAGGGCAACCAGGATGATCAGGGGTCTGGAAACAAAGCCCTATGAAGAGAGACTGAAAGAACTGGGCATGTTTAGCCTGGAGAAGAGAAGATTGAGGGGAGACATGAGAGCACTCTTCAAATACTTAAAAGGTTGTCACACAGAGGAGGGCCAGGATCTCTTCTCGATCCTCCCAGAGTGCAGGACACGGAATAACGGGCTCAAGTTAAAGGAAGCCAGATTCCGGCTGGACATCAGGAAAAACTTCCTGACTGTTAGAGCAGTACAACAATGGAATCAGTTACCTAGGGAGGTTGTGGGCTCTCCCACACTGGAGGCCTTCAAGAGGCAGCTGGACAAGCATCTGTCAGGGATGCTTTAGGGTGGATTCCTGCACTGAGCAGGGGGTTGGACTCGATGGCCTTGTAGGCCCCTTCCAACTCTGCTATTCTATGATTCTAAGTACCCACACAGACACACGCACACACCTGCAGAGGAAGGTCTCCAGGAGTCATTCTGATCCTTTCCTCCAGCTTCTGCGGCGTGGCTGAAGCGCCGTCGCACTGCAAGCCGCACGTATACAGGATGTTGCCGAACACCTAGAAGGCGAAGGGCAGACTGTCAAATGCGCCACAGTGGTGGAATGCAGCCAGCCAGGCACACGTCACCTTTATCAGGGGTCACTGTCCGGCTGAGATTATCTGCTGCTCTCCGAAGCTGGAGCCGCCTTCGCTAAAATGCAAAGCCAGATATAACCGGCGCTTCTCCCCGGCCCCAAAACACACAGATCAGTTAGCCCACATGATCATCCCCACCCCCATCCTCCGCACCCTCCTAGCCATAGAAGCACCAGGGAATGGAGGGCAGAGGGTGGGTGGATATGAGGCCCAATCCACATGGCTGCTTCTTGTGGCTTCCAAAACAACAACCGGGGCAGAAAATCACGGGGGCGGAAGAACCCATCGTGGCTTCTTCCCCCTCCCCCGCGTAAGACTGAGATTTGCAAAACTACCCACAATGCAGCACGGTTTGCCGTGCCATCTGAACCTGGCGCGGTGAGCAACAGGGCTGGATTCTTACCCACAATTCAATTCATGGCTTGCAGTAGGGGTTGTGGGGTGGGTGAGTAGCCACCCCCGCCGTGCACCGGACCAGCTTTGGACAACCCAGCCCCGTGCTGCACTGTGGGCAATTATGCAAATCGCGGTTACGCGCACAACACATGCAGGGCAAGAAGCCTCGATGGGTCCTGTTGCCCTTCACGGCCAATGTCTTAAATTGTTTATGCGTATTTATTTAATTTGTATCCTGTCCTTCAAGCAATGTCCCTTTTTTCCCTTGTTATCCTCACAACAGCCCTGTGAGTTAGGTTAGGCTGAGAGATAGTGACTGATGTTTTTGAATGTTTTTTTTTAAAAAAAATAACAATATCATCGTCATTGTATTATTAACCATCACCGTTATCGTCACCAAGGCTACATATAAAGCACCCAACATTTTCTAAGCACTGTTAGAAAGATTAAAAGGTAAGGTGCTGCACAGTCTATGCTGGGTGGCAAACCCAGACTCATGCAGGGTTTGGTTTCGCACTGGGTGCACGTCCATCATGCGTCACAACTGCCATGTGGACACGCCGTTCAGGCTGGCTCAGGTGAAGCGGGCAAATCCCTCTCCAGGTGAAGCGGTCGCAGCGTCCCTGGGGACGTCGCTGCACAAAGCCACCTCTGCAAAGAATTGCTGCTGCCGCCTTCCAGCACACACACATGCACGCAGACACACCCCATTTCAGCCACGGCACTCGTGCGAATCGCCAGCGGGAAGCAGCGAGCTCTATCCCATCACGGACTTCCCTTCCCTCGCACAATTGCTGAGAACCCCCTGCACGGTGTGGTTTCATGCAGGGGTGTTTCTAAACCGGCCTCTGAGATGACATATTGCACAGGGGGAAAGAAATGCTCCCAAATACAACCAAAGTGAAGCAGAACCTGAAGGACTGTAGGCACGGTTTCATCCAAGTCACTGAAGTAGCTCGGCTGCTGAGTAAAGATGTTTTCTGAGGGACGGGATTGTGGGGGGGGGGGCAGGGGAGGAGAGAGAAAGAGAAAGAGAGAGACAGAGAGATTGGTATAAAACATCACATTTCACAAACGGTTTATTTATTTTATTCATTTCACTTATATACCGCTCCCGTAGCCGGGGCTCTCTGGGCGGTTTACATGAGCTAAAACATTCTTCCATGTGATTCTTCCGTCACATAACACTTAACTCATCCTGCATTGGTGCCACAGATCAAAACGCAAGTCCCCGATTCTCCCTGGGAGCGTTTCCCACACTCCCAGTCGTGCTACGACCCCGGAAGGAAACCCAGCTGAGAGGAAAGCAGCCGAAGGGAAGGGGAGATGAACGGGTGCAGCCACCCGGCCTCCTTTCCACCCACCGACGCTCCCCAACAAACGCCCCCGTCTGTCCCTGCGTTACCTTGGCAAATGCAGGACTGGGAACATGCTTGCGCCAAGGTCAGATTTAGAGCTCTGCCCACCGGGAGCCCAGAGTGGTGTCGTGGGCCCAGCCCTGCCTGCAGTGGGATCGAGCAGATCCGGCTGAGCAGGGGCTTGAACCCATGAAGCCGACTGCGGCTGTCGCTCGAGGCGCTGCAGCTCAGTGGCAGAGCTCCAGCTTCACATGCAGAAGGGTCCCGGTTTAATTTATTTCTTTATTTATTACATCTTTATACGGCCCAATAGCCGAAGCTCTCTGGGCGGTTCACAAAAGTTAAAACCATAATAAAACAACCAACAGGTTAAAAGCACGAATACAAAATACAGTATAAAAACCACGCAGCAAAATTGATATAAGATTAAAATACAGAGTTAGAACAGTAAAATTTAAATTTAAGTTAAAATTAAGTGTTAAAATACTGAGAGAATAAAAAGGTCTTCAGCTGGCGACGAAAGGAGTACAGTGTAGGCGCCAGGCGGACCTCTCTGGGGAGCTCGTTCCACAACCGGGGTGCCACAGCGGAGAAAGCCCTGCTCCTAGTAGCCACCTGCCTCACTTCCTTTGGCACGGGCTCACGGAAAAGGGCCCCTGCAGATGATCTTAAGGTCCGGGCAGGTACATATGGGAGGAGGCGTTCTTTCAAATAACCTGGCCCCAAACTGTTTAGGGCTTTAAATGTCAATACCAGCACTTTGAATCAGGCCTGGACCTGGACTGGCAGCCAATGAAGTTGTAAAAGGACTGGCGTAATGTGATCTTGCCGGCCAGTTCCCCGGCTCCTCCAGGTAGGGTTAGAACAATTCCTACCTGAAACCCCAGAGAGCTGCTGCTAGTCAGTGTTGACAACAGTGGGTTAGATGGACCACGGGCTTGACTCCGTGTAAGGCTATGTTCCTACTGGGTCATTCTCTCAGCCACAACATCTCACACAGAATTTAATTTTAATTTAAAAATAAAGGCAAAGAGCCTAGCAATCTCAAACAAGCCTGCTACTTGTCAAGCAATTGGCCAGGATGCCGTCCGCAAGTTTAAAAAATGAATAAAATAAAAGCTGAACATTCAGGCAAGGGAGTCAGAATGTCCCTGAGAAGGCTTCCTTCAGGAGGTCTTTCCCTGGTTCTATATCCCTGATTCAAGCCTGGGTTTTCAGAGGGAAAGCCAAGCCAAGAGCGGAGGGGATACAGCAGGGATGGGGTATCCCATGGCCCTCCAGATGCCCGGGGACTACAACTCCCATCTTCCCGGCCATTACTCATGTTGGCTGGGACCCACTTGAAGTACTATTAGAAGAAAGCGGAGCATGTGAGTTTGCTGGGCTGGTCCTGTGCCAATTTGCCCAGCCCTACCTTGAGGGGATTGCTTACGCCTCCAGTCTCGAGGGTTGTTTTGAAAAAGAAAAAGAAAAAAGAGATGACAACAGAATCCGAACAATGTGAGATGTGTTTATCTAATGTTCCAGTTGCGATTCACAGAGTCTTTGTAAGGCACCCTGGAAATGCTGGTCCTTATTTATCCTCTCCCTAAAAGAATCGACTCAGAGATGGCGGAGGGTGAAAGCATAAGAGGAGTCCATCTAGTCCAGCACTCTGTTCACACAGCGGCCCACCAGCTGTTGACCGGGGACCCACAAGCAGGAGACCACTGCAACAGCACCCATGTTCCCCAGCAACTGCTGTACATATGCATATGATACTGGAAGTGGCACATAGCCATCAGGACGAGAAGCCATGGAGAGCCTTCGCCTCCAGGAATTTATCCAAGCCCCCCTTTAAAGCCATCCCAATTGGTGCCCATCGCTACATTTTGTGGCAGCGAAGTCTATAGTTTAACTATGTGCTGTGTGAAGAAGTTTTTCAGTTATGCTATAATTGTTCTTGTGCTCGGGGGTGGGTGGGTGGGGGTCCAGACCGCTCAAAGGGTCTTCTGTGCAGAGCGTTTTCGCAGTCTGGCCCACTTTATTGGGATATGCTTGAATGTGCTGAAACATGCCAATACTGTATTTCTTCGATTCTAAGACACACTTTTCCCCCCATATAAACATCTCTAAAAATGGGGTGCGTCTTAGAATCACAGGACACGTGCTGCGG
The DNA here is from genome assembly GCF_023053635.1 of Elgaria multicarinata webbii. Classification (NCBI taxonomy): domain Eukaryota; kingdom Metazoa; phylum Chordata; class Lepidosauria; order Squamata; family Anguidae; genus Elgaria; species Elgaria multicarinata. Next base: position 18,047,943 of record NC_086188.1, on the reverse strand, counting down.
GCCGGGAAGGCGCATGGCCCAATTGAGCCTAGCACCCCCATGCGGCTCTGGGCACGCCTCGTGGGCCGCACCCATAAGACGCGCAGCTCACCTTGCCCGAGCACGCCCCCCAAGAGGCCGCAAGTGCTGGCTGGGCCCCGCCCGCCACAGTGGGAAGATATTCCACTGGCCTAGCGAGTGCACCCATGCGGCTCGGGCTGGTCATGCAATGCGGGCCGGGAAGGTGCGCGGCCCGACTGGGCCCACGAGCGCCTCCGCACATGCCTTGTTGCCCGCACCCAGAAGACGCGCAGCTCGACCGAGATCCCATGCGCACCGCTGCCGCTCTGGGCCTCTGGTAGGTCCCACCCACCGGGTGATGCTCGGTCCGGGCCCGCGCATGTGCTCCCCGGTCAGCCCCCGGCAGGCACCCTCTTCCCGGCTTTTTTTCTGTTGGTGGTACTGAAATTAGTGTGCGTCTTACTATCGACGGTGTCTTACAATCGAAGAAATACGGTAATTCTCTCTGTACAATAAGTGAAGGCTACTGGACTGAGAGGTGACAGGTCCGACCTAAACCTCGATTTCTAGAGCCCACCCCCAGCCCGAAAACCTTTCACCCTTCATTAATTTAACTTATTAAATTAATACATTACCCCACCCCACCCCACCGTTCCATAACTAACCAATCATCTTGTTGAGTAGAGCGCTGTTGCCTTTTCCAAAGAGCACGCACAGATCCAGGATTTTGGGAATGTCAAACAAGAAGTTATTGTAAAGGATCTCTCCGAAAACAGAGGGTGTGATGAAATGGTCCTATATGGGACAGAGAAAAGAGATAGAATGGTGTGTTTTTAATCAATAGCTAGCAAAATGCCCATTGTTATGACAACACGTGCGGAGGAATTGTGTATAGCACAAAGGCCCAGAGCGCGGTTATACAGCAGTACAAAAGGCCAAGCCAGCCTCTATATTCAGAAGGAAAAACTCAGTCCCTTAATTTAGAGCCAAACCTGGAGGACTCCAAAGTACTCAGCAAATTTCCCTGCCTTTGTATACTCTGTCTTGACCAACATAGATTTAGGGCTAAAGTCTCTACAGAGCAGTTTTTTTAAAAAACATATTCATATGCAATTAGAATTTACATGACACCACACAATTCCAAAGAACAGCTCACAGCATAACAAACAAAAATCAATAGAAACACTTTAAAATTCATCATCTAAAAACAGCAAAACCGAATCTTAAAGCCATGAAAAGAGCAAAATATGTAAGATCACATATAAGCAGCAGCCAATCCCTTGCTAGCTCCTGAAAGCTTGCTAAGGGCAGGACATCTTTATAGTTTCCCTAAAGACTGCAACAGAGCAGGCCTGAAGAGCTCCCCTAGGAGCTGAAGTTTCAGAATACTGGTACCACCACTGAAAAGGCCCTGCTCCTTGGATCCATCATTCTGACTCAGGGGTCCACAAAACTTAGCTGGCCTTGTTAGCTAGCTAAAACCTCAGGCTACCACCAACTCTGAGACTCCATGACTCAGAGGAAGTATACAGTTTCATTCCTGACATTGCGCTGAGCTTTTGAGGCCCCCAAACGGCAGCTCTCTGAGTTCCCAGGTGCCACTGAAGCCCAAATCAAGATCAAGGGCGTCTCTCACCAGATTTTTTCCCTCTCTTCCCTTCCTATTCCTTCTTCCTTGTGTGCTGTGTCTTTTTAGATTGTCAGCCTGTGGGCAGGGACTGTCTCATTTTACTGATTGAGAAGTAAACCTTCTTGGTTTACTGGAAACCTTTTTGGCTGGGGAACGGGATAAAAAAAGAACTGTCAATAAATAAATGAAAGGTCTTCTGCAAGCAGTAAGTTCAGACCTCTGCAAGTCCTCTGGCAGCCCACAGAGTGGGGAGGGAGAAGGGGAGAGAGACAGAAATGGGGCTGCCCTCAAAGCACTGGGGCAGTCTCATTTTAACTTGTAATTATGTTTGCCAGTTACCTGTTTGGACAATTATTATTATTATTATTATTATTATTATTATTATTTATATAAATAAATCAGTGTACATGGTGCTGTACAGAGTAAAACAATAAAATAGCAAAACCCTGCCGCATAGGCTTACATTCTAATAAAATCATAATAAAACAATAAGAAGGGGAAGAGAATGCACCAAACAGGCACAGGGGAGAGTAAAACTAACAGTATAAAAGTCAGAGCAAAATCAAGTTTTAAAAGCTTTAAAAAAAGAAAAGTTTTTAGCTGAGCTTTAAAAGCTGCAATTGAACTTTGTAGTTCGCAAACGTTTGCAACTGTTGAATTGTACAGATATTGATCATGAGATAAGGCTTTGTGCCGCGGAATGTGCTTAATAGAATTTTTAAAAGGGGGGGGGAAGGAAAAAAGAAACGGGGCTGCCCTGCCCCCACCCACGGCCACAGGCAGGTGGCCCCCAATAGGGGAGGGAAATCCCCCCACCCATGACATAAGATATTTGTGAGGACTAATGAAAGAAGAAAATGTTCCTTCCCACCGCAACGTTTTAAGGGCAGAATAGACTATATGCCTAAACAAATACATTACCATTTCCCAAAACCCGTGTGGATACATGAGGGCATACTATGCTTCTATTCATTAATGACCAGGGAACCATGTTTGAATGGGAGGGAGGGAGAATGCTAAAGTGGAACCTATGAAGGGAAAGCCATTAGGAAAGACAAACAGAAAGCCGCCATGCCCCCCCACCCCACCCCCCAGCCCAGCCCGCAAAAAATCTGGGTATGTTTTTCTCAAAAGCATGCAGAGTAAAGAAAGAAGTGGTATTTACTTTGGATTCCTTGTGAGTGGACATTCGGAGGAAGGTCAGGAAAACATTTCGATGAAGACGGTTCTGGAGGTCGTTCACCTCCCGGGGCAAGTGTGCCGCTGCGTCAAACTTGCGAGGGGCGTGGCGCAGGTACGAATCCAAGCATTTCTGGAGCGTCTCGTCGAAGATCACCTGCCACAGGGGGAAAAAAAGGCTTCATGGGAAAACCGAAGCCCAAAGGGACTGATAGAACTCTTTTCGGGGGAGAAATGAAAGGGAATGTTCCCTGTGGTCGTGTTCACTGTTATAGAGGTAAGAGCGTTGTTAACCCTATAGATAATGGACAATGGATGTCATCAGATGAGAGTTTTATCGCATGTCCGTTACGGCCCTCTCGCGGCTTTTTGCGGGTCTTTTTGATGACGCCGTCCGCCTCCCGTGCGTCTCCTGCTCCTTCTGGCTTTCTTCCCGTCACAAAATAAGACCCCGGTAATTCTGACTTATTTTTAGAAGCGAAACTTGCCGCGGTCTCCTGCTGTGTGCAGGAAAAGCAGCACAATAAAAACGCCCACTGAATGGGCCACGTGGTCTTTTGTTTACTTCCTTTTTCTTCTCAGTGAGAAAGAGTAAGTATTGTGTGACAAAAGTGGGTGGGGTGGGGTGGAGAAGTCATGGTAGAGAACCGTGATACCCCATGACCCCTGCCTGATGAAGCCCAATATTTCTACCAAGGCGGGTTTTTTAAAAAACTCGAATACCAGAGGAGTTACATATGATAGTATACGTCCCTGCAATGTATAGACATTTGTATCCCACCCTATATCACAAAGATCTCAGGGCTGCGTATATATGGGTGAAATGATGACAGGAGTATTAAAATGAGGATCAGTGAACACAAAAGCTATGTAAGGAAACAGAGGATGTATACCCCCTCTTGTTTAGCATTTGCTGGAATGTGGACACAATCTAAGGGAACAATGCTATGCATATTTAGACAAAAAAACATACTACAACTCCCAGCATTCCCCAGCCAGTATGTTGTAGAACTTTTTGTATTTATTTATTTATTGCATTTTTACACCACCCAACAGCCAAAGCTTTCTGGGTGGTTCACACAAATTAAAACCATTCAAAATATAAAACAAACACTATGAAAAAGTGATATAATTTTTGTGAACCGCCCGGAGAGCTTCGGCTATTGGGCGGTATAAAAATGCAATAAATAAAAATAAAATAATACAATATAAAATACAATATAAAAACACAACCAGGATAAAATCAGCAGCAGCAATGCAGAAATACAATTTTAAAATACAAATTTAAAACAGCCAAGTTAAAATTGAATTTAGAGACTGTTAAAATGCTGAGAGAATAAAAAGGTTTTCAGCTGGCGTCTGAAAGAATATAGTGTAGGTGCCAGGTGAACCTCTGTAGGGAGCTCATTCCACAGCCAGGGTGCCACAGCAGAGAAGGCCCTCCTCCTGGTAGCCACTTGCCTCACTTCCTTTGACAGGGGCTCACAGACAAGGACCCCTAAGGATGACCTTAGGGTCTGGGCAGGGGCATATGGGAGGAGGCGTTCCTTCAGATAGCCTGGCCCCAAGCCGTTTTGTAGAGTTGTAAAACATTTTTCCCCATCTAAAGATGCATAGGATTACACCATAAATTGGAAGTTCTGCTTTTTGCAATTTCATGGGAAATTGGTCAAGGGGCCAGTGTGGTACACCAGAACACAGGATAAGTATTGCATGTAATCGGACTGAGGCTGCTCATTGCAAGAAAAGATTCCATTGATCTCAGGAAAGAAACACACATTTGTAGTTTCTAAACCACACATTTATTGTGGGTGTAATTCTGAGACCACCCACTTTTCAGATGTTCTGTTACTTCCTTCTTAGCACTATTCCAGAGTTTAAAGAAATGCTTTATGAATGGGACAATCAACCAATTAAACAATTGTAATTGGATAATGGTTTGTCATTCAATTGACTGGTTAAGGCAATTGATTTGCCAATCAAAATCTTAAGCTATATATTGAAGGAGGCGTAAAACAACTTACAATCCAATTAGCTAAAGTCATTGCTTGAAGGGAATGCCATCTTACATACTTTTTAAATTCTCTATTGCACTAAGACTGCCGTATGAAAACAGTCTCAAGGAAACTAAGACGTGTCCTCTTAACGCTCAGACTCAGTGCTTTACATTTTAGTTTATTCAGAGCGCAATCCTGTGCATGTTTAGACAGAAATAAGTCCTACAGCACGCAGCATTCCCCAGGCAACATGGGACTTGCGTTACTACATTGTTTATCTCACCTTTACTCCAAGGAGTTGTGGGCGGCAAACATGATTCCTTTCCTCAGCCATTTTATCCTCGCAACAACCCTGAGAGGTGGGTTAGGCTGAGAAAGTTAGTCACTCAGTGGACTTCATGGACGGCTTTAAAAGGGGGTTGGATAAATTCCTGGTGGAAAAAGCTATCAATGCCTACTAGTCATGATGGCTATGTGCTACCTCCAGTATCAGAGGCAGTAAGCCTATATACACCAGTTGCTGGGGAACATGGGCGGGAGGCTGCTGTTGCACCGTGTCCTGCTTGTGGGTTCCTAGTCGACAGCTGGTTGGCCACTGTGTGAACAGAGTGCTGGACTAGATGGACCCCTGGTCTGATCCAGCAGGGCTCTTATTAAATAAAATAGAATCATAGAATAGCAGAGTTGGAAGGGGCCTACAAGGTCATCGAGTCCAACCCCCTGCTCAATGCAGGAATCCACCCTAAAGCATCCCTGACAGATGGCTGTCCAGCTGCCTCTCGAAGGCCTCTAGTGTGGGAGAGGCCACAACCTCCCTAGGTAACTGATTCCATTGTCATACTGCTCTAACAGTCAGGAAGTTTTTCCTGATGTCCAGCCGGAATCTGGCTTCCTTTAACTTGAGCCCGTTATTCCGTGTCCTGCACTCTGGGAGGATCGAGAAGAGATCCTGGCCCTCCTCTGTGTGACAACCTTTTAAGTATTTGAAGAGTGCTATCAAGTCTCCCCTCAATCTTCTCTTCTCCAGGCTAAACATGCCCTGTTCTTTCAGTCTCTCTTCATAGGGCTTTGTTTCCAGACCCCTGATCGTCCTGGTTGCTCTCCTCTGAAATAAAATAAATATTTATTTATTTTATTAAAATAAAACAAATAAATATCTGACTAGCCCCATCCTAGGTTTTGTTTCTTGGTCACCATAGAGTGTTGCAGAACGTTAGGAGTTGTCATTTCTATTGAGGCCTTAGCTAGACCTAAGGATTATCCCAGGCAAATGGAGGAATCGTCCCTGCCTGCTCCCTGGATCCCCTGTGTGTCATTTGGATGCACAGGGATGATCCCGGGACAATCCCGGGACATAGGCCTGGTCTAGCTATGGCCTGAGATACCTGGCCTGCAAAGTTGAGAAAGGCCACGAGCTCATACGAAAACACTTGCATGTACAAATATAATAATGCATCTAATAAATATATATATGAAAGCCAATGAGATACTTTTCCCTCCACCACAAACAAACACGCGCACACACACATTCCTTTACTATTTACAAAGCAATGATACCTGGCACCAGAATTTATCATGAGGCAAAGCCAGAAGCCAAGCCAGATCATCTGCAACGAACATGGCTCGCTCCAAGAACTCCTCCAGCAGCGCGGGATCTTTGGCTTTCGGTGGGGGCTTATACAGCACAAAAGAGCGCTCTGTTTTCTTCTTTGGATGCTGCGGAAAAACAAAATGCCACGGATGTCAACAGACCCAAGACGAAACAGTACTCCTTGGTGTTGCTGTTTGAGCTCTCCCCAAACCCCTTGACAGCCAGGGACATTTCTCATGTTTGTAGGAAACTTGGCCTGTGGTTAGCAGGAATCTTCATGTTTGCTCCCTCTGGTTTACTGGCAGCCGTTCCCTCCCCTTCCATCACAACAGCACTGCCGACCTGTGGTTTGGGGGAGAACCCTGCTTTTACAAGAACACTTTCAGAACCCTGCATGATTCACGGCATTCGCTCTAGCCCAGCTTCCATGAAGTGAAGCCGCTTCCTCCTGCCCCTGCCCCTGCCACGTTTCCAAAACAAAACAGTAGAAGCTGGAGAGCATCCTTTGGATGGGCTGAACATTTCTGTTCTGGGATCTTACACTGAACGCCATTGTGTGAAACCGGAAGGCCCCTCTTCTGTGACTGCGTACTGATGGGGGGGGGGGCATTTTAGGGCTGGCTGCAAGCGGGATCACAGATTCGACACTGCATGTAGGAGTACACATGTCTGTTTGTCCTGTCCTATGTGGTTTGGGGGTTTATTAATATTTTTAGTGTCTCGCTGAGGTTTCTGCTCAAACCGGTTTCGCAACTGCCTGAGCTACAGAGCTCACTGAGACAGGTTTGAGGAGCCCTTCCTGGTATCCCAGAGGGGAGAGGGGGGTGAAGTCAAGTGCCCATTTAAATCAATGGATCTTCAGTGCACGGTTAAAACAACTTCAATGGAGTTTAAGCATATTCTGGATTATGAACATGAACTGTTGGACTACAAGCCCCGGCCAGGGATGGCAGGGGTTGTTAGCCCAGCACACCTGAAGGGCACCACGTTGGGGGAGGCTGGTCTATACCTTTTGTTTTGGAAACATGGCGGGGGTGAGGCAAAGCTTATTACTGTAATCCCAAATGCCAATTCAAAGTCCTTGCACCAAAACATAGACACACAATTCAGAGATGCTGACGATGAGAGTCAAGGAGGCCAGAGAGGGAATTATGGGATATCAGTAGCAACACCAAAAAGAGCAAGGAGGCAAAGCATCGAGAAATGCAGTACTCTGCTCCCCTGCCCAGAACAAAGGAAGGAGTCAGGAGGGTACAATTTAGAAAGGCCGCAGGAAGGAGAGAAGAAGAGACCAAGAAGGGAGGACAAAATGGGCCTGTTCAGACAACACGCTAAGCCGCAGTTAGGCCGCTAACCCTTCTGCAGCAAATGGTTAGCGAGCGTGAATAAACCGTGGTTATGTAGCCACCATGGTTGGGAATGGTTTACATGACACCCCAAGTCATGATTCACACAACACGCTAAGCCATAATGTTTAGCTCAAAATGCTTAACCACTGTGGCTTAGCATGTCATCTGAACAGGGTCAGTGTATTAGTGGATGACCAACCTAGCTAAAGATACGGAAACCACCTTTTCTCTTCGGAATATAGGAAAACTGTGGAATGATCTTCCCGATAAGGCTCGCCTGGCGCCAACGTTGTTATCTTTTCAGCGCCAGGTCAGGACCTTTCTCTTCTCCCAGGCATTTTAACAGCATTTAATAACGTTAAGTTTGTTTTTAATGGACCCCAGAATTGTTGTTTTAAATGGATACTGTTGTTGTTTTTATACTGTTTTTATGTTTTTTAAAAATTTTGTATACTTTTAATGTTTACTATTTTTAATTGTTGTAAACCGCCCAGAGAGCTTCGGCTGGGGGGCGGTATATAAATGTAATAAAATAAAATAAAAAATAAAATAAAATGCAGGGCTAAATGCATTCTGCAATAGTGCCGAAAAGATGTTTAAATATCTTGCAGGTTGCAAGACTCAGCGTCCTAAGAATCTCACTCGGCCAGCGCTACCCCAAGCATGTTTACTTGGAAGTAAGTCTCACTATATTCAATTGGGATTTCCCCCTAATAAGCGTGTTTAGGAGTGCAGCCTTCATTTTTAAAAAGGTTTTAAGCCTTTGCGGCCACAAAGATACGCTCTTGTTCAAAGGTGTGTGGGCCAATGCCAGGTGAGATTGCAGAAGCCAGAGAGGCAGCTCAGCAAGATTTCCAGAGGGTGGGAATAGGGCTTTGGCGCCCTACGTGACACCTGGCTTCTCCCCATGATTAGCAGAAGCTGAATAAATCATGCAAAAGGGGAACAAATTGGAGAATAAATCATGCACATTTGAATGCTTTTCTTGTTGCAGGGGTGTGTGTTTTTAAGTGCAGAATACATATCACCCTGAGTACCAAGTGCTGGAATTAAGAGGGGAAACGTGGCCTGTTTTTGTGGTTGTAAGGATAAAAGGTTGTTGTGAAGATGAAATGGAGAGGAGAAGGATTATGTACACCACCCTGGGTTCCTTAGAGGAAAAAAGGCAGGATATAAATGCAATAATAAATTAAAAAAAAATATCCCAGGCTTCTTAACTACAGGAAGGACTCAGCTTACCAGTGCTGGTAAAGTTTTTGTCTTCCCAGTCAGTGAATCTTTCTCCGTAAACTGGAGCTCATCCAGAGGCAATGCTGGCATGCTGCTGTGTTAACCTGACCTTGCTTTTTTAAAAAAAAAAAAAACAGAGAGAGAAAGAGAGCATCAGGAACTGTTTCAAGAATCCACAGCAAACAAGACAGGTTGTTCCTGGTACAGCAGCCACACCTAGAGACATGACCTGTGTTTTTATATAAACGAATGCTATGCACAGCCCAAGTATGAGGGTCAAGGGGGGGATACCCAAAGCTTTGTTGCATGAAGCCCAGAGAGCAGCCTTCCCCAACGTGATGCCCTCCAGATGTTGCGGACTTCAACTTCCCTCAAGCCCAGCCAGCATGGCCAATGGCCAAGGAATCCTAGGAGTTGTAGTCCAAAACAGCTGGAGGGCTCCAGGTTGGGGAAGGCTGCCAGAAAGCAATGTCCTGGTTTAAAGAGATCAGTCGCCTTGTTTGTGAAAACGCACCAGAAGAATCCTAAGGCAGCCTCCCCTCGTGTGGCGCCTGTCAGATCTGTTGGATACAACTTCCATCATCCCCAGCCAGCAAGGGGAAGCCTGTCCCTAAAGAGTGCTGAACAGCATAAAAACCCCAATATTGATACACTCTGAGATTGACATTTAAAACAAATAAGCTTTGTGTTCCACAATTTACCTGCCTTTGGAAAAAGAACTTAAGAACTGCCCTGCGAAAATCCATTTTGAAGACTTGGGCGCCATTATGGGCTGCAAAGCGGGAGACTGGAAGAGAACGGCCTTGCTGGGTCAGACATCTGACCTAATGTTTGCAGATGCCCTTGGAAGAAGGTGGAAGGGTTTCCCCCTTTTGTTTGTTCACAACATCTGGTATTCAGAAGTACACCGCTTGCGTGCATTTAGCAATCAGGGTAAAGAGTTGTTGGGAAAACTCTTCCATAAGATAATGATGCTTTGTTACAGACAGAGCTGGCAGCAGAAGCACAATCCACCAGGAAGTTCTCCTGTGTAAACCTTGTCAAAATGACAAGCACTACCATTCCCTTGCAAAATTCCCTTTCAGTTCAGTTCTTGTGCAAGAGAATTTCCCGGTGGATGCAGCCACAGGTTAACAGGTGGCATTAGAAACTGCTGCATCAACCACCAGAATATCTTGGTCCAAGACTAACCACACCTGTGTCAAACTTGCTTGCTGTAGACAGCTGCTTCTATAGCAATCACCTCTTTCTCAAATGAATGATGAATGAATGAATACCAAGTATACTTAGAGTAGAGAGATAATCATCCACACATGTGTGTGATTTACAGACTGGATAATCATCGAAGCATCCATCCCTTAGGCAGCCTTTCCCAACCTGGCACCTTCACCATGGGTTGGACTACAACCCCCATCATTCCCAAACAGCCTGGCCATCGGGAGGTCTGCCAGGTTGGGAAAGGCTGCCCAAAAGCAGCTTGGACGACTGCATGCAGAGTAAAAGAAACGTTCTCTCGGCTCTTGCATTCCCCCCCCCCCATTTTTCAAACTGCGCTCCAGAGAGGACGCCAAGGCTCTTCAGAAGATTAGCAGAGGGTCCTCGAGAAGAATACGGTAACAGTAGGCATCCCACAAAGTGCAGCCACAGGAGAATGTTGGGCGTGTTCTTGGCGGGCTCGCTCTCGTCTTGGTTCTCACAGGGTTGTCAGGTCAGGTGTCAGCGGTGCTCTGTATGAGCTCCCCAGAACATGCTCCAAGATCCTCCTCATTGTGCAAGAGTTCTGCACAGGGCTGGTGTCTTGTTAGGCACCTGCCAAGGCCTACATCCCAGCAGTGCTTTCCTTTCCCACAAGAAGAAAAGAACTGTTTCTGTCTCCATTATCCTAGAATTTGAAGTTTGTACTTTTCTCACGGTGATGTCAGGTTTGCTCTGCTTTGAATCTCTCTACACCGGTTTGGATTTATCTTATAAAAAATGTGAGATACAATTTTTTTCCCACCTATATAAAAAGAAACCAACAAACTCAGGGTCACACCCTGAAATTGACTGGCAGTGTAGATGGAGAACAAAGCACTTTTTTCCCCACACGCTGCACAATTAACTCAAGGAATTCGCTGCCAACATTTGTGGAGATGGCCAGTCCTTTACATGGCTTTAAAAGGAAATCGGCCAATCCATGGAAAATAAGGCTATCAGTATTTTTCATTTCATTTTCATTTTATTATAATTCTATACTGCTCAATAGCTAATGCTCTCTCAGTAGGTACTAGTCTTAAGGTGTAATCCTATTATTATTATTATTATTATTATTATTATTATTATTATTAATTGCATTTATATACCACCCCATAGCTGAAGCTCTCTGGGCAGTTTACAAAAGTTTAAAACAGTACACATTAAAACAAATATACAAAGTTTAAAAACATAAAACACAGTATCCTTAAAAAACAGCTATTCTGGGGTCCGTTAAAAACAAAAACTCAGCATATGTTGTTAAATGCCTGGGCGAAGAGGAAGGTCTTAACCTGGCACCGAAAAGATAACAATGTTGGCGCCAGGTGAGCCTCGTTGGGGAGATCATTCCATAATTGGGGGGCCACCACTGAAAAGGCCCTCTCCCTTGTTGCCATCCTCCGAGCTTCCCTCCAGGGAGGCACTCGGAGGAGGACCTTAGATGTAGAGCGCAGTGAGTGGGTAGGTTCACGTCGGGAGAGGCGTTCCGTCAGGTATTGTGGTCCCAAGCCATGTAAGGCTTTATAGGTCAAAACCAGCACCTTGAATTGGGCTCGGAAACGTATAGGCAGCCAATGCATATCCTATGCATATTTAGACATAAATAAGTCCAACTTTTAGCGTTCCCCAGTCTGACTGGCTGCAGAAGATTGGGAGTTGTAGGGTTTTTTCTGTCCAAACATGCATACAACTGATCTTCAGGCAAGGCCTTGCTACCTGTGCCAAACGATGCAAGGGACCCATCTGACAGCGTGGCAATGGGCCTTCTCTGTGGTGGCACCCTCCCTCTTGAATGTTCTGCAATTCTTCAGGCACCAACAGTCATGTGCTTTTGACGCTTACTAGTAAAAATTTACTCATTAATCCTGTTTTTTTCCAAACATCTTATCTAAATGTCGTTATGCTTTGAAAGATGTATTTTTTTTAACATATCGTGAACTGCTTTGGGGTTTAAAAAATAGGAAGCAGTGTATCAATGCTCTAAAATAAGTAAATAAAAGAATTATGATGCAATGCCAGGCCCATCATTGTTACCGTATTTCTTCGATTGTAAGACATCATCGACTGTAAGACAAACACTAATTTCAGTACCACCAACAGGAAAAAAAACCACCCTAAGACACACCTGCGATTCTAAGACGCACCCCATTTTTAGAGATGTTTATATGGGGGGAAAATTGTGTCTTAGAATCGAAGAAATTGGTTAGGTTCCACCAGCTCCAGCCTCCATGGCCAATGGTCCATGATTACAGCATTGTAGCCCAGCAACATCTGGAGGGCCACAGTTTCCCCATGCCTCCTATAAACGTTTCCCTGGAAGCTAGACCCATTTAACTCATTGGGGTTTACATCTAAGTAGCCACATAGAATTGCACGTAAGCACATTTATGGAAGTGGACAGGACTATCAATGGGTCTCTACTAGGAAAGATAGATGGAACTTTCCTGTTCAGTGTACGTCTGAACACCAGCCTCTGAGGAGCAATGAGAGGAGAGGATGATGGCCTTGGAGTCTTGTTTGTGGGCTTTCAAGAGGCTGGACACCCTGGGAAGGAGAAGGCTAGACAAGGTGGACCCTTAGCCAGATCCAGCAATTCTGGATTCCAGCAAATAGAAACCAAAGGCACAGTTACAAGATGGGGGATACTTGGCTCAGCAATACTACAAACGAGAAGGATCTTGGAATTGTTGTAGATTGCAAGCTGAATATGAGTCAACAGTGCGATATGGCTGCAAGAAAGGCAAATGCTATTTTGGGCTGCATTAATAGAAGTATAGCTCCCAAATCACGTGAGGTACTGGTTCCTCTCTATTCGGCCCTGGTTAGGCCTCATCTAGAGTATTGCGTCCAGTTCTGGGCTCCACAATTCAAGAAGGACGCAGACAAGCTGGAGCGTGTTCAGAGGAGGGCAACCAAGATGATCAGGGGTCTGGAAACAAAGCCCTATGAAGAGAGACTGAAAGAGCTGGGCATGTTTAGCCTGGAGAAGAGAAGATCGAGGGGAGTCATGATAGCACTCTTCAAATACTTAAAAGGTTGTCACACAGAGAAGGGCCAGGATCTCTTCTCGATCCTCCCAGAGTGCAGGACACAGAATAACAGGCTCAAGTTAAAGGAAGCCAGATTCCAGCTGGACATCAGGAAAAACTTCCTGACTGTTAGAGCAGTGCGACAATGGAATCAGTTACCTAGGGAGGTGGTGGGCTCTCCCACACTACAGGCCTTCAAGAGGCAGCTGGACAAGCATCTGTCGGGGATGCTTTAGGGTGGATTCCTGCAATGAGCAGGGGGTTGGACTCGATGGCCTTGTAGGCCCCTTCCAACTCTGCTATTCTATGATTCTATGATTCTATTCTTATTTGCCATGGAAGTTAGGAATGAAGCATCCACATATAGGAGACAGTGTGCCTCTACAGCACCAGACTCTTGGGACAAACAATGATCTGCTTGTGGCCTTATGTAAAACATCTGGTTGGGAACACTGTAGGAAACAGGTAGCCTTCCCCAACCTGGTGCCCTCCAGATGGGTTGAACCACATCAGTCAGCATGGCCACCATTGCGGGAACTGTAGTCCAACAGATTTATTTATTAAAACATTTATATCCCGCCCTATATCACAAGGACCTCAGAGCGGTGTACAGACAAAATCATACATATAAAGCAGAACCATAAATATACAATTCGAAAACAAATTGGACGTGAAGCGCACCAGGCTGGACAAGGCTGGAGTAGATGGACCCTGGGTCTAATTTATCAGGTCTCTTTTTAGGGTCACACACTCAATCCTGTACAGTGCCACACTCTACCACTACCTCCCGTCCTCTGGAAACCACCTTTTCAGTTTTTAGAAATTTAGAGCTTCGGCTTTTAGGCGGTATAGAAATGTAATAAATAAATAATAAATAAAATTTTAATTCCTCTTATGGCAAATAGGTGGAAAAGATTGACAGCCGATACCGCATAAAACCAGGCCATCTCCCCCTCCTCCTCCCCCTCCCCCCCTTTATATAGCCTCCTGTTCGGGTAAGGGGATGAAGTCCGTGACCCATTGGCCATCCTACCCCACCCCAATTTTAACATGTAATTAATCCACCAATTACATTTATACCTAACGAAAAGCAAAAGGCAGTGTAAATGATGCCGCTCCCACACTTTAATTCACAGCAAACCTGCGAGGTAGGCTAGACTGAAAAAATGCCCTAGTGTCATGTCTGAACCCCGGGTCTCATCCTGGCATTTTAACCCAGGCGTCTCCAACCTGGTGCCCTCCAAAGGTGTTGGACTACAACTCCCACAATCCTCGGCCAGCATGGGCCATGTTCTAACCCAGGCCTCCCCAACCTGGAGCCCTCCAAAGGTGTTGGACTACAACTCCCACAATCCTCGGCCAGCATGGGCCATGCTCTAACCCAGGCCTCCCCAACCTCCAAATTGTGTTGGGACCCCAACTCCCATCATCATACTGTAGTCTAAGGATGATGGGAGTTGTAGTCCGAGAGCTGGGAAAAGTTCGCCCAGCCAACCAACCATCCCGAGCCACGACGTCACTGCCCCCCCACACCCTTAAACTGCCACGTCACCGACGTGACGTCACACAACACCCCACCTCGCTCCCCCTCCCCCTCGGTAATGCACCGCACATCCGGGTACCCTCGCGCCCTCCCGCTCCGTTCCTACCCCTTTTTCCCTCCGCTCAGAGCGCCCTCAAGGCATCCACTGACCCGCAGCCCGGCCTCCCTCCCACGATGCTTTTTCGTTTCTCTCTGACGGCACTGGAACGGAACGGAACGGCCCCCCCTCAGCCACCCCGGCAGCCTAGCACTTCCGGTGGCGAAGAAGCGCTTCCGGTTCGGAAAAGACAGCGCAGACAAGTCAAGGGGAGAATCGCCTCACTGCGCATGTCCAAGAGTTTTTGCCCATCCAGTGGAGGCTGGTGGCTCCGATTCCGGTGGGGCTCCGTTTCCAGCCAGGCCTCTCAAAGAGCTCTCCCAAGTGCTGATCCCAGGTTATGAGGGTTGGCTTCATCACCTTGGATAGCTCCTTCAAAGTCCTGGCTGGTGTCTGACTGAAACACAGTAGGGGGACTATACGAAGAAGAGGACAGGGCTGCTGTATCTTTAACAGTTGTGTAGAAAACGGAATTTCAGCAATGCATGCAGCCCTTGGTGAAATTCCCTCTTCAACACAACAGTTAAAGCTGCAGGAGCCCTGCCCTCCTTTGTGTCTGGTCATGCTAGTATAGCTCCTGCAGCTTTAACTGTTGTGATGAAGAGGAGATTTCACCAGGTGCTGCATGCGTAGCACCTGCTGAAATCCCCTTTTCTGTACAACTGTTAAAGATACAGGAGCCCTGTCCTCCTTTCCATATGGTCACCCTACCAGAATGGATTCGCAGCCCCACCAAAATCAGAGCCACCAGCCTCCACTTTTCCCACCTGATCCGTTGTCATTATTTAGGGCTGGGAAATGCTGGGAGTTGTAGGACTTTTTACTGTCTACACATGCACAGAATCGTAAATGAAAAAGGATCTTGTTCGCCCGCATAACATAGGATGAGGTACTCTGGATCAGACCAAGAGTCCAATCCAGCACTCTGTTCACAGGGGCCAACTGGTGCCTCTGGGAAGTCCTCAACAGCAACCTCTGTTCCATGTTCCCCAGCAACTGGTATTGGGAAATACACTGCCTCTGATACTGGAGGTAGCACATAGCTATCAGAACTATCTAATTATTTATTTCATTTCTTTACTGCCCAATAGCCAAAGCTCTCTGGGTGGTTCACAAAAATGACCAGTAGCCATGGGTAGCCTTCTCCTCCAGGAATTTAACCAACCTCCTTTTAAAGCCATCTGAATTGGTGGCTATCACTGCATCTTGTGGTAGCAAATTACATAGTTTAACTCTGCACTGTGTGAAGAAGTACTTGCTTCTCCACACAGCACATAACACACACCCTTTGAATGCACATAAACACTATGGAAAGTATGTCTCATCAAGACTAACTCACTGCACTCCTCCCAGATTTCATTATTCCAACATTTGCTATTATTGAAATCTTCTTTCACCTACATTAAATCAGAGGACTTGGAAATCTCTATAATATTAACATAATAAAGATGCATAATTAAAAATAACCCCAAAACTATTCCTGGTGGGGAGAATGTGGAAGGGGAGACATTTTTCTCCCTCTCTCAAAATACTAGAACCCAAAAGGGTCATCCTGTGAAGCTGATTGGCAAGAGATTCAGGACAAATAAAAGAAAGGACTTCTTCACACAGCACATAGTTGAACTATGGAATTCACTTCCACAAGATGTAGTGATGGCCATCAATTTGAATGGATTTAAAAGGGGGGTTGGAGAAATTCCTGGAGAAGGCTATCAATGGCTACTAGCCCTGATAGTTTTGTGCTACCTCCAGTATCTGAGGCAGTAAGCCTGTGTGCACCAGTTGCTGGGGAATATGGGTGCACCAGTTGCTAGGGAATATGAGTGGGAGGGTGCTGCGTTGCACCACGTTCCTGGCCGACAGCTGATTGGCCACTGGACCACCATGGTCCTTCTTATGTTCTTAAATAAATTCTCCAAGAATCAGGTAAAAGGCACTAAACACAAATCAAGAATGAGAAATCTACACAAGGAAGTTTTTCCACACTTTGCAGGTGACTCTCCCATTGTTTCAGTAGATTACTGGACAATACACAGTTGGCACTGTGAGACAAGGAATATGTTTGCCAATTATCTCAGTGTAATCACACAATAATCCCAGAGCAATCTCTCTTTTCGTAACTAGCTGTGACAACGAGGAAGCAGATAAAAAACAGGGTTGCCATAAGTGCAAAGTTTCCATGTCACTAAACTTGGTGTAGATCTTAAGCTACTTCGATTTGGGAAGGAAAAGAGATGCCCAACCCAAAAGTGGATAGAAATGTTTGATTCTTAGCCCTTTTGACAGAATCATGGGCAAATAAGCCTGCACAAGAATGGTCTATTCTGTTGGGCTTTTGGGCTTTCTCCACAAAGAAAAGTGGAGTGTTCTGTCTGCGTTTTCTTTTGCTACTATTGTAATTGCCTCCAGTGAATTCCTAGCCTCAGTGTTCCTGCATTCACCAAATCCTGCTATCTCGCCTACTTATGCTGTCTGTGGGCTAGTCCTGCGGCTCAGGGCCGACTCTATTGTTAGGCAGAGTGGGGCAGTTGCCTCAGGCAGCAGATGCTGGGAAATGGTAGCAGAGTTTTGGAGGAGAGAGGTTGCACATGCCACACAACCAGCCCTGCACTCCCTAAACTAGGCTTATCCCCTCAGGAGTAGGGGAGGGTGCTACTCCAACACCAGTGTGGAAAAAAAGATTCAATTTGCAGACCAGTTGGCTTTTGAACATGGAATGGGAGGAGGTGCCATCTTGTTCTTTGCCTCAGGCAATAAAATGTCTTGTGCCCACGCTGCTGTGGCCGTTTCCTGGCCTCCAGCTGTTGAAGTTTAGCTAGTAGGGTGACCTGTTAAACATGCAGCATGGCTTAGTTTCTTGAACAATCCACCTTGAGAACCCATAGTTTGTTGCTGGGTTGTTCAGGGTGGTTTATTTATTTATTTATTTATTTATTTCATTTTTATACCGCCCAATAGCCGAAGCTCTCTGGGCGGTTCACAAAAATTAAAACCATAATAAAACAACCAACAGGTTAAAAGCACAAATACAAAATACAGTATAAAAAGCACAACCAGGATAAAAACCACGCAGCAAAATTGATATAAAATTAAAATACAGAGTTAAAACAGTAAAATTTAAATTTAAGTTAAAATTAAGTGTTAAAATACTGACAGAATAAAAAGGTCTTCAGCTGGCGACGAAAGGAGTACAGCGTAGGCGGCAGGCGGACCTCTCTGGGGAGCTCATTCCACAACCGGGGTGCCACAGCGGAGAAAGCCCTCCTCCTAGTAGCCACCTGCCTCACTTCCTTTGGCTAACAAGTCATGGGTGGTTAACTGCATGGTTAATAAGCAACGCTGAGGAAAACACGCTGCATTCAGACAACACGATAACCCACCCTGCAGAAAACGTGCTGCATTCAGACAACACGATAACCCGTGGTTCAACAACAACCCACACTGGGTGGGTTAGTGTGTTGTGTGACCCATGAGTCATAGAAAGATGTATGGCTACACCTAATCTCCATCTAACCCTTTATACACCACACATCACAGCCCTAACTGGGTTAGTTTTTTTGCCCCCTTGATTTGGGCGGTATAAAAATGTAATAAATAAATAAATAAATAAATAAATAAATTGATATTCCCCCAAGTATGTTGATACTTTCCTTCTCTTTTCTTAGTAGCCCCATTTTGACTCCGGTCCGGTCGGCACTCACCACCTGAGTCCGTTGTTAGAGCGATGTGTTAATACATATGGGGAGACAGAGTGTATTTTTCTCATTTGTAGTTCACCGTTATTCAATATTTACTCATTAACATGCCAGCCTTTTCTCTCCGGAAGGAGATCACTGAGGATAGAGTAAACTCAGGAAAGGCTCTGTTGACTTGCTTTCCACTTCAAGGAACACCAGAGACTATTTAGAACGCTACAATCTGAATGTCACATCTTCTAAATCATTGATTATTATTTTTAAAAGAAAGCATTAATGATTGATGTTTAATTTCCTTTGGCAAACATCACATACACAAGTCCAAAATGAAGTCCAGTCCGTTTCTGACTGGACTGCTGTTGCCAGTGACATGGTTTATCATATGAGGTCGATCTAGTAAATTATGCAAAGTTTATAAACACCATGAAGGTCGTAAAAATGGAGTGAACGTTTGAGAACTGAAACATGAGTCCTTGCATCGCTTTTAAAAGTTTTTATTTCATGCGATTCCAAACAGGCCCTCTTCTGAAATCTATTAACATCAATATACAGGTCAAAGGCCAGGATCCAAAGATCTGCAGGGGCTCAGACACTGTTTCTTTTGTTCCTATTAAAGACCAGGAGGGGATCTACACAGCGTCCTGAAGGCGCTTGCGTGCGCTTCCAGTGCGCCCCGAAACTCCTTGTTTAGATCCTGTCTACCTGGCCAGAAGAGGTGGAGGAGGAGGAGGAGGAGGCCCTTCTTCTTGCTGTTATCACGTTCCCCCAGCCTGCTCCACCTCACGTTGCCAGCCCCTTGCTTGCCTAACTTCACCTCCTCCTCCCACTCGGCCATGCTGCCGATCTGGGTTTGGAGCGAGGGCCTCCTGGCCCGCCCGGCGAACTCCCCTCCCTCAGCCCCAACAGAGGCGGCTCCCAGGGAGCTGGGGTCTCGCCACTGCCACCGCCACGTGGTTTCAGGCGCTGCCAACTGCTACCCGCGCCGGGGGAAGTTCTCCCGGGCTGTCTGGGGCCTGGCAGATGGTGTCCCGAAGGTCGGAGAGCTCGGCGGAAGAAGCCACTGAGCCCGGAAACTTTTCACCCCATCCCCGCGAGGGGCGATGCGGGGCCACCGCCTCCTCCTCCGCCTCTTCTGGCCAGGATAGGGGAGGATCTACACAAGGAGTTTCGGGGCGCACTGGAGGTGCACGCAAGCGCCTTCAGGACACTGTGTAGATCCTCCCCTGGCGAAATAAAAATCTATGCCATATCCCAACATGCTGTAATGCAGGGATACAGAAACCCCAGCTAGCGGGCCTAGTTTGACCCACCACCTGTCTAATCCAATCCGTGGGGTCACCTTGCATTCCTCGAGGGGGTGGAGCTTGGCCTCCAAGCCCCGCCCCCTGGACGATTTCCTCCCCCCCCCCCCCGGAATCCCTGCTGCTGTCTCCAATCAGAGATCAGAAATAATAGTGGGATTCCTCCGTGCTTGTCTCCCTCTTCCCCTCCCAATTGGGCCCACCCACTGATTTGCCTCCCCCCAATGAACATTAGAGTAGGGTGACCATATGAAAAGGAGGAACGGGCTCCTGTATCTTTAACAGCTGTATAGAAAAGGGAATTTCAGCAGGTGTCATTGGTATGCAAGCAACAACTGGTGAAATTCCCTCTTCAACACAACACTTAAAGCTGCAGGAGCTCTGCCCTCTTTTGTATCTGGTCCAGAGGGCAAGGCAGCTTTAACTGTTGTGATGAAGAGGGAATTTCACCAGGTGCTGAAATTTGTTTTTCTATACAACTGTTAAAGATACAGGAGCCCTGTCCTCCTTTTCACATGGTCACCCTAGATTAAGAGACACCTACAGTTAAGAGTAACCCAGTCAAAGTTTAGTCATTGCTCAGAAAGAAAGTCTCTAGCTGTTAAATTTAACAAAATAACATTTAAAAGTGTCTGTACCCCTTTAGAAATGCAGATGCAAGCCAAAGTGATAATAATATGATAATATGCTAGTAATATATGGCCTTTAAACAAATCATGAAGGGATTAAGAGACACCTACAGCTAAAAGTAACCCAGTCAAAGTTTAGTTAAACCTTTCGTTAGATTTGATGTTTCTCAGTGAACTGTGTTCGCAGCTAACCAACTGGTAAATAAATAGATCTATCACCGGTGGTAAGCCTTAAAGAGGGTCTTCCGTGTGTGTTGAGAGTGTGAGTGTCAGGGTGGCCTTAGAGCCACAGGATTCAAAGCCCCTTTCATTCCCCACCAACACAGCCAAATAAAAGCCCTATGCTAGCCCTAGAGACAACATAACTAATTTCCCTCCCATTGGTGTCAATGGGAGTGAAACAAAAAACAAGGCCCCTCAATAACTACTACCCCTGTCCCAAACTTCCGTAGGATTGCAATGCCAGCCACTGAAAACTCTTTGGAATTGAGTGGAAGGACTGGAGTGCCCTTTATGCCCTCCATTTCTTTTGCAACTTCTGAATGTGCTCTTTTCTACCCTAGATTTCAAATGCATTTATAACTATACTTATTCATGCTCATCAGGTTCTCTGCCCTACTTGCGAGGAGAAAACAACAAGAACCCAGCAGTATAACAACCCGCCAGCTCAGCCTTCAGCCTGCAAACTTTTCTTTGTATCTCCCTGGACAATAAAAAGAAAAGGAAGCATGGTGAGCCAACGGTAGCCTTCTTTGCATGCAGGGAGGAAGGTCATTTGGCTGCAGCCGAGGTTAGCGCGAGTCAAAGGAATAGGACGATTCAACAGGCCATCTTTCCGAATGTACAGAGAAGTAGGTCTTTATTTTAAAGAGTGAGGTCATCAGTTAAGAACTCACGCGGCATTGAAACAATGCAGAAATTTCAGGAGACTTTCCTTTCCTTTTTTCTAGTCCTCACAAGACCTGCACGAATCAATGAAAAGCCAACTTCAAATCCTCCTCATCTTGGGATGCTTCGGGCGCTTCCTCCTGCTTCCTACCTTCTTTGAAACGAAGCTGCTGTGCCTTTATCATTGGCTGAGCCAGGAAGCAGATGGCACCAAGGAGATTATTGGCGGTATAGCTGTCAAACCTCCAGACAACGCCAAGGCACTGATCCCGTGTAGATGGGACCTGGTGGGCAACTCAATGGCTCTGTTCATTCTGCACTCAACAACTTCCCAGCAACAAATCGGCATACCAATGACACCTACTGAAATTCCCTTTTCTATGCAACTGTTAAAGATACAGGAGCCCTGTCCTGTTTCATATGGTCACCCTATATTAAGGTAGGGCTAGGTGGGCTTCTCTGGGGGGTGGGCATTCTGGGGAAGGATGCAGGTCACCCTTTTTTTCTGCCATAGAATCATAGAATAGCAGAGTTGGAAGGTGCCTACAAGGCCATCGAGTCCAACCCCCTGCTCAATGCAGGAATCCACCCTAAAGCATCCCTGACAGATGGTTGTCCAGCTGCCTCTTGAAGGCCTGTAGTGTGGGAGAGCCCACAACCTCCCTAGGTAACTGATTCCATTGTCGTACTGCTCTAACAGTCAGGAAGTTTTTCCTGATGTCCAGCTGGAATCTGGCTTCCTTTAACTTGAGGACCGAGAAGAGATCCTGGCCCTCCTCTGTGTGACAACCTTTTAAGTATTTGAAGAGTGCTATCATGTCTCCCCTCAATCTTCTCTTCTCCAGGCTAAACATGCCCAGTTCTTTCAGTCTCTCTTCATAGGGCCTTGTTTCCAGACTCCTGGTCATCCTGGTTGCCCTCCTCTGAACACGCTCCAGCTTGTCTGCATCCTTCTTGAATTGTGGAGCCCTGAACTTGACACAATACTCTAGATGAGGCCTAACCAGGGCTGAATAGAGAGGAACCAGGACCTCACGTGATTTGGAAGCTATACTTCTATTAATGCAGCCCAAAATAGCATTTGCCTTTCTTGCAGCCATATCGCACTGTTGGCTCATATTCCGCTTGCGATCTACAACAATTCCAAGATCCTTCTCGTTTGTAGTATTGCTGAGCCAAGTATCCCCCATCTTGTAACTGTGCCTTTGCTTTCTATTTCCTAACTTGGCATTTATCCCTATTAAATTTCATTCTGTTGTTTTCAGCCCAGCTCTCCAGCCTATCAAGATCACTTTGAAGTTTGTTTCTGTCTTCCAGGGTATTAGCTATACCACCCAATTTTGTGTCATCTGCAAATTTGATAAGCGTTCCCTGCACCTCCTTGTCCAAATCATTAATAAAATCATTAATAAAAATGTTGAAGAGCACTGAGCCCAGGACTGAGCCCTGCGGTACCCCATTACAGAAAGAAAGATGGAATAGCACTAGGAGCACCCTACGTCAGGAGTCACAGCTGGACTAAACTCCAGCCTGTGGTGGATCATACCTGCAGCAACCCCATCACCATTATCTCTGAGGGCTTTTCTACACGTGGCTGTTAATCCACTGCTTTGACTTTCAGTTTTGATGCAGAACTGAGATCCGAGCACTACACAAGGAGCGTTTCCTTTCCTGTTTTTCCAATACATAACCTCTAGGTGGCACTGTTATATAGAGGAATAGCATAAATACACAAGAAGAAACTGTGTTTCCTTTCTCTTTCAGAAATAATACCTCATTTCCTTGCACTAAAAAAAAAAAAACCTCACCAAAAGTGCTGTTTGAAAAAAGAAGCAAAATGGAAGGTTCATGCTGTATTCTAAAGAACAACTGTAAGCAAGTAACGACAAAAGCCCTGAGACTGTTCCACTGCATCCAGGCAAGTATGCATAGGATTGCAGTCTTAACCATGACTAGCTTACTAATATAGTTTCTTTTCATTTGAGGACCTTCTTGTTTTGAAAAAAACACTTTCATCCTGTTTCTTTTGTCACTGTGACTCATCATAACCCTGTTGTTTCTTTCATGCGCTTCAAAGTAGTCGCTTGATGTATTTCCGGAGAAGTTGTGGTAAATTTTGAAATACAAGGTCCCTCCATGCTAATCTGTTGCAAACAACAATAACACTTGAAAACTTTGTTATCACTTCATTCTAGGGGAGGCTGGTGGTTACAATTTTGGTAGGGCTTGAAATCCATTTCAGTATTTCCAAGAGTGTTGTGGTAAATTTTGAAATGCCATATCCCTCCAGGGTAATCTGCTGCAAGCCATAACAAGACTTGGACCTAATCTACACCAAGCAGGATATTGCACTATAAAAGTGTTCTGAAAGCCGCATATAAAAGGCAGGAGCCACACTACTGCTTTATAGCGGTATTGAAGTGCACTGACCACTGTTGGGGCCCATTGACACAGACCATATATACCACTTTCATTCAGCTCTATGTGGCTCCTGCCTTTTATATACCGTTTTCATACCACTTTCATAGTGCAATATCCTGCTTAGTGTAGATTAGGCCTTGAAAGCTTTATTATCACTTCATCTCAGTGGAGGCTGGTGGCTCCCCTCCATCTTCTCTTCTCCAGGCTAAACATGCCCAGTTGTTTCAGTCTCTCTTCATAGGACTTTGTTTCCAGACCCCTGGTCATCCTGGTTGCCCTCCTCTGAACCCACTCCAGCTTGCCCAGAGAGTTTTGGCTATGGAGCAGTACAGACATAAAAGAAATATAAATGAAATGAAATGAGGAGGTTGCTTCACTCTGCCTTATGGTAGGGCTGGCTCTGCACTTTGGGATACCCAGCAGAGATACCTCTGATCATTTTACTTCCCTTATGTTACTCTGCATGTTCAGAAATCTGCAATCCTGTTGCAATCATTGTGTCTTGGGCAAACAGGATGGCTAGCCACTTTTTCCTTCCTGTTGCTCCCATCACTTCAGGCACACTATGAAGACTGGTAACTGTTAGAGAAGACATTGTCCATTTCTACACCAAGCCAGAAATGCGGGCTGATCACAGCCGAGTCCCTGTGCGTTCAAATGATGCACAGGGACTCCGGGGGGGAAGGAGGGATGGGAACAGGTTATCCCAGGGATAAGTACTCCCTGGGAAAACCCAATTCTTCCCATGATCTCGGGATCTTCCTGAGACCAAGGGTGGTGTGGCTGCCCATCCCAGCTTCTTCCCTCCTCCCCGTGAGTAGCAGGGATCAATAGAGGGAAGGGACCAGGCCAGGAGGAATCGGGGGTGAGGGTGGGGAGCAGGGTCAGAGCTATTTATCTTTCTTTCTTTTTAAACACACATTACATTTAGTTAGGGTGACCATATGAAAAGGAGGACAGGGCTCCTGTATCTTTAACAATTGTATTGAAAAGGGAATTTCAGCAGGTGTCATTTGTATATATGGGGAACATGGTGAAATTCCTTCTTCATCACAGCAGTTAAAGCTGCAGGTGCCCTGCCCTCTTTTAAATCTGGTCACTCTAGTACAGCTCCTGCAGCTTTAACTGTGGCGATGAAGAGGGAATTTCACCAGGTTCTCCATATATACAAACGACACCTGTTGAAATCCCCTTTTCAATACAACTGTTAAAGATATAGGAGCCCGGTCCTCCTTTTCACATGGTTGCCCTAATTTAGTTGAAGCGCATGTGCTCTCATCTCCTTAAAAAAATTTTAAAAAAATTGGCGGGTGCAACACCCTCCTTCCTCCCAGGATGTTGTGCCCGCATGTGGACTAAGCGGAGGATCTCAGGATCTCGCGATCAGGATCTCGCAAGATCATCCCCCCTCCCTCCCTCTACACCATTGGCTGGTGTAGAAATGGCCATTATGCTATTATATTGATTTAAGGTACTTTTTTACCTGGCCTTTGCAAAAGCCTCAAATCAGCTTATTTATTTATTACATTTCTATACCGCCCAATAGCCAGAGCTCTCTGAGCGGTTCACAAAAATTATTGCTCACTGTAAATAAAAACAAAAAAACTACCAAGTGCAACAAAACATGAAAGCCGTCCTGTGCATGTTTTCTCAGAAATAAAGTCCCAATGTGTTCCTATGAAATAAGCTCCACTGAGCTCAAACATCCGGAGGGCATCAAGTCTGGGAAGTCTGCTGTAAGGAGCTCAAGGTGGTGTGTCCATGGCTCTCTTCACAACAGCCCTGTGAGGTAGGTTAGGCTGAAAGCAACAGACCCAAGGTCACCCAGTAAGTTTTATGCCGAGGGGTGATTGGAACCCAGGACTTGCTTATCGTAGCCAGACACTGGGGGCATTCAGATGATATCAGGGGTGTGTGCGGAAGAAGCCATTGTGGTTTCTTCTGCCCGCCACTGCATATCTTTTAAACGCCTCCTGAAGACATACCTTTTTACACAGGCTTTCCTTTGTTTTTAATGTTTTGTTTATTCGTTCAGTCGCTTCTGACTCTTCGTGACTTCATGGACCAGCCCACGCCAGAGCTTTCTGTCGGCCGTTGCCACCCCTAGCTCCCCCAAGGTCAAGTCCGTCACCTCCAGAATATCATCCATCCATCTTGCCCTTGGTCGGCCCCTCTTCCTTTTGCCTTCCGCTTTCCCTAGCATCAGCCTCTTCTCCAGGGTATCCTGTCTTCTCATTATGTGGCCAAAGTACTTCAGTTTTGCCTTTAATGCCATTCCCTCAAGTGAGCAGTCTGGCTTTATTTCCTGGAGTATGGACTGGTTTGATCTTCTTGCAGTCCAAGGCACTCTCAGAATTTCCCTCCAACACCACAGTTCAAAAGCATCTATCTTCCTTCGCTCGGCTTTCCTTATGGTCCAGCTCTCGCAGCCATAGGTTACTACGGGGAATACCATTGCTTTAACTATGCGGACCTTTGTTGTCAGTGTGGTGTCTCCGCTCTTAACTATTTTATCAAGATTTGTCATTGCTCTCCTCCCAAGAAGTAAACGTCTTCTGATTTCCTGGCTGCAGTCAGCGTCTGCAGTAATCTTTGCGCCCAGAAATACAAAGTCTGTCACTGCCTCCACGTTTTCTCCTTCTATTTGCCAGTTATCAATCAAGCTGGTTGCCATAATCTTGGTTTTTTTGAGGTTTAACTTCAACCCAGCTTTTGCACTTTCTTCTTTCACCTTCGTCATAAGGCTCCTTAGCTCCTCGCTTTCAGTAGCTGGTTTTATATTGCCTTTTTAACTTTTTGTGTTTTTGAATTTATACCTGCGATATTTTATGGTTTTTAATTGTGCACTGCCCAGAGAACTTTGGCTGATGGGCAGTATAAAAATGTAATAAATTAATAAATGGCTTCAATTTGCATAATTACCCACGATGCAGCGTGGGTTGCTGTGTGGTCCCAACCCGGTACGGTGCGCACCAGGGATGGCCTCTTAGCCATAATACAACCCCTACTATAAACAAACAGCTTTGTGAGCTGCTTCTTTGAGGCTGCCTCTACGAGCTCGGCTGAGCTGAAAACCTCAGCTGCCATTATGAGCTTGGAGAACTAACCAGCACAGTTCTCTCCGTGGTGGTTGCAAAGAGCCAGGAAAGAAGGCAAGTTGCTCAGACTCCTGGGTCCAAGGCTGACGCACTGTCTCCAGCCTCGGGTCCAGGAATCTGAAACACCCCCCCAGATTCTATCTAGGGTCCATAGGATTGCTCTTTTAGTAAATAAATAGAGAGTTTGTGTGTGCCACCACTGAAAAGACCCTCTTTTTGGTAGCGACTTGCAATAGTGTGAATTATTGGGGGAAGACTTTTATCTTATCTTTTATTGCTTTACATTTTTTGTCCTTGAGAGAGTTACCTTGATCATGTTAATTTCATGAATAGATGATAGATAGATTTGCAATAACATTCTACAGCTAGCTTACTGCTGCTGCTGGCCAAAGAAGCTTCTCTCCTGCTTTAGGGTTTGGGTTTTCCCGGTGACTGTTGTTGTTAAGTTACTTGGCACTGGAAAATCCATCTGTAGCCAGCTCAGGAATGCTTCACACATTAAATTTTTCCTGCGCAGAAATAATTTATCAGGGTTGAGCTATAGGCTGTCAGGAGCCGGAAAATAAGCCAGGAGCCAGGCCAAGGAGTCACAGCTAAGGGCTGCACGGAAACACACCAAAGCCAGGAAGACCTTGTTGCTCAAGCAAGGTCCCAGCTGTGATAGGAAGCGATCTTAGGCATGAAAGGTAGGCATGGTCAGGCACCTGTCGAGAGCCCACACCCCAGCAAGGGCCCACTGACAAGAGCCCCCTGGTCTTGCTCCTCCTCTTATTATTATTATTTATTTATTTATATAGCACCATCAGTGTACATGGTGCTGTACAGAGTAAAACAATAAAATAGGCTGACCATATGAAAAGGAGGACAGGGCTCCTGTATCTTTAACAGTTGTATTGAAAGGGAATTTCTGCAGGGGTTATTTGTATATATGGAGAACCTGCTGAAATTCCCTCTTTATCACAACAGTTAAAGCTGCAGTTGCCCTGCCCTCTTTTAAATCTGGTCACTCTAGTATAGCTCCTGCACCTTTAACTGTTGTGATGAAGACAAATTTCACCAGGTTCTCCATATATACAAATGACACCTGTTGAAATCCCCTTTGCTATGCAACTGTTAAAGATACAGGGGCCCTGTCCTCCTTTTCATATGGTCACCCTAAATAAAATAGCAAAACCCTGCCACATAGGCTTACATTCTAATAAAATCATAATAAAACAACAAGAAGGGGAAGAGAATGCACCAAACAGGCACAGGGTAGAGTAAAACTAGCAGTATAAAAGTCAGATCAAAATCAAGTTTTAAAAGCTTTTGAAAAAAGAAAAGTTTTTAGCTGAGCTTTAAAAACTGCGATTGAACTTGTAGTTCTCAAATGTTCTGGAAGAGCGTTCCAGGCATAAGGGGCAGTGGAAGAAAATGGACGAAGCTGAGCAAGGGAAGTAGAGACCCTTGGGCAGGTAAGAAACATGGCATCAGAGGAGCGAAGAGCATGAGTGGGGCAATAGTGTGAGATGAGAGAGGAAAGATAGGAAGGAGCTAGACTGTGAAAAGCTTTGTCGGTCAACGGGAGAAGTTTATATTGGATTCTGAGGTGAATTGGAAACCAATGAAGAGATTTCAGAAGTGGAACAACATGGTCAGAGCGGCGAGCCAAGAAGATGATCTTAGCAGCAGAGTGGTGAACAGAAACCAACGAACTGATGTGAGAAGATGGAAGGTCAGTGAGAAGAAGGTTGTGGTAGTCCAGCTGAGAAATAACCAATGCATGAACAAGAGTCTTGGCAGAAGAGACAGACAAAAATGATCGAATCCTGGCAATATTATACAGGAAAAAACGACAGGATTTAGCTACTGCCTCAATATGAGGAATAAAGGAGAGCGAGGAATCAAATATAAAGCCAAGACTACGAGCTTCCTTGACTGGAGTAAGCGTAACATCATTGACAGTAAGAGAGAATGAGAGGTGAGGAGAAGGTTTAGGAGGAAAAACTTCCCATGGCAACCTTCTTGTCCACCTGCCTCTCACTCTGGCCCAGACAACGGAGGCAGTGAGAAGGAGAAGCAGCAGATGCCATGGCCTACCTGCTCCCTGGCTCTCTGCCTGTCAAGCAAGCAAGTGGTAGCCATGATGAGAAAGAGGAGGAGGAACAAGAGCAGCTGGTGACAGTGAGGCAGACTCACTGAGGGAGGGGGCACATTGAGGGTGTCTTGCTCAAGGGACCTCCGGAACCTGGAGCCAGCATGGTTTAAATGATTGGTTTCTTTCTGTTATGAAATATATGTGCATACTGAATAGACAATATGGATGACAACGAACATGGCAAGAGTGCTGGGAGGGATGTTGTGGATGTGGAGGACGGCACAACCAACAGAGTAGAAGTGCAAGTAAATGGGAAGCTGAGAAGAAGCTGCATTGATTGACCTCCTACTCACTGCTAGGAAACAAATTGTCATAGAATCATAGAATAGCAGAGTTGGAAGGGGCACGTTTAGCCTGGAGAAGAGAAGATTGCGGGAGACATGAGAGCACTCTTCAAATACTTGGAAGGTTGTTGCACAGAGGAGGGCCAGGATCTCTTCTCGATCCTCCCAGAGTGCGGGACATGGAATAATGGGCTCCGGTGAGAGGAAGCCAGAATCCAGCTGGACATCAGGAAAAAAAACACTGTTAGAGTGGTACGACAATGGAACCGGTTACCTAGGGAGGTGGTGGGCTCTCCCACACAAGAGGCCTTCAAGAGGTAGCTGGACAGCCATCTGTCAGGTATGCTTTATCATAGAATAGTAGAGTTGGAAGGGGCCTACAAGGCCATCGAGTTCAACCCCCTGCTCAATGCAGGAATCCACCCTAAAGCATCCCTGACAGATGGTTGTCCATCTCTCTCTCTCTCTCTCTCTCTCTCTCTCTCTCCCTCTCTCTCTCTCTCTCTCTCTCTCTCTCTCATTTTTGGTATATTTATGTACCTATCACATTTCTGTCTTGTCCTTCCAAAGAGCCGGGGCAGCTTGAAGATTATTCTATTTCATTGGGTGCTACAACACAAGGTGTTTACTGTGGAATAGACCCACTTTGTCCACTCATTTTTATTGGACGTTCAGTGATAGCCCCGTGTTTATGAATCACTCTCCCCAATTAAGCTCACCTGACACCAGCCTAATCTACACCAAACAGGATATTGCACTATGGAAGCAGTATGAAAGCGGTCTAAGGCCATAGCTAGACCTAAGGTTTATCCCAGGATTGTCCTGGGGTCAAACCTGTTCATCTAAGTGCCACATAGGGCATCCAGTGCTCAGGCAGGGATGAACCCAGGATGATCCTGGGATAAACCTTAGGTCTAGCTACAGCCTAAGAGACAGGAGCCACACTACTGCTTTACAGCAGTGCACTGACAACTGTTGGGGCCCATTGACGCATATCATATACCGCTTTTATACTGCTATATCCTGCTTGGTGTGGCTCCTGCCTTTTATATACCGTTTTCATACCGATTTCATAGTGCAATATCCTGCTTGGTGTTGAATGGCAAAGACATGCTTGTTTCCCCAGACATTTGGACATTAGTTATGGCCAGCCTGTAAATGGGTTGCTTTTGTGATGTTCATTCCAAACCAGAAGTGGGGACCTGTTTCAGCTTGAGGGCTGAATTCTCTTCTGGAGAAGATATTGGGGGCCACTTTCTAAAAGTGGCAAAAGGAATAGGCCAAGATGCAAATATATATTTGCCAGCATATTGTATCTTAAAGCTCTTACTGCCAGGAGCTAAGTAAACTCAGAGGGCCAGATTGGGACCCCAGGATTGAAGTTCCCCATCCCTGTGACAGGTATGCTAAGGAAATGGATGAGTATGACTTGACTCTCCACCCACCCTGCCCAATGAAAGAGAAGTAGTGTCTAAGATGTATATTCTACTATCTCAGGGGTGGGGGAAACTAGACCAAAGTGGCCGAACTAGGGTGTCCATATGAAAAGGAGGACAGGGCTCTTTTATCTTTAACAGTTGTATTGAAAGGGAATTTCATCAGATGTCATTTGTATGCATGCAGCACCTGGTGAAATCTCCTCTTCATCACAACAGTGAAAGCTTCAGGAGCTATACTAGGGTGAGCATATGAAAAGGAGGACAGGGCTCCTGTATTTTTAACAGTTGCATAGAAAAGGGAATTTCAGCAGGTGTCATTTCTGTATATGGAGAACCTGGTGAAATTTCCTCTTCATCACAACAGTTAAAGGTGCAGGAGCTATACTAGAGTGACCAGATTTAAAAGAGGGCAGGGCACCTGCAGCTGTAACTGGTGTGATGAAGAGGAAATTTCACCAGGTTCTCCATTTATACAAATGACACCTGCTGAAATTCCCTTTTCTATGCAACTGTTAAAGATACAGAAGCCCTGTCCTCCTTTTCATATGTTCACCCTATTTATTTATTTATTTATTACATTTCTATACCGCCCAATAGCCGAAGCTATGTTTGAGCATATGCAAGAATACTTCCCTAAAAGGGTTCAGACACTCCATGGCTAAGCAGGATCTCCACTCGCTGCAGATTTGGTATGTGCTTGGGCAAGAGGCACTAGTGGACCCCCTGCTAGGGTGACTAAATGGAAAAGAGGACAGGGCTCCTGTATCTTTAACAGTTGTATTGAAAAGGGAATTTCAGCAGGTGTCATTTGTATATATGGAGAACCTGGTGAAATTCCCTCTTCATCACAACAGTTAAAGCTGCAGGTGCCCTGCCCCCTTTTAAATCTGGTCACTCTAGTATAGCTCCTGCAGCTTTAACTGTTGTGATGAAGAGGGAATTTCACTAGGTGCTGCATGCATACAAATGACACCTGCTGAAATTTCCTTTTCAATACAACTGTTAAAGATACAGAAGCCCTGTCCTCCTTTTCATATGGTCACCCTAAGCTATACTAGTGTGACCAGATATAAAACAGAGCAGGGCTCCTGCAGCTTTCACTGTTGTGATGAAGAAGGGATTTCACCAGGTGCTGCATGCATAACAATGACACCTGCTGAAATTCCCTCTTCAACACATTGGTTAAAGATACAGGAGCCCTGTCCTCCTTCCCATATGGTCACCCTACAGTTCTCCCGGCATCCCAATCTGGCCTTTTGGGGTTCCCCAGATGGCCCCACCCCCATTCCTTGGCCCCACCTCATTTCCACCAACCATTGACTATTGGGTAGTTTCCTGGCAGGTGTTTCCCCATTCTGAAAAGTTGAATTGCGTCTCCGGTGGCTTCATTACTAGCAGTAAACGCTTTGAACTAAAACATGCTAGGAACTTTGGCTTTGCCCACCTTTGCCTTTGGTCCCGCCCACTGCTTGAATGCATCCCCCAATAGCGTTTCCAAAACTGAATTCGGGCCTTGAGCTTCGGTTTCCCACTCCTATACTATATAGATTTCAAGGGAGCTGGGCATTTCCTGCCTCTTTTAGGGTGTAACGACAATGTCCTTTTAAAAAGAGAGAGAGAGAGAAGTTGAGATCACGTACGGTGAATGGTAGGTCTTGTCTGTAGCCTACCTCTCTGACATAATATATGTCCTTGCAGTAGTGTCATGTTCCGGTGCATCTAGAATTGGAGTGGAACCAGTTTATGGTGCTGCTATCCATAAATCAGCCATTTCGATCTAACTTTCGCAGGTTTGTTCTGGCAGCCTGGAATGTCTTTGACACATTGATCTTTGTTTCTTCCAACAAAGTAAGACGAAGGATTTAGTTACAACTCTTGAGTCCAAGATAAAATCTTCTTTATTCAAGGAATGTTTCAAGTGCAGGAAATGAGGTTTCTCGGGTTTAAAGATCTGGAAAATGTAACTTTATCAGTGTTGCCAAACTGTGCGATTTTTTTTTTAAGTGATTCTTTAAATATCCATTTTGTTTTCTTATGTGTATGGCATTTGAATTGAAAGTGTGACTTGATGTTTTCTCCCCTAATATACGATCTCAGCTTTCATTGTTCTAGAGAAAAACTTGAATTTGAGACCGCACCAAGGCCAATTTCATTGCCATCATTATCTGGTGGGTCCCAAATGGTGAAGAGCAAGAACTCACATAGCAAGAGAATGAGCTGACCAAGTAACCAGAGAGCTACCCTGCTATCAGAGTGTTGCTGCAGGAAGGGGCAACGGGGGGACAGAAAGAAAAACAAAACAGAATGTCTATTGTTTGTCCCATGTTAAACAACACCTCTCAATACCAGTAAAAGAGTCGTAGGCCAGAAAAAGACCCCACGGTCTTCCAGCTGGAGCCAGATGCAAAATAGTGGCTTGGGGTGTGGACAGGGCCTGTGCCAGGCAAGGTGAGCTACTTGCACCCCCACCCCCAAATTGCCAACTTCGATTCAGTTGTTCAAGAAGAGTTTCTGAACTGTTATATTTTCCTTTTATGTTTTTTTCTTAAAACAGCTAATTTGTATAAAACTGTGGCCCTTAAAGGTCAGTACTGCGTCCCTCTGAGGTCTGCGCCCTAGGCAGCTGCCTAGTCGGCCTAATGGTAGCACCGGCCCCGGGTGTGGAGCCAATTACCTACTGCACCCCATACGCCCAGTGCCAGTGCCAGGGGTAGGCAAGGTTTCGCACTTGAAGGCCCACACTCCAGCAAGGATCCACTGAGAAAAGCCCCCTGGACTTGCTCCTGTTCTTCACTATTGCAACGTGCTTGTTGACTTGCTTCTTGCTCTGGCCTAGACAATGGTGGTGGTGAGAAAGAGGAGGAGGAGGAGGAGGAGGAGGAGGAGGAGGAGGAGGAGGAGGAGGAGGAGGAGGAGAAGAAGAAGAAGAAGAAGAAGAAGAAGAAGAAGAAGAAGAAGAAGAAGAAGAAGAAGAAGACAACGACAACTGGAGAGGAGGAGGAGGAGGAGGAGGAGGAGGAGGAGGAGGAGGAGGAGAAGAAGAAGAAGAAGAAGAAGAAGAAGAAGAAGAAGAAGAAGAAGAAGAAGAAGAAGATGCTATTGCCTATTGAGCAAGGAAGTGGTACCAATGATGGGAAAGAGGAGGAGGGTCAATAGCAGCTGGTGATAATGTGGTGAGAAGGTAGATCCACTGAGGAGGGCCCCATTGAGGGTGCCCTGACCAAGGGCCCTCCAAGACTGACAGTGCATGAGTCCTACACCGGGATGACCTGCATACA
Source organism: Elgaria multicarinata webbii (assembly GCF_023053635.1). Lineage (NCBI taxonomy): Eukaryota > Metazoa > Chordata > Lepidosauria > Squamata > Anguidae > Elgaria > Elgaria multicarinata. Next base: position 18,013,895 of record NC_086188.1, on the reverse strand, counting down.
CAAATCTACAACTGAGTTATTACAGATCAAGGATCCTAACAACCTAATTTAGATCTTAAAATAGCTATTGTTAAACAGTCGGGAGTTGGAGACCCTGACCAAATCACCCAGAGATCTACCAGTAGATCCCAATCTATCTTCCGCCCACCTTGTCTTAGCGTATCCCATACGTATGCATCCTTTGCCTGTGTCCACTAGGCAGATAGTTATACATGTGGCCCTCGGCCACAGCTAGACCTAAGGTTTATCCTGGGATCATCTAGGGTTCGCCCCTGCCTGAGCACTGGATCCCCTGTGTGTCACCTAGATGAACAGGTTTGACCCCTGGATGATCCAGGGATAAATCTTAGGTCTAGCTATGGCCCTCGTCACAACACACTGCTAGCTTTCAGGATCTTTCCAAAGAATTATTTTTTTAGTGCAAAAAGTTGTACAGCCATTTCTCTGTTATATGAAACTCTTTCTTAAAGTAGCCCTTCCAACACAGGGGATGATGTTAATTTTTAAGTTCATACAGCATGCTCATGGTTGGTGCTTCTGCAGCAGACTAACGAATGTATTTGAAGTGCTGCTGGAGGATTGTCCTCTATTTTGAAAGCATAAAGAACCACCAGAAGGAAGAACTGGACCTTGAAGCCGCCCATCATCAGCATCTGGACAGAGACAGAATAAGGCACACAAGTCACTTGGACAGTTTTCCCCAATAGGGCGAGATTTACTGTACTTCTATTTAAATTATTAAACTGTTTCTAAAATTTCAGCTGTATGTATAAATTGGCATATGCAAATCTAATGAAAATAATTGTGTCCTCTTTTTTTGGTGATGCATGTCCTCTTTTTGGCATTTGACAAATAGCCATCATACTAGCAGCTGTCTAGAAGTTCTTTCCACCTCAAATAGCACTACAGTGTCATGAACCTGCAATCTATTGTCACTGGTTAAATGTGTTATTTTTCTCCCAGTCATTGTTTCATTGCTATTGTGAGAGTCATGTTTGACAGGTACAAGAACTCATGTCATTGGCTAATCCTTTTCCTAATCTTTAGTAGCTCAGCACATTCCGATGTGTTACCACTTAGACAGGGGAGAGGCTCTTGTACAAATAAAAAAGTAGTGATCACCAACAAAGCTACCTTCCTCCATAGTTCTTGCAGCAATTATTGCTATTATTATTATTATGACGACGACGTTTACCCCACTTTTCCTCTCCAGGAAAGAAGTTGATCAAAGCAGCTTACAAAGTATAAAAGCATAAAAACAATAATGAACAATTAAAACACACCAACAAGCTAAAAGCAGTAGCGAATTACACAAATAACCAAAACTAGCAGTCAGTGCATAAAATTAAGCAACAGCAAAGTCAAATGCTCATCTCCACTTGCCAACAGGTCACAGATAAAGAAGCAGATGTCCTAACCGTGGGTATAGGGCGACTCAGAAGTTCAATGAATGAATAAATAAATAAAACAAACAGAGCAGTCTCTACACACTCAAAAATAAAGCAACACAAATCTAACAATGTTCACAAATCAGTGGCGAAGCATTTCAACTGCATAGGACGCTCTGTAACAGGCTATAAAGTGTCCATTCTTGAACAAAGGATATTCAAAGGGAGACTGCAGTGTCAAACACTGAATTACAATACATCAAGACATTAAATTGTATCACGTCTGGGATAAAGTTGGGGCCAGGTAATTTGAAGGAACGCCTCCTCCCATAAGTGCCTGCCCGGACCTTAAGATCATCCTCAGGGGTCCTTCTCCATGAGCCCCTGCCAAAAGAAGTGAGGCAGGTGGCTACCAGGAGGAGGGCCTTCTCTGCTGTGGCACCCCGGCCGTGGAATGAGCTCCCTAAGGAGGTTCGCTTGGCACCTACATTATATGCTTTTAGACGCCAGGTGACGGCCTTTTTATTCTCCCAGCATTTTAACAGTCTATAAATAAATTTTAACTTGGAGTTTTAAATTCATAATTTTGCATTGCTGCTGTTTTTATCTGGTTGAGCTTTTATATTGTATTTTATATTATGGTTTTATATTGTTGTTTTATACTTTGAATGTTCTTAATTTTTGTGAACCGCCCAGAGAGCTCCAGCTATTGGGTGGTATAGAAATGTAATAAATAAATAAATAAATAAATAAATAAATAAAATAAAGTTTTTTTCATGCAGACTATGGCCAGATCTACACCGAGCAGGATATAGCACTATGAAAGCAGTATGAAAGCAGTATACAGTATGTGTCATGGGCCCCAACAGTGGTCAGTGCACTTCAATACCGCTATAAAGCAGTCGTGTGGCTCCTGCCTCTTATATACTGCATTCATACCGTTTTCATAGTGCAATATCCTGCTTGGTGTAGATTTGCCCTACATGTGTTTATTAGCTTAAAAAGCACAGCTCTTTTGTGAATGGCTATTAGCAATACTATAATTATTATTATTATTATTATTTATTTATATAGCACCATCAATGTACATGGTGCTGTACAGATTACACAGTAAATAGCAAGACCCTGCCGCATAGGCTTGTTACTGTCTATACCAGCATCCCCCAAATTGGTACAGATGTGTCGGAGTACAACTCCCAGGCAGCCAGGCCAATCACCATGCTGACTGGGGCTGATGTGGATTGTAAGCCAAAACATCTGGAGACATCAAATTGTCTGTCACTCCTAGTCTACACTTTCAAAAAGAGGAAGACCCAAAAATTGCTGGTCTCTCAGCTAAGTTGCCCTGCTCCCTATCTCTCCCTCTGTTGCAGCTGATGGAATGGCTGTAGAGTATATATATACTACCAAATTTCAGTTTCTAGATGCAAAAAATTGCATAGTTCTGCAGCCATTTCTTTGATTACCTTTCCATTTTGAGCCATCCTAACTAATGTACTTTATGCAGCACAAGTAAGTCCCACTATATTCAGTAAGGAAAGGAAAGGAACCTCTCGTGCAAGCACTGAATCATTACTGACTCTTGGAGGGACGCCAGCTTTCACTGATGTTTTCTTGACAGGCCTTATAGCGGGGTGGTTTGCCGTTGCCTTCCCCGGCCATTATTACCTTTCCCCCAGCTAGCTGGGTACTCATTTTACCAACCTCGGGAGGATGGAAGGCTGAGTCGACCCGAGCCGGCTGCCTGAAACCATAGGACTGAACTACAAATTAGCATGCATTCTATATAGAAATGTGTTTAAAATATAAACAGTCACAGCCAATATGTCCAACACAAATCTTGTTTCTACAAATTATCCACAGTGACATGGTCCTCATGCTGGTGGTAACTATTTGTGAAGAGCCTGAAGCCACTTTTATGTTCCAAATACTTTTCCCCCTCTTGATTAAGAGTTTGGTGACCGCCTAAACCTTGCATCATCTTTAAACTGGTCTCAAACAATATAGGCGTGTCTACACCAGCCATTTATTCCAGGATAATATCGAAGTCATCCCTACCAGACCACATGATGAACAGCTGATCCCGTTGTGATCTTGGGTTGACTCCTCAGTTATTCAGGAATATCACTGACTGCTTTTGTCACTTTTTTGGCTCTCTCGCTACAATCCCGAAGTCTGTGGCTGGTGTGCTTCGTGAAGCTGTTGCTATTCGTCGCAAGCGCCTGGCTCAGTTGACAACTAACCTGCTCTCAGGGGTGGGTTCATGGGCACTGGTGTGTTTCATCGTCAAGTGGTGTTTTTTAAAAAAACAAATATCTCTCTGTGCAGCAGCGCATTTTTGACATAGTACCTATCCCCCTTGTGTTGCTGCATGTCTGTGCTGGTGCGCATCTCTCAGGAATTATTAAAAAAAAATCCATGCTCCATACCCATCTGCCTAGTCCTGCCCACTTCTGCTGATACACATTCGGAGTCGCCATCACGGGCGCGCGTTCTCCTGCTCTCTTTTACTTGCGGGAAACATTGGTGGCATGTGGCCCGTGAAAGCCGGTCACGGAAGCTGGGAACCATTGCAATTATCCCTCCTCTATTGTGAAAGGGCTGTAGGTGAAAATTAGCCCATAATCTCTTTCTTCACTGGCGCAGTGGTAAATTTTGAAATGCAGTAAAGTATCATGAAATCCGTCTAGCCATGCAAGGAGATTCAAGACAGACAAAAAGAAGGGCTCTTTCGCCCATCATGCAATTAAGATATGAGGTTTGCTGTCACAAGATGTAGTGTATTTAGCTAAATTCTTGTTTATCAAGATCTAGCAAGATGGCCACATTTAACCTCCATGTTCAGACACAGGCCATAGCTAGACCTAAGGTTTATCCCTGGATCGTCCAGGGGTCAAACCTGTTCATCTAGGGCTATAGCTAGACCAAAGGTTTATCCCAGGATTGTCCTGGGGTCAAACCTGTTCATCTAAGTGCCACACAGGGCATCCAGCACTCAGGCAGGGACGAACCCGGGATGATCCTGGGATAAACCTTAGGTCTACGGCCTAGGTCAGAGCTTTCCAAAATGTGTGTCGTGACACGTTAGTGTGTCAGCTGCAGTGTATAGGTGTGTCACACGAACGTAATGAGAAACCTCTGAGTCTATGTGAAATAAGCAATACCAACTTGCATGCATTTTTATGCAGCAAAGGTGCCGATTAGTATGGTGCACTAGTATATTCCCCTTCTGTCGTATCCGTGTATGCACACCACGGTCAAGGGATCATACAGGTACTGCGCATGTGCAGTACGCATAATTGGGTCGAAACAGCTGATTCCACGTCACTTCCAGTGACGCGGCTGCACCTGAAGTGACGCATTTGAGAAATTCCATGGGTGCAGTTTTTTGATAGAACCGCCGCTCGATCGCAGCTCGACAAAATTGGTTCAATGTGAAAAGTCTTGGGAATGTATGTTATTATCTTGCAAATCATATATTTTAAAAAATATAAATGAAAAGTTTTCATTTATATGTATGTTGTGTCCCCATACATTTCGTTATTACAATTTATGTATGTGTCCGTATCTCTTATAAGGGGTTAGTTTAACCTTCGGTTTGCTAGTAAAACTGAATTACTGTGTCGCGAAATGATGCATGTCTAAAAAGTGTGTCACCAACATGAAAAGTTTGGAAAGCTCTGATCTAGGGGATCCAGTGCTCAGGCAGGGGTGAACCCTGGATGATCCCAGGATAAACCTTAGGTCTAGCTGTGGCCACAGCATCCCACTGAATCGCAGCTCCCTGGAAGCAACATAACCAGAGAGAATCATGATTGAGGGCTTTTCTGGAAGCATTTAGCCAGCCAAGGTGGCTGTCTGTCTGATCTGGGTGGCAAGATGCCAGACCAAACGGGCCTTTGGATTAATCCAGTAATACCCTTCTTATATTTTCATGGACTCTTATAGAGTTGCCCATTTCATCAATGCATGAAGTTACATGAAGGGACATTACACCCTTGGAACTTGAAGAACTGGACAGGCAGGTCTCAAATAAATAAAAGTTACAGGGTTGTAAAAAGAAAAGGGGTGCATGGGATTCAAAGACCATGGCACAAGCTGTGCCTCTTTTTTCCTGTATTTGTGTGGGAGAACACATGCGTACAAAACGGAAATGCAGCTGTTTGGACAGTAAGAAAACTTCCACAATTGTGACACCTTAAAGACCAACACATCTGAGGGGGCATTAAGATGCTTTGCTGGTTTTGCTGCAGCTCATTAACACTATTACCCCTCTGAAAATGGTTACCTTTATTATAGATAAACTATCTATCAAAGATTTCACCGTAGGCTTTTATTATCTTATGTTTGTGGTTTGCAATTTTTGTGAACCACCCAAAGAGCTTTGGCTCTGAGGCAGCATAGAAATGAAATGAAAATAACTAAAACAATATCTTATCTGTCTTTTGGCTTTATTCTGACACATGCCTCTGATGAAAAGACACCACCATCACCTCTCAAAGCTTGTTCCACAACCTTTTCGAAGCCACAGCTATTTTTTTTTTAATTTTGCCAAACACATTGAAGATACAACGTAAATGTTATCCCATTAAATGAAGTTGTGTTAAAATTGTTTGTGAAGTTATTTCAATATTGAAAATCACTAAAAAAACAAAACCCAGAACAAAAACAAAACTAATGTGGGCTTTCTGTTTCATCATTCTGTTTTACAGAGCAACCTTCAGGCTGCTGGCATTAAGTTGGATAAAAACAAGATGCATGAAGGGAATGCAGATTCAGACTGCAAAAATGGTTTATATTTGGATCGAAAGAGAGCAGGTAAAAAGTCTTTTTCTTTTCAAAATTAAAAACACACACATGAGAACTTTATATGCACTTCCCGGGGGGCCCTTATAGCATTTCAAGGCCATTAAGCAAGCCATCAAGCTAAAGATTAGGGGAGGGCATCTCTTCCCTTGACAAATCACCAATAACACACATGCTCTGTGTTCTTGAATATAAGGCACTCGATATCAGTACAATTCTCATAATAGCTGATGTATGTTTGGTTACAAAACTGTTGTTTTCATTACATTGAACAAACATTCCTAATTACCGTATTTCTTCGATTCTAAGACGCCATCGATTGTAAGACGCACACTAATTTCAGTACCACCAACAGAAAAAAAGCTTTGATTCTAAGAAATAATAAACGCACCCGCGATTCGAAGATGCACCCCGTTTTTAGAGATGTTTATATGGGAAAAAAGTGTGTCTTAGAATCAAAGAAATACGGTATACTCAGGACATGCCTGCAGATATGCAGTCTAAGAATCCAAACGAGACACATCAGGGAGGAAAGGAAAGTTAAATGGGGAGAAGGTCATTTGGAATTAACAAATGTATTTAAGGAGATGCTGAATTGTAAAAAGAGAGTAAGGGCTCATCTACACCAAGCAGGATATTCCACTATGAAAGCGGTATATAAAAAGAAGGAGCCACACTACTGCTTTATAGTGGTCATGAAGTGCACTGACAGCTGTTGGGGCCCATTGACACGTCTACACCAAGCAGGATATAACTAGGGTGACCATATGAAAAGGAGGACAGGGCTCCTGTATCTTTAACAGTTGCATAGAAAAGGGAATTTCAGCAGGTGTCATTTGTATACATGGAGAACCTGGTGAAATTTCCTCTTCATCACAACAGTTAAAGTGCAGGAGCTATACTAGAGTGACCAGATTTAAAAGAGGGCAGGGCACCTGCAGCTTTAACTGTTGTGATGAAGAGGGAATTTCACCAGGTTCTCCATATATACAAATGACACCTGCTGAAATTCCCTTTTCAATACAACTGTTAAAGATACAGGAGCCCTGTCCTCCTCCTTTTCATATGGTCACCCTAATATAACACTATGAAAGCGGTTTGTGTCATGGCTCACAACAGTTGCCACTGCACTTCCATACCACTATAGAGCAGTAGTGTGGCTCCTGCCTTTTATATACCACTTTCATAGTGGACTATGAGCCCATTATTTTGAGCTATGCTCTGGAACTTTATTTCGGTGTGTTAAACGGAGGCGGAGGTCCGACGACCGGATGGGCGATGAAACCGAATTCACCTCTTCGCCTTCTGAACCACGTTTCCCCTCAGTTCTGCGTGAGGGGAGACTTCTTCCCTCGGCCGAGGCGACTTCTGTCAGCTGTGAGGAGAAGGAGGAGGAGATGGCTCTGTGGGTTGGAGCCAGCGGCTTAGTCATAATGGGGAGGAAGTGAAGGAAACGCCGCCGCCGCCGCCACCCGCGGCTCTTCAGGCAGCTGGAGAAACCTGCCGAAAGCTGGGCTGGAAGGAGACGCGCCCCCGACCCGCCCTTCGGTTCCCTCAGGCGGGCTTGAGCGAAGGGAGGCCCTGGCGCTCTTCCCGCCCTCCATTGCTGCTCCTCCTCCTCCTCCTCTCCCCGCCTTCGGTGTGTGGCCCCGGCCGCCATGTTGTTGTGGTTGTGAGGAGGGAGGCGGAGGCAGAGCCACCAAGCAGAAGCGACGACGAGGGGAAGCCGAGCGACCACCCCCCTCCGAGCCGCCGCTGCCGCCGCCGCGCCCCGTTGGGGGGTGGGGAGGGACCCGCGCCATGGCCGGACGCCGCCGACGCCGCCGGGTAAGGAGGACGACGAGGAGGAGGAGGAGGAGGCGGCGGCCGCCGAGGAGCCCGAGTGGGGAAGGACGGGCGGAGGAGCGGGGCCCGGGCCTGGCATTGCCGAGCCACCCCGGGCTGTCAGCGGGGCAGGCGGAGACCCAGCTGGGCCCGCCCGGGCCAACGGGGCCTTTGAGTGGCCTTCAGGGCCGCCGCCGCCGCTTCTGTGGGATTCCTGCTTCCCCGGCAGCCCCCCACCACCACTCCTGCCCTTTATAAAAGTCTTTCCCCTGTCAGAGGCAGGAAGGAGGGTGGTGTCTTGCTCTGTTGTCAGTTGTGGTGGTGGTGATTATTGCCTGTTGTTGTTGTGGTTGTGGTTGCCTTCGTAAATAATAGGGGGAGGGGGCAAGCCTGGCCCCATTCCTGCTGCTTTGCATGGACACCTCGCTGGGTTAAGAGTTGTCAAATGCATTCGGGAGCTGCGGACAGCGGCGACCCTGGACCGCGCAGTGCTCAGAAGTGAGCCCCCATTTAGTTCAGTGGGAACCACTCCCAGGGAAGTGTGTGTAGGATTGCAGCCTCAGACGGCCAACTAGGAAGGTGTCTTAAATTGAGGTGTCTGGATCAAGATCCTGCCTCTCTCAGCCTCGCGCGAGTTGTCATATGAGGGTAGCAACCCTGTCGCCTAGGTCAGGGGTGTTGTGAGGTGGCGAGTGGGGCTGAGAGTATAGTCGCCCCACTTCAGGCCGCCCACCCAGTGGGTTTGTGTTTGGGGTGGAGTCGGGGATTGCCTGCTTAGAGTGTAGCCTGGTCCTCTGTGGCTTTGTTCAGAAGTCAAACCCCAGTGAATTCAATGAGTGCACCTTGCAGCCCAATCCGAGATGTTATTTAGGCCGTAGCTAGACCTAAGGTTTATCCCCGGATCATCCCGGGTTCGCCCCTGCCTGAGCGCTGGATGCCCTGTGTGGCACTTAGATGAACAGGTTTGACCCCAGGACAATCCTGGGATAGACCTTAGGTCTAGCTACGGCCTTAGTCAAAGGTGAGGCTTGCTGAACTCAGTGGGGCTTAGTTTTGAGTTAAGGGTGCACAGGATCACAACTTCAGTGTCATAACCATGATGGAATGTATGTATAACGCATAAATGTGTGTAAATAAATAAATACGAGGTGTACTTGGCTGAGCGCATCCACATTTTAGGCCTGTGACTGATTCTTTGTACGGCAGAAGACTTTTTCGCTTTCTCTCACGAAGTGTGTTTCTCCCCTCTTTTTCATCCCCAGAGCTAGGAGTTTGTCTTTTTAATCTTCTTGACCATCCTCCAAGTCAGTGTTGTTATCACTGTCAATAAGTCGCCTTTGTGCTCCATAGTAATTAATCCAGAGCAACTCCCATCTTGTGCTTCACTACTTGCCATCACCCGTGTAGTATTTACAGCACACTGAAAAGGGTGTGGGGGAAAAATCCACTCTTTGTGTCTCTGTAATCTATGCTGTGATTGAAGCCGGCTTCTAAATCACCACTCTCCAGGTTGCCTGTGGCAAGTATAAATAATCCCAGATGGCTAGGAAGGGAGTATAACAAAAAGTCTGCTCTTAATGTCTTACAAGCCACAAATGACTAAACATGAGTATATATGGACACGCTGGCTAGTACATATTTTTGATGACTACTAAGTTTTGGATATTTATGTGCAAGTCTGCATTAAAGGATGATAAAGGATAACTAATGTCTATTAAGTGATCTAAAAATGTGCCTATAGGCTTGTAATGTTAGAATCCTCCTTTTTCTGCACAACTCTTTGCAAAGATGCTACCGGTTGTACGAAGGTGACTTTTGTATAGATTATGACCTGCGTTGTGCTGGATACCTGCATATGAAAAGAGTTAAGACTTTCTTCTGAGGGAGCCTAACTTAACCACCTACCCCCATGGCCTCCCTGCCCTCACACCTCCCAGTTTACAAAAGGACCACATGACCCCTATGTAGGTGCACAGTGTTCTCTAATGTAGATGTTAATTTTTCTGACTTCCTATTCTTATGTGGCATGTTAGATTTTGTCAATAGATAGTAGTGACATAGAGCCTAGAAAAGTGACTGGAACCCATTCTTTGGGATGACAAGGATTATTTTGTGTGGGGAGGCTGGATTCTACAACTGCAAGTGTGTGATTAGTAAACGTCAGAATGGGAACTTCAAATCATGGGGCTCTATTTTTGCTCTTTTGTTATGTAAGTTATGCTGGAGACACATACTTCATTTATATTGTATTGGATGTGGGGTGCAGTGTGACATGCTACGTAGAGAAGATACTGGTATGAGACAGATTAATTTAAAGTGTTCAGGTGAGATTCCCTTTTATTTTAGATTTAAAGAAGCTCTTCAAGTTTGTCTTGAAAACTAGCAGCATGTGGTAGGTTCAGATTTTCTTGCATTTAATATTGCTGAACTTTCTTGTTTTTGAAGGGAATTTAGTTCTGTACTCAGTACTATGAGCTTCATAGTATTTTCCAGAAGAAGCTTTGAGCATGTGTTAGTAGATCTGGAGTTGAATTTTGTACACATCAATTAAAAGGCCAGACTCAGACACACATTCCGACCCTATGCATGTTTAACTGTAAGTACCTATCTGCAAAGTAGGTATTTTAGAAAATGGTTCGTTAAAATGTTTCTTTGTGTATAATTGCATGGGAGTTGAAGTGATGCTGTTACCAAAATGCTGTTGGTAACAGATGCTGTTACTAAAATATCACTTCTAAACAGAAATTTCCAGTTGCATTCCTAAGGCTGCAGTCCTATGCACATTTATCTGGGAGTAGGCCTATTTGAACACAGCACAACATACTTCCACATAAACATGCATGGGATTGGAATGCGTGTCTTGGGTCTGGCCTTTTAATTGATGTGTACAAAATTCAACCCCAGATCCACTAACACATGCTCAAAGCTCCTTGTACTCTATATTTTCAGAAACCATGTGAATGCCCATCAGGAGTGCATAAGTTCCTCCTTGAATATCATTTGTAGAGCGTGGAACTGCTGCTTCCTCTCAGCTGACAGGAAAGTCTCAGCAAATGCTGACTGCTTAAATATTCAATATGGTTTCCATATCTTCAGATTTCTATTCATTATGACATGGTGGATTACCACTGGTGCTTCTTTTCTTCATCTTACTGCTTTAAAAACCCAGAACTGGAAATATCAGTACTTGAAGTTTAGATACTAGTAGGTGTTTGAAAACAGCAGGGTATTTCAGATGTATAGAGAAAAGTGATTAAATGGGCAAATGCTACATGAGAAGGTCTGTCAAGTTTCCATGTGTGAGAGGGTGGTGGATGGAGAAGTAACAATATAGAGAGATTTGTGAGGTGACTGTTGTGGATGGGGGTAATTTACATAGCTTCAAACGGTTGAATACTGCTTGGTTAGTCGAAGGTTGGAATTGCTGTCTGCTGTGTCATTTCATGTGGCAGTGAGGGAGTGCATGGTGCCATGTTGAGCTGTGTATTGATGTTGTATAACTGCAGAGGTGTTAAAAGAAAGTGAGGGATGGAGGGGAGCTAAGATGAATGCAGAAGGGATAGTTATTGTTCAAGGGCAAAATTGCAGGTTGCTGTTAGGCGTAAGGGAATACATAATCAGGTATGAGGAAGGAAGGCCCTCCACCTTTGATATTTTATGTAAATTTTGCAGCTTGTTGAAGAGTGATTCCAGCTGACTCTGATCATGCAATGAAGTGCTTTTTAAGGGGTAAAAAAGTTTAAAATCTTAGTAAATGTGTATACACACACACACACACGATTGTTCTAGAACATAGAAACCTGTCTTATACCAAGTCGGACCATTTGTCCATCTAGTTCAAGATTGCACTGACAGCCAGTGGTCTCCAGGTTTTGGAGAAGGGTCTTCTCCAGCTCTACCTGGAGATAACAGGGATTGACTTGGACCTTTTGGACTTGGAGCATGTACTCTGCTGAACAAAGGCTTTCCCCATAATATTATTCCATATCTATTTCCATATAAGTTCCATATCTATTTCCATATAAGTTTGGGAGGCGGAAAATGTAACATCCTTCAAATGCCTTCCCAAAACATATCTTTTTAGACCACCTTTCCCTGAACTATAACGTATTCTGGTTTTATATGATTTTCTGGTTTTATTATGTGTTCAGAAGAGGGCAACCAGGATGATCAGGGGACTGGAAACAAAGCCCTATGAAGAGAGACTGAAAGAACTGGGCATGTTTAGCCTGGAGAAGAGAAGACTGTGGGGAGACATGAGAGCACTCTTCAAATACTTAAAAAGTTGTCACACAGAGGAGGGCCAGGATCTCTTCTCGATAATCCCAGAGCGCAGGACACGGAATAACAGGCTCAAGTGACAGGAAGCCAGATTCCGGCTGGATATCAGGAAAAACGTCCTGACTGTTAGAGCAGTACGACAATGGAATCAGTTGCCTGGTGAGGTGGTGACCTCTCCCACACTAGAGGCCTTCAGGAGGCAGCTGGACAACCATCTGTCAGGGATGCTTTCGGGTGGATTCCTGCATTGAGCAGGGGGTTGGACTCGATGGCCTTGTAGGCCCCTTCCAACTCTGCTATTCTATGATTCTATGATATTTTAACATTTTTATAAGTTTAAATATTGACTTTTGTATATTATAGTTTTAACTGTAAACTGACCAGAGAGGGGCTTTTGGGCAGTATAAAAATGTAATAAATAATAAATACTCCTAAGCACCTTAGAGGTGGCATGTATGCCATGCTATATGGCACATCACTTGGTACTGTAGTTCCTCATTAAGGGAGGAGAGGACTGACAGTGAATTAAAGAACGAAGGCATACTGCTCCCTTAGATCATACATGACTTAATTTATTCTATCAGAGATTTTAAGATTACTTCAGAGGTTTCTTCAGGCTGATTCCAATTTAACAATCACTCCTTCAGTGTATTTACAGAAACCTGAGACTGTTATCACAGTTCCAAACTTGGGACGCCAACACATAAGGTGGGAAAAGGGAGACTCCTCTGCCCGGGCTGCAATTATTTTCTGAAGTACTCTCCAGTGTTATGGAGACACTTTTTTCTTCCCTCCTATCTGACTCAGTGCATGTGAAATCTTGGTTGTGACCAGCCATAGTACAGAAACCATCGTTTGAGCTTCCAAAGATAGAACAGGCAACGTGGATTTATACCTTTCATTTTCAGTCTTTCCAGCACTTCATTTCATAAGTTCACTCCTATCTCCTTGGTGCTACCACTGAAGCCATGCCTGTAACTATGGTTTGTTAATACAGTTCATGTCAAACCTATAGTTAAAGTTCCTTAACTATGGTTTTCTGTGACATCTGAACTGAATATATCTGTTGAAGTTGAGAGTTAATTCCTTAGAAAAGAGTGTTGCTTCTTCTGTGGCTGATATGTTCAGACTGACTGGAGTATTGTGCTTCAGGTTAGTTACCAGGAACGACGAGCAGGATGAGATCCTGATCATTTATTATTTTCAGATTACTTCATTCCTTGGTTATTCATTCCCTGATTATTTCCTGGTTCATGCCTGGTTATTTAAGTAAATCACATCCCTATTGGGATACTTTAATTAGGAATGTAATCAAATCCACAAAAGGGTCCATGAATGTGACTTTATTCCCATGAGCACAGTATATAATTCTCACTGTTCTGTAAAGTGCTTGTTCTATGCATTGTGACATCATCTGTTTTAAAACGACAATCTGATGTTCTATATGCCTTTTTTTCAGACTCTGGGAATAGCCTCAATAGTTGGCTGCATGTGCACCTTTCTGCTTGTTCTAGACAGGTATAGTTCCATAGCAAGTATAGTTCTGTAGCAGGTATAGTTCTGCTGTTTTTCAAGCCTTGAATTCCCCAGTCTGTCCAGTTAGGGCTGGGAAAACCCCTGTTGAACTGGAGAGCCGTTGCCAGTCAGTGAAGATAACACTAAATTATATGTACTGGTGGTTTGAATTGGTGTGCAAAGAAATTTCCTATATTCGTATGCATTCCAAGTGGAGCTGCTATAATGAGAGGAAGATCATGTTGGTAGTTATCTGGCTGGGGAGTCAAGATGGTTATCAAAATGAATTGGATTGTACTCTAGTTTTGTCCTTTTAGTCTCATTTTTGTTCTGTTCTACATACTGGTTTGTTTAAACTATGTTTTGTTTGGTCTGGGAACCACGCTAGCAGTTTAAAAGTTGGCCAGTAGGTTACACACAGAAACATGAATGTAGCACCATCTGTGTATATAGAATGAGAGGGAAGTTGCTGCTTCAAGGGACTTAATTAAAAAAAAAAAAAAACTAGACACAAGAGACAACCAAGGAAGGGAAATGGAAGTGGGATAAATATGTAAGTGTAGTAATTGTTCCAATATAGGTATGTTACCCCCCCCCAACATATATATCCACTTGCACTCTCATAAGCATATCACAAGCCTGAATAAACTCACTTAAGCCTGAGCCCTGGTTAGCTTGAAGCCATACAGCCCCCAACTGAGTTGCCATCCCATGTGATCTGGGAAGCTTGAACCCTATTTGAACAGGGCCTCGTTGCTTCATCTGCAGCCTCTATTTCCTGTATACCATACCCTTTCCCCAAAGTTACTCTTGATTGGGGTTGGCAATAGAAATAGAGTGGGTGATGGCAGTGAAGGACTCAAATTTAAGGCCTAGCCTTAAATTGGGAAACATGGGAAATGAAATGTCTGTTATTCTCCAGCTCTCGGGATGCTCTTCATTGATGCTGGGAAGCTTTGGGAGCTAAATTTCCTAAGCTTCCAAATGACAGTGAATTGAGAGTTGTCTCTTCTCTCAGACCCCTTATCAGACAAATGCCCAATTCATAGGTTAGTGTGATGTCTGAACCCAGACACTTTGGGTTATTCATAGGTTAAACAACCCCAATTTAACCCATGGTTTGTTCTTAGATTTTATTTGAGTTGTTTAATCCATGAATAACCCAAACTATCTGGGTTCATATGTCATTTAACAACCTATGAATCGTGCGTTCATAGGTTGTTGATGCAAAATGGAAGTGGTTTGTTCACAGCACATATCTCCCCAAATTGTGGATTAATTAAACTGTTACTGAATGCCACCATTAAATATGAACAGCCCCATTATCTTTAAAAAAGGAGGAGCCATGGTTCTGTTGCCTGTATGCTTCCAAGAGTTTTATTTATTTATTTATTTATTACATTTCTATACCGCCCAATAGCCGGAGCTCTCTGGGCGGTTCACAAAATAAAGATTAAGCCTGGCTGCTAGAACAAAAAACAGCAACTTAATCATCTAAAGAAATGGGGCAAAGAAATTGCAGTGACTTACTTCATTTAGAGGAAATCATGTCACCTTAATCCTCCATTGGTAGGGCAAACTGTTTGGTGGAGGATAATGCATTGGATTGAAACACATTTATATTTCATGTGGAGTTCACATGAACGGTAAATAAATAAATTGGAGAAATATACTTTAGAAGGTGCTAATAAGGTTGGTTGATATTTCCAGACAGACTAGAAGAAGGTTCTACAGGGATCTTGCTTGAGTCAATTTTGTTGTGTGTGGCTTAAATGAATGGAATCAAGTGGGTAACATAGGGTTGCCTCCCACCGAATGGGTAACCTGGGCTGTACCGCCTCTTCATTCTGCAAGTGGGGCTCACATAATGAAATGCTCCTCAACAGGAAAAAGTTTGTTGCACATTAAAAACCAGGGAGACAGGTTCTAGCCTGCCATTCTCCCTAATTTGCTAGTTATGTCCAAGGGAAGCATCCTATCATGTGATCCTCACCTGCAGTCTAACCACCTCTGTGGGAGCAAGGCGTTAGATTTGCGGATGATACAAAACCGGGATGAACTGCAAAACAACCCATGAATTGTCATTATGTGTGTACCAGGTCAATGAAACCATTGTGATACTAAACACAGAAAATACAAATGCAGGTTTGCAAGGCATTAACACATATGGGATTAGTTGGAATATTCTGTCCTTTTTTGTGGAAGTTTCAAAACAGCAGTGAGCAGTTCTGAATGCACAACGCATAGCGATTGGTATGTTTTAGAGAAAATTAAAGAGTGAGGCAGGGCAGAAAATGCAAGATTAGGCGTTCCGAAGATTAAATAGGTGGCTATTATAATTTTGTAAATAGCCACTTGTCTACTTCTTTGCAGTGAGGAAGAAAATCAAGCAAGCAATTTTTAGAGTTTAAAAAAATGGATGAGAATGGGCTTACAAAACTTGATTGAGCTTACAAAAGCTTGCAAATAATTGAAGCCCCTTCCTCCTTCAGAACTAGGACAGTCACCAGCCCTATATTATTGTTAGATGAAAGCATCATGGAAGAAAGCATCAAATTCCAATCTTTGGGTTTCTTATTTCCATGTCAGTCTGCTTTTCAGACTCCCCCCCCCCCGTTACTTTGTCAGACTTTAAAGTGGTCTGCCTTGTGTGCTTTAAACATAAACACCATGTGCAATTGTAAACAGTGTGTCTTCTCAATTCTAGTTTATGAAACCTGCTGTTTTGTTGTGTTCCTGTTAATAAATTAATAGATCATTGTAACTAATTGCTCAGACTAAGAAAAGAACTCTGAGGGTGTTGAAGGTAGAGATGCAAAATTTCCAGAAATTTTGAAGCCATTGAAAAAATGTTTTTTCCCATTTTTTTTGGGGTGGGGGGAAATGAAAATTTTGGGAAAAATTGAAAAAAATGCCATATTAACACTTTTTACAGATTGAAAGTCACTTTGCTACTTTAGGAACATAAAATGTAATTATGTACAAGCTGGTTTGGAATAAATTTATCACATTTGGTATATTAAAAGTACATTGTATTCAAACAATTATTACAAATTGAATTTCGTTTTTAATTTTTAATTATTATTTTTTTGGTAACAAATGGAGCTACAATCTCCTGAACTGTAAGAAACACCTGAACTGTAAGGAACCTCTTTGGTTTTGCCGGTTTATGAGGAGCAGGCAAAAAACAATTAAAAAACAACAGAAGAAGAACTCATCAACATTAATAACAAAGGAAATTATTTATGTCTCCGCTAGTCCTCCAGTGTCAAGCACACATTCCCATAAAAAGAACAGAGGAAAAAGGGGGACCAAGACTCAATATGCATGAAATTTAATCAGACTCATTTTCTGAGCTATAGCGATCACTATTGGTTTCAGCTTCAATGGCAGTGCCCCCTAGAGGCAGAAATGCATCTTGCTTTTGCATTTGAGAGTTGTAGTCTCAGTTTGCAACCTAGGACTTGCTTGTCCTCGGTGCACAGAAATCGTAATAATCTGATACTGTACATAGCTTTTGGAAATCATTTGGAGAAGTAAATATATGAACACCTTGTCTTAAACATTTTACTCATCATGCTAAAATAAAACATTCCATAATCCATTTTTTCTTCATTTTTTTTCAATTTTTCAGAAAAAACCAAAAAAGCTTTTAGAAAAAACCAGGGGGGAATGTTTCCCCCCGATTTTCCCCCCAGGTCTTCACATCTCTAGTTGAAGGAATCTAAAAGAAATAGGAAGAAAACCTGAAGGAATAGTTGGGTTTATATAGCCCAAGAAAGACTATTTCTCTAACTTTTGTGAGCTTGTTTGCAAGTCTATTACAATGCTGGCTGTTCTCAAATGTATAAAAGGTACCAGAAAGGAAAGAGAAAAAACTGTTCAAATGATCCACTGAAGATAGGTTAAGAAGTAGGGGGCTTAAACTACAGGAAGCTAGATTAAACATTAGGAGAAAAACTTCATAGCTATAATAGCTATAACTGACACTCGTGTGATTTTTTTTTCTTGTATGCTGCCTTGAGAAGGCTCTACCCTTAAAGATGGCCTCAAAATAATTTTAGATTTTTATTTATTTATTTTATTTATTTATCATACTTATACCCTGCTCCTCGAAAAAAGGCTCTCGGAGCAGCTTACACTTAGCAAAAAAGACAGTCCCTGCCCTCAGGCTTACAATCTAATAAAGACATGACACACAAGGAAAAGGAGTCAAGGAGGGAGGGAGGTAGATTAGATAGAATAGCAATGTAGTAATAAGCTGCTTAATGGAATGTGGATTTTACAAACTTGAGATGATGATCTTGTGTCCCTTTCAGTTTCAATTCCGTAGATAGGTTTACTTTAATTTTAAAAAAATCAAACAGGTTTTCAGTGTTCTACTCTTCCGGGGAGCAAATTCGCTACCTTTTGAGATGATATTTCTGTTTGAATTGGGATCGTTGTATTGCTGATGGCCAACATTTTTAGCAAGTGTGCAACTGATCAAAAGCAAGAGTGTGTGTGCCATCCTAGTGTGTGCTTCAGTACATATGTGGTCTACCAGTACCGTGATGTAGTTTGACTTCGTCTGTTGAGCCAAGTGGCTGTGTAGCACAGAGCGATTGGCAGGAAACCAGGCGTGACTCATGGGGTGTCTCTACACAAGATAATTTAAAACCAATCTTCAACCTGCTTTCAGTGTTGCTCCCTTATATACTACCTCATCTCTATATGGGTCGATTTTACAAGAGTGGGTAACATGAGGCGCAAAGTGCCCCTCTTCCTTTCCTTGTGGCCCTCAGTGATTATCCACAAACTGTGATCTGAGTCCAGCCCCATTTCAATGGGTGGTGGCAGTCAGATGTGTTGTGCCTGTGTGTTGTGGGGGACCGGGATGGGCCTTCCAAGATAAGGCAATGCGTTATTTTTAATATATATTGCGATTAAATTATTTTATACTCTGCCTGTTGTTACAAGGAGACGTAAAATATTTAAACATTTTAAAACAGTGAATAAAAAACAATGCGCTACTCAGCAGCAGTTATGTTACCCACAGGGCTTTTTAAAATTTTTTTGCAAAGGTGAGCAGTGAGGTGTGTGCGCAAAAGGTCTTCCTTGAGGAAGGCATTCCACAACTTCGGTGCTGCTGTCGGAAAACCAGGATACATGCATCTAATTGCCAGTGGAAGTAGTCTTGTGGGTCTTCTGTCCCAATCCCAACAAAGTGATTGGAGAAAGAAAAGGAGTGGATGGGCTGTTTGAGTAGGGTGACCATATGTAAAGGAGGACAGGGCTCCTGTATCTTTAACTGTTGCATAGAAAAGGGAATTTCAGCAGTTGTCATTTGTATATATGGGGAACCTGGTGAAATTCCATCTTCATCACAACAGTTAAAGCTGCATTGCCCTGCCCTCTTTTAAATCTGGTCACTCTAGTATAGCTCCTACAGCTTTAACTGTTGTGATGAAGAGGGAATTTCACCAGGTTCTCCATATATACAAATGACACCTGCTGAAATTCCCTTTTCTGTGCAACAGTTAAAGATACAGGAGCCCTGTCCTCCTTTACATATGGTCACCCTATGTTTGAGCATATGCAAGAATACTTGCAACTGTGCATAGAAGCAGCAGTTTATGTACCTGCTTCTGGTGTGTTTAGAGGAGCATGTCTTTTAAAGTGTTTCACTGAAAGATTTGTTTATGTCATACAATTCATTAAATTAGCACACAAGGAAAATCGATGACTGAAGAGAACAGACAGAGGTAGAGAACCATGTTTGAGAGGGGAAGGGAAAAGGAGCCGAAAAGAGGATGGGGTGGGTGGAATGAAGACAGGAGTCAGGAAAACGAACCATTGCTTAAAATCCAATGTTAGTCCTATGTAGAGTAGACCTATTGAAATGAATGGGACTTAAGTTCGTTATGGGTCTACTCTACATAGGACTAACGATGACACGCTAAGCCACAGTGGTTAAGCATTTTGAGCTAAACATTATGGCTTAGCATGTCGTGTGAACCATTCTTAACCATGGTGGCTACATAACCATGGTTTAAACATGCCCACTAACTGTTTGCTGCAAAAGGGTTAGCATCCTAACCATGGCTTAGCATATTGTCTGAACAGACGCGTTGAATACTACCCAGAATCTTTGATCTGGGGCCGGACTAAGGATAGTAAAATTTGATGCATGTAGTTTGGACTTGCTGGGCAGCCTAATCATTTGATAGAGTATGTTTCATCTCCTTTGAAGGGTATGAGCCAAGAATGAGCTTTATTTAACTTTAAAAGTTTGGTGTTTTGAAGAAGAAGCTAAACAGCTATTTCTAATAGTAGCAATATTGGTTGCAATCTCCAAAATAATCTGTCTTGGATTTACTTCCTGAAATGTGCTGTCACCTTGTGGCAATTTGGTACAGTTGGTACTGACTACAACAGGGGTATGCGTATTTATAATCTACTAGTAACTTTAACCTTGCAATTTTATTATACATTAAATTTAATGTTTCTATAAATTTTAAATAACATGGTTTTAAATTTGTAATTTTGCATTGCTGCTCTTTTTATCTGGTTGAGCTTTTATATTGTATTTTATATGATGGTTTTATACTGTTGTTTTATACTTTGAATGGTTTTAATTTTTGTGAACCGCCCAGAGAGCTACGGCTATTGGGCGGTATAGAAATGTAATAAATAAATAAATAAATAAATAAATAAAATCTTCATAGTAGAATTTGGTCAACTGCAGGCATCTGACTTAAAGTTACTAGTTACATACCCCTTGTTAATGTTGACATGCATTTTGACAGGAAAGTTCTTTCCATGGTGCTAATAACTACCATAGTTATTAACTACCAGCCCTTGCCCCCAATAAATCAGTTTTGCTTTCATCAGTGATTGCATTCACAAGGCATGCTAAACCATGCTTTAGTGCTATTTCCATAAGCAGGAATGAGCCTCAGCAAGCCTCAGGTCTGCATGCTCCTTCTCTTCTTTGTGTTTCTGGTTAGCCATGCCAAACCATGCGTTATGAAGTTTGTTGAAATGAAACAAAGGCCCTTTCTACACCTAAGGGTTATCCCAGGAAAATGGAGGGATCATCCCTGCCTGCTGCCGGGATCCCCTGTGTGTCATTTAGATGCATAGGAACGATCCAGGGATGATCCTGGGGGAAAAGGCAGGTGTAGAAATGGCCAAAGTTAATTTAAAGTTAGTTTAACTATAAGTCTAGGTCCAGATGGCTCTAATTGCAAGTGAAAACTTCCAAATTAGTCTTGACTGCACAGGAGGAGGCAAGTGGATGGGGGGAACACGTAAGCTCGGAGTTCACTATAGCGCTCCATTTTGAGCTAAAACGTTGGTTAGCTTGGTGCGTGGACACAGCCAGTGAGAAAGGGAATTTCGGCATAATATACTGTATACCTCTACTTCAGAGCACTACAGAAAACCCAGAGCTTTTTAAAACAGCAGTGTTGAAGTTGGCTTCTCCAGCTTTCTAGAGAAGAACTAAGTTGTGTATGTGGGGGAAAACCAACGAATCCAGTACTAAGTACTTTTTTTAGAACAGACGTGCAATTTAAAAGTGCTCAGGGTAAATTGCACAATACTTTCATTGTTACAGTTCTATAGCGTGGGCTTGTTCAAGGTGGAAATCAGCACATTGTAGAATTTCTTTGGTTTATATATTTATATTGAATTATTTATGATATTGATTGCCTGATAACATGAATAGGACTAATAATGTACAGGATTATGTAGACCAGCCTTGTATTGGAAGCACTAACTTGGCAGTCGGAGTTGACTAGGAACTGCATGTAGGCAGAAGAAGGTGCTCTCTGCAAGGCCGGCTCTATGTCTGAAGAGATTCTGGCCAAAGTGGGCTGCCTCGTCTGCCAATTGTTTTAAATATTAGCTGTTTTTATGTTTTTAATGTTTGTGTATTGATTTTTAATGTCCAGTCTTTTAATCTTTGTAAACTGCCCAGAGAGCTTTGGCTATGGGGTGGTATACAAATGTAATAAGTAGTAGTAGTAGTAGTAATAATAATAATAATAATAATAATAATAATAAATAATAATGAGCCCTGGCTGGCATCTTGGTAGGCAGCAGTAGAAGTTGGTGGCCCAGGGGTTCCATTTTTAGTTCCTACAAAGCTCCAGAGTGGCACTAGGTGGGTGTGTTGTGGGAAATTAAAATAGGTCTGGACCCAGCCATCCTGTGCTGTTTGGGCTGCAAGGTTGGTGAAAAAAGGGTGTCCAGGACAAACATCAGTTGTGGGTCCTGCCAGGGTGCCTGGCAGCTGCCTAAGGGATGCCAAGTATTGACTCTGGCTGTCCACATGTGTTCTGGCAGCTCCCAGTGGGCAAGCATTTTTTTTAAGGCTAGCTACTTTTGTGGGCTTATTTTTACAAGGCTGATTTATGATACATATATAAATTGTGAAATAGGTTTCGATTAATACTTTTATAGTATCATCAGATTAACATCACAGTCTGTCAACTCAGCATGACGTATATACAACTTGTGATACAACTCTACTTCTTTAGGATGTAAGGAACAAAAGTCTTTAACTTGAGCTAAATATTGGCCAGCCTGGAATCACAGATTCCTATTGTCAAGCTAACAGAAGAATTTAACAGTCTTAGTCATTTACACAGGCTTCCTCATCTTCGGGTTTGAACCATTCCTTGTCCCAGGTTTTGGAGGGTGGGGGCACAGGTGTGTCATCGTTTGAGTCCCTGGAAATTTGATATGTTCGTATCTTGGAATTTAAAATATTGAGTCATTCTTTTGAAAAGCTACTGCCTGAAAAACACACACCTGATACGGTTTCTAGGAATTTGAAATATCTTTCCATCCCTTTACTCATTCATGTTCTCTCTTGTCCTTCGCATTGCTAGAGAGGATAGTTTGAGGTGTTTCACTTTAGAAAATGGTGTTTTGGCTTTGTTCTCTGTTCATGGCCCTCTCTATGTGGACTATATACAGGTACTGGGACCTTTGGGGAGTGAAGAATACTCCTATATAACCTCTGATTTATAAACAGTTATTAGAAACTAACCAGATCCTTTCTGAGTTTTTTCTCTGCTGTCATTAAGTTTAGAAACTGCTGCTGCTGCTCTCTCTCTCTCTCTCTCTCTCTCTCTCTGTGTGTGTGTGTGTGTGTGTTAATGAAAGGTTAGGTTTTTAATATTCTCTGAGGAAGGAAGGAAGGAAAGAGGAAAGTGAGTATCCTTTGGGATATCCCTTACCTTCCAGGCAGGAATTAGAGCCAGCTAAAAATCTTGTTCTTTTAGGGAATGGTTCTTACTGTTCCACAAGACCGATCCCGTCTCGCAGTCAAGGAGTCGTGTTACAGCCTGGCTCTGTAACTTCTATAGTGAAAAGATTTTGTTTGCATTTTTACTTTCATTTTAGATTTTAGTTTCATTTTTTAAAATATTTTTCTTCATTTGAGCTTGACCTCTCTCTCTCTAGCCTGGGTGGGTATTTCAGAGGGAGAACATAGTCTGTGAGCCTACTGTCTACAAATCCTTTGAGATTTGTTAGTGGGAGAGCTCCCCACGCCTGGGTTTGTCCCTCTATGGCAGTCTTATCTGGAGGGCACCAGGTTGGGGAAGGCTACTCTATGGATCTGTGCCCAACTTCCAGATAAGCTGCCTCAAGCTGGCATGAGAGTCCAGAAGCCATCATGGGCCACCAGAAAGACTGGTGAGTGTTGCCCCACCTTCTCTGAGCTGCCTGTCGCTCAGGGCTGTGTATGCTATTTATTTATTAATTATATTTATTTATTTATTTATTACATTTTTATACTGCCCAATAGCCAAGATTCTCTGGGCAGTTCAAAATTAAAACCATTTACATCAAGTCAGAACATAATATAAAGCTTTAAAAGTTAAAAAAAATGCCACATAAAACCAAAATAAGTTACAGCCCAGGGAAAGCCTGTGTGAAAAGCATGAGGCTTTCACAGTCACCAGTGAACATCTTGCTCATATAGTTGGATGAATCTTGTGTGATCACGGGTGTCTGTCTAGAGATGCCAACCAGGACTGCGGTGCCAATAAAACCCGGGCTTTCAGGCTGGGGTGGGGGCCCACTTGGCTAATTAGGTGACTCAAGGTGCCTTGATCAAAGCAGAAGCTTAAGAGATGCATCAATTGGTTAAAGATGATGGTGCAAAAATCTGGCTTTTTGCATGCTCCAGGAGGCTGTCAGAAGTTAGCATGTATTGGTACGCACAGGCAACATCTTGGCAAAGGCATTGTAAGCAGACAAAATGGGGGGGAAAGCCGATAATTTGTATCAAGTCTTCTTTTCCATGCCATGTGTTAAAAGTTAGCATGG
Organism: Elgaria multicarinata webbii; assembly: GCF_023053635.1. Classification (NCBI taxonomy): domain Eukaryota; kingdom Metazoa; phylum Chordata; class Lepidosauria; order Squamata; family Anguidae; genus Elgaria; species Elgaria multicarinata. Next base: position 17,989,755 of record NC_086188.1, on the reverse strand, counting down.
TTTTCACAGGAGCAGCATCTTGCAATAATTGCTGTGGAAACTAGTCAATGCTAGTATCTTGGAAGCAGTAATGTAAGAGAGAACATTCCTATCAGATAGGCAGGAGCTTTGAGAATCATAGAATAGCAGAGTTGGAAGGGTCCTACAAGGCCATCGAGTCCAACCCCCTGCTCAATGCAGGAATCCACCCTAAAGCATCCCCGACAGATGGTTGCCCAGCTGCCTCTTGAAGGCCTCTAGTGTGGGAGAGCCCACAACCTCCCTAGGTAACTGATTCCATTGTTGTACTTCCATTGTCGTATGTTATCCGGTATGAAGTCATACTGGATAATATATCTGTGGGAAAAGTGATAATATTTTTGGAGAAGTTTGGCTAGAATTAGTCCCTACCTACCACTGATCAGTTTCCATTCGGGGCTACTGTTCATGGGCTGAAAGGTGTATGTCTAACTTGAGGACCAACTAGATGCAAAATAGTTAATTGCGTAGCTGCTAGTTCAATTTAAATCAGCTATCTCTCACATCAGGAGAAGGATAATCCTGCCTTTGTTAAATGCAACTGGAGAAATATATTGAGTTATAACTATAGACCATATTTGGTTCCCTGGGAGTTTATGGCAACATTTTATATTGTATTTATTTCATTCCATTTATTTCATTTTTTATTCATTGCATTTATATACCAAATGCATGAAATCTAGATGAATATTTGGTAATAGAGGGATTGTTCATTACAAACAGAGAGCTAATAGTTCTGGACTTCCAATTTGCAGTGAAATAAGGACCTGTTACATGCAATTTTGTAAGCAAATAGCACATTTGGGGGAAACTCAAATACCTCTGTCTTCACTGTTGTTCATACTGTTGGTTACAAGAATTTGCTGTGAACAGGGGCATTATCTTCTGGCTGGGTACTCCTTATAATCAAATTATGCTCTTTTGTCTATATGCAGTGAACCTTTTTTCTTTATTAGACAAGCTCCCACAGGAAGATAATGCACCTTTTCATGTTGGAAAGCGTTCTGGTACTGCCCATATTTAATTTAATTTTTTGCTAAGTAATCATTTTTTGTGATCTAATGATTTGCCCGCTACAGACATTCTTCTAGGATTTGGGTTGTATTATAGTTTAAATATAGATTGCTCTGCCCTGCCCAAACTTTGACTTGGAATCTTGGTTCAATCTTTACTGTCTCAAATGTGTTTTGGAAATACTCTGATGCACATAGATTTGCTGGATATCTCCCTAGTTCTGTGATTTACCAAATCAGATGTAAAGTCATTGAAATGTGCAGATCTTGAGCTCTGTAAATAGAAATAGAAATTTGGGTTGCTCTCAAATTTATGCTCTCCTTTTCTGAAGCTCCGAGACTTCATGAATATGAGAAAAAACACCCCACCACTTCTCAGGATTATTTGTTTAATTAAACTTTGGTTTTCATATTTAATACAGTGGTGGCAAACTTTCTGGAAAGTTTGCCAAAGCTTAAATCTGGTTATATCGTAGAGAGGCTCCCAGGACCTTGTTTTGTCTCTCATCTACAGATCAAGCTGTACTGCAAAACTGGAGAAGCAGGCGGGAATGGAGGTCCTGTCGTATTCTATGGGTTCCCATGCCTCCATCCAGGAGTGCAGTAAACATCTGCTGCTTGGGACTGCATTGCTGCAGATTTCTCCTTCCTCCTCCATGCTCCAATACCAAATTGCCACCAATTTGGATGGCTTTAAAAGGGGGTTGGATAAATTCCTGGCTATCAATGGCTAGTAGCCCTGATGGTTGTGTGCTGTCTCCAGTATTCGAGGCAGTAAGCCTGTGTGCACCAGTTGCTGGGGAACGTGGGTGGGAGGGTGCTGTTGCTCCATGTCCTGATTGTTCATCCCTGGTCGATGGCTAGTTGCCCACTGTGTGAACAGAGTGCTGGACTAGATGGACCCTGGTTTGATCCAGCATCAGGGCACTTCTTATATTCTTATCTGAAGGTCTTGTCATCTTGCTTGAGAAATATTTGATAGGTTTCTGCTCTAGAATCTGGCTGACCTTGGGGGAGAAATGACTACCAGTCAATAAAATGTGTGCCGTTTGTCTCTGCTCTTAATTAATACATGGGATCATATAATCATTCTTCAGGCAGTCATTCCACGTGTTTTTGAACTGACTGCTGAGTCTAATTTGAGTAACAGTTCTGAGTTCATTCAGTGCAGGTAAATGACCTGGTTCATACATAACGTCCAATCGTGGGTTAATTGGTTGGTTAGGGCCGTGCACTAGTGAGTGCTCTGCCTCCTAACTGCTTCCACTTTGCATCTGGTTTTGCGAACAACCCAGGAATGTTCTGTTCCTGGGTTGTTTGCTGAGGTGTCCGAACCCAGCTCTCTGGGTTATTGAGGGAGAAACAACCGAGAGTTTTAACCCAACGACAAGTCATGATTTAGAACTCTGGGTTGTTTCTTCCTCAACAACCCGGAGTTTTCAGTTCAGATGTTGCAGCAAACAACCAAGGAATGGGGGCGTTCCTGAGTTATTTGCTAAACCGGATGCAAAGCAATTTGTCATTACGTGCGAATCGCGTCAATCTGATATGATATGAAATTGGAAGCATAAAGTTCCTAGTGTGTTCTAAAGGTGGTCAAAACAGTAGCTATTCACTTCCAAAATGCTGTTTCGCAGAGGCACAGAGATCCTACATGTGTAACTGCATGGAGACCAAGAAGAAGGTTAGCTTTTCTGTAGAAAGTGACCTCTGTCCAGAGAAGAATAAACAGACCGTTTTCAGTCCAAAGGGAAGCTCTCAGAACTAGATTTTGATCCCTTTTATAATTCTCTCATCTTTAGTTCTTGTTTATTTTGGAAAGGCAATTAGAGGTCAAAAGTGCTTATTCCGCCCCCTCCACACATACTTTTGAAAGTATTCCCCAAAAGCCCATGTTGTGTCTCTTTTTGTTTTATGTATGGATGTATAACTCACAACACTGTAACGCACGCACTCACATCTCTGTGAACAGAAAAAATTCTGCTGGTGTCCGGCATAAGAAATCTAATTCTTTCCAGAGCACAGACTTAGTTGTCAGCTACTCTTCATCTCTGTCCAGGAAGCTTCCCTCCTAATCCACTAAATTGCTGTATATTTGTGGCTAAAGTTTCACCTGAGCTGTTGATAATTATAGAGTACATCTGAGAAAACAGGCAATCTTCCTAGTTTGCTTTCATTTAAGAATTCTTAGGAAATCCCTAGGAAACAGTCCCATTAATCTCTTCTACATCTACATCTGTAGAAGCCACGTTCTATTCTTCATCCATGCTTAATTCAGTGGGGAGTGGCAACAGTGTTTGTCACTTATTCAAAGGTGGATTTTTTTTATTGTGCTCTTTGTCCAACTCTGTCAGAGTGGTTTACAAAAATCTGAAATAAGGCAGTCCGTGCCTGCAGGTTTATTTATTTATTTATTTATTTATTACATTTCTATACCGCCCAATAGCCGGAGCTCTCTGGGCAGTTCACAATGAATCCCAAGAGACACAACACGAAAGGAAAAGGGTTTGAGATGGAGGAGGAAAACAAATGTAAATTCAGGCACAAGATGCTTAGTTGCAGTGTTTAGCAGGTTATGGAGTTGGATGTAAACACAGTGGAAAAGCTTCTTCTTCCAGTGATAGCTTCAGCAATTGAAGCTGGTAGAAGCTCCCCCCCCCCCAACTATGAGTTGTCCATTATTTGCTGGTGTTGGGACACCTGCTTGACCTGTATAGGCTAAGCTTCAGAGTGGATTTTGCATTCCCATCCCTCAGACACTTGGAGTTTTGTTCAATTTGTGCTCCGTCATTCTGCCTAAAACCAAACTTGCACTGTAAAAATATAACAGTTAGTAAAAACAAACAAACCATTAGTAAAAACCAATCAAAAAACCAATCTAGATATACTAAAATATGAAACTGATTTTTTTAAAAAAGACTAAAAACCACAACTACTTAGGCTTCCTTGGGTGGCTTCATAGGTGAATTCAAATGTTTGCTTCCGTGGTTGATGAGTATGTTTTTCTGGCCATTGAAAGCTTAGCGTGATATCGTTTGTCCTGGATGTACAGCAACTGCCATTTAATAGCTACCGATCTTGGGTTTCTTTACCCGGTACTACAAAACATGCTATGAATAACATTCCACAAATGAATTTGTGCTGTCTGCTATCTTTTCAGGGTAGAAAAAAAGCTGAAATACTTTAGCACCTGGTGGCTGACTTGTGGCAGAGGCACCACAAATGTCACATGCAGCACAGAAGTTTGTGGCATGCCTAGGCAGGAGCAGGAGGGCCCATGAACCGCCCAGAGAGCTCCGGCTATTGGGCGGTATAGAAATGTAATAAATAAATAAATGACTATGGTCTAGTCAGGCTTGCCTCTCCTGCTCAATAGACTAGAGATAAGATCCCTCCGTGTCACATAGGGACATTAGCACTCACAGACTTGTTTCCCATGATAATACTAAAATATTGTTTAATGCTTTGTGCTTGAGCAGCAAGCCTTGGACTTGCATGTTCTCCTCTCCTACGTTGGCCGCAAGGAGGAAATCAGAAGCTTTCACCTATGTAATAATAATAATATATTTATTTCTTACCCACCTCTCCCTCTGGATTGAGGCGGGGAACAACATTAAATACAATATAATACATAAAACTAGTTAAAAGAGCAGATAAAACCAATACAATATTAAAATAACAATCACAACATATTAAAATTCTTAAGTTTAAAATTCATCTGGGTAGGCCTGGAAGAGACTAGTCTTTATGGCTGTCTTAAACTCGGACGGAGTGTTAAGGCGATGAATCTCCTCTGGCAGGCCATTCCACAGTCGGGGCGGTGGAAGAAAAGGTCCTCTGGGTAACTGTTGTCAGCCTAGTTGTGGCTGACGAGGACCTGAGTATGTGGGGCAGATTGTACGGGAGAAGGTGATCCTGCCTGTAAACTTATCACAGTTCCCTATTATGTCTGGGGCTGTGGGTGGCGGGGAGCTCTGGTTAGGATCAAACCATATTTTATGATGTTGGCTTGTTGACAAGCAATAGTTTAACTTAACCAGCTCTCTGAGTTTGGACATAATGGGGAATTCTACTTAGTTTAAAAGCTACTGAAATGTCCTTCTCATGTCTGTGATAGGGGAGGTGGTATGAGTTGCTGTTTCTCCTTAACATAGTTCTAAACTGATTGAGCTGTGCATGTGAAATGGGCTAGATTTGAGTGTCACTGACTTATAAGGAGGACAAAACATGTGGCACACTTGCCAAAAGAAATTGACCATCAATGTCTTAGGAGCCTTTTTTTTTTAAAGAGGCCTTTTGTTAAATGTAAATTTCACTTTCAATGACATGCTGTAAGGTTTCTGGTATGTATTTCCATAGTAAGTGGCTAGTACAAATTGCAGTTGCCACAATTATGTTGGGTTCTAATCCTTGTTTATCTTGGGAAGACTGTAAAAATAAATGAATCCTAAATTCATCTTCCTAAAGTGTCGCATTAAGATATCTTTAACTCCCAAATGAAATGCAAGGTAATGAAATATGCAATAACTATTGTTTTGTTATACCCGCAAATGGAAAGGAGCCATCTCATTCTTGGGTGTGATGTCAGATTTGAATGTCTGCCAAGTAGGAACTTACTCCTGCTCAAAAAAATTTAACTGCCTTTCTGAAGTACTCGAGTGAAAGCCTCTTGCACTGCTGTGATGGAAGGGACAAATCTGCTTCAATGGCATTTTTTTAAGAGTGGAGAAGGAATAAAATGCCTTTTCAGGAATCAAAAGGAAGGAAAAGAATGAATGAGAGGTTGAAGGTTTTTATCTTCATTGTCACTTGAGGCTCAGGTGACCTCAGTGGCACGGAGTGCCTTCTACAAACTCCGGTTGGTGGCCCAGCTACGCCCCTATCTAGACAGGGATAACCTGGCTTCAGTTGTCCATGCTCTGGTAACCTCCAAGTTAGATTACTGCAATGCACTCTATGTAGGGCTGCCTTTGAAGACGGTTCGGAAGCTGCAGCTCGTGCAAAATGCAGCGGCCAGATTGATTTTGGGAACCAGAAGGTTTGACCATATAACACCTGCTCTGGTCCGCTTGCACTGGCAGCCTGTATGTTTCCGAGCCCAATTCAAGGTGATGGTTTTTACCTATAAAGCCTTACACGGCTTGGGACCACAATACCTGACGGAACGCCTCTCCCGACGTGAATATACCCGGTCACTACGTTCAACATCTAAGGTCCTCCTCCGGGTGCCTACTCCGAGAGTGTGGCAACGAGGGACAGGGCCTTTTCGGTGGTGGCCCCCAGACTGTGGAATGATCTCCCTGACGAGGCTTGCCTGGCGCCAACGCTGCTATCCTTTCGGCGCCAGGTTAAGACTTTCCTCTTTGCCCAGGCATATGGTGGCACATCCTAATTACCCACATGTTTAGTTTTTAATCGGTTTTTAATGCTTTATGTGTGTATGTTCTGTGTTTTAGAGTTTTAAATTTTGTATACTTGTTTTTACCTCAATTTTAGAATTTCTGTAAACCGCCCAGAGAGCCCTGGCTATGGGAGCGGTATATAAGTTTAATAAATAAATAAATAAATAAATAAATAAAATAAATAAATAAAATAAAATCTGTGTCTAAGTTGAATGTATGAACGTATGAAGCTCACTTACATCAAGTTGGACCATTGGTCCATCTTGTCCAGTATTGTCTACTCCTCCTTGAAGTTCTTCTCCAAGGGCTTGGGCCAGGTTCCTTTCTTAGCAGTTACCCGAGACACTTCTAACTGGTAATGCATGGGATTAAACCTGGGACCTCCTACATCCTAACCATATGTTCTACCACTGAGCTATAGACTCTTCCTACTTAGTATAACAATCATAACCGCTCTTGAAATGTTGAGAATCATTTTACTGGTGAATAAAGAGGCTTCCTCCAAGCCATCCCCAAGGCCTCTCTCTAAAACTTTGCTTCATTTTAATAAAACATTAATAACACTCTGAGTTAAGTAAATTTTAAAATGATCCCGAAAAGTTAGAGCCCAAAGGCAGGATGTGCATTATTTTATTTAAGAGGTTGAACAGAATGCTAATATTCATGAGAAGGGGCACTATATAGAAATACACTCTTTGTTTTTCAAGGTTTCTTTGTAATTTGTCTGATCATAAGGTTCGGGGTGGAGTAGGGGGAACCTTACCTTTACTATTTCTGCACATCTCTCTAGTGCCACCAAAGAGTAAGGTTCTGTACTGAACATAAAAGTTAAGTAATTTCATGCAAAGCCATTCTGTACCAGAAAGCATTCATTGGAGCAAAGCAGGCATTCCTTGCATTGCTGGCCTTTGTCTCTTCCATCAGGAATGTCCCCTTCTCCCTTTTATTTGAAATCATAACTCCTCCCCAGGCCTCTTTATCCCTGCACCTCCTAACCTAAATAGTGATGCAGTTCTTCCTTTGTGACAATGGGCTGATCAGAAGAAAAAGATAACAGTTCTCCCCCTCCTAGTCTTTTTTGTGACACCACGCCCCTTGCAATTTAAAGGATCGGGATGGAAGTGTTTAATTTTAACTGCTAAAACATATAGCTACTAAACAGAGCATCTACACTATCTTAGAGGCCTAAGCTTACTTTCCATGATGCTTTTGTTCCAAATTGCATAATTCCCTTGCCTTGGAACAACCTAAAACTTTTGCTCACTTCAGCTTACATATCTTTCTTTAAAGATAAGCCCAGAACTTCCCAGAAGCAATAGCTTGTAATTAGTTACTGGGCAAAGCAGTTAAATTTCATACATTGAAATGGAAATATCCTTGTTTGTAAGTGTTCATAATTTGAGAGCAGAGGACTTTGTAGAGCTCATGTAGATTGAACATAGAAAACCACTCATCTAGGCCCAAAGAATAGCTTTCTTTATAGAATGGCTTCTGCTAGGTTGGGCCCCAGTGCCTGTGATGACTGACAGTTCTTAGCATCCAGCATCAAGTCCAATATAACATGGGCTATTATGCAATATTTATAATGTTTGACCTCAAAAACATTTCCCCATGATTCTATATTTACATGGAAGAACATCCTTTAACTCAATGGTTTCATTGAAATGTAACACAGCCTGGATTGGATATAATGGCAATCTATGGTTTGCAGAGAAAGAGGATGTGCAGGAGTTGGAGAGGTGTGTGCAAGCCTGAGCTTGTAACTCTAAACCATGGATTTGTCCTAAATCTAAAGCAAGCCTGTGTAAAAGGTTTAACATGCTTAAATTTGGATTTAATTTTAACCAGGCTATTAAAAAAAAGAATAAAAGGAAAGCGCTTCATGGCTGAGTGGGGACTAGAACCCAGATCTCCTGAGTTTCCGTCCAACACTCTAATGACTACACTACATTGGCTGGATTTATTACTGACTTCAAACAATATTTAGCTTTAAATCATCAATTTTTAGCCAACCTGTTTATATGGCTCATTCTTTTAGACAATGGAAAATAATCTACCAGGCACTGTTTTCCCCACAGTTTTATTGTGGAGTGTCCCTTGCTAGTGACAGCCAGTGCTCTGTCATTTTAAAACCTAGCAATGCACCTTTAAAAGGAAGGCAAAATTAATGTATGTTATTTTTAATACCTTCTTTGTGTGCTGCCTTTGTTTTTTTTATATTCTGTCACTCGAATGGCAAACATTGGACCAACTGTTTTAGAAGGAGCTTATTCAAATCCTTGTTCTTTCAGCTACTCTTGAAAATCTTAACAAATAAGTTATCCTCCCCTTACTATGTTGTGTCCTTCTGCTATTGAAATTTTGTTGGTATGCTTCTCTTTAGTAAGGGGCATAAGGCACAGTCCTGTCTATTGAACCCCCACTGAGCTTCCAATCAACCAATGCAGGGCGAGAGGAGCTGCAGAGGCGATCTTTGCCTCCCTGTTTTCCTGCCTTGCATTTTTCATTATATAGGCTTTTTTGCCCCTGGGTGCATTGGAGGACAAGGGAAGGAGGCTAGAGAAGCCTCAGGATAGCTTGTATCCTGTCCTCTCTAGTCTCCTCCCCTCCCTGCCCACCGACACGCCCCCTCCCCCCTCCAAGGTCACTTTTCTGACCTTCTAGAGCAGCTGGCACGGTTCTTTCTGCGCCAGCTGCGAGGGGGCCAAGGGTGGAAGGTCAGATCTCCAACTCTCCCAAGGTTGGAGCATTGACTCTGACCTTGGAGGGGGGAATCCCCAGTATCCTATGGCCCCTCAGACAATGTCTAGGGGGCATAGGATTGCTTCCTCTATTGCTTATGTCACTCTGTAAAGCAGGGATGGGCTATGCTTGCATGTGCCCCTCTCCATAGGCTGAATGCTGCCCCCACCAAAATTTAGCAGCTGTAGTGGCAAGATTTTGGCAGCAAACCATTACAGAGACTCAGAAGTCTCAAATTTAGCTTGTTTTCAAGCTAAACACCCCTTTGGAGTCTTTAGTTGCTGTGTGGCAGGGGTGGCAGCAAGAGCAGGAGGCACTTGTGGTGGCAGGGCACACACAGACACACACACACACACACACACACACACCCTGGGCAGACTGCTCACGTGAGCCACCGCTGCTGTACTTGTTTCCTGAAGATCAGCAGTGCAGCTGCGGCAGGAGTGCTAGAAATGGGCCCCTGGACAAACAGGTACAGTGATGGCTCAGTGTTCCCATTTATCAATGCAGACTTCCAAAAAGAGTATTTAACACAAACACATTTCAAAATGTAAATCTCTTGCATGAAATAAAGATTAATATAGCATAACAAATTCCTAGATGTTGAAAATACTACGAACTTGCATTTGAAACTTGTATTGATTCAGTGTTTGCACCCAAGCAGAGTATGCTTTACGCTTCAAATAGTTCACATTTATACTTTGAGTTCAGGAACAAAAATCCAACATTGTGAACTCGTTAGATTTGTATTCTTGGCTGTTTAGTTCCACTTCAAGTGGCATTTTTGAAGCCAAAGGATCCTTTCTAAAAGAATTGTTGACTGCCTTTAGGAGACTTACTTTATTTAAAACTACTTCTAGGTTTCACTCTTAAAACAAACCATTGTTATCAGTTGTGTAAACTTTTTTGATCTAAACATTTATACTGTTGCAAAGGACTACAAGGGGTTATGGATAGATGGCTGCTTAATTTTGTGCATTTGCATATTGCTTGCATTCAGTAAATTTTATGGCTAGTACTGCGCACCATTCTCAGTCTAGACCCTTCAACAAGGCATTTATCTCAAGTGTAGGTTGCTGAGCTTAAGCATCAAAGAAAATTGTATAGCAGGGAAGAGCTAAGTTAAGTCAGAGCAAAGGTACCGGATATTCACGAATCTTTTAAAAACCCATCTGAACAAGTGCTGGGGGTGGTGGTGGCATGGAAGGGACATTTGTACAGAAGGGAAGAACATTTAAACATCGGTCCTCCTAGTTTTTAAAGTGCTATCAGCAAACCGCTTTGCAGTTTTTCAGCATATGTCATGATCACATGCATCTGTTTGCTTGAGATATCACTCAGGTTTGTGGCAAATGTAGAGCGCAATCCTCTACATATTTTTTCAGAAGTAAGACCTGCAGTGTTCAGTGAGCATTTCGGTTAGGTAAGTGCATGGGCTGTGGCTTTAGAAGAGTAGCTTGAACAACAGTTGGAGTCATATTTCTAAGCAGCTAGTGCTTACAAACGTGTTTTCTGATGTGGGAATCGTGACTGTGCAAACAAAGAAGAAACAACCTAAAGAATAGCAGGTGTTTTGAGAAGTGAACTGGATTGGGAATCTGGGCGTTGTCTAGTTGCATTGTACATACTACCAAAATGATGCCAAAGAATAAATAGTGAAGGTGTTCATTTTGTTTGCATTTGTATATGGTGTTATATAATTCTTGTTGTAATTAATTTATAACAACCATGTGCCATAACCCACTGTCATTTTACTGTTGAGGAGCTAAGTCTAATGTCGTATTTAGACAGCCCCCTTCTTTCTGTCCCCATCTTTGGAGTTTTAGCACTGTTTATTTATTTCATTTTTTTTCTCCCACCCCACCCCCTGGAGGATAAGAGCTGGAATTTGTGGAGGAATGTGTAGATAAAAAAAATACTGCAGGAGAAAGAAAATATATGGGTAAAGGCCATGGTGAGCGTCTTGTCACGTGCTAAATCTCACTACCTGACCACAGTGACCCCAACCCAGACCATGTTTAGTCTGTCTCCCTTGGTTTTAGCAATAAATAAATAAATATATTCCCCATGTTTTCGGAGTTCCAGATACTCCTGATTTCTCTGTACTTTGAGTAAACCCTATAGTCTCTGTATTCCAAGCACAACTGAGATTATGGCTATCCAGATATTCCAGTATCCTTGATTATGCATTTATGCTGTCAGACTTGTTTGGGGACAGGGAATAGTGAGTTCCATGCAGATTTAGGCTCCTGAAGAATATATTTTAGAGCTAAGGTACTGGTAAGCAAGAATTCTGTAGAATCCTGGTTTACAGCTCACAAGCTGTATGCTGGTGCACACTGCTTGTTCACTCCCGCTGGGCTCCTCCTATCAGCAGGAGCAGCTAAACCAGAAATTCAGAGTTAATGTGTCATTTATACCAGAGCTCCTGGTTTGTTGCATCCCTCACAAGCCAGAGTTTCAAGCAATGTTTGGTCCAGGTTTATGATTCCTGTCTTGTTTTGGGAGCCCTGGTGTGGAGGACACACTAAGCTTTGAATGCCTGGTTAGTTTAGCTGCTTCTGCTGGTGGAAGGAGCTCAGTGGGTGATATCAGGCTGCTTCCACCACCACACAGCCTGTGAACTGTAAGCTAGGATTATCCAGAATTCTGGGTTACTGTTGCATGTTAACATGGCCAGTGCCAGGATTAGGAAAATGGATGAACTGAAGAGTTAGACATTGCTGCTTATGTACTATTTTAGGACAAAGGCTCTTTTATTGCTTTAGGGTGCAATCCTACAAGTTGCGCCCTCATTGGATGAAAACTTCTCAGAACAGGTATCCATTGTGTTGCTGGGATACTGCCAGTAGAGAAGAAGGAGCAATGGAGGTGATTTTCACCTCTACAATCTTTGTCTTTGTTTCCCCCCTCTAGAATCTAGCCAGACCTCTGATCAGCCGTGGAGGTGGCTCATGGGGCCGAGCTGGGACTGGAGATGCCATAGGATTTCTCGTATCTTGGCCTCTCCTTCCCTCCCAACCCATCACAGCGGCCCCTTTTAGACATTTCTGAGGTCTTCCAAGGCTGCTTTGCAACCTCGTAATGCAGGTGCTGTGGGTTTTTCCTGCAGCAATGGAGCAGGAGCAGGCGGGGAAGGATTGGATTCTGGTGACCCTCTTCTGAGTCCATAGCAGTGTCTTCGGCCTCATGGGAGGGGGGACTCGAATCCTATGGTCCCTGGGACACAGTCCAAGGACCATAGGATTGCTCTCTTATTTTATTTCAACTTTTGTAACTCGGGGCTGCTTCATCAGGTGTACATCAATCAACCATTAATACAGTTTGATTACAGTATGACCTTCTCTTCTTTCAGCTGTCGATCTGAAATAGCAGAACACCTGAACAGCACCTGAAATTTATTGGAAAAAAGATTCTATTGGTAGCTGGTAAGTTAATAGATGCCTAATGCCACGCAAAGACCTTTTAATTTTCTTGAGCCTTTTAGGTGCAATTTTCATCCATCTGACTCTTTTATGCTATTTATTACTTTTATTTTAATTTATTTGGTGAGTTCACATTTTTGTTTGTTTGTTTTATTCTGAGCCACACTGGGATAGTATACAAATTTTGTAATAAAATAAACAAATAAAAAACTAGCGTAAAAGTAAGATTAGCCTCTTAAGCAATTGTGTTGAAACTTCTGGTGGTTTATATCTGAAGAATGTGACCTGGTCTGTACAATCAAACAACCCATGCTTAACAAACCATGGGGTGTTTGTGAGCATGCCCATTAAACAATCTAGAATTAATCAAACAATCACTCATGGTTTGTTGTTGGGTTAACTCTGGGTTGTTTAGTCCACAAACAACCCAGAACTTACAGGTTTGCACAAGGTGCAAGGTGGAACAAGGTGTTCCTGGGTTGTTAATTGGAAGTGGAAGTAGCAAGCAGATTTGCAGCTCGGTCACTTGCTCTCGCCTCCTCCTTGCCAATTCCTGGGTTAAATAATCCAGGAATTGGTCGTGACATGCAAATCAGGTCTAAGAAATGTGAATATCCTTCAGCAAACCTTCTCTCGACAACATTGGGTTGATTAATTAATGACAGAAGGATATGTATTCCCCCCCCCCAATCCTTTCAATGTATATTTCTGTGCAGGAGATACCTTTCCCTGCGATTATGAAGGCAAAAATAGGGAGGAGCAGTGATTTTGATTCATCTGATGGAAAACATTTTACAGAACTATTCATTATGCTGCCAACTGAGTCAGCTGTGTGAACCAAAAAGATTTACCGTTGTTAACTTCTTCAGCCCGGAACCCTTGACTCCATTCAATCTCTGATTAGAGAAGACTGATGTAGATTGTATATATGGGGCAGTTTTGAAAAATAACTGTCTGTTTGGTGATGCTAATCTCATTTTGTTGTTGTCTTGGAATACATCATGAAGTATGGATTGTCACGCGTCAATCATGATAACAATGTCTGTCATAGTATTTCACTTGCTAGTACAGTGGCAATCAATGTCTGTGCAATGCATCATAGAGTGTGAATGGAATTTGAGAGCCCTGGCCAGGGTTAGCCCCCCACCCTTCTGTCAATAGACTCCTCCAGCAGTGCATGAGCTGCACGTTGGGGAGAGCCACAACACAGGCAGATGAGACGCATCCTAAGCTGTATATCTGAGCCACACCAGTCTTTGAAGCGCTATTTCCCAGTACTTGGGGGCTCAGACGCTTCTTGCTAGTTATAAGAATCAGGCTGCCTTTTCAACACCAATGTTACGAAATAAAATTAGATTATTGCAATGCCCTTTACATGGGGCTGCCCTTGAGGTTGGTCCAGAAGCTGCAGTTAGTACAGAACGTTGCAGCCGAGTTGGTAACATTGGCTTGTCACCAGCATATTACACCTATCCTGAAAGAACTGCACTGGCTACCCATATGCTACTTGGCCAGGTTTAAGGTGTTGGTACTCGTTACAAAGCCCTAAATAGTTCAAGGCCGGGATATTTAAAGAGACCAACTGACCCCCACCTATCTCTTCGGTTGCTGCACTCAGCCAGGACATAACCTCCAGGTGGTGCCCAAGATTTCGGAGTTCTAGTCCACAATAGTTGGGAATAGGGCCTTTTGTATCATAGTGACCTCTCTCTCTGGGTCTTCCTACCTCTATAAATTAGGAAGCTACTTTCTGGGTTTCCAATATCTACTGAAAATATCCCCCCCCCCCCCCAACATTCATTCCCAGGAAGGTAATCTTGTTTTCTGTCTATTATTACTCTCTACAGTATTGTTTTGTATATCACTTAGAAATTTATTTCAGTGTAAGTCATTCATAAAGATTATTAAATAAGTGTTAAGATAAAACCAGCAAAGACTTCATAAAAGAGGTTATATTGGAAATAACCACTCTGCCCTGCTATAAGCAACACTTGTTAAACTACAGTGTTTGAGTTGAGTTCTGTTCCTAAATCTCTTTACACCATTATAAACATTAACAGGAATGGTATTGTAAGCTGTTTGAAGGGTAGGGTGTAAATCTCAAAAAACAAACAAAAGAAATGTTAATGAGAGCTTAAGTTGTACAAGTCAGGCCTTAGCTAGACCTAAGGTTTATCCCGGTATCGTCCCAGGGTCATCCCTGTTCATGTAAATGACACACGGGATATCCCGGGAGCAGGCAGGGACGACCCCAGGATAAACCTTAGGTCTAGCTAAGGCCTGAGTCTCTATTCCACAGTGTTATTGCAGCTAGTACAACATACAGCAGATCTGTGCCTTAGAACTTCTAAATGGCAGTTTACAAGATTCCTTGCCTTTGGGTGTTGCTTGGATTAATGAATTGGATTAATAAATGTATTAGTCAGAATTCAAAGGACCATTTCGGGGGTTATATGCAGGTCTTTTCCCCCAATGTTTATTCTTTGAACAGCAGACTCAGATTCCATATGAGAGCCAGTGTAGTGTAGTGGTAAAAGTGTTGCACTGGGACACCTGAGATTTGGGTTCTAATCCCTCCTCAGCCATGATGCTCACTTGGTGACTTCGGGCCTTCTAACCTACTTCACAGCGTTGTTGTGAGGATAAACTGGAGAGAAAGAGGACCATGTAAGCTGCCTTGCGTTCCTTCCAAGAGGTAAAAAGGCTGGATATAAATGTAGTATTAAATAAATTGACTTCTTTTCAAACTCCCCCAGGTTTCAAAAGTGGTTTGCTTTGTGGCATAGGCAGGTGTTGCAGAAAATCAAGTCCCAGTCCCAGTTGATTGCATTAGAACTGGTATTCTAAAGTCACCCGGCAACAAGGCATGCTTTTAAAAAACCGCAAATGGGATTAATAATGTCTGTACCTATATTTCGCTGTCTGAAATCTGTTTTCCTAAATCTACACTTCTGGTCTTTAGATAGTCCATGTTAATGCGACTTCTCCGCTAACAGTAAATATGTTGTCCTGTTTATCTACCTTCTAATTTTCCTTTCCAGATCTTCACATAATATACAGCGCTACAGAGTATTGAAAGCAAGGGCGAGAACCTTGCCTCTTGACCTGGCTCTGCCATGGTAAGCACGCAAATTCTTTCAGGATTGACAAAGATAAAGCAGGTTGAAGCTTGAGAGAACAGGGAGTGGCAGCTGTTCAATACATGCAGCAGTTTTTAAAGCTCAGTGAACGGATTAAATTTTCTTCAGAAGATGAAGCTGTTTGATAAGGCAAGGATTGGTAAAGCTCCATTCTGCCCTATTGAGTGCAGTAATATACAGCTGCCTGTTCCAGCCACAGAACTGAGTTGGGGATTCAGGTTACTTAGAGTAGTGGCTATCATGCATGTCTCCCTGAAAACTACTGCCAGAACAAACTGCTACCATCCATCTTTCATTTCCATCCTGCAATCTGAGCAGGGACAAAATGACACCAAGCCTTTGCTTCCTAGTCCCGAGGGAAGAAAGGGGCTTTGGTGCAACAGGCGACTTTCAGAGTTTGGGATGCCTAAATTGCATCACTCAACACACTTAAAACGCCCTATTGGCACATTCTGCGCCATAATTCAACTGTGTATTTAATAATAACGGGGTTTAAATTCCATTTGACATCACTTTGAAATTTATCTTAGAGGGGATTGTCTTCGATACTAGGGCTTCTGCTATACTCTATAGCAGCCTTCCTCAACCTGGGGCGCTCCAGATGTGTTGGACTGCATCTCCCAGAATGCCCCAGCCAGCTGGCTGGGGCATTCTGGGAGTTGTAGTCCAACACATCTGGAGTGCCCCAGGTTGAGGAAGGCTGCTCTATAGCCTTCGTGGCTTCTGAAAAACAGCATATCTGGTGTCACCTGGTAGCATGAGAACTGAAGGATATGGGCTAGTGGCTTGAGTCTTGCAGCTCTCCTTCCTGTGTTCGAATTCCCCTGATCCTGCTGCCTCCAAAGTCCATGCCTCCCTCCTTTCATGGTCTACCACTCTAATCCTCATCATAATATCCTGGGGAGAGAAATCCTATGGCCCCGAGACAGCATCTGAAGCACTATAGGAAGCTGCGGATCGCGTCCTCTGCACCCATCAGAGCGATAAGCGCAGAGGACGACATCCTTTCGTGGATCTTCCCTCTCCTCTTCGCCACCACGGAAAGCTTCTTTTACAAGGTTGCAACTGTGGCTTTGTAAGAGAAGTCGGAGAGGGAGAAAAGGGGGCGTGCTGATGGGCGGGGAGAGGAGGGGAGGGGGGGATCCCGGCCACCATGTCTCTCCAGTCCCCTCCCCACCCAGTGAAAGGTAAGTCAGCTAGATCGGCTCAGAGACCCATCTATCTGCTTTTTGGATTTTAAACGGAGGAATGGAAGTGAAACCGCTTCTGTGTTCCTCCTGCCCGGCTCTTGCCAGCAGGGCACAAGGTAGACAAAGGACTCTGAACTCGGTGTCTTCTGTCTATCAGGAACGTAACCCATAGGATTGCACCCTGATTCCAGGATAATTTAAAATTTTGCACTTGAACAAATCATTTGTTTAACGTCCTGATTTCTTAAAAGGGGATGCAACTGAAGTAGCTTGTAAAAACTAAGAGTCTCATTGGTTCCTTGAAAATGAATCTTTCAAACTTCTCAATCACTGGAAAGTTTCAGTATGTTGGGTGTATAAGTTTGCTGAAATCAACTAGTCGATCTGTTTCTCAGGATGAAGAGACTCAACACAGCCTTGAATGCATCCAAGCTAATCAGATCTTCCCCAGGAAGCAGCTGATCCGTGAAGATGAAAATCTCCAGGTGGTCACCTGACTCTTCTTTCCCCTCTTAGCAGTGACACATGGGCCGTCCTGATTACCTTGCTTCTAGCCAAGATCAGGCAGCAGAAACTAAATGTTCTTGATTTAGCTTAATCTGTGGAAGTTTAATTCAAACTCTGTTGCTCTACTTGTGAACTTGTTCTGAAAATTATATTTAGCAGTGAGAGCCTTTATTGGAAGTTGTACTGCAAACCGTTCATGCTCTCACTTGGCTTAATCACTTACTTTTGAAGACTTTTATCTCTATTATTATTATTATTATTATTATTATTATTAATAATAATAATATAGCACCATCTCCCCCCCCCCACCTTACTAGAACTAATTCATCAGTGGGACAAAGTATATGAAAATGTTGGGTGTCTTTGTTTGTATCAACTCTTTGGAATTGCTTATAATTTAGAGGGAAATGCCCTTTCAAATAGCGCCAAAGTTTTTCATTCCCTCAGTTTGATATCAGACTGAGCTGAAATTTCCAACCTGAGCTCTTCTGCCTACAGTTGGATTTCTAGTTGTTTTGGACAGACCTCAATTCCCATGGGTGCCCCTGTTTAATGTGGAAGGTGGAGACCATTTGCTTCACTTATTTAAATGGTATCCTGAAAGAGCCCTTTAATTGCAACTGCGTGCTATACTGATGTTGCTTCAGTAAGATTTATATTGCTGTGGCCACATCCAGCAGAAACAACCTCCACCAAAATAATCCCCCCTCTTTTGTGTGTTCACTTTCTGTGACACACAGCCTTGAAGACCTGTTCTAGCAAGGACTTCCGCAAAGCTTTCTGTGGGTTTTGCTACTACATGCTTGCCGTGGCATGTTTCTTCAAGATCCATCTGCTAGCATTCGAGGTGTGAGTTCTTGAACTTGAGATGTTAAGAACATAAAAACATCAGAAGAGCCCTGATGCTGGATCAGACCAAGGGTCCCTCTAGTCCAGCACTCTGTTCACACAGTAGCCAGTCAGCTGTCGAGCAGGGACCCGCAAGCAGGACATGGGTGCAAGAGCACCCGCCCACCCATGTTCCCCAACAACTAGATGCTGCCATCTGCTTTTAAATAAAATTGATCTCTCCACCCATTCTGCAGGTCCCTTTCCCTGAACTTCATGGCGAGAGCACAGAGTATGTAGGCCGAGCGGAGGATGCCATCATTGCTCTGTCCAACTACAGACTTCACATCAAATTTAAGGAATCGATCGTGAATGTAAGTCTTGACTTATGCCTTCTCTGTTAAGAAAACCAGACCTTGCTGATTATGTAGGTGGGGGAAGCGCCTCTCTTTATATAGTAGGGCTCCTGTCGTGTTTTTTTTTTTTAATGTTAGATGTAGCAAGTTACGAAGCAAACAAGGATCTGGAATTGAGAACTATGTCGATCTCCCTGTGCCAGTGCTCAAGAATGAATGTATACTTCTCCCTTTCCTCATCCCAGCTTTCCCTCAACACACTCATCTTGGTTGTATTGGCATCCTTGATGCACCAACTTTCTGGACCTGCTTCCTGTAGTTATACCTCAGGTGGTGGAGAACAATGGGTCTCTGGTCTCTGCAGCCTGCTTCTCTATTTGGTAGTTGTATATTGTCACTCTTGTTCTGGTTTGGGAGAAGTGAGTTGCAGCTTTGAATAAGATGGCTGCTGCCAAGGATATTTGATATTGGCGGCTCCATATGAAAGTCTTTTCAGCCTTGGGCACCAAATGTCAACAGGTAATAGAGTAGTCGTATTCAGTCTCCCTCTAGTGTGAATACCTAGACCCGCTTGTAGAGAGCAAAGCTCGTTGTCCGTGATCAGCATTCCTCAGGTTGTGGTCCACACACTTCAACCCAGATAGTGGAAAATGTATGGCGTTACTTGGGAATTAGAAGAGGCTGCCGTGGGACATAACAGTGCTCCTTGTATAGTGGCTGCTACATGCAATGAATCACGCTGTTGTTGGAACTAGTTCCTTTTCACCACTCTCTTTTTTAAAACACAGAGAAGTAGAGACATCCATATAAATACTGCCCCTGATGAAGAGCAGCCAACTCAAAACTTTTAGGATACCTAGTGCCCTAATAAATAATTGAGAGCCCCTCTGAGTCCCCCCCCCCCCCCGTGATTTTCTGCTGCTCCAGAAGCATCTCTCTCCCTCCTCCCATGCTGCATGCTGTGAGCCTCATTCACGAGTGCTGTGCATCTATTGTTCTACTATTCAAAAGAGAATCCATGAGAGAGATTCCCTCGTGACTCCTTGCTGTGTATGCACTAACACGGTTGGGCAGTCTGAATTTTAAAGCGGTGTTGCCGATTTGTAAAATAAAATGGTTGATGAGGACTAGAAGTGCTTCTGCCAAACTTTTAAATTTTGATACATTCATGCTTAAGTAGCTTCTGTGTCGTTTGGTTAGTTGGCAAGTTAAAACAGCTGTCTTAGTCGAAGCTGCAGACCTCACCTGTTATCTCAAGTAACATTTGTTCAGCTTCGTAGCTCATCACCTGACGTGTCTCAAGTGGAAGCTATGTTGGTGAGATGACGTAGAATTAGAATACGTCTTGTTACTCCTGTAACAAAATCTGGACTTGTGTGTTAATGCTATGATATCAGTGCAAACAAAACCTACTACGTTACATTGAGAAGCCACAGACTCACAGGACGTAAGATGGTGGTCCGGAAGAACAAATGCTTCACTTTTCACTAGAAAACAGTTTTCACTAGATGCTGAAATTCTCAGTGTTCTGAGGTGCTATGAATCTTTATCCTTTAAGTGTGTTTATCAGTGGAGCTAAACGAAGGTAGTGAAATATTTGCTAATTTAGCCTTCCTAGTTAAATTTTACACTGTTGGGTCTGTGAAAATTAATATCCAATTGGAAAGTTGAATGGATTCCTTGTAATCCTAGATGATGTGAAATCCTGATATTTTGATTCTGTGCCTCTTAAACAAGCAGAAAAAAATGTTCCTGAAGTCACTTCATGTTTCACATAGACAGTAGCAACCTGTGGTCCCCCGTGTTCATGTTTGGTATGCGAATAGCTAGGTAGAGTAGGATGAAACCCAGTTGAGAGTTTACAAAGTCTGGTTTTATCCTAATTTTGTTCTTTGTTTACAATTCAATAGAATGTCTATAAATGTGCTGCTTGTGAGATCTCAGTAAGTAGAATGGTGTTGCTATTTAACATTTTTAATGCTGCACCTTTGCTTGGAACAGAATAACTTGCGCTGTCTGTAGCTCACCTTGCAACATAGGCTGGAGCTATAATGCATGAGGCCTTTTGACTGAATAGATAATTTCATGGATCACGTAGCAATAGGAACTTGATGTTCCCTTTGGAAAAACAAAAGACTCAGTAGACCGAGCCATAAGCCGATGGAATAGTGACTTTTGAGAAGTGTTGACACATCCATCCATGGGGTCCTTTGTAAATTCAACAGTGCTCCCTTCTGTGCACATCTGAACCAGAATGCCCAGGCTGATCTGTTGGTTGGCTCCAGCTAAGTGATCAAATTTGGGAAATTATGAGAACAACATTCCCAGGTGGCTTCAAAAGCCACAGGTTTGAACTGGGTCTTCTTGTAAATCAGTCTTGGATACAGAACATGAAGATTTAAAGCAGCCTTCCTCAACCTGGGGCGCTCCAGATGTGTTGGACTACAACTCCCAGAATGCCCCAGCCGCTGGCTGGGGCATTCTGGGAGATGCAGTCCAACACATCTGGAGCGCCCCAGGTTGAGGAAGGCTGATTTAAAGGGTCAGATGAGAGAAGTTTAATGACACAAAAAGCCTCTCCCTGTTTGGTTCATTCCATGTTTTGGATTTTCACCCCCTTTCATCAAAAGTAGCTCTTATCACCTACGGTCTGTGGCAAATTCAGAAACTTAGCAAGACTCTAATATCTAGGACAAATTGTTTATTTAACTGAAAGTAATTGAGGTGGTTACAGATTGCCCTCTGTAAAATGACACCGGGGTGGGGTGGGGGGGTTTGAATAGCTTTGCATGCTCACAAAAATCAAGCAAAATGGTGGGTTTATCATTGCCTTATTAGTGCCCTGCTGTCAGATGCATCAGAGAGCTGTTTGGAGGGCAGGCTAATTGCATGGTGTGTCTTGATTTGTGGTGTTTCTTAAGCATGGACATTGTCAAGGGGAAACATATATATATATATATATATATATATATATATATATATATATATTTAATGGAGAAAGACGTTTGGTTGAAATGAGGGCTGAAAGGGTAACATGTACAAGGCACAGTGAGGCAGGATGCTAGAGGAAAAGGCAGACATAACTGAGCGTGACCATCTTTCTTTTCTGGGAAGTAAATAGGCCACTCTTCATAGAGAACAGTGGGGAAGGGCTATATTTAATAGAGGAGGATTTTCCAGAAGGAACGAAAGTGGAACAGATGGAGGCAAGGAGAAAAATGAGGGGGGTAGTAAGGAAACGTGTGCGTGAGCTAATAAGAGCTGAAAAGGAGGAGGCTTTTAAAATGAGGGGCAGGGTAAGGAAGCTTCACCTGCACAAATTAGATTTTGGTAAGGTATAAGGTAAGGAAGAGCATGCACAGAAAGAGGCTGAGATGCAGTTTAAATCCTTCAGGCAGTCATGTGTTCTTCAGAGCCGTTGCTGAGGGAGTTTTTGCGAAAGCCTTTGTAAAACCCAAGTGTACCTATCTGTCAGGTCACCTGCACCCACGTGCTTTTTAAGGCTTGTTAAGCAAGACTTCCTTTGCAAGAGATAGCCGGTTGTTTTGTCAGCAAGGCATCCTCTCAACCGGATGACAGCTGACGGAGTCGCTTGTTACCTGCATGAAACCAAGAAGGTCTCTAAGGAACAGGCCTATAACATGGTTCTGTTGTCCAGGTCTCACAGGAGGACAAGGGCACGAAGGAAGCCTCAGACCTGAAGGCGAGATCAATGAGTTCAGTTACTTGGCTTTTCAGGGGGAATCCTCACATCCTTTGTTAATTCCCTAGTGCCCATTTTCTCTTCTTTTTCCCTTTCCTAGTGTGATGCCTGTTAACTGTTAACTAAACGGATGCATCGTTTTCTTCACCACCACCCTTTTCTGCCTGTTGCAGAGTTGATGCCAGCCTACCTCCTGATATGGCCTTGCTCTTTCCTTGCACGGGTGGTTTGTGTGATAGAGACACTAGAGGCAACACGGTGTCAGTGTTGCTCAGTTTCACTGCTTCTTCCTGTTGGATAGGGAGTGCACCTTCCACCCCGCCAGTAGCTCAGCGTTACACAATTTTCATAGTTCCGCCTCTTGGTAACAAAATGCCCACCCTTATGATACACGGGTCCATATATTTTATTTATTTTTATTTATTTATTACATTTTTATACCGCCCAATAGCCGAAGCTCTCTGGGCGGTTCACAAAAATTAAAACCATTAGGAACATAATAAAACATCCAACAAGCTAAAAACCCAAATACAAATTACAATATAAAAAGCACAACCAGGATAAAACCACACAGCAGAAATTGATATAGGATTAAAATACAGAATTAAAACAGCAATGTTTAAATTTAGATGTTAAAATACTGAGAAAATAAAAAGGTCTTCAGCTGGCGACGAAAAGAATACAGTGTAGGCGCCAGGCGGACCTCTCTGGGAAGCTCGTTCCACAGCCGGGGTGCCACAGCGGAGAAAGCCCTGCTCCTAGTAGCCACCTGCCTCACTTCCTTTGGCAGGGGCTTACGGAGAAGGGCCCCTTAAGGTCCAGGCAGGTACATATGGGAGGAGGCGTTCCTTCAGATAGCCTGGCCCCAAGCCGTTTAGGGCTTTGTATGTTAGTACCAGCACTTTGAATCGGGCCCGGACCTGGACTGGCAGCCAATGAAGTTGTAAAAGGACTGGCGTGATGTGATCTAGCCGGCTAGGCTTGATGGCTGTAGTGCAGATGACATTGTTCCCTCCATATGGTGCCTGCCAGCAGCAGATGCTGGGCCAAGGTTGGGTTTGATCATTCCAACGTATCCATAGGTGCGGCGCTTTGCTTAGGGTTTGCAAGTTAAAGGTTGCAATCTCTAAACGAAGAGAGCAAGAAGCACTGCTGCATTTTGGGATACCGGTCAATTGGAGGCACTGGGGATGCCAGTATCAGAGGTTGTTAAGGGCGGATTTTCCCCTCCTCTCAACAGCATTTGTTAAGAGGGAACTTCCTTCCCATAGGAGTCAATGGGCAAATATAGAACAAAGTAAAACAGGGACATGATTGTTCCTTACGCTTAGCAGGCAGGAAGGAGCCTTGCATGATAAAATCACAAAAGCTGGAGGGCTGTGTGCGTGTGTAATATAGCTCTCTGTTCCTGTAAAAACTTCGCTGCTTCAAGCATGGAACCTGAGTAATTACCTAAAGTTCAGGTGCGAATGTTGTAAACATAAAACACATTTTTAACCTGTTAAGGTAAATGTTTCTCTCGCACGTTTTTGTAACGCTTCATGCATCCTGATGAGGTCGATCCCAGTCCACAAATCTTAATAAATTTGTCATAATAAATTTGTTAAGTCTTTTAAGGTGGCTCCAAGACCCTTTGTTTTGGCTGCAACAGATGAACATGGCTATCTAAAATTACGTTGTTTCACCAAAGTGGGAGGAGGATTTTTAGATCAAAACTGGAGGATTCTGTTTATGTTTGACGCAGAGTGCCTGTTCCTTTGGTAAGAAGGGATAATAGTTACTATGAGTAATATATTTCAGATTCTGAATGATCTAATAAATCCTTATGATAAATATTGAAAAACTGTGTGTCAGCCGCCTTGAGTAAGGTCATCTAATCTTTTTAATCATAGGTTCCGTTGCAGCTTATAGAAAGTGTTGAATGCCGAGATATATTTCAGCTTCACTTGACTTGTAAAGACTGCAAAGTTATCAGGTAAGTGTGTATCATTTATCTTGTGAGTCAGGCACATTGCATTTTGAAAGCACGCATGACACACCCACACCAAAGATGAATAGCAGTGCCCTCTTTAATAATTACGGATCACATTTAATAGGACAACTTCACCCTATTGTACAAAGAAAACATTGGCAATCAATCCCAATGGTTTTCATATCTCAGATGAAGACATCCAAATGCAGGTTGAAGGATTATATGTTGTCTCTTAACAATATTCTGGCGTATTTGGGCTGAAATTAAAGGGCTTCCTCGAGTTTTGCGGTTGTTCTCATGAACAGCAAAAAGTGGCTCCCATTTATGTTATTTTCAGTGCGGCTGTTATTCGCCCCGTTTCTCTTTTTCTTCTTTGCCATCATGCTGACATTTGCCCACACAGCTGTTAAATCCTATTTGTCTGTGGCAAACCCGCATGTTTTATTTTTATTTATTTATTTAAGGATTTTTATGCCGCCATTCCGCCAAAAAAGGCTCTCACGGCGGCTTACAAAAGTATTTCTTGACAGTCCCTGCCCACAGGCTTACAATCTAAAAGACATGACACAAAAGGAAAGGGGATTGGGAGGGAGGAGGAGGAGGAGGGGGAAAAGGAAAGCAAATTCAGGCACTACAATCTTAGTTGCAAAGTTCAGCAGTTACAGGTGACAGCAGGAGGGAGGGGGCTCTCAGCTGGAGCTGGACCCAGGCACGGTGGAGAGGTGCCTGGCTGCTGCTTCCTCCCTCACTGGTGGCCTCTCCGGAGACAGTTGGTAGCAGGAGGGAGGGGGCTCTCAGCTGGAGCTGGACCCAGGCACGGTGGAGAGGTGCCTGGCTGCTGCTTCCTCCCTCACTGGTGGCCTCTGCAGAGACAGTTGGTAGCAGGAGGGAGGGGGCTCTCAGCTGGAGCTGGACCCAGGCACGGTGGAGAGGTGCCTGGCTGCTGCTTCCTCCCTCACTGGTGGCCTCTGTAGAGACAGTTAGTAGCAATGTTGATGTTGCAATGCTACATCTAATGCGATAACATCTCGAACACTCAAGCAAAATCGTGATGGCATGAGCAAATGAACCTCATTTTAAAATGCTATATTTCAGGCCTAGATGTGTGTAAAGGCTGTTTAAGGTAGGATAGAGAAGGGAAAATACACCCCCACCCCGTGCCTGCACTTACTAGTTCACGCAACATTTATAATACACATGTATACTACTTATACCAATCTATCCCTTTGCATGATTGGCCCTTGATGCAGAAGATGGTGGTGGCCCGTCTTTTTTTTAGAAAACACACACCCTCTGATAACCATTGGCATAGGTTATATGAAGGTTTATGCAAAAAAAACAACCACCCAAGGTTTTAAAAACGGCTGTACTCAGGGTAGCGATATTACTTTGCACTTTTGCACATTTTGTATATGGTTCATTTGTATATGGTTCATTTTGTATATGGTTCATTTGTCCAAAATAAAGTGTGTTGCAGCTTTTGAAGCTAAATGCCACTGCTTATTTATTTATTTATTTATTTATTACATTTCTATACTGCCCAATAGCCGAAGCTCTCTGGGCGGTTCACAAAAATTAAAACCATCATAAAACAACCAACAGGCTAAAAGCACAAATACAAAATACAGTATAAAAAGCACCACCAGGATAAAACTATGCAGCAAAAATGGATATAAGATTAAAATACAGAGTTAGAACAGTAAAATTTAAGTTAAAATTAAGTGTTAAATTACTGAGAGAATAAAAAGGTCTTCAGCTGGCGACGAAAGCAGTACAGTGTAGGCGCCAGGCTTTCTCTTCTCCGGTCTGCTTTGAAGCTAGCCTTGCATTGAATTTGGGACTTGGATCTTTGTCAGTGGAGGCTAACGGACTCTCATCTGATGTGGGACTTGTTTGTGTCTTCACAGGTGTCAGTTCTCTACCTTTGAGCAGTGTCAAGAGTGGCTGAAGCGGCTGAACAATGCCATCCGCCCACCTTCGAAGATCGAGGACCTCTTTTCATTTGCTTACCATGCCTGGTGTATGGAGGTGTACGCGAGTGAAAAGGAACAGCACGGCGATTTGTGCCGGCCAGGTACGATCTGGACTGGTGACATTTTGCCGGTGAAAACTTTCAGAGCAAAGGAAAAGCTTCTGTGGATGGTGACGAGGTTTCACAACGACCACTACCTGCTTATCCTTTTCTTGGTGTGCTCTATTGGCAGCTCCTTTCCCCAATCTGCAGCTTCACTGTCATTTTTTTTTTTAAAAAAAAAATATGAACTTCTTCATTAGGCAATTCAAACCAATCGCTTCTTAAATAAGCAGCCTGACGATATCATGTCATCACGCAGCCAGCTAAGAGGGGTGCCGGGCACAGCGCAGCACTCATGCGCGTTGGCTGTGAGCTGGCCCGGCCCGAGGATTCAGCTGGGTGGGCAAGTTGGCGCCCCACGCCCACCCAGCCAAAGCAAAGCCAGGGACGCTGGGGTGGGGGGGCGGCTCCACGTTCGGACTTCCGCCCGGAAGCCACCCTCCCAGAGCTGCTTAAAAATCAAAGTTGGTATTTGGGGGGAGGGGTGAAAGTAGCTCACGTTGCCTAGGGTGCAAAATAGTCTTGCACCGGCCCTGCACGCAGCCAATTAGGTTTAGCCATGTAGTATCACAAAGCCAAATCAGAGTGAGGGCAATGTGTTCTGCCCTCATTTTTAATGGATGAATATTTTTTATCTCATCTTCCAGATCATCTCTGAACAACCAGTGAATTGGAGGGCAAGGTCCCTGCCCCCTCCATTTGCCTTAGCCCCACTGTTCACCTGCGTGCAAATGTGTATCTTCACATCTAATGTTCATATCTAATGTTAGCTTCATATCAAAGGCCACAATCATAATGCAAATGGCATTTTACCTGTTCTTACAATTGCAAATTGAAATTGACCCTGGCGGTTCATTTAGCAGAGTAGCATCTTGAATTCACGCTCAACTTCTCAATTGGACGTTTACGAAAATGAAACAGTGATGAAAAGAGCTGACGCAATTTTTTCCCCGTGTGCTCCCAAGAGGTTTAGATTAATCACAGATGAGAATTCGATGGCGCCCTAATCGTAATCTGTAGCTACTGTGAATGCGACTCGGCTCCTCCTGCTACAGCTGCTCTGCTGTTGGTACTCTGCAAGGCTGCAGTATGTAGAAGTAGTGTTACTGGTGGATGTTGTGAGATGACGGGCCAATCTGGAAATGAGGAAGAGAACAGGACGCTTGGAGTATGGGCAAGCTGGTGCAACTGTTGGCTGACGCTGGCTGGCATTTGGCAATAAGGGAGAGGCGGTTCACCTCAGACACCTGGGGCTGGGGAGACACGTGGGGAGGAGCTCAGGAGGAACAGCAGCAGCAGCTGAACCATCCTGAAAGGTGGTTGTGAAAAATCTGTGTTCCAGAGCTGTGGAACTAAGACTTAAGTTTTCCCCTGTCTGGGGGAAGAAGAGGCCTAGCTTTGCTAGTAGCTTTGTAAACGACAGGCAGAGGTGGAAGTTAAGCATCCGTCCTCTCTGCAACTGCTTTAAAGTTGAAGTTTAAAAAGAAAGAAAAACAGTAAAGGGATCACTTCATTTTAGGTCGACGAGGATGATCAGGGGTCTGGAAACAAAGCCCTATAAAGAGAGACTGAAAGAACTGGGCATGTTTAGCCTGGAGAAGTGAAGATTGAGGGGAGACATGATAGCACTCTTCAAATACTTAAAAGGTTGTCACACAGAGGAGGGCCAGGATCTCTTCTCGATCCTCCCAGAGTGCAGGACACGGAATAACGGGCTCAAGTTACAGGAAGCCAGATTCTGGCTGGACATCAGGAAAACCTTCCTGACTGTTGAAGCAGTACAACAATGGATCAGTTACCTAGGGAGGTTGTGGGCTCTCCCACACTAGAGGCCTTCAAGAGGCAGCTGGACAAGCATCTGTCAGGGATGCTTTAGGGTGGATTCCTGCATGGAGCTGGGGGTTGGACTCGATGGCCTTGTAGGCCCCTTCCAGCTCTGCTATGCTATGATTCTGTGATATCAAGGCTTGGCAAGAGAGATCCTTTAACGTCTTGAAGTTGTCTGTTTGGATGGACTGTATCTGTGTCTGTGAATTACTCCACTAAATCCTCTGGAACTTCATGAGGACAACTGTGGCCCTTTCTACATTTTATTTATATTATTTATTTATTACATTTTTATATCGCCCAATAGTCTCTGGTCGGTTCACAAAAATTAAAACCATAACATGTTAAAAGCACAATTACAAAATACAGTATAAAAAGCACAACCAGGATAAAACCACGCAGCAAAATTGATATAAGGGCTTTCTCCGCTGTGGCACCCCGGTTGTGGAATGAGCTCCCCAGAGAGGTCCGCCTGGCGCCTACACTATACTCCTTTCGTCGCCAGCTGAAGACCTTTTTATTCACTCAGTATTTTAACACTGAATTTTAACTTAAATTTAAATTATACTGTTTTAACTCTGTATTTTAACCTTATATCAATTTTGCTGCGTGGTTTTATCCTGGTTGTGCTTTTTATATTGTATTTTGTATTTGTATTTTTAACTTGTTGGTTGTTTTATGATGATTTTAATTTTTGTGAACCGCCCAGAGAGCTTCGGCTATTGGGCGGTATAAAAATGTAATAAATAAAATAAATAAATAAATAAATAAGATTAAAATACAGAGTTAGAACAGTAAAATTTAAATTTAAGTTAAAATTAAGTGTTAAAATACTGAGATAATAAAAAGGTCTACACCTAAGGATTATCCCAGGAAAATGGAGGGCTCGTCCCTGCCTGCTGCTCCCCTATGTGTCATTTGGATGCACAGGGATGATCCCGGGGAAAAAGGCAGGTGTAGAAACGGCCTGTGTCTCTCCTCCTGGATGAGAGCTATGGAACCGGGCAGTCAGGCGCTAGTCACATAGTAATTCAGAGATTAAGCTCTATTTACAATGGGTGCCGAGTTTCTGTTCATAAAACTGATTTGAAGGGATCTATTATGTAGTCCAAACTGTAAAGAGTGGATGAAAACTTGAGTCATGCTGCCAGGAAGAGATGCTTGTATGTTCATGTCCATGTCAAGAACCCGTACAAGTAATATTTCAGATGATGACTGGAGGGGAAAAGAAATAGCAGATCAAATGCACCTTGCATATCTCCTCCTTTGTACAGTGCAAGGCTTGAACTGATAGGACTTTGCTGCCATACAGCAAACAGTGAAAACTCTGAACTTGACCCACAGTCAAAGGGTTTTCACCATATACAAGGGCAAGTCCAGGTTGGCTCTATCCACTGTCTAGAGAAGGAGCAACTGCAGTAACTTTACTTCCCAACTCCCTGCCAGAAAGAGCACCTGATTCCAGCTACCAGTTGCCCCGGGACTGGAGAACAGAACGAAAGGATGCTCTGGTACCACTCAGGGGATGCTTGTTAGCCATCATTAGAACCATCTGTTTGAAGGGGGGATATAAATAGTGTAAGAGCGCAATCCTATGCCCCCTGGAAGGCGTCTAGGGGGCCATAGGATAGTCCGGATTCTTGGATCCGAGGTCGGAGACAGAGAGAACCACAGCGGTTGCCTCTCCAAGCTCGCAAATGCAACCTCAGAGAGGAGGGAAAGGAGTTATGAGCTTCCAGCCTTCCCCGGCCTCCTTCCCTCCACTTCTGCAGAGCCCTGGCTAGGCAGGCAAACATGCCCATGTATATATATATATATATATATAAAAATGCCCTGGCTGCCTTTCAGGGCAAAAGCCCTCCCAAGGCACCTTGCAGCCTAGCAAAAATGCAGATCAGGAGAAGCGCAGAGGCAATGACCATCTCCACACTCCTCCCACTCTGCATAGGATGCCCATCAGCCTCCGGATGGGATTGCACCCTGCGTAAGTAATATTCTATGGGTCAGAAAGGGTGGTCACTACCATCTGAAGTGATTTAAATTAAGTAGCCTTCTTCTGATAGCCTATAACCCTAGCAAAATTATTCCCCCAAGTTATTTCAATACATTATGAATCTTTTCCAGTCTTTGAACCTCTTTGGGCCCTAATTGCCCAAAAATTGTGAAGCGTTTGGCCACAAACTATGTATCTTTGGCTGTTTATTTACATTGACAAAGTGTGTTTTGGTGAAAGCTACTCACTACCCATGGCTATCATGGCTAATACCTTTCCTTTGGTCATAGGCTATCAAGAGAAGCACTATCTAATGACTTCTTCATGATGGGAATGAGTAAAACGGATTTGCCACTGTTTTTCTTCCTAAGTCATTGAGGATGAGAAAATAAACTGTACAAAATGGACACCTTAAGTCGGGACCTCTGTGCGTCTCATTCTCCTCCTATTGTCATTTGATTCCTAGGAGAGCATGTGACGTCAAGGTTTAAAAATGAGGTTGAGCGGATGGGTTTTGATATGAACAACGCCTGGAGGATCTCCAATATCAACGAGAAGTACAAGTAAGTTCTGTGGATGTTTGCAGACAGACCGCTGGCCATAAGTGGCTAGCTTTTGTTGAACCTGACATACTGAAGCAGATGGTTCAGACCCTGGTAGAGATCCTGGCACTCTTTGGAACCGAGAGGGTAGGGGTTCTTAATAGCCTTTAAAGATCTGGAAGCTAGAGTGATGTCACCGTGCATGCTGCTTCCATTGTGCTGTCCTGTTCATTGGCGTTTATAAACGGGGCAGTGCAGTAATGGTTTCATACTTGGCTCTCTGCCATCTAGCCTCAAAGGGCTACTGCAACGTCCGGTACCAGCTGTGTACTCATCTCTGATCTTGTTGCCCGTTCTATCCTGACCTTAAAGAGCCAGGAGCATCCAGTAATGCGCAGCAGCAGGGTTAACGCTCAGTGTGATAGAGCATGCGCTTTGCATGCAGAAAGTCCCCGGTTCGATCCCTGGCTTGTCCAGGTAGGGCAAGGAAAATAATTCTGTCTGAAACCTTGAAGAGCTGCTGCCAGTCAGCGTTGATAATACTGGGCTAGATGGACCAATGATTTGACTCCGTATAAGGCAGCTTCCGACGTTGCTGTGTTCCTAACACTAAATTAACAGAGTACTGAGAAGGTGGTGATGACAAAGGAATGTGGAATAGAAGAGGGCAAGGTAGGGATTACTAGCGCAGCACAGTTTTTCACAATTTACACACCGTTTGTAGACTGATACATAGTGGCCAATTTCACGTGTGCCTGTGGGGAAGACGGAGTGAGGCAGAGGCTACGTGACGTCAGCTGCCCTGTAAGAGAGAAACGGAACCGTGGGGGGCAGAAGCAGGCAAAGGGAACCTCGGGGCCTGCTCTAATTTGACTGCCCCCCACTTCCAAGACATCAGAGGAGAAGCAGGGCCGTTCCAAGTCATTGTGCCTTGTTCGCCCCGCGGCATGTGCTGGTTGGATGTCCCTAATTACCCTCGCTGGCGCCGCTCGCCACGTCGTCCATGGGCTGCCGTTGGGTTATTTGAGGGCGGCTGCCCGCCCACCTCCCCACAAACAAGCCATGCCGCCCGGGTTCGGATGACATGGCGGGCCACACCAGCGAGGCAACGAGCGGAATCTGGCTGGGATGAGATCGGCACGTGCAGAGGGGAAATCGGCCACCGAGGCTTATTTCCCGCGCTGCAGTCACGCGAACCGGCCCGCCGTACCCAACGGCGTGGAGGCAAGCGTAGGATGAGGCCAGAGATGGCGTGGTTCGTTTCTCCAGAATCTTTGTCTGCTAATTTATTTATTTATTTATTACATTTCTATACCGCCCAATAGCCGGAGCTGTCTGGGCGGTTCACAAAAATTAAAAACATTCAAAGTATAAACCAACAGTATGAAACCATAATATAAAATACAATATAAAAGCTCAACCAGATAAAAAGAGCAGCAATGCAAAAGTACAAATTTAAAACACCATGTTAAAATGTATTTATAGATTGTTAAAATGTTGGGAGAATAAAAAGGTCTTCACCTGGCGTTTAAAAGCATATAATGTAGGTGCCAAGCGAACCTCCTTAGGGAGCTCATTCCACAGCCGGGGTGCCACAGCAGAGAAGGCCCTCCTCCTGGTAGCCACCTGCCTCACTTCCTTTGGCAGGGGCTCGCGGAGAAGGACCCCTGAGGATGACCTTAGGGTCCGGGCAGGTACATATGGGAGGAGGCGTTCCTTCAGATAGCCTGGCCCCAAGCCGTTTAGGGCTTTAAATGTTAATACCAGCACTTAAACCTAATACGCTTCTGCTTCCACACAGGCTCTGCAGTAGCTACCCTCAAGAACTCCTAGTTCCTGCGTGGATCACCGACAAAGAGCTGGAGAGCGTGGCAGGTTTCCGATCTTGGAAACGCATCCCTGCTGTGGTCTATAGGTAAGGCCTCCACTAAAACAACTGCCCGTCACCAAAATGACTGCTAAGGTTTCTTCTTTTAAAAACGCACACCAATAACCGTAGTGCCACATGTTTATTCAGTACTGCAGGTCCAGGAGAGCAATGATGATCTCAAAACGGGCACTAGTGAACTTTCCCTTCGCTTGCCGTTGGGCAGCAGAGCACTGGCCGCGGGTGCTCATCTGCGAGCCAAGCTGGGCCAGGGCTTCATTCCCTGAGAAATCCCAGCCATGCAAAGCCAGAGCACCTCCAGAATATGTGAGCCTGATCAACTTGGAAAAGGGTCGCTGTTTTTGTCAAGAAGGAGAACCTCGCCTCAATTCCACACACCCACACCCATACTTCCATGAAACCCTGTGCCTAATAATAGCGAATCATAGGAACAGTTTGTGGAAAGAAAACGATTACATTGGATAACCAAAGGATGGGGAACAAACATATGGCAACATGAAATAAAAATGATCATAAGGTACTGCTAGACTAGAAGTCTAGTCGGTATATAAAAAGCAAAGGTACCCCATGAAAGGAAAGGCACCTCTCGTGCAAGCACTGAGTCATTACTGACTCTTGGAGGAACGGCAGTTTTCGCTGACGTTTTCTTGGCAGGCCTTATAGCGGGGTGGTTTGCCGTTGCCTTCCCCGGCCGTGATTACCTTTCCCCCAGCTAGCTGGGTACTCATTTTACCGACCTCGGGAGGATGAAAGGCTGAGTCGACCGTGGGGAGAGTTTCAGCTGCAAGAACTGCTGCTTTACCGCTTTGCACCACACGAGGCCACATGAGACTGTACCCCATACAGTCCCATAAAAAAAGAAATCAAAACCCACTGTTCGGCAATGCCTTTATTAGTTCGGCAATGCCTTTATTAGTTCGGCAATGCCTTTATTAGAACCGACCGAAATGCCACAGAAAAGCACGTAAGCGTTCTCGTTCTCCAGAACTCTTCATCAGGGTCGATGGTACGAGAAACAGGGTGTGGGGTGGAGAGACGAACAAGAACAAAGATTAAGCCAGATGTTGTGGCCATGAGGTCTGCTCCTTTGACTCAGTCTCCATATGGAGGCAGCCACAGTCTGAGATTGAATTGAAGTTGCAGACCTCACAGCCGCAACATCTGGCCTACTCTTTGTAGGTTGATGGGTTGTTCTGGAGAACTCAAAAGCTTCCATGCACCTTTGTAGCATTTTGGTCAGTCCTAATAGAGATATTGCCTAACTGGATTTTAGATTGTTTAGCCCCCAAACAAAGATGTTCTCTTGTCCTCTGGTGCCGTTCTCTATGTCCGTTCTTTTATCCCTGATCATTCTTGTTACTATGCCTTAGCCTTGCCAATGGGGTCCCTTTATGTTTTCTCCATAAATTTCCACTGCCAAGCTGGTTACATCTGTGCAATCCAATGCAACCCACTTCTGCCACAGTGTACAATTTAGACCTCAGCAGTGTAAACCTAGACAGGGTGTCCAAAAGCCAGGCTGACATGCATGTGTTTGCAGCCGCGGTTAGGTTTCTTAGGTAAACAAAGGAGCCAACCCAACTTAGCCAACTGGGACCTGGCCATTCCTCCTTGACTATTATGGTTTGGGGTGTGTCACATATAATATGGGAAGCCTGTCCTCCAATATACAAAATTTGGGACACTGAATTTGATGTAACGTGAAATGCACTGCAGGTTCTGTTATTAGGTTTCCCCATAATTTAATATTTCCCGGAAATATCAGGTCTGTAACAGTGTGCAAATTATTTAAGCTTCGGGAATAGTTTTCTGATTGCCGTGTAAGAAAGTTGCTACTTTAAGTGAGACTGTCGATCAGCCTGCCCCTAACTTGCCATGGCGGCTGGGAACGATGGGAGATGCAGTCCAACACATCTGGAGGGCACCAGGTTGGGGAAGGCTGCTCCAGATGTAGCTGGTAATCCTTTCAATTTTGTTTGTTTTTTTTGGTTGCAGGAGGCCTTGACATCACGCTAGGTGGTTCTCTTCTTTTTCGGCTTTGATATTGGCCTTTGACATAGATTACATGTCCAAAGCTGCTGCTTTTTTCCTTTCTTTCTTTTGTTGTTGATGTTACTGGTTGCCCTTTTGTTAGACTTTAAGGTAGATACAAGATTGCTGAGGACTAAATAAACGTATGTTCTGGATCAGGGATGCGGAACGTCCGGTTGCATCTCAGTCTCCTTTGCTTCTCCATTTGAAGGCAGTGGAGAAAAGATGGGGCTGAGTGGTCTCAGCTTTTCTCCTCCTCCGTGTTCATCATGCAGGGCACGTGAGGGAGGACCAAAGCAGGCCCCTGTAGAGAGAGGCAGCAGCTGGCTCCTGCCTGTCTGCACAGAGTTTAAATTCTCCATGCAGAAGGAGGTACGGAGAAGCGTTCCTGTTCCTCTGCATGGAGAAACAAGTTTCTCCATGCAGAGAGATGCATCGAGCATTCGTTCTATGAATCTCTCTCTCTGTGTGTCATGTCTAGCCCTGCTCCCCCTGTTTTGGAAGAAGGTGTTTCAGGTAATCAATCAGAATCAGACTCTGAAGTAGAGGAGTCGGTGCCAGAAGCAGGCCAGCCTGTACCAGTGGGGGAGAAAGCTCTCACGGGCTCTTCACCGGCTAGGAGGGAACCCTCTCCAGAGCTTATCTCCTCAAAGGCAAACAATACACAGTCAGTGGGAAGCCAACATTCTTCCGAAGGAGAGAGCGCCGACAGGTTAGCTGATCCTAGAGTGCGCCACAGACTAAAACAGGAGGAGCGAAAGGCGAGAGAAAGTCTGCCCGGCTGGCATCCTGTTAGAAGCTGCCTCAGAACTAGTCTCTCTGAAATTGACGCATCTTGGGAAAAGGCTTTCCATTCTTCTTGAAAGGACAATTGTCTCGCTCAGTTTGCATAGTTTTGCCTAGGGGGAAGGTTCCAAGAGATTAGACTCTCTTCAGGTGGGAAGAGATGTTTATTGCTTGAATAAAGCTTTGTGGATTACTTAGCAGGCCTCGTTATTGTCTCCCAAGAAGGTGGGAGGTCTTGAGAAACACGACACACTCCTTGCATGGAGAAACTCCCCTGTGATGTCAGAGAGTGTGGCTTAAGTGGGAGGGTTTGTTCTCTGACATCATCTGTCCCCTTAAGGTTTGGGCCACACGGGAATCCGCCCCCCCCCAAGACTGAACGGCTCCTCACCCCCTTTCCTAGATGTTGCAAAAGTGAAAAATCACTGAAAGAATTTCTTTACTTGAAAGACTAAACTTGTAGGCCTTCAGTTTTCTTAGTAAAATTTATGACAGTAATTGTTTTCTCATGTAAACAGTCAGGAAATGTAGCATAAGTTAGTTCATGCTTCTGGATGAAGAATTTCCACCCTTTCAAGGAATAACTGAGTGTTCTTGTCCTTCATTGAGCACCCCCACTGCCAACTCCCACTTTAGGAAACATGTACTTGGGCTCAAATGGGTATTACTAAATAAGGAAACTGATGAATATCCATTGCTGATTCCCGCTGCATGTTGGAAAGAACACTCCTGCAGAGTATGCCAACAGTCTTTATAAACGTGCAGTGTCTCAGTTGCTCTGTTGGACTTGGCTTTGGACACACACACACACACGTTATGTAAAACTATAACCGTGCTTCCTGATTGCCTCTCTCTAAACCAGTGGTTCTCAACCTTCCTAATGCTGCGACCCTTTAATACAGTTCCTCATGTTGTGGTGACCCCCAACCATAGAAATATTTTCGTTCTTCTCTACATGATTCATTGTCATGGGATGGTTTGCTAATGAAAATAATACATAACAATAGCTTTAATAATACAAAAGATGATACATGACATAGTTCAGTCAATACAGTTTCCTAAACCATCGGAAATATGTGTTTTCCAATGGTCTTAGGCGACCCCTGTGAAAGGGTCGTTCGACCCCCAAAGGGGTCCCGACCCACAGGTTGAGAACCGCTGCTCTAAACAAAAGGCATGTTGTAAATACTGAAGCTGCTGATCTCTATTTAGGAATAAACTAGTAGCCTTCCAGTTCTAGACATCTCGGTATTACAGGCATTTTGCATGTGTCAACAAAAGTGGATTCAATCCTGACCTGGTATAAGTGGTCATACATCCATTAGTTCAGGTATTTTGAAACTTGCTTCGTGAGGAGTCCCACACAAATCTGAACTTCGGATATTGGATGGTATAGAAATGTAATAAATAAATAAAAATAAATAAAACTTCCATTATTTTTACTGTACTTCCATTACAGCAATAGCAAGTGTTAAATATTGTTCCATGGGGGATACAGATACTAGAAAGTTGAACCACTTATGGAATTCTCCAGGGAGCCAGCAATTCCTATAGCGCTAAATGATTTATTACTATTTTATTTGTTTACAATATTTATGTAACACTCAATATCTAAAACAGCTTCCAAAGCGGTAAACATAGGTATAAACAATAAAAAGAAAGAAGATTAAAAAAGCAAATTAAAATCGTTCAATTGAAAACAAGGGAAGCAGAAAAACAGTTGAGGAGGGCTTCTTGAAACAGATTTGTTTTCAGGAGGCGCTGGAAGCAGCCTAGTGTTGTCGCCTGCCTGAGCTCCAGGGGCAGGGAGTTCCACAGAAAAGGGGCCACTGCACTAAAGGCTCTACTTCTGGTGGATTCTAATCAGGTCTTAGGCCCATGTGTAACCACCAGGAGCGTGCCCTCTGATGACCTCAGTGATCGGCAGGTTGGTAAGGGAGAAGGCGCTCTCAGGTATCCTGGTCCCAAGTTGTTCTAGTTGTTAAATGCTTCCGTTCTAGCGTTACCTGCTGTTAGGCTCCTGTTGTGATGGTTACCGTTGGCTGTTTCTGTTTCCTGTGTAGGCACCAGAGTAATGGGGCAGTCATTTCCCGTTGTGGGCAGCCTGAGGTCAGCTGGTGGGGCTGGAGAAACGCCGATGATGAACATCTTGTCCAGT
Organism: Elgaria multicarinata webbii; assembly: GCF_023053635.1. Lineage (NCBI taxonomy): Eukaryota > Metazoa > Chordata > Lepidosauria > Squamata > Anguidae > Elgaria > Elgaria multicarinata. The sequence continues at coordinate 17,952,160 of NC_086188.1, read as the reverse complement.
CCGTGGCCAAAGCCTGTGCCTCAGATTCTAAGTCTAACACCAGTAAGCTAGTAAATGGAAACTGTTCGAGGGACTTCTCCAATGGAGGAGACTTCTCTGATGTGGAATTTGGTAAGCTCCGTAACCCTTCAGCTTTTGAAATGCTGCATGCCTAATTCCTCATGGAATTCAAATGGCAAGCTTCCACAGATATTTAGCAGTCCAGGGTTTCAACCTTTTGCCTCTGATTTGTTGTGCTTGTTGTGTGTGAGTGATGCATGGACACCAATGCCATGCGCTGCAGGCCTGCACACAATTAGATGGTTAGAATCATAGAATCATAGAACAGCAGAGTTGGAAGGGGCCTACAAGGCCATCGAGTCCAACCCCCTGCTCAATGCAGGAATCCACCCTAAAGCATCCCTGACAGATGGTTTTCCATCTGCCTCTTGAAGGCCTCTAGTGTGGGAGAGGCCACAACCTCACCAGGCAACTGATTCCACTGTCGTACTGCTCTAACAGTCAGGAAGTTTTTCCTGATGTCCAGCTGGAATCTGGCTTCCTTTAACTTGAGCCCGCTACATGTAGAGTTGGAAGGGGCCTACAAGGCCATCGAGTCCAACCCCCTGCTCAATGCAGGAATCCACCCTAAAGCATCCCTGACAGATGGTTGTCCAGCTGCCTCTTGAAGGCCTCTAGGGTGGGAGTGACATCAGTCAGATTTAAGCAGCCTATGTCTGCAGATGCGGAGCCCATATGTGGAATTCAATATGTTGAATTTATATACCCCTTTTCTGCCAAAGCATTCAAGGCGTTCAATTGTAAGTCGTTTTATAAAAATGACTTACAATTGGAAGATATGATATGGAAGGGAAGAGGAAATGAAGCAAATTCAGATACTCCCTGTTTCATATTCTTATATAATGACCAAGTGGAATAATTGCTGCAGGAGATAATTTTGGGATGGGAGGAGCCAAATGCAGGTTGGTTCCTGGCAATCTGTTGGAGAGGGACTTACTGTCTCACCTCTAGGGATGCGGAAGAAATATGCAATGGAATCAATCAAATGAGTTCAGATTTCTATGGATCCAATCTGTGGATTCCGCAGCGGACCGGCTTTTCCCAAGTCGCATGGATTCCGCAGACTGGTGGACCGTTTTTTTGTTTTTTGTTTTACTTTCCAGAATTCTACGCAAATTTAATTATAGAAAAATACTTACATTAAAAAAAGACACCGGCCAAAAATATGCATTTTTCCCATACGCTAAAGCGTATGGGTTTGGTTTTTTTGCAAATGCAAATTTGCGCAAATTTGGGAATTTGAAAAAAACAATGAAAGGCATATGAAAGGCAGCAGAATGAAAGGTATATGACGATCCACGAAACGTGGATGGAATTGATTTTACAAAATCTGTAAAAACTCTCTCTCCGCTGTAACTGGGTGGAATCAGCTACTACTGATGGTGGAACTGGACATTTAAGAAAAAATGGTCCTTTCAACCCTACTCCCCCATTCTCTAACATATACAAATATTTAATATATTATATTTTGTTATATTAGAATTTATGTGTATGTGTGTGTACACACACACACACATACATATTTATGTCTTGTAATCATTGACTTGTCCGTGACTTTGTATAAACCAGATGTGCACCACCTGTGGGTGCACATGATCCTCTGTCGCTCTCTGGGGACCGCTGAGTCTCCAGGTCCCCTAACGATTTTTCCCAGCTGGGTAGCGGAGGGAAAGATGACTGTTTTGGCAGTGGTTGGGGTCACTGGGGTAGCCTACTCCCTTCCCCCAGCAATCCTGAAGCTGCTGGGATCACTGCTTTAACATCACTAATTATTTCTTTCTTTATCATATTTATACCCTGCTCCTCAGCCAAAAAAGGCTCTTGGTGCTGCTTACAATCAATTAGCAAAGAAGACAGTCCCTGCCCTCAGGGTTACAATCTAAAAAAGACACGACACACAAGGAAAAGGAGTTCAGGAAGGAAGAGGGAAAAGTGTGTGTGTGTGTGTGAGAGAGAGAGAGAGAGAGAGAGATTAAGTAGACCGGCAACAGAGCTGATGGGATTGTCTTGCTCCCAAAGGAGGGGAGTAAAACTGGAGTAGGCCCTGACGTTTCCTCCACCTGCTCCTGTCCTCCTTGCTCTTTCTTCTTCGCCACAGGGTCACGATGTCAGTTCGCCCTGGCCGGGGTGGGTGGGGGTGGAGTCAAACTGGTGTTTGACTCCCTGATGTTTCCTCTGCCTAACTGTGGGAAGGCAGCTGTCAGGGCTGCTGGAGTGGGGCGGACGCCCCCAGTTAACCTCTTCTGCGCAGACGTGAGCCACCAGGTGCGCCACTCAGGGCTGAAAAGGTTGTGCAGCCCTGGAATAAACAGTGCTTTTTTGGATGCCCGCTGCATAATAATGTACCTGTTTTCCCCTTTTCTTCCTGAGATTCCTCCATCTCCAATGCTTCAGGAGCAGAAAGTTTAGCCATCCAGCCGCAGAAGCTTCTGATCTTAGACGCGCGCTCTTATACAGCCGCAGTAGCCAACAGGGCCAAAGGGGGAGGCTGTGAATGCCCAGGTAAGTCGTAGCGCCCTGCGCCCTGGGCTTTTGTGCTAATGCGTTTACAGGCACGCAAGAGGGGTGAGTGGGAAGACACCTTGGCTAAACTGGATCCGCCTGCTCAGATCAGGGCTATCGTAGTAACGACCATTAGCGAAAGGAGTGGGGATGTGCCCCCAAATGTAGAAAGGCGAAAGCAAGGAAAACCCCATAGGGGAGTAAAAAATAGCCAAAGGCAAGGGCGGAACCGAGTCATCTTCTACAATAATATTATTAGTGAAAGGTTTATTAAAGTGCCAGGCGCCTACGCGTTTCGAACGCGGTTGCGTTCTTCCTCAGGGCTTTATAATGTTAGCGCGGTTAACCCTCAGGTTTTAATCGGAAGTATGATTTTTTTTAAAAAAAGGAACATCTGCTGCTTTGTTGTAAGGAAGAGAAGCGCTGAGGCTCCATGGCCAACCACGGTTTAGCTTTACGTTCACGAGCCACAACCAGCCTTGGGCTCATGCATTTCCCTGTTCCTGTTTGCAGTTGGTTACAAACTACAGCTTCCTGTTTCATCTGAAAGGGGGAAAGCCTGATTTGTCCCAGATCACAAACGAGAAGCTCTAAACTCCCTCCCCTTGTGTGAAGGAGAAGGGAAAGAGCCCTGGTTGAAACTCTGGAAGATCTGCGGCCGGTCGGAGCCAGATGGATACTGAGCTACCTGGGCGAATGGTCTCACCGTTTAAGGCAGCTTCCTATGTTCCTAAGCATTGCAATGATTTCTCTCCCTAATTCAAAGCCTGTCACAGAAACAAGATTAAAAGCCCACCAAAGTTTATGCCATAGCAAATGTGTTAGGCTCTAAAGTGCCATAAGAGTCCTTGTTATATTTCCTTTAGTCCACCAATACACCAAGGAAAAGGAAAGGAACCTCTCGTGCAAGCACTGAGTCGTTACTGACTCCTGGAGGGACGGCAGCTTTCGCTGACGTTTTCTTGGCAGGCCTTAATAGCGGGGTGGTTTGCTGTTGCCTTCCCTGGCCGTGATTACCTTTCCTCCAGCTAGCTGGGTACTCATTTTACTGACCTCGGGAGGATGGAAGGCTGAGTCGACCTGAGCCGGCTGCTTGAAACCAGCTTCCGCTGGGATCGAGCTCAGGCCGTGGGGAGAGTTTCAGCTCCAGAAACTGCTGCTTTACCGCTCTGCGCCACCCGATCTGTGAGAAATGGCATAGTCTTCCCAGCAGTATACTGATGTATCGAGCTGTTCCATGTGCACCATATTCATAAAACCATAAGAGCCCTGCTGCATCGGATCAAGGTCCAGCATTCTGTTCATATGGTAGTCAAACAGCTGCCTGTGAAAAACCCACACGTAGGACATGAGTGCCACAGCACCCTCCCGCCCATGTTCCCCAGCAAGTGGTGTACTCCGGCATACTGCCTACAATACCGGAGATACTATCTAGCCGTCAAATTAGTAGCCATTGATTGCCTTCTCTTCCATGAGTCTGTCTAATCCCCTTTGAAAGCCACCTTGTGGTAGCGAATTCCGTAGTTTAACGCTGCACTCTTAATTCGTGAAGCCCTAACAATCCTCACTGCTCAAACAATTGCAAGTGGCTGCAAAACTACAGCCCAATCTAAACAGCCCTCCTTCTCCGCCCTAGGACACAGCATCATAATTGTACCAACATGTCTATAAAGTTCTATGGAAGTATTCCACGTGTACCAAAGAATGATCAGAATTCTTATGGCTGCTTTGGATACTTGAAATTCCTCTATAAAGAGCAGCCTGAGGATGCAGGTCAACTGGGACGTTCACCATTACAGGTGCCACCGCTCTGCCGTGGCACGCAGGAGTAGCAGCTCAAAACCACTCATGCACAAATTGCTACCGGACAGGGCAGGAGTGGGGACCATATCCTAAAAAGGCCTAGGCCCTTTCTACACTTAAAGGATTATCCCAGGAAAATGGAGGGTCGTCCCTGCCTGCTCCCGGGATCCCCTGTGTGTTATTTGGATGCACAGGGATGATCCCGGGACGATCCCTGGAAAAAAGGCAGGTGTAGAAACGGCCCTAGACATGCTGACACTCCACCCCACTCTTGTTTTTCCAACTCTCCCACTGTCATGTCTGTGTTGCCAACTACGGAGGGCGGGGGGAGTCAAAGTTATGTTTGCTAGTGATAAAACTGAATTGAAATCTTCTTTTACAGATAGAACCCATTGTTCCCAGTACCAGTCTAGTGGATAAATCAGTTCATTTGTTTTCTTTAGACTGTGTTAGAATAACTCCCTCTCTTCTGACATAACAATCGCCCTTTGTGTTAATGTTTGGAGTGCCTGAGAACCCTCTAAAGGCCAGAGGAGGCTGATGGGATTGTGATGCTTAGCTCAGGCCATAGCTGCCCCCAGCTTGTTTTCACAGGAAAGCTTCTCCCATTCATTTAGTTTCTGCCTTGTTTGAAGTGTCTTCTCATCTGCTTTTTTAACAGAGTATTATCCAAACTGTGAAGTTGTGTTCATGGGAATGGCAAACATCCATTCTATTCGAAAGAGCTTTCAGTCGCTGCGTTTGCTTTGCACACAAATGCCGGACCCAGGAAAGTAAGTTACACATGCACACTCCCCTCTCTCCTGTTCCCCCTTGCATCAGTAGACAACGGATATTGTTGGGTTTAAAAACCTAATCTTCAGTCCTCCTTTCGTAATAAGGCAAGCATTTGCGCCTTCTCAGCTATTTTATACAAGTACATTTCTATTACACAGGTCTAGATGTCAAAGGGTGCCAAATTCATTTCGTTCTGAAATTTGTGACCAAAGGGGGAAAAATTGGATTCTGTGTTTTGGTACGAAAATCTGTATCGATCTTGTTCTTGAGCTTTCTACAGGTGCTTTCTTCTGTCCAGAAGTTCCCTAGTTCTGACTTTCTTTCAAAGTCACTTATTTGATTCCTCATAAAACACCTGGACCTGCAGCCTGCTTGCCAGCATAACCGAGCTGGTTCCAGTGACCCAAAGAGAGGGCTGATGGAATCCGCTCTTGGAACACTGCAGTGTTGTAGATCAGCACCTGCCTTTTATAAAGCAGTAGATCCACTTGATTTGCGACAGCATGAGCAGCAGGCCTGACATGAAACAGTACTATTCTCTCTCTCTTTCTCCATTTTGTATACATTTCCTCTATTTATTTATTTATTTGTTACATTGTTATACTGCCCAATAGCCGAGGCTCTCTGGGCAGTGCACAATTAAAACCATAAAATACAATAAGTATACAATACATTTTAAAAGTTAGAAGTTTAAGAATGCAGTATAAAATCAGAAAAATTACAGCCCCGGGAAAGCCTGCGTGAAGAGGTACGTTTTCAGGAGGCGTTTAAAGGATGTTACATTTTGTGTCGCATGAGGGAAGGTTTTCTAGAGGGTGGGTGCCACTACAGAGAAGGCCCTCCATCGAGGTTCTTCGTAGCGACATTCCGTTCGTGTTAGAATGGCTTGGCAGGCCCTCCTCTGAAGATCATATCTGGGTGTATGTAAGGGAAGGCGGTCTGCTAGGTATACTGGTCCTAAGTTGTTTACATTAGGGGTCTCCCCATTCTAATCCCAAGTTATTTACATTGGGGGTTTCCCCACTCTCAACAATCCTGCGCTTGGGAGAGAATGGCTACCACAAAGTCAGCCATGTTACCTTGGTCCAAATCCAACACTCTGTGCACTAGACCAGTGGCTTTCAGGCTAATACAGCTCGGGGCACCCTTCCCATATTGCAGGAGTCAGAAATCGCTTTCAGCCTGGGGGCCAAATTCAACTTTGGAGAAGCTTTCGAGGGCCACATTCCACTGGTGGGTGGGACCAAAGACACCAGCGTGTTTTAGCTTCAAGCTCTTGCTGCCTGTAGCATAGCCTCAGGAGAGGAAGTTCAACCTTTTGCGGTGGGAAAAGAACAGCGCGAGAGCCTGCAAATCACCAAACAGCAGGCGGGGGGAAGCGGCTGGGGCTATGGGGAGTGGGCGGGGCCACCTGGGGACCTCAAAGGGCCAGATTTGGCCCACGGGCCTGAGGTTCCCCACCCCTGCTATATTGGATGTTCTTCCATGAACATCCAGAATGTTTGTTCATTTCATAAGTAGCGCCTGCTGGGCCTGTTTCCCGCACAAAGCAAGAGTTTACCCTAAAAGTCTGCTCACACTTCCATGCACTGTACATTGTAGGACACAGACAGTAAGGGTTGGTGAGCTATATTTTGAAGACGTTTATGCATTATGTTTGATCGCCTTGTTAAGGAATCTTTGATAAACCTTTGAGATGCCCTAGGATTCCTAAAAATAGAATTTGAAAAGCCGCTGCATTAGACCACCCTGCTTTTCAATGCAGGTGAAAAACAGATCTCCTGCAATTGCTACTGTAACAAGAATTTAATTTGCTCAACCTACAAACTTCACTTTACTGGGAACAAAAGAGGTCAAACTATTCTTGGTTGTTGATCTGCAGCTGGCTGTCGGCTCTGGAAAGCACAAGATGGCTGCAACATTTGTCTGTGCTTCTGAAATCGGCCCTGCTGGTGGTTCATGCGGTGGACAGAGACCAGCGACCTGTCCTGGTGCATTGCTCAGATGGCTGGGACCGAACCCCGCAGATAGTGGCTCTGGCTAAGTTGCTGCTGGATCCGTATTACAGGACCATAGAGGTTTGTGGCGGAGGGCAGGGGGGAATTGCAAATTCAGGGTGCCTCTAAATCTAATGTGGAGGGATTTATGGTGAGGGCTCTTTTAAAGGAAAACATTCATGTGGGTTTCTCCCTCCCTGCGGAGCAAAGTGCAGAACTAGTTTAAAAGAAAATGGATTTCATGCCGAACGAGATTTTTTAGGGTGCCCGTGAGTAAAGTGAGTTTGTGTCTCCCCCCTCCCCGACTGCAGCCTGAGATTTGGGGTGCTGTTAAGGTTGGCCCAGCAAGACATGCCCTTGGAATGCCACCCAAGTGATGTTCTTCTCCACAAGCCTTGTAGATATTAGTGGAAGCAGCTCTTACTTGTTCCACTGAAGCTTGTGCAAGAGACCTTCCTAAGTGGATGTGGCCACCCCCCTCCTCCATGTTAATTGTTAAGGGTAGAACCACTGGAGTTTGCCTTCTCATGTCCCAAGATGTCTTTCGGTTGGCCCCGGGCAGTAGAAAAGGAATTGCCCGTGTGAATTTCATTGCCTGCACTGTGCTTCCCTCAGGGTTTCCAGGTGTTAGCGGAGATGGAGTGGCTGGATTTTGGCCATAAGTTTGCTGACCGCTGTGGCCACGGTGAGAATTCGGATGACCTGAATGAACGCTGCCCCGTGTTCTTGCAGTGGCTCGACTGCGTGCATCAGCTCCAGAGGCAGTTCCCCTGCTCTTTCGAGTTCAACGAAGCATTCCTTGTGAGTTGAGCGCCTTTTCACGCTGCTTCTAACTCAACAGCTCTAAGAAGCCAAACACTTTCCTATGTACCTCCACGGCTTAGTTTTCATTTCCGAGTATTGAATCTTCCAGATATGTGCCATGCGGACATGGTTGGTTCTGTAGCATTGCTTACGCTTTGAATGAATCCCATCAGGGATTGTCATTCAAGTGGAATATTTCTGCCTGACGTATCAGTCCAACTGTGGCGCAGTTAGCAAGAGTGCTGCTTCTTCAGCCAGGCTATGTCTTTTGCCTTTGACTCCGCACTGCAGGAACAGCCTGCCCTCCACTTGGTCTCTCATACCGTATGAATCTGCTGAGACAGCCTCTAGAGGTCTTGCATATTGTGGGCTTTGCGGTAGGGTGTTCTATCCCATTAAGAGGTTTTGACTGGGACATTGCACAGGGGATCGAGGGTACATGGGTTCCTGTAAGGAGACTTGCAGCCTAAGAGCTATTAAGACACTAATGCTGAGGGGTGTAGTTTTGCCTGTCCTGCAGAGCGTTTGCTTTGCTTTTAGAAGATCCTGGGTTCAGTCTCTGGCACCTCCAGTTGGAAGAACTCTGATAGGAAGTCTAAGGGATGCCCCTGCCTGAGGCCTTAGGGACTTGCTGCCAGTCAGAACTACCATGACTGGACTAGATGTACCAGGGGGTTGACTTGGAATAAGGTATGTTCGTAGTTCCATATTGCTGTTCTCCAATTGTGAGACCTTGTTCACACACACACACACACACACCAGAGTACAATAACGTTTCTATACTGCCCAAGAGCTGAAGCTCTCCAGGTGGTTCATGAAACTTAGCCATAAAATACATAAGAAAGCATAACATGAGAAAGCATAACATAAAATCTTTTTACAGTTTAAAACAGAATAAAACTGAAGTTAAAAGTGCAGTAAAGATCTTAAATACAACTTGAAAAAAATACATGTGAGAATACTAAAAATCCTGGGAGAATAGAAAGCACCGAAAAGACAACAATGTAGACACCCGTTGAGCCTCTCTGGCGAGGGCGTTCCTCAACAAGGTTGCCACCACTGAAAAGGCTCTCTCCTTAGTGGCCACCCCTCTCACCTCATTTGGTGGGGGACCCAGAGGAGGGTCTCTGAAGATGACCTGGACAGGTGTATACTGGAACCAGACTTAATCATGCCAAATTTCAAGTTTCTAACTCATCTGGAAGTGGGTAAACATTTCCGGACGTATGTAACACACACATACTTTCCGCTTTATAGGTAGAGATTAGCCCCGTTTGCTGATGACCTCAAATTATTTAGGGTGGTTAAAACACAAAGGGATTGTGAGGAACTCTGAAAGGATCTCTCCAAACTGGGAGAAAGGGCACCCAAATGGCACATGCAGTTCAGTGTTAGCAAGTGTAGGATTGTGCCTTTATAAACTGTTCTCTCCACGCTCCTTGTTACCTTGGAGAAAATCAGTAACCATTTGCCATAAGAATAAACGTTTCCATCGGTAATCCTAGAAATGGCTTCTAGTCACTGCTGCTGTTTCCATGTACAGTCTGGTCCTGCCAGAGTTTCTCCATGTGATCCTGTAGATATGTTGGACTCGTGAAGAAAATGTGCGGCCATCCTGCATGTGTAAACCAGCCCCCTTGAGTAATTTTCTTGGAATATGTGCTAAATGGGGAAACACAATGTTTTTCTCCGAAAGTCTCAGATCATAGAATCATAGAACCATAGAATAGTAGAGTTGGAAGGGGCCTATAAAGCCATTGAGTCTAACCCCCTGCTCAGTGCAGGAATCCACCCTAAAGCATCTCTGACAGATGATTGTCCAGCTGCCTCTTGAAGGCCTCTAGTGTGGGAGAGCCCACAAACTCCCTAGGTAACTGGTTCCACTGTTGTACTGCTCTAACAGTGAGGAAGTTTTTCCTGATGTCCAGCCAGAATCTAACTTCCTGTAACTTGAGCCCATTATTCCGTGTCCTATTGCATATTATTAATTAATTAATTAATAATAATAATAATAATAATAACCACAACAACTACTAAGAACATAGAATCATAGAATAGTATAAGGCCATCGAGTCCAACCCCCCACTCAGTGCAGGAATCCACCCTAAAGCATCCCTGACAGAGGGCTGTCCAGCTGCCTCTTGAAGGCCTCCAGTGTGGGAGAGCCCACAACCTCCCTAGCTCACTGGTTCCATTGTCGTACTGCTCTAACAGTCAGGAAGTTTTTCCTGATGTCCAGCCGGAACATCAGATGAATGAGTGGATATATTTTCTCTTCAGGGGTGGGTGGGTGAGCCTAGTTTTCAGCCTTATGTGCCAGCAGTGACTTCAGCTGTATCGTTTTTGTGTAGGTCAAGTTGGTGCAGCACACCTACTCTTGCCTCTTTGGTACATTCCTGTGCAACAATGCGAAGGAGAGGGGTGAAAAGCACACCCAAGAAAGGACCTGTTCAGTTTGGTCTCTACTTCGAGCAGGAAACAAAGCCTTCAAAAATCTGCTTTACTCCTCCCAATCAGAATCTGTATGTATTTATTTATTATTTTATTGATTGATTGCGTTTTTCTGACTCCCCTTTCCTCCAAAGAGCTCAAGACGGCATATGTGGTTCTTTCCACCTCATTTTTGTTTTTTTGTTTTTAGTTCCCCACGACCTCCAGTGAGGTAGGTTAGGCTGGGAAGGAGGCTAAGGGGAGACATGATAGAGGTGTACAAAATGGGAGACATTTTTCTCCCTCTCCCATAATACTAGAACACAGTGGGGTCATCCCATGAAGCTGAGTGGTGGGAGATTCAGGACAAATAAAAGGGAAGGACTTCTTCACACAGCGCAGAGTTAAATTATGGAACTCACTACCACAAGATGTAGTGAGGGGCACCAATTTGGATGGCTTTAAAAGGGGGTTGGATAAATTCCTGGAGGAGAAGGCTATCCACGGCTACTGGCCCTGATGGTTGTGTGCTATCTCCAGTATCCGAGGCAGTAAGCCTGTGTGCACCAGTTGCTGGGGAACATGGGTGGGAGGGTGCTGTTGCATCATGTCCTGCTTGTTCGTCCCTGGTCGACGGCTGGTCCGCCACTGTGTGAGCAGAGTGCTGGACTAGATGGACCCTTGGTCTGATCCAGCATCAGGGCTCTTCTGATGTTCTTAAGTCATGACTGGCCCAAGTTCACCCAATGAGCTTCATGACCGAGTGGGGACTTGAACCTGGGTCTCCCCCAGTCCTAGTCTGAAACTCCAGTCACTACATCCCTTTCGTTGTTTTGTTTCTTGCCCCTCAAATCCTGAGCAGAAGTGAGGCATGTCAGTCGTCCCGCACTGAACTCTGAGTTTGCACCTAAAACAGGGTCAGAGATCCTGCCTCTTGAGAGAATGTAGAGCACTGCACTGGGCGAAACTTTGACTCACCTCTGGCAGTATCTTCCCGCACAGAATGCAGCCGGCCAAGTATTGGTGGGGGCGAGGTGATCTGATCACGTAATGCCTATACTGCACTGGTTACTGGTGTGTTTCTGAGCCCAATTCAAAGTACTGGTTTTGACATTTAGAACGCTTTGGGACCAAGTGACTTGAAGGGCCGCCTTCACCCATATCAGCCTGGCCCACACTTCAAGATCAGGAGGAGAGGTCCTTCTCATTTGCCTGTCTGTGAGAGCAGTTAAGTGGGGGATCACACGTGAGAGGGCCTACTCTGCCGTGGCCCCACACCTTTGGAACAAGCTCCCATCGGAGTTCCGCCGTGCCCCGTCCTTGCAGGCTTTAAAGAAGGCCTTGAAAACATATTTTACTGTGGCCTTCTCTTGATATGAGAGTTGCTGTTGCTGCTGTTGCTATTGCTTTTGCTGATTTTGTTGTTCGCTTTTATTGTTTTTAATTGCTATTTTATTGTGTACATGTTTTTATTGCTTTTAATATTTTAACTGGTTTTATGTATTTTATTGCTGTAAGCCGCCTTGTGCGGGCTTCTGCCCTGACAGGCGGACAAGAAAAGTTTTAAATAAACAAATACACAAGCTTCCTTGATTCCAAAAAGAGACACACGGTGCTACAGCACTCTGAGATTTACCTGGTTTATTGAGGCTTGGAGCCTTAAAGGCGCAGGCAGGAAGCTCTTCTCTTCATGTCCCCCTGAGACGAGAAAGTGGTGCACCGTGAGAACAGTCCGAAGGCTCGTGGTTCAGTTGTACTGTTGAAGATAAGCAGGTCTGGCCCTGTGGGTTGAGAGCAGCAAAACCTTTTGGATTTGCATAAAAAAGGATATTAGGATGACGACCGGGGGATTGCTGCACCAGTCAGTGCCCCATCTGGTGACTGAGAGCGAGCTGGGGCAGCGGCGGGCAGTTTCCTGATCTGATGTCACAGGTGACCATCCCTGTCCCCCACATTGACTTGCCCAAGCTCCTGGATCGATCAGCTGTGGCTGGGGGGGTGGGGGGAGTGGACACAGACAAGTGCGAGCAGCCCATTAAAGAGCAGAGAGTGGGAGAAAGGAGGGCAGAGAGGGAGAGTGGGCTGGAAATGAACAGTGAGGAAGAACTGTGGACAGAGGGGCATGGAGGAAGCAAGGGAGGAGGAGGAGGAGGTGCATGAAGGAACAGAGGTGGGGAAGAGAGACAGCCAAGCTGCTGGGAAGGTGGAGTTGGCAGAGACAGGAGGGAGGATTTTGACTGTGGTCTTAATCGACTCCAGAGGAACCTGAAGAAATTTAACTGACACAGGGTTTGGGACAGGAAAACCTCCTCCTGAGACACCCTGGAACCCCCACACTGACTGGTCACAGCTGGGAGAGTCTTGGCAGGTCAGAGCGCACGATAGGCAAACTTCTCCGGGTCCAAGGAACTGTCTTACTAACTTGTCCTGCAGAGGGGGAGAGCAAATGACACACACACCCCGGGGAACCTAACTTCACTGCCAGAAGATCAAGAGGAAGCCCCTTTAAAGCTAGCCCAGTGAAAATGGAGGCAGCAGTGGCAATTGGAGACAGGTTGGCTGCTGGCGGAAACTCTCGGAGAAAGAGCTGGCAGCCTCCTCCCAAGGTTAGCTTGAACTATGGGAGAGGGACTAAGCAAAAAGCTATGGCAGAGTCCCTTCCTTTAGGCCAGTACTAGAACAGAAGTTGTACTTAAGAAAAGGCTGTCCTGGAATAAGATGCCTAACCTGTGCTGTGACTGGGGATTTGAACTGCTAGCACAGACAAATCGTTAAGGACCAACTCAGCTCCAATGCAGAATGCTGGCAAGAAACTTCGAAATCTACATATATAACAGCAGCCTTGGACAGCTTACCAACTGATTCCAGCTCCTGACGAAGGATTTAACAATCCGAAACGTTGAGCTTCTTGGACACCAATAAAAGCTTTCTACAAATCTTACAGCACCAGAGCCTGTTGCTGTAACACCCACACCTGTTCATTGGTGCTTCTTTCCCTCCCATTCACACCTGCATTCATCCTCTCACCATCATTACATGAATGCAGCCAATGTCACCTACTTGTAGAGGACAGGTTAGTAAAGTATGTCAAGGAGCCCAATAATAACTGAAATAGTAAGACTAAAGGAAACCACTTGGGAACAAATATGCCACTCTGAGATTGTCCAAGACAAGAGAAAGGTATATGTGTCATAAATAAAACAAAACCAATTTGAGTTATACTAAATTGTCCATCTAGCTGTTCATTTGTTGTTAAATCATATGTCGCTTACTTGGAATTGAATGTTTGCTTGATTTCCCAATCTTTGGAACAATCCATCCTCTTTCGAAATCGTCTCCTTTCTAAATTAGTGAAGTTCTGCGATTGGGCGCATAAGCTGGCAGGAATACTGCCTCGATTTGAGGGAACGGACAAGCAAAGATATTGTTCAGGATGTGTTGGGTAGGCGTGAGATTCAAAGCCCTGCTCTTGAATATCTTTAGTACTAGATTGCAACTGCAAATTAAATTTCAATGCAGGTCAGTTTCAACCGCTGCGTTTTTCTCGTAGGTGCTGTATCCTGTGTGCCACGTGCGAAACTTAATGCTCTGGAGTGCTGTTTACTTGCCATGTTCTTCCCCATCCACTCCTGCGGACGACACCTGTGCTCCTTACCCAGTCCCTGGTTCCAGCCCTGAAGATCAGCCTCTGGGCAGGTGAGCTCAGCGTCCAGGTGATGTAATGTAAGATAAGCAGATGTTTAGCATGTGCGGGAGGCACCTCAGTCACCGTCCACATGATTAACAAGCACTGATTTCATAAGTTTTGGGGTAAGTATACCAGCCTGTAATATATAATCGTTTGTATTATTTATTTATTTCATTTCTGTACCGCCCAATAGCCGAACCTTTCTGGGCAGATCACAACAATCCATAAAATAATAAAATACAGCATAAAAAAATACATGTACAAAAGTTAAAACAATTCAGACAAATAGTTTCAAATAAATGGCTGGCATGAATGCCAAACTAATGCCAAGGGAAGTAGAAGGCGGTCTTAACCTGGTGGCGAAAAGTTGACAGTGGGGGCGCCAGGCGGATCTGAGTGGGGAACTCATTTCATAGTCGGGACCACCACTGACAAGGCCCTTTCTCTTGTCTAGAGATGTGAAAGCCTGGGAAAAAACCGGAAAAAATAGGGGGGTGGGGAAACGGTTTTTCCCCATTTGTTTCCAACGCCTTTTTTGGGTTTTTTCTGAAAAATTGGAAAAATTGAAAAAAATGAAGAAAAAATGGATTACGGGATGTTTTATTTTAACATGATGAATGTTTAAAACAAGGTGTTCAGATATTTACTTCTCCAAATGGTTTCTAAAAACTGTACAGTATCAGATTATTACAATGTCTGTGCACCAAGGACAAGCAAGTCCTAGGTTGCAAACTGAGACTACAACTCTCAAATGCAAGAGGAAGATGCATTTCTGCCTCTAGGGGGCAGCACTTCCATGGAAGCAGAGACTGAAACTAATAGTGGTCGCTATAGGTCAGAAAATGAGTGATTAAATTTCATGCATATTCATTGAATCTTGGTGTGTGACACCCCCCCCCCCATTTTTCTCAGTTCTTTTTATGGGAATGGGGGCTTTATGTCTTGACACTGGAGGTCTAGCGGAGACATAAATAATTTTCTTTGTTACTAATGTTGATGGTTTCTTCAGTTGTAGTTTTTTAAAATTGTTTTTTGCCTGCTCCTCATAAACTGGCAGAACCAAAGAGGTTCCTTACAGATCAGGTGTTCCTAACAGTTCAAGAGCTTGTAGCTCCATTTGTTACCAATTTTTTTTTTAAAAAAAGTAAATTCAATTTGTAATAATTGTTTGAATACACTACTTTTACTATACCAAATGTAATAATTTTATGCCAAACCAACTTGGACATAATTACATTTTATGTTCCTAAAGTAACAAAGTGACTTTCAATCTGTAAAAAGTGCTAATATTGCATTATTTCAATTTTTCCAAAAATTTCCGTTTCCCCCCCAAAAAAACAGAAAAAAACCAGTTTTTTTCCATGGCTTCAAAATTTCTGGAAATTTTACATCTCTACTCTTGTCACCCCCCCTCCGAGCCTCCCTTGGAGGAGGTACTTCGGGGAGGGGGGGGCAGATGTTGATTGTAGTGTTTGGGTAGTGATTGGTTGTTGCTATTGAGAGAAAATGCAACTAATGATTTAATGCTATTCTTTACATTTTATTCCTTTCTCTTCTAGGCTACCAAAGACAAGGTCGTTCGACAATCTAACGACGGCCTGCGACAGCAGCGTGCCGACGACCAACCGCCGCAGCAGCGATCCCAGCCTCAACGAGAAATGGCAGGAACATCGCCGCTCCCTGGAGCTCAGCAGCCTCGGGAACCCCGGGGACGACCCCTTTGAGGGGGAAAGCCTGGGCAGGCCAGGCAGGACTCTGGTTGGAGCAGAGCTTTCAGTAGCCGTGGCCGAGGGGCAGATGGAGAACATCTTGCAAGAGGCCACCAAGGAGGAAGGAGGCCTGGAGGAGAGTGTGAGGTGTTCTCAGGAAGCAGCAGGTAAAGAAGGGGAAGAGGAGGAGGTTGCCCTGGATAAGGGAGACCGGACTGAAAGCCTGAGTGGCTCTGCTGAGAATCTGTACAGAAAGTCCGAGCTGGATACAGACACCGTACGAGACAATCCAGTTTCCAACCAAGAGGCGGATTTACAGGGTGCTTGCCAGCTGCGAGGGCAACAGGATGAACATCCGGCTCTCCAGTCCGCTGTCCAGAAGCCATCTCAGGTGACGGACCTGCGGCCCGGCATTTTGGACAATGCTGTAAACAGCAGCATTCAAAGGGTAGAGGAGGACGGTGTTAGTAGACTTCCTGTAGAAGTCAAAAGCTCCCACAGTACCCCCCAGCCCAGGCCACCGTCGCCCGTCCTGCATGAGGCAGGGACATCAAACATGGAGAGCTCTACTGAAACCTTAACGGAGACCGGAGCCATTACGGAACTGATCCATTGGCTCCAACCCCTGGATAACAACGCCGACGGACTCTCCCAAATGGTTGAAAGGAGGCCTGAGCAGGAGGACTCGATAGAGCTGCACAAGCTGGCCGTGAACCTAAACAGGACTCCTAGGAGCAGCAACCGACCCGACCCAATGCCTTCACCTTGTGCCTTGCCTTTAGCGGACTATAAAGAGATTGTGTGTAACGGGGAGCCGGAGCCGGAGAACAAGGTGGCGGAGAATCCAGCAGGGTTCGGCGTTCCCCAGAAATATCCCACCCCCAACGGACATTGCGTGAACGGAGAGGAAGGCAGGACAAAGGCTCCCCTCAGCCGGCAGGTCTCCACGGCCAGCTGCAGTTCCGCCCCGTTGCACCTCCGCAGCCTGCACCACAAGTGGGTTCACGCCATCCCGGGCCGGCAGCAGGCGGCCAACAGCCCGGATCAGCCTGCCCGGAGTCACCTGGACGACGACGGGATGCCGATCTATGCCGACGTCATTCAGCAGCGCCTCCGTCAGATTGAAAGCGGGCACCAGCAGGAGGTGGAGACCTTAAAGAAGCAGGTGCAGGAGCTGAAGAGCCGCTTGGAGAGCCAGTACTTGAACAGCTCGCTGCGTTTCAACGGGGATTACGGGGACGAAGTAGTAAGTAGAAGGGCCTCTGCTGTGGGGTGATGTCCACAGCGCTGGGCAGGGGAAATGGACCCTTCCTACCAGAGGGGTGCAGAGCCTCAGGTACAGGTGCCAAAGCCAACCTGTCTGGGGTCCCGGTGGCCAAAGGGCCACAGCCCTTTCCCCTGGGCTGATCTTTCCCTCCCTGGCTGCCAGGTCTTTGGTGCCTTCCTGGTCTGGGTGCAGTTTTCCCCTATGCTAAAAGGTTGAAATCCCTCTCCTCAGGCTTAGTTGCTGTTGGCAGCAAGAGCTGTAAGCTGAAGTTTCAGCTAGTGTTTTTGATATTTTAGTTCTGCCTTTCTTCCCTCCCTTTGCCTTCGGCCCCACCGTCCACTGAAATACGGTCCCCAAAGAGAATTCGGCCCTCGTCTGAAAGAGGTTCGACACACCTGCCCTAACAGGTTTCCAAATAAGTCCACAAAAACAGCTAGCCCGCTTGCCTACACAGCTAGCCACTTACGACTTTCTGATTGCCTAAAAAAGAGACGGGGTGGAGACAGCAAAAGGAACCAGCTCCCTCCAGATTCACAAATCCTTTCCTGCTTGGTGATTTTTATTCGTCGCAGGCAGCTGCATGAGCAGATGTTTACAAGGCCAACTCATGCTTTTGGGAGGAGTGTGGGGGGGGGGGCGTTTTTTTTGTCCCCATGATTTTAATCAGCGAAAGTTGCAAAACCATGCTTCATTTGGTTGGGGAGGGTAATCGCCTTTAAAACCTGTAAAAGAACTTCTGTTGCATTTATGAGCAGAAGACGTCAAAGCGCTGCTGCTGCTGCTGCTGCTGCGAAGCCAATACATTCCATGCCCTGCCCAAACCCACTGAGCTACCTGGCAGTTATACACCGGTTGGGCCTGTTGGATGGCTCCCACTCTCTGTACAGATCTGAAGATGGCTGTGTTTTCTATATGTGCCCACAAGTCCGCCTTTGGAAGAGCCGTCTCTGCGCCTTCGTGTTCTAACCTCACGCTGGTTTTAACCGGCTATCGGCTAGGGCGAGAGAGTGTGTTTATGGATGCTGAAAGCTGCTTCGGTGTTTACAACAGGGGTGAGAGCTTGTGGCCCTTATATGGTGTTGGACTCCAGCTTCCATCAGCCTCAGCCAGCACGGCTAATAGTCTGGGATGATGGGAACTGTAGCCCAACGTCTGGAGGGCCACATATTCCCAACCTGTGGAAAATGCACATCTAGGAAAAAGCATGAAAACAAAGGTCAGTGGTAGAACAGGTGACGATGATTACATTTATACCCCTCTTTTTCCTCTTGAAAGGAGCCTGAGGTGATTTACATAGCCCTCCTCCTCCTCTCCGTTTTATTCTCACAACAACCCTGTGAGGTGGGTTAGGCTGAGAGTCAGTGACCGGCCCAAAGTCACCCAGTGAGCTTCACGGCTGAGTGGGGACTAGAAGAGCGCGGGTCTGCCAGGTCCCAGTCCAGCTCTCTTAACCACTGCACCACCCTGGCTGGCCGTGTTCACACAGAGATGACTGCATGGTGACAGAGATTCTCTAAGGGTGGCCAGCAACTGGCAGCCCTTGGGCCAAACCTCGGTCCTGTTCTGCTCGTTACTGCTGGGCAATTGACACTGGTTGCTGAAGAGTCCCAAGCCAGGTCCGTGATGGTGTGCTGCCTAGTCTAAGGGGAGTGGGCGGTTGAGGAGGTGAACAGCCAGCCAGGCACAGGTTCCCTTTTCTTCCCAGTGCTGCCTGGGTGGGAGAATAAGAGAGCAATCCTGTGGTCCCCGAGCGAGCCTCCCAGACGACCCTAGGATGGCTCAGAAAACCCAGATCGGAGGCTGTGCTCTGACCTCAGAAGGGGGAGTTAAAGATCCGACCCCAGACCTCCCCTCCCTCACAGATGGCACAGAGAGAACCGTGCCGGCTGCCTCACTAAGAAGGAAAAATGACCTCAGAGGGGGAAGAAGGGGCGTTCTGGTGGGTGGGGAGAGGAGGAGACTAGAGATGCCAGGATACGAGATACCCTGAGCCTTCTGCTCCAAAGTGCCCTCACTAGACAGGCTGAAAAGGCTGTCTAGCGAAAATCACCGCAGACAGGGTATGGGGAGGTGAACATCGCCTCTGCTGCTCTTCCTGCCCCGTCAGCTTCAGCCTGGGCTTGATGGCAGGTGAGTTTGGGACAGGACAAGAGGTTGTTGGTCCTCCGGACCAGTGTGCTGGTGAAAGTAGCGGCCTGCCAGCAACACCGCACCTGCTGTATCCCTGATCCTAGCTTCCCATATGCAGGTGCTGCTGACCTTCTTGGTAAATGTTTGGGTTTCACTTGGAAATGTGTCGGCTTGTGTTTCCATGAAAAGATTTCCTATTTATTTCTCTTGCTGGGCTCAGTAGGGGTGACGTCTTATCAGATTTAGCCACAGCTGGGAACCAGCGCATATTGTGGCCTTCTGGCTAAACGTCAGTTTAAACAAGTCTGTGCCAGGTGCCATTTTAAGTTTTTTGGGAAAAAGAATTCTCAGTCCAAGGACTGAAAGTGTTAAATTTCTTCCACTAGTCCTGGATGTAACCGGCTTAAGGGAGTTGCAGGGCATGCTTACTGGGTCAAGTTAATGACCTCGAGACACGAGTTCGGGGAAACCAGCTTGATGGGAACCGTTAGGAGAATAGTGAAGTTCAAAAGTGCTACATTTGTTTTTAAGGTTATGCCATAAAACAAGACACCAGTAGCTTACCAGGTAGGTGGACACCTTCCTGCTTCTTCCACCTAGAAACATATGATGAGGCACGTGGCAGAGATGTTGGCCTAGAGCTACAGACACTGAAGAGACACAAGACGTTGTTTTCTGTGCATGTCTCCGGCAGAGCAGCTGCCATAGAGGACAGTGCGGTTGCTCCAGGAAAAAGGCTGCAGCTGCCTCTATTATTATTATTTATTTATTTATTTATTTATTTATTTATTTATATAGCACCATCAATGTACATGGTGCTGTACAGAGTAAAACAGTAAATAGCAAGACCCTGCCGCATAGGCTTACAATCTAATAAAATCATAGTAAAACAATAAGGAGGGGAAGAGAATGCCAACAGGCACAGGGTAGGGTAAGCAGGCACAGGGTAGGGTAAAACTAACAGTATAAAGTCCGCACAACATCAAGTTTTAAAAGCTTTAGGAAAAAGAAAAGTTTTTAGTTGAGCTTTAAAAGCTGCGATTGAACTTGTAGTTCTCAAATGTTCTGGAAGAGCGTTCCAGGCGTAAGGGGCAGCAGAAGAAAATGGACGAAGCCGAGCAAGGGAAGGAGAGGCCCTTGGGCAGGCGAGAAACATGGCATCAGAGGAGCGAAGAGCACGAGCGGGGCAATAGTGTGAGATGAGAGAGGAGAGATAGGAAGGAGCTAGACCGTGAAAAGCTTTGAAGGTTAACAGGAGAAGTTTATATTGGATTCTGAAGTGAATTGGAAGCCAATGAAGAGATTTCAGAAGCGGAGTAACATGGTCAGAGCGGCGAGCCAAGAAGATGATCTTTGCGGCAGAGTGGTGAACAGAAACCAACGGACTGATGTGAGAAGAAGGAAGGCCAGAGAGAAGAAGGTTGCAGTAGTCCAACCGTGAAATAACCAGTTCTAGTGGAAAAACTGGAAGCAGCAGCAACTGAGGAAGCTGGCTCAAACGGAGGACGTGACCTGCAAACAAGGCGCTCTGACACTGTCCTCCACGGCTGTCTTCACATTTTTCACCCAAAAGGGATAGCTGCTGTTCACTGTGACCACCATCGAACCACTGTTGCCTTCCCCGAGTTCCGTAAAGACTTATCAAGATTCTTCGTCCTTGTGCCATTTCCCTTCGTCCCGTTACTACTGCGGCAGGGCTTTAAATAAATCAATCCACTACAAGGGAATAAAGTTGATAGTTGGGAGACTCTTTGGCGCTGTTAATGGTTTGCAGTTTGTTGAAGGAAATGGAAAGCAGGGGGTCCCTTTTGGGGGTTCCAGTGTTTACTGCTGGAGTTTTTGAAGTCCCGTTTGCCGCTTCGCTCTGTCCTATTGCACCATGCACCCCTCTCTGTACATAGAATCATAGAATACCAGAGTTGGAAGGGGCCTACAAGGCCATCGAGTCCAACCCCCTGCTCAATGCAGGAATCCACCCGAAAGCATCCCTGACAGATGGTTGTCCATCTGCCTCTTGAAGGCCTCTAGTGTGGGAGAGGCCACAACCTCACCAGGCAACTGATTCCACTGTCGTACTGCTCTAACAGTCAGGAAGTTTTTCCTGATGTCCAGCTGGAATCTGGCTTCCTTTAACTTGAGCCCGTTACATGTAGATATCACAGGTGCCTCTTAGCCTCATCGCTCCCAATCATTGCCAAAACATACAGGCCTGGAAAATATTTTCACCAAGGACTCTTGTGGCCACAGTTGCCATACTTACCTGCAAATTTTAATTTTAGCGTTGCATTTGGGTTTTTCGTTTTGCAGAACTTGTGAGAAATCATAGAACCAGCCTCTCTGCCCTGACACCCCCCCCCCCCCGCCCCAAACCTATAATCTGATCTCTTTGAGCAGGAGATCCACAGGATCCCTTGTTCTCAGCTGTCTAACCCATGTTCGGTGGAATTGGGAGTAGGTTCTCTTCAGCTGTGTTTGTTTGCCAACAGACTTCAATACCTGACTTGGAAAGCAATCTGGATCAGAACTGTTTGTCTCGCTGCAGTACAGAGATTTTCTCTGAAGCCAGCTGGGAGCAGGTGGATAAACAGGACACAGAGGTACAGGCAACATCCATCTCCGTGGCCTTCCTCTCCCTTTCCTGACATCAGCACGTGATACTAATAATACAGCTCTGCTATATACCCCTCTGGTTCTAACACTATTATTATTATTATTATTATTATTATTTATTTATATAGCACCATCAATGTACATGGTGCTGTACAGATAACACAGTAAATAACAAGACCCTGCCGCATAGGCTACCTTCCCTCTTATCCCTGTTTGTCTCTAACACTTTAAATACCTCTGCTTGTGCCAAAGAGCCCCCTGCCATCAGTTGTCTGTCTGCGGACTCGCTAAGACACAACGAAAGCACTTCCTAAACTAACGCAAGCGGTTTCAACGTATTTGGCTCTATAAGTGTACAAAGAAGTTGCCAAACTTTGCTGTGGTTTTCTCTGAGGCTGTGAAAACTTGGCTTTTAGATTACTCTGCAAGAAGCATCTCTGTTCTTTGGCATCGTTGGGGGGCCGGGGGGGGGGGGGAACCGGACTTAATGCTGGCTATAAATCACGAGGCGTCTCTTCTTCCTCTGTTGCTATTTACTTCTCCCCGTCCCCTCCCAGCCTTTTTGCAAAGCCTTTTGGCAATAGTGTGTTTTAAAGCTCTCTTTTGTCTTCCTTGGTTCTTAGGTGACCCGGTGGCTTCCAGATCATCTGGCTGCACATTGTTATGGCTGTGACAGTGTGTTTTGGCTTGTTAGCAGGAAACACCACTGCAGGTAACGTACGTCCTGGGCAGAGAAATGGGAAGGGCTGCAGATGTGCTCTGCTGTAGTCATGTCTGGGAGCGGCTCCTGGCCCTTCGGCTAGCATTTTCCCCTGGTTGAGCCGCCCTCCAGCCAAGACATTCAGCCACAGACTCTGGTGCTCCAGCAAGTCTATTATTATTATTATTATTATTATTATTATTATTATTATTATTATTATTATTATTAATATAGCACCATCAGTGTACATGGTGCTGTACAGAGTAAAACAATAAAATAGCAAAACCCTGCCGCATAGGCTTACATTCTAATAAAATCATAATAAAACAATAAGAAGGGGAAGAGAATGCACCAAACAGGCACAGGGGAGAGTAAAACTAACAGTATAAAAGTCAGAGCAAAATCAAGTTTTAAAAGCTTTAGAAAAAAGAAAAGTTTTTAGCTGAGCTTTAAAAGCTGCAATTGAACTTGTAGTTCTCAAATGTTCTGGAAGAGCGTTCCATCCTCCTCCTCCTCCTCCTCCTCATCATCATTTATATATCGCCCTATAGCTGAAGATCTCGGTTTACAAAGATTAAAACACTGAATGTTAAAAAACGATATACAAAATTTTAAAGCGTAAAAACAGTTTAGCTACAATGTCCATTTAAAATAACTATTCTGGGTCAGTTAGAAACTCAACATTTGCTGTTAAATGCCTGGGAGAAAAGTCTTGACCTGGTGCCAGAAAAAAACAATGTTGGTGCCAGGTGAGCCTTGTCGGGGAGATAATTGCATTTTCCATAATGGGGGGGAGGGCACCACTGAAAAGGCCCTCTCCGAGCTTCCCTCGGAGTAGGCACCCGGAGGAGGAACTTAGATGTTAGTGATGTTGCTGTAAACATCACGTGGGAAAAGCAGAGCAGCTGGAACGTCCATATTTAACATCTTCTTTTTACATTCTTCACATCTGCTCCATCTCTCTTTTCATGCAAAGTCCGCCTCTTCCTGGGCTGTGACAGAGGGGCTTAGGTCTTGCCAGAGGGTTTAAACCAGGAGTAAGTTTACCAATGTGCTCCTGGACACTTTTCTTGGTGCCCGCTAAAGAGCCCTACCCACCTCCCACTTAAAAACAAAAGGAAAAAATTAACGCATTTTCTTTCCGGCAGTTGGGATTGCTACCAGATAAGCTTCTATTGGTGCTGACAACTGTGGGTTCAAAGGAGTTGTTCCGTGCTTTGGGGCTCAGACCTCACTTCTGCCCTTGTACTCAGTCTTTGGGGCAGGTGGCATGTCCTTTGTGAAATGCATTCCATGGCAGCCACTTTGCAGGGGGGGGGGGCTAAGATGGCTTCTCGAATTGCCAAGTGCGCCCAGGTCCTAAAAAGCTTGCCTGCCGCAAGTTTAAACGTCTCCCGACAGCCTAGTCTTCTTTTCAGCACTTCCAACACGCAAATGAAACAATATCCACCCTCTAAAACCTTCAATTTAGAGAGCATACTTGCAAGGCTTCAAAGTACTCCATAGAGATGATATCAAGTCATCTTTTCACGAGCCCTGAGGTTCTGTAAGTCTGTATTCCGATTCCTATCTTGCATGTGTGGGGCAGAGGTTGAGAGTGACTTGCCTGAGGCCGTCTAGTGAGTTCATCCCAAAGGCAAGATTTGAACTGGAGGGTTCTTGGAGGCTGTGGTGCCCACCAGATGGTTTGGACTTCAACTCCCATCAGCCCCAGTCGGCATGGTTAGTGGTCAGGAATTCTGGGAGTTGTAATCCCAAATGTCTGGAGGGCACCAGATTGGGGAAGGCTGCCAGAGTGCACACCTAAGAATAAGTTCGATTGAACATAGGGGGACAGATACTTCTGAGTATACATCTATAGGACGAAGCCTCTACATTACATCACTTCTCTTTTGGCCCACTTTTTAAAGTAGGAGCATAGGAAGCTGACATATACCGAATCAGAGCATTGGTCCATCTAGCCCAATATTGCCAACAGTGTCTGGCCGCATCTCTCCAGGATTTCAAGCAGGATTCTTTCCTATCCTACCTGGAGATGCTGGGACCGTCTGCATGCAAATCAGGTGCTCCGTCACTGAGCTACGGGTCCTCCATCTGTCTTTTTAAACTCCTAGACCAGCCTTCCTCAACCTGGGGCGCTCCAGATGTGTTGGACTGCATCTCCCAGAATGCCCCAGCTGGCTGGGGCATTCTGGGAGTTGTAGTCCAACACATCTGGAGCGCCCCAGGTTGAGGAAGGCTGTCCTAGACGATGGATCGAGCTCCCCATTTGTTTGGGTAGCCTTTGGCCAAACCTTTTGCATCTAGCGGTCCCACCATCTGTTGTCTGTTCCAGGCTTTCTGGTGGCTTTACATCAGGTCGTGAGTGTGAATCCTACCCTGCCACAAAGGCTTAGTTCCAGTTGGAACCTGGTGCCAACAAGGTGACCTCGGGAGAGTGACACGGCCCCTTTCCTGTCATCCTCTCAGCTCCAGGCCTGTGGTTGCCCGAGGCAGAAAATCCAAACAGCATTGCCTCTCCAATTAATGTGGAGCACAACCCACTGGGAAGTTCTCCTATGCAAGGCTCTGTTGGCATGAATGGGGATGTTTGTCACTGGAAAACCTGGTGGGTTTTTTTCCGCACAACAGAGTTCTGCGGCATGTATTTTTGTAAGCCGAGCTGTGGGCTTTTCCCCAAACTCCAGGAACTTTTTCTGCTCATTTTTTCCCCACAGGTTCTGCAATTTGTGTAAATTATAACCGAATTTGCGCAAATTAGTACTTTAGGTATTACAGCCAAATTTCTGCAAATTGCTCAGAATTTTGTGGAAATTTGGTTTAATTAGGGCAAATTGCTCAGAAATTTGCACAAATTGCAGAACCTGCAAAAATGTGCAAAATGCCTGGAAAATCCACAAGCTAGCCTGACTCGCTACAGACCAAGTCAGGGTCTGCAGCAGAAACTGGAGCAAAGTCTAGGGAGCTGAACCTAGGAAAACCTGTCAAACTCCACCCCCAAATGAATGTCTCCGACATCCCTACCTGAGGCTAATATCACTGAGTACTGAAGTAGCATTTTCCAGTCTTTGATACCTGAGGCACATTTTCCTTATATGAAAACTGGAGGCATACCTGTCTCTTATTTCCCCAAAACAATTTCCTTCCTAGAGTGTATAGGAATAGAATAAGAATCAACCATTCTCAGTGGAGCCCATGTTCCTGTGCCAGTCACTGTTCTTGGCATAACTCCTGCCTGGAAAGAGGGTGAGCCCAGAGCGGTCAATCCTGCAGAGAGGCAACAGGCAGCCTCCATTGTGGATGGGTAATGAAGGCTCACATGAGCCTTTTAATGTATTTTCCCGTGACACCCTAACCGTTTTCCTGTGACACACAGTTTGGAAATGGCTGAGCTGTAGCTGTACCTTACCCTCTTTTTGGCTAGAGGGGAAAGCCATTCGTCCCATCTTGTCATTTTCTTAAGCTTCTCTGATTTAGTCTGTCCTCTGAGCTTTCTCTCCCCTCCTTGCAGGGACCCTGAACGTGTTGATCAGACTTGGTGAGCATTTGCAACAGCCTCTGTTGTCTGCATTTCTCCGATAACCTCTCCAAACTAACTTTTGACTCCTTTCCCTGTGCTCTCCTGGCTCAGAGATGGTTAAGCCTGAGGTGAATGACAAAATCCTAGAGGATGTTAAAATCGGTGGGCATCTCTTCTAATGCAGCATTTAGAACCCATCCTTTTTGGCTTCATGTTCCATACCGCTACATTGGTTAAGCCATCAGCAGCTTACCTGAGGAGTGTTGCAGTTGTAATAACAGTCCTTTACTTTGTATTAGTACTCTTCAAATTATTTTAGCCGTTTTTCTGTTTTTAAATTGAAATGAGGGAGTGCAGATGGAGGCAGGGAGTTCTTGAGCTGTGTGCCAAGGGAATCTGACCAGCAACCTCGGGAAAAGGTAAATGGGCAAAGCAAGCTTTCATTCAAGGCACAAAGCATGCGTGAAAGAAAAAAACAGTGAACTTGGAGCAAGGTGAAATGGGCCGTAAGATCTCTGCTAGCCAGGTGGAACCATGGGAAGGAGTATGGCTTTGATAGGAAGCGCCAGGATTCTGGCAAACAACAGCAACACCCCAAGATAGATGAAAGAGCCCGTTTGGGGACAAAGCGATTCATTTGCGTGAGATTTGAAGAGTTGTACCCGGGCTGAAAATCCCACAAGTAGCCTCTACTTTTCAAAATACGGAGGTGGTGCTCTCAGAAAGAAATATTAGTCTTGTGTTGGCAGCAAGGTCTTCCACAACCAGAGCCACGGCGGGCATTTGAACGGCGTTTCCGTAGAGCTTTCTTTCCTCACTGCATTAAACTTTTCACTTTGGCTGTTTTTTTCTGATAGCAGTTTCTATTGGAGTCCCTAAGAAGCCTTCCAAATCTCTACCCAAGTCTAGCCTGAGTGAGTTTCCTAGTGCAAAGGTTAGAGCTTGATATGTAGAGGTTGCTTTGCCAAGCTGGAAAAACCAAGTCTATAAGTTGAAAAATGAGGGTTTCCTCTGCTTGCGATTGCATTGATAATCGTAAAGAAAAACTACATCCTGGCATTGAATCTTTACAGCAAGGCTGTGACATGTCCCATGAGATTTTTCTGTCTGGCTCGCTGCCTTGCATCTCCTAAGCCAGGTTTCACCAGGCAAAACATTTCCAGAGCTCAGTATGCCTGAAGCAAGCTGAAAAAGTACTAAAATGTCTGCCTAGTTTTGGAGGACCAGGATTATGAGCTGGGCACCTTGTCAGCTTAAGCTGATCGGAGCTCAATTTGGGAAAGCAAGTGTGAGAGCAAAAGTATGGGCGTGTGGTTCCTCGTGATGCGCGCGTGCGCGCACACACACACACAGCTCTCTCTCTCTCTTTGCCCAAGGTGCATGCGCTAATACGCCCCTGCTGACTGACACCTGACAAACGTGTCGGCTGCTGAATCACTCGCAGCATGTGGGCTGCATCTTCTCTGGCTGGCTCACGGTGTGGCTTTGCATGGTCCCTTTTGACGCACATATTCTTTGGCTGAAGGAGAGTGCCACTGTAGCCCCACTGGGCTATGCCTGGCTTCTGTCATTTTTAAAAATTTATTTATTTATTTGAGGGGAGATTGGCGCGCCAGTCTTTCAGGTTTGATTTGTTGCGTACCTCTCCTGCTTAACCATTGAGAAGCCATTGCCAGGATACGTCAGAGGCATAGCAAAAGTGCTCTGTGGTCCCAACTCCTGGAACAAAAGGAATTTGTGGCTCAAAGAGATTTAAGGAATAGAGCCCTTTCTTCACCCCTCCACGGTTGCCGTTCCTGGTTTGGATGGGCCTCACAGCAACGTCACCCTCACTACGCAACCAGCCCGAAGGGTTACCTCTTTCTGCGACCACTAAATGACGTTGTGTACTCTCGTGGTGGGAACTGTATTCTGCAAACTTACTTTACTTTCTTCTCTTCCTGTTCCTGACTGAAGGAATTGTGGGAATGTGTTTTGCTCCAGCTGCTGTAACCAGAAGGTCCCGGTCCCCAGCCAGCAGCTCTTCGAACCCAGCCGAGTCTGCAAATCCTGCTATAGCAGCTTGCATCCCAGTAGCTCCAGCCTCGACCTTGAACTGGACAAACCCATTGCTGCCACTTCAAACTGAGGCTCCAGCCTGGAAGGAAAGCGGAGAAGAGACCAGGCTGCATCTCTCCCTTAAGCAGACACGCACATTCTCGGCGGGCTGCAGCTGGTAGGGCAGGAGAAGCCGCTGCCTTTGGAGTCTTTGGAGTGGAGAGCACGGGCGGCCGCTCAGCGGGACGGGATGCCGGGCTTGTGCCGGTGGAGGCGGAAACCCTTTTCTTCCCAGCTGTTGCTTCCCGTTTCCTTTTTCATCCTTGTGTAAATTTTGTGTGGATTTTGCTGGAAGACTGTGAAAAGTGGGGGTGGGTGGGTGGGTGGGGCGGGATCTCTTTTCCTACAGGCGTTTTAGCTGCCCTGCTGTCAAACTGTGCTGCAAACACAGGATTCTACCTTGCTGGGAGGACAGGCGGCACAGGAGTCATTGGTCCAGGGACACTGCGAATACCTGTAGCATCAGTGCTAGTGCTTTCAGTCACTCCTGATACTTCCTGACAGCAAATGGCTGCTCAGGAAGTTGTTGCTGCTAGAAGAAATGGAAGCTGCCTTCTCAAAAGAACTCTCTCTCTTTTTCTCTCTCCCTCTCTGTTCTTAGAGTGGGCTTAGTTTTTCTTGCTGCACGAATGGGGCGGATTGGTTGCAGATCTCCACACTGGGCAGTTCTCTGCCAGTGTTGGCCAACTTTTGTGGCTTGGAGTGGGAACGGCCTGGACCAGTTGGGCTCAAGAAAGTATATGCTTGTTTGTTCGAGGGACGTGAGCGGGGAAGGGGTTAGACAGGCTGCCCGTTCAGGGTTGTTTTTAAACTGGCACCTCAATGTAAGATTTTAATATGTGCAGCTTGTCATAAAGGAACTGGTATCTGAGCTTGTTAGTAGCTCTTTTAAAATGTCTAGTGTTGTCCCATTTTAAAGAATAGTTTACCCAGAAGGCAGAGCTGCTTCAATGCATTTGGCAGGCTGTGTGCAAAGTCAGATGACCAGGATGCTTTTGGCCAGGGTCTCCCTTTCACGAGAAAGACCCAAAGCAAGTGTGGGGATGTTTTGATGGGTAGATTTCTTTTTCCTGCAAAGAAGGGGAGTCCGCTCGTCAGTGAGGGTTAGTTTGCTGATGCTCAAAAGCAGGGGCAACTCCCCTCCCTTAGACAGAAATCTCTTCTGTAAGAATATGACTCAGTCACGACAAACTCAAAATGTTTCCCTTATATTAAAATCGTTTTTTAAATGTCGGCCTGTACAGGTGTGAGTCCTAATTTTGTTTTTTTTTTTAGCTTTTATTCTCTCTCCTCCCCTTTTAAAACATGTTCTGCTTAAAGTTGGAGGGGGAAGGAGTTATAATACCCCCCTTTTTTTTTTACACAATGTCATTGTCTAGGATTCCCTCTAGTAGTGATGGGTCTCCATCTTCTCCTGGAGAAGATGTTTCCTTTCTTAGACTACCATCACCCACCACCACTTGAAATTGCCACCAGATGATGTCTTCTCCAGTTAGTACGCAGTGCCGCCCTCCATGCTGTTCTCATGCATTGCGTGGGTAGCTTCCACAGTAGAGCCAGAGATGGCCATGAATGTGCAGCACCAGCATGAGAATTCTCCTAGCCACACAGAGAGTGAAGCTACACGTTAATCGGAGCAGCGTGGAGGTAGAGGCATTACGCTGAGATGGTGTCGAGCAGCAACAGCGAAATAAGTGAACCAGTCTTTTAAAAAGAAACTGCAACGTTGCAATGAACCCATTCTCAGATAGGGTATATAAAGGCAATGCCTTCTGAAGCAAAGTTTATAAAGCTTTGAGTGTCTCGGAATACCTGATAGAGCCATAGAGGAAAGACGCATCAGCATATTTAATTCTTCATGTCTGATTTTTCCGTGTTCTTTGTGAAAGGTGCATGTATTGCTTCAAATACAACAATACAAAGAAAGCATTTGAGAATGAAAACCCAGGATCCAAGAGGTGTATGTAGGAAGACCCTTCGAACCTTTAAAGCAGCCAGGGGTATGATTTCTTGGCACTCCTCATTTTCTACCAACAGGGAGAAGCAATGCAAAAAAAAAACCCCACAAACTCATTCTTTTTAATATGAAATGAAATGGTTTTGTGGGGAGTAGGCAGCAAAGATGAATAAATAGTACTTCCATAGAGGTTACAGTTCCAGGTATAGTAGAGCAGAAATGGAAGCACACATACAGAGCGGATCTGTGCTTTTCCATTAAAGCGGGTGAGTAGAGACGTGGTTTTGGAAGGAAAAAGGTCTTGAGTTACGCACGGTGCCAGTGTGGTTTTATGGTACAAATAGATGGTGAAAACAAGGTCTAATATTCTGCAGTTTGTAACGACAGGTGCCAATGGGAACTGATACGGGTTTCGGGGGGTCTGTGATGTACAGTGTGAATAAACGCTTGCAGCTCTGAGTCTTTTTTGATCAATGAAGCACTTTTTTATTAATATTATTTTTTCTTTGTATGTAAAGCAGGAAACTCTCTCCACATAGCCGTGTATAAATAACCCTTCTCTTCCTAAAGAGGGGCAAAGTTGCTCCTTTTATATTTTTCATTTCCTTTTTCTTTTTTCTTTTGTCAAAGCGAGACGTAAATACTTTAGAAATGGTTCAATATATAAATAAAAGCGAAATAAAGTTTAGAGTTTTGCATGGGAGCCATTCTCATCTACTTCCTCCTTTTTATCTGCCCCCATCCTTTACAGATGGTCGGTCCAGGAAAACCACCAGGCCTTTCGTGACGAAACGTAGTCCTGCTCCACCCCCACCCCACCCCGCTTTCTGATCCCTGGTCTTGCGGGGAGGGGGTTGGTTGCACAGGGCCTTGCAGGCTTTAAAAAGTAAAACAGCCTCTTATAGTTTTATTGGCATGAGAAGTCCTACTGTTGATGCTTTTCTTTGCTACTGGGAAAGAACGATCACACCACCTTTCAGATCTTCAGAATTCCCTTTATTTAGTGATTGCTGCATTTGAAAGCTGGTCTGAATGTGTTTGTCCTCCCAAACAGCCCTATGGAAGCAAGTCCATTCCCAGCTCTTCGTGAGGAGGCATCCAACAAATGGGTTAAGTCTTCCCACTGCCCAGGAAAAGCAGGGGACAGGGGTTGCATGGCAGCCTTTTTTGCCTTGGTGGTGGTTCTCTAAGGCTGCTCCCCAGTTCGCAGGCTTGCAATCTAAAAGGCACAGCACAAAAGGAAAGAGGGTTGGGAGGGAGGAGGAAAATGTAAATTGGGGCACTGGATTCTTACTTTCAAGGTTCATCAGGTCCTGGAAGCAGTGGAAGGGAAGCTCTCCCTCTGGTGGTCTCAGCAGTGACAGCTGGTAGCAGAAGAGAGGGGGGTCAGGTGTATCTAAACACAGGCACGATGGAGAGGTAAATGTAAAGCTTTTACTGATTTCTACCCCTCTACTCTCTTTTGGTTTAATCCCTTTTCTTCCTGTTTTTTTTTTTTTAATGCCCATATTTTGTTTGCTTTGGACCTTCCTATGCCTTTTCAACCCCATCTGAGCTCGCTTTTCACATAGTGAGTCATTGTAGATGTCTGTAAGAACATCTACAGGCTCTGGCTTTGGTAGTTGAAACCCAGGGCTTGCAAATCAGTAACGTTACAAAAGTTGTAATTGCTCCTTCTCTTTGCAGCAGGGGTGTAGGCAAAGGCTCAGCCTTCAGAATGAACAAGTTGGGATGCATTCTTGCATGCTTGTACTGACACACTGTGCTTTGTAATTCAATGCATACTTTAGCCTGCTGAGACAATGTCCTTCCTCAAAAATACCTCAGGATTCTACTTCTGCCCTGTCTGTTGGTTCAGACCAGTGGTCAATGTAGTACAGTATCCTATTTCCAGTACTGAGCATCCAGATTCTTTTGAGAAGCCCATAAACACAGCATGAAGGCAATAGTACGCGTCTGTTTTTGCTCCCCAGCAGCTGATACTTAGCGACTTAATACCTCTGAATTTGGAGGAGGCATATAACCATCATGACTAACAGCCACTGAAAGCTTTATCTTCCATGAATTTTATCTATGTAATCCCCTTCTAGTCATTCACTTCTACTCGTGGTGATGGTCCCAGGGAAGGAAGCCCTTGAGTTCGAGACCTGCTTCCAATTTACACTTTTCATAAGTTGTGCTTTGCTACATCTTCTGCAAGAGTCTCAGCAACAAGCTAACACTAGGTGGTCCACCAGGAACTGTTGCGTGGACCATGGCCCTGCTGAGATGTGAATTTTTGTTTGCATATCGCCATGCTCTTTGGATGATTTCTGGCTGCACAAGAGAAGTTGGGATTGTCTTTTGGCCTTCTAGGGTTCATCGTAATGTTGTGCAATCACCATACTAGGATAGTGCAATCTCCTATAAAAGCCAAGAGAGGTGTCTCAACTCTTGGACGAGGAAGGCACAAAGGGCTGATGCAATTTTGGCCTTATGGGATTTCCATTGGCAAACATTTGCTATGTGGGAACTTGAAGCTGGGAACTGGATTGTTTTCAAAACCACCATTTTCATACTGGGAACAGCATCACTAGCATGCTCTTACTACAGATTGGGCTCTTCTTCAAGTACTCTTGGCTTATCACAGCTCCCAACTTGTGACGAGAGCGGTTCCACGTCATAATTCATTTGTGAGTTGGTGCTCCTAAAAATTGGGTGTGGGTTGGGCGTGGAAGGCCAGGAGAAGGTTTACTGTGTTTGCCACTGCCCTAAGCCAGTGGAGTCCTTTGTATTCTCAGATACTCCATCATTACAAAACCAAGTTTCTCTCCAATGATATGAATCACAGTGCTCGTTGCAGTACAATATTTACTGATTCATTGCCAGATCTTCTATACTTGTAACTTGAACATTCAAGGTGTGGTGCGGAGCATGCTGTACCTTCAGAGTTTGATTTGTGGGTTGTCTCAGAAAGTAGGCAACTTTTTGTGTGACTGGTGTTGTCAAGAACCACCACTTGCTTGGAAAAGAGAATTTCAGGCCCATGTCAGCTAGAGAACTAGCCCGCTCACCACAGCAGACGTTTTAAATTATTATTAATTGAATGTATATCCTCCTTTTACACTAAAATGTCACTGAAGGCGGCTACTTTCCAACATATTCCAATCCAGACAATGGCAAGAGAGGGATACGATCGGGTTTGAAGTGCGGAAGAAACTTTATTACTTCCTTTCACGTTAAGCAGGACCGTTATTATACAGTACACTAAGCATTGCTTCTGCTTCACTGACTTAGTTATTCCGGCATAGTGAATAGCACCTCTTTTGCTTTCTTGGTTGCTTGTTACAGTTTTCCTCCCAGAACTGGATGTCCATCATAAACCAAAGAAGAATCCAGGGAAACTGCTCCGTTACTGTAAGAGTCAGCTTGTTCTTCTCTGGCTATGGGGCAGAGGTCTTGGTGACACCACCTGCAGGAGATGCAACAAAGGCTTCTTTTATGCACGTAATTTTAAACTAAAACCGGAAATCCTACTTAAACATCACACCCTTCCATTTTTTCTCTCACTGCAGGCAATACTTAAAGCCGTCGGCATTTAAAGCATTTAGCGGTTGTATGCATGTGTGTGTCTCCAGGCAAACGCATCAGGTGGTGACTGCCCATTGTTCACGCGGGACCTCCAACATGCTTGCCTGGGGCCAATGTGTCCCCCAGGCCCCCCAAAAGGTCCCCCACCCCCTGATTTAAAGGAATATTTCTTATGAACTAGTGCAACTTGATGACCAAAGCCATCCTCTGCCATAATTAACGTCTGCTTTGGAGCCTAACGACACAATTCTGCGTGGTCTCTCTAGGAAACCGGGTACTACAGGATGACCAATTACCCAAGATTCGTCTGATTATTTCTAACTGCTGGGTGAGATTCAGCTGTCTTCTGCTCAGTGCACCTCCTGCCCAGCAGTGACATGCAGCCCTGTCCTCTTGCTAGGTGGCGGCCAGTTGCTATTTTCCTGTCTTTGGTCTCCTTTCTCCCCTGCAGTTTGTAGACCTTGTGAGAGAATTGTGTTTGTTACAACCCCACTGCTTTTCGCCACCCTTTACAGCAGCTACACTTCCAATACTCTAGGGCTGTCCCTCCAAGCAGCGGAAGTGTTAGAATATCCAGTGACTTCTCTGCATCTCTTCCTTGCGTTGGGGGCACAGGACTTGGCTTGTTAAATACCTCTGAGCAGCAGAGATGTCTGTGGGTGATGCATTGCGCCTGACAGCGTGTTCTAGTAGGAGAACTCCTGCATAAAGCAAATACATAAGTCATGAACATTTCTGATTTATCCTCGTGTTATTCCGGTGGAATGATCTGCCAGTTGCACTTCAATTGTGCTGGCACATGGGGGCTTTTGGGATGCAGGGACTAGTTTGTGAATGTTCATCCCATCCGTGCACTGAAGTAGCAACACTCCAAAACCCTGGTACTCGTTCCCTTACAGGACGGGTCTCCGACTTGCTCTTTTGTCTCTTCCAAACTCAATTCCAGGAGCATGCCTGAAAAGTTTAATTTATCTAAAGTATATTTATATCACTTACGGAGCAGCGTAAATGTATACACCAGGGAGGTGGGCTTTGCGTGTATATAATTGTATGTGTGACGTTTTCCATGTGATCTGGAGCCCTGCTCGGTCAAGGGCTCCAGGTCGCAGGGAAGCCTTCGTACGAACAGCTGGACATGCGAAGCAGCATAACCTGCAGGCATCTGGCCAATTTGACCTCAGGGATGGGGCAGCCCTGCTCCATGCTCATGCCTTTGTCGCTGCTCTGGAATCTGTCTATATGCGGAGCAGTGTATAAATGTTGTACATAAATCGGTGCAGTCACAGCCTCTGAGAAAGGCTGCATTTGCATTGGAAACCTTTTGTGCCTATTGACTTCTTTTGACCTAAGCAGTATGCATTGGAAATATCCATTTCTAGGTGTAGGCGTTCTTTTCTCCCCACACTCTCCACCGCAAACTCCATTCTTTGCTTCTTTTGCCCCGGGGGCATTTCTACACCTTGCAACGTGGCTGTGTGTTGAGTCAAAAATTGGCCACCTTTTAATCATCAGACTCCCTAGTGCAGGGTTGGATCAGGAGATCATCGTTCCACACTCAGAGCGGATCAGTTTCTAGGCGTCTTACTGCAATCAATAATCGATTTTTGTAATAACCACGTGGCAAAGGGATTCTTCCTGAACAGCGTTTCTGTTACCTCCGTAGATCCGTGCTAGACTGTAGGCAAAGTCTCTTGCAGCCAGCTGCATCCCGGCTTCCCCCTTTAAGCCCATTTCGTCAGTGAAGTGCCTGAGCTTGCGGAGAGCATCGTGAACCCTTTGCGCAGAAGGCCCCAATTCAGAGAAGCTGAGAGCCGCCTCCAACTTGGCCTGCAAGAAAGCCCGCCGTAGAGCAAACAGAGAGTCAGGAGGGGACAGAATATCCCATTTCCTTTTTCTCCCACTCACTCACTTTTGTGCATGGGAAGAGGCGCTTTGGGTCCTGTTTTGCTCCCACCCACCGCTCGTGGAATGCCACCGACACTGGTGGAGCGGCAGCGCTAGCGTAGGTGTCGTCTCACCCACCTACCTACCTTTCCGCTGGCACAGCAGCACTTCCTAAGAATTAGGTTCCCCCAAGCTTCTTCGACTCGCCTGTGACCAGCTGTAGGATTGGAGCCTAGAATAGTCTTTCAAATCTCCAGCGCTGCTACTGCTGTCAAATGCATTGGGTCTTTCGTAAGCTCTGCTACCCTTGCAAAAGACACATATTAATCCCCAGGGGAGCTTGGATTGGTGCTATTCTATGTACCTGGCAGTGCAATTCAGGAAAACAATTACAGGCACAGCAAGTGCAGTCTCAATACCAAAACATCTTTAAACTGGGGCCGTCTATTTGCCAAGATAAAAACCAAAGGAGCCTCCATCCTCACAGCGTGCTAATATAATCTTCTTAAAAGCAATATATATGCCTACCAAAACAAGCTCAGACTTTTGCCTTGAGTATACCATACATCATGTAGCCAGGTAAATTGTGGCTCTGACTACAGAGAAGTTCTGATCATCTTCCTGTCTCTGCTGTATCAGATCAAAACTCTCGTTGGTCCAATACTCTGTGTCCAAACATTCATTTTTGAAATGACATGTTTTAGCATTTCGGAGGGCGAAAGGGTTACATTTAACTTGAGAATAAGCTAAGCCTTTCAGTGCTACGGAGTGGTTTGACACTGCATTTTGAGGCAAACACCTCCCCCTTCCACCCCTCAGTGGACGAGGAGGGTTGTCCAGGGCATAAGAATGGCCCCTGGACCTCCCAAAGGAAACAAACCAAGGAGCAATATGTGCTTGTAGGGAGCTCACCTGGGCAGTGGAGAAAAATGCTTCCAGCACTTTGCCTTGGCTCTTGACAAGGGAGCGCAGAACATCCAAGGCCAGGATATTCGTTGTCCCTTCCCAGATTGGTAGCACCTGGTTGGGAAAGAGGTACAGAGCCAGATAAATTCAAGTCAAGTACAACCTGCCGTCTG
Source organism: Elgaria multicarinata webbii (assembly GCF_023053635.1). Lineage (NCBI taxonomy): Eukaryota > Metazoa > Chordata > Lepidosauria > Squamata > Anguidae > Elgaria > Elgaria multicarinata. The sequence continues at coordinate 17,915,576 of NC_086188.1, read as the reverse complement.
CTCCTCGTGTGGTTTCTACCTGATTTGTGAACAGATGTGTACCATGCACACGCAATTACCCCCAGATATCGCTCTTTGTAACGTCAGCCTTTTGCCTGATAAAAGCTCTGCAATCCAAATACTCCTCCACAGACACTGGTCAGAGATAGGGATGGATGAATTGTATAGATCTTCTCTTTCCCTCACCAGAATTAACCATGTAACTGCTGTCAGCATAGGACTCCTTAAAAACGGCAGGGCCAAATTGTTTCTTGTAACTGGATTCACTCTCAAAATATCTGGAACTGTTTTACTCCAGGTGTTAGGCATGAGTCCGGTACAACCCTGCAACGCCAATGTTATTTATTGTAAGTCTTAGTCCTCAAAGTCTATTAAGCATGTCCGACAGGCCCCAGCATGGATGGCTCGGTTATGCTGGGAGCTGTCTGACTTTTTCTCCATTTAAACTTGCATAGGATCGCGCCCCGACACAATTAGCCTTCTGGAATCTATTAAAGACAGCAGATTCCGAGAGCTGGTCTCCTTGCACTGCAGTTTTAGCACTCTGGGAAACAGGATTCAAAGTAATGGTAGCAAGAAAGAGTGAGAATTATGGAACACCAATGCAGACCCAGTAGCATAGCATTGTTATAGGCTGGTGAAAGGCAATGGGCACAACAGAAAGGCAGGATTGCTTTGGTGCTTCCTTACCTGGACATCCCGTAGGAGGTATCCCAGACCTGTGTCCTCCATGTAGCCCTGCCCTCCGAAACACTCCAACCCTTCTGAGGCAACAGCAACTGCCTGCAACAGACAACTATGTTGTGTGTACACTGCCATGAACTGTGAATATCCACCCATCGTGCTCATCTCTGAGAACATTAAGAGAACCTTGCTGGATCAAACCAAGGGTCCATTGATTCAGCACTCTGTTCACACAGTGGCCAACCAGCTGTCAACTAGGGACCAACAAAGCAGGACATGGTGCAACAGCACCCTCCCACCCGTGTTCCCCAGCAACTGGCGGACACAGGCTTAATAGCTCAAATCCCTGCCCGCTTCTCTCTCTGCTCTAAGCCTGGTTCACACACACACATAGGGTGACCATGTAGAAGGGAGGATAGGGTTTCTGTATCTTGAACAGTTGTGTCAAAAAGAGAATTTCAGCAGGTGTCATTATGAATGCAGCACCTGGTGAAATTCCCTCTTCATCACAACAGTTAAAAATGCAGGGGCCCTGCCCTCTTTTGTATCTGGTCACTCTCATATAGCTCTTGCAGTTGGAGAATGTAGACAGGGAGATATTTTTCTCCCTCTCCCATAATACTTGAACCCAATGGGGTCATCCCATGGATCTGATTGGTGAGAGATTCAGATAAAAGGAAAGACTTCTTCACACAATGCATAGTTAAACTCTGGAATTTGCTACCACAAGATCGAATGACAGCCAGCAATTTAGATGGCTTTAAAGGGGAGTTGGATAAATTCCAGGAGAAGGCTGTGCATGGCTACTAGCCCTGATGGCGATACGCTAGCTCCAATACCAGAGGCAGTAAGCCTGTATACACCAGTTGCTGGGGAACATGGGTGGAAAGCTGCTGTTGCACCTGTGTCCTGTTGTAAGTCCCTGGTTGAGAGCTGGTTGGCCCCTGTGTGAACAGAGTGCTGGACTAGATGGACTGTTGGGCTGATCCAGCAGGGCTCTTCTTATGTTCTTGTGAAGTCCCAAACGTGGAGATCTACCTTCTGCACTGAGTAAGTAACCCATGGTATGAAACCAAATTCTAGATGTGTTGGACTGCTGGCTCGTAATGATGGGCCCAACGTACCTGGAGGGCCCAGGTGGAGAAGGCCATCCTAGGCCTTGGAACACTACCTGTTTCCCAGTGTACAGTTTCACAACAGGGGTCAGCAGCCTCAGCATGTGCTGGTCCTGCTCGGTGGCCATCTTGGTTTCCTCCAGTCCAAGCAGCCTCCCCATCTCCATCATCAGCAGGAATGCTCCTCGAGTGTGCACCTGTGCAAACATGACAGCCTGTGATAGGTGTGTGTGTGTGTGTTTTACAATAAAGACAGGTTGCTTACCTGTAACTGTAGTTCTTCGAGTGGTCATCTGTGCAGTCACACATATGGGGCTCTGCACCTGTGCAGGGCCAGCTCTGGAAACTTCACTAGCTGAAAACATTTTTAGGCGGGAACCCCTCCCCCACCGTCCACTGAGCATGCTCAGGGGTTCCCGCCTAATCCCCTCAGTTCTTGAAACCGCCTAAACAGTCTCACTGAGGTGAACCACCAGGTAATCTATAATGACCTCATAGTGGGGACGGTGGGAGGGTTGTGTGACTGCACAGATGACCACTTGAAGAACTACAGTTACAGGTAAGCAACCTGTCTTTCTTCTTCGTGGTCTCTGTGCATCACACATATGGGCGAATAACAAGCTGACTTCCCGGAGGCGGGTGGTGTCAGGTGGTAAAAGTAACTCAAAGTATTGCCGATAAGACGGCACGCCCAAAGCACAGTCCCTACGTGCTCTGATGTCCAGGCGATAGTGACTGGCGAAAGTCAGAGGTGTTGACCAGGTGGCCACTTTACAGAGGTCTGATAAAGCAATTCCTCTTTCGAATGCCGTAGAGGTGGCAACTCCTCTCGTGGAGTGAGAACGCACTCTACCCTCCAACGGGAGGCCAGCAAGTTCATAGACTAATTTAATGGTCTGTACGACCCAAGCAGATATTCTCTGCGAAGATACTTGAAGTCCTTTCTGTTTGCCCCCGTAACAAACGAAAAATCTTTGAGATCTCCAGAAAATAGCAGTTCTGGACTGATAGAAAGCAAGGGCTCTTCTAATGTCCAATGTGTGAAGGGTTGACTCAAGTGGCGGCGTCAGCGCAGGAAAAAAAACTTGGCAAAATGATATTCTGACCAACATGAAACGATGATGCAACCTTTGGGAGGAAGGCTGGGTCAGGTCTAAGGACCACCTTGTCAGCGTGGAAAACTGTATAAGGTGGGTCTATGCGGAGTGCTGCTAGCTCTGATGAACGTCTAGCAGACGTAATGGCAACTAGAAAAAACAACCTTGAAAGTTAGTAAACGAAGGTCCGTAGTTCCCAACAGTTGAAAAAGGCTTGCCAGACAATGCCTTGAGCACTACAGAAGGCTCCATTGCGGAACAAAGGAACGAAGGGGTGGAACTGTATCTTTCATCCCTTTCATAAAGCGCTTAACCAGTGGATGAGTGAAGACCGAACAGCCCTGAATCCATAAATCTGAGGCAGAAATGGCTGCCAGATAAACTCTAAGTGGGGAAAACTTAAGGCCTCTTTTAAACAAGGAAAAAAGGAAAGTGAGGATGGTGGAAATAGGCGCTGAAAGGGGGTTCTCATTCCTGCTTAGTGCAAAGGAGGAGAAAGCTTCCCATTTGGTAGCATATGACTTTCTTGTCGCTGGTTTCCTAGCTGCTAGGATTATGTCCCATATATCAGGGGTAAGGATTGACAGTCTAACATTGTGGTTTCTACTATGAGGTCCAGGGAGCTCAATAAATTGAGGATTAGTCCCACTGCCTTCGATAGCATCCTCTTCTAAGATGCTACTAGAAGCCAGTTGTCTAAATATAGGTAGACTTTCACCCTGCGTAGGCAAATGAACTGCCATATATTTTGCAAACATTCGGTGGGCTGTGCTTAGGTCCAATGGAAGCACCCAAACTGGAACATATCGGTATCTATGATAAACCCAAGGTACCTCTGGTGAGTGTTCTGAATGGCAATATGGAAGTATGCATACTTTTAAGTGTGTGGGAGCAAAACATGCTCCCTTCTGAGGAGCAGCATTAAGGACAGTGTGTCATCTGTAATTTGCTGGTTCTGACGCAGGAAATAAGATGAGCGATGAGATTGAACAACCCTTCACCGTCGAATGGCAGGTCCTCAATCCAGTTTACAGAGTGAGACCTGCTAATCATAGGTATGCATGAGAAATGCCAGAGCGCGCACCACTGCTCTCAACTCACAGTTGGTGAGGCAACAGGTCATGTTAAGTTGCTGACGAGCGGAGAAGTTGTTATCTGGACATTATAACTAGATATTGTATAACTCTGGGGCCCAAAACAGATGAATATGTTCTGTGGCCTGGTAGGTCCAACCTATATGTTCCGAAAACTCCCCTTGGGAATAACTGAACTAATATAGAATTGGAACATGGGTGCGTAAAGAAAAACCCCAGTGTCCATTACTGGACCTTATGTAAAGATTTTGCCCTTTCCAATGTCAGAGCCATCAAAGAAGGGGCCTTCCAGGAATTTTTAACTGTCAGAAGCGGTGTTGGAAGGAAAAAATATTGACATTGGAGTTGGCCTCTCAGTGTGAGATTTATTTACAGAGTTATGTGTCTCAATTCCAAGTCATCCTCAATGATCGGGAAGTGGTATAAGTCCTCCGAAGGAGGTTCTGCCCTGTGTAGGCACTACATCATGAGGTGATGCAGACGAGAGCAATGTTGAGACGAGTGATAGTCCTCAAAGGATTGAGGGGAATCAGGTCTATTCTTATGCTCCAACTCCTCTTCCCCAAGTTGATCTCCTGATGCCCCACAGAATGGGTGTGGAATGGGGAAGAGCTAAGTAATTGTACTGACGCATTGTGGCTGTAACAGCTGAGCCCTGTGTATACCAGTCACAATGACAGTGATCTCAGTTGTACGTGTCCCCTTCACGGTACTGATGCCAGTATCCATGCTTGTATGGTATTCTCAGGAGACGTGGCCTATTTGACATTGTGTCCCCTCCTCTCACAAGGGGGGGGGGCAAAAATGATGACATCATAGTAATAAAACACTCTCCATTGAAAGCAAAGCACTCAGAGCGTAGAGAATCTGGAGGGAGACCCTGAAATTGGTGGTTAGCCTGCAAGGGATATACTGCCTGATGTGGTGGACAGATGTCCATTGGCTTTGGAGGGGACAGAGATCACATCTCACCCTCTGACATTGAAGCTGCATGCGAGATGCCCCTCTTGGTATCAAGAGTCTCAGCGTTTGTACCAAAGAAGCTATTAATGTTATTGCCAATCTCGGTATCAAGGGTTCCAGCCTTGGTACCGAAGAAACCATAGAATCATAGACAAGGCCATCGAGTCCAACCCCCTGCTCAATGCAGGAATCCACCCTAAAGCATCCCCAACAGATGCTTGTCCAGCTGCCTCTTGAAGGCCTCTAATGTGGGAGAGTTATGTTATGAGAGTTATGTGTGAGAATGACAATAACCAGTTATGTTATTGTCATTCTCAGTACCAAAAATTCCAGTCTTGGTACCAAAGAAACCAGTTATGTTATTGTCATTCTCAGTACCAAAAATTCCAGTCTTGGTACCGAAGAAGCCAATTATGTTATTGCCAATCTCAGTATTGAGAATTCCAGCGTCTCTACTGAAGATGCTAGTTATGTTATTGCCACTCTTGGCAGTCTGTGTACCGAAGAAGCTAGATATATTGTTGCCAGTCTCGGTATTGAGAGATTCACTCGGTACCGAAGAAGCTAGTTATATTGTTGCCAGTCTCGGTATTGAGAGCAGTGTCAGTACCCAGAGTTCCAGGCTCGATACTGAAGAAGCCAGTTATGTTGTTGCCAGTCTCGGTATCGAGAGTTTCAGTGTACTGAAGAAACTAGTTATATTATTGCTACCGAGGAGGCCATCCATGGGGACTCTAACAGTAGTGGTTAGATCTGGCTTCCATACAGCCTTGGAATGAGGCTTTTGTTGTTGTTGTTGTTGTATGTCCCAAAGGCTTAAGTGACCTGGCCTTCCTAGATATCTCTTTTGCTGCTGATACAGCTAGAGAGCGTCCAGTATTTGAAGATCGGAATGACCCATGGTTAGAGTCAGGGTCCGAGGACGCTGAGGGGACATAGGTTGAGGAGTCTCCGCAATGAGTGGCTGCATTGATCGCTTTGGAGAATCCGTGGCTTCTAGAGCATTTTTCCTCAGAATCGCCATTATGCGTTTAGCCCTCAGAAGGCTTAAGCGACAGGTCTCGATGATGCGAGCCTCTCCCAAACAAATCGAGAGAATATCTGTCTGTTGGGGAAGCTTGCTGACACATCTTCAGCAAAAAAGGCCTTAACAGCCATGCAAGCCCTCCCTGATGCGATCCCAGATCGCTGGAGGGTGAAATAGCAATAATAAATTAAGACATTGGTGAGCGATCCCGGGCATGTCGGTATGGAGACATCGATCGGTACCGATGTCTGTCGGTACCGACTGGCGGAGGCGGCTCCTCTCGGTATCGAAGGGAAGCGGGGGCCCAGTTTGCCATTGCATAGTCCAAAGAGGAGTCTCTTATTTCACCCTCTGAAACAGATGCCGTTAAGGCGGGGTCCTCCACCGGTACTGTAACTATTTGGAAGGGTGATGGTACTGGGGAGTCCAGAGCTTCCTCAGCTTGCGGTGTTGGCGAGGTCAATACCGGCGGTGACAACGGTGTTGCCCATCTCGGTATCGAATAGGACTTCGGTAGCGAAAGCCTCGGTATCGGGCTCCTCGGTATCGGAGGGGACCTTTGTAGTGATGATCTCGGTATCGAGCTCCTCGGTACTGTAGGAGACTCTTCGGTATCGACGAAGCTGGATTGGCTAATTTTGTCTTTGCATATTTAGCCTTCAGCTTGCTCTTTTTCTTTTGGGGTTCTTCTGCCCCATTGTGCTCTCTCGCTCTCTTAGAGATTTTCTTCGCTACTTTTTTAGAAGCGGAATGAGAGGAGGTAGGGGGAACCAAAAGGGCTTCACTCCGAGTAGGAGGTTGGGGCATTGACTACATTTTGTTAGGAGAAGTAGAAACTCGAGCCGGTCTCGGTTTATCTACTGCCACCAAGGCCCTTTCCCAGAGAATTGCCCGAAGGCGGTCTGAGCGGTTTTTTCTCGCTTGCCTCGAGAATTTTAAGCAAACACGCAGGATTCAACTACGTGTGCTTCCCCCAAGCACAATAAACACAACGAATGTCCATCTGTCTGGGAGATCTTTTGTCCACAGGATGAACACTTTTTGAAGAGTCCTGTTTGTGCCATAGGCACCTAACTACTAATAAAGAAATATGAGGGGGGATTTTTTAAGAAAAATTTATATATAGAAAAGTTAGAAAAACTGGAGAAGAAGAAAAAGGAAGAAAAAACAACAGTTTTCAGTGAAAAGGTAAAAACCTAACCTAGAAGTCTCCAAGAAAGCTGTTGACCCACAGGCGGTTGAAGACAACTGAGGAGATAGGGCGGGAACTCCTGAGCATGCTCAGTGGACGGTGGGGCAGGGGTTCCCACCTAAAAATGTTTTCAGCTAGTGAAGTTTCCGGAGCTGGCCCTGCGCAGGCGCAGAGCCCCATATGTGTGATGCACAGAGACCACGAAGAAGAATTACGACAGCTCCCATCGAAGCAATCCCAAAGCTCAGTCAGTCCGTTTATTACGGTAAATAGCCAGCATATTAAAACAATAACATACAGTTTAAAATGAGAGATTAAAAGTGGGACTATACGAGCGCCAATAAAAGAAAAGGAAGACCCAGCTCTAGAACCTTCAACGATGTCGATTTATCAGAATTGAAACCCAACAAAAGATACTCTAGGGAGCATTCATCCGGCCTACCTGGGATTTTTTGTATAAGCAGGGTTTTAAGAGAGGAGCTCAGGTCTTGATAAAAGGGGCAGTAAAGTAGGGCATCTCCCACAGTCTCTACTTCTCTCACCACGCAGGGGCAGATCTGTTCTCTATAAGGGATCTTTTTGGATCTACCTTCCAGCAATGCAGATGCTAAAACATTAAACTTAGCTCTCAGAAATGCCTTTCTGAGTGTGAGGGGTGGTCAAACTAGCGAAGGAGAGAAACTACAAGTATGATTTGTCCATTGCATTTCTTCAAAAGAGAGCCCAACTTTTTCTCTCGATCATTCTGAATTGTTCTGTTTTTCAGTGTGGCTACCGGCCACACTCAAAAGTCCTGTAAACCAGATGTAGGGAGCCTCAGGCCCAGGGGCCAATAAGGCCCTCGGGGATTCCCCAGATGGCCCCGCCCTCTTCCTCCAAGAATGGATCGTTTTATGGGTTTGTGCAGTTTCTCCCTCATTCTGAAAGGTTGAAGTTCCACTCCAAGGGATTTGTTACTGGCAGGAAGAGCACTAAGCTATTATTATTATTATTATTATTATTATTATTATTATTATTATTATTATTATATTTATTTGTATCCCGCCTTTTGCCCAATGCTGGGCCTCAAGGCGGCCTTACAAAGTTTAAAACATACATTGGGGGGGGGGGAACAAAACCATAAATGTTTAAAATACACAACAAAATTATAAGATATTAACATAGATGGAGGGCCAGATTATTTTCCAAAGGCCTGCTGGAACAAACAAGTTTTAGCCTGCTTCCGAAAGCCCATCAAGGAGGGAGCCAGGCTAGCTTCCCCGGGAGGAGAGTTCCAGAGCACTGGAGCAGCCACCGAGAAGGCCCTCTTCCATGTTCCCACCAAGCGCGCCTGTGAAGATGGTGGGACTGAAAGAAGGGCTTCTCCAGAAGATCTTAAAGCACGGGCAGGCTCATAAGGGAGAATACGTTCTTTCAATATACACTGGCATTTTTCTTTATTTTTGGTATTTTTGGCTCATCTCTCAGCTCTTGGCTTCACTGGAATCCAGATGAAATGGAATCCAGTCCTCGTCATGCTCCCCCACCCTTGCTGTACACCATGTTATTTACATAAAAGGTTCTGAGTGTTCAGAGTGCTTCATGCTTCTTGCAACAGCCCTGTAGATTACGCCAGTATGAGAGAGCTGTTTTGTGGAGGGCAGGGGCACACATGATAGAATCATAGAATAGTAGAGTTGGAAGGGGCCTATAAGGCCATGAAGTCCAACCCCCTGCTCAAGGCAGGAAATTCACCTTAAAGCATCCCTGACAGATGGCTGGCCAGCTGTCTCCGGAATGCCTCTAGTGTGGGAGAGCTCACAACCTCCCAAGGTCACTGGTTCCACTGTCGCACTGCTCTAACAGTCAGGAAGTTTGAGGCTGACAGTCAGGAAGTTTGAGGCTGAGAGAGACAGCCCTTTTGTGTGTTCATGGGAGATCACAGATCTCACAGTCTTCGCTACCACCCGCTACCAACCAAATGGCTGTGATCCGTTTCATAGGAGGCACTTTGGCTGTATTCCAAAAGGCGGAAGTCCCAGGAGGCTCTCCTACAGGGAGGTGACTTTTTACTACTACCTTGTGGAAGATGAACATTTGGAACCGAAGTGTACGTAGGTTTGTACTCCAGTTCCACATGGATACTCTTTCACACCAAGGCAGCTGGGGGAAAACAACAGTGTGAAAAGCTGCACTGGCTTGCTGAGTCCAACTTTCCGACAGCTATTTACACGGCGCTTCCTACTGCCGGAGCTCCATAGGAACCAAAGGAAATGTGGATCATGGGCTGTTCCTCATAAGCAGAAGACTCACAAAAGGGGCTGGTTTAATTTCTCTCATTTCACTGATGAAGGGGGCTCTTCTCCACGCAAGCTTATGCCATTGTAAACGGGCTCGTCTTTAAGGCACCACGAGGCTCTCAGTTGTCTTGGTTTCATCTGCAAAGTAGCTCATCCACTGTTGAAGATGGACCTTGCCATGTGATAGTTGGTCCCTACCAAACAGGCTAGTTTGATTCCCCAAGCATACTCCATTTTGACTATACTCTGACTTGCCTTTCTGGCTGCCTTGAGTGCCGTTTTCTTGGTAGAAAGGCAAGGTACAATGCAAATAAATAAGAAATACACCACAGAGTTCTGATTCCTAACAACACTGGGAGAAGTGCTGGGATCTTCGCCAGACAACTCCCCCTTCTTTGCCAGGGCTAGGCTTGACCATACTCACCTCCATCCGTGCCAAAGTCTGCATATGCAATGGGTGGTCCTTAAGAGTTTTGCCAAAGGCCTCCCTCTTGGTCGCATAATCCCGTGCCAGGCTGATCACTCTGGGAATGGAAGCCAAATCGGTCCACAAGGGTTAGTGTTTTGAGCTGCTCAGTGCGCCAGAACATGCTTTCTGTGCTCCCGTGTTGTGCTTTAGTCACACATAAATCACGCTCTTGGCTGACTGTCCTAGGAGTTGACCTCCAATGTCCTATGACAGAGGGATCACTCCGCTCACGTACTTGATGTACTAGAAACATCCTCGCACCTTCATTTTAAACAAGCAGTTGTGTAACTTCATTGCTTTGAAGCCAGAGGAGCTGCCCTGTAATAATCCCCTCTTCAAAGCTAACTTCATTTTGCTTAAAACTCCCTCACATAACAACATTACTGAAATGACTATAATGCTCAAGCGCCCCCTTGGATCCTGCCCAGTATGTCTCATGAAAGGGGGTTGGGAATCACCTTCTCATGTCCGCAACTGATGCAATGACATTGTGGATCCTAGTGATGGTCAACATGTTGGCAATGGAAGCCACGCCCCGGCCCACGGGAGAGATCTAGAAGTGTTGAGAAGCGATGGAGAAATCTGAAAACTCGAATGCGGATTGTATTGTATCCTGTAATCTTCCCAGAGAACATTTGCTATTGGACGGACTGAAAATGTAATTAAGTCTCCTCTCAGGGGCACCTTTCACCAACCAGATGTTTAGGTCTTCAATTCCCATTAGTCCCAGCCTGCATGGCCAAGGATAAGGAATGCTGGGACATGTAGTCCAAAACATCTGCTGTGTGCTGCACTAGAATGGGGTGCGCCGCTGACTTTTCCCATTCCAGAAGTGGTACTTTTTGCTAGTTTCCTGAGTTGTGCTAGCAAGCGCTAGTTTCCGGGGAGTGCAACGTATTTTGAGCCGGCCCATTACCAGCATTGGCTATTGCCATTGGACTCGTGGCTTGTAAAGCTGGAAGATGGGACTATACAATTGCTGCTAAGGATTACGTATGATAAATCTGATAGTGATGAATTATTATGAAATACAATAAACTGTTGAAGGTGGGGGGAACTTTAGCAGATGTGTATCAGAAGCAGGAAGGATATGAAGATTGAAGAGTGGATGGAAGATACTTCAGGGCCTACTGACCACAAGCCATGGGGTAAACTCTAAGCAGCTGTGAGGGATGCTGAAGCCACAGCCCATCATCACAACACACCCAAGAGGCCTGCTCCATAGCTGGCCCAAAGTCACCCATGGAGCTTCATAGCCTCTCTCATAATACTAGAACCCAGTGGGGTCATCCCTTGAAAGTGATTGGTGGGAGATTCAGGACAGAGGAAAGGAAGGACTTCTTCACACAGTGCAGAGTTAAATTATGGGATTCACTACCACAAAATGCAGTGATGGCCACAATTTGGATGGCTTTAAAAGAGGGTTGGATAAGTTCCTGGAGTTGAAGGCTGTCAATGGCGACTAGCCCTGATAGCTATGTGCTACTTCCAGCATCAGAAGCAGGAAGCCTGTGTGCTCCAGTTGCTGGGGAACATGGGCAGGAGGTTGCTGTTGCACTCATGTCCTGCTTTGTTGGTCCCTGGTTGACAGCTGGACTAGATGGACACTCGATCTGATCCAGCAGGGCTCTTCTGATGTTCTGATAGCTGAGTGGGGACTAGAACTTGGTTCTCCCCAGTCCCAGCCAACAGTCTTGCCAGTAAGCCCCCTTGGCTCTTGCTCAATGCTTTTCATTTCACTTACCCGGTGTGCCCTGGCTCCTGCTAGGAGCAGCTCAGAAGTTGGCAGCTGCCTTGTGCCCAGCTTCTCCTTCAGCCGCTGTATCTCAATCCCATTCAGCTTCCCTTCTTGATCCCGCACTTCCAGGTAGAACAGAGACAGGCCTTTGGAGGCCTGCAGCCAAAAGGATGCTCGCATAAGAAACACTGGCTGCTAATCACCACCGCAAGGAGGATGCTTACACCCGGCTCCTTCCTCTCCCGTTGGCTCTGCTGGGAAACTGACCTGTTCTGTCTGCCCGTCAGCGGCCACGATCCTCGCCAGTGTCAGAGATACATCCGAATCAGTGGCTGACGTGAACCATTTCAATCCATGGAGACGGTAGGTGCCATCAGGTTGCTCCTGAGCCACTGTCTCTGTGCCACTAGCTGCAAGGGAAGAACATGGTCTTCCTTCATAAGGGAGCAGAACTGGCTCCAAACTGAAGAAGCAATGCTAGCTATGGGGAGAAACCAGGGTGGTGCCAGTGTACAAAACATGGAGAAAATGTAGCAGCTAGAATGTGTGCAATCCAAAAGACTGGCTGCATCCACACCAGCATTTATGTTGCCATGATGGCTGCAGAGGAGCCAGAGGCTGTCTGGTCCATTGAACAGAAACTTGGAGCCAGGATCTGATCTTCCTTTCCTGCAGGGCAGTCGATGTGGCAGGCTAGGGTGTGTGTTTGTAGAATCATAGAATAGTAGAGTTGAAAGAGGCCTAGAAGTCCATCACGTCCCAACCCTCTGCTGAATGCAGGAATCCACCTTAAAGCATCTCTGACTGATGGCTGTCCAGCTGCCTCTTGAAGGCCTCTAGTGTGGGAGAGCCCACAACCTCCCTAGGTAACTAGTTCCATTGTCATACTGCTCTAACAGTCAGGAAGTTTTTCTGATGTCCAGCCGGAATCTGCCTTACTGTAACTTGAGCCCGTTATTCCATGGCCTGCAATCTGGGATGATGGAGAAGAGATCCTGTCCCTCCTCTGTGTGACAACCTTTCAAGCATTTGAAGAGTGCACTCATGTCTCCAGTGTAGTCCAAGTGGAGCAGGCTGCAATGTTCCCTTTGCCTGCTCCTGTCTCCCTCACCACTTCTTCTATTTGGATCTGTCTTATTTATTTATTTATTAAATTTATATACTGCCCCATAGCTGAAGCTCTCTGGGCAGTTTACAAAAGTGAAAAACAGTGAACATTAAAAAGCATACGAAATTTAAAACCATCAAAAACATAAAAACAACAGTATAAAACAGTATCCATTTTAAACAACAGTTTATGGTTGACTGCTCAAAGTTGTTTTTAGATATATGTTGTTTCTATGTATAGTGTTTGTTTGTGGGTTTTAGGCACATGGTTTTAAAACTTTGTACATCGTTTTTTAATATTTTTAATCTCTGTAAACCGCCCAGAAAGCTTTGGCTATGGAATGGTCTAGAAAAAGCAATAAATAAAAATAATTTATTTATGCATTTCTTATTCATTGATAAATGTATATACAAAGATCCATATACAAATAGAAAAACAGCCAAAAGTAGAAATGAAGAAATGAAGTATGGAAAAAGCCACATAAAAGACAATGTTACAATCTATGAAGGCAGATGGTAGAATAAATAATGACCCACCCAACTCGTTAGTTAGTTAGTTATTACATCTATAACCTGCCTTCTTTTCCCTCCATTTTAGCCTCATAACAACAACCCTGTGAGGAAGGTTGGGCTTAGAGCCTTGTGACTGGCCCAAAGTCACCCACAGTGGGTTTATTTATTTATTTATCACATTTTTATACTGCCCAATAGGTGAAGCTCTCTGGATGGTTCACAAAAATTAAAACCATAATATAACAACCAACAGTTTAAAAACACAAATACAAAATACAGTATAAAAAGCACAACCAGGATAAAACCATGCAGCAAAATTTGATATAAGATTAAAATACAGAGTTAGAACAGTAAAAAATTAAATTTAAGTTAAAAAGGTCTTCAGCTGGCGACGGAAGGAATACAGTGTAGGCGCCAGGCGGACCTCTCTGGGGAGCTCATTCCACAGCCGGGTGCCACAGCGGAGAAGGCCCTCCTCCTAGTAGCCACCTGCCTCACTTCCTTTGGCAGGTTTCCGTGGCCGAGTGGGGACTAGTACCCAGATCCCCTGACTCCCGGCCCAACACTCTAACCACTACTCCACACTGGCTTTCTTGTTGAGAGACTTTGTATTTTGGGAAGAGCGGAGAGAAGAGGTCCACTCTTTCAACTTACCAACATCAGAGCCCCCTTTGCGTTCAGTCATCCACTGGCCAGAGGTCCAGAACGTTCTGGGGTCACGTGATATCAAGTGAGCATAGGCTTCCTCCAAAGGCTTGGGGAAACCCAGGGACTATGGAAGTTGCAGGAAAGTGACAGGAGAAGAAGAAGGGAAAAAAAGAGGTTTTCTTAGAAGTAGAAAATATCCAAAAAAAACCCAACAACTTGAAAACACAAAATGGGATGGCTCCTCCCGAGGGCTGGGTGATGTGGGATGACACAAGTAGCAGAAAGTCTGGACAGGTCAAAGGAAGGACTTCTTCACTCGGCACGTAGTTAAAATATGGATTTCGCTACCACACAAGATGTAGCAATGGCCACCAATTTGGATGGCTCTAAAGCGGGCTTAGACCAATTCATGGAAGAGGAGGCTATCTCAACGGATACTAGTCCTGATGGCTATGTGCTACCTCCAGTGTCAGAGGCAGTATGCCTATGAACACCATCAGGGGAAGGGTGGGAGGGTGCTGTTGCACTCATGTCCTCCGTATGGTCTTCTCACAGGCAGCTGGTTGGCCACTGCATGAACAGAATGCTGGACTGGATGGACCCTTCATCTGATTCAGCTTGGCTTTTTCCATCTGATCCAGCATGGAGACCAAGATCAGCCTGGGAAATGGTGGGCAGAATTTGGGCAGCAAGAGAAGGGTCTTGACCAGGAAACTTGGACCAACAGGGGAGCTATCCAGCAGAGTCTTGGTACAGGTACTTGGGCTGGAAGGACAAGGGAGTTTTCCCACAATTATTGCACTAGCAACTCTCAAGTAGGCACTGAAGGGTTTCATAGGAGAGTTGGCTGCTCTGCCCCTTGTAGGATGTCAGCAGAACCCTGATACAGAGCATGCAACTGTGTTTGCCTTTTCCGGATCAGGGCTTATTGAGGGAAGGCCTTGGGCTGCATTGCCAGTTCTGGCCTTTGGTGCAGGCCTATCACCATCACAGCTCCTGAGGTTCTATGAGAGGCAAGAGGTGGCCCACAAGTTGTGGTAGAGTACCAAGAGAGGGCAGTGAACCCTTTGACATTGCAGCCTCCTTGAGCACGTGATCATCCAGGAGGTGGCAAACTCCAGCTGTCCATCAGAGAGTCTCTGTGGCCCCTGCCTGGATGAAATGGCACAGTAGGGACTTTTTCTTCTTCAGTGGAGGTCTCATGGGATTCAGGATCCAGGCACCAGCAGATCCTGACACAAGGCTGATCAACTGGTTGTTCAAAGAACAGCGTTGAGGGCATATCCACACTACAAACAGGTTTCATAACAGTTTCCTTTCTCCAGGGAAGCTATTGTTGATCTGTGGAGGAATTCTCACCACCTCATCAAACTACAATTCCCAGGTTTCTTTGGAAGGGGGAAGCTATGGCAGTTAAACTGGCATAAAACAGATCTAGGTTTGCAATGAAGAGAAGGCTCAAATGGCCCGCAAATTCTTCAGTTAGAAGATGGTAAAGGCAGTGAGCTGGATAGAGATGATTGAAATGATTCATGATTTTCACAAGTGCCTTTTTGAGAATACCTTATAAGGAAACATTAAGAATACCTTTTTGTCCATTCAAAACTGGGGTCGTACAGAAGGTCCCAGGTTCAATCCCCTGCATCTCCAGATGCGACTAGGAATGACCCCAGCCTGAAACTGGAATTCGCTACCACAAGATGTAGTGATGGCCACCAATTTGGATGGCTTTAAAAGGGGTTTAGATAAATCCCTGGAGAAGGCTGTCAACGGCTACTAGTCCTGATAGCTGTGTGCTACCTCCAGTATCAGAGGCAGTAAGCCTATGTACACCAGTTGCTGGGGTACACAGGTGGGAGTGTGCTATTGCATTTGTGTCCTGCTTGTGGGTCACTGATCAGCAGCTGGTTGGCCACCGTGTGATCAGAGTGCTGGAGTACATGGACCTTTGCTCTGATCCAGCATGGCTCTTCTTATGTTCTTTGTGTTAGATGTGATCAACACAGAGTGTGCAAGAAACTCAGCCTGTCATAATGGAGGAGTGCAGCAGAGAATCAGAGAGTTAATCAATTATAGACATGTTTGGACTATGTTGTTTATTTTGACTAGTTAGTATCTCTTTAACTGAAGATTCTATGTGAGTCTCATCATGCAATTCTCAGGCTTCCTTCCTGGTTCTAATTGCTCTCTGTGTGACAGTTATGTTTTCTAAGGACAGTTAGTAAGACGTCTCCAAGAAGTCTTGATAACATTAGTTTATCTCTCCACTCCTAGTCTATCTATTAATGTTTCATTATTGGTTCTAAGAATAAACAAATTCATATTTTTTTGTTCTCTATGATTAAAGAATTGTCTCTAGCATGGTTCTTTAAGAAAACGCAAATCAAGACTTCCGCCAATGCTTTAGGGAGCCGCTGCTAGGCAGTCTTGACAATACTGGGCTAGTTGGACCAAGGGCCTGACTCAGTACAATGGAGCTTCCTATGTTCCTAACTGAGCCTTTGTCTCAGACTAGGAGATTTTAATTCACGAGTGCTGCAGTGCAGCAGCCTACCTAGGGAGTAATGGAGTCTCACCTCAATGACTTTTGCTGCTCCGTCAGTCATGGCCAAAGGACATGTGAACATACCAGAGGAGGGTGCATACAGGTACAGTTTGGCAAACTGGTGAACACGGCTGTGGGAGGAGAAATGCACAATGCCTTGCTAAATTTAATCATACCAAAGAATAAGATCTTTGCTGAAGAGAGACGTCAGCAAGAATACAGCGCGAAAAATGGCAAAGTCACTGGAGGGACATCTGATTTTGAATTGTATTGCAGATATAAGGACAAGTCCAGGGTTACTTGCTCTGATGTCTGGCTAAATGGGAGGCTGCAGATAACATCAGAATTAATGTATTTACCTCCAGCTGGAGTATCTCCGCTCATAAGCCTCAGCAACCATCCCCTCTTCAGCTGAGATTTCCTTCATCCTCTTCCAGGCTGGGCAGGTGATGATTTGGTCCACACGCCATCCCCAACCATCAAACTGTTGTAGCTTGGGAGGGTTTAACTCACACTCACGCCCCAAGAAGTCAATTTCACCCTTCACACGAGCTCCAAACCTCTCAAGATCCACACTCACCTCAGCAAACACCTACAATGAAGGAGAACAAATGTTAAGAACGTGAGAAGAGCCCTGCTGGATCAGAACAAGAGTCCATCTAGTCCAGCATTCTGATCACACAGTGGCCAACCAGCTACCTGTAGTATTTGACTAATCTCTTTCTAAAGCCATAGAAATTGGTGACTGTCACCATATACTGTGGGAGCAAATTCTGTAGTTTAATGATGTACTTATTTGTCCTCAATCTCCTGCTAATCAGCTTTATGTCCAATGTAGGGATAAGAAGCAGAGGCAGGAACCAGGAACTCTTATTTGGCAGTGACAAAGAGAGCTATGTTCACGGGGCTATGGAATTCTCCCTTGTCTGCTATTATTATTATTATTATTATTATTTATTTATATAGCACTATCAATGTACATGGTGCTGTACAGATAACACAGTAAATAGCAAGACCCTGCCGCATAGGCTTACAATCTAATAAGTTGTAGTAAACAATAAAGAGGGAAGGAGAATGCAAACAGGCACACATCTGCTTAGTCCTAGTTCTTGTTAGGATTTGAAGACCTTTCCTGCTTTCAGAAGGTGCATGGGTCCGAAATTGGTTTCTCTTGCCATATTCATAACCTGTTTTTAATAAAGTTATAAATGTGTGATCTCGCTACCCTCTGGTGCTAGTTCGAGAAATTAAAGCCATAAGTTACAGCATAACATATAAAACATGGAAGGTTAAAAACCACAATATAAAAGAACAACCAGAATAAAACCTAGCAGCAATGCAGAGGTTTAAAATACAGATTCAAACAGCAGAGTTAAAAGACTAGGATGCTAAAATGCTGGGGAAATAAAAAGGCCTTCACCTGGTGCTGTAAGGAGTGCAATGTAAGCGCCTGGCAAAGGGGTATTTTGCAGCCTGTCCTATTTTGGAGGGTTGGAGTTACAGATGCAGCAGTTCGTCACAGGAACTAAGAAGATATATATATATATATATATATATATATATATATATATATATATAATAAAACTCACTGCCTTTGGAGGTCAGGCAGGTGCCAACATCATGCTGTTTTCAGTGCCTCCTGAAAACATCTTTATTTCAAGGAACTTCCCTTCATTGACCAGCCATGGTTTTTATTGGTACTCTTTTTTTAAAAAACAAATGATTTTTGTTTCTTTTTAACGTTTATTGTTCACTGCTCTGAAATCTATTTAGATGTGGAGCAGTCTATAAATGTTATAAATAAAATTTTAAAAACTCTTTAGACTTGTAAATCAGTGGAGAGCAGAGAATTGTAGAGTCTAGCACAGTAGCACCATCTGTGTTATGTAAAAATGAAGATATCCCAACTCTTGAGTTTCTACAGATATCCAGGTTCTGCTTGTCTGTACAAAAAGGAGGAAGCGGGGAAAGGTGGACAGGAACAAAAAGTACGGAGGGCTTCGTTCCTTCACTGACCCCAGGGAAAATCTATCCCAAGCAAAACAGAATCCCACACCGCTGTTCCAACTTGTCACTGTTTCTCTGTCAGGCTTTGCCGGCTGACCAATGCTGACTTTCAAGGAATGGCCATAAATCTCCTGCTGATAACTGGCCATAAATCTGTCATTCTTGACCCCAAAAGGCAACACAGTAAATTGAAACAACCCGTTATGGGTCACAAACGCAGATTTCTCTGCAGCCTCTTGATCCAAAGGCACTTGCCAATACCCTTTTGTCAGGTCCAAGGTGGTAATAAATCGAGCACCCCCTAATTGCTCAATTAGGACATCAGAACGAGGCATGGGGTACAGATCCAATTGGGTCAAGGAGTTGATCCGTGTGTAATCCACGCAGAAACAACCCCCCTGAGGTTTCGGAACCAGGACTACTGGGGAAGACCAAGGGCTTTGAGAGGGCCTAATCACCCCCAAGGCTAGCATCTCTTGCAACTCCCACTCAATACCCAGGGCATGCTGGCCCATAGCCCGATAGGGCAAGGAGCGGATAGGCCGATGCTCTCCTGTATGAATTGAATGCTTAGCCAAGGAAGTCCTTCCTGGGCGATTGGAAAAGATAGGGTTAAATTCCTCTAACACCCGCCGTAACTCTGCCTGCTGTAGCTGAGAAAGAGAAAGAGGCAATACTACGCACTCCACCCCTTCAGCCTGTTGACATTCTCCCAACATGTCCGTGGGCTCCCCCCTCCCCAGCTGTAATCCAAAAACAAAATCTTGTCTATTAACATAAAGCTTTAACATATTTACATGGAACACCTTCGGTTGTCGCTGGGTCCCAGGATCCTCCAGCAAATAATTCACTTCTCCCAAGTGAATTAGGAAGAGCAAACAGGAGTTTGACAGGGGGAGTGTAGGGGAAGAGGAGACCAAGGAAAGGGGAAGAAGAGAAGCCTCAAGGAAACCCAGGACCTCCCTTGTGGACTGTGGGAATGCTGTGGACATCATATATCTTGACTTTTGACAAAGTACCACATGACATTCTGATGAACAAACTAGCTAAAAGTGGGCTAGATGGAACAACTATTAGGTGGATTCACAGTTGGCTACAGAATCGGACTCAAAGAGTACTTATCAATGGAACCTTCTCAAACTGGGGAGAGGCAACGAGTGGGGTGCCGCAGGGCTCAGTCCTGGGCCCAGTGCTCTTCAACATTTTTATTAATGATTTGGACGAGGAGGTGCAGGGAACGCTGATCAAATTTGCAGATGACACAAAATTGGGTGGGATAGCTAATACCCTGGAAGACAGAAACAAACTTCAAAGTGATCTTGATAGGCTGGAGTGCTGGGCTGAAAACAACAGAATGAAATTTAATAGGGATAAATGCCAAGTTCTACATTTAGGGAATAGAAACCAAATGCACAGTTACAAGATGGGGGACACTTGGCTCAGCAATACTACAAACGAGAAAGATCTTGGAATTGTTGTAGATCACAAGCTGAATATGAGCCAACAGTGCGATATGGCTGCAAGAAAGGCAAATGCTATTTTGGGCTGCATTAATAGAAGTATAGCTTCCAAATCACGTGAGGTACTGGTTCCTCTCTATTTGGCCCTGGTTAGGCCTCATCTAGAGTATTGTGTCCAGTTCTGGGCTCCACAGTTCAAGAAGGATGCAGACAAGCTGGAGCGTGTTCAGAGGAGCCACATGGCTGCTGCTCCCACCTTGTGCAGCAACTATCACGAGAGGTCTGCTGGGGCAGCTTGTAGGAGGGAGCATCTCTGGCCGAGGGAGCGAGCAAGCGAGCAGGCGGTGGTGGCTCCAGCAGCAAAGAAGCCCTGGGCCCTCCTAGGCAGGAGAAGAGTGGGCAGAGCAGCTGAATTCGCCGCTGTTTCCTGCTCTGCTGCCTCCTGTGGGCGCTTCCCCCACCCCCTACTTCTGGTGGGGCCGCTGTGGAGGAGAGAGCGGCTGCGGGGGTGAGACAGTCCTTCCTGAGCAGGAGCGGTGTGGGGAGAGCGGCTGAATTTGCCGCTCTTTCCTGCTCGGTCCCTAGGTTTTAGGACCTTCTAGAGAGACCACCTCGAGCGCCCCCCTGCCGCCCCTTTGCCTGTTAGCGCCCCCCTGCCTTCCCTTTGCCTCTTAACACCCCCCTATGCAATCCCACCGCCCCCATGGGGGCAATACCGCCCACTTTGGAAACCACTGATCTAAAACCTGCAAACACGCAACCCACCCCTAGCCATAAAAGCGGCTAGCCTTGTCTCAGGAAAACCAGACATTTAAAATAAACAAAGGCCCTAGCTTACTCCAAGCAACCATCCTAGGCTGCTTTTGATGTTCTTCCTCCAAAACCAGAACAGAAGACACTCCTCCCAAGCAAGATACCCTTTTTATCCCCTTTTGGATGTAGGGTCCCATGACCTCGCTGAACCAACCCCTAACTCAGCCTGGCTCTTGACGACCCTCGCTTCTTAGAGAGGGCTTCGTCCCCTCTCTCACAACTGGACCCAGATAAGCACAAGCAAAGTCCCCTAACTCATCCAAAAGTCCATCCATTAGCCTCATGAGCGTGGCAGGCCCATTCTTGACCCCAAAAGGCAACACAGTAAATTCAAACAACCTCTTATGGGTCATAACAATATCCAAACTATCATTACATGCCCTCTGATATTTCACAAATCCAAGTAGATACCATTATTCCAGTTTAATATACAGAAGACAGACCTTAGCAGGCAGATGTGATTTCAGGTAGCCCTGAAGAAAAGCGTCTTCCAGGTATGGATTTCCAATCCGGGGCTGTTCTTGACAAAAGATCTCTGTTCCTATCCTGGCAAAAGGCACTCCCGGATGGTTGAAGGACTGCTTAGCCATGGACTCAGTTTACTGATCCCACTTTTTAAAAATAATAATAATAACGCCCAAATAAAAGCTCAATACCAAATTTGATGGTTTCAACTTATAAGAATTCGAGCTAGACGAGTGCACAAAAGTCTACCTAAGCAGTTCAAAGGAAAAATAACAGACTGAAACCTTCCTGCTGCGACCGATATGGAGGAAAGTTCAGTAGGAGAGAACAAACCTAAATAGCAGGTTGTTGATATCACGAGGTTGACAACTTTTAAAGGGCAGTCAATCTTAAACTGGGAAAGAGCCTGAAATGAAAAGTGTATATGTGTGTAAAATCAGAAAAAGCTAAAAAAATAATAATTAGGGGAGAATTATTTTCCAATGGAAACTCTGGACATTGGAGTGAAAACTGAAAAGCGTTTTTCTAGTGAGGATTTTTTCACTGTATGCAGGATAAACCTTTATCACATTTTCTATGTAATCTCAGAAAATTAGAAAATTGCAAGCTTATTTGTATACTCACATAACTTTTCAGCAATCTTAGTGGTGGGAAGAAAAGAAGAAAATAATCAAATCAAATACAGAAGTGCAAAGGAATTACATGTATAGCCTTAGATAGGGTGACCATATGAACAGGAGGATAGGGCTGTATATTTAACAGTTGCTTAGAAAAGGGAATTTCAGCAGGTGTCATTTGTATATATGGGGAACCTGGTGAAATGTCCTCTTCATCACAACAGTTAAAGCTGCAGGTGCCCTGCCCTACTCTAGTCTAGCTCCTGCAGCTTTAACTGTTGTGATGAAGAGGGAATTTCACCAGGTTCTCCATATATACAAATGACACCTGCAGAAATTCCTTTTTCAATACAACTGTTAAAGATACAGGAGCCCTGTCCTCCTTTTCATATGGTCACCCTATGTATAGCCTTAGAAGGGAGGACAGAATGCAATTCACACTTCCAATTAACTACATTTTCCCAATAAATAAACCATCCTGGTGTACAATCATATTTTATTTATTATGTGATATTGATATTTCCCTTCTCTACTGAGGTAACCATCTGGAAAGTGATTCCAGATGATGTCCTGACTTGGGAGATGTACTCATATGTGTGATCCCAGCCATCCATCTTAATTTCTATTAAAATATACAATCAGTTACAATTTTAATAGGTCTACGAACACAATACACAAATGAAATGAACTGCTGGACAAGGAAGCTCACAAATAAGAGGGAGAAAGACTAGAGCTCCAAATCCAGATCTTCATTTGGTGGCCCCTTAGGGTGGCCATGTGTCTTAGTTTACAGAGGACAGTCCTCTCTTTGAACTATTGTCAGGGCACAGTCCTCTCTCCTGGAGGAGTCCTGTATTTGAAAGGTTGTCTGGTTCATATCTGACAGAAAAATAAGAAATCCTAAAAAGGCAGCCCAAGGGGCTTGGAAGTTATTTATTTATTTATTTGAAGTTGCCCATCAACAGCTAGCAGCACTTGAAGGACAGACTGAGCAGCAGGCCGCCTGGTCACAGTCTTGCCCTCTATAGTGAGCTGGATTATATTACTATTTAAAGGGGAGTCTTTGTTGCCAAATATGTATCTGGACATATAAAATATGTGGATTTTCCCCAGTGATTTTCCTCATGAAAATGCTGGAAGAGGAGGAAAGGCTGAGGCGAGGGCTGAGGGGAAGGAGGACACTCTGTGGGGCCGCAGGAGGATAAGGTGGGAAAAGGGGGTGCAAGGGCGGAATTAGGGGGGACCACAGAGTCATGAAAGGTCGCCTCGAGGCTTCCTCCTTTGGTCTGAGTTTCCCTCAGAGCATTTCTCCTCAGGTTAATAGAATCCCTCTCTTTCCCGCCTAAATGCAAAGCTGCTCTTTTGTTCTGAAGAGAGCAACAGGCTGGCATTTGCCTCAGTCATCCCCACCTGAGGGAAGAAAGCAACCCCGCCCAACCCTGACAACAGGCCTGATAAGTTCAACCAAGTTATTTTAGCACCTGAGGGGAAAAAATAAAATCCACAAAGTAGGCAAATCCTGCTTCTTGGCACTAAAAATCCAGCAGTAGTAAATCAAATAACTACCACATTTGCTCCCCTTTTCTGACACCCAAAAACACCTGTGGGAGGCAGATGCCTCACTCTACTTAACAGTATGGCCCTCAGCCTTTGGACGATGGCAAAACTTATAAGAACTGAAACTGTGACATTGCCAAACAATTTATGATATACGGTCAGAGATTCTTCCTGAAAATGTGAATATTCAGCTTGTGGTATACAGCCCTGTCTCGAACAGGAGTCATGCAACTGCTCTGTCAGGAACTGTTCTATTTAGGAACCAGTATAACTCACCTTTGAAAATATCCCTACCTGTCAAATGTGCCCACAAAAAACGCTTACACAAATGAGTCTGCCTAGGGTGACCATATGGAAAGGAGGACAGGGTTGTATAGAAAAGGGAATTTCACCAGGTGCTGCATGCATACAAATGACACCTGTGTACAAATGAATTTCAGGAGCATTCCATTGTCACGTATGCGACATTTATACTCAAGTTCAGGACAAAGAATCTTTTGCATATACTACTAATGTTTAAAGTGAACAATTTATTTTGCAGCATATGAATACAATGGTCATTACTAGCAGAACAGGGTTAGTAATTTTAAATTCAGCAAGAAACAATTATCTTAGATACTATTAATATTTTGTCACGTATGGGACACAAGAATTTCCATCTTCGTGGACATGGTTATCTTCAATTAAACATTTCTGTGAACTGTGAACTTGAAACTAATTCAACTTTTTTCTGATAATTCCTGAGATATCACTTCACATTTATATCCATGTTAGACTCAATTTTTACATTTTAGCTCAATCAAAAAAATGTTTTTTTGATGTCACGTATGGGACATTCTCTGTCACGTATGGGACACTGTCGGCATTACAACATAAAAAACTCACTAAGGACTACTAAATATGAATTCTTAATTGATTTAAGACACTAGCATCAACAAATAATGTAGTTAGAGCATTTAAGCATTGATATTTGAAAAGTCCCTTTACATTAGAATAATTCTGAAAATTTATACATGGTGCAGCGACGAGACTTCAAAGCCACAGTTGGTGGGTCAATCTTCCTAATCACATCCTTAAAGGAATATGTAATACAATCAGGAGTGTGGGGCCACTTATAATGATGTTTGTTGGCAGGAACCATTACACTCACTTTAACTCCATCCATGCCACAGACTTCCATAACACTGCCTTGGTAGGCCACCTTATTATAACTAACCAAGCACCTATATTGAGTTTCACATTTGAAGTAGGCCTAGTAACAGGAACAGATTCTTCACTCTCCAGGGCATGGTGTTTGAAGGAAACTAGACCGTTTGGTTTAGCCTGCACAATATGATATGATGCTATCCCAGGCACAGTGATAGTTCCTTCCCAAGGCTTGTCTTTCTCTACTTGGGAATGTATTTCACTCTGGTAAATGTACAGAGTGCATGTTGAGGGAGCAAGTTCATTTGCTAACTGTGCAAACTCCACTGCATTCTGTACGACACTGACGTTGCCTTGGCTCATGGTCTTTTGTCGTACAAGCCTTTTCACATTGCCTCCCACACCATCAACTATTCCTTTGCCATGTGAGGTGGCAAAATATTTCCAACTGAACTTTCTTTGGTATTTTTTTGCTAGAAGCTTCAGCACATGCACCATGTATTTGTTCTTGAACTCAGATGGAGGTCCATCGCTCCAAATGATGTCCTGAGTAACACCAGTTTCTTCACTCATTATCTCATAGTTTCATCAGCATTACATACACAGTGTGTTTGTCTTTCTGTGTTATATCTGAGCACAAGAGGAAGGTTCTACAAGATCCATTTAAATAAACAGCTGCAGTGAAAAGCGTTACACTTGCTTGAGACCAAAGGGCACTCTGAACTCGTTCCAATACTCACAGCTATAAGACATAGCAAAATCAATTTCCAGCACTCTTACATTTTCCAGGTTTTGATCACTTAAGAAAGCATTTGCTTGTATTCTTTTTATGTGAACATGACCCAGAAAGTTTTCATAACTTGAAACAATATCTTCGTGTAATTCACCAGCACAACCATCTTTCATGCTTAACACTAGTCCTCCATCAGCATCCTTTTCCCACTGCTTCCATGTGACGTGCTTTGTTGGCTCTTCAGGAAATGGAATATTTTTTTTCCCACTGGAATTCACATTTCCAACAGTTGGAAATTAATTTGTCATCACATAAAACAGACTTTAAAAATCCCCTCCAATTCTAAGGCCCTTTAACTTGAGTTTAAAATTTTCATGTATTTTACATTGACACTGATCCACTGGAGTATCCTTCAGTAGAAGAACATTTTTTTGGATGTAGAGTACAAAATTTTACAAAACTCATTTTAACTTCAGGGTGGCCGTTTTTAAACACAAAAATTGCCTCTCTTAAAAACATAGTGAGAAAATGTTTTTGAAGTCTAAGTTTCTTTCCTTCTTCCCAAACAGTTATGCAGTCCTTCAATCCAGGAGCTGTATATAAAATATCATTGCGAAAAAAGAAGCTCTTAACAATGTTTATGTCTTTCTTTAACATGCCACACCCTTGTGAGAAGGAACTATGCATTTGATTAACTAGTTTAGTATCTACTCTTTGTGCTAAACCACTGACTACAGCTCTCTGTTTTCTTGGTGATTTTGGCAAATTTACAAAGGTAGATCCTAAAACGACAGCCTAAATAAATATTCTATTCATAGCTTTTCCATAGCTCCATCTGCTTTGGTAAGGACTTACTATTATATATTTTTCTGTATTACTGTCAGCAATAGTTTTTTTCTTGCATGCTCTCTGCAACCTCTTTCGATCTCTTTCATACTTCTTCCTCTGCAACTCATCTCTGCTACTCATAGACATATTTTTCTTTCTTCTCAGTTCTTTTAACCTTTCATTTTCCTTTTTTTGAAATTTTGGATTCTCCCTCTTCTTCTTTAGTCTCATTTTCTTCATTCTTTCAGCACTAGTGCTCTTTTTATTTTCAGTTGACACATTCATTATGCATTATCTGCATAATAAGTGTCACGTATGGGACAATAAATAAAGGGACGTATAAACTGTTTAAAATAAAAAATTAACATTAAGAAAATATTTCATTGTAGACAACATTATCTTTGTTTTAAATCTGCTTTACTACATTTTAAATGCTACAAATAACATATATAACCTAAAAAGTGCACTTTTTCATGTCACGTATGGGACAGCAAAACTATATGCGTAATTAGCTATATATCTGCTAATAAACACACAGTTTCTAATGTTTTAACGTGTAGGCAGCTCCTTTAGGACCTTACCTTTGCTATCAGAATGAAAACAACACTTAATTCACTGTACAATACAATGTTAACACTTAATCAAATGTAACCTCATTTAGCATGTGACTGATCTTGACAATGGTAGCCATTTTGAAAACCAGGTTGCGCAATAATAATAGCAAAAAAATTATCTTTCATCATCAAAACACCCTCTTTCCACTATATACAACTAATACAATACAAAATATTAACTTATTTTTCATTTTGAAATTTCATGTGTTTTGTCGCTGTTTCCGTGGAATGCTCCTTCAGCAGCTGCTGCCTGCCTGCTCATACATACACGCATTTGGTATTTTATATCTGGAGTGTAAAGTTTGGTAGGTTGGTTGGGGCAAGGGACAGAGAGAAACCAAAATACCTGGTAATTCTTGTTTACCATAAGTGACAAGTCCAGTGGCCATTCACAAGCCTGGTGTAGCTAGTGAAGGGTAACCATATGAAAAGGAGGACAGGGCTCTTGTAGCTTTAACAGTCGTAGGGAAAAGGGAATTTCAGCAGGTGTCATTGTATGTGTGCAGCACTTTATGAAATTCCTTCTTCATCACAACAGTTAAAGCTGCAGGAGCCCTGCCCTGTTGACCAGATACAAAAGAGGCAGGTCTCCTGCAGTTTTAACTGTTGTGAAGAAGAGGGAATTTCACCAGGTGCTGCGTGCGTACAAAGGACACCTGCTGAAATTCCCTTTTCTATACAACTGTTAAAGATACAGGAGCCCCGTCCTCCTTTTCATATGGCCACCCTAAGCTAGTGCAGATCCAGCTGTTGTATTTCTCAAGTAGCTAATGTATCTTGTCTTCCTTCAGGTCCCAGCAGCTGAAAACAGCTGAGTGAACCAAGATGGCTACTGCTCAGGCCTGGCATGTTGGGCAGAAACATAAAGCCTTGAAGGTACAAAACGTAGCACCACAGGTGTCTAATTGGTTTATTTATCTGTTTTCTAAAACCGATAGGAAATATGGCTTTGTCCTTTTTCAGGGAACAGCTCTGTTTTCCAGCACAGTCACCTCTGAGCAACAGTCTTTGGTTCTGGTGAAAAGGCTGCTGGCGATTTCCGTCTCCTGTATCACTTACCTCCGAGGCCTCTTCCCAGAAAGCTCTTATGGAACCCGCTGTTTAGATGGTAAAACATTCACTAGCTTTGATTCTTCTCTTTGAGTCTGAGGAACAGTCAGTTTGTTTTAAATTTTCAATGGTTTGGTTGTTTGAACGGATTGCTTGTGAATTAGTTTAATTTTTGGTTAGTAGTTTAACGTGTATTGATTGATTTTTCTTTATGTTGCTGTGTTTCATATGTTTTGGGTAATTGAAATGTGCTGTGGTATAGAGCGCAATATAATTTTGTATTCTATTATTATTGATGGAGGTTTCTCTGAAGTTATTGCATATCACCAAGTCTCCCATGCAAAGAGGCATAATCTCCATTTAAAAACAACTCAAAGCTGAGAGGGGTGAAGAGACTAGTGAGAGTTCAATGAATAGCTTGGTCATATTTATAGAACCATACAGTAGTAGAGTTGGAAGGGGCCTATAAGGCCATCTAGTCCAACCCCCTGCTCAATGCAGGAACCCACATTGAAGCATACCTGACAGATGGATGTCCAGCTGCATCTTGAATGCCTTTATTGCTAAGCACGTGTACATGCTTAGAGAATGCTACAGTTCGGAATGGAATTGTGTGTGTGGAGCTTTTGGAGTAGCATTAAGAATAGACAGAAGCAAACGTAGGTTTTGGTAGTTGTTAAATGGAAAGGAAGATACCCCTGACAGGGAGCTTCGGCTATTGGGCGGTATAAAAATGCAATAAATAAATAAATAAATAAATAGGCACAATCTATCAGGAACTTGCTCTATCAAACAGATGCCTTTTCATTCTTTGACAGTATTTTGGAACAAAACCAAATCTCTTCATGGCATTCAAATTGGAATCTTCTGGAAGATCTTAAGGAAAGCAGATAAAGGGGCCCAAATTTCACTCCAAAGGACTTTAATTCTGTCCAACTGCTCTTCTGTTTTCCTCCCTACAATACTGCAGCCAGTCACGAAAATGAATTGTGAAAATTAATTTTCGGTCCTGAAAATGAATTGTGTGAATTTGCATATATTCTCCAAATTGTGATGTGCTCTGTTCTGATAATGATTTCCACATACCTAGGATCACGAAGGCAGATTAGTTATTCTTTAACACATTTTCATGACAATTCACCGTGGCCTTTTCTGTTTTTTCGCGCTTTGTCAGAAACTGCCACTCATTTTCACTTTGCAGTGGTGAGGGGTAGGAACTTGCTTTTAAAAAATAAAAGCTGAGAGTCACCGGGGCTATTGTATTCTGCACTGAGGGAGATGTTTTGCTATGTAGAATGTGGAAGATCAAAGTGCTGACAAATTCGTTACCCTTTAATAACCTGTTATTGGTATAATTTGAGTTGGTAAGATAGCTTTCCTTTCTTTTTCAAAACTGCTTATATAATTTGTGTATATTCTCATCTGTATTAGTGACTATGATTATAGAACTATCGAGAATGATAGTTATTCTGGATTAATTAACATATCTATATATATATCTATATATATATCTCATGCTGCAATAGACACACAACTCATCTAGTGGGTGTTAACAGAACACCCATGTTGACTAAATTAACATGGGGAACAACCCCTAGATTTTAAGATAGTAAAATTATTTTGGACCCTCTGATCTGTTGCTAAAACTTTCATTTCTATGCAAGTGTTTTAAAATTGTCATGGTATTCATAAGGCAAAGTTGAATTAATTTTGAGGTGCCTGGAAATCTACTTAGTAAAAGTGTTGTATTGTTGCTGTTTTCCAGACATGTGTATAAAAATCCTTCAAGAAGATAAAAGATGCCAGGGTCCACTACAGATAGTCAAGTGGTAAGAAAGAGGAAATTGAAAGGGTCAAGTATATGCAGGAATAGGTATTGTACTGGTGCCTCACTATGTACAAAACTATGTAGATCCACCCCCAACCAAATTGTGAAGAAATCAGAGAATATAACATCCTTACTACTGATTAATTTGGCACACGTTTTACATTCCAAAGCCCTTCGTTTTGCAGTCTGTGAACTCTAAACTGCATTTGACAGCTGAGAATTTTGTGCTTTTACACATTTTCTGATAAGCATTTACTTATTATTTCTGCTCTCTTAGGATTCAGGGATGCTATGATGCCTTGGAAAAGAACTATGTAAGTTTTAATTTAATTAATGTTAAAATGAGTTTTAAATGTTGTACAGCTTTATTTTATCCCACATTCTCTCTGAGGGGGTTTATCTGCAGGAATTGTCTGTTCTTCACCTTTTACCTTGATTGAGCATACAAAAGGAAAGCTATTCCATTCAAAGTCGTATGCAAAAAAGCCAACGTTTTCACCTTAAAATTCCACTTTAAGCTGGTCATTCTGTTTTATGGGTTTTAAACCTGCCTTTTATTGTTTTGATTGTATTTGATTGTTTTTATTATATATTTTTGTTTACCACCCTGACAACATTTGATGAATGGCAGTTTATAAATATAATAAAATGAATAAATAAATAGGCAAAAGCTGGAGTACATAGTCCCTGAACCCAGATGCATAATTACAAGCTTACCTGCATGTTGGGCTGGGTGCTTTCCCTCCGTTTAAAGGATATTGCTCTCCACTGTTAGGGGAAGAATGTTAGAACAAGGCAGTTCCGACAAGACACGGTATGCAAAGTACAGCAAAAAGGGAGGGAGGGAGGAGAGACTTGGGAGACAGTTATACATGGCAGTAAGTGTTCTCATTTATTGATTTATGTATTACATTTATATCCCACCTATTCCTCTGAGGTGCCCAAGGCAGTGTACATGATCCTCCTCACAACAGCCCTGTGAGGTAGGTTAGGCTGAGAGTCAGTGATTGGTCCGAAGTCACCCAGTGGGTGTCATGGCCAAGTGGGAACTAGAACTAGGGTCTCTCCCCTGTCCTGGGGGCTGTCTATGTGTGGGGAAAGCCACATGGTGGCCACGGATCTACACTGTGTCGGTTAGAAGTCGCAACCTCGCAGCCACTGTGGGGCTTTTCCTCGAAGCTGCGCTTTGAAAATTTCAGGGATTTACGCCGACTTTTTCAATAGGAGCGAGGTCAGTATCGTTCTTCTGCTGTCTGATGTCATTCCCTGAACCTGGCCAATCCGGGGACAGTGCCTGGTGGAAGGCGACCGCCATCGGGTCGCTTTCCACCAGGAAGACGGCTGGGGTGGCTCCGGTACGTGGATGGCCACCCAGTAACCCCATGCTCCCTCGTTGGCATCCAGATTACCCAATGCCACCCCAGGAGAGGGGAAGCATGGGATTTTGGATGGAGGTGGTGCCAACCCAGCACTGTGAAGACAGCCCTTAATCCAATACTCTTATCATTATACCACTCTGGCACTTCTTCCCTTCCCTACTTATACCAGGTCTGGGGCTGGTATAATGTTCCGCCTTCAGTGGGGACATGGGCATGGATTAAAGGGGTTTAGGGTGTGTTCCTTCCATGTAGCTCGAAAAAGAAATATAAGCATTGATATAAACATTGGAATATTATTGGGTATTGTCTTGTAATTAATCCAAATGGCCACAAGGTGTCAGTGATGTTTCTTGCAAACACACCTGAATTATTGAATTACTGTAATTATGTTGGGGAAATGATTAATTCCAGCTCCTCACATGCTATGATCCTAATTCTGATTAGTGTTCCCCATAGCTGCTCTGTCTGTCTGTCTGTCTGTCTGTCTCTCTCTCTCTCTCTCTCTTTCTCTCTCTCTCTCTCTGTCTGTCTGTGTCTCTGTGTAATGTTAAACCATGGCAGGATCTACACTACTGCTTTATAATGGTTTATAACAATAGTGACAACTGTCAGGGCCCAGGACACACTACATATACAGTTCTCAACCCATTTTCAAAGTGTCATATCCTGCTTGGTGTAGCTCTGGCCCGTGCGTGTAACGTGATGTATTACCCTCAGGTACTGAGACTTGAAAAGTTGCATTGTTCAGTGGCCAAGGTAGTGCTGCACAACCAAGTAAAGAGAAGCTAGATTTTTCTCCTGGAGCTCTGGGAATTAGCAGCAGTGTATTTTAAAATGAAATGCAGGTTGTTGACAGTTCCTTTGTTTTTGTTTTCCAGCTACGTATGGCTGTCTTGGCAGTAAGTAGCACATAAAACCCGCACACAGCAGTTATAGGGGGAGTCTACACACAGTCTTCCGGGCGCCCTGAAGGCGCTTCAGGGCGCCCCGAAAACGCTCGTGTAGTACGTACCTTAATCGTCCCCAGAAGAGGAGGAGGCGTGCTTCGGCAGTGCAGACGGCGGGCGGGCTGCTCCAGGCTCCGTTTCCCTTTAGCCAGCAGGCCCTGCGAGAGCTCCAAGCAGCGGGGCTGGGTCGTGGGAGGGAAGAGAGCGGACGGGCGAGGAAAGGGGCGGCGGCGGCCCCTGCGTGGTCCCGGGGTGGGTGGGAGGCGCCCTCCCCTTTACTTGCCCGTCCGCTCTCTTCCCTCCCACCTGGAAGGCATTCATTTGTTGCTGCAGGAGAAAACATGTAGATCTCAGGATGGCAGGAAGCAAAGAGTTGCTCCTTTTCCTGCAAGCAGAGCTAGATGAGGGACTCAAAGCAAACACGCCTTGCAGGCAACTCCCCAGCTCTCTGTCCTTTCCAAGCCATGCCACAAGCCACTTAGTGTGCATCCGCACCTTAAACAATTCCTCAATGAAACATCACTTATCTCCCCTCCTGTTATGCATCATTTTCCTACATGGAACCTGCATACAGTCCTTTCTGCTCTCACTTCTTCTCCAGCCTTTATCTTTATGTTTCCTCTTACTTAAAGTTTTATTTCTGGTAGCTATAACCTCTGCCAGGAGAGTGTCGGAGTTATCGGCTCTCTCTGTGAGGGGCCATGTGACTCCTCTATCCATGAGGACTCTCTCATACTCCAGTTGAATCCATCCTTCATTCCAAAAATTCTCTTTCACAAAACGCAAGAAATTGTTCTTGCCTCCTTCTGCCCTAATCCTTCTCACTCCTCTGAGCGGGTCTAGGACACATTGGATGTTAGAAGGGCCATCAAAATCTACCTTAAGAGGACCGAGGAAATCAGACATTCCGATTCCTTATTTGTTTCCTTTCATCCAACAGCCTTAGGGCAGAAAGCCTCCCATACTACCCTTACCAGGTGGCTCAAGGCATGCATTTTTGTGGCCCATGAGGTTAAAAAAGAAACTCCCTAAAGCCGCACAAGTTATAGCACACTCCACCAGGGCCACAGCTGCCTCAGCGGCTTTTTCTACTAACGCTCCCTAAGCAGAGATCTGTAGGGCAGCTGCGTGGTCCTCACACCACACTTGTGTAAGGCATTATCGGATAGACAAATATGCTTGTGCTGAAGCAGCATTCGGACAACATATATTACCTCAAACATACGTTTAGCTTGTTTTGGCCTATAGGAATTAAAACTTTTTTGCATCCCATGATGGATGTCTCCTTCGCACCAGATGGGAATGCAAAGTTGGGTACTTATCGTGAAGTTCCATTCCAATTTGGTACACAGAAGATATTCACACTGTATCCTCTGGCAGGCTGACCACTCCTGTTGACACTAGTATTTATTACAATTGTTCTCATGGAGTTTGCCAACACCCAGAGAAAGTTTTTTTCATTTTCATTTCTACCCTCCTTTTCATTTCTACCTTCTGTTTTTGAATTACCGCATTACTGGCTCCTCAATATCTACTTTCCCCAAATGCTCGGCTAGCAAAGATCTAGCTGGGAGGAATCACAGAGGCTAGGACCACAGCAAAAATCTTGCCTGTCCTGGGCAGTGGGAGAAGTTAATCCATGGTGTCTCTTGTGTACCAAATCGGAATGGAACTTCACGGTAAGTACCCAACTTTCCATTTCGTGGTGGTGGAACTAAACTAAAATCTGACCGCCAGCTCTAGCTCAGGCCTGCATGCTGCTCGCTGCTGCCACTATTCCTTGGCAGCAGGAGGCAGTGCCCATATGAAGTCCTTACCAAGGGTCTTTTTCACTACCCTGATTTTTTTTTTTTAACATATTGAGAAGCTTCCCCTCTCCCACTTTGCTCCTTCCTCCATATTTCAGCTTCCAGAGTGTTTGCTGTATATTAAGTCTTCCTCTTTGCAACTTACCGGAATGATTGATTGCAAG
Source organism: Elgaria multicarinata webbii (assembly GCF_023053635.1). Lineage (NCBI taxonomy): Eukaryota > Metazoa > Chordata > Lepidosauria > Squamata > Anguidae > Elgaria > Elgaria multicarinata. The sequence continues at coordinate 17,881,689 of NC_086188.1, read as the reverse complement.
GTGAGCTTCTTGTTGCTGTCCACTTAGTTTTGATTGCCTCTGACATCTAGTGATCAAGGAAGAAGGCAGTTTATTCACTTTGCATGATTAACAGCCATGGCTGTTACACTCTCCATTGACAGAAACCTAAAGCCAATCTTGTAGCCCTTCCTGATTGTGTTTGACTTAGTGTCCTGGGTGCTCTGAGGTATTGTGAAAGATATTTCCAAAGAAGTTATAATCTATTATTGGAATGAACAATTTGTGTATTTGGGTAGTTTGATTAACTGACCACAGATATCTCTGTGGATGGTGCTCCTTGTTAAAGCCTCTGAATGAGAGTCGTGGTTATGGAAAATCTCGCTTGATCATTCCAAAGATAAGTATTTTTATGCATTTCTCATAGTTTCACAGTTTGCTCACTTTGTGTGACTATTTACAGATGCTGGAAAGACAAGACAATTTCCATGCAGCAAGACTAATAGTCACACAAAACTGAGCTTTGCTTTATTTTATTATGACAATTCATAGAAGGGCAACCCTAACTCATCCTGCTTTATTAAAACAGATCTATTCCGATCCCAAAGATCCTGAGGTAAGAGTGTTTGAGAAAGTATAACACACAAACCATGTGGACAGAAAGCTTGACTTCATGTTAAGGAAGGAAAGGAACCTCTCGTGCAAGCACTGAGTTATTACTGACTCTTGGAGCGACGCCAGCTTTCGCTGACGTTTTCTTGGCAGGCCTTATAACGGGGTGGTTTGCCGTTGCCTTCCCCGGCCGTTATTACCTTTCCCCCAGCTAACTGGGTACTCATTTTACCAACCTCGGGAGGATGGAAGGCTGAGTCGACCCGAGCCGGCTGCCTGAAACCAGCTTCCACTGGGATCGAACTCAGGCCGTGGGGAGAGTTTCAGCTCCAGAAACTGCTGCTTTACCGCTCTGCACCACGAGTTAGCCAGAATTCATTTTGTTAGCCCCTTTGATCATTTAATAGGAAGTCATGCTGCAAATCAAACCAATAGACACATTTTAGTATCATCATTGCATCTCCCTCCCACCCGCTACCCCTGTGTATTAAGCACATTTTTGCTTGTTTTAATACAAGCAAGCTCTCTTGTACACTTTCTACCCTCCTTCAATCAATTTCTTTGGTCATGCTTGTGATTACCCTTGGCATGCTACATAGAATAGTAGAGCTGGAAGGGCCATCAAGTCCAACTAAGCTAGCACTGCTTTACATGAAGTACTAAAGGTTTTTGTCAGATAACGTTAATGTACTGTAAGAAATGGTGTGAGTAAGACTGGAAGAACATATTATTGGGCAAACAGGGAGTCCTGTCTATCGTGCAGCAAACATATCTGAAATGCACTCTATGTGGGGCTGCCTTTGAAGACAGTTCGGAAGCTGCAGCTTGTGCAAAATGCAGCGGCCAGATTGATAACTGGGACCAGAAGGTTTGAGCATATAAGACCCACTGTGGCCCACTTGCATTGGTTGCCTGTATGTTTCCGAGCCCAATTCCGAGCTGGTTTTAACCTATAAAGCCTTACACGGCTTGGGACCACAATACCTGATGGAATGCCTTTCCCGACATGAACCTACCCGAACACTATGTTCAACATCTGAGGTCCTACTCTGGGTGCCTACTCCAAGGGAAGCTGGGAGGGTGGCGACAAAAGAGAGGGCCTTCTCTGTGGTGCCCCCCCCCCACAGTGGAACAATCTCCCTGACGAGGCCCACCTGGTGCTGACATTGTCATCTTTTCGGCGCCAGGTCAAGACTTTTCTCTTCTCCCAGGCATTTAGCAATATGTAATGACCCTGGGTCTGTTTTTTGGCTCATCGTTTTTAAAGTTGTTATACTGGTTTTAAATGTATGTGTATTTTGCTTGTTTTGTGGTGTTTTAATCTTTGTATATTGTTTTTAAGTGTTTTTATCTTATGTGAACCACCCAGAGAGCTTCGGCTATGGGGCGGTATGCAAATATTAATAATAATAATAATAATAATAATAATAATAGTAATAATACCAGCATAAAATGTGGAATCGTCCTTAAAAAGGATATTTAAGAATAAAGCAATGAGTTGAAAGAGAGGAAAATGTCAAGAGACACTCCATGTATATTAATACCAGGAGAATGTAAAACAGTTTCTGAGATCTCACATGGTAATTCCTCTATGGTCAGAAGAACCCATCTTGATGGTCAGAAGCACGATCTTTCTCTTTCCTTTTCTCCTCTAGTGCATGACAGAATTCTACCGGTTCAAGTTCAAGTATTCAAAGAATGGACCTGAGATGGACTTTGCTAGGTATATCCCCCATTGCTTAGTTTCAGGAAAAAGCACATTGAGAGAGATGCTTGCCTAAATGTTTGATCAGAGGAAATTGCTGTTAAGAAAATAAAAAGAGCCATGCTGGATCAGACCAAGCGTCCATCTAGTCCAGCCCTCTGTTCACACAATGGCCAACCAGCTGCCGACCACAAAGCAGGACATGATGCAACAGCACCCTCCCACCCATGTTCCCCAGCAACTGGCGGACACAGGCTTAATACCTCAAATCTCTGTCCGCTTCTCCCTCTGCTCTAAGCCTGGTTCACACAGGCTTGCTGCCTCTGATCCTGGAGATACCACACAGCCATCAGGACTAGTAGCCATAGATAACCTTCTCCTTCAGAAGTTTATCCAACCCCCTTTTAAAGCCATCCAAATTGGTGGCCATCACTACATCTTGTGATAGCAAATTCCATAGTTTAACTGTACACTGTGTGAAGAAGTCCTTCCTTTTATCTGTCCTGAATCTCCCACCAATCAGATCCATGGGATGACCCCAATGGGTTCTAGTATTATGGGAGAGGGAGAAAAAATGTCTCCCTCTCCACCTTCTCCACACCGTGTCTCATTCTGTACACCTCTATCATGACTCCCTTTAGCCTCCTTTTCCCCAAGCTAAACAATCCCAATTGTTGTAACCTTCCCTCATAGGGGAGGTGCTCCTGCCCCTTGTTTATTTTACTTGTCTTTTCTGCACTGCGATGCGCATAGACCTTTAATTTATTCTTTACTTCATATGCGAACTAGTTTACAGTTCTTTATTGCACATTTCCCACAACAAGCCTGTGAATTAATTCATTATAACACCCTATTTTTACAGAAATAAGTTTGCAATCATGTGCCCAGTTCCTAGGAAGCAAACCCTCACTTCAGAGTAATTACAGATGAAGTGAGATGTACTAAATGAAGTCTAAGTTGAATATTTCCTTACCAGATGGCTCAAATCATTTGGGAATTTACATTTAAAGGGATCCTGACACACATGCAGCTTTGTCTCTTGGGTTTTGAGGGCCCTTGGGCAAGACACTATCAGTGACCCCCTCCCTCAAAAACCTGCCCTCTCACCACCATTTTCACCAGCTGCTACTGCCCCTCATCCTCATTTTCATCATTGCTACCACTGCAGGGGGCCAGGGAGCAAGCAGGCCGTAGTATCTCCTGCTCCTTCTCCCATTACCATTGTCTGGGCCAGAGCAAGGGGCTGTCTAAATGCTCAGAAAGCCCTGGGACAAGTGCCGATTATATTCCGCCTCTGCAATCGTGCACTCATCCCGGGGCTTTCTGCTGAAGCCATGGAGGAAAAAAGTCAGGGACTTACCCTGACTTTTTTCTCTGGAGTGAGGGAAGGATGCACAAGGTGGTGTCAAGACAGTCCCAAAGCCTTGCTCTGGAGTCGCAGTGGAGGCACGGCCAGGCAGTGTGTGGTGGAAGACAAACTGTGATTGGTTGCCTTCTACCAGGAAGAGGATGGGGGGTGAGAAGCCCCACGCTCCCTCCTTGGCATTGGGATTATCCAACGCCACCCTGGCGGAGGGAAAGCGCAGGGTTTCCGAGGGATGTGGCGCCAACCCGGTGCCGTGAAGACACCCCCCCCCCAAGAGGCAGGTGAACAAGGAGGTTGCAATGATGAAGAGGAGGACCAACTCAATGGGGCTTTTGTCAGTGGTCCCCTGTTTGGGGTGTGGGTTCTTTCCAGCTGCCTCACTATGCCTACCCTTGACTATCGCCCTGCATCCATACTATCTAGCCAAGGAATTCTGCACAAGCCGGATTTTGAATTTTGCAAATGGATGAACTATTATACAGGTTTTATGTGGTGATGGGGTTCAGGGATACTCTGTGGATGATTCCCTTAGACATCTCACTCTTCAGTATGCACCTGATCTTCCCTCTGTGTGAACTGCTGCTGGATATCATGATCCGAGCCCTATGTTTCATCAGCCATTCAGCCTACTTCAATTAAGTAGTGCACTGAGCGGGGGTTGGACTCAATGGCCTTATAGGCCCCTTCCAACTCTACTATTCTGTGATTCTAAGTCTTTCTTACAAACTGAACGCGTTATCTCTGATGATAATCTAGTGTTTCTGTATTGGTCCCTTATTTCTTAGACAGGAGTGGAACTCAGGGATGCAGACTCGAAGTTCCAACAAATGAGTATTCATAATGCTCTTTATATTTGGTGATGCACCCTTTAACAGTCATGGTGTCAATCCAGCATTCATGGCACATTTTGTAATTCTAGGCAATTGCCCACCACAAATCTCTCTTCCTTCCCTATTTATCTTGATTAGAGTGATGAAAAGACTCACAGCCTTTTATATATTCTTCCAGTAAAATGCGTCACTGGTGTTCTATATTTGCCATTGGGGCAAGGGTGATGCTGGTGGCTTTTGCTACTAGAAATAGTTTTCTTGCTATTTTAGCTTCTATTGTGGCTGAGAGGTCACTACTCCAATCCTGTAAAAGTCTAGTTGCTGTAACCAACACACACAGGCACGGAAGCTTGTGCTACAGTGTTACTCTATGTGTAGCAACTCCATCTAGGTAAACTGGTTGTCAGTTGCAATCTCATCACAGTTTTAATTTTCAGACCATAATTATCCATTTTCAGCAATGGATGTAGTTTAATTCAAATGAATTTTACACAATGTATTGTAATTCTATTTTAGCTTGAGCTTTGAGTTTTGTGGCGTATTTGTCTCATTTTGTTTTAGCTGCTTTGGATACAAGTGGTCTATGGCCCAAGCAAGAAATAATAAAGGAAAGAACAGTAGTGTGCTATAGTGTATCAGTTTAGGAGTTTAAGATTTCTCTGATGTTACTAGCTCTGAGGTAACCAAAACGCCTTCAGATAACACATAACCTCTAATCTTGTCCTCAGCTGTCTTTCTGTAGCTCCTCTCAACCCATTTATGGGTGGTATAATGAGATAGCAGACCTCAGAGTTAGCCATCATGATTCAGTGGCTGGACACTCCCATAAATACTTGCTCATGTGAGCAGCCTACTTGAGTGAGCGGTGTGATGCTGGAACTGTGAATTCATGCAAGATTATGCCTCTGATTCCATGAAATTGGAAAAAAGCAACAGATTCCCAGTTGATGCCAATTAGAGTTGCAATCTCATGTGAGACCAAGGCTTTCATATTACACTGTTCACACGTTGGCTGTTCACTTGAGTAGTTTATTCATAAGCATCAAGTTGGCCATGACAGTTAGTTACACCTCATCTTGTAGTTTATAGGAGTACATTGGGCTTTAGTATCTCTGTTTAACTGTGTCTTGTGACCTGTTGAATTATAGAATATTAGAGTTGGAAGGAGCCTACAAGGCCATCAAGTCCAACCCCCTGCTCATTGCAGGAATCCACCTTAAAGCATACCTGACAGATGGTTGTCCAGCTGCCTCTTGAACACCTCTAGTGTGGGAGAGCCCACAACCTCCCTAGGTCATTGGTTCCATTGTCGCACTGCTCTAAGTCAGGCATTTTTTTCCTGATATCCAGCCGGAATAGCTTCCTGTCACTTGAACCCATTATTCTGTGTCCTGCACTCTGGGAGGATCGAGAAGAGATCCTGGCCCTCCTCTGTGTAACAACCTTTGAGGGTTTCACATCTTTAGCTTTGTTTTAACCCTTAACGTTAAGCATATGGGTTGAGATAGGCTTTGACTTATGTCTTGTTTTGGTGGTAGCGCTCAAGTGAGCTTTGCAAGTGGAGCAAAGAATAAGGAAATAAAGGAAGCCAGCATCCTGCTGATCCGCAAACTGTATGTCTTAATGCAGAATCTTAGTCCACTGCCTAATGACATCACATTGACTATGAAGCTGTTCTACTACAATGATGGTAGGTGGTGATACTTCCTACCTACCCCTCATTTACTTCTCAGGACTAGCACCCAATAAAGGAAAGTGGGAAGCTGGTATCCAAGTGTATGTAACTGGTAACTTCGAGGCTCAACTTCTGTAATGCACTCTACATGGGGCTACCTCTGTGCCTAGTCCGGAAACTTCAATTAGTCCAAAATATCACAGCCAGGCTGGTCACTGGTACACTAGGGGTGACCACATTACACTAGTTTTAAAATCTCTTCACTGGCTGCTGATTAGTTTCCGAGCAAAGTACAAAGTGTTGGTTATTACCTTTAAAGCCCTACATGATTTAGGTCCAGGCTACCTGCAGGATCACCTTCTCCCGTACAATCCGCCCCACACACTCAGGTCCTCTGGGAAGAATCCACTTCAGCTAGCAAAAACTAGATTAACAACTGTTACCCAGAGGACCTTTTCTTCCGCTGCTCCCAGACTGTGGAATGGCCTGCCGGAGGAGATTCGTCAACTTGACAGTCTTTTAGAATTTAAAAAAGCAATAAAGACTGATCTATTCCAGCAGGCCTATCCAGTGAAATTTTAGGATGTTTTCAGGATGTTTTAATCATGTATGGTATGTTTTAATTCGTTTTAATGTGTATTTTATTTCATGTTTTTATACTGTTTGTTTTACACTTTGAATTGTTTTAGTTTTTGTGAACCGCCCAGGGAGCTTCAGCTATTGGGTGGTATAAAAATGCAAATAATAATAATAATAATAATAATAATAATAATAATAATAATAAATGTCAAAACTGGGACTCTGGAGCCAAGCGGGGAAGAGGAGGGAGGAATGGAGGAACAGTTTAAGGACAGCTAAGTAAGTGTATACGCAGCAAGGTGCTCAGGCTGAAGAGTCAGGCCACGGTCAGTAGCATTCATCTTAAATTAGCCACTCTGGGAATATTTTTGGCTGAAGAGCAGGGTAAAAATATTTAACATACGGTGCAATCCTATGCATGTTAGACAGAAAAAGGTCCTACAAAAGGCTGGCTGGGGAATACTTGGAGTTCTAAGACTTTTTTCAACCTGAGTATGCATAGAATTGTGCCTTAAATATGTTCCAAAGATGCAGAAAATCATGGGTTACCTTATTCAGCACCATTGCCCAACAAACTAACCATTCCAGTTGGTTTCACCCTCTCTTCAGCCACCAAACCCCACTTCTTGTCCTGAGTGCTGTATTCATCTTTTGTTGCAAGCCTTCAGGATTTTGTATATCTTTCTTTTGCAGTCACGCCCAATGATTACCAGCCCCCTGGCTTTAAGGAAGGCAACAACTCAGATTGCCTGCTTTTTGATGGAGACCCCGTGAACTTAAAAGTAGGGTCAGTCTCCACTGGGTTCCATGTGCTGAAAGTAAGAGTAACAACAGAGAGCAAAAGGATGGGGATGCTGGAAAGCAGTCTGGTTGAGGAGAATGGTCCCACGGAGATCTCCCATCAAGGGCTAGACTGTGATGATGAGGAAGAAGAGGAGGGCAGCACTGAAGTACAGGAACAGGTCATATGCAGTGCCATTTCCTTGAAACCGTTATGTGAAAATATTAGAGGGGTCGGAGGAAGTGGGGGGGAAGACATTGATTGCATATATTTGTAGGTTTAAGAGAGATCATATGGCAGTTGTGCCCAATCTTTTTTCTTAAACACAAGATGCCCTATTTAAACCATCCATGGCAGATATTCACACACGATACCCAAGCGGGTGGTTCCACAGGCAGATTTGTCTATTGCTGAATTGTTCTTATGTTCAGGAAGTTCCAAATATAGACACACACACACACACCACCCTTAATGTGTCTTATTAATAGTTATTAATTCTTCCCAGCGAACCTGTATTTCTGTGAGGATGATTAGAGGTTTCTAAAGGAAAATTCTCATCACCCTCACTCAACTATACTTCCCAAGATATTTGGGGGGAAGTCATGACAGTTAAACTTGTACAAAACCAATACAGGTTTGTAGGGTAGATATCCCACTTGCCCACATGTATTTTCTCTCCATTGTGGATTTCATGACAAGTTTCGGTTTCCTCCACTTCTATAGTTTTAATTAGCAGGACTTTACACTTTAATACTTTAGGAGAACAATACTGTGTAGGGTGACCATATGACCGGATTTGCCCAGATTTGTCCGGGGTTTTGATGACAAATCCGGGAGGGGGGGGAAATCTGGATTTTCCAAAAGAGCAGCTCTAATGGGACTTAATAAAAATGCTTATAACTCCATCATTTTTTAAGATAAAGACATAAAACTTGGCACGATGGTAGCTCTTAGGAAGGGCTTTAGTCATACCAAATTTGAAGCAGATCCATTCATCCATTGATTTTTTAGGATTTTTTAAAAAATTGAGGTTTTAAAATTATTATTTTTAAAACCGTCATTTTTAAAGATAAAGAGCTGAAAGTTGGCACCATGATAGCTTTTAGGTAGAGCTTTAGCCATACCAAATTTGAAACAGATCTGTTCATCCATTGATTTTTAGGAATTTTTTAGAATTTGAGGATTTAATTTTTTAAAAAAATGTTATTTTTAAAGATAACGAGATGAAACTTGGCACCATGATTGCTCTTAACAAGGACTTTAACTATGCCAAGTTTGAAACAGATCTGTCCATCCATTGAGTTTTAGGATTTTTTTTAAAGTTTGAGATTTTAAAATTATTTTTTTAAATGACATTTTTAAAGATAAAGGGCAGAAAGCTGGCACCATGATAGCTCTTAAGGAGATATTTAGCCATGCCAAGTTTGAATTAGATCTATTCATCCATTGGTTTTTTTAGGATTTTTTAAAAAGTCCAAAGTTTTAAAATTATTGTGTTTTAAAACTGCTGGAGCCATATCCTTCAAACTCAGGTTGTCAAACCTCCTCTTTGGGGTGTTTCACATTGAGCAGTTTCAGCCCTTGGCATTAAGGGGATCTCCAGTCTTTAGGTAAGAAGTCTTGGGCAAGCAGGGCACCTTTCCTGTTGCAGATTTGGTGGGCAGTTGGGTACCTGGAGCTCAGCAGAGGCAAGGTATCCACAAATCAAAATGACACTTGTTCTTTATTTCAGTGATTTTAACATTAAGATGTTCTGTAGAACAGATTTGTCTTAAATGTGTGCTGTAAAATCAGACATGTGACCAAGGCTATGTTCGGGTGGACATGCCCCCTTGGTGCTGGACACGCCCCCTTGGGGGCCGGACATGTTATCCTCCTTTTTGTTTTCCAAAATATGGTCACCCTAATACTGTGGCTCCTAGATGACAAATTGGAAGCTCTAGGAAATGGTAGTCCCATCCCCCTCCAACCCTGGCAAGGTTATAGACAGAGCTATGACTTGGGGGGGGGGGAGAGAAAATGCCCGCCTGGACTCCCTCCACCCCCCACAAAAAGCTCTGTTGTGGCTCCTCTTCCAAGGTTCCTATTGCAACCTCAGGAGAGGAGGAAGGGGGCATGCCAATAGAGGGAGGAGAGGAGAGAGATTCTCACGTGACCCCCAGGAAGGTAGGAGAGCTAGATGGGCCTCTGAGCTTATCTAGCTCAAAATGCATTTAAAGAAGATTGGGAGGCTAAAAAGCCTGTGGTTTTTTCTCCCACCTGGCTGGGCAGGGCTTAGAATACACAGAGGGCTTGAAGTTCAAAGCCCTCCATCTACTGAGCTGGATTGGATTCATCAACCAAACTCACAGATGATCATTTGCCGCCTCTGATGCAAACATTCCACTGCCAAATGCATAGACAAAATGGTGCCCTGTATTGAATTTAATGAAAAAGGACCAATGTACTGTAAAATGTTTTACAGAGCAACCTTCAGGCTGCTGGCATTAAGTTGGATAAAAACAAGATGCATGAAGGGAATGCAGATTCAGACTGCAAAAATGGTTTATATTTGGATCGAAAGAGAGCAGGTAAAAAGTCTTTTTCTTTTCAAAATTAAAAACACACACATGAGAACTTTATATGCACTTCCTGGGGGCCCTTATAGCATTTCAAGGCCATTAAGCAAGCCATCAAGCTAAAGATTAGAGGAGGGCATCTCTTCCCTTGACAAATCACCAATAACACCACATGCTCTGTGTTCTTGAATATAAGGCACTCGATATCAGTACAATTCTCATAATAGCTGATGTATGTTTGGTTACAAAACTTGTTTTCATTACATTGAACAAACATTCCTAATTACCGTATTTCTTTGATTCTAAGACGCCATCGATTGTAAGACGCACACTAATTTCAGTACCACCAACAGAAAAAAAGGTTTGATTCTAAGAATAATAAACGCACCCGCGATTTGAAGATGCACCCCGTTTTTAGAGATGTTTATATGGGAAAAAGTGTGTCTTAGAATCAAAGAAATACGGTATACACAGGTCATGCCTGCAGATATGCAGTCTAAGAATACAAACGAGACACATCAGGGAGGAAAGGAAAGTTAAATGGGGAGAAGGTCATTTGGAAGTAACAAATGTATTTAAGGAGATGCTGAATTGTAAAAAGAGAGTAAGGGCTCATCTACACCAAGCAGGATGTTCCACTATGAAAGCAGTATGACAGTGGTATATAAAAGGCAGGGGCCACGCTACTGCTTCATAGCGGTATCGAAGTGCACTGCAGGATCTACACTACTGCTTTTTAGTGGTACTGAAGTGCACTGACAACTGTTGGGGCCCATGACACATCTACACCAAGCAGGGTACAACATTATGAATGTGGTATGAAAGCGGTATATATTATGATTCATTGGGGTCAGTGCACTTCAATACCACCATAAAGCAGTAGTGTGGCTCCTACCTTTCATATAGTGTTGCTTGCAGGAGTCATGAATTCCTGAGCTACACTCATAGCTCAGAGGAAGAGCCAATGCTTTGCTCTCCTTTACTCCTCACATCGATGCAATAGCTAAATCCTGTCGTTTCTTCCTGTATAATATTGCCAGGATTCGACCATTTTTGTCTGTCTCTTCTGCCAAGACTCTCGTTCACGCACTGGTTATCTCTCGGTTGGACTACTGCAACCTTCTTCTCTCTGGCCTTCCTTCGTCTCACATCAGTCCGCTGGTCTCTATCCACCACTCTGCTGCTAAGATCATCTTCTTGGCCCGCCGCTCTGACCATGTCACTCCACTTCTGAAATCTCTTCATTGGCTTCCAATTCACTCCAGAATCCAATATAAACTTCTCCTGCTGACCTTCAAAGCTCTTCACGGTCTAGCTCCTGCCTATCTCTCCTCTCTCATCTCACACTATCGCCCCGCTCGTGCTCTCTGCTCCTCTGATGCCATGCTTCTCGCCTGCCCAAGGACCTCCACTTCCCTTACTCGGCTTCGTCCTTTTTCTTCTGCTGCCCCTTACGCCTGGAACGCTCTTCCAGAACACTTGAGAACTACAAACTCAATCACTGCTTTTAAAACTCAGCTAAAAACTTTTCTTTTCCCTATAGCCTTCAAATATTGAGTTTGTTCTGACTCTATACTGTTAGCTTCACCCTACCCGGTGCCTGTTTACACTTCCCTGTGCCTGTTTGCATTCTCCTTCCCTCCTTATTGTTTTACTGTGATTTTATTAGATTGTAAGCCTATGCGGCAGGGTCTTGCTATTTACTGTGTTATCTGTACAGCACCATGTACATTGATGGTGCTATATAAATAATAATAATAATAATAATAATAATAATAATAATAATAATAATAATAATAATAATAGCTCAGTGGCAGAGGTCATGCTTTGATTGTGTGAATGTTTTTTTTAAAAAAACAAACAAACCCCAAAATCAAAAGCATCTCCCCACCCCACCCCAAGCTGCTTTTATCCCTATATTTTTCCCTGCAGCAGGAAGGGTGAAAGGAGTGGTTTTGGGCAGAAAAGAATCCCTCCCTCCCTCCCTCCCTGCCTGCCTGCCTGCTTGCCTCTCTCTCTCTCTCTCTCTCTCTCTCTCTCTCTCTCTCTCTCTCTCTCTCTCTCTCTCGTGCTGGACTAGATGGACCCTTGGTCTGATCCAGCATCAGGGCACTTCTGATATTCTTATCTCTGCAATTCTTGCCTTGAACAACTGTTGCACTTTAGACTGCAGGGATGGAAATTGTGCTACTGTCATGAGCAACCATTTGGTCTGGACATTAAGTCTGGCACCTCACAGTTTCCTCACAATATTTTTTTTTTAAAAAAAACACTTTCAATTGCTTTTTACAGCTAGGTGGTGCTAGTGAACTGCTAAGAAGAAGCATTTTCCCCTCTCAGTGTCTGGAAAGGTTCACATTTTCAATGCAGGGATTCTTAGGGTCAGGTATAGCAAGAGAAATGGTGCCACCTATAGGCCTTAGTAAATTGTATTCTAGACTAGAAATACAAATGTGCGGGGGGGGGGGGAGAAGGAGTTTATAAGACAAGACTTCAGAGATAGAATTTGCTACACATTGAAGTGTTGTCAGAATGGTCCAGTGGCTCTGGGTTCAAATTATTACTAGGTATTAGATGCACTAGGTTACCACAATAGGTAAGGCACCATATCTGAGCCTTGGCTCTCTATTTGTAATATATTGCTTTACTATGATTTTATTAGAATGTAAGCCTATGTGGCAGAGTCTTGCTATTTACTGTTTATTCTGTACAGCACCATGTACATTGATGGTGCTATATAAATAATAATAATAATAATAATAATAATAATAAGGTAAGGAATTATGTAGTAAATGTTATTTACCACACAAGATTGTTATTAACACAAATAAGATCAGATAGTAAAATGATCATTAATATACCAGTCCTTATCATGTTTGCTTGGAAGTTTTCTCTTCTATTAAAACGGAACATACCCTATTTCTTCGATTCTAAGACGCACTTTTCCCCCCATATAAACATCTCTAAAAATGGGGTGCATCTTAGAATCGCGGGTGTGTCTTAGGGTTTTTTTTTTCTGTTGGTGGTACTGAAATTAATGTGCGTCTTACAATCGATGGCGTTTTACAATCAAAGAAATACAGTATTTCCAAGTATGATACTTGCAAGTATAAAATTGCTATATAAGGAGTGAGAGTATACCCTTTGTTCACTTAAAACAAAATAAACTATTGGTTTGTAGAAAAAAATATAAAATTCATGGTCAAGCAATACCTTTGTTAGGAGCAGCGAAATATGTATAAAATTGTGAGCATGCCAAAATTGTGAATGTCCAGGCAGGACCATCATATACCGTATTTCCTCAATTGTAAGACACCATCAATTGTAAGACGCACACTAATTTCAGTACCACTAACAGAAAAAAAACCCACCTAAGACACACCCGCGGTTCTAAGATGCACCCCATTTTTAGAGATGTTTATATGGGAAAAAAGTGTGTCTTAGAATCGAAGAAATAGGGTATATGATATTTTTTAAATCCCCTTTCCAGTATTTACTAGGAGAACACTAATCAGTTTATCTGCTGTATAGCCAATCTTACAGATGTATTCTGATTTTCCATATATGTAAAATAAAGAGCTCTTTTTTAAAACAACAACTACACCACAACAGAACTATCTGAGATTTTAATGTCTATTCTTCAGAAACAACTAGAAAGGCTGGAGTGGAAGAGACAGAAAGAGTACCTTGTGCTAAGATGTCTCACCAGGTGAGTATCAATGTGAAGCCCTTTAGATTAAAGGGAAATCGTGTTTGCTTCCTGTTGCTTTGCTTCCTGCTTCTCTTCCGCATTTGAAACAAGCTGAATTACACATGAGGAGAACAGCAACCACGTGGTCTGTAAATTAAAACTTCCAAGCTCATATTGTTCAATGGGACAGCGCCCTCTACTGGGTGTTTTCTTGTGCAACTTTGACCACACTGGCAAGAAATCCCGATATATTTCAGAAGAATTGGGTTTACCAAGGTTTATTTTTAGGTGGAATAATGGAATGAAGGAGTGGGAGACATACAAGAGGCTCATGGTGTCAAAATGACCCACAAACATCTGTGAGTGGGCCAGTCATGAGCATGCTATAAATCGCTTGTTTAAAGAAGCCCAATGTTGTAAATTATGAGTCATATTAGTTGTTTTTATCCCATCCATTGCTGGCCTAAACCATTTTGCTGCCTAAAATGGAACACAAATGACACCCCTCCCCTCTAGAACCAACACTTTAAAACAGGGGTGTCAATCTTCAGGCAATGGGCGAAATCCAGCCCATGTGGAGTCCCAAGCTAGCCATTTGGGACTCCCCAGAAGGCCATGATCCCTTCCATTGACTCTACCCCTTTCCCTGCACACCCATTGTCCGTGTTCGTCAGCTACAAGTAAAGATTTACGGCTGTTGATAGTAAGTGTGGAGGCTGAGCCAGATAAACTGCAACGAACTTCCTCAGCTTGAATGCCTGCAGAGTCGAATGATGCTGTCCAGAGCCACTGAGCGAGGTTCCTGGATGCAAGCAGAGTCCAGGGGTTGTGATTAAAATGGCATGATTTATGGCTGCTGCTGATCAGCATTTGATGGCTTATATGAGCAGTCACTGAACATTAATACTGGGCACTCCAAGGGCAAGGCGTAAATGTGGGCCCATTGCCCCCTATACTTTCTGGTGCTGAAGTCATTAATTTCTAGCCCATGCAAATTCTCCTTTTCGTTGATCATTTCCTCAGTGTAGAACCTTGTTCCCTGTTTTGCGGAGACACTTGATTTAGACATGAGGAGTCTCTAAGGGAAAAAGACCAAAGCCTTACCAGGGTTTCTTCTTCTGGAGTCCTTCCACTTTCACTAAGTGCTTCTTTAGATGGCAACCACATGATTTTTGAATTGAAAGCTTCCCTTCTTGGCAATACTAGTAAGTTCAATGAAGCAGTGTGCCATCTAGTGGTGTATAATGCTATACCAGCTTTACATGCAGGGGACATCTCGCAATTATTTAAATATCGTGTTATCTCCAGTTTTTTAAATAGCAAGATTACTGGGGAAAAGAGCAGGAGACATCCTGGAAGTTGATGGCATTATGTAAAGGACCATCAAACTTCCGTGAGTGGCCAATCACAAGCGTGTAATAAATTGTTCGTGTAGAGAAGCTCATGATCATGTGGACCATTTCAAGGGGAAAAGAAAATCAGATTACTAGACAAAAGCAGCACGTTGTCCTGGAAATGCCATTATTTTGTGAATGATTCATTCATTCTGTTCCATATCACAGGGACTTTCCCTTCCTCTCACTACAAAGTAAGTAAACCCAATAAATGGTCGTTACCGCATAGCTCAGTGGAATCAGGGGGATGAGAAGGAAACAAAGCCACAACATGACATGGATTCAAATTGCGCCAAGTGCAGCAAACTGTAGCCAAGGCCAGAGCATGTAAAATGTATGGTGTTGTAGACAATTGTTTCTCTTCACAGCCTAGTATACAACTGGTGTAAGTTAAAGTACTTTGCTTAGAGGAGATAAGGACACAGTATCAGCTAATGCTCTGAGGTGTTGGATGGGTTTTCTTTGGGGGGGGGGTGCCTCAGAGAAGCAACAGGGTGGAGACCAGAAAGGGGATAACTCTTCCATGGATTTGATTCAAGGGATGTGCAGAAGCAATGTCTGTCTAAGAAGGAAGATGCTAAGACAAGAACTATCCTGGGAGTAGATCTCAATGAGACATAAATGCCTTTCTTGCAGAGTAACTTTTCTAAATCTCCACACATTCAAAAAGCAGTGGAGATACTTACTGTATATGGAAAGAATTTTAAAGAAAGGGGCGACGGTACTTTTCACTTGCTTTTTGTATTTCCCCTTAGCTGGTAAAACTAGAGGTACTGGGGTTTTCAGAAATAATTGCTGTTCCCTAATATTTCTTTCTGCTCGATACATCTGTGTAATGGTTGATTCACACAACCAGTTTGGTTGGTGATGGCATGGTGAAAGCAAGGGAACATGGGCGCTGCTCTCTCTTTTACATTGTTTTATAGTATTCTACACTTTGGTATTTTTAATATGTGCTGAGTAAGTCAGGGGGAAGGGGGTGCCCCCATAATTGTGTTCACGGGTAGGGGAAGGTTTGGTGTTGTAGGATTAATACGCCAGTTGAGGAGAAGAGGGGCTAGGTTCCTTACAGCTATCCTGTCTTCTGGTTCTTTTCCCAACCTGATGGTTCCTGGTGGACTTACCAGTTTGCCTCAAAGCTGCTACTGCTCCCTCATCCATGACTTGATTGTGGATGAGGGGGCAGACATGATATGTATTACTGAGACCTGGGTGGGTTGTTGTCTCACAGCTGTGCCCTCCTGGGTACTTGGTGCAGCACCAACACCCTTGAGCAGACCTGGGACAGATTAGGGATTCTATTGGTGTACTGTCCACCCTGCTACCGATCAGACTCCCTGCCTGAGCTGATGAAGGTTGTCTCAGATTTGGGGTTGAGGATGATGGTTCTGGGGGATCTCAACTTTCATTCCATGGTTGCTGTATCTGGGGTGGCTCAGGGCTTCATGGCCACTATGACAACCATGGGGCCATCTCAGCATGTCAACAGCCCAACATGTAAAAGGAAACACGCTCAATCTGGTTTTCTTGACTGGGCAGGAGGATGGTGATATGAAAATGGGGGAAATCGCATCTATCCTCTTGTTATGATCAGATCACTTCCTATCAAGGTTTAGGCTTTCGGCAACCTTCCTCCTCTACAAGAGAGTGGGACCCATTAAAGTGGTCTGCCTCCAGAGGCTAATGGACTCTGATGGTATGGCTGGTACTCCTGTTGAAGCCCAGATTGCTCTGTGGAATGCAGAGATGACTCAGGTGGTTGACACAATTGCACCCAAGCACCCTCTCCCTTTGAGCAGAGCCCAGCCAGCTGTTTGCTATTCACCTGAGCTGAGGGCAATGAAGCAAGAGGGGAGATGGCTAGAATGCAGGTTGAGGAAAACTCATGCTGAGTCTGATTGAACACAGGGTAGAGATTTTATTGAACCTATTCTGTGGTGGTGAAGGTGGCAAAGAGCCAGTTCCTTTCCACCAGGATTGCATCTTCTCAGTGTCATCCAGGGGAGCTGTTCTGAGTGGTTTTGTGGCCTGCTACATTCTGGGCTAGGGAGAGACACTGTGATGAGTTTACACAGCACTTTGAAGATAAAGTTGCTAAGATTCGTCATGAATTGAACACCATGATTAATGCAGTTCCATTAGTAGAGGCATCCAGAACACCACCTGGTCCAGTTTTATTGGATGAGTTTCAGTTACTGAAGTTTGAGGATGCAGACAAGGTGCTGGCCAAGTCCAGTTGACCACCTGTGTGCTTGACCCTTGTCCTTCATGACTTATCAAACAAGGAAGGGATATCCGGCTGGGTCCAGGAGTTTATAAATTCCTCCCTGAGAGAGGGAGTGGTGCTGACCTCTTTAAAAGAGGTGGTAATGAGGTCACTCCTGAAAAAGCCAAGCCTGGACCCAGAGAACACCAAGAACTATAAGCCCGGTGTGTAACATCTCCTCCAATGGTTCTGCTCCTACAGGGACTTCAGCCATGAATTCACTAGGTGGCCTTAGGCAAGCCACTATTAGCCTCGTTCCCCCTATCTTCAATATGAGGACAGTAATACTAACCTTCCCTACAGGGATTTGTAAGGATTACTCTGATGATGTATGAAGTTCTTTGAGCATATAACAAGCACCATATAAATACAAAATACTTTATTAATTAGGAAAGTGCATTGCCTAATAAAAAGAGATCTGAAAATAATTCACAAGCACAGAAAAATATTACCAGGAAGAATTACCATGTATGAAGAGCCATGGCTGAGGAATGAAAGAAAATAATCTCAAGCACTGGCACTCAACCATTTATCTCTGACTCTTATCATCGTGCTGCATTTGACAGCAACTATTGAGAACATCTTTTGAGTACATCTGGAGCATCATAATCAAGAGTTCAAAGCTGATTTGGCTCCTTTCAGAGGAAGGGAGATATTGCTGAAAATGTCCGGGGGGGTTGGCTTAGCTTCGTTCTTTTAGATGAGGTGGCCGAGGGTGTGCATCATCTTTTAAACATTTTTTTTTTTAAAAAAAAACACCTTGTGGCAGGCTTGACATTGCCATGTGAATTCTGAATCCAGAAATTGCCAGGGAGCATCTGTTGAGCATCATGGTGACTCAAATCTCCATGAGGATTTTTAAAAAAGTTTTTAAGAAGAGCCACCTCCCCCTGCCCCAATTTCCAGGGGCATGTCACTCCTTCCTCATATAAATTGTGATGATGATGATGATGATGATGATGATGATGATGATGATGATGATATGGGATGAAAGTGTGGCCCACCTCTAACTTGAACTAATATCTTGGCATAGAAAGTACTATAAACTATGTAGCATCCATTTGCTTCAACAGAAGGTGCTAGGATGTTGCACGCATGAAGTGCCATGCTGAATCAGACTGAGGGTCTATCTAGTCCAGTGGTTCCCAAACTTTTTCAGGTAAACATTTTTTTAGTTTATTCAATTAAACATAGTTGAAGGGGCCACACTCCTCTGGATCCTGCTAGTCAGGGCACCAGGGGTGAGTGGTGGCAGACGGGCAAAGGAGCTGAGAATGAAAAAGGGGGCATGCTGCATGTGGCCCCTTTAAATGGGAAGCACCCACCACACCACAGGCTTGCCGAGGGAGGGAGGGAGGGAAAAGAGAGTGAATGCCTCTGTTTTGCAGCTGGCATGGTGGGGCACACCAAGCAGGGTATGTCTTTTGGTGCTTTTGAAACATTTCAATTCACCATTAAAAGGACTCTTCTTAAACTGTATTAATACATGTGTGGATTCTTCCCCTATATGGCTTGGGACCAAACCACCTTCTCCTATAAAAATGTCCCTGGATTTTAAGACCTTCTGGAGAGATGCTTCTCGGAAAAGACTACCTCAAACGCCCCCCTGCCGCCCCCTTGCCTCTTAACACCCCCCTATGCAATCCTTCCACCCCCAAGGGGGCGGTACCGCCTACTTTGGGAACCACTGATCTAGTCCAGCACTCTGTTCACACAGTGGCCAGCCAGCTGTTGACCAGGGACGAACAAGCAGGACATGGTGCAACAGCACCCTCCCACCCATGTTCCCCAGCAACTGGTGCACACAGGCTTACTGCCTTGAATACTGGATATAGCACACAACCATCAGGGCTAGTAGTCATTGATAGCCTTCACCTCCAGGAATTTATCCAACCCCCTTTTAAAGCCATCCAAATTGGTGGCCATCACTTCATCCTGTGGTAGTGAGTTCCATAATTTAACTATGTGCTGTGTGAAGAAGTACTTCCTTTTATTCGTCCTGGATCTCCCACCAATCAGGTTCATGGGATGACCCCTTGGGTTCTAGTATTTTGAGAGAGGGAGAGATGTACACCTGTATCATGTCTCCCCCCAGCCTCCTTTTTTCCAAGCTAAACAATCCCAGTTGATGTAACATTCCCTCATAGAATCATAGAATAGCAGAGTTGGAAGGGACCTACAAGGCCATCGAGTCCAACCTCCTGCTCAATGCAGGAATCCACCCTAAAGCATCCCTGACAGATGGATCCCTGACATAGGGGAGATGTTCCAGCCCCTTAATCATTTTACTTGCCCTTTTCTGCACTTTTTCTAGCTTTATAATATCCTTTTTTAGGTGTTGTGACCGGAACTGTACACACTCTTCTAAGTGTGGTCACACCATAGATTTGTATAAGTTAGGGTGACCAACTGTCAGGATTTCCCCGGATTTGTCCTGGTTTTTGTTCTTTCCATGGTGTCAGGGGGGATTTTCTATAATTTTCAATAATGTCCTAGAATGACACACCTTCCTCTTTAAGGCTGCCATTAGCATGGCAGGAGGGAATGACATGCTTTCTTGAGGCACATCATTCCCCCACCCCGAGCTCCAATTGAGGTCTTAATGGGGAAAGTGGGCCATTCGTGGACATTATAGAAAAGGCCCCAATTGGAGTGGATGGTGGTGGTGCAGCATGAAATCCTTTCCCCTCCTCCACTCCAATCGGGTTCTTTAAGGTGGCGGGGGAATAACGTACTTTCTGCAGGACTCAGAAAGCTGCTTCCCCCCCACACACACACTAGGTGTCCTCTTTTTTGGTTTCCCAAATATGGTCACCCTATATAAGTGCAGTACAATACTGGTTGTTTTATTCCTTTTCTTATAATGCCTAACTTGGATTTTGCCTTCTTTACAGTGGCTTCACACTGGGTGGACGTTTTCATCGAGCTGTCCACCACAACCCCAAGATCTCTCCCAAGCTCCCAGTCCCAAGTTTCTTCATCACCAGGCACCAAAAATGTTTTGGTCTTGATCCAGCCAGCTCTACTTATGCTCTTTTAAAGCCCCCGCCATTTGAGGCAGGGAGGGGAAAGTCAACTGGATCTTGTGTGCTTTACCCTCTCCAATTCTTGATGCTCAGCTCTTAATGTATAAATATGTTATTTCTCTGCAGTAAGGCTTGGATCTCTCCTCAAGGACTCTTCCTCCTTTTATGATGTGAGAATGAGGGTAGCACTGCCAATAGTCAGCACTAACAGAGGAACCTTTCCCATAGCCTTGTGTCTGGGAGTGCCTGTATTTATCCCTAGGACCTGGTTAGAAATGGTTGCTTTCTAACCATTTGAGGTTTCCTGCCGGTCTATAAGAAATAGTTTACTTTCTGGTTAAGGTAAAATAATATTTGCGCACATCTAGAAGAAAGCACTTGGGCCCCCCAAAAAGCAGCTCTATGAAGGAAATGTGGTCATTGTGGTTGCAGCTCTATGTATGCTTGAGTAAAATTGCAAGTGTGGGCCAGTGAGTTTGCATGGGAGGTTATCAGTGTGGCATTCAGCTATGTAGCGCTTTATGTGCTATACCCAGAGCTGTATGTAATCCATGTGTTCTGTTTTTTTAAAAAACGACAACAACCAACATTCTGCATTTGCTCGCTCAATTAAACGCTGCAGATTAAATACGTTTCCTCACATTTACAATTCACCTGTAGGCTAGTAACTTTGTAGGCTTATTTATCTGTTTTTAACTTGTAGGCTTATTTAACTTTTGTGAACTGCCCAGGGAGCTTCGGCTATTGGGCGGTATAAAAATGCAATAAATAAATAAATAAATAAATAAATAAATTATTAATAATAAAAATAAATCATCTTCATCAGTAAATAATTCTGTAGCAGGAGGGAGCTTACCTAAGAGCCATATCAAACAATTCAGATAATGCCGTGCTGTGGCACCTCTTGGAATCCATGGCTACAGCATTCCATTGGTAACGGAGCAAAGATCCTGTCCTCACGAGATCCGAGTGCTCTACTACTAAGTTACAATCCTGTCGTTTTTTCCTGTATAATATTGCCAGGATTCTATCATTTTTGTCTGTCTCTTCTGCCAAAATGCTTGTTCATGCACTGGTTATTTCTCGCTTGGACTACTGCAGCCTTCTTCTCTCTGGCCTTCCTTCTTCTCACATCAGTCCGTTGGTTTCTGTCCACCACTCTGCCGCTAAGATCATCTTCTTGGCTCGCCGCTCTGACCATGTTACTCCACTTCTGAAATCTCTTCATTGGCTTCCAATTCACTTCAGAATCCAATATAAACTTCTCCTGTTAACCTTCAAAGCTTTTCACGGTCTAGCTCCTGCCTATCTCTCCTCTCTCATCTCACACTATTGCCCCACTCGTGCTCTTCGCTCCTCTGATGCCATGTTTCTCGCCTGCCCAAGGGCCTCTACTTCCCTTGCTCGGCTTCGTCCATTTTCCTCTGCTGCCCCTTACACCTGGAACGCTCTTCCAGAACATCTGAGATCCACAAGTTCAATCGCAGCTTTTAAAGCTCAGCTAAAAACTTTTCTTTTTCCTAAAGCTTTTACAACTTGATGCTGTTTGGACTTTATACTGTTATACTGTTAGTTTTACCCTACCCTGTGCCTGTTTGCATTCTCTTCCCCTCCTTATCGCTCTACTATGATTTTAATAGAATGATTTTAATAGACCCTATGCGGCAGGGTCTTGCGATTTACTGTTTTACGCTGTACAGCACCATGTACATAGATGGTGCTATATAAATAATAATAATAATAATAACAACAACAACAACAATAACAACAACAACAACAACCCAAACCAGTGAATTCATGGCTAAGATTACATTTCTACTGGGAACAAAAGAAACTCTTGTCGTAGTATAATATATCCTTCTTCCAAACATGCTACCATCTACACAGCGTACTGAAGGCGCACGCAAGCGCCTTCAGTGTGACCCCAAAGCGCGTGTGTAGATCCTGCCCTGGAAGAGGAGGAGGAGGAGGCGTCCTTGCCGCCGCCGCCGCCCACCTCCCCGCCGGCCTCCTGATCAGCCCGGAGGACGTGCTGGGGCTGGGGCTGGCCTGGGCAGGGAAGGAGGAGCCTGGTCCGCGGTGGGAGGGGGTCTCGCCCCCCCACCCCCGTGGCTGGGACGAGGCCGGCGGGGAGGTGGGTGGCGGCGGCGGCAAGGACACGGCCGGATTCCCCAGCCACCTCCTCCTCCGCCTCTTCCAGCAGGATCTACACACGCGCTTTCGGGTCGCACTGAAGGCGTTTGCGTGCGCCTTCAGGACGCCGTGTAGATCCCCTCTCCTCAAAATAAATAAATAAATAAATAAATAATCTGTAGCCAGGATTCTCAAACCAGAATCTCTACAAACTTATGAGCTACTTCCTGCTTTTCCACCACAATGGGAAAACTAAGACCGTCTCACAGAGTACTATAGGGAGGGGCAAATTGAGGCCACTTTGGATTGTTTTAGGACCACTGAAGATGCCTTTAATGGATATTATGTAGTTTTTAAATGGTATTTTATGTGCTATGATATTTTCCTTCCTAATTAATGAAGTTTTTAATGAATAAAAAATAGAGGTCTTGCCAAGAAAAGTCATGGAAAGTCAGCATGACAGTAGGATCCTTTATTACCCTTGATGTCAACCTTGAATAAACTGTAGTGTAGGCACTATTCTTACCCCTCTTCTCTGAAGCATTCTGATTACCCTCAGATTGGATTAGCTTCAACTCAAAGCTTCAACTAGTGCAGAATTCAACAGCTAGGATTCTCATTGTACTGAGTAGGTAGAACCATATTACACCAACTCTGAAAGACTTACATTGGCTGTCTATTCCCTTCCAAGCCCAGTCTAAAATGTTGATGCTTACCTTTGAAACCGTAAAAGAGCTCGGAACCTAAGTAGCAGAAGGAGAGCATCCTCGCAGACCAACCTGCCTGTGCTTTAAAATAACTGGACGGGGCCATGCTCCAAGGGCTTTTGATAAATAAGTACATTATGAAGGCACAAAGACATTGGTGGAGCTCTGATTCTGGAACGCCCTTCCAAGGGATATTTGCCTGGTGCATTCTTTTAGGTGAAAATTTATTTGTCCAGGCATTTTAGTTGATTCTTAACTATGTTATCTAGGGTGACCATATGAAAAGGAAGACAGGGCTCCTGTATCTTTAACAGCTGTATTGAAAAGGGAATTTCAGCAGGTGTCATTTGTATATATGGAGAACCTGGTGAAATTTCTCTTCATCACAACAGTTAAAGCTGCAGGTGCCCTGCCCTCTTTTAAATCTGGTCACTCTAGTATAGTTCCTGCAGCTTTAACTGTTGTGATGAAGAGGGAATTTCACCAGGTGCTGCATGCATACAAAGGACACCTGCTGAAATTCCCTTTTCTATGCAACTGTTAAAGATACAGGAGCCCTGTCCTCCTTTTCATATGGTCTCCCAAATGTTATCATTTTAGCTAGTTGATTTGTTTGGTTCCTTTCAGGTGTTTTTTTTTAATGGATTCATGTTTTCCTGCATTTTATTATTGTATTCTCTTATCCTTTAATCCTGCCCTGAAACCCTTTTTGTGGGTGAAGGGCAGTACAGAATTTAAATAGTGACGGTATTAGTAAAATAGAAATTGTAGCCTGCATTCTGCATTCTGATATTTGTATAGTTGTCTGTGTATTTTAACTTGAATGGGTTGAAATGACCGTAATAAATAAATAAAATACTAAAGCTCTAACCATCTTTTCCTTGTGGCTCTTGCAGACAAGGAGGCTAGACGTTACTTTAAGCCAGGAGGAGGCAGGTGGCCCAATGAAGAAGAGGAAGGGTCAGCGTGCCAATTGATTTGAGCCCTACCGCTCAAAAATGATGACTACAATGGAAAGAGAAGCTTTCACTGTAATATACTAGTAGGCATCTTTCTAGTACATTGTGTTCTAATCTTTTATCTGCCATAATTAACTCTCCATGCACAGTACATATTTCTATTTTTAAGGGTCTCTATCTAGTTTCCTGTTCTTCGAACCCTGTGTGGAATAGAGAGATCAAGATCATTTCCATAGCCAAATATTGTAGCCACCTTGATGTGTAACTAAAGCAGAACTGAACTACACTGAGTTTGCACTTTTTTTCTTTTTTTGCCATACCGCTGGGAACTTCTCATTCTTTCCTAAAATTTCTGCTCATTTCAACTGAGCTTGTTGTCTGTTTCCTGGTTAATTATCACTCAGGATGCCATGGTCTGGAAATGCAAGTTGTAGCTCAAAACCATAGCAGGATACAGTAGTAACTTTGTCTAGCTTTCACTTCCCCAAGAAGAACGTTCTACAGGCAGTTGATGTACGATCACTTTCCTTGTAGGAGAGCATGCTAGATAGATACTTGCATTGTTTCCCCTCCATATACTGTTCGTTTACAGATATACAGGAAACAGCTGGTAAGCATCCATCCACTCCTAGAGTGCTTCTCGTTAAAGCAGCATTAGTTCTCTCCAAAGCAACAGCATGCATTAGTACCTCTTCCTCCTCCAAAGGCTGCTGCTTGTCAGACAGCAAGATCTGCCCTCTCCCCATTGGCTACATTCAAATCAAACTGCCAAGCAGATGTGAAGTTTCCACCAGCTAGTCACCCATCATCAACACTATCAATGCATCTTCTAGCTGCCACTAACTAGGGTGCCCATATGAAAAGGAAGACAGGGCTCCTATATCTTTAAGCTTCATCCCACCTACCTGCTTCCCTCGGATTATCCCCGTAGTGCTAAACTTTCGCTGTTGTTGTTGTTTTTGCAACCGGGTGACAGCGATCCTTTGCATATCAGGAAGTGAGTTTAAGGGGGGAAATGTAAAAAATCAAAAAAATCTACGGATGACCCAATTCAATTCAAATTTGGTATGCTTAAAGCTCTCCCTAATATCTGGTCACCCTAGTATAGCTCCTGCTGCTTTAACTGTTGTGATGAAGAGGGAATTTCACCACGTTCTCCATATATACAAATGACACCTGCTGAAATTTCCTTTTCTATGCAACTGTTAAAGATACAGGGGCCCTGTCCTCCTTTTCATATGGTCACCCTACCACTAACCAACCGCTTGGGGAAGTGAGGAGCTAGATCAGTACCTATAATCTTTAGCTAATAAACTACTCAAAACCCAACAGAAGACGTTTCCCCCTTTTGCATTGCCAGACGGTATCTGACTCATTATAGTCATTTCTAAAAAACATTTCGTGTTTATGTTCAGGAGTTTTATCTACATACTACGGTTTCGTCTCACTTTGGAAAAAGTGTTTTGTTTTTTCACCAAGCTTTTGATAAATTATTAAAACATATTTATTACAAAGGCAAGAGGGCACTTGCACAGGATGTCTATGCAGAATTTTAAATAATTTCCTCAATATGCATATATTTTTTATTTTGTTTTAAATCATGGACATAATTTTCTAGTGTAGGAGATGCCACATGTCAAGGAGGACTATATGGCAGATAAACGGTGAACTGTGGCAAATCACCATCACTGTCCGGGATTCCAAGCCCTCCCACTGAGTAGGGAAGCAACAGAGACTCCCTGTGCAATCCACAAACTCTTTTATTCAGTTAATAGTACCTCTTCACACCTGCAGCCCGCAAAGGCTGAGAACTGTCCTCTGGGCCTAATCAGCTAAATATAGGGTGACCAACTGTCAGGATTTCCCCGGATTTGTCCTGGTTTTTGTTCTTTCCATGGTGTCAGGGGGGATTTTCAATAATTTTCAATAATGTCCTGGAATGATACACCTTCCTCTTTAAGGCTGCCATTAGCATGGCAGGAGGGAATGACATGCTTTCTTGAGGCACATCATTCCCCCACCCCGAGCTCCAATTGAAGTCTTAAAGGGGAAAGTGGGTCATTCGTGGACATTATAGAAAAGGCCCCAATTGGAGTGGATGGTGGTGGTGCAGAATGAAATCCTTTCCCCTCCTCCACTCCAATCGGGTTCTTTAAGGTGGCGGGGGAATAACGTACTTTCTGCAGGACTCAGAAAGCTGATTCCCCCCCCACACACACACACCAGGTGTCCTCTTTTTTGGTTTCCCAAATATGGTCACCCTAGCTAAATAGGTCTTTTGTTAAGGGAGCTGCTAAAGCAGGGCAGTTGCCTTTCAAGGAATTTATTTATTTATTTATTTATTTATTTATTACATTTTTATACCGCCCAATAGCCGAAGCTCTCTGGGCAGTTCACAAAAATTAAAACCTTTATTTATTTATTTATTACATTTCTATACCGCCCAATAGTCGGAGCTCTCTGGGCGGTTCACAAAAATTAAAAACATTCAAAGTATAAAACAACAGTATAAAACCATAATATAAAATACAATATAAAAGCTCAACCAGATAAAAACAGCAGCAATGCAAAAATACAAATTTAAAACACCAAGTTAAAATTTATTTATAGACTGTTAAAATGTTGGGAGAATAAAAAGGTCTTCACCTGGCGTCAAAAAGCATATAATGTAGGTGCCAAGCGAACCTCCTTAGGGAGCTATATTAGGAACATAATAAAACATCCAACAAGCTAAAAACCCAAATACAAAATACAATATAAAAAGCACAACCAGGATAAAACCACACAGCAGAAATTGATATAGGATTAAAATACAGAATTAAAACAGCAAAGTTTAAATATAGTTGTTAAAGTACTGAAAGAATAAAAAGGTCTTCAGCTGGCGACGAAAAGAATACAGTGTAGGCGCCAGGCGGACCTCTCTGGGGAGCTCGTTCCACAGCCGGGGTGCCACAGCGGAGAAAGCCCTCCTCCCAGTAGCCACCTGCCTCACTTCCTTTGGCAGGGGCTCACGGAGAAGGACCCCTGTGGATGATTTAGGAAATAGAATTTCCTAAATCATCCACAGAATGTAGAATGTAAATCATTCTACATTTAGGAAATATAAACCAAATGCACAGTTACAAGATGGGGGATACTTGGCTCAGCAGTACTACGAACGAGAAGGATCTTGGAATTGTTGTAGATTGCAAGCTGAATATGAGCCAACAGTGCGATATGGCTGCAAGAAAGGCCAATGCTATTTTGGGCTGCATTAATAGAAGTATAGCTTCCAAATCACGTGAGGTACTGGTTCCTCTCTATTCGGCCCTGGTTAGGCCTCATCTAGAGTATTGTGTCCAGTTCTGGGCTCCACAATTCAAGCACGCAGACAAGCTGGAGCGTTTTCAGAGGAGGGCAACCAGGATGATCAGGGGTCTGGAAACAAAGCCCTATGAAGAGAGATTGAAAAAACTGGGCATGTTTAGCCTGGAGAAGAGAAGATGGAGGGGAGACATGATAGCACTCTTCAAATACTTAAAAGGTTGTCACACAGAGGAGGGCCAGGATCTCTTATCGATCCTCCCAGAGTGCAGGACACAGAATAACGGGCTCAAGTTAAAGGAAGCCAGATTCCAGCTGGACATCAGGAAAAACTTCCTGACTGTTAGAGCAGTACGGCAATGGAACCAGTTACCTAGGGAGGTTGTGGGCTCTCCCACACTAGAGGCATTCAAGAGGCAGCTGGACAAGCATCTATCAGGGATGCTTTAGGGTGGATTCCTGCATTGAGCAGGGGGTTGGACTCGATAGCCTTGTAGGCCCCTTCCAACTCTGCTATTCTATGATTCTATGATTCTATGATCTTAAGGTCCGGGCAGGTATATATGGGAGGAGGCGTTCCTTTAAATAACCTGGCCCCAAGCCGTTTAGGGCTTTGAATGTTAGTATCAGCACTTTGAATCGGGCCCAGACCTGGACTGGCAGCCAATGAAGTTGTAAAAGGACTGGCGTGATGTGATCTCGCTGGCCAGTCCCTGTTAGTAAAACAGGCTGCCCTGTTTTGTACCAGCTGAAGTTTCCAGACCGTTTTCAAAGGCAGCCCCACGTATAACGCATTGCAGTGGGTTTCTCACCATAGTCAGCAGGCTTTTTCTGGGCTCCTCCCTTCAAGGACCCAACCTCTGATGGGCAGCCAGCCTGGCAGAACGCCTCCCACCTCCTCTCAGCTCTGCTCACTTCACTTGCTGGCAGGCTCTGGCATCTGTCAATTCCTATGCTTCCTCACCCTCCAACAGAGGCCAGGTTCCCATGGACAGGGGGGAGATGGTCTTTGAACCTGGCCTTCCTGCTCAATAAGACCCTGGGAAGGCTCTTCTCTGACTCCTGGAGAGTCTTGGGGAATGTCCTCTCACACCCCCTTGTCCCAGCTGGACTTCTAGCTCTGCCTCCAAATCTGAGTCAGAAACCAAATTAGGGAGCCTGGGACCAATCTTGACAATCGCACACATATTTAGGACCATATTGTTCACAGGAACTGGAGAACAGATGAATTGACCATGTTTCTAGGATCTATCATTCAAATTACAAATGGTTGTTCCCTTTCTTGCATTTCATGTCAACCATATTCAAACCAAAACCATCTTTGGGTCAAAAATGGATTCTTCTTTTATCCTGTGAAAATGCCCATGGCTATGATGGCTCTTGTGACACGCCCTCCAGTACCCTTCAGCACCATCCTCTCAAGGCAAATGAACATGTAACAACTCCATCCTATTTTACTTTGTGCCTTCATCAAATTCAGCTTTGGGATTGTGAGAGTTCCCAATGAATGAATCTACACTAGTGCTTATAACATGTTTTTTTTAACCACTGTAAACGTTATATTTCCTGGCAGTTTTAAACGTCACGGAGCACACTCACGGAATACAGCGTTACTTACCTTTCTCGTTCATCATTCATTGAACCAGGACACACTGAATCTTGTTTTGCTGTAGCTAAGAGTTTGTTTGTCCATCGTTACACAGTTCTGCCCACTAACTATTGTACTGACCTCAACCGCCCTCCCTACCTTGTTCAATGAAGTTTGGGTTGACAAGAAACAGAACTGATCGATCAGTCAGCTGACCTCTGATTGGCCTAAGAGGTTAGAAATTTAAGAGACCTAGCGATAACAAATGAAAGGGAGCAGATAAGACATCATGCAACGATTTTAAAACGTAACAAGCTAGAAAGGAGAAACCAACAGAGATACAACTTTACAAGATGAGCATCATGTGACCCAAGCAGTTATGGTAAACCTTCATTAACGTTATTTTTGATAAGTGTAGATCCCTCCCAGGACTCCAATGGCTTATATTATCATTTATTTTATTTACAACATTTATATACCTCTCAGTTATCTAACACAGATTCCAGAGCAGTGAATAATCATTAATCATAATGATGATAATATATATATATATATATATATATATATATATATATATATATATATATTTCTTACCCGTCTCTCCCTCTGGATCGAGGCAGGCAACAACATTAAATACAATATAATACATAAAACTAGTTAAAAGAGCATATAAAACCAACACAATATTAAAATAACAATCACAAAATATTAAAATGCTTAGGTTTAAAATTCATCTGGGCAGGCTTATTCAAGGGAAGCATGGTTATTATTACCCTTTGGACAACATACAAAAAGTGGTAACACTTGCTGGTAAAACAGTGAGTAATACAGAAAATCATATAATAGCCTTCCTTTGATCTCTCACCAACGTGCAAATCACAGTGGGTAGTAGTAGTATGATCTCTTGGAAACATTTTTTGTGGTATGCCTGCAACTTAATATATTCTACAGGTATTTTCAGGAAACTGGTGTATAAGGGAAACTCTTGTGTGGTCACCTTCTCCCATGAGCTCAGATATTTCCAGCAGTGATTCACAGATGTTTCAAAGTTCCCCAAACAACCAGGTATCATTTATCAAGCAGAAATATCACCTCGGTGGGACTTTGCTGGGAAAAGCACTGAAAGGGTTCAAAAAAACCTGCAAGCCACTTCCTTGTACCTCATGCTGATTTCTAGTTTTGATAGCAGGAACGCTGTAGGCAAATATGACTCCACTGAAGCATCTTTGGTGATTTTTACAATTGCTCAATGTGGTCAACAACTTGCACTTTTGGTCAGACTGTGGCTCCCTCCTTGAGATTTGGCAATGGGGCATGTAAGCAAAACCGAAACTTTATCATACTTCTTGTAAGAAAAATGCAAAGGAAGTCAGGGCTCCTGTGCCTGTTATTACGTTGTGAAGGAGGGGGTTTCAGCAGGTAGAGATTCTTTTACCAAGTAGCACTTGCTAAAATTTCCTGCTCTGCACAGCTATTAACTCGGCAGCATCCTAGTCGTGTATTTGACCTTTCTGTTCTCAGTGACTAACATGATTTCCTGGTTGCACGTACAGATCTATACTGTGCTGTGTCTTTCAGTTCGCTGGTGTAGTGGGAGAGGAGGCAGCTGCAGCGTCTTCACCCACCTGGTTCCCACCTCTCTACTCAAACAGGCATTTTTGGCCAAGACTCTGATTCACCATCTGACAACTCATTTTTAGGTCTCCCATGACCTCACAGTTGTCAGGAAAATGGTGTGATATATGGGAATGGCACCTGTATCCTTAAAAGAAACCCTTAAAAAGTCTTTGAAAGGCACAGTGAGAAAGGGAAATGAAGAAGCACTCCTAGCAGACCCATAGCTGTGGGGAAGGTTTGGCGGGGAAGGGGGGAGATAACTGACTGGCTTCTTTGAGGATGTTAGAGGCCATTTCACTGAATTTTCAGCTTTCACTTTTTAAAAAATGGAATTACGTACCTTTTTTTCTTATGGAGATATAAGAGAAAATACACAGGGAGTATTCTACATAAGTGACCTGTGTTATGGCCAATTTGTGCAAAGGCCAATTTGTGATTGGCACTCATTTTTAAAAATGGGATTAATAATCAGTTTTACTAATATTTAATAAAATATTAACAGTGCAATCCTAACTCTGCTTACTCAGAAAAAACAACAACCCTCTGGCTTAAATGGGTCTTACCTTCTAGTTAGTGTGTCAAAGATTGAAGCCTCAATAAATTTAACCAAATTAACTTCCTTGTGCTTAAGTTTTTGTTCTTCTGTGTTGACATGATAATCCAATAATTGTACCACCTTGAAACTCTGTTATAATGGAAAGGCAGAATCAAATAAGTAGCCTAGTCTATACACCCACACACATTTCTGGGTAGGGATATGACCTCTGTTCCCAGTTTTACTGCTAAGGTAATTTTGTTTTCAGTTTTTACAAATAATGTCAATTATAGGCCCATTCCTGACCATCTGTTATGCAAGGCTGTCAAAAATGTCCTGCCCCACTCCTGTCCTGTGCCTTTAACAGCACATCGATGTGCAAAAAGCAGCAGTGGAAACCTTTCGTGGCGTGGAAATGTAAGCATTCCTGTGTCTGCTACTATCTGCCCACCAAGCTGCTACAAAAATGGAGGAGCAAAGGCAAATAAAATTATTGGCAACCTTTCTGATATGTGAAGCATTTCTGAATAGCCTGTACTGTTAGACAACATAAACCACCCTTCGGGATATTGGCCATGCAACACATACCTTCTCTTTAAAATGCAGAGCTCAGCATAGTTTATACCCGAGATCGGAAATTGCTTTAAAACCAACTGTTCTTGAGCACAAGGGAAAGGGGGACTCAGCACATTGGTCACTGATTACTCAGCAAAACAAAAAATAGAGAATTGTCGTTTTCCTGTCTCTTTCACTGATCTCCTTTCTCATGAGGAAGTCTGAGAGAATATAGCATTTGAAGAGGGACTATTGGTTTCTCTGGTGGAAAAGCTACCCCAATCACAAGTCAAACCAAATTCAATCATGTCAAACTTTCAAATGAACAACAAAGTAATTACTGTCTCCATTAAGTAAGTAATGCCCCTTAAGTAATGTCTCTAAAAATGAACGAATTGAATTCCCATGTGCATTAGTAATCTTATACCACTAGCTATTGAGCGTCATGACTTCATGACTCAAGGTTTTTATGTCTGAAAGAGATCACGTCAAAGGCAAAGATCCAAATCCCCCTACTCTTGGCACGGTACATTTCCCAGCTCTTGGCCATGGCTACTGGTGAGGCAAACAATGAACGAAGTGGGTGTCAGAGCGTGTGTGGCAGAGTCTGCAAAACCTATTTTTTTGGCTTTGATATACTTCCAGGGCTGGACAAAAGACACATTCAGCAAGAGACAGCGTACTTGTGACTAAACAGCTCCCAAAGCAGAGCTTGTGGAGTTCATTAAACCTGTAACTGTCCAGGCATCCAGGCAGAAATGCAAAGTGTGGAATCAACAAGTGCTCCTTTGAAGTTCCTCTTTATTAACTTGCTTTCCTGCTTGGTTTCTTTGAGCAAAAACTTCAGCAGGTCAACTTACATGTCTATGACTAGTTGTTTTTTTTATTGGAAAAGAAGGCATAAAGCCAGCAACAAAACCATGATGTCTCATAAACACGCAACAGTGCTGTGTGTTGCTCACTGGCAAATTACTGCAAAAGAATTTGACTCCTGGGTCTGACGCCTTAAATTTCTCAAGGTCAGGAAATTCTGTTCTGATATTACATGGGAAATTTTACAAGCTCCATTTCTTTGACATCTCCCAAATTCCTCTCCCTATTTACTATTACTCCTGTTTTCAGGACCAGATCTTCCATTAGGTAGAGTGAGATGGCTGCCTCAGACAATGGCTTTGGAGTGTCATGAAAGGGTAATAAATCATTAGTTATGATGATGATGATGATGATGATGATGATAATAATAATAATAGTAATAATGCCAAAGAGGGTGAGATGTACTTGTGGGGTTTGCTGTGTACTTTGACTTGGGCAGTGGGGTGGGGGCACCTTTTGCTGCTCAATGAAAATGTCAACCCAGTGTGTGGCAGCTGTAAAGAAGGCAAACTCCATGTTAGACATTATGAGTCCACAGCTAGACCTAAGGTTTATCCTGAGATCATCCAGGGTTCGCCTCTGCCTGAGCAGTGGACCCCCTGTGTGTCACCTAGATGAACAGGTTTGACCCCTGGATGATCCAGGGATAAACTTTAGGTCTAGCTATGGACTAAGTTAAGGGATTGAGAATGAAATGGCCAGTATCATACTGCCCTTATACAAATCTATGGTGCAAATTCACTTGGAATACTGTGTACTGTTCTGTACACCACACCTAAAAAAAGATATTATAGAGCTGAAAAAGGTGCAGAAAAGGGCAACTCAAATGATCAAAGGACTGGAGCATCTCCCTGATGAGGGAAGGTTGCAACAGCTGGGATTGTTCAGCTTAGAAAGAAGGAGGCTGAGGGGAGACCTGATAGAGGTGTACAAAATTATGCCTGGTGTGGAGAATGTGGATAGGGAGATACTTTTCTCCCTCTCTCAAAATACTAGAACCCAATGGGGGTCATCCCATGAAGCTGATTGGTGGGAGATTTAGGACAAATAAAAGGAAATACTACTTCACGCAGCACAAAGTTAAATTATGGAACTCACTACCACAAGATGTGGTGATGGCCACCAATTTGGATGGCTTTAAAAGGGGGTTGGATAAATTCCTGGAGGAGAAAGCTATCCATGGCTACTAGCCCTGATGTTTATGCTACCTCCAGTATCCAAGGCAGTAAGCCTGTGTGCACCAGTTGCTGGGGAACATGGGTGGGAGGGTGCTGTTGCACCGTGTCCTGCTTTGTTGGTCCCTGGTTGACAGCTGGCTGGCCACTGTGTGAACAGAGCGTTGGACTAGATGGACCCTTGGCCTGATCCAGCAGGGCTCTTATGTTCTCATGCTCTGCCTCAGGCAGCAAAATGATTTGGGCCAGCCCTACGTTCTACCTTTGATTTGTTTGGGAAATGCCCATTATTGCAATGAGTAGAGTATGCGTGTGGACGGAGAACTATAGCACATTCGTTTGTACATGCATCACACAATTCTCTCCTTCTAAATCTGGTTCCTAGCTTTCTATCTCTTCAACACACTCTGGGCCAAACTAGATATGATGCAGGAGATTTCTCATTAGGCTCTCCTTAAAAAAGAAAAACATAATAGCAGCTGTAGGAGTCCAGGACAATCAGATCAGGGCTGGTAGAAAGGCATCTGGAGCTCCATCACACCTACATTTTTGTCCTGGTTTGCCCCCGCGTTATCCACCTTAATTTCATTAGTGTGTCAAGCACTGGTCACTTTCATGTTTGTGCACATAGTTATTATTCCAGTGAAATCTCCTCTCACTTGTTTTCTCTCCCACTATTATGCTCTCCCCACCACCTCCCTTCTCCTTCCCCCTGCAGTTCATTGGCTGTTGTGGCTGTGAGGAACTTTGTGATGGACATGATGGCCAGTATGGTGTAGTGGCTAGAGTGTTGGACTGAGAGTCAGGAGATCTGGGTTCTAGCACCCACTCGGCCTTGGAATCTCACTGGGTGACTTTGGGCCTGTCGCAGACACTCAGCCCAACCTACCTCACAAGGTTGCTTTTGTGAGGATTAAATGGAGAAGAGGAGGAGGATTATGTATGGTGCCTTGGGTTCCTTGGAGGGGTGGGGAAGGCAGGATATAAATATAATAAAAACAAATGTGGGTGCACTCCCCCTCATTCTGTTTTTTCGTTCGCTCATTCCACCGACTCAGCACATGACCCCATGCAGAATGAGGAAAGGAATTCAGATGGCGTGCTGGAGAAGAACCTCCCTGCCCTCCTCTTTCATCAGTGAGACCGCCCTTCAGCACGTAGTTCTTCCCAACAACAAAAAACAGGATGTGCTAATAACGCAAGGTCAGCTTTACACGGGGACGGAGGAGTGGTTCTATTGCGCATGGAGGAAAGAAAATGGACTTTCCCCAGTCCAAACTAAGATGGGGAAACGGGGGGCAGGAGAGGCAAGATGAATGCAGGACAGGAATGACGTCATTTGAGTACTGTGCTGCAAAACCACATACCAGGCATGGTAAGCGTATGATAAATCACTGGTGTGATGGAGCTCTTTTGCCATACTTTGCTCTCTCACTTTTAATGGGGCATCTATATGATATGAGTGTCAAACAGTTGTCATCCTGTGCTTTTCTCATTGTTCTTATGTTTTTTCCCACTCTAAAAAAAAAGGAGGCTTTTTGGCAAAGAACAGAACAGTAGCACAAACATTGCAGGTATGAATTGATCAGTGCTACTATTCTATGTTTTTTTAAGAGGTGTGGTTTTAATCTGTTAGACGATGTTATCAGGTAGGTATGAGTAGGAATATGACAATGTTATCAGGCAGGTGACCCTGACATACTATTGTTGTTATCAGGCACCTGTAGGTGACCCTGACATTTTATTTTCTGATTGGCAACTTTTTATGAACAGATTTAAAAAAAAAAAAAAACACAACTTTTTTTAAAAAATAGTGGTATGACAGACTTTGTATTTCTGGGCGCAAAGATTACTGCAGACGCTGACTGCAGCCAGGAAATCAGAAGACGTTTACTTCTTGGGAGGAGAGCAATGACAAATCTTGATAAAATAGTTAAGAGCAGAGACACCACACTGACAACAAAGGTCCGCATAGTTAAAGCAATGGTATTCCCCGTAGTAACCTATGGCTGCGAGAGCTGGACCATAAGGAAAGCTGAGCGAAGGAAGATAGATGCTTTTGAACTGTGGTGTTGGAGGAAAATTCTGAGAGTGCCTTGGACTGCAAGAAGATCAAACCAGTCCAGACTCCAGGAAATAAAGCCAGACTGCTGACTTGAGGGAATGGTATTAAAGGCAAAACTGAAATACTTTGGCCACATAATGAGAAGACAGGACAGCCTGGAGAAGATGCTGATGCTAGGGAAAGTGGAAGGCAAAAGGAAGAGGGGCCGACCAAGGGCAAGATGGATGGATGATATTCTGGAGGTGACAGACTTGACGTTGGGGGAGCTGGGGGTGGCGACAATCGACAGAAAGCTCTGGCGTGGACTGGTCCATGAAGTCACAAAGAGTCGGAAATGACTGAACGAATAAACAACAACATGTTGCCGCTAAATTAAAAAATGAAAAAGGGAAAGAGCACCTGGGTGCCTTTATGTTACCACCATTTCCAAGCTCCAAACTTGTGTTTAAAGCAGTTATATTAAAGTGTTTGTGCAACAGCATTTAAATTTATAAAGTACTTTGATGACAATTAAAAAATTGAGTTTTTAGACGATCGAAAAACGTTTGATTTTTAAAATCTTTAAGCTCAAGTGAATGGAATCTTCTGCACCCACATAGCTATTTTACATCCACTAGTATGGATAGAACATAGCAGGATATAGAATCATAGAGTCATAGAATAGTAGAGTTGGAAGGGGCCTATAAGGCCATCGAGTCCAACCCCCTGCTCAATGCAGGAATCCACCTTAAAGCATTTTTAGCTTACAGCGGAAGAGCAATGATTAAGCTGGACTGAAAGTATGGACCACACATCTGGAAGCGCTCTGATTAAAATCCCCCCAGGTGCCTCTACAGAGGAAAATATGTGCACTTTTACTACGTGCGATTTGGATGGGAAATTCATTGGCTTGCTTGCCTTCTGTGAAATTTAGTAATCACATCTAAATTCACATATATACTAGCACATGCTAATTTTGTTCAAATTTACATCTCATGGGCTTGCGTCCCCAATCTTGTAGACACCTACCAATGCCGCTGAATGCAATCTCTGGGCCTTTTCCTTGTGATCCTAAGGGAGAGAACAGTTTCTTCCAGGAAC
Organism: Elgaria multicarinata webbii; assembly: GCF_023053635.1. Taxonomy (NCBI): domain Eukaryota; kingdom Metazoa; phylum Chordata; class Lepidosauria; order Squamata; family Anguidae; genus Elgaria; species Elgaria multicarinata. The sequence continues at coordinate 17,844,658 of NC_086188.1, read as the reverse complement.
TGAGGCCCCGGACTTGTAGAATATGACTCAGCAGATCTCTGATCTAAAATACTTACCACATGGCAGCAGCGGAAGCAGGAGCTGCTGGCCTGGAGCCCACAGCTCTTCTCGTAAAATTGCAAAGAACTCCCTCCTTGCTTCTACATCCACAGCTAGCACTTGATGACGTGCTATTTCTGCAGTGTCTTGGGTTCCTTTTTGAAAACAATGAATCAGTTCCTGTTCCCCCTCCCCTTAAAAATGCCCTGTACAGTTCCCCCCCCCTTTGGACTTAATCTCTTGTACACAAGGAAAGGACACTAGCAGCTTGGTTGAATTAACAGGTTCTAAGGGTAGCCTCAAGATTATAGGATCTGCTTTACTTTTTTACTAGATGCCTGAGATCCATGAATAAGAGCCAGATGCTCAAGTAGTGGACCTCATTGCCAACTTCACTCTATGAGCCAAATGCTGGGGGTAACCCCCACATACAAGTACGAATCTTTATCTGAATTACTACACATCGGGAATTCTAATGCAGAACTCTAAAACCGGCCGAAAGAGTTGCACAAAGAACTGGTTAAAGGCAACCAGTCCATACTCCTATTTTACAAGTAAGGAGCACTGAGGCTGAGACAGAAGCATAAGTCCAACCATGACTGTTTTTTTTTTTTAAATGAAATTTTACTGGCTATTGGGACTTTGATGCCCTTACCCCAAATCACTCTGAGATCTACAACAGAACTTGATGACCATCTGCCCACTCCTGATTTAGCAGATACTTTCCAATGTGAGAGAGAAATGCCTGGGGTGGGGTGGGGGGGACAGGTAGCCATATGTATTTATACAATTATCTACTATATATTAGCTTGGAAAAAAGGAGGCTAAGGGGAGACATGATAGAGGTGTACAAAATTATTCATGGTATGGAGAATGTGGATAGGGAGACATTTTTTCTCCTTCTCTCAAACTACTAGAACCTGGGGTCATCCCATGAAGCTAATTGGTGGGAGATCCAGGACAAATAAAAGGAAGGACTTCTTCACACAGCGCATAGTTAAATTATAGAACTCACTACCACAAGATGTAGTGACAGCCACCAATTTGGATGGCTTTAAAAGGGGGTTGGATAAATTCCTGGAGGTGAAGGCTATCCATGGCTACTAGCCCTGATGATTGTGTGCTATCTCCAGTATTCGAGGCAATAAGCCTGTGTGCACCAGTTGCTGGGGAACATGGGTGGGAGGGTGCTGTTGCACCATGTCCTGCTTGTTCATCCCTGGCTGATGGTTGGTTGGCCACTGTGTGAACAGAGTGCTGGACTAGATGGACCCTTGGTCTGATCCAGTATCAGGGCACTTCTTGTGTTCTTATACTTCTTCTAGGCTGCTCTGTCTGTCTTTCTCTGGAACACCGGGTGATCTGAGTATCATCAGGGTAGAATTATAAAATAGTTGAGTTGGAAGGGACCTATAAGGTCATTGAGTCTAGCCCCTTGCTCAGTACAGCTGCATCTTGCATGCCTCTAGAGAGGCAGAGCCCACAACCTCCCTAGATAATTGGTTCCATTGCTGTACTGCTCTAACAGTCAGGAAGTTTTTTCAGATGTTCAGCCAAAATCGAGCTTCAGACCGTCAGCTGAATTCCATTTTGGAGGAGTATTTGGGAGCCACAGTCCAGTGGTGGGTGGAACTGAAGGCAAATGGGTGGTGATGGGGAAATGCTGGGATGTTTTAGCTTAAAGTTCTTATTGCCAGTAACTAAACCTTGGGAGAGGCATTTCAATGTTTTAAAATGGGGCAAAACTAGGGATGAAGGAGTAGGGTGACCAACTGTCAGGATTTCCCCGGATTTGTCCTGGTTTTTGTTCTTTCCATGGTGTCAGGGGGGATTTTCTATAATTTTCAATAATGTCCTGGAATGACACACCTTCCCCTTTAAGGCTGTCATTAGCATGGCAGGAGGGAATGACATGCTTTCTTGAGGCACATCATTCTCCCACCCCGAGCTCCAATTGAGGTCTTAAAGGGGAAAGTGGGTCATTCGTGGACATTATAGAAAAGGCCCAATTGGAGTGGATGGTGGTGGTGCAGAATGAAATCCTTTCCCCTCCTCCACTCCAATTGGGTTCTTTAAGGTGGCGGGGGAATAACGTACTTTCTGCAGGACTCAGAAAGCTGCTTCCCCCCACACACACACTAGGTGTCCTCTTTTTTGGTTTCCCAAATATGGTCACCCTATGAAGGAGGAACCCACCCAGTGGTAAAGTTCACTGAGCTTTTAGCAGCTTGGCCCCCTGTACTTAGTCTCACCAACCTCTGAGCTGTCCCAACTTGATGCAGATTGGACTTGAGCTAACCCGACTCGATGCAGTGGACTCCTAAGCCCCCAAATTGGACTCATGATGTGGTCCTGGCCCTGAGAGATGGGAACCCAGGTAGTGAGAGGTGGGCGACCATAGCTTGGGGTAGAGTACATACTTTGCATGGAGAAGTTCTTAGTTTCAGTCCTTGGGACCTCCAGTTAAAAGGATCAGGTAGTTGGTGATGAGGGAGATCCTTCACTGCCTGAAACCTCCAAAGAGTTGGTTGGGTAAGTTGAACACATAGTTCGATCCAGTATATGGCAACTTCCTGTGAAAGCAGGAATAGCCAGGAAATAATCCAAGGAAAAGACAACTCGCCCAGGCCCGGTTATGCTCTTACACCGTTCCTGTTCATTTTTAGACAAGACTGACTAGGGGAACTTCTCATTGGATCAAGCCCCTTGACCTGTTTGTCTGCCATTTTACCACCTTTAGCAGTGCTCTGGATCTGCCGTATAACCTCTGCATGGTTGCGCATTGTGCTCAAAAAGACCTTACAGCTCCACTGTAGTTCAGCTACACAGGGCCAACAAGACGTCTAAGAATTCAAAGCTGGGGCCAAGAATTTTGCTAAGGACGCCCAAGGGAGTGTTGATGTAGGAAGGAAGGATCAATTCAATCACTTGACTAAGAGCATGAGCACAATCCATCCAAAATATGCAGACACATGGAAAGCAATGACATCATGGTCTGTTTATGCTACCACTTGTCTTTTGAAGAGCAAAACCACAGAATGCTTGCACTGACTCGAAACTTTAGCCTTTGGTTTAAAAGGGCCCAATGGAAATACAGATATTTAGGGTACATGTGGGGGGTCCCAGAAGGCCCACTGGAGCTGATGCATCCATCTTCCTCTTTTTGATTTTCTTTTTAAAAAATTAAAACTCAGCACTGAGAATAGAAACGTTGGACCAGGCAGCTGTATTGCCAGCTTCAATACCCCCAATGAGGGATGGACTCTGTTTGTCATTTTGTGAATCTTGAGTTTGGTATATATTGAACATTGAGAATTTCTCCAGTCTTAAACTGAGTTCATTCTAAATGTTGAGGATTTTTTTTTTACAAAAGTTTGCATAAAAGTGGTCAATGCAAGCCCATCCCATCCTGTGATGGTAGTGGTAATTGTGGTAATTGATGTAGCTAGCGCTTGATGGCTCAGCCAGTGATTTGAAGCCACACAATCACATTTGGGTCTTACCATATCATATTCCAGAGGCAGCTGGGATTTCAGCTCTGCATCTATACACTCAAAAGTTCCCATGCTAGCCCATTTTTTAACTATACTGGGGAGAGGCAATGAGTGGGGTACCGCAGGGCTCGGTCCTGGGCCTAGTGCTCTTCAACATTTTTATTAATGATTTGGACGAGGAGGTGCAGGGAATGCTAATCAAATTTGCAGATGACACAAAATTGGGTGGGATAGCTAATACCCTGGAAGACAGAAACAAACTTCAAAGTGATCTTGATAGGCTGGAGTGCTGGGCTGAAAACAACAGAAGGAAATTTAATAGGGATAAATGCCAAGTTCTACATTTAGGAAATAGAAACCAAATGCACAGTTACAAGATGGGGATACTTGGCTTAGCAATACTACAAACGAGAAGGATCTTGGAATTGTTGTAGATCGCAAGCTGCATATGAGCCAACAGTGCGATATGGCTGCAAGAAAGGCAAATGCTATTTTGGGCTGCATTAATAGAAGTATAGCTTCTAAATCACGTGAGGTACTGGTTTCTCTCTATTCGGCCCTGCTTAGGCCTCATCTAGAGTATTGCATCCAGCTCTGGGCTCCACAATTCAAGAAGGACACAGACAAGCTGGAGCGTGTTCAGAGGAGGGCAACCAGGATGATCAGGGGTCTGGAAACAAAGCCCTATGAGGAGAGACTGAAAGAACTGGGCATGTTTAGCCTGGAGAAGAGAAGATTGAGGGGAGACATGAGAGCACTCTTCAAAGACTTAAAAGGTTGTCACACAGAGGAGGGCCAGGATCTCTTCTTGATCCTCCCAGAGTGCAGGACACGTAATAACGGGCTCAAGTTAAAGGAAGCCAGATTCCGGCTGGACATCAGGAAAAACTTCCTGACTGTTAGAGCAGTACGACAATGGAATCAGTTACCTAGGGAGGTTGTGGGCTCTCCCACACTAGAGTCATTCAAGAGGCAGCTGGACAAGCATCTGTCAGGGATGCTTTAGGGTGGATTCCTGCCTTGAGCAGGGGGTTGGACTCGATGGCCTTGTAGGCCCCTTCCAACTCTACTATTCTATGATTCTATACATTTAGGCAAGACAACTTGTGAATGAGGATGTTGATTGACAATAATTTCCCCTGCATTTTGCTGTTCTTGCTGTCGTATTTGGTTCAACTTAGACTGTAACTTGGCTAATTTGGCAATAATATTGCGCTGTTCCTTATCAAGAGCTTAGAGGAAGAACTCAGCAGTTCTTCTGGAACTGTCCAGTCTAGTGAGTCTGAAATATAGTTCTTAGGGTCCCCTTTACTCAATACTGCAGCTAGTTGTTTGGACCTTTTATAATTTATAAAGGATATGGCTTTGGGGGGGGGGTGTTTTTCTCGGCGGAGCTTTTGTTGTATGATTCATACAGATGGTCCCCAGGTTTCTTCTGATGGTAGGACGAGTGTTGCTTATTGTATTCCTAGCTTTGGGATTCAAAAAACGATTTCAGTTGTCAAGTTGGGTATCGGTAATGATAGCAAAGTTGATGGCCATTTTAATGGCTCATGAGCAGGTTAAGAATGTCAGACTTGATAATGTTCTGATTTTATGTGATTCCCTTTCGGGATTGCAGGCTATTCAAACAGGTGACATGGCCTGCAAGGTTGATGCAGTTAATGAAATCCGATCCATGAATACGGAACTTCATTCTATGGGAATGCGGACTGGGTTTTGTTGGATTTCTGCTCATGTTGAGGTTGTGGGGAATGAAATGGCTGATTTATCTGCCAAATAAATAAATAAATAAATAAATAAATGCTCTGCAGCACATTGTTATTGATCTTTGTTTGCCTTTGTCCTAATGGGAAGTTAAATGTCTCCAGAGGGAAACGTTTAAAGAGTGGGGAAATTGATGGGATTTGGATAGTACTGGTCATAAGGTCTTCTCTTTTTATCCTATTTTGAAGGATTTTCAGATATTTAATCAGCCAGTTCGAGCAATGCAAGTTTTTCTTTTTCGGAGGCTAACTAGACATTGTGCAGCACGCAGAAAACTTTTGGGCATTGGTCGGGCGAGCTCAGACCTTTTTGATGTTTGTGTGGTATAAGAATCTATAGATCATACACTTTGGGATTCCTTATGGTATAAGAATGAACGAGTGGGGGAGGGGTTCTATTCTTTGGCTACTAAGGGAGTTCCTGCTGGTAATTTGGGAGAAGCTTTTCAGGAATGTGCTTACTGGACTGTGGTGTTGTCTGCCATTTGGTGTTTTTTGCTAACTTGCAATCTGATAGGACTCGTGATTTAAGATTATTCCTTTACTCATCAAGAGGTGGCAGTATTAGGGCCTTTTTTGGCTTTTCTTCGCCATTAAACAGCAGAGTTGGAAGGGGCCTACAAGGCCATCGAGTCCAACCCCCTGCTCAGTGCAGGAATCCACCCTAAAGCATACCTGACAGGTGGCTGTCCAGCTGCCTCTTGAAGGCCTCTAGTGTGGGAGAGCCCACAACCTCCCTAGGTCATTGGCTCTATTGTCGTACTGCTCTAACAGTCAGGAAGTTTTTCCTGATGTCCAGCTGGAATCTGGCTTACTTTAACTTGAGCCCGTTATTCCATGTCCTATTACATATTATAAATGTAATAAATAATAACAACAACAACAACAACAACAACAACAACAACTAAAAACATAGAATCATAGAATAGTAGAGTTGGAAGGGGCCTATAAGGCCATTGAGTCCAACCCCCCACTTGATGCAGGAAGCCACCCTAAAGCATCCCTGACAGATGGTTGTCCAGCTGCCTCTTGAAGGCCTCTAGTGTGGGAGAGCCCACAACCTCACCAGGCAACTGATTCCATTGTCGTACTGCTCTAACAGTCAGGAAGTTTTTCCTGATGTCCAGCTGGAATCTGGCTTACTTTAACTTGAGCCCGTTATTCCATGTCCTATTACATATTATAAATGTAATAAATAATAATAATAACAACAACTAAAAACATAGAATCATAGAATAGCAGAGCTGGAAGGGGCCTACAAGGCCATCGAGTCCAACCCCCTGCTCAATGCAGGAATCCACCCTAAAGCATCCCTGACAGATGGCTGTCCGGCTGCCTCTTGAAGGCCTCTAGTGTGGGAGAGCCCACAACCTCACCAGGCAACTGATTCCATTGTTGTACTGCTCTAACAGTCAGGAAGTTTTTCCTGATTCCAGCTGGAATCTGGCTTACTTTAACTTGAGCCCGTTATTCCATGTCCTGTTACATATTATAAATGTAATAAATAATAATAATAACAACAACTAAAAACATAGAATCATAGAATAGCAGAGCTGGAAGGGGCCTACAAGGCCATCGAGTCCAACCCCCTGCTCAATGCAGGAATCCACCCTAAAGCATCCCTGACAGATGGCTGTCCGGCTGCCTCTTGAAGGCCTCTAGTGTGGGAGAGCCCACCACCACCCTAGGTAACTGGTTCCATTGTCGCACTGCTCTAACAGTCAGCAAGTGAGCATAAGAGCTGTGCTGGATCATACCATGGGTCCATCTAGTCCCGCATCCTGTTCACACAGGGGCCAAATAGCTGGACTTGAGTGCAACAGCACCCTCCCACAAGATATGAATGAACAGCACCCTCCCGCTTATGTTCCCCAGCAAGTGGTGTACATCGGTATACTGTCCATAAATCCTGGCATACGGATCCTAGTATTAAGGCAAACATGCTGGTTACAATTGTACAGTTGCAGAATAGTATTGGATAGTATTATAACATAATATCCAGTGAGTATTTATCGACATTTCCAAAAAATGGCATAAAACCCTCTGCCCCCTCCAAAAATTACCTGCTTAAAATTTACCCAGGATGCCACAAGATCTTTCAATGAATCCTTAACTGCAAAATCAAGGAAGTAGCTAATTAATGCAGTCCCTCCCAGGTTGGGTATTTGGCTGAAGATGCTACTACCACACCCCAACTCCGCTCCATCTCCATTCCCTGTGCCAGTAAGGGCAAAAAGCCATGTTTCCACTTCCTGTCTTCAGAATAGGTCCCATCCTTCAACACCCAGCCTGGGTGTGGTGAGGAATCTTGCAAAGACTTGAAGTCTTTGTGAAGACAATGTTGGCTTTGGATGTTCTGGCACAAGGTGTGCTGTCATTTTTGTTCTTCCTGTGTGCTGAGCAGCAGTCAATTTCCCCAGAGAATTTATGTCTCCTGTTGATGATGAGCTAGTCAACATCTTTACATGATTCTTCCAGGCCATTGATTCAAGAGCTGCCATGTTTCTCTGCAAACTCCCTTGCCAAATCAGTAACTGCCTCATTTTGTTGTAATGTTACTGAAGTGATCAGGAAGGCCCAGTGACATTGCTAGGCCGGATCCTGTTGGGCACCAGCCCTAAATCTATTTCCCAGGGGCCTTGATCTTTTCCGTAGATCCTTGAGTGTCCATTGGTGCCAATAGAAGGTTATTCCTTTCACAGTTTAATTGCCTTGCAAAGGACAATTCTCAAGGGGAATTGCAGCTCAGATGGGAAGGGTAAACTTTCCAATTCCCACATGCTGCAACGTGTCCCCTGCCCCCCCCCAAAAAAAATTAAGACTAGAAAAACACATTTTCCATCGATTTGGGATGATGTAGAGCATGGTGCAAATTAACTGAAGAATTTTGAGATTATTTTGATGGATGAGAAATTAATTGGCTTTGCCTCCTGGGAAACTGAAATAAATCCAAGTAATTGGTTTTTTAAAAAATGTGCATGTAAGACGTAAATTAGCATATGCAGATTTTACGCAGATTTGTGTCCTCTGGGCCTGGACCCTGGATCCTTCAAGTGCTATGCGAAAGGCTAGTCTTTAAGCATCTGATGAAGTGGACCATCGTCCACAAAAGCTTCTGCTAGAATAAATGTGTTAGTCTTGAAGGTCCCACAAGACTCTTTGTTGTTTTTGCTGCATTAGAAATAAAGCCTTAATTGATTTACTGATTAAAATTTCTACCTTGCCTAATTGCTAAATGACCTCAAGATGGCTTGCCATATTTAAAAAGCAAGCAAACTCTAAAAATCAATCAATCATCATCATCATCAAGCCAAATTGGGGAAATGGCATGAATTTAACATCATCAAGGACCAAAATGAATCGGGATGATGTTAGGAGAAGAGTTTGCAGCAGATGTTGCTGGCATGGATGGAACAGCTCTGCTGTTATGGCAGAATATAATACTGGATGAAGATTTGTGCCAGGACTCTGATCCGCCAAGGCGTGAGAATTAGGGGCGGGGAAGGAATTAATTAAGTTTATTTATTTATTTATTTATTACATTTCTATACCGCCCAATAGCCGAAGCTCTCTGGGCGGTTCACAAAAATTAAAACCATAATAAAACAACCAACAGGTTAAAAGCACAAATACAAAATACAGTATAAAAAGCGCAACCAGGATAAAAACCACACAGCAAAATTGATATAAAATTAAAATACAGAGTTAAAACAGTAAAATTTAAATTTAAGTTAAAAATTAAGTGTTAAAATACTGAGAGAATAAAAAGGTCTTCAGCTGGCGACGAAAGGAGTACAGTGTAGGCGCCAGGCGGACCTCTCTGGGGAGCTCATTTCACAACCGGGGTGCCACAGTGGAGAAAGCCCTCCTCCTACTAGCCACCTGCCTCACTTCCTTTGGCAGGGGCTCACGGAGAAGGGCCCCTGTAGATGATCTTAAGGTCTGGGCAGGTACATATGGGAGGAGGCGTTCCTTCAAATAACCTGGCCCCAAACCATTTAGGGCTTTAAATGTCAATACCAGCACTTTGAATCGGCCCAGACCTGGACTGGCAGTCAATGAAGCTGTAAAAGGACTGGTGTAATGTGAACTCGCAGACCAGTCCCTGTTAGTAAATGGGCTGCCCTGTTTTGTACCAGCTGAAGCTTCCAGACCATTTTCAAAGGCAGCCCCACGTATAACGTATAAGTTCACAATTTAAAGCAAATGTACCTACTTCACACTTTTGAACCACTATGTAAATCAAGGCTCAATTATTTGTACACATTCGGACTTCTCTGAATTTTGCAATGGAGTTCTCCAAGCAAAAACATATACAAAAATGAATATATTAAGCCAATAACATTCAAAAACGCTTTCTTTTAGGAACATTGCATGCAAAACCTGTGTATATTAGGCAAAGATGCGTGCAAAAATGCCTGTATCGTGAGAAATGTGAACAAAAATGCTTATGAATGTTTATGATATTCTCAAAGTTTGAGATGAACCAAACTTAAGGTCAGAAAAAAATGAGAAACTGAGGGAAGTCAAAATTGACAGATTCATCCATCCTTAATGAGAACAGGCCTGCATGAGAATAATCCTCTGTTTCATCTCTGTCATGTTGGAAGTTATGGGATACCCACAGGCATTATTTATAAAGAATGGAGAAGGAGATAAAGGAAAAGGGAGAGAAAACCTCTCCCATTAAACAAAGAACAAAAAAGAAATTTGGAAGGAAGTGTGTTTTGCTAGGTCATCAGGGTTGCTTTCTGCCTTGTAAGCTTGGCTTATGTTTGAGAAATCAAGGTCTGAATGTAATGTGCGTGCATAGACACACACACACAAACACCCTGCCTCCAGGGCTGAAGAATTTTTGTTGCTTGGGCTGCAGAGGCTGTGGTGGAGAGGGAAGGGCACTGGTAAAGACTATCCACCACGCCAGGGCTGTTGTTAGGTGAAGGCACTAAGGCTGTTTCTACACCTGCCTTTTTCCCCGGGATCCTCCCGGGATCCTCCCTGTGCATACAAATGTAGGGTGACCAGATGCACTGGGAAACCCCGGAGACCTCCGGAGAAATGGAGGTCACTGGGGCAACCGGGACTGGCCCCCAATTCACCGGGGATTTTCCTGGGATAATCCTTAGGTGTAGAACAGGCCCAAATGACACACAGGGGATCCCGGGAGCAGGCAGGGACGATCCCTCCATTTTCCTGGGATAATCCTTATGTGTAGAAAGGGCCTTAGTGCATGCTCAGAGTTTCTCCATAACTCAGCCCTAGTTTTGAAATAGACTTGTTGGCTGAATCCTTGTGCAGTCTTGGCACAAAAGAAGTTATGAGGAGGAAAATACAATGAGAGATTGTGTATAACGTGGAGGAGGTAGAGGAGATTTGCACAAAACAAGGCATCTGTTTTTATGAAGCGTTGCTGGGGGATGGTAGAACGAGGAGGGATTGCTGTATGGAGGGGAACATAATTGGTAGAGGGAGGATGTAAGTGCTCAGAGGTGAAAGAAAAGCATTCTGCTTATGCTCAGAAGTTCATCTAGTGTGGCATTCTGTGCACACACAGTGGCCAACCAGTTGCCCATGGGAAATCCACAAAGGGTATCTGTAAATGCACCCTCCTACCCATGGTCCCCTGCTGAAATACAAATAAATTCTAGTACTTCTAAATGTGCATGCATATGCAAGCTGAATTCAGACCAAGTCTGAAACCCAAGCAGAATTGGGCAATCTTTATGTCTCATAATAACATATTTTGCTATAGTTTTGCTAAGAGGAGGGAAGGAGCGTGGTTCAATGACTTCCTGGTCCACCTCCTAGGGCACATTTTTTTACCATGGGCTCCCATCACTGTGCTTTGGGAGAGGGCATGGATGGGGCCCTGAGATATCTAACCCATGAGTGCCAGCATACTTAACTATGAAAAAGCCTGAAACTTGATTTCAAGCATCATAATTCCCTAGCCTCTGCTACTATCCTTCTGAAACTTTGCAGGTTTTTTGTCTGGAGGATACTGCTACGGCCCATCTGCCACTTTTCCTGGCTGGCGAAAGAAAAGGAAAGGCACCTCTCGTGCAAGCACTGAGTCATTACTGACTCTTGAAGGGACGCCAGCTTTCGCTGACGTTTTCTTGGCAGGCCTTATAGCGGGGTGGTTTGCTGTTGCCTTCCCCGGCCGTTATTACCTTTCCCCCAGCTAACTGGGTACTCATTTTACCGACCTCGGGAGGATGGAAGGCTGAGTCGACCCAAGCCGGCTGCCTGAAACCAACTTCCACTGGGATCGAACTCAGGTCGTGGGGAGAGTTTCAGCTGCAGAAACTGCTGCTTTACCACTCAGAGCGGTAGCCGGGAAAAGTGGCAGACCGGTCTACACACCCGCGGTCTCAGGCTGAGCCCGAGACCACAGGAAAAAACGGGTCAAAAGCGGGTGCCGGTTAGCCCGGGACCAGGGCGGTTTGAGCCCTGCCTGAGCCCGGGATCCTCTGTGCGTCATTTGGACGCACAAGGACGAGCCCGGGCCTCTCACCAGGCTAACCTGAGTGTGTTTAAACTGTGGTTATGTAGCCATCGTGGTTAGGAATGGTTCACACGACATGCTAAGTCATGGGTTCACATGACACACTAAGCCATAATGTTCATAGGCGTGTGCAGTACATTTCATTAGGGTGTGCACCCTGGGCTTTTTCTTTTTTAAAGATGAACATTTATTGAATACTTAGTCATAAAGAACATTATTTTTATTCATCCATTTATTAAACACTGTAGACATTGATGCCCTTCTCTGCATTCAGCTTGCCTGACCATGGGAGGGGCATTATGGGTGGGGGTGGGGACGAGGACACTCCTCAAGCCCCAGCATTGGTGGGGCTTTGTGGTGACACTGGCCCTTGCATTTGTGCTGCCAGGAGCAATGATGCTCTCTTGGAGGCAGCGGCTCTTCAGCATGGTGGTGGAGCAGCTGGAGGGCAGCCAGAGGGCCATTCCAGCTATGTCTGGATCCCTACTCAATGCCCCCCCTCAATTCTGCACTTATTGCTTGAGACATTAGGGTGTGCCTGGGCACACCCGGCACACCCCTTGTGCACGCCTATGATAACATCGAGCTCAAAATGCTTAACCAACATGGTTTAGTGCATTGCCTGAACATTGCCCCTGGAATGCAATTCCCAAGAGCTTCTCTGACACTGAATTCCACCCTTGGGCTGAAAGATGTTCCCCACCCCTGAAAGAGGCGATGACTTCAAATTGAGGTCTGTCCTCTGAGAGCATTTCAAGCAGAGGGATGTCCTCGCTTGAGCAAAACGCATGGCCACCTAAGATATAGAACTTGGGTAAAAAAAAAAGACTTTCATTTTTCTGATTCCAAGTAGAAACTTTACAGAGGAACTGCAAGGGCAAAATGCAAATCACGACAAGCAGATTAGATATCTGTCTTGATTACTGGATTCCGTCATCTTTTTATCTGGCAAGACATCTTTCACTTCCGTTTTTCTGCTAAAATTACTTTCTAGCAATTTTTCCAGATGTTCGTTCTCTCTCTCTCTCTCTCTCTCTTTCTTTGGCAAGGCTGGCAGACGGGTTCATCTAGGACACAAAAAACAATGCAAGCCTCGGGCTGATCTCTTAGAGAGCTTCAGACCTGCTAAAAGACGATTTCCTGGCATTGACACAGAAAGCGGCTGAGGGGGCGGGGAGCCTGGACGGTGATAGGAATGCCAAGCGAAATGATAAAGTTGGCAGTTTTGACCCATGTGGCCAGTGTTGCATTAACTCCTCTATTTAAAATTTGTGGGAGAATTTATTTATTAATTTGTTTATTACCTTTTTATAACACCCAAAAGCCGAAGCTCTATTACAGCATCAGGACCCACTGCACAAATGGTGCAAATGTATCAACTGGGTGGGCAGCATTTTCGGAGCCCAGGGCCGCTTTCGATGCGAGGTGACCAGTCAGGTGTCAACACTTCCAAAGAGGGCCAGAGAGTGGAGGAGAAGAATTTGGTAGTAATTTGACAATGGCAGTTCTTGGCAACTGCAGGCTGCCTGCCTTTTCTTATGTGATGGGTATACAAAATGCGCACAAAATTCTGCAACGAAGTCATGAAAAGGGCTACAAAGGCCATTAAAAATAAAGGTAGGATGACCCTATGGGAAGGAAGACAGGGCTCCTGCATCTTTAACAGTTCTATTGAAAGGGGAATTTCTGCAGGTGTGCTTTGTAGGCATGCAGCACCTGGTGAAATCCCCTCTTCATCCCAACAGTTAAAGCTGCAGGAGCCCTGCCCTCCTTTGTATCTGGTCACTCTAATATAGCTCCTGCAGCTTTAACTGTGGTGAAGAAGAGGAGATTTCACCAGGTGCAATTATCCCTCCTCCGTTGCAAAAGGATGTAGATTAGGGTGTAGATTAGGTGTAGATTAGGGTGACCATATGAAAAGGAGGACAGGGCTCCTGTATCTTTAACAGTTGTATTGAAAAGGAATTTTCAGCAGGTGTCATTTGTATATATGGGGAACCTGGTGAAATTCCTTCTTCATCACAACAGTGAAAACTGCAGGTGCCCTGCCCTCTTTTGGATCTGGTCACTCTAGGCAGGGCTCCTGCAGCTTTAACAGTTGTGATGAAGAAGGAATTTCACCAGGTGCTGCATGCATACAAAGGACACCTGATGAAATTCCCTTTTCTATGCAACTGTTAAAGATACAGGAGCCCTGTCCTCCTTTTCATATGGTCACCCTAGATTCGGCCTTAGTCTGATCAGCCAGACAATTTGTATCTGACATGCCTTTAATGCAGAGAAACCGGCAAAATCTAAGGCTAGATCTACACAACTGCTTTATAGAGGTATTGAAGTGTGTTGGGGCACATGGCACATTCCGTGTACTGCTTTCATAGGGTTTGATTCCATGTTATCCAAAACACTGCAATGAATGTCATGGTGTGTCCTACGAGGTATCCATGTGCAAGAGGGATACAGCGTTAACCATGATGGGATCACAATGATTTGATACAAGGTATGGAGCTGGTTTAGCTCTCCAGGGTTCCTAATCCAGAATTCCCCAGACAGCCACACCCCCTCCCTTGACTCCACCCCTTTCCACCCTCCACCAACTGCTAGGTCATTTCCTGGTTTTTGTACAATTCTAAAAGGTGTCAACGCCTATCCTAAGGCTTAGTTACTGGCAGTAAGAACTGCAATGTGCTGTTATCTTTTGCCTTTGACTCCCACCCACCACTGGAATGCTGCTCCCAAAGTGAAATTTGGCCCCTGGTCACAAAGAGATTCTGTCGCTCTGTTTTAACGGGACAAAAGTTCCCTAAAGGATCACCCATCGAGTTGGAGTTATAAACTGATCAAAGACAACATCCTTTGGTATGGGGACATTCTTTCCATTCTCCTGTATCTGGAATGTAGTTTATTTATCTAAGAGAAAGATGCTCTGGTCGTTTCCACCCACCCACCCAATGCAAATGTAGCTGTGACCCCCAACTGTTGCAGTCCAGATTAGTTGTACTTAAAACCAAAGAGATTATCAAGAGCGGGAAATGTGCTTCTCGATTTAGCTGTGATGGCAATCTTAAACACTTCTGTAAAATTAATGGACGACACTTTTCCAAGTAACGTCTTCAAATATGATTTCTTTTTTAAAATGCTGACTGAAAACCCACAGATATCATGCTGAAAGCACTCACTTTTTAAAAATTATTATCCATGGCCAATGGACCCAGATAGTGGTGTAATGTGATCAGAGATTTCATCAGATTAAGTTACTGAACTCAGTGCAACTACATAATCTTGCTATTGGTTCTTGCTGGTTTTTCCCCATTGAAATATATGAGCATATTGTTCCTTCCTCATACTGTTTCATGCCCCCCATCTTGCTGAGCAATCATCATTTCAGAAGGACAATTTCCTCAAGGCTTGTGATGCTTTGGCAATACCTGTTTGCTTGGTTGTATTGTATGTATTATGTATTATTGCATTTATATCCCGCCCTTTTTCCTCTTAAGGAACCCAAGGCGGTGTACATAATCCTCCTCCTCTCCATTTGATCCTCACAACAACAACCCTGTGAGGTGGGTTGGGCTGAGAGTCTGTGACTGGCCCAAAGACACCCAGTGGGTTTCCACAGCCGAGTGGGGACTAGAACCCGGATCTCCCGACTCCCAGTCCGACACTTTAGCCACTATGCCACACTGGTTGAGCAGATTGGTGAAAGCTGGCAAGGATTTTAGGCCTCAGCAGCGTCAGCTCCAGGGTTTTGAGGGTCCCTCCATGTGCTTCTACCTTCTCAGCACTGTGGTCACCAGCCGCTCTTGCTCTACCTCCTCTCTCTCTCTCTCTCTCTCTCTCTCTCTCTCTCTCATCACTGCTATGTCTTGCTTGCTTGACAGGCAGAGAGCCAGGGAGTGAGTAGGTACCTCCGACTCCTCACAATCACCACTGTTGTCTGCGCCAGAGAGAGGGGCAGGTGGACAAGCAGGTTGCAATGAGGAAGAGGAGGAACAAGTCCAGGGGGCTCTTGTCAGTGAACTACTGTTTGGGCATGGGCCCTCAGCAGGTGCCCGACCGTGTTTACCCATGACTCCAGCCCTGGGCTTCAGCAAACGTCAGGCTCCAGGCCAGCAGGTTCTGGAGGAGCTTGCTCTCCATCCAAGTGGGCCAGGAGCAGAGGCATGGTCTAAATTCGGTGGCTGCTCACATATCATCAATGAAGAAACAATAAATTTTATAGTGGCTACATTCAAGAGGTCAAGTTGACTTTTTTGATGGAAGTCATGAGAAATGACCCGTTCTCCCAAAGGGAGGGAACACACTTTGTGACACTGCATATAAACAATAAGTATTGTATAGGGTGATCATATGAAAAGGAGGACAGGGCTCCTGTATCTTTAACAGTTGTATTGAAAGGGGAATTTCAGCAGGGGTCATTTGTATATATGGGGAACCTGGTAAAATTTCCTCTTCATCACAACAGTTAAAGCTGCAGGTGCCCTGCCCGCTTTTAAATCTGGTCACTCTAGTATAGCTCCTGCACTTTAACTGTTGTGATGAAGAGGGAATTTCACCAGGTTCTCCATATATACAAATGACACCTGCTGAAATTCCCTTTTCTATGCAACTGTTAAAGATACAGGAGCCCTGTCCTCCTTTTCATATGGTCACCCTAGTATTGTATGATAAAATGTAGTAAAAATGCACACTTTTTTAAAAATGAAGGTTAAAAATAAAAACCCATCAAGGCCATTAGAGCTGTAGTCCTCTAACTACTGCAAATCTTCCAGGGTTTCACCAGGTACTATCCACATCTGCTCAAGTATATTTTGGTCTAATCTACACCAAGGAGGATATTGCACTATGAAAGTGGTATGAAAGCGGTATATAGTATGTGTTAATGGGCCCCAACAGTGGTCAGTGCACTTCAATACCACTATAAAGCCAGGGCCGGTGCTACCATAAAGGCCACTCAGGCGGCCGCCTAGAGCGCCAAGGTAAGGGGGGGTGCCGAACACCGCACCCGGAAGCCACTCTCCCACAGCGGCTCTGAGAGGGCTGCTTCCAGGCACGCCAGTCTGAAGCCGTCTGCCCGCCCCAGCATCCTGGCTTCGCTTCGGCTGGAAGCCCACCCAGCCAAAGTGAAGCCACACCCGCTCTCCCACCCCAGCGTCCTGGCTTTATTTCAGCTGGGCGCCCACTCAGCCGAAGTGAAGCCAAGCCACGCCCCACCCCACTCACCCCACCCCACCCCAGCATCCTGGCTTCGCTTCGGCTGGGTGGGCGCCCGGAAGTCATTCTCCCAGAGCAGCTTCCAGCCGGGCACGCCATTCCAAAGCCAACCCCCCCCATCCTGGCTTCGCTTCGGCTGGGCGGGCGCAATGGCGCCCCGCGCTCACATACGCTGGCGTGGGGTGGGTGGGTGAAAGCAGCTCACCTGCCTAGGGCGCAAAATAGTCTGGCACCGGCCCTGTATAAAGCAGTCGTGTGGCTCCTGCCTTTTATATACCGCTTTCATAGTGCAATATCCTGCTTGGGGTAGATTAGGCCTTTGTATCATAAGAACTAGAAGCATGCATGGAAAAATAAAAAGAAAGCCAAGATTCTCAGGAAGCTAGACTCAGCTGGTACGCCCACGTTTTGAGCTCCCCCGCCCTGTGCTTGTGCAGATTCACGTGAAGCATGATGTATTCCTTTTCACTGAGAGCTGTGCAATGAATCTCATGCTGAGGGTTCCTATCTGCTCCTTGGCTCATTTTCGTTGTTTTGTCTCAGGCCTTGTAATATAGTCTAAACACGGGTGTTACCAGAGACATAGAATGGCCAGTTGGGGATGCTTTGTCGCTCCATCTCTCACAAGAGATTATTTTTTTAATGGGTAATGTTGTTTTTATACTGTTGTTTTTATGTTTCTGATGGGTTTTTTTTAATGTTTCCCATTTTTAACTGTTGTAAACCGCCCAGAGAGCTTCGGCTATGGGGCAGTATATAAATGTAATAAATAAATAAATAAATGAAATAAATAAATAAATATAAATAAATAAATAGACAGCACTATCTGACTCCTGGGCCAGAAATAGGGATGTCTGGATTTTGTGAAATTTGCCCCGTGTGTGTCTTGTGGATTAAGAACATAAGAGGAGCCGTGCTGGATCAGACCGAGGGTCCATCTAGTCCAGAATTCTGTTCACACAGTGGCCAACCAGCTGTCGGCCAGGAACCCACAAGCAGGACACGGTGCAACAGCACCCTCCTACCCATGTTCCCCAGCAATTGTTGTACGTAGGCTTACTGCCTCTGCTCCCTCTTTGTCACATGTCTTCATCACATGTCTACTAGCCATTGATAGCCTTTCTCTTCCAGGAATTTGTCTAACTTCCCACTTTTAAAGCCATCCAAAGTGGTTTGCATCATATATACAGAATAATGTACAGGAACGTTATGCAGACTTAAAAAAAAAAAAACTAATTTGCAAACTGTTAAAGAAATAAGAACATAAGAAGAGCCCTGCTGAATCAGGTCATTTAGTCCAGCATTCTGTTCACACAGGGGCCAACCAGCTGACAATGAGGAACCCACAAACAGGACACAGGTGCAACAGCACCCTCCCACCCATGTTCCCCAGCAACTGGTGCACACACAGGCTTACTGCCTCAGATACTAGAGGTAGCACATAACCATCAGGGCTAGTAGCCACGGATAGCCTTCTCCTCCAGGAATTTATCCAACCCCCTTTTAAAGCCATCCAAATTGGTGGCCATCACCACATCTTGTGGTAGTGAGTTCCATAATTTAACTCTGCGCTGTGTGAAGAAGCCCTTCCTTTTCTTTGTCCTGAATCTCCCACCAATCAGCTTCATGGGTTGACCCCCATTGGGTTCTAGTATTTTGAGAGGGGGGGGGAATGTTTCCCGATTGTGTGGTGTCATTCATTTTGGCGTCCGTTCACAAGTGGATTCAAATTCCTTTCCCCCTGTTTTGCAGAAAAATGCACAGATAATTTACATGAGTATGTAATATTTAGCACATTGTCCCCCATTCCATTCAACTTTTCCTTGCATATATTTTCCAGGGTGGCATATGTCTTAGCAGAAACTTGTTCATGTACATTTCTGGAAAGGGGAAAAAAAAAAGATATAAAAGTCCATGGACTCTGCATATATCCTGAAGAGGCCAGTTTGCAACTGATTCCGCAAGTGGGATTCTTAGAAATGCAAACTCATTTTAGACCATCCTGAATTCATCTAGCAAATTTCTTTAGCGTCCCTAGTCAGAAATTTGCACACAACCAGAAGAAAAGGGAGTCTCCCAGGGAAATGTTGTCTCAGTTTCTGCAGGACTCAGAAAGCTGCTTCCCCACACACACACGAGGTGTCCTCTTTTTTGGTTTCCCAAATATGGTCACCCTAGTCATGCCAATTATAGCAAACAAATTGGAAAGGAACGTCTATGGGTCTAAAATGCGTTATTTAATAGGAATATCACCTCCAAATCATTCCCCCCAACTCACACACATGCACGCGCACACACACTCAGCATCACTCACTCCAAACAAACACATGCATGAACACATGCATTCACTCAAAGACCCCATGCACCCCATTCACCCATACATTCTCTCTCTCTCTGTCTCTTCCGGGTGCGTTCCGTAAGTCTGAATGTGGAGCCGCCCCACCTCCACCTCAGTGTCTCTGGCTTCGCTTCGGCTGGATGGGCGCGGGGCACCATCTCGCCTGCCCAGGCCCAGCTGAATCCTCGGGTCAGGCCGGCTCACAGCCAACGCGTGTGAGTGCTGCTCTGCGCCCGGCGCCCCTCTTAGCTTGACACTCTAGGCGGCCGCCTGAGTGGCCTCTATGGTAGCACCGGCCCTGCCAGCACTTCTCCACTTCATCCAACTCTATGGGCTCACTCTGCCCATTGTCATCTCCGGGGCCTTCCTGGTTAGTATCCATGCAGTATGTACTCAGAATGTCCTCCAGTTGTCTGCTCAGCTCTTCAGAGACATCACAGGTGACAGGCTGGGGTACAGCCTCATTAACCAGAGGTGCTTTTTCTTTCTTGCTCTGTTCCTTGCTTACTGGGGTCTCAACACTTCCATCAACCAAAGGCTTCAAGCTGCACATATTGGGCTAGTGCGGACATTCACTGCTTCCTGCGGTCACTATGGGAGCCTCCGCTAAGTCATTATCTTCTAACGAAGGAGAGCAGCTTTGCTTTCCTCATCTTGGTTCTTCATTGTACCTCACCTTCAAAGCTACTTTCAACAATTTCGAACCGCCACCCCAGAGAGATGGCTCTTCCATTTCCTCCGCTGCATTCTTCTTCCTCGCAGGCCGCCGACCGCTCCTCGCCCTCCTCCTTCCCACGGCGGGTTTAGCGGAGACGAAAACCTAGGGAGCGCTGTGAGGAAGCGGCTCTGGCCTGGGTTTTGCGATTGCACACGCTTTGGCAACCGCTTCCAGCCAATCAGTGGGAGGAAACGAGAAGGGCATGCTGGGAAATGTCGGAGGAAAAGGCGGCACGCGAGGCGGGAGCCTGGGCTGCACTAGTCTTCCCACATAGTTACCCTACCCTTAGTTTTAATAAAGCTTTCTGCTTTGCCATCTGTGAGCCCTCTTTGTCTTGGCTTAGGTCTGTGCTAAATCCGGTATTAACAGGTCACGGAAAGCCGTGCTCAGTCCTTACAGATAGCACTGGGAATCTTGCAGTTCGTGGTGTAGTGGAGCCAGTGTTCACAGGGACGTGGCCCAAGCACTTTTTTATTAGCAGGGATACTGACGTCCTCTGCCACCCCCTGCTCAAAATCCCCCCTTTCCCTCTGAGCTGAGTTGCAATCCTTACAGTAGCTGTGAGGTGGGGATGAACTTTCCCTGCCACAATATACATTCCCTGTTCTAACGCAACACACAGGCCAGTAGGTTCCTCACCCCAGGAACAGAGCATTTTAGAAATATATAAAGAGGGAGGGCTTTTGGGCAGTCATCTTTGTTA
Source organism: Elgaria multicarinata webbii (assembly GCF_023053635.1). Taxonomy (NCBI): domain Eukaryota; kingdom Metazoa; phylum Chordata; class Lepidosauria; order Squamata; family Anguidae; genus Elgaria; species Elgaria multicarinata. Next base: position 17,823,881 of record NC_086188.1, on the reverse strand, counting down.
AAGGATAGGAGCGTTCCTAATTTCTTATCTGTGATCTGCCTGGCAAGTTAGAGATTAAAGCTGTTCCATCTGTTAAGATCAGGAAAACATCATATCTCCTTCTGGTTTCCTTAAAAAGAGGGGGGGAGGGACCTCTTTAGAGGTCACACTCAGCCACTGTCACGCTCAAAACGTGATCCATGGTTACCTAGCGTGGTGTGTCTGTAGATTCCCACACACACACACACACAATGGCTCAACTACTCAACTAGCCCCTCCTACCTTCTGCAGTGGGGTTAATGGGCCATGGGGGTGGGTAGCATGTTGTATGTAGGGTTCCCTGTAGTCCGTTCCGGTCACTCCATGTAAAAACCCTGCCTACCATAGAGTTGGCCAGCAAGAGCATTCACCATTTCCGGCGACCCTCAGTCCAGGGTGGGCTTCCTCAGTGGTTGCCATCGCATAGACCCTGTTCAGAGAATTTGCTAAGCCATGGTGGTTCAAGGTTTTGAACTAAACACAATGGCTTAGCCCGTCGTGTGAACCATTCCTAACCATGGTGGCTACATAACCGTGGTTTTAACATGCTCACTATTTGCTGCAAAAGGGTTAGCGGCCTAACCATGGCTTAGCGTGTTGACTGAACAGGCCCATAGTGGTGGATGGAGCAGCCAGCATAAGCCTTTCCTTGCTGTACCAGTTGCTGGGATTACCGGTGGTGAAGGACAAGAATCTACCCACAAAGCGGTGAAGGGTAAGCAAACCACGGGGAACCGTATGGTTGCTGCTCATGTGCCAGGCGCTTTTCTACCCCCTCCCTACTCCTTAGTTCCCATACCCACCCCCCATGCACATGTAAACAGGGCCAGAGACACCACAAATAACGAACTGAAACCAGGGTGAAGCTCTGGGGCATGATCTCTGGGTAGGACCTTGATGACTCTGAGTTCACTGGAAAAAGAAGGACAGACGTTTCTGTTTTGCACTGCGCCATGTGTGAAATTCTGTCCTGAGAAACATCTGTTTGGGGCCCTGGAGGGTGCTCCAGTCCTTCTGCTGGTCATCATGTGCTTGTCAGCTTCTCCAGAATCAGGCTTCAGCATCCGATCGAGTGCTCCAATCAGCTTTCTTGATTCCGGCAGCACATGTATTACTGAGAAGCAGACAAGTGCATGATGGCCAGCAGACAGAGAGGCACGCCCTACAGTTTCTCATCATGACACCCTTTCACAACATGGTTAGAGAACTGCATGTCCTTTCCCCCTGCAACAACTGTGCCTTCCCCAACTTGGCGCCTCTCTATACGCGTTGGACTACAACTCCCATTACCCCCAGCCAGCACAGCCATAGAACATAAGAATCTAAGAAGAGCCCTGCTGGATCAGACTGAGGGTCCATCTAGTCCAGCACTCTGTTCACACAGTGGACAACCAGCTGTTGACCAGGGACCAACAAGCAGAACATGGTGCAACAATGTCTATGTTCCCCAGCACACAAGCTTACTGCCTTGGATCCTGGAGGTAGCACATAGCCATGAGGGTTAGGAGTCACTGATAACCTTCTCCTCCAGGAATTTATCCAAACTCCTTCTCAAGCCATCCAACTGGGTGGCCATCACTACTGCTTGTGGTAGTGAGTTCCATAATTTAACTCTGCACTGTGTGATGAAATCCTTCCTTTTATTTGTCCTGAATCTCCTACCCATCAGCTTCATGGGGTGACCCCATTGGGTTCTAGTATTTTCAGAGAGGGACTCCATAAAAAGAAGGCAGCCCATGCACTCAGGCTTACCACCTAAAACTACATGACACAAAAGGAAAAAGCGTTGAGGAAGGGAAAGGAAAGGAAAAGAACAAAAGCTCGAGGTCTTTCAGAAAACTCAGATACCAATTCTTAATGTTCTATGGTTCTTATAAAGATCAGGTGTATGGCAGCTGCAGCTCATGGCTGTAATGCAGTCAGATCTTGCTGTTGTTCTTATGATGACTAGCTGGGATGGAAACGATTTCAAAGAGAGGAGGGGCCAAAAATGGCCGATTTCTCAGCTGAGCCCAGGGAGAGTCCCCGTTTTCTTCCTCTCCCTCTGCTGCAGCCTGATGGAAGGGCTGCTGGATGACAACGCTTGGGGAAGCTGGCTTCTTCGGTTGTTGTGCTTTACAGCCTGATCGAATGATTGCTGGAGGACGGGGCGAAGCCCAGTTTCAAAATGGAAGCAGCCAGGCCAGCGGTGTTGGGGTGGGGCGAGTGCACGTATGGATGGGGGAGGAAGTGAGACGGATTCCGTTACACAATCAGGGGCTGCCAAAAAAGCCAACGGCAAAAGGGTAGGGAAAAAGGATGTTTAATGTAGTGAAAGAACTCCGACACGTTTCGGACCTTTCTTCAGGGTATATACAATATATAATGTTTATTAGGGTGACCATATGAAAAGGAGGACAGGGCTCCTGTATCTTTAACAGTTGTATTGAAAAGGGGATTTCAGCAGGGGTCATTTGTATAGATGGAGAACCTGGGGGGATTCCAAACGTCGTACTGAGGGTGCTTCCATGCGCCCCCAGTGCGCACCCAAAGCGATCGTGTAGCTTGCCTGGAAGAGATGAGGAAGAGGCGTCCTTGCCGCCGCCGCCACCCACCTACCTCCTTGCCGGCCGGGTCGGAGAGCTTGGCGGAAGAAGGTATAGCTCCTGCAGCTTTAACTGTTGTGATGAAGAGGGAATTTCCACAGGTTCTCCATATATTCAAAGGACACCTGGGCCAGATCTACACCAAGCAGAATATGACGCTTTGAAAACAGTTTGAAAACTGTATATGGAGTGTATCCCGGGCCCCAATAGTTGTCATGACTGTTATAAACCGTTTTAAAGCAGTAGTGTAGATCCTGCCCTGCTGAAATTCCCTTTTCTATGCAACTATTAAAGATACAGGGGCCCTGTCCAACTTTCCATATGGTCACCCTAATGTTTATACAGTCACATCTCCACCAATGTGTATCACATAAATCATTAGGTAAAATTACATATTTAAAAAAGACACATAAAGAATGAGAGGCTCAATGCACCGAAGCTATTTACAAACATCCACTTATCTGAAAGATAAAGTGACCCACTTGTTAGAATGCAACCTAATAAAATCGTACATTTATAAAAGGCGAACACATAAAGGATAAAAGACTACAAACATTCCAACTATTTACAAATATTTGCATATCTAGAAGATGAACTGACTCACTCCTTAGAATGCAATGGGTGTCCTTTACTCTGTAGCCCTATCACTATGCTGAGTTCACTCCCAGAGAAAACGCCCAGAGGTAATTAGAAACCGCTGTATTTCAAAGAAGTATGGCAAGGTTGAGAGACTCATTAAGACCGAAAAGAGTGATGGCATTCCAACTTCGAATCTGTTTTCTCTTTCTAAAAGAATCTTGTCTGTCGTTTTCTTAATCATTTCTATTGCCCAGAGTGAAAGGTCTCTTATTCTATGAGAATTGTCTTTCCAGTGTTGGACTAATGGTGTTCCTACAGTTTCTTGTTTGATATTCCTGAGATGTTCCCTTATTCCGACCTTAAGGTCCCTTTTGGTTTTTCAGGCAGACAGATACCTAATCTACAACAAGAAGGATATAGCACTATGAAAGTGGCATGAAAGCAGTATATAAAAGACAGGAGCCACACCAAGCAAGATGTAGCAGTATGAAAGTGGTACATGGTATCAGGGCCGGTGCCAGACTATTTTGCGCCCTAGGCAGGTGAGCTGCTTTCACCTACCCACCCCCACCCCAGAGTACCTGGGCGCGGGGCGCCATCGTGCCCGCCCAGCCAAAGCAAAGCCAGGATGCTGTGTGGGGGGGGGTATGGCTTCGGAACGGCACGCCTGGCTGGAAGCTGCTCTAGGAGAGCAACTTCCAGGTGCGCCGTTTTGAAGCCGCCCGCCCCAACGTCCTGGCTTCACTTCGGCTGGGCGCCCACCCAGCCGAAGCGAAGCCAGGATGCTGGGGTGGGGTGGGGCATGGCTTGGCTTCACTTCGGCTGAGTGGGCGCCCAGCCGAAGCAAAGCCAGGACAGTGGGGTGGGGGGGCGAGTGTGGCTTCACTTCAGCTGGGTGGGTGCCCAGCCGAAGCGAAGCCAGGACGCTGGGGTGGGCAGGCAGCTTCGGACCACCGAGCCCGGAAGCCACCCTCTCAGAGCCTCTGTGGGAGAGCGGCTTCTGGGTGCGGCGTTCGGCGCCCCCCCTTACCTTGGCGCTCTAGGCGGCCGCCTGAGTGGCCTCTATGGTAGCACCGGCCCTGCATAGTATGTGTCAATGGATCCCAACAGTTGTCAGTGCACTTCAATACCACTCTAAAGCCATAGTGTGGCTCCTGCCTTTTATATGCCACTTTCATACCGCTTTCATAGTGCAATATCCTGCTTGGTGTAGATTTGGCCAGAGTGAGCTGCCATGGCTGTGAGAGCAGGAATGTAGAAAAACTGTTTTCACTAGGGGCAAGCAGATCCATCTCTCTTTGGTCCATGTCAATTTTACATGCGTTCATTCAGAAATCCATTCCATCCTGTCACTGCAATCGTTTGCTATTTTTAAAAGAATCGGCACAAAGCCTGTATGTGTGTCTATGTATCTATCTATTCATTTCAAAATAATAGTGAATATATTTTATTTTAAAGTATGCCTTTCTAAACATACTTTATTCTAAAGTATGGATTTCTAAAAGCATTTTGTTACATTATTTTAGCCGAGAACTGGATCGCAAAATTGGGAGAGGTACTGTACGTTGCGACCCACACGTTAGTCTGGGAGGTAGAGCTCAGGTCAATTTGCATCAGAATTCACAAAGATCAGATTCCAGTAGAAACCCTATACAGAAGCTAACACAGGCCTTAGCTAGACCTAAGGTTTATCCCGGGATTGTCCCGGGGTCGTCCCTGCCTGCTCCCAGGATATCCTGTGTGTCATTTACATGAACAGGGATGACCCCGGGACGATCCCGGGATAAACCTTAGGTCTAGCTAAGGCCACAGTTACCAAAGCTTCAACTGGGGATGATGCCTGTCCCTGTAAAACAGGGATACACAACCTCTTTCAGGCTGAGGGACAAATTCCATTTCATAAGAGGTCTTGAGGGCCACATTCCAGTCTTAGGAGGGGTCAAAGACAAAAAACCAAAAATACCAGCATATTTTAGCTTAAGCTTACTTATTTTAGCTTACTGCCAGTCACTAAGCCTTAGGGGAGGTATTTCTGTTGGAAGTGTGGGTGCAACTCAGCTAGCTTCAAAAATAGCTTCGGCTATGGGGCGGTACATAAATGCAATAAATAAATATAGAAAACAAAGAGGATGTTACTTCCTCTTTCCTCCATCTTCATGTGGTTGCCTCTCAGAGAGGAGAGATCTCTTTTGGGTCTCCCTCCATCCTGGGTTGGGAACCTACCTTTCCAACATGTATTTGCTGCAATAAAATGCAAGCTTTCTTATTCCTTTGACCCAGGGGCTTTCTTTCTACACATTATCTTAGCCCTGGGGAGGTTCCAAATCCACGTTGTGTTGGTTATAAGATGCAGCCGTTGATTCGGAGCTGCCTCGGGGCAAAAAGCCGAAGATGTGGAGCAGAAAAGTCGAGGACTTACCCGCGACTTTTCCTGCCCGAGGGAGGTCAGCACAGCTCTTCCCTATCTGTCCATGCTCAGGCGCTGCTCGGGGCGGGGGCATTCCCGGGTGGACAGTGATGGGAGGGGGAGGGGCAGGCCCAGCGAGTTTAATGGCTGCAGGAAAGCCCGTACTGCCTCCCTCTGTTCGGATAACTTGCTGCCACCCCACACAGGCGCAACCACGGGGTTTGGTGGCAAAGCGGCACGAACTCAGTGCCATGAAGACCGCCCCCCAGAGACTCCAGTGTGATCCATCCAGGGTATCCTACAGCTAGGATTTCACACAGCTCAGACTCATCAGGGTCTTGGCGTTCTGTTAACCATTTCAACGTTTTAGGCTGCTGCGCAAAATCTTGTGAGAAACGGAAGGGGAAAGGGGGGAAGGCCTTTTGGGGAATCCTAAAGGGCTGGATTGGGACCCCCTGGGGCTGGATTTGTGGCCCACGGGCCTGAGTTCTACTCTTCGACTTTGAAAGCTCGGAGGTGCCAACACGGACAAAGAAACCCGGAATAGATCAGAGTAAGAAGCACAGCGCTACCGGCTTCCTTTTCAATTGGTGATAGAAAGAGCAGTTTTAATTGTGAGCGAACGAAGCACATTGGTGTTTAAGCAAGCAGAGCAGTCCAGAGTGTTCATTTGAGTGAAACTACATTCCCAAGAGACCTCGAGCTTTTTTCCCTTTTCTTTTCCCCCGAGTGCAACTGATGTAACCCAGCTGGCTGATTTGCTTTCAAGAGCCTCCTCCTTACGATGTCCTGCGGAGGCCGGAGGAATCACCCTCTGATCCTCCTCCTTGAGAGGAGTTGGTCTCCGTGCATCTGAACCATAGGACACCCTGGATTAAGGGGCTCGCTGGGTCGGCTCCCTGACGCAGAGCTCTGATGCCTTCTCAGCAGGACAGTCGGTGACACATGGCCGGTCTTCTTTTCACTGCAGGGAAGTCTAAACAGAGCCATCAATGGGCCGTTTGTCAAACGGGGCCATTGTACGGAGGCTGCGAAAAGGACAAACGGACTCAGCCACTCTGCATCACTGAAGGTCAGAGGTCAGCCTTTTCGACAGCCTCATCCCTCGTGATTTCTCCGCTCCGGGAGCAGAGCAACCTGACAAGGCTTGTTGTTAGAGGGAGAGAACAGGGATTTTGAATTCCCCGGAGATGTGGGTGATGATCAAACAGGATCTGAGCTCATCCCCTTGCCTGGGAGGTTTGGCAAACGTCCTGCAAAGCCCTGGCAGAAGGTTTCACCCGGCTCCCGAAATCCCAGTTGATACAATCCCTTTTCATCCGCTGGTAGAAGGTCATTGTCCCTAAGATCTAGGTGGTCTCAGCTAAACACACCCAGGGCTGGAATCCATCGGGTGGGTGCAGCTCTTATATCTTATCTCTTCTCTTTCTCTGGGCCTTTCAGGCCTGTAAATCACTCTTCCCGTTGGTGATATAATATTTGCAGAACGGAAAGGTCCATAGTTCATCTTGCCCATTAAGAACTCTGATTCTTCGGAAAAGGCGCTCTCAGCATCCCGAGTTATTTTCATCCCGAGAGACTGAAACAACTCGGCATGTTTAGCCTGGAGAAGAAAAGATTGAGGGGAGACATGATAGCACTCTTCAAATACTTAAAAGGTTGTCACACAGCGGAGGGCCACGATCTCTTTTCGATCCTCCCAGAGTGCAGGACACAGAATAACGGGCTCAAGTTAAAGGAAGCCAGATTCCAGCTGGACATCAGGAAAAACTTCCTGACTGTTAGAGCAGTGCGACAATGGAATCAGTTACCTAGGGAGGTGGTGGGCTCTCCCACACTAGAGGCCTTCAAGAGGCAGCTGGACAACGATCTGTCAGGGATGCTTTAGGGTGGATTCCTGCATTGAGCAGGGGGTTGGACTCGATGGTCTTGTAAGCCCCTTCCAGCTCTGCTATTCTATGATTCTATTTATGTGTTCCTATTTATAACGCCTTAAGATCTCCTCTTTACTCTCCTTGTTTCTGATTGTGCATGCAAACCAGTCTCAAAGTTCCTGTAGGTTTCTCTGGGGCCACAACAGTGCCAAAGGCCTGCTGTGCACATTGCCGCCGTGCTTTTGCAACAATCTACCCTCAGGTTACCCTTTCTTAGGGACGTATGAGAATTTCATTTTGCCTTGTTGGTAATCAAAAACTGTGCGCATATACATCCATGTGCGTATATTAAAAGGGGGGATTTTGTGGGTGCTCATGGGTGCTGCATTGGGAAACACTGCCTTAGGGTCCCCCCAAAATTGTAGGCAGTGTCCCTATCTGCCTTCTCCACACCATGCATAATTTTGTACACCTCTACCATGTCTCCTCTTGCTCTCCTTTTTTCCAAGCTAAACATAGAATCATAGAATAGTAGAGTTGGAAGGGGCCTACGAGGCCATCAAGTCCAACCCCCTGCTCAATGCAGGAATCTACCTTAAAGCATATCTGACAGATGGTTGTCCAGCTGCCTCTTGAATGCCTCTAGGGTGAGAGAGCCCACAACCTCTCTAGGTAACTGGTTCCATTGTCGTACTGCTCTAACAGTCAGGAAGTTTTTCCTGATGTCCACACAGAATCTGACTTCCTGTAACTTGAGCCCGTTATTCCGTGTCCTGCACTCTGGGAGGATTGAGAAAGATCCTGGCCCTCCTCTGTGTGACAACCTTTCAAGTATTTGAAGAGTGCTATCAATCTTCTCTCCTCCAGACTGAACATGCCCAGTTGTTTCAGTCTCTCCTCACAGGGCTTTGTTTCCAGACCCCTGAACATCCTCGTTGCCCTCCTCTGAACACGCTCCAGCTTGTCTACATACTTCTTCAAGTGTGGAGCCCAGAACTGGATGCAATACTCTAGATGAGTATAGCTTGTATCTATGGCCCCACTCAGCCCTGGAATGCAGTCCCCAAATGCTCCTCTGAAACCGAATTCAACACTTGGGCTGAAAGAGGTTCCCCACTCCTGAATAGAGCCTTGATGAGTATCTAATGTGTGCATGAGCAGGGGGGGAGGAGGAGTCACTGGTACAGTGGAGGCTGGTGGCTCCGATGTCAGTGGGGTGGTGAATCTGCACTGGGTTTCAGTCCGAACTCTAAAGGAGCTCTCCAAGGTGCTAAAACCCAGAGTGGATTCACCACCCCACTGGTATCGAAGCACCGGTCTCCACTGGTACGAGGAAACCTGGTTTTCAGCCTCGGGCCTCAGAATAGGAAATCCGAATCATGGAGGCCATTTTATGACGGAACCACCACTTTATGACAGAACCACCATTTTAATGCACAGCCTTTACTAGAAGTGGGCAGCTCTCAGGAGAAGCAAGTGTCTGTGGGGCATCTGTAGAATGCAACCTCTCCAGGGATTGGAGTATACTGGATCACAGCAGGGAGCCAACGAGTGTGGTGACGGGCAGGTGATCATGGTAGCAGCAGCGGTGAGGCCATGAGTGCCTGCTGGGCCCTGACAAGTACAGCCCTCCCAGGCAGTGCATGCTGGGAATTTTAGGCTGTTTCTTCCTTACAGAGTCCACAGGCTATGCATTAAAATGGCGGTTCCGTCACAAAATGGCCTCCGTGATTTGGATTTCCGAATCCGAGGCCTGAGGCTTCCACAACCATAGTTCTTAGCATGGCCTGTGAAGTACTTCCAATTAATGGGAAGGGTTCCTTCCACCCTGTAATTTAACAATGCCAATATTAGCATTATTGGTGGAAGTTGTGACAGGTTAAATAGGTTTGAAAGACTTACAGTTTAAGCTGTTTATATCAAATCATAATGACGAATTTTCCAAATCGTAATTCTCCAAGAGTGTAACTCACTGAATCATAATAACTGATTCTCCAAATCAAATTCTCCGAATCGTAATTATGTTTCAGTTTAAACAGATTTAGACCATTTTCAATGGGTTAGAAAAAAGTTTAGCTTAGATCTGTGCCATAAATACCCCTCAAAAATATTTGTGAGTCAGATAGGTGGCCCGAGATATGACAAAACAACAATGACAAAAATGCTTCATTTTAGAAATATTTATTTTATCAAACTTTTTTGCTTTTGTAAAAGATATAAAAACTATTTATTTACGCAACTTCATAAAAAAGGTGTTAAAAAAACCTGTGCACAACACATTTTTATAGACAAGTTATAGACTTGTCTTTATAGACAAGATATTCAACTTTTAAAAAGTCATATAAAACATGACCATTAGTGCTGTAAGAATCTTTTCTTGGTGCAATCATCAAGGCGTGTTGGCCGACCAAATAAATAGATATAATAAACATAATAATATTAATATTAATAATTATAACTTATATTTATATAATTAAGCAAGAACAAAGTGACTAACTAGTGCCTGAGTTTGCTTTCTGCCTCGTCCTTTTTTTCCTTTTGTGTCACATCTTTATTTCTTTACTTCCTTTGTGCACGTTTGCAATGTTCTCCAGGCAGTTAACAATAAGCCCTAAAAGCAGCGCATCTAGTCCTAAAGAAATCAAACAGAATAGGAACCAATCACAGTGCAAAGCGAAATAAATAAAAATAGAACCAGCATCAGCGGAAACCATTGGAGCTAGAAACACAGACGATTTTAAAGTGATTTTAAAGTTATCTTAATAGGCCTGGAAAGAGGGTGTTCACATGGCACCGAAAAGACGATTTGAGCCAGTTGAGCCTCTTAGGAAGGGAAATCAAGAACCGAGGTACCAAAAAGGCCCTTTCATTAGTAGCCACTTGCCGTACCTCATTTGGGAGGGGGATTCGTGAAAATGCTAATAATAACTGCAACAGCTCATCAGAACTCACCCATCCCTCGAGACACATTTTCCCCATGCTCTTTTCTTGGAAGATGACCTGGGAATCCACAGAGCCCTTGAGGTCTCTCGAAGGTAACTAGGGCTGTGCACGGACCCCCCCAAACCGCTTCATGGCCCGATCCGGAACTTCTGGATCGGGCCCGAACTGCTTCAGGTCGATCCGACCCTCCTCCACTCCGCTCCGTGGAGCGAGATCCGGAGGGGCGGATTGAGATTTTGCCCCCCTTCTCTACTTACTTGCCTCCGCAGAGGACAGTGGAGGCAGGTAAGTGGGGAAGGGGGGACAAAATGGGGGCCGAATAAGCTCCCCTCCCCCCTGCCCCCTTACCTGGCTCCACCACCATCTCCGCACGGACTGCAGCGGTGGCAGAGCCAGGTAAGCACCCCTCCCCCCTTACCTGCCTCCGGCGCGGTCCGGCGCCGGCTTCAACTGAGGCCCAGACCTCAAAGTGGAAGTGGCCTGCTTCCGCTTTGAGGCCTGGGCCTCAGTTGAAGCTGGCGCTGAACTGCGATGGACACAGGTAAGCCCCCCTTCCCTTGCCCCCTTCCCTGGCTCTGCCACCATCGCCACATGGACTGCAGCGGCGGCGTGAGGTGAGCCCCCCTCTCCCCCACTTACCAGCATTCGGAGCTCTGGATGGAGGCGAACCGCTTCGCCTCGATCTGCAGCTCCGCCAACCCGATTCGGATCCACCTTTGGTGGAGGCGAATCGGGCCACTTCGCTCCCACTTCTACAACCCGAAATGGAGTGGCGCACAGCCCTAAAGGTAACCCAGTAATCAAAACCCAATAATCGATCACCAGTAATCAATCACCAGGTCTCCCAATAACCAAAACCCAGGGGGAAACTGCCCTTCCCTCATCCCAAAGTCATTGGGAGAACCCACACATTGTGCATGCATTTTTTAAAACACACACACACAACAACACAGCCCTTTGATTAGCATTAAATCCAAGCTTGGGGAAAAAAAGGAAAGTAAAAGAGAGAGCTGGTGGGCAAGAAACAAAAAATCATCCTTGAACCAGCCACCAATGGCAATTTAGGACGAACTCTACGAAAAGCTGAGAATAATAAATAAAATCCTTACAACAACCCTGTGAGGTAGATCAGTATCATCATCATCATCAGTATTACGGATTTGAGGCGGGGTGGGGGTTCTAAGGATAGGAGAGGGAGGCTTAATAAAGGCCACCTAGTGAGCTCATAGCTGAGGTGAGATGCAAAGTGAGGGAGTTTCTGGTACACACTGCTCAGGCCAGATGTACACCAAGCAGGATATAGCACTATGAAAGCGGTACATGGAGTCAGGTACGCTACTTCTTTATAGCAGTATTGAAGTGCTGTCATACCGCTTTCATAGTGCTATATCCTGCTTGGTGTAGGTGTGTCAATGGGCCCCAACAGGTGTCAGTGCACTTCAGTACCACTATAAAGCAGTCATGTAGCTCTTGCCCCATTCTCAGCCTCCTAACCAAGAAACCAGTTTCTGAGAAGGACCATTCTTTTACCATCCTGACTGTGCATATGACAAAAAGGTAAAAGAGTACCCAAATCAAGTAACCTCGAGTATCCATCCAAGGCAAAGGCAAAGTTCAGCAGCAAATTTGGGGTGATGCTAAGGCTGCATGCCCACTTACTTGGAAGCAAGCCCCATTGAACTCGATGAGACTTACTTTGGAGTAGACGTGCATAGCATTGCGCTGTAAAAGTAGCAAAATGGAAGGCAGATCTGATCTATGGGGCACAGATCCAGCAGAAGCTCTAAAACGCCCTGATATAATAATCCCTCCTGTTAATTACTGGAAAGGGGGGCTGCTATTTGGATTCCCCCCCCCCGGCACAAAATGTGTTTTGTTAGGCTTTTCTATAGAGCCCTTCATCAAAACAGATTCCAGGGCGGTATGGGCAACAGTGTTGGTCGTAAATTATTTTAAACCTGATACAAAACACTAAAACACTAACATCTCACAATCATAATAAAAGGCAGCAAATTTCCAGACAGGCAAACCTCAGGTTTGTGCAAATTAAAATGCCTGGGTATTTTAGCCCTTGAGAGAAGGGCTATAAGTCCTGTGAGATATTATTGTCCCAGGTAACAAAAGATCTCAGCATGAAGCTGGCATAAAGACTCTCCATTCCCAACCCTTGTTAATTCCCCTCCCTTAAAACAATAAATCTAACTCGTTAAGGTGCTGAACCTTGTTGGAGGGGTGGGGAATGCAGGAATAGGAGGCTAATTCCCAAGGAACAAACCCCTAAAATTCAAATAAATATTAAGGCGAAGGCAACAGAGCATCCGATATGGGTGGAGTAATAAATAAAAAGGGATCATGAAACGTGCCGTTGACTGGAAGGAGGCAGCTGAATTTAGACCAGTCATCCAGCAGGACTGGCACCAGCGCATTGGCATGATAGGAAGGGGCCACCACCGCTGAGACCACGCCTCTAACAGGAGCACCAGACTTGAGTTTGCCAGCGCAGTCACCGTTTTAATTTCCCAACAATGCAATGTGTGCAGTGCATAATCGATGAGTCCAGTTGTGTGTGTCTAGCACTACCCTTCAGCGCCGCTGCTGGCCACCCCCAATCCCTGCTTGGAGGAAGGACCCACTGCCATTTGAGTAGGCCACCCAAGGCTTCCTGAAACGTGGCACTGGATCAGTCATGTCCTCTGCTTCCAAGGCACAGCACCACACCAAGGAAGATTCGGATGAATCACAAACTGTTCCACTTAGGGGAGAACACATGACACTCCCTTCTATGCTCACCTGGCCTCAGGACACGCCAACCTTTGACTCTGAGGATGGCTTCCCTGCAGATTCTCTTTGTGGATGCCGTCCGTTTTACGTTTTTATGGTTTTAGATTTTGCCTCTCATTTTTAATGTTTTAATCTTTTGTAAACCACCAAGAGAGCTTCGGCTATGAGGCGGTATAGAAATAATAATAATAATAATAATAATAATAATAATAATAATAATAATAATAAATATCATCTTTCAACCATGAGTCTAAGGATTACAGGCAACATCCAGCAGGGATAGAGCCACTGGATGACAAGGCTCTGCCAGTCTTTTAATTGCTGCTGTTGGCTCCCGTCTTTTGCTAGGACAACATCTTTCTGTAGCACAGTTACCAGACCACAATGGGAGCTATCCACGGTCCTGACTGATGCTTGCCTGACTCTGCCATTGGAGTACACTGCCTTACCACACTGCATTCCCTTACCATGATCTGATCCAACCTACTAACTTCAACCTCACTGACTTGACCAGACCGGACATTTCACCCTGACCTGTGTGACTTAGCCTGCCTCTTCCTTTGTGGGTCCTGAGCCACAGCAACAAGGATAGGATCATAGTCCACCAAAGGCCAAATGGCGAGATCCTTTGGGAGTGGCCGGCACTGACAAGCGAACCAGCAGTGCCATCTTACATGGAGTCTCCACTGCGTGCCGGGCTTCCTTCCTCCACGTCCTGGTGAATCTCTTGCCAGAACTCCAAAGAAAGGAGAAAGCGAGAAGAGCAGCTTCAATTCACAGTTGCCTCCGGCAATTGCCCATGCTGACGGCTGCTTGTGAGATGACTTTTTTATACCTTCTCAGCTCCTCGCAGCCCTGCTTTTTCTGCAAGAATTTATCCGTGCTGGAGCTGTTGCTGTAAACCACGTCCACATGCTTGACTTTGTACTTGGAGCACAGCAGGCAGGTGAGATTGGACAGGAGGCCCCGTGTCGTGTTGGTGGTGTTACTCAGTTGCCTCAGCACCTCCTCCCTGTCTTTGCCAAATACTTTCTGGTCTCTGGTGATGTTGCCCAGGGAGGTGTTGAAATAGATAAAGATCTTGTAAAGGGATACCAGCCTGTCTTTTTCCTCGCTTGTCTTATTGTCGAAGGAGGGGAACGTTTGGTCAGGCGGACAAAACCTATCCAGCTCCTTGTGGCAGAAGGGGTGACCCTGGTGTTTCAGCTGTTCAAAGAGAAAGAGGGAGCAAAATTCAGCACCATAACGAATGCCGCCAGATGACGACATCGTCTCTCAAAATGCCAAGGGAGTGACCTAGGGAGGCGGTGGGCTCTCCCACACTAGAGGCCTTCAAGAGGCAGCTGGACTGCCATCGGTCAGGGATGCTTTAGGGTGGATTCCCGCATTGGGCAGGGGGTTGGACTCGATGGCCTTGTAGGCCCCTTCCAACTCCGCTATTCTATGATTCTAAGCCAACGGCTTGAAACGTATTGTCCTCCTTAGGTGGATTTTGGATTTTGGCAGGCATGGGAGACGAAAGGGTCAAATGTTAACTGCCATTGCATGTTCCAATGTTAACCACCATTGCATGCCTGCTGGGATTTGCTGGGATGTCTCCAACGGTGGCGTCCATCCACGCCGTTGTGCCTATGGAGACTTGCCTTGGCCCTCACTGGGCTCCCTGTCACTCCTGATTTTCTTTTTATTCCTTAAGATTTTGTGAAAATTATTATTTTTCGTGGGGTGAGGACAGACTGTGGCATATTTCTGTGTTTGAATGTTTAGTAAAGACATGTTTTGTTAAAGATATATATATATATATATATATATATATATATATATATATATTCTTTGCAAGTTTGTTCTAATTAAGCCCCATAGAACCCACAGTAGGAGAAGTTATACTGGCATGTTGCAAAGCAAAGGGCTGCCTTCCAGCACCGGCTTTCCTTTTGGTTCAAAAGAACGTTCTTGGTGTTTTGGATCTCAAACCCTAACCTCTGCCCTGTACTTCTTGGGCCAAGTTGTTGTTGTTGTTGTTGTTGTTTACACAAAAGTGGAGAAACTATCCAACTGTCAGAGGGGAAGGGGTTGGGCCAGGGGAAAGGGGCGTGGCCATCTGGGGAACCCTTGGGAGGTTGGATTGGAAGTTCAGGCTGGATGGATTTGGCCCCTGGATAGATTTGGTCTTCGGGTCTGGCTTAGCACATCCCTGGTTTACAGAATCAGGAACCAGCTCTGTGTTCCCACCTCGTTCCTGCACTTCCTTACAAGCCTGGCCCCTGACTTAAGAATGTAAGAAATGCCCTAAGGCTGGATCAGACCAAGGGTCCGTCAAGTCCAGCACTCTGTTCACACAGGGGCCGACCAGCCGTCCACCAAGGACCGACAAAGCAGGACCTGGTGCAACAGCACCCTCTCTTTTAATAAGGGTTAGCAAAGAGGGATTTTCTTTGGCAGGGGTAAAGGGTTAACATTTGTTGTGTGCTCCACAATTGAAGAGCCAATATGGTGTAGCGGCTAGAGTGTTCGACTGGGAATCGGGAGATCCAGGTTCTAGTCCCCACTGGGTGACTTTGGGCCAGTCACAGACCCTCAGCTCAACCCACCTCACAGGGTTGTTGTTGTGAGGATAAAGTGGAGAGGAGGAGGATTATGTACACCGCCTTGGGTTCCTTGCAGGAAAAAAAGGCAGGATATAAATACAATAATAAATAAAACTGAAGTAGTACAACATGGCCATTTAAAACCCCTGTCCCTCGGTAAGGGTATTAGGCCCAGAGTCTAAAATGACCCGGCCACACCACTGCTTGTGAAGCCACAATCTGTGTGCTCGTGTGCACAAATATCCGCATCAACACTTACGTAGACCTCGAAGAGCTCCTCGGCTGACATGTTCAGGCGTGCCACTTGGCAGTGGATCTGATCCAGGACCTGATCTCTGCACGGGCGGACGTTGTGGCACATGGGGCTGCGTTTGTTCCGCAGCAGCGCTCTCCCGGACACGAGTCTGCAGTGCGTGGCCAGCAGCAATGGGACGACTCCTGTTTGGAAGAGGAGGAGGAAGTGGTGAGTTTTCGCTCTGGGGTCAAAACACTCGGCCAGTTCATGAAAGGGAAGCCGGCTCAAGTTCCATTAAATGCGCATATCATGTCCTGGTACCATCAATGAGCAATGCATGGCTGATTTGGAACTGTACATTGGAAATACGAAAGAACCAGGACAAGTGGTTCAGGTGGCATTCCCCGCTCTGGATTTTGGAGGGCCCTGGGCCAGGTCCTCTCAATGGCCTCCTCCCTCCGTGACCCGGTTCACATGGTCAGTGACGCCCACTGTGGCTGCCATACCGTTCTCACATGGCTTGTTCATCATGACATCAAATCGTCCTACCCGGTTCACATGTCACACTAAACCATAGCACCTGCCCACCACGGTTTGAATGTTCACAATTCATGAAATATATATATATATATATATAATTTTATTTGATTTGATACAAAAAGGGAATGAATACAAATAATCCCCTAACAATTAATATCAAACCAACAGTTATATGAATATGTATAATGTTCACAGAAAAAAAATTGATTGATACAACTTCTGGGTGAAAGAGGCTTAATCGAAGTAGAAAGAGAAAAGTTAAAAAGAAAAATGGAGACAAAAAGGAAAAGAAACAGACAAACGAAAAAACCTAAATCATAAATGTGCTGTACTCCTTCATTTGTTGTTACAATGTCCATATATTCAGAGCGGAAACAGGCATACACTGTTGTACATTCGGTTGTTATGCATAGTGAACAAATCTCTCCCATACGGCCTCGAACGACATTGATTCTGATTTTCCTTGAAATTATTATTATTATTATATTTATTTGCCCAATGCTGGGCCTCAAGGCGGCCTTACAAATTTTTAAATATACATGGGGGGGGGGGAACAAAACCATAAACAATTAAAAAATACACAACAAAATTATAAGACATTAACATAGATGGAGGGCTGGATTATTCTCCAAAGGCCTGCTTGAACAAAAAGTTTTAGCCTGCTTCTGAAAGCCCATCAAGGAGGGAGCCAGCCTAGCTTCCCCGGGAAGAGAGTTCCAGAGCACCGGAGCAGCCACCGAGAAGGCCCTCTCCCATGTTCCCACCAAGCGTGCCTGCGAAGAAGGTGGGACTGAAAGAAGGGCTTCTCCGGAAGATCTCAAAGCACGGGCAGGCTCATAAGGGAGAATACGTTCTTTCAAATAACCTGGACCCGAACCATATAGAGCTTTATAGGTCGTAATCAGCACTTTGAATTGTGCCCGGAAACAGACTGGAAGCCAGTGGAGCTGTTTTAACAGGGGAGTTGTATGCTCCCTGTAACCAGCCCCGGTCAACAATCTTGAATTTGAAGCAAGTCATAAGTTATTTTTTCTGATATTGCCACAGACCATATGTTTCGAATACTGTATAGACAAATACAAATTGTCCAATTTTTTCTGCTGCTGCGTGATTGTCTGACAAGCAGCCATCAATAGGAATATTGTCAATCCAGTATTAAGTCCTTTATATATTGATAATAAGAATAATTCTGGATCATATACAATTGTTTTTCTAGTAATAACTATTAATATATGGTAATAAGCAAAAAGTTTTCTACTGTGCCTAACAATAAACAATGCGCCTATCAAACGTGTCATGAAACATAAATACCTAGGGACCTGGCTCAAAGAAGGCATTGAAGAAAAGCAATATTATTGTATGGCGTGGAGGCTTGGAGGCTTAAGAAAAACAATTTGAACAACATCGAACCTTTTGAACCAATTCAAGGTGCTGGTTTTGACTCTGTACAGCACCATGTACATTGATGGTGCTATATAAATAAATAATAATAATAAATAATAATATAAAGCCTTACACTGCTTGGGACCACAATACCTGATGGAACGCCTCTCTCGACGTGAATATACCCGGTCACTACATTCAACATCTAAGGTCCTCCTCCGGGTGCCTACTCCGAGAGAGGCTCGGAGTGTGGCAATGAGTACAGGGCCTTTTCGGTGGTGGCCCCCAGACTGTGGAATGATCTCCCTGACGAGGCTCGCCTGGCGCCAACGCTGCTATCTTTCTGGCGCCAGGTTAAGACTTTCCTCTTTGCCCAGGCATATGGCGGCACATCTTAATCACCCACGTTTAGGTTTTTTTAACGGTTGTTAATGCTTTATTATTATTATTATTATATGTTCTGTGTTTTAGAATTTTAAATTTTGTATACTCGTTTTTATCTTAATTTTAGAATTTCTGTAAACCGCCCAGAGAGCCCTGGCTATGGGAGCGGTATATAAGTGCAATAAATAAATAAATAAATAAATAAATAAATAAATTTGAAATGGGGGCACAATGACGTATGTTGAAGACACCGTGGCCTGACTGAACAACAAATGAGGCCGTACTATGTATTAATATTATTAATATTTACTAATACTTATTTCATTAATTAATATTTATTTCATTGATGGCGCTTTATAAATAAATATGTATATGTAGCGTGAACAAACAAATAGAGTTAATAAATACCGTCAGAAGAAAACTGCAATACCTTGGTCATATTATTCGAGGAGAAAAACACCATTCCCCAACTTATTATACAAGGGAAAATTGAAGGAAAAAAAGATCAGTGAGAAAAAGACGAACATCATGGCTAAAAAACCTGAGGGAATGGTATAGTTGCACTTCTATACGATTATGTATAGCAGCACCTGTTGGAATCCTCTCTTCATTACCACAATTAAAGCTGCAGGAGCTATACTAGAGTGACCAGATACGAAAGAGGGCAGGGCTCCTGCAGCTTGAACTGTGGTGTTGAAGAGGGGATTTCACATGGGGCTGAATGCATACAAAGGACACTTGCTGAAACTCTCTTTTCTGTACAGCTGTTAAAGATACAGGAGCCCAGTCCTCCTTTCCGTATGGTCACCCTACCACCAGATGTATCCTCCACAGGTAGCCTCACCTAATCCAACCTCTTGATTTTCAAACCCCAGTTCATCACATGGACCGTTGGCATTTTGAGAGGTGGGCTGAAAAATGTAAGGTGTGACTCAGTGTCCTCCCACCCCACCCCGGCCCGTCCGTTTTCTCCTTGTGATCAAGTTACAGGGAGCCAGATTCCGGCTGGACATCAGGAAAAACTTCCTGGCTGTTAGAGCAGTACGACAACGGAACCAGTTACCTAGGGAGGTGGTGGGCTCTCCCACACTAGAGGCCTTCAAGAGGCAGCTGGAGAGCCATCTGTCAGGGATGCTTTAGGATGGATTCCTGCATTGAGTAAGGGGTTGGACTTGATGGCCTTAGAGGCCCCTTCCAACTCTACTATTCTATGATTCTATGATCCTAGTTTTGGGAAAGGGAGTGGTCTTTATACCCCGCACACCCCTTTGATCTCCGCTCCTCTTCTTCCATCCTAGAATGTGCTGGGACACATTCTTTTCTCTTTTGCCACCCACAGCTCCCAGTCTGCTCCGGCTGAGTCAGGGCGCCCTGCCTAGCGACGTCATCAGAATTCCCCTCCTCGCTCCAGTGCCAAGTGGCAGCGTTCCCAGAACGCTGTCAAATATGCAAAGCAGCGTCCTGCAGGAACGTCTCCAGTTCAGCATCTCCACAGCGATGGTGTGGGAAAACTTTGCTCCTTCTCCTAACGCTCTGCAGCCTTTTTATTATTATTATTGTCGTTGTTGCTATTATGGTCATTGGTGCAGCCCAGTACTGTCCACACTGACTGGCAGCAGTTCTCCTGAGTTTCATCTGAGGAATCTTTCCTAGCTCAACCTGGAAAGGAGGACGGGGATTGAAGTTGAGACCTGCTGCATGGAAAACGGGCGCTGTACCCCCTCAGCTGAAGTCCTTGCCTTAAAAGGGGGAAGGCACTTTGAACCCGCAGCCTTGAAGTTAATAAAAAAAGGTGTGTTCATTTTCATTCCATCCTTTCTCTAAGGCATTTTAGCATCACAGCTGCCAAACCACGGATACAGTAAGGGGTTAACTGAGACAGGAGAGATGGTTGAAAGGGTTTGGCCTGAGGTTGGATGGAGAACAGGAGGAAAAAGATGAAAGACATATAGGGGGGGGGGAACTAAAATTTGGGATCTTTATCTGTACAGCACCATGTACATTGATGGTGCTATATAAATAAATAATAATAATAATAATAATTTTTCTTCTCCCCCCCCCATCCTTTTCCAAGCAGCTGAGCTCTTGCGAAGCTCATCTTGCTTGTCCCTATTGCCAAAAACACAGTTTATGAAAGACTAGTGAGGACATAAATACCTTGTAACACTAATTTAGTGGGGCTTTCATTTACATCCGTCTGATCAGAGCCAACCAAATGTGCACCAAGGAAAGATGGCCAAATCTAAGAATCCAAAATTGGCAGAATCCAAAACAAGAATCCAAAACAATTCCTTAAGGAGGGTCAAAAGCCTTAGCAAACGAACACACATCCCCTCATTCCGCCTTGGGTTCCTAGAGGTGTTAGTTTGAATATTAGCCCTAAAGCAGAGCTAGCTCAATCCATTTCCATTTCTCAAACACTGTCAGAAAAAGAAAAGTCTAATTCAAAAGCATTTCCCTTGCAGCCAGAAATAAAGAGAAGGGGAAATACATATATATATATATATATATATATATATATATATATATATATATTCAGAAGTTCTTTCGCTAGATGCCCAGATGTTCAGCTGCCCAGATGTTCAGCAGCAGTGTGCCAAAACATGCCATGTGGTCAGCTTACAGCTGCCAAAACGCTCACACTACGAAAAAGGAAGGAGCGGCATTAGAGTTCAAACGACTTACGCTTCGGACTGAAGAGCACAGATTTACTATAGAAGTTTAAAACAAGAAGAAGAAAAAGTCAAGCGTCAGAGAAAGTCTGGTGTTTTTTTACCTGCCAGGATGGCTTTCATTGTGAGCTGCATTTCAGGATGACGTAACAGAGAAGGTTGTTGACACTCTGGAGTGTTCATTCAAAAAGTGGTGCTTGTAGCAGAAATTGTTAACTGGTTTATATATCCTGTTGAAAGAAGGGGGGGGATGTTACTACATCTAAGAAGGGGGGGTGATTCTGAGAACTTGTAGAAATCATCGTGGGTTTGTGGTTTGTTTGTTTTTTTGGTTCCTCCCCCCACCCCACCCCCTCCCCAAGTTTTAATGGAAATGCTTGATAAAACAATATGCTTTTAAAAAAATCTTTTAAAAAAACCCCAAAAACCAAACAATACCGGCGTCTTACATTGACACAATCATACCACGAGTCATAAGGAAAAAGTCCTATCATTTGAGACAGTTGACATCATAGGGACAGCGCCCACACACACTTTTCTAGGAAGGATTTATCCTAGACAAGAAACTGTAGTTTTAAAAAAAAAGAGAAAGGAAAAGTCCTGAAGGAAGTGAAAGTAAATGAAGTGTGGGTGTGATAGAGAAAACTTTAGTGCCCCCTTGTGGTTGCTTTGGAACCACAACAAAATGTATGCTGAAATTCGCTTGAATGGCATGTTGTTGTTGTTGTTGTTGGACATTTTAAAATTCCAGCTTTTGAAATATTCCCACAAATGGTTGATCACCTCAGAATCGGAGCAGCAGCACAGCGAAGCTATTTAAAAGCTTCTGAAAGAAGACTGAAAGAACTGGGCATGTTTAGCCTGGAGAAGAGAAGATTGAGGGGAGGCATGATAGCACTCTTCAAATTCTTAAAAGGTTGTCACACAGAGGAGGGCCAGGATCTCTTCTCGATCCTCCCAGAGTGAAGGACACGAAATAACGGGCTCAAGTTAAAGGAAGTCAGATTCCGGCTGGACATCAGGAAAAACTTCCTGACTGTTAGAGCAGTGCGAGAATGGAATCAGTTACCTAGGGAGGTTGTGGCCTCTCCCACACTAGAGGCCTTCAAGAGGCAGCTGGACAAGCATCTGTCAGGGATGCTTTAGGGTGGATTCCTGCATTGAGCAGGGGGTTGGACTCAATGGCCTTGTAGGTCCCTTCCAACTCTGCTATTCTATGATTCTATGATATAGGGTGGGATACCGATGTTTCAAATAAATAATAAATAAAGTAAAAAAATAAATAAAGTGAAATGCCAGCATCAGCTGAGTGCCAATGACAACCAACGTTTCTGAGCTGCGAAACTATGCAGCCGTGAATTGAGCACGAGAAATATTTTGGCTCTCAGAACTGGGTTGTAAGTGCGGCGTCACGCATAAGGTTATCCACGCCCCACTTTTCTAAGTAGCGGCAAAGGACTTACCTGGGTTTGGTTTCCTTTAGAACAGGGGATAGGCAAGACCAGGTGGAATCCCACCACAGGCTACACTCCTGCTGATGTGCCAGTGATATTTGGTAGCATGGCAGTGTACATTTAAAGCAGTGTGCATTTAAAATAAAAAAAAAACAACCAGTAGTTTGCCACCAAATAGCAGCAGCAGACCACTACAGAATATATTTAATTTATTTAATTAATTAATTAATTACAGTATTTTGGGGGCTAACTTTCAGGGCAAAAAGTCCTCCCAAGGCAGCAAGCAACAACGAAACGCATAAAAACCGACCCCACTATTAAAGAGCAAGAAAACCACATCAAAACAGTACAAACACAACAAAAACAGCAATAAAAACACACAATGAAACTGTGAAATGAAAAGCGACAAGAAACAAAGAAAAAACCCAACCAGAAAACCAGCGAGAGCAGCAGCAACAGCAACCTCAAGAACAGCAATCCTATCCACCGAAAGCCAGCGTGAAAGCATCTGTTTTCAAGGCCTTCTGAAAAACCTGCCGTGATGGACCGATATTTACAAAGGACAAATTGAGCTTCCGTTTTGCCGCTGAAATTTTGCGGCAAACCATGGATTGTTTTGCTTCCCCACTTTTTTGGTGTTTTTGTTTTTGCTGGGGACAATGATGGCGGGGTGCCATGGGGTGGGGGGAGGGACGGATGGTGGTGGAGATGTCTGCTGCCCACGGGCCATGCCTTACTCACCAGTGCTTTAGGAGGAAGTCACTGGTGGTTTAAGGCATTTTGTAGTATTTGAGTTTATTAAAATGCTGCTCGCTTACGGCCCAAACTCCAAGTTTCTTTTAGTCTGTGTCCCACTCAAACACTGCACACTGTTCATTCTTTTTACACCCAGAGCTAGGTAGGGTGACCATATGAAAAGGAGGACAGGGCTCCTGTATCTTTAACAGTTGTATTGAAAAAGGAATTTCAGCAGGTGTCATTTCTTTGTATATATGGAGAACCTGGTGAAATTCCCTCTTCATCACAACACCTAAAGTTGCAAGAGCTATCCTAGAGTGGCCAGATTTAAAAGAGGGCAGCTTTAACTGTGGTGATGAAGAGGGAATTTCACCAGGTTCCCCATAGATACAAATGACACCTCCTGAAATTCCCTTTTCAATACAACGGTTAAGGATACAGGAGCCCTGTCCTCCTTTCCATATGGTCACCTTAGAGCTAGGTCACATCATCTTTAGTTGTGAGTGGGGGGAGTGAAAAAGGCATGCCCCACATTGCAGATGGGTTGGATTATTGTTGGTACTCATGGGACCCTTCTTGATTTCCCCCCACCCAAAGAATGGTACTAGTCTCCCACCGGTCAGATGGATCCTCTCGACACATTCTGAGGGGAGATTTCTAAATCCTTCTGCCAAAGACGCCTCCCTTGAGCCCAGCTAAGGTATGATGGAATGTGTGATGGAAAGGAAACCGGCCTATTAAATCTCTTGATCTCGAAACGGATGACGGATCGCGGATTCTGTTGCGTTCTGGGAAGCTTGAGGTTGGAACTTTTAGGTCAGAGGGGGGAGGCGGGCAAGAAAAGAGAACCAAACGATGAGACGAATAGGGGAAGTCACGAGAAATGACCAAATTCCGCCCGAAACCAGTTAAAAGGGTAAAGAATGGTGGGGGAAAGCCATACGTACAGAAGCCTTCTGGAACCCGGTGGCTTTTGGATGTGTTGGGTTACAAGTCCATCACCATCACCTGAGGATGATGGGAACTGTAGTCCAACACATCTGGCGGGAACCCAGTTGGGGAAACCTGATATATAGCATGCAATGATCAATCAAGGAGGCATTGGGATTGATGGAAACACATCCCTACCCAAGTCTGCTAGAGCTCTCCAGCTTTCATGCTTACCTGTGAGCAAGTCCCATTGAACTCGGTGTGTCTTATTTCTGAGTAGACATACATAGGGCTGCTTTTTTCACCCCTAGATAGTTCATCCTTTAGCTGTTCCCTATACGAAAACTGACAGGCAGTTCAATCCTCCTTCGATGTTGGCAATGGGGATGTCATCCTTGTCCACCACATAGGAAGAATGCGTGGCCCGCAACGCTCTCCTCCAAAACTTTGATGCCGCCTCCCAAATCTGCCGCCTGAGGTGGCTGCCTCAGTATGCCTAATGGTAGGGACGGCCCTTCTCTAAATAGTCATAACAAAACTGCACCCCAATTAGAGTCTTTGCCTCCTTCCCTCCCCCACACCTGCTGCATAACACTATTCTGCCCCCACTCCTGTCTTCCTTGATGGAGTGTGCTTCGTAGCTCATAGCTGCCAGCCCCTAGTGCTCATTAAAGACAAACAAATATACAAATTTCTTGCCAGTGGTGCCTATTGAAGAAGCAACCGTAAATGTTAGCCAGACAAAAGCTTAGTGCACATGCGCGATTCCCATTCATGGCACACGAGGCTTGCGTAGGAGAACTTTCCGGTGGGTTGTGTCTCATGACGGTCACTGTTATAAATGGCCGGCTGCAACGAAATGTTGCAGTTTGCAGTGCTCCCTGTTCAGTATTCCAGTCACTCCACTCCATTGCCCTCTAGTTCCCTGCCCCATAGCCAGGCAGCATTTTATAGAGTCTTTTCTATAGATCTTTTCAGCACTTCTGAAAATCTCAGGGTTTCCCAAAGCCTACTTTTCCTTGTACGTAGGATGGTCTTACTTCATAGAGGACAGTCCTCTGTTTTTATTTTCTCCTTTTACTCTTTGACTTTTGTTGCTTTTCAGCCTGTTATCACATTTTAAATCTCTGCATTGCTGCTAGGTTTTACTTTGGTCTTAGTTTTATCCTGCAGTTTTAAACTTTTAAAATTTATGTTGAGTTTTATGCTGCATTTTGCGGTTTTAAAAAAAAATTGAACCACCCAGAGAGCTTCAGCGATTGGATAGTACAGAAATGTAATCCATCAATGAATCAATCAGTACTTGAAGGGCTGTCAGGGGACTGTCATCTTATTTGATGGCAACCTCTATTTTGGGGCTGGGGCTGAATAAAGACCCCCTCCCCTCAGTATGGCACCCCACCACAATAAAAACATTAAACAAAAAAAAGTTATCCAGAGCCGCTACGAAGCAGCGAACCAGGCAATTTTAGTTTGCTTGCAAGCTAAATTGAGTCCATTTGGGGATTAGTAGCCACCATGGAGTGGCAGTTCCGTTTTGGAGAAGTTCCCAGGGGCACATTACACTGTTGGGTGAGGCTGAAGGCAAAAGGGGGCAAAATCACTCCAAAGACCAGCTGGTTGTAGCTTCAAGCTCTCCCTGCCAGTATATTTATTTATTTATTGCATTTCTATACCGCCCAATAGCTGAAGCTCTCTGGGCGGTTCACGAAAATTAAAACCATTCAAAGTATAAAACTACAGTATAAAACCATGATATAAAATACAATATAAAAGCACAACCAGGATAAAATCAGCAGCGGTGCAGAAATACAAATGTAAAACAGCAAAGTTAAAACTGAATTTATAGACTGTTAAAATGCTGGGAGAATCAAAAGGTCTTCACCTGGCATCTAAAAGAATATAGTGTAGGTGCCAGGCAAACCTCCTGAAGGAGCTCATTCCACAGCCGGGGTGCCATAGCAGAGAAGGCCCTCCTCCTGGTAGCCTTAGGAGAGGTAATTCAGTATTTCAGAATCTGGGTGAGGGGAACAGCACAAAAGCTGATTAGGGGTAGGAAGACAGACTCCAAGGGAACCCAAAGTTTTGCAGCACTGTTCTAGAGTGACCGTGTGTCTTGCTTTATGGAGGGCAGTCCTTCTTTCGTTGTGGGAGACATCCTCTTTTTGAAAGGCTGTCCATAGGCCCTGCATACCCTGTGGTGGCTGTGCAGTGGTGCTGCGTCGTTTATACAACACAGCCACCCACTTGCAACCGCCACGGGCTTTTTTGACGACACAGCGCACTTTAAAAGTAGGCGGCTTTCCCCCTTGGTGTGAAGCCACCACCTTCTTTCCACTACCTGTCGGCAGTGACCTCGTTTCAGGTTCAACATGGGGGTCTTCCTGCGGCGAATTGAGGCCCAGGATAGGATGCGGAAGGCAGGGGCAGGGCAATAAAGATGGAGTGTTCCCACCCCGCAACTGCGGTGCTGCGGGGTTTCGAGAGGACGAATGGCAAGGTGTCATCATCAAGGCATGGCCCAAGTCCTAGTTAAAGGAAATAACCCTAGGAACGGAAAGCAGCGAAGGTCAGTTGAAGTTGTCCATCCACGGTTAGCAGCACCTGGGCAGCTGGCTGAGGAGCAGCAGGGCACACACCTCACCTGGTCACCGTCTCCTCGCCTTCATGATCCATATGACAAATTACATAGGGTGGCCATGTAGAAAGGAGGACAGGGCCCCAGTATCTTTAACAGTTGTATTGAAAGGGGAATTTCAGCAGGTGTCCGTTGTATGCCTGCAGCACCTGGTGCAATTCCCTCTTCCTCATAACACTTAAAGCTGCAGGAGCCCTGCCTCCTTTTGTATCTGGTGAAGAGGGCAGGGTTCCTGCAGCTTTGACTGTTGTGCTGAAGAGGGGATTTCACCAGGTGCTGCAGGCGTACAAAGGACACCTGCTGAAATTCCCTTTTCAATACAACTGTTAAGGATACAGGAGCCCTGTCCTCCTTTTCATAGGGTCACCCTAGTATTACATACAACGTATTTCATTTGTTACAGTTTTTATTTTGGCAACTCGGTCTGTTTGTTCTTGTACATTTGTTGAATTTGGTATCTTAGTTGCAACAATGGGCAAGTGATTCAAACATCTGTTTAACTGGCTTCCGTAATCATGTATAGTCATTTAGATAATTTTACATAAATTTGCATGTGCTAATCTATATCAGCACGTGCGCATTTATGCAAATCTGTGCCCCTCTCTGTTGTCCCCTTTTTCTTTTCTTTTTTTGGGCAATGCGTGAGCAGCTATCTTATTTGTGCTTTGGCAATACTGTTTTGGGTCCGTATGCAACGGCACGCACCACGTGTAGGTCAGAGATAGCAGGAGCGGCTTCCTCTACATTCTCCCACTACAATTTCAATTACATAGGAATAGGGTGACCATATGAAAAGGAGGACAGGGCTCCTGTATCTTTAACAGTTGCATAGAAAAGGGAATTTCAGCAGGTGTCATTTGTATATATGGAGAACCTGGTGAAATTCCTTCTTCATCACACCAGTTAAAGCTGCCCTCTTTTAAATCTGGTCACTCTAGTATAGCTCTTGCAGTTTTAACTGTTGTGATGAAGAAGGGATTTCACCAGGTTCTCCATATATGCAAAGGACACCTGCTGAAATTCCCTTTTCTATGCAACTGTGAAAGATACAGGAGCCCTGCCTTCCTTTTCATATGGTCAGCCTACATAGGAATCCGCTTTCCTCTGTTGGGGTGAGGGATGGGGAGGTGAGTTGAGTTTAGTCAGGGTGGGAGATCAAGACCAAAGGGTCAAACCCTCCAGTCATTCATTCGTGTTGGTCAGGTCATCGCAGTGCTCGGCAAAATTGAAAAGAAAAAGTCATTGATTAGGCAGGTAATTGTCAGGAAGAGTGAATTCCTGCCGTGGTGATTCAGAGGTCATTGCTTCAGAAAGGAAGCATGAAATCACTGTGAGCGAATAGGCAAAGCGTCTGAAAAACCTTACCCCAAACAGCTGACCGCTCTGAGAGAGGGATTTGCATAAATCCCTCTGGGAGAAGGGATCTTTGACAGGAACGAGGGAAACTGGGAGGCATCACTCATGGAACAGTCACTGGTGAGCCATAAAGGGGGCGAAAAGGCCACGCTGATTGCAACAGAGGTTGCATGCGCTTGTGAGCAGACGCTCAAATTACAACCATGCAAGTGGGTGCATGCACGATTGCATTTGTTGTGTAAATCGTGGTCAGTCATAGATGCCACAGGTGGGCCAGAGGGTATATGGGACTTCAGATCAGGGCCCTAAGGAGCTGTCGATTTCTCACTTTACATTTCAAAAACTGGCATATGAAGCTGCCTGATAAAGATTTACAATGGTACAATAAGAGTGATAACACTCAACCACAAAGGTACTAAGAAATTTTTATAGACGAATCGTTCAAAAGATATCACAAATGTACAAAAGACAGGCATATAGATAACATTTACAAGGTGTTCATTAAACATTCATAATGAAGCCTACAATAAGTTGGCATCCATTAAACATTCATGACAAGAATCAATAATCTCATAAATCATAGAATCATAGAATCATAGAATAGCAGAGTTGGAAGGGACCTACAAGGCCATCGAGTCCAACCCCCTGCTCAATGCAGGAATCCACCCTAAAGCATCCCTGACAGATGCTTGTCCAGCTGCCTCTTGAATGCCTCTAGTGTGGGAGAGGCCACAACCTCACCAGGCAACTGATTCCATTGTCGCACTGCTCTAACAATCAGGAAGTTTTTCCTGATGTCCAGCCGGAGTCTGGCTTCCTTTAACTTGAGCCCGTTATTCCGTGTCCTGCACTCTGGGAGGATCGAGAAGAGATCCTGGCCCTCCTCTGTGTGACAACCTTTTAAGTATTTGAAGAGTGCTATCATGTCTCCCCTCAATCTCCTCTTCTCCAGGCTAAACATGCCCAGTTCTTTCAGTCTCTCTTCATAGGGCCTTGTTTCCAGACCCCTGATCATCCTGGTTGCCCTCCTCTGAACACGCTCCAGCTTGTCTGCGTCCTTCTTGAATTGTGGAGCCCAGAACTGGACGCAATACTCTAGATGAGGCCTAACCAGGGCCGAATAGAGAGGAACCAGTACCTCACGTGATTTGGAAGCTATATTTCTATTAATGCAGCCCAAAATAGCATTTGCCTTTCTTGCAGCCATATCGCACTGTTGGCTCATATTCATCTTTCTCGTTTGTAGTATTGCTGAGCCAAGTGTCCCCCATCTTGTAACTGTGCATTTGGTTTCTATTCCCTAAATGTAGAACTTGGCATTTATCCCTATTAAATTTCATGCGTCTAATAAATAATTTCATAAAGCGTCTAATAAACAAGTCCTGTTTCAAGAATTCTTTGTCAGTAGGACGCTGTAAAATGATACAAAAACACCTTACTCAGCATTTGTAACCAATTACATACGGTGTCATGTACTACATTCAGTGCAAGAAGTCAGAGTATATTGGCCTCACCAATATACTCTGATTTGTATATGTTATCTATATGCCTGTCTTTTGTACATTTGTGATATCTTTTGAACTATTCGTCTATAAAAATGTCTTAGTACCTTTGTGGTGGAGTGTTATCACTCTTATTGTACCACTGTTATTTTCAACCACAGCCTTCTATTTTATTTTATCTGATAAAGATTTACACCATTAGTCCATCCAGCCCAGCAGTACGTACTGTGCTGGATTCAGAGTAACTTTTCAGGATCTTTTGCAGTGGCCTTTCCCAGCACCTGATCCTTTCGCTCAGCCTCCCCTGACCCAGTGCCACCCCCAAAATGTTAAACTACAGCTGCCATTATCCCCAGCTAGCTTGGCCGCAACGAGGTGTAGCCCATTTCCAGGTTTGATCCCCGGCATTTCCAGGCAGGGCAGGAAAAACTCCTGCCTGAAATCCCAGAAAGACATTGCTGCCAGTCAGTGCCAACAATACTGGGTCAGGTGGATCAGTGGTCTGACTCAGTATGAGGCAGCTTCCTATCTTCCTACCTATCTCTGTAATTCAACTACAGTGAGCTCACTTCCTTCCCATCAGCTCATACTTGAGGTGTGGTTACATCTCCCAGAGATGTGAAGGGTGGGGTTGGAAAGGTTGGGGGACGGAATAACTTGGAAAATCAGCGTTACGTTTTTTCTCCCCTGCAGTATTTTGTTGTTATCATTTTTTTTTCAAAAGCAACAATGGAAGATATGGAGACGAACTGAAAATGAGCGTTTTGGAGTGAGAAGTTTACGACCAGGATTTTTTGTTTAAATTGTTTTTGCTCCCCTTTACTCCCACTCCAAATTCTTATCATAGAATCATAGAAGAGTAGAGTTGGAATTGGCCTACAAGGCCATCGAGTCTAACCCCCTGTTCAATGCAGGAATCCACCCTAAATGAAAAGGAGGACAGGGCTCCTGTATCTTTAACAGTTGCATAGAAATGAGAATTTCAGCATATATATGGAGAACCTGATGAAATTCAATCTTCATCACAACAGTTAAAGGTGCAGGAGCTATACTAGAGTGACCAGATTTAAAAGAGGGCAGGGCACCTGCAGCTTTAACTGTTGTGATGAAGAGGAAATTTCCCCAGGTTCCCCATATATACAAATGACACTTGCTGAAATTCTCTTTTCAATACAACTGTTAAAGATACAGGAGCCCTGTCCTCCTTTTCATATGGTCACCCTACCTAAAGCATCCCTGACAGATGCCTGTCCAGCTGCCTCTTGAAGGCCTCTATTGTGGGAGAGCCCACAACCTCCCTAGGCCATTGGTTCCATTGTTGTACTGCTCTAACAGTCAGGATGTTTTTCCTACTATCCAGCCAGAATCTGGCTTCCTGTAACATGAGCCCATGATTCCGTGTCCTGCACTCTGGAGGATCGAGAAGAGATCCTGGCCCTCCTCTGTGTGACAACCTTTCAAGTATTTAAGGACTGCTCTCATGTCTCCCCTCAATCTTCTCTTCTCCAGGCTAAACATGCCCAGTTCTTTCAGTCTCTCCTCAAAGGGCTTTGATTCCAGAGCCCGGGGGGGGGGGGGGGGGAATCTACACTACAGCTTTAAAGTGCTTTAAAGTGCTTTATAACAGTTTTGACAACTGTTGGGGCCCAGGACACACAGCATATACAGTTTTCAAAGTGCTTTAAAGCGCTTTAAAAGCAGTAGTGTAGATCCCCCCCTGATCATCCTTGTCATCTTCCTCTGAACCCCCTCCAGGTTCTCCCTCTCTCTCTCTCTCTCTCTCTCTCTCTCTCTCTGATACCCTCTTCTTTTTCTTTCTCCTTCCTCTTCCTCCCTATATAGCAGGCTACCAGGGGAGGGATAGATCCTTCTTGCAGAGAGCTTTTGTAATTAGACCAAGGGGCACATGAAATTAGGCCGAGGCTATAGGTCCTTGACAAGCTATTTTGAGGGTTTTGCAAAATCTATCTCTCCATCTTTTGATTCACAATCTTACAAGTGCCTGCATCCTTAGGTAGTCCCTCAGGTACGTACAAATCACGTCTTTGAAAAACGAAAACAAAAAAACAATCTTGTAGCACCTTAAGGACTAACTAATTAGGGAATACGTTTTCATGAACCTTATTTCTAAGTGGTCCCTATTTCACTTTCTAGGGGTCCATGTTCCAAACTGATGGGCACTCTACACACATGTTCTCCGTTAAAAGGAATGCTTGAACTTTCAGGAACTGGTGCTGGCTACTGAAAGAAATTTGAGTTGACAGTATTTTCAAAGGTATGTTGTTTAATGGTATTTCATGTGAATATTTTTGTCCGCATTTACGATGACACTTGCGCTGCAATCCTATACTAATTTAATCAATGGGAATAATAATAATAATAATAATAATAATAATAATAATAATAATAATAAATTATTACCCACCTCTCCCTCTGGATCGAGGCGGGGAACAACATCAAACACAATATAATACATAAAATTAGTTAAAAGAGCATATAAAACCAATGCAATATTATTTATTTATTTATTTATTTATTTATTACATTTCTATACCGCCCAATAGCCGGAGCACAAAAATTAAAACCATTCAAAGTATAAAACAACAGTATAAAACCATCATATAAAATACAATATAAAAGCTTAACCAGATAAAAAACAGCAGCAATGCAAAATTACAAATTTAAAACACCAAGTTAAAATGTATTTATGACTGTTAAAATGCTGGGAGAATGAAAAGGTCTTCACCTGGCGTCTAAAAGCATATGATGTAGGTGCCAAGCGAACCTCCTTAGGGAGCTCATTCCACAGCCGGGGTGCCACAGCATCTTAAATTTCTTAGGTTTAAAATTAATCTGGGTAGGCCTAACCTCAGGTAAGTGTGTATGATGATGATAATACACTACTGGAGTATTTGATGTTCTTATTAAGTTAAACTTGATGTCCAGATTAACTGATAGTTGTTAATACTTTGATGTGTTAGGCTGGAGACAGATACTAGGGTTTTGTTTTGTTTTCAGAAAGCTGGGAGAAATTTAAAAGAGGCATCATTGCATATGGTGGACATTCCTCCCCCGATTACATCTTGTAAACAGTTGTTGGTGGATATTTCTTACATTTATATCCCACCTTTCTTCAAGGTGACTACGGCCACAGCTAAACCTAAGGTTTATCCTGGGATCATCCAGGGTTCGCCCCTGCCTGAGCACTGGATCCCCTGTGTGGAACCTAGGTGAACAGGTTTGACCCCTGGACGATCCAGGGATAAACCTTAGGTCTAGCTATGGCCTACATGTGGCTTCCAGGTGTTCTCCCCTCCCTGTACTGACCGACCCCAGACCTGCCTTCAGACCATGGGGTTGGTTGGTTTTTCATTTTCTCAATAGATGTTACAGATTTCTGTTTTGTTTCTTCTGTTTCTGGCTGTTAGGGAGGAGAGATTGCTTTCAAGTCCAAATAATAAACTTGAAATCTTTTTGTTTTTTACACTGTTGATGGTGTTTGTTTTTAACTCGTTTTTGTTTTTGTTTTTCCTATTTTCCCAACTGGCAAAAACGAAGATATGCCTAGATACCTTCTTTTGCAGCAGTGTGCTGTTCCATCCAATGCTGGGTAGATTTGTAACCAGTGGTATAATGGAGGTGGGAAAGCAGCTAGAGATGGCAGAGAATTTGCAACGGATTCGAATGAATTTGGAATTCTCTGATTTTGGAGCAGACCTACTTTTCCCCGAGGTGCACAGATTCGCAGGCCTGTTTTTCACTTTGGGGGGGATGTGCACTAAATGTGCATTAGCACAGTTATGGATTAGCGCTAATGCTTATATAGGATCAACACAACCGCTTGCAGTTCTGGACTTTTTTCGGGGGGAGCGTGGCTATGGGGGCGCTGTTATGAATATGATGACCTCCTGCACTTTAGATTATGCAACTACACCACTGTTTGTACCTCCTGTTTGAACAAATGTAATCATATGTACAAGCAGAATTCACAGAACTCCATTGTAAGATGTTTGTTCTTTAAAGGCTGCAATTCTATGAAAACTTATGTGGGATTAAGTCCTATCGAAATCAGTGGTGCTCACGTCTGAGTAGGCATATACTGGATTACATTGCATATGGCATACATACACCAAACCGTGCAATTTAATGTGCTAAATAAGTTAGGCACCATATATTTCGTTTTCCTCTTCATCACCACAGTTAAAGCTGCAGGAGCTATACTAGAGTGACCAGATACAAAAGAGGGCAGGGCTCCTGCAGCTTTAACTGTGGTGATGAAGAAGGAATTTCACCAGGGGCTGCATGCATACATGATGACATCTGCTGAAATTTCCTTTTCTATGCAACTGTTAAAGATACAGGAGCCCAGTCCTCTTTTCCATATGGTCACTCTAGCTAAGCCATGGTTAGGCTGTTAACTCTTTTGCAGCATATGGTTTGTAAGCATGTTTAAACAATGGTTATGTAGTCACCATGGCAGGGAATGTTATCCTCACAACAACAACCCTGTGAGGTGGGTTGGGCTGAGAGTCTGTGACTGGCCCAAAGTCACCCAGTGGGTTTCCATGGCCGAGTGGGGACTAGAACCCGGATCTCCCGACTCCCGGTCCATCACCTTAGCCACTACACCACACATGACACACTCAAACTGCTTAAACACCAGGGCTTAGCATGTCAACTGAACAGGGTCTATATTTCAATTCCTCCCCCCTCAGATTTTCATATTTAAATAATAAAACAACTGGGGAAGGAGACATTCTGTCCCCCCTCACCCATGACTTCAAATTTTGAGAAATTTTGCATCTTAATGTTGACGTGTGCAGAATTGCACAGCCTCAGAACGCCCCTCGCCCGTATGAAAAGGTTGACAAGGCAGTATGGTGGAGTGGTTAGAATGTTAGGTTGGGTCTGGGGAGACCCATGTTCAAATCCCTCCTCATTCATGAAGTTTACTGGGCGACCTTTAGCGGTCACACTGGCCACCCCATCTCTCTCTCTCTCTTGAGGTTGATGTGAGAATAAAAGGGGGAAGCATTATTTCCAAAAGCAGCCTTGAGTTCCTTGGGGGAATTCATAACGAGTCATTGCTGCTCAGTGAGTAGCTTCTACAAAAATAGAGAGCGATTAAGATCATTAAGGCCGGATCTACACTACTGCTTTAAAGCGCTTTATAACAGTTTTGACTACTGTATGTGGAGTGTGTCCTGGGCCCCAACAGTTCTCAAAACTGTTATAAAGCGCTTTAAAGCAGTAGTGTAGATCCCATTTACACCATTTCTGGATATCTCTGTGTACCTACAATTCTAATTCACAACACTGGGTGCCTCGGTTTGGAACTTCTCTTGTGAGTTAAGAAAATAAACTGAGATGTGCAACTAGGGATATAGGAGACTTGATTCAGTTCATTTTTGATCAGGATTTTACCCAGCTTGCACCTTCCAGACTGAACAGGGACTCAGACACAGTCTAGCTTAAAAGTCTGTACATTTCTGGGTTTGCAATGCGATTCACGGACGAAAAAAAAGAAAGAAAGAAAGAAAGAAGCGTTTCACAGCACACGTACATTTCAAGAACGCCTGCACTTCAAAGTGAATACATTTCAAAAACTGTATACATTTTGAGATGCAAACATTTGGAAAAATATATATGGAAATATGTGTGGATTTTCATGTGAAAAGGTGGAAGGGGGGGAACAAAGCCTGAAATCTCATGGACTCGAGTCAGAACAAGCTTCGTGATAGAATTTGAAAAACTTTGGCGAACTCGGATTTTGCTGATTCTCACATCTCTGACAGGGCAACAAAATGTTGCAGCGTGGAATTCTCCTGTTCAGGGTTGCTGCCAGCCAGCCAAACAGACCCTTTCCCAATATACTCCATTCTATTTGACTTTCCATTTTGTGGCCTCTGAGCATCATAAGAACATAAGAAAAGCCCTGCTGGATCAGACCATGGGTCCATCTAGTCCAGCACTCTGTTCGCACAGGGGCCAACCAGCTGCTGACCAGGAACCAACAGAGCAGGACATGGTGCAACAGCACCCTTTCACCCATGTTCCCCAGCAACTGGTGCACACAGGCTTTCTGCCTCTGATATTGGAGGCAGCACACAACCATCAGGGCTAGTAGCCATGGATAGCCTTTCCCTCCAGGAATTTATCCAACCCCCTTCTAAAGCCATCCAAATGGGTGGCCATCACTACATCTTGTGGTGGTGAGTTCCATAATTTAACTATGCGCTGTGTAAAGAAGTACTTCCTTTTATTTGTCCTGGATCTCCCACTAATCAGTTTCATGGAATGACCCCAGGTTCTAGTATTTTGAGAGAGGGAGAAAAATGTCTCCCTATCCGCATTCTCCACATCATGCATCATTTTGTACACCTCTATCATGTCTCCCCTTAGCCTCCTTTTCCCCAAGCTAAACAATCCTAGCTGTTGTAACCTTCCCTCGTAGGGCAGATGCTCCAGCCTCTTGATCATTTTAGTTACCTTTTTCTGCACTTTTTCCAGCTCTACAATATCCTAGGTGTGGTGACCAGAACTGTCCACAGTATTCTAAGTCTAGTCACACCATACATTTGTATAAAACAATGTATAAAACAAAGGGAGCTCTTTGCCACCGCAGATCTCCAGGTTGAAGGACCACCACCAAAAACAGCAAGTCTTCCGCCCCTTAGAAACTAACAAATCTATTCTGGCATAAGCTTTCGTGGACACCATCCACCTCACCAGATGCATGCACCACCAAAAGGTTACTGGCAGCCTCCTACTTGCTAGCGCGTATTACACACACACACACACACACACACACACAGAGGTTGAGGGCCCACATCATGTAAAGACACTTGTGCTTCCCATTAGTACAGTTTATTTATTCATTCATTCATTCATTCATTTTATTACATTTATAGCTGAAGCTCTCTGGTAGGTTTACAAAAGATAGTGTTAAAAACATTGAACATTAAAAATCAATAAACAAAATTTAAAAACATAAAAAGCAGTTAACATTTAAAACAAATTTTAAACACTCAGCCAGGCCAAAGCTATTGGAGTCAGTTAAAACTCGGCATATGCAGTTGAACGCCTGGGAGAAAAGAAAAAAGCCTTGACCAGGCGCCGAAAAGATAACAATGTCGGAGGAAGAGCCAGTGTGGTGTAGTGGCTAAAGTGTTGGACTGGGAGTCGTGAGACCCGGGTTCTAGTCCCCACTCAGCCATGGAAACCAACTGGGTGACTCAGGATTGTTGTTGTGAGGATAAAAATGGAGAGGAGGAGGATTATGTACGCTTCCTTAGGTTCCTTGGAGGAAAAAAGGTGGGATATAAATGCAACAAATAAAATACATAAATTCCATGATGGGGGGGGGCACCACAGAAATGGCCTTCTCCCGTCCTCCAAGCTTCCCTCAAAATAGGCACCTGGAGGAGTGTTAAAACACTGTTGGCATACCACCTGATCAATTCAATCAATGTACCATGGGACAATGCACACACACACACACACACACACACACACACACATCCTTGTTCCTCATTGAGCTGTTTGGCAGGAGGTCCTAAAGACCACCCCCCTACTTCTGCAAAACTTGGGAGTTTCCCCGCACCTGCTGCTAGACCTCCCTCTTGAACATGGATGGTGCTATTTTGGCTACCAGCCTTCTGCAACCAGCTGCCTTCTGGATGTGCTGGACTACAACTCCCATCAGCCCCAGGTGGGGATGATAGAACCTGCCATCCAACACACCTGGAAGGTACAAGGTTGGGGAAAGCTGGTACATAAGAGTAGCCCAGAGGCACAGTATTCCGCCGCTGTTCTACTGTCCCACATGACTGCGGCTGGAGTCGGGGTGAGAGATTATCAGCCGACTTTAGGCTACTGTGAAGTAAGCAGACAGGGACAGGAATCAACTAGCCAGGGAAGAATGACGCTGCAGAGATAATGCCTCCTGCCACCATCACATCCCCCACCCCCCATGACCAGAGGGGTTTTACCGGTCTTATTTTGGGAGATGCAATTGCTGAACGCAAAGCAGTCCAAGAACGTGTGTGGTCTTCTTGCAAGCAAGGAAGGAAAGGATATCTCCTGCAGGAATGCTTTCTTTTTATTTTTCCACACAGGGAAACAAATATTCGTCAAGCGCCCCACTTTCAAGACCTGAGGATCTATTTTAATGAAGGCTGAAGTGTTTTATTCCATTGATTTAATCCATTAATACGGATGGGGAGACATTTTTCTCACTCTCTCAAAATAGAATCCTAGAATGATAGAACAGTAGAGTTGGAAGGGGCCAATAAGGCCATCGAGTCCAACCCCCTGCTCAATGCAGGAATCCACCCTGAAGCATCCCTGACGGATGGTTGTCCAGCTGCCTCTTGAATACTAGAACCCGAGGTCATCCCATGAAGCTGATCGGTGGGAGATCCAGGACAAATAAAAGGAAGGACTTCTTCACACAGTGCATAGTTAAATTATGGAACTCACTACCACAAGATGTAGTGATGGCCACCCATTTGGATGGCTTTAAAAGGGGGTTGGATAAATTCCTGGAGGAGAAGGCTATCCATGGCTACTAGCCCTGATGGTTGTGTGCTATCTCCGGTATTTGAGGTAGTAAGCCTGTGTGCTTACTGGGGAACATGGGTGCTGGGGAACATGGGTGGGAGGGTGCTGTTGCACCACGACCTGCTTGTTCATCCCTGGCTGATGGCTGGTTGGCCACTGTGTGAACAGAGTGCTGGACTAGATGGACCCTTGGTCTGATCCAGCAGGGCTCTTCTTAGGTTCTTATGAACCACTAGATATATTATAATTAGATATATTATTACTTATTACATTCCTATACCGCCCCAGAGCCGAAGACTCTCTTGGCCGTTTGCAAAGATTAAAAACCATTAAAAAAAACGACAGTATGCAAAGTTTAAAAACCATTTGCATGAAAACACACAGACAGTACATAAAGAGGCTACAATAAAATACGTTGACTAAAACGTTTCGATGATCTAAAAAGCATATCTAAAAAGACAGATCCAGCTATTGGGCGAAATAGTAATGTAAATAAAAAAATAAGTAAATAAATGAAATAATATAGCTTTTTTATACAGTCCTTATTTTAAAAAAATAACACCAGTAATGTAGAGCTGGCAAGCGTCATCCAGACAGAGGCCTTCTGCCTTCTCTCATGCAGAAGATGAAATGGTTCTTCTCCAGCTGTGTGTTACGGCAGACAACTGCCCCATCTAATCAAGACGTTCTCGGTGGGGGGGGGGAGAAGCATTCCATGGTGGGCAGGCCCAAAGACAAAATGAGGCGGGCCGAAATACCAAAACATACCAGCATATTGTAGCTTAAAGTTTTTCCTGCCAGTAATGAAGCCTTAGGACTTTTTAGAAAGGGGGGAAACGTCTGGGCTAAAGCAAGAAACCACCAAATGATCGATTGCGGGGAAATGGGCACGGTCAGGACACGGAATAACGGGCTCAAGTTACAGGAAGCCAGACTCCAGCTGGACATCAGGAAAAACTTCCTGACTGTTAGAGCAGTACGACAATGGAATCAATGACCTAGGGAGGTTGTGGGCTCTCCCACACTAGAGGCCTTCAAGTGGCAGCTGGACAACCATCGGTCAGGGATGCTTTAAGGTAGATTCCTGCAATGAGCAGGGGGTTGGACTCGACAGCCTTAGAGGCCCCTTCCAACTCTGCTATTCTATTATTCTAAGATTTGGTTGAACCCCGGAAGGCTAGATTGGGTTGGATTCCCCCCCCCCGCCCCGGGCTTTACGTTCATCCCTGATTTAGACTCAAAGGGCATGTCTACACCATAGGGTGTAGAGCGAGGCAGCGGGGAGGATCACGGACTTACTGGCTTCCGTGATCCTCCCCCAGCGTCTAGATGGCCGCGTGATGTCCTGGAAGGATGTCACAGCTGACATTTATTTATTTTTAGGAAGAGGGAGAAGGAGCGTAACTGTGCTCCTCTGCAAAAGAGAAGCCGAATCCACTCCCCACCCACGATGGGCACGGACTGCCCCCATGCTGCTCCGTGCCCATTTTACGGTCCCCGCTACATGCAAGGAGGACAGGTGGACCCGGGAGCAGTGATCCCATGGCCTGTGCTCCGCAGGATGGACCCGGGACCGCGGAAAAGTCAGATTTTCTGTGGTTCCCTATATCCCGGGGGAAGTCCTTGGTCGCCCCGTGTTGCCCCTGGGATCACCTGTGCGTCATTTGGACGCACAGGGACGATCCAGGTGTAGACGTGCCCAAAGAAATCCTGGTTTAGGAGTATTGTTTTAATCCACAAATATATGCAATCCATTTGAAAAAGATGCAAATTTCATCTCTCGATTAAGCGACCAATGAACTAAGACTTGTATAATTGATCATCACAACTTTCTTGATGACACAGCAGCTCAGATTTTAATTCTTTGGGTGTTAAATCTTAAGGCAATCCCCGTGACTAGATCCACCGTACCTTTTCCTTTGCGAATTCTGGACAGGGCTGGCCCAGAACATTGTGCTACCTGAGGTGGAACAGCAAATGGTGCTACCCTGCCACGCCTCCATCCAGGTGCACAGTGCCCAAAGCCATCCGAATAATTTTAGCACAGGAGGCAGAAAACCCCACCTGTGCCTCTCGCCATCCCTGGCAGCAAAAATAAAAATGTAGTAACAATAAATTAAATAGGTATCAATTGGCTGTCCTTTCATATCACCCAAAATCTCCAACCTAGGCAGCTCCTTTTCTCTACCCAAGGGTAGAACTGGCCCTATTTCAGGAACAAGATATTTAGCTTTTGTCTTAAACACCGTTTAGCTATTTGCTGTGCTACATCATTGCATTTCCTGACTTTGGTTTCCTTCCTTTTTAAAAAAATTCATTCTCCCGTGAAAAAATGGAGGGCCGTTTCTGCCTGCATTAAGTGTTGTTAAGTCCTGTTGATTTCCTTAAGAAAGCTAGGTAGCCCAGTCCTAGGCATGTTTACTCAGAAGGAAGTCCCACTTCGTTCATATGGGTTTGCTCCCAGGTAAGTGTGGATAGAATTGCAGCCTTAAACTACGTTTCTCTGCATGCTCTTCTCGGAAGCAGACAATGGGATCTCTTGAGGTTCTTCGCTTTAGCTGGGTCAGTTTGGTAGCCACGGCAGGATCTACACTGCTGCTTTAAAAAGGTTTATAACAGTAGTGACAACTGTTGGGGCCCAGGACACACTACATATACAGTTTTCAAACTGTTTTCAAAGTGTCATATCCTGCTTGGTGTAGATCTTGCACACTTGATATTTCCATTTTCTCTCGGGGTCTCAAAGGCACAGTCCATTAAAGCACCATGGAAATTCAAGATGGCAGGCAGAACCACAGATCATAAGATGAAAGCATGCAGGTTATAAAGACTTAGTCATACTTAGAGTAGACCCATATGTGCCTGCCCAGACCTTAAGACCATCCACAGGGGTTCTTCTCCGTGAGCCCCTGCCAAAGGAAGTGAGGCAGGTGGCTACTAGGAGGAGGGCTTTCTCCGCTGTGGCACCCCGGCTATGGAACGAGCTCCCCAGAGAGGTTCGCTTGGCGCCTACATTGTTTTCCTTTCGTCGCCAGCTGAAGACCTTTTTATTTTCTCAGTATTTTAACACCCAATTTAACTTAAATTTAAACTCTGCTGTCTTAATCTCATAGTTTAACCTATATCAATTTTTGCTGTGTGGTTTTATCAGGGTCGTGCTTTTTATATTGTATTTTGTACTTGTGTTTTTAAATTGTTGATTGTTTTATTAAGCTCTTCATGGTTTTAATTTTTGTGAACCGCCCAGAGAGCTTCGGCTATTGGGCAGAAATGAAATGAAATAAATAAATAAATGGGTCATGTTAGTCATGACTAATGTCAGTCCCATTAATTTCAATAGGTCTGCTCTAAATATGACTGCATCCAACCCAAAGAATTCTTGATTCACGGCAAAGACTTCTGCACATTCACAACACCCACAACAAACCAAATAATACTAATTCCGGTAAAAGATGTCACTTTACCTGCTTTGAATCTTTCCTGTTTTGGAACCCAAACGCAGCAATGAAGGATCTATTTCCACCACCACCACCATCCAGTGTTTTTTATTATTATTATTTTTATGGGGTGACAGGAGCTAGTGGAGAAACATTACCTTCATCATTATCTTGGAATCCCAAATGTTCTCCTTGGATGGAGCTAGGATTGGAAGTGAAACGGCGGACACACCAAATGGAACTCTCGTCCACGCTGTGACGTTGCTGCTACCCAGGTGTTCAAAGAGAAGGGGGTCTGGATGTTTTGTAGAGTAGCCAGCTCTTTTCCTGGTACACGAGAGCTGGAAAGAACAGCTGGACTCCTTCTCTTGAAGACGCTCCTACTTTCGGCCAGACTTTCTTTAGAATCCAACTTTGGTGGCTGATGAGCTTGGGGGAACTACCAAGACAATGAAGAGAGGGGAATCCATCCGTTTAGGCTGTCGCTGGACTTGGGGATATAGGGAGAAGGGAGCATTTGACTCGGAGAAAAGTGACGCTCACATCCCCTACAGCCGGCTACCGCCTAAGAGCAAAACCTTCCAAGAGAGACTGACTCACTAATCCAGCTGATTCTTGCTCTGCCTTCTTCTGGGTCTGGCCTGGAGGCCGTGGCCAGGCAAGAGGGAAGGACTGACTGTCTTTGATCTTATGATCAGGCAGCAGACGCCTAACGGGGTTTTGACTCAGAGAGGTTCCCATTCACCTGCCATGCCACTTTTGCACCATCATGGCCCAGGCAATTGTGGTGGCAGTAGGGAAGAGGGGGGGAGGAGAGATGTGTCTTCTTCTCCTGAAGACATTCCTCTCTTTGGAGAACTTCTGAAGGCATCTCTCTTTGAAAGGCTGTCTGGCCCAAGTCTGGTTTAAAGATCAAGAACCCTCCGCAAGAAGAGCTAAAGGGCCTTGAAACTGCCCATCCACGGTAGTCAGCAAACTGAGCAAGGCACACGGCTCACTTGGCACGCAGCCTTCCACACTAGGGCGAGATGCGCTGAATTTCTACTTCAACTATAAGCATTTGCAGCTATAGGGATAAATAAGCATTGGCAAATTTTAGACTTATCGTTTTCAGGTGGTGCATTTCCTCTTTCTTTGGCAATTCAGAAGTGGCATCCTAGTGACGGCCCGCATCTGGATCGAGTCCGCTTTTTACCCAGGGATTTCTTGTGGGCCGTCGACACAGAGTGCACTGAGAAAGGGCAAAAGACTGTTCAAAGATGGTATGGGCTGAAAGTTCGTGATGCAGCCGTCTTGCTGAAGCCAAGCAGATCTAGATTTAGGAATGTTGGAAGAATCTGTATGGAGCGTCAAATTCGCCAAGCTTTCTGCAAGTCATTCACCCTGCCCTACCCCACTGGCCTTCAGCTCACTTTAGCTCAATCTGTTTTGAGTGAGGCCAGCGCCTGGATTTTCAGGTGAGTTGTTGTTGTTGTTGTTGTTGTTGTTGTTGTTGTTGTTGTTGTTGTTGTTGTTGTTCTTCTTCTTCTTCTTCTTCTTCTTCTTCTTCTTCTTCTTCTTCTTCTTCTTCTCCTTCTCCTTCTCCTCCTCCTCCTCCTCCCTCCTCCTCCTCCT
This sequence comes from Elgaria multicarinata webbii, assembly GCF_023053635.1. Taxonomy (NCBI): domain Eukaryota; kingdom Metazoa; phylum Chordata; class Lepidosauria; order Squamata; family Anguidae; genus Elgaria; species Elgaria multicarinata. The sequence goes on along the minus strand of NC_086188.1, from coordinate 17,780,661 downwards.
CCAAATCATTACTTATGCAAAGTGCATCAATCCTGCAAATTTGTGCTCACAATTAATTTGCCAAATCACAGAATCATAGAATAGTAGAGTTGGAAGGGGCCTACAAGGCCATCGAGTCCAACCCCCTGCTCAATGCAGGAATCCACCTTAAAGCATACCTGACAGATAGTTGTCCAGCTGCCTCTTGAAGGCCTCTAGTGTGGGAGAGCCCACAACCTCCCTAGGTAACTGATTCCATTGTCGTACTTCCCTAACAGTCAGAAAGTTTTTCCTGATGTCCAGCCGGAATCTGGCTTCCTGTAACTTGAGCCCGTTATTCTGTGTCCTGCACTCTGGGAGGATCGAGAAGAGATCCTGGCCCTCCTCTGTGTGACAACCTTTTAAGTATTTGAAGAGTGCTCTCATGTCTCCCCTCAATCTTCTCTTCTCCAGGCTAAACATGCCCAGTTCTTTCAGTCTTTCCTCATAGGGCTTTGTTTCCAGACCCCTGATCATCCTGGTTGCCCTCCTCTGAACATGCTCCAGCTTGTCTGCGTCCTTCTTGAATTGTGGAGCCCAGAACTGGACGCAATACTCTACATGAGGCCTAACCAGGGCCGAATAGAGAGGAACCAGTACCTCACGCGATTTGGAAGCTTCTATTAATGCAGCCCAAAATAGCATTTGCCTTTTTTGTAGCTATATCACACTGTTGGCTCATATTCCGCTTGTGATCTACAACAATTCCAAGATTCTTCTTGTTTGTAGTATTGCTGAGCCAAGTATCCCCCATCTTGTAACTGTACCTTTGGTTTCTATTTCCTAAATGTAAAACTTGGCATTTATCCCTATTAAATGTCATCCTGTTGCTTTCAGCCCAGCACTCCAGCCTATCAAGATCACTTTGAAGTTTGTTTCTGTCTTCCCGAGTGTTAGCTATCCCACCCAGTTTTATGTCGTCTACAAATTTTGTGTCATCTGCAAATTGCACTCACAATTAAACATATTGCACAAGTCAAGCATATTTATGGCCCCAATTCACATAAATATCCATTTTAGGGAGGGGGACCATAAAAATTCCTTGGTTTTCGGGAAAAGCCCCCAGGTCAGCTCACAAACGGAAGAGATTCCAGCAAGCTGCAAAAGGGGTGGATTTCCCCACAACGCCCCCCCCCCGCCCCATCTGGATTGACCAGATACTTAGACGGGAAGCCACCTGGTTGATGTATAATGCCTTGAGTTGGATGGAGGAAAGTCATGATTAGGGATATATGAAAATTTCATGCTGTTCTGCTTTTTACTCATCTTTGCCCCCTTTGCAACCATGAACGCAAACGGGAGCACAGTTTGGGGGGAAAGCTTGCTATGTCCTGAATTTGCAACCGCACTGGCAAAATGCATACTTTAGGGGGGGAACTGCACTTTAAAAATGTACTTTTCTCCCAAAATACACACTTTCATGCTGTAGTCTGGGGTGGGTGGGGTGGTGCAGTAAACGTTTGGGTGCACCCTTTTTTTTAAAAAAAATGCATGCTGAAATGCACACTTAAAATCATAGGATCATAGAATTGTGGAGTTGGAAGGGACCACAAGGATAATCTAATCCTACCCTCTGCACTGTGCAGGAAATCCAGTTAAACCATCCCTGAGAGGTGGCTGTCCAGCCTCTTCTTAAAAACCTCCAAAGATGGAGAACCCACAACCTCCATAAGCAGACTGCTCCACTGTTTTACAGATCTTACAGCCAGAAAGTTTTCCTGCTATTTAATTGAAAACTAGGTAGCTGTAACTTATACTCATTATTTTGGGTCCTAATTTCTGTAGCCATGGAAAAGAGTTCTTGACCATCTTCCCTGGGGGACCCATTTTATGTACCTGAACACTGCTAACATTTTCCTATCCCAATGAAAAGAAAAACAGAGGGCAATTGAAAATGGGAGTGAGATTCTCCAAGCTTCAAGATGAAGCTTGGAGAATCTCTGCAAACCCGAGCATCGCTGATTCGCCCACTTCTAGGGCATAGCTAGACGGGGCGATATCCTGGGGATCACAGGATCGTCCCCGTGTGTCCACATGACGCACAGGGTATTCTCAGGAGCAGGGAGGGATCCTTGGCCCGGGATATCGCCCTACACTTCTGTTATGTTTTTTCTGCAGTTTCGAAACCACAGAATGTGTTGCCGGGCGTCGCAGGTTGTCCCAGCTCCTCGCAAGTAACCGGGAGGAGCCAGGAGCCGGGCATGGGGCGGGGTGGGGTGGGGGGATCAGGGACATTTATTTATTTTTAAAAAACCTCACTTTTGCGCACGAGCGCTCCTTTAAAAAAAATGGCAGGTGCGACGTCCTCCTCCTCCTAAGACGTCGCACACCACGTGTAGACAGAGGGGGAGATCTCATGATAACCATATTGTGAGATCCTCCCTCCTCCATCACGCTAGATCCGGAAGGTCTAGCCATGGCCCTAGTCAGGAAATACGTGAAAAATATAATAAAAGATAAGACAGCAATAAGACAAACTTCAACTGCCCTGAGGTTGGAGATGGATGGACTCAGCTGCACCTGGTTTTGCGGAGTGTTTGTGCTGCTGCCGCTGCCCAGCCTTGTTTGCTGCACCACGCAAGTTTCTGGGCGGACTGGCGAGCACCTGACAAGGGCCACATGGCCATCCATCCCCTTAGCGAGCCGCCATTTTGCACAAGAATGGCAGCGTGGGCTTTTTCAAAAAGGTAATATTACGCGAATGGCGGTAAATGATTATTACACAAATTATAGGTGTGTAGTAATAATAATACAAATTCAATCGAAATTAAATCAATGTTAGAAAATTAATCAACATGCCAGCACAGCAAAAAATAAAGTATCAGTTATAAGAGGTAATGAGCCTCTTGTGGCGCAGGGCGGTAAAGCAGCAGTTTCTGCAGCCGAAACTCTCCCCACGGCCTGAGTTCGATCCCAGCGGAAGCTGGTTTCAGGCAGCCGGCTCGGGTCGACTCAGCCTTCCATCCTCCCGAGGTCGGTAAAATGAGTACCCAGTTAGCTGGGGGAAAGGGAATAACAGCTGGGGAAGGCAACGGCAAACCACCCCGCTATAAGGCCTGCCAAGAAAACGTCAGCGAAAGCTGGCGTCCCTCCAAGAGTCAGTAATGACTCAGTGCTTGCACAAGAGGTTCCTTTCCTTTCCTTCCTATAAGAGGTAAAACCACATTGTAGGGACGAGGATAAAACACACACACACACACACACACACACACACACACACACACGCAAACACAAACACTAAAGGCACAATGCTATGCATGTTTTAGAAATAAAAAAGTCCTGCATTCCCCAGCCAGCCTGGCTAGCTGGGGAATGCTGCACATTGTAGAACTTTTTTCTCCCTAAATATGCATAGGATCATTCCCCTAAGTCTGCGTTGCCTGAAGAAGAACGTCCTTTTGTCTGTTCCGAATCTCCTGCCGGTCAATTTCATTGCATAACCTTGACTTCTAGGAAGAAAAATGCCTCTGTAATGTCACAAGCCTCTCTGTTACGTCTCCTCTTCCTTGTCTTTTTTTCTTTTTCTAAATTAACATCTTAGACTTTCCTTATAGGGAAGATGTTCCTATGGGTGGGGGGTGGGGGTCAGACCAGACAGGAGGGTTATATTGCCAGCCTGTGACCTACTTGTGGTCTTCCTGGAACCATCTGGTTGGTTGGCTGCTTTTGCAACCACGACACTGTGCAAGACGGACCTTTGTCTGTTTATGCAACAGCTACGTTTGGGGCAATAGGTGAGAACCAGCTCATTCCAGCCCAACTCCAGCCCAGCCCTTCATTCTCGCCTATCTGTATTCCTTAAAACTCTAGCTGGAGGTGAGCAACCTCCAGCCCGTAGGCCTAGTACAGTTGATGGAGGATGCCCACCTGGCTGGCAGAAGCTTGGGCTCTGTCCTCTCCACCCTAGCCAGGTGGCCACTAGGGAGTTAGGGAGGAGGTGGGGAGAGGAATCCCCCCCCATTATCTCCAATCTGTGTTGGAGATAACAAGAGATTCCCCTCCACAGCTGCTCCCTCTCCCAATGGGAGGGCAGGTGACACACTGGGGGAATCCCTTTCTTATTGCTGATCACAGATCAAGGACAATGAGGGGATTCCCCTGCACACTGATCCCTATTCCCAATGGGTGGGCCGGTGACACAGTGGGGAATCCCCTTCTGATTTCTGATAACAGTTCAGGGCTAACAAGAGGATTCCCCTGAACACTGCTCCTTCTCCCAATGGGAGGGCAAGGGACCCGGTGGGGAATCCCCTCAGAGATAACAAAGGGATTCCCGTACTACACCTGCCGCTAGCCTGGGAAATCAGAGGGAGTGCTTGACTTTTCAAGAAGGTGTGATGGATGATACCAGTGCAGAATATGAGCTCTGGAACTATAGCAGGAAGGAAGGAAGGAAGGAAGGAAGGAAGGAAGGAAGGAAGGAAGGAAGGAAGGAGTTTCACAATCATGCCCCTTTCATTAGCAGGGCCAGTGCTACCATAGAGGCCACTCAGGCGGCCGCCTAGAGCACCAAGGTAAGAGGGGCGCCGAACGCCGCACCTGGAAGCCGCTCTCCCACAGTGGCTCTGAGAGGGCGGCTTCCGGGCACGCTGGTTCGAAGCCGCCTGCCCGCCCCAGCGTCCTGGCATTGCTTCGGCTGGGCACCCACCCAGCTGAAGTGATGCCACACTCACCTCACCCCCACCCCAGCGTCCTGGTTTCGCTTCGACTGGGCGCCCACTCAGCCAAAGTGAAGCCAAGCCACGCCCCACCCCACCCCAGCATCCTGGCTTCACTACGGCTGGGCGGGTGCGATGGCGCCCCGCGCTCAGGTACGCTGGGGTGGGTGCGGGTGGGTGAAAGCAGCTCACCTGCCTAGGGTGCAAAACAGTCTGGCACTGGCCCTGTTCATTAGATCAGTCTTTCCAAATCTACTCCCCTCTTGATGTGTTGGACTGCAACTCCCATCACCCCATGAATGGGAATTGCAGTCCATCACATCTATACAACACCAGATTGGGAAAGGATGCATTAGATTGAACTTCAGTTTTAATTAAAGTTAGCTATATTGATCTCCTCTTTGTTTTCTTGTAATTTTGCACTCCGCCGCCAATGAACCTCTTCAATGTGAGGCATTCATTTTCAGTCGCTTCTCATGAGTCCGGTAGCTTTGGCTCTTCGGTTGATATACTAGGCAGGATTAAGAAGGTGTTATTTTCAGGAAATGGCATTCTACTCAGTGATGAGGAAAAATGCCAAACTATCACCATTGTGTCTAGAAGCCAGAAATGAATCCTTGCTCTGTTCATTCCAAGGAATGTCGCATCCAGATTGGGTGAGAATTTTATGTTTCAACTCGAAAATGACAGGCCTTGCACCTGGCAATGTAGTGCTGGTTGGGAGAGTTGATAGGAGAATTCAGGAGGTGTACAAACACAGAGAGACATCTTCAGCACCCAGAAGCCCCTGTCAGCATGGCCACTAGTGAGGAAAGGTTGGAGTTGAAATCCAAAACAGCTGGAGGTTAACTTCCTGCCCATCCCTGCCTTAGAACAGCTCCTCTAACCTGGTGCCCTCCCGAATTATTATTATTATTATTATTATTATTATTATTATTTCTATACTGACCTATAGCCAAAGCTCTCCAGGCAGTTTACAAAACATTAAAACGTTAAAAATCGAAATACAAAATTTAAAAACAGAAAACAGACAGCATATAAAGACAACATACATTTGGGCTACAACTCCCATTATCCCCAATTAAGGATGTATGGACTTAGTAAGATCTAATTCCATCGGCATTTCATGGGTTGTCAAGTGTCTTTTGTTCCATCACCTGCTCATTGACAGAATCAGCTGTTTTTCCAATTCCCGAATTTGTCAAATCCGCACTTGCAGAAATGTGTGAATCCTCCCAAATGCGCGAATTCCCCTGAATGCACATTTTCATGCTTTCGTTCTTGAGGGAAATGTCCATTTTGGGCTGGTGTTTTTATTTATTTATTTATTATTTTACATATTGTGAAGACCTTTTTATTCTCCCAGCATTTTAACAGTCTATAAATAAATTTTAACTTGGTGTTTTAAATTTGTACTTTTGCATTGCTGCTGTTTTTATCTGGTTGAGCTTTTATATTGTATTTTATATTATGGTTTTATACTGTTGTTTTCTACTTTGAATGTTTTTAATTTTTGTGAACCGCCCAGAGAGCTCCGGCTATTGGGCGGTATAGAAATGTAATAAATAAATAAATAAATAATATTGTTCTATGTCTACATTTGTGTAAAATTCTGGAAAGTTTTGTTTTTTTTAAAAAAAAAAGGTCCACAAGACCATAGAATCTGCGTGAATCAGAAAAAAAATAGTCCAATACAGAATCCATGGGGCAGATTCATAGAAATCGAAACTCATTGGATTCCGTTGCAGATTTATCCGGTTTCCCTATCCCCAGTCACATCTGGAAGACACCAGGCTGGGTCCAGCTGCCCTAGTGGAGATATAGGTCATTCCCTCGTTATTACTAATGAGCTATTTTATCAACACCATCTTTCACTTTTTGTAACCAATTCCCCGTCGCCCACGCCTATCTCACATCGCCTTATTCTGTGGTCAGACATTTTCCCCTGCAGAAAGAGATTGTGTTACTTGATTTGCAAATGTGACTGAAACTCACTCTGGCCACAGTTTCCCAGAACAGGAGACCCTCTTGAGATAACAGAAACACTTTGGCCTTTGATGGTTTGGGGACAGGAAAGTCACATCTTTCGCTCACCGGGAAAGCGAGTTGCAAGGTTGAAACTGAAGTATTTGCCTCGTAAAGAAGGAATCCACACACCAGGCATCATCTTAAACCTTTATCACTTCCTCCTTCTTTTCCCACCTCATCTAAGAAGACCCTAATTTGAGCAAATTTCCTTGGTGGACTGAAGCAGGACCGATTCAGTCAACGGAGGGAATTTTCACAAATTGGGAAATGTGCACAAATCAAAGTGGGAATCAGGAACGGGCCAAATGTGGGTATGTGTTTGACAATTTGTGAATATTTTCAGTGGGCGTGCGCTCACGGTCAAGTCCAGAGTGTCAAATGGGGCATGTCTGCATGTTTTGCAAGTGCTAGGGATCGATAAAGAAATCCTTTAGCTTTATCAATTCCTATTTCCTTCATGTCCCTTCTTTCTCCTTCTCCTTCTTGCCTCTGCTACAAAGACTGCCAGGTGGTCTCTCCCGAGAAGAAGCAAGTATTTTTATCTCATGCCTTTATTTTATATTTATTTATTTATTAAACTTATATACCGCTCTCATAGCCAGGGCTCTCTGGGCGGTTTACAGAAATTCTAAAATTGAGGTAAAAACAAGTATACAAAATTTAAAACTCTAAAACACAAAACATACATACATAAAGCATTAAAAACCATTTAAAAAAACTAAACATGTGGGTAATTAGGATGTGCCGCCATATGCCTGGGCAAAGAGGAAAGTCTTAACCTGGCGCCGGAAAGATAGCAGCGTTGGTGCCAGGTGAGCCTCATCAGGGAGATCATTCCGCAGTCTGGGGGCCACCACCGAAAAGGCCCTATCCCTTGTTGCCACACTCCAAGCCTCTCCGAGGACCTTAGATGTTGAACGTAGTGACCGGGTATATTCATGTCGGGAGAGGCGTTCCATCAGGTATTGTGGTCCCAAGCCGTGTAAGGCTTTATAGGTCAAAACCAGCACCTTGAATTGGGCTCGGAAACATACAGGCAGCCAGTGCAAGCGGACCAGAGCAGGTGTTATATGGTCAAACCTTCTGGTTCCCGAAATCAATCTGGCCGCTGCATTTTGCACGAGCTGCAGCTTCCGAACCGTCTTCAAAGGCAGCCCTACGTAGAGCGCATTGCAGTAATCTAACTTGGAGGTTACCAGAGCATGGACAACTGAAGCCAGGTTATCCCTGTCTAGATAGGGGCGTAGCTGGGCCACCAACCGGAGTTTGTAGAAGGCACTCCGTGCCACTGAGGTCACCTGAGCCTCAAGTGACAATGATGGGTCTAAAAGAACCCCCAAGCTACGAACCTGCTCCTTCAGGGTGAGTGCAATCCCATCCAGAACCGGTAGAACACCCCCCATCCTGTCAGCGGAATCACCTACTAACAGCATCTCAGTCTTGTCTGGATTGAGTCTCAGTTTATTAGCCCTCATCCAGTCCATTGTCGCAGCCAGGCACCGATTCAACACATCCACAGCCTCTCCTGCTGAAGATGAAAATGCCTTCACTTACTTACGCTCAGGCACCCAGCTTTAGGGGGTGCTTGTACTTAAATAGTGTTAGATGGCATTCTCTGATGATGTGTATGAAAGCACTAATAAAGTAAGTTGATTTGAACTTCTTTTAAACTGGCTCTAGCAGGCATTTATTGCCTCTAATGCCAAATGCTGTGTTGCCACGCTTCACCTGTAAAAAGCAACTCTGCTGTACATCACGGCAGACTTTCCAACACCTATAACACCCTGAGGCTCTGGCAGCCATGTTCACCGGTAGCTGCATTCCTCAAGAGAAGCAGAACTCACCTCTGACCTCCCTTTGCTGCAAGCAACCGGATGAGGTTTGGAGGGAAAGAGAGATTTCAGCAAAGGCAATTGTGAAATAGCAGCAAATCCATACCAAGAGAGACTTTAACAGAAGGATACTGTGGTGGGAGTTCCTAAATCTTTCGGACATGATGGAAAATTGTGAAAAACAAAGTTAAAGGAGGATAAATACTTTATTTTGCAACTGAATAGATCTTCTTTGGACTCGACCTGAGATGAAACCAGAGTATGTTCAATTACATTCATTCACACTTAGCCTTTGTTAACCTTGCCTTGAATGTGCCTTCCATTTATTTTTTTATATGTCTAACTTAAGGCCATCCCAAAACCGTAATGGCATGGCAGGCCTGTGAGCAGGGCCTCCGCGACCATTCTTAATGCTGGGGCAGGTTTATATGGTGCAGGTGGTCCTTCAGGTATCCTATTGCCCCAAACCAGCGCATTAAATTGAGCCTGGAAGTAAATTGGTAACCAGTGCAGCATTGATGATAGCATTGCTCCTGCTGTGGATGAAGTCCTAGAGCGGCTCCATCTTCCTGATCCATTACACTACTGCCCTGAAGTCCAAAAGTGTAAAATCACCTAACTTCACCACCAACAGAGAAAACATTCACACGCCTTTGGCCAAGATTTGATCTGGAGAAAATCATTGCTTGTAGGAAGCCACATGACATTTTTAGGTATATGCATGCGATGTTTTAGGCTGCGCTCCATCTCCTGCTTTTGAAAGACCAGGGAGTGGCTGAGACTCCATGTCATGTCTGCGCTCCACAGCAAGCCAATGCTGGCTGCCACATCATGTGCAGAACAGACTTGAGTCTCCCTATATGTGTAATGTGCAAATGCTTGGAGACCGACATTTTATGAATCATGAACTGAGACCCTAGAGATGTAGGGCGGGATACAAATGTTTGAATAAATAATAAAATAAACTGCGTGCATTAAATCAGATGTGCAGCCATGCACACTCCCAACTGTGGGTGCCATCTTTCAATGAGTGTGTACATGCAAATGCATATTCCACATCGTGGCCCAGTTTGTCACATGTAAAATATCTCTTAAAAGTGCAACTGGGGCTTGAACAGGGCTCCTGCTCCTGGTCTCTGCCACAGTCTCCACACCCTCTTGTGGTTACCCATAGATGTGGCTGTTCTATGCCACTATTCCATGAAAGCGCCATAAACACACTGAATGCGGGGTGGGGGGGCTGACCACAACACTCAACTGCCTAAGAATTTCACTTTTCATTTCTTGAATGCAAATTTCTAACCCTTATGAGTAAGTGTAAGCTAAGGCTGAAACTGTGTGGGCCACACCTGATGTGACATCTCAGAAGTGAGAGGCGTTGCTGAATAAATTTCCAATGGTTGTAGGGTGACACATATAGGGAGACTCAGGTCTGTTCCACACATGATGTGGCAGCCAGCATTGACTTGCCGCAGAGCGCAGACATGACAGGGAGTCTCAGCCACTCCCTGGTCTTTCAAAAGCAGGAGATGGAGCCCAGCCTAAAACATCACAGGCGTATACCTAAAAATGTCATGTGGCTTCTTACATGCAGTGGTTTTCTCCAGATCAAATCTCGACCAAAGTTGTGTGAACATGTCGGTGGTGAAGTTAGGTGATTTTACACTTTTAGACTTCAGGGCAGTAGTGTAATGGATCAGAAAGGTGGAGCCGCTCCAGGACTTCATTCACAGCAAGAGCAATGCTGTCATCTTCCTGACTGATATTTGTCTGCGTTGTAAGCTGAGGGGTAGCGAGATTGGAGAACAGGTCATTTATGACTGGTCTTAGGTGGGGTTGCACTCCCCTAAAAGACCAAGTGTGTAGTCTGGGAATCCCCCTGGACTCAGAGCTAACTGGGGAAGCCCCAGTGGCTGCAGTGTCAAAGAGTGCATCTTACCACCTTAGGCTGATACACCAGCTGGAGAGGATAGAATCATAGAATCATAGAATAGCAGAGTTGGAAGGGGCCTACAAGGCCATCGAGTCCAACCCCCTGCTCAAGGCAGGAATCCACCCTAAAGCATCCCTGACAGATGGTTGTTCGGCTGCCTCTTGAAGGCGTCTAGTGTGGGAGAGCCCACAACCTCCCTAGGTAACTGATTCCATTGTCGTACTGCTCTAACAGTTAGGAAGTTTTTCCTGATGTCCAGCTGGAATCTGGCTTCCTTTAACTTGAGCCAGTTATTCCATGTCCTGCACTCTGGGAGGATCGAGAAGAGATCCTGGCCCTCCTCTGTGTGACAACCTTTTAAGTATTTGAAGAGTGCTATCATGTCTCCCCTCAATCTTCTCTTCTCCAGGCTAAACATGCCCAGTTCTTTCAGTCTCTCTTCATAGGGCTTTGTTTCCAGACCCCTGATCATCCTGGTTGCCCTCCTCTGAACACGCTCCAGCTTGTCTGCATCCTTCTTGAATTGTGGAGCCCAGAACTGGACACAATTCTCTAGATGAGGCCTAACCAGGGCCGAATAGAGAGGAACCAATACCTCACGTCATTTGGAAGCTATACTTCTATTAATGCAGCCCAAAATAGCATTTGCCCAATATAGCACAGGCCAATATAGCATTTGCCCAGTATAGCATAGGGCTTGCCTCAGTTATCCATGCATGTCCAGGCTGGACTACCGTAATGAACTGTATGTAGGGCTACCTTTGAAGACTGTTCAGGAACTCCGGCTGGTGCAGAATGTGTCTGCCTGAGTATTGGTGGGGGCAAAGTGATTGGATCACATACGTGTTAGTTTTAGTGATTGCAATAAAGTTGCTTTGGTCCCTAAATGTGTGTCTGTGGTTTATTCCCGTGAACAGGGTTGTGGACAGGGCAGGGAGGTGGGCAACTTGAGATTTCAGGACGTTTGGTCCAGGAGCCTACCCTGCAGGGTCGTCAGGTGGACCCTGACTTCCTTTACAAAAATGAATACACAACAACATATTATAAGATTATTTATTTTATAAATATACAGATATTACAAAAATTACATGAATTACAGTAAAAAAAAAAAAAGATCAGTCTCCATGGAATTTAGCGTCCCCACAAATTCACAAACACAATTCCAGTGCTATACAAAACGTTTCTCAGGTCAGATGTTATTTTCATCCATGGTTCTGCAAAACTAAATACATCTGAGAAAATAATTAAGGGGTATGTGACCTGCAGGATAGCAAACTCAATACCAATAGATAGATAGATAGATAGATAGATAGATAGATAGATAGATTAAAAACAAGCACAGACATATATTACATAAATATTGATGACAACATTTTAAATAAGTGTTTAAAACAATCATCGGTTTTGTTTAATAAATAGTAGTGTCATAATCCATACCCCATGGTAAGGCACATTGACAGGTGAAACTTTTAAAAAATAATTTAATGTCAGTATCTCATGAACGTCACCGATGTATGTTCTTTAGCAGCCTTCGCCAACCAGGGGTGCTGGGCTGGGGGTCCCATAATCCCCAGCCAGCTGGCAAGGTCCGCCTGGAGCTGCCGTTCCTCTTCATCATTGCTACGCGCTAGTCCGCCTGCTTTTTGTTTGAGCCCAGACAATGGTGTGTGTGAGAAGAATGAGCCAGGACATGCCCTGGTTCCTGGCTCATTGGCTCTCTGATGGAAACAGCGAGAAGAGGAACAACAGCAGCCAAAACAGACCCATAGGAAGTATCTTATCCAAAGGACCTCAAAAACCTGTAGCTAGCACTGTGCAGTTTAGCCCCCTGCCTTCTCTCCGGGTGGGGGGGGTTTAAAATGCTCCCAAAGCACCTTATAAAGTAATAAGTCAGCCTCCACCTTTGGGCTTAGAATCTAGAGCAGCCTTCCTCAAACTGGGGCGCTCCAGATGTGTTGGACTACAACTCCCAGAATGCCCCAGCCAGCTCGGCTGGCTGGGGCATTCTGGGAGGTGCAGTCCAACACATCTGGAGCGCCCCAGGTTGAGGAAGGCTGATCTAGAGGGTGCAACATAAAAGGAAAAGCGATTGGGAGGAAGGAGGGGGGGGAAGCAAACTCAGGCACTAGTTCTTAGTTACCACGTTCTTATGTGTGTTCTTTCTGGCAGGGGGGAGAGAAGCAAGCACTTTCGCTGGCCAGTGGATGGGGCCAGGCTGCGTTCCCCCTTGCCGTGATAGTCTTCCTCTGGAGGACAGGAGGGAATATTTAGAGGAAGGCGTGGGATTGTGGAAATGAGAGCTGCTCCGTTCTCTATGGCTCCCATTGAACCTGATTGGAGTAAGCCACCAAGCTGCAGTCTGAAAACAAGTGGCAGCAACGTTGCCCCCTAGCCCCTCCCATGGGTTTTTATGGGCAAAATTAGCCCCATTCCTGAGTTTGCCTTATTCCTTCCTTTCTTATAAATGAATGGCTGCCATTCACTCCTATGGGAAAGCCAGATCCTGGCTGAAGATGAACAGAGCAATAGAACGACCCTCCCCCTTAGAACTCCCAGCAACTTCTAGCAAAAGCCGGGGAAGGCGGGCCTGTCAAAATCACATGCAAACAGCCGTGCCGTGGACCTGTGTCTGTCCAACAGCATGCAGCGGTGTCATGAGGCACGATCACTGGTTATTGAATCACCAGGGGGAAATAATAAGGCTGAGATTGAAAGCCATCTCCAACTGGCCTGGAGTAACCTCTAACCTGGATCATGTCCAGGCTGCCACACCGCTGCAACTCTGCCAACAACAGGCCTTTGAAGGTGCGTTCCACTGGCACAATTTGGGCGAGTTGTGCCGTGTGCACTTTCCTAACCCCCTTTTTTGGCTACCGGATAAGCTAGAAACAGGTCGGTCTGCTGGCTGCATCCCACCTGTTTCATTCCTTTCCACGGCGACGGCTCCAAACACAAAAGCGGTATCCTGTGTGACATGCAGCTTGGCTCGCTTGTTTGAGCCCTCACCTGGAGAGGGATCGCCTTTGCAGGCAGCTTTCTGCAGTGTGCCTGCATTTAGCTTCAATCCCAGATCCGGGTGTGTGGGGGGTGTCCCACAGCTCTTCTGTGCGGGGTGGGTGGGGGGAGGGCAGGGAATTGTGGTGGCAATGCAGCTCACAGCGACGTCTGGACGTCCTTTCCGGTCAGCCAGAAATTTGCGCCATGCCTCGCCCACTTCTCCTCCTCTTCCTTTTCCCTGCCTGCCTGTTGAAGGCCCTGGCCAAATTCCTGATGAAATTGGAGTAGCTTGAAAGCAACCGGCACCCATCAATTTTACGATAGAAGTCTGAAGTGTGTAGTGTTCTCCCTGGGGGAGTTACGCTGTCCGGCACGAGGCCCCGTATGCAGAGGGCGCACTGAACGTTGTAGAGAAGTCCTTTTACTGACAACGAAGCGTTTTCCATTTTCTTGAACAATGCAGGCTCTGTAGGCTGTCGCCGTTCTTGCTGTTGCATGAGGAGCCCCGCAAAGTAATCGTCCAGGTATATGAGCGTCTTGTGCAGATCTTGCAGCATTGAGCTTTCGGGGGCCCTGTTTATATTTCTGTTCGGAAACCAAGGCACGGGCGCCACGTTGCAAAATTGATGGGAAACGTCCAGCAAGTTCTCGTGAGTCAGCTAGATAGAAAATCAGAGAGGCGAAATGTAAAACCATTTGCAGACCCGAAAGGTCTTTTATTCCAAACAGAGACTGTCCTTAAATGTAGGGGCAAACCTCGAAAAGAGCAAGGAGAAAAGGGAAGTGAAAGGGGTGACTCTGCCGCTGACGTCACCGGGATCAGCCACAGCGGTGGGCAAACAGGAGGTGCAACAGGAAGTACATCACTGAAGAGCAACTTCCTGTTGTGGCGCGACATTATCCCCGCCTTCTGTGCCAATCCTGCTCAACTGTCCAGACAAGCAAGAATTCAGATCTGCTGACATGCGGCAAAGTGTCCCTAGATTGCATAAATGTGGACAGACATCGGCTTGAGGGATGAACTTCTTCTGAACCACGCTCATCCTTTCGGGGCCAAATGATTGGCTGGCCCTTGCGACAATCAAGAAGCAAGTCCCCTCCCACCTCTTGGAGCAATGCTTCAAAGGTGTGTAATTTATTTATTTATTTATTTATTGACAACATTTATATGCTCCTGCAGACCTGAAGAGATTCTGAACAATAAAAGATGAAATGGTAAAAGGACTAGAACACCATATTAAAATTATTCTTTTAAGGAGAGTGCCAATAAAACCCAGGGGTGTGCTCCACTCCGTTACAGATCCACGGATCCGAAGCGGAGTGAGCCGATCCAGAACTCTGAAGCCTGGTTCCGGAGCAGATCGGGGCGGGTTCCGGATTGGCTCGAAGCGGTTCGGAACAGTCCAAAGTGATTTGGACCATTCCAAAGTTCCGGAGACAAGTAAGTGGGGGCGGGGAGCTTACCTGGCTCCCCCGTCCGCTGCCGCCGTGGTCCGTGCAGCGACGGCGTCAGAGCCAGGTAAGCGGGGAAGGGGGGAGGGTGGCTTACCTGGCGCCTGCACCGCCGGTGCACTCTGTGCGGCACCAGCAGCTTCAACTGAGGCCCAGGCCTCAGGTCAGAAGCAGGCCGCATCCTGCTTCCGGCTTGAGGCCTGGGCCTCAGTAGAAGCCACCACTTGGACCTTGACAGAGCCAGGTAAGGGGGGGGGGGGGAGAAGAGGACTTACCTGACACCACTGAAGGCTAGATGGACTGCAGTTGGGCCATAGCTCCATGCAAAACAACTACAGAAGCATGCCTGTATATTCATTCTCTCTGGTTTCCAGTCAGTGTTTAATCAAATGAACACACAAGGCATTTGAACTATATATTTCTGTTATTACTTTTAAACAGGGCCGGTGCCAGACTATTTTGCGCCCTAGGCAGGTGAGCTGTTTTCACTCACCCACCCCCACCCCAACGTACCTGGGCGCGGGGTGCCAACTTGCCCACCCAGCCGAAGCAAAGCCAGGACACTGGGGTGGGCTTTGGAATGGTGCGCCGGCCAGAAGCCACTCTGGGAGAGTGACTTCCGGGCGCGCAGTTCCAAAGCCACCTGCCCGTCCCCCCACCCCAGCGTTCTGGCTTTGCTTCGGCTGCCCCACCCCACCCCAGCATCCTGGCTCCGCTTCGGCTGGGTGGGCGCCCAGCCGAAGCGAAGCCAGGATGCTCTGGCGGGCAGGCGGCTTTGGAACGGCGCACCCAGAAGCCGCCCTCTCAGAGCCGCTGTGGGAGAGCGGCTTCCGGGTGCGGCATTCGGCATCCCCCTTACCTTGGCGCTCTAGGCGGCCGCCTGAGTGGCTTCTATGGTAGCACCGTCCCTGCTTTTAAAGAC
Source organism: Elgaria multicarinata webbii (assembly GCF_023053635.1). Lineage (NCBI taxonomy): Eukaryota > Metazoa > Chordata > Lepidosauria > Squamata > Anguidae > Elgaria > Elgaria multicarinata. The sequence goes on along the minus strand of NC_086188.1, from coordinate 17,764,821 downwards.
AGAAATGTTTTGTACTTCAACTCCCATCAGCCGAAGCCAACATAGTCAATGGTTAGGAATGTTGGGGGATTTACTGATTGATTGCATCGCTATAACCGCCTAATAGCCAAAGCTCCCTGGGCAGTTTGCAACCATTAAAACCATATAAAATACAACACAATCAAACATCACATAAAACTTTTTAAAAGTTTAAAACCAAGTCGGGTAAAACAACAGCATTAAATTATTGTAGTCCAAAGCAGAGCCTCGGAACACACACACACACACCAGTTACATCCCACCGTACAATAGAGGGAAATGCAGTTTACTTACATAGGAGTTGTACAGATCCTGAGTATCTTGACTCATCATTATGATCTTCAACTTTGTTTTGTTTAGGGGATCAGATCCTTTGGAGCACTTTTGGCAGACGTTGGGATTGGAATCCACCAGTGTCATGGACAGGAGAATGAGTAGAGGCACCAGGGCTGGAGAGGAAGGAACATAATGAGAAACAGGTCAATGAAGGATGGCCGACTTGGAAGCCCGGAAGCAGGAGGAATCACCCACTTACAAATGGCAATGCCTTCTGGGTATAATGAATGGGAAAGAGTGTTGTCTGTCCTGGGCAGTTGATGTCAGTGAGAGTAGACAATGGGGATTGATTGGCACTTACAATGGGTTAAGAACCAGCCGAAAGTTAAGATCTTCCTGGACTTTTCGATTTCATCCTATTTTTATCCTATGTAAACTGCCCCATGACCCTCAGCTATGGGGCAGTATACAAATGTAATAATAATAATAATAATAATAATAATAATAATAATAATAATAGCAACAACAACAACAATAATAATAATAATAATAGAAGAGAATGAAGCCCAGGTGCTCATGACAGCCTGCGAACCTTATGAGCACGTGCACCATGGACAGCAATGCTTCGATCTGTCCTAGCACCTTTACAAGAACATAAGAACCCAAAAAACCTACTCTGAGCTATGAGACTTCAGGTGGGGATGATGTGGGATGGACTCCCCACACTTGCTGAGTGTCATATAAAACAGGGGCTGAGTTTTCTCGACTCCTGGATTTGGAGAACACTCGCCTATAAAGCCAGGCAAGTACCCTGAGGAAGGACCCATCGATTCCCACACATAAGAACATCAGAAGTGCCCTGAGGCTGGATCAGACCAAGAGTCCATCTAGTCCAGCACTCTGTTCACACAGTGGCCAACCAGCCATCGGCCAGGGATGAACAAGCAGGGATCAGTTGCCTGGGGAGGTGGTGGGCTCTCCCACACTAGAGGCCTTCAAGAGGCAGCTGGACAGCCATCTGTCAGGGATGCTTTAGGGTGGATTCCTGCATTGAGCAGGGCGTTGGACTCGATGGGGTTGAAGGCCCCTTCCAACTCTGCTATTCTATGATTCTATGATTCTATGAAGCAGGACATGGTGCCACAGCACCCTCCCACCCATGTTCCCCAGCAACTGGAGCACACAGGCTTACTGCCTCAAATACTGGAGGTAGCACACAACCATCAGGGCTAGCAGCCATGGATGGCCTTCTCCTCCAGGAATTTATCCAACCCCCTTTTAAAGCCATGCAAATTGGTCGCTATCACTACATCTTTCCCCCCTTCACACTACAGATTCCCACAGTTTCACATGCAGATCCAAGGAGGGGTGAACTACCCATATTATTCAAATAAAGAGGCCCTTAGTTTAACCCAAGTTCTGGTGTCTTTATTCTATGCTTCCTTCTCCACTTGTAACATAGGGCTCATCTCCACCAAGCAGGATATTCCACTATGAAAGCGGTATATTAGGGTGACCATATTTTGGAAACCAAAATGGAGGACAACATGGTCGCCCCCAAGGGGGCGTGTCCAGTACCAAGGGGGTGTGCCCACCCAACATAGCCTTGGTCACATGTCTGATTTTACAGCACACATTTAAGACAAATCTGTTCTACAGAACATCTTAATGTTAAAATCAATGAAATAAAGAACAAGTGAGAGATTCAATGTATCTGAAATTAACTTCACTCACTCCTACTTTTGTAGCTTTTGCTGAACTTTGAAGCTTTTGCTATACTCTGTGTGTTACATTCTCCCTTTCCCTCAAATATCTTTTCTGACTGTATCTTCACTCATTGCAAGCTGCTGTTGTTGTTAACAGGATTTGCTACTGCCCCCAGATCTGTTTCAAATTTGGTATGGCTAAAGCTCTACCTAAAAGCTTTCATGGTGCCAACTTTCAGCTCTTTATCTTTAAAAATGACAGTTTTAAAAATAATAATTTTAAAACCTCATTTTTAAAAAAAAATCCTAAAAAATCAATGGATGAACAAATCTGTTTCAAATTTGGTGTGGCTAAAGCTCTACCCATATCCTATCATGGTACAAAGTTTCATCTCTTTAACTTTAAAAATGACAATTTTAAAAATAATAATTTTAAAACCTCAATTTTTAAAAAATTCCTAAAAAATCAGTGGATGAACGGATCTGTTTCAAATTGGGTATGACTAAAGCCCTTCCTAAGAGCTACCATTGTGCCAAGTTTCATGTCTTTATCTTAAAAAATGACGGAGTTATAAGCATTTTTGTTAATTCCCATTAGAGCTGCTCTTTGAAAAAAATCTGGATTTCCCTCCCCCTCCCGGATTTGCCATCAAAACCCCAGGCAAATCTGGTCATATGGTCACCCTAGGTATATAAAAGGCAGAGGCCACACTACTGCTTTATAGTGGTAGTGAAGTGCACTCACAACTGTTGGGGCCCATTGACACATCTACTCCAAGCAGGATATAACATCATGAAAGCGGTTTATGGAATGTGTCATGGCCCCCCAACAGTTGTCCGTGCACTTCAATACCACCATAAAGCTCCTGCCTTTTATTTACCGCTTTCATACCACTTTCATAGTGGAATATCCTGCTTGATGTAGATGAGCCCATAAGAACCCAAAAACCAGACCAACGATGCCTCCAGCTCAGCCTTTTCTCAACCACAGAGAGCATCTAGATGTCAGAAGGCAACAGTGATGGCTTCCTATTTATTCTGCTGCCAGTATCTTTTATACAGCCATTGTACATCAGGGTACCAATATGCAAGACAGACACTGTGGAAACAACGTCCTGATACCTCCAGCCTCTTCTCTCTCTCTCTCTCTCTCTCTCTCTCTCCCCCATCTTCTGATCTTCTCACCCACAAGCAGCAGGTGAAGCAAAACAGCACGAAGGAGAAGGAGTTGTTGTTGTTTTGAAAAGAAAAGAAAAGAGAGCGAACGTCACACCAGAGACCCAAGAACAGGGAAGGAGGATGGGATCCCGCGCTTACCAAGCTGAACGCCAAGCCCTTGAGACTTCTGCCCCATGCTCAGATCCGTGCCACCGCTTCCTCTGCACTTGGTGGAATGAAGAAGGAAATTGCCTCTGGCCCCCTTTTCTTTCCAGCATGACACTGAGCTCCACTCAACTTATAGGGTGCGGCCCCACGTGGCAGAAAGCGAAAAGGAGAAGCACCCTGTGGTCACCCACAGGAAACGCATCCTGCCCCCATTCTTCGAATTACGTTCCTCAAGGTCGTGGGCCCTGTGAAGCTGCTCATGGGTGATGTAGCCAGGAGGTTTTCCCGTTCCCATGGAAGAAGGGACCCACCTACTGGGGGGGGGGGTCTAAAAACAGGGTGATCAAAGGAATTGCGCTGGCTGCCAATATATGTCCAGAGGGAATTCAAGATGTTGGTAAAGATGTTTAAAGCCCTAAAGGGCTTTGGACCTCAATACTTGAGGGAGCGCCTCTCCCTAGATCTGCCTGCCCGATATGCGCTATGGTGGGATGTGAGAGAGGGCTTTCTTTGTGGTGGCCCCAGGCTGTGGAATGCCCTCCCCCTGGAGGCCCGACAGGTGCCGGCCCTGGTTTCATTTCAGCACCAAGTTAAGACACAGCTTTTTAACAAAGACTTTGATGGCTAAATTCACCAAGCCTGCACATAGTTTCAAATTGTTTTAATTGGTTTTGCTGGGTTTTTTTTTTAATTCTGCACTGGTTTTAGCTTATGAATGGTTTGATTTGCTTTTAGCTGTGTACATTTATGGTTTTATTAGGGTGACCCTATGAAAAGGAGGACAGGGCTCCTGTATCTTTAACAGTTGCATAGAAAAGGGAATTTCTGCAGGTTGTCATTTGTATATATGGAGAACCTGGTGAAATTCCCTCTTCATCACAACAGTTAAAGCTGCAGGAGCTAGACTAGAGTGACCAGATTTAAAAGAAGGCAGGACACCTGCAGCTTTAAATGCTGTGATGAAGAGGAAATTTCACCAGGTTCTCTATAGATATACAAATGACACCTGCTGAAATTTCCCTTTCAATACAGCTGTTAAAGATACAGGAGCCCGGTCCTCCTTTTCATATGGTCTCCCTACTTTTATAGTGTTTGTATAGTTTATTCAAACTAGAGATCCTCCTGATAATAAATAAACAGCCATTGAGATCCTCGTGATAATAAATAAACAGCCATTGCCCTGGGATTAAGTCAAAAGGTTTCTCTCTTTGGTAGGGGGCAGAGATCTCCCTCCCCCCCGCGCCCCAATTCAGAGCCATATATTCAATCCCAGCATTCAGTTAGGACATCATTTTCCTTGCCCCATGGTTTGCAGAGTACAATTCTCAGATGTCCTTCAAGGTTCCTCATTCGCATCTCTGGGCATGTCAACTTTGGACTCACAGCCTTTTGAATGCTGGTTATGGATAGGCTAGCTGCATCATTTCAAAAGCCCTTGGCTGCTTTGAGATCTTATTGCTTATGCGTGGGCTATATTTTCAGTGTTAGCTCCAGGTTTTGGAGGGCCCTTCGGTAGGGTGACCCTATAAAAAGGAGGACAGGGCTCCTGTATCTTTAACAGTTGCATAGAAAAGGGAATTTCTGCAGGTTTCATTTGTATATATGGAGAACCTGGTGAAATTCCCTCTTCATCACAACAGTTAAAGCTGTGGGTGCCCTGCCCTCTTTTAAATCTTTCTTAATTGCAATTCCATCGGAGTGGTTTACGCAATCGCCTGCCCCTGCAATAAATTATACATCAGGAAGACATCCAGAGCTCTGAAAACCAGGATAGGAGAGCATTTGTACAATCCCAGGCATGAAAAAACAGGAGCTTCTCTCAGAAAACATTACACAGATAACAGGCATCCACCAAATTCCATGTGGTTTGGGGCTATTGAAAAAGTAAGAGGGAAAGACGCCACACTATGTAGAAGAGAGTTGTTTCTGGATCCTTACTTTAAAATCAATGGCATCTGAAGGACTGAATGATTTCTTAGAGTGGAGCGGTTATAAACCATCAGCCCAAAGTGGTGAACTGTTCAGATGAGAGAAGTCCTTACAGAATCACTAAGGCTGCGGTGTGTTTGAGATTTGAGGGCAGTTATAAATCAGTAACGATTAGGGTCAGGTGATGCAGACAGTTATTCTAGAGAAGCTATAGTCTTGCACAAGACAAACAGTTTTATTTATTTATTTATTTATTTATTACATTTTTATACTGCCCAATAGCCGAAGCTCTCTGGGCGGTTCACAAAAATTAAAACCATCATAAAACAACCAACAGGTTAAAAGCACAAATACAAAATACAGTATAAAAAGCACAACCAGGATAAAACCACATAGCAAAAATTGATATAAGAGTAAAATACAGAGTTAGAACAGTAACATTTAAATTTAAGTTAAAATTCAGTGTTAAAATACTGAGAGAATAAAAAGGTCTTCAGCTGGCGACGAAAGGAGTACAGTGTAGGCGCCAGGCGGACCTCTCTGGGGAGCTCATTCCACAACCAGGGTGCCACAGCGGAGAAAGCCCTCCTACATTATTCTGAGACTCACTTTGGAAGTGGGATTTTGTCATTTGGTCTTAAGTGGACTGGACGGTAAAGGTGACTCCACACAGAGTTTTTTCTCTTAAAAAGTGACTGTGGGGCGTGAAGATTTGTAGGCACTGATGTGAGCACAATTCCGGTAAAAGCTATGTTATAAAAACTACCATTTCAATGGTCATAGTAAGAGAGAATAGAAATGCCATCAAGATGTTCTGTATGCTTAGGGCTTGTCCATGTTGTTTGATATATGCTATGTTGTAAAATTTAAGGTATACTTTTGATAACAGATTAAATAGATTATTTCAATCTATTTTAGCTTCTGAAGAACGGTTCTTAGTAATCTGAAACGTTGAGCGCATCCTTGATAATTTGTCAAGAAAAGTTTTTTTTAAAAAACTATATTAAAGCCATTTTTACTTTTGACACCAGCACCAAAGCCTCGCCTCTTTTTTCTTGCCCAGCTTTTGTGGTGCTTCTGCCTTTCACCTCTCCCCACTCTACTATAGCTCCTGCATTTTAACTGTGGTGATGAAGAGGGAATTTCGCCAGGTTCCCCATATATACAAATGACACCTGCTGAAATTCCCTATTCTATGCAACTGCTAAAGATACAGGACCCCGGTCCTCCTTTTCATATGATCACCCTACCCTTGGGCAAACTTTCCTGAATGGGTCCCCTCCCTTCTCACAGCCATGGACGCCAGCCCCCATTGCTCCTCCTCCTCCTCCTCCTCCTCCTCCTCATCATCATCATGGCCACCACATGCTTGCTTGACAACTTCTTTTGCCATTTCCTCCAGCGTATTTGAGGGTGCAGGTAGGTGTTACAGAGCCATGTGCAATCCTTCTTCCACGTCCTTCCCCTCCACCTCCTCCTCTTCAGCATCTCACCACTTTGTAAATCACAAGACAGGAGCCCTTGCAAATGGCATCTCTTTTCCAGGTTGCTATCTGACAAGTGTAGGTTCCGTCTTTGCAGAGTTTCAGAATCTCACACTGATTTTTTTTTAAGTTTCAGGTGAGCAGAGTCCAGGGCACTAAGGTGAGAAGCGTGTCAAGTAGGATCTCCATCCATTTGTGGTCTGTTTCCACTGTGACGTGACAGCCAGCTACGCAATTTTGAAACTTATGACACCCTTGACACAATGGCAAACGTTTCCTCCTCTCTCTGGACGTAGTTTTGCTGAGTTGGCAAAGTCTTCCTTCCACAAAGCTGCTGCTTGGAAGGCAATTGCTTTATTCTTTCTTGTCCCTCTTAGCCAGGGTTGAAGGTTTTGAAATACAGTATCTCAACCAGGAGGGCAACCAGGATGATCAAGGGTCTAGAAACAAAGCCCTATGAAGAGAGACTGAAAGAACTAGGCATGTTTAGCCTGGAGAAGAGAAGATTGAGGGGAGACATGCAAGCACTCTTCAAATACTTGAAAGGTTGTCACACAGAGGAGGGCCAGGATCTCTTCTCGATCCTCCCAGAGTGCAGGACACGGAATAACGGGCTCAAGTTAAAGGAAGCCAGATTCTACAAGCTTCATAACACCAGGGTTATACTGTGCAATCACTGCAAATTGCGAGCGTTTTCGGGGCGCCCTCAAGTGGCTTCGGGGCGCCTTCAGAACGCTGTGTAGACTGCCCCCAGGCTTCCAGGAACAGAGTGAGATGCATATCTCTATGCAAATGTAGGCAATTTATTCTGAGCTGAATTGCCTGGAGAATTAAAGCTTACCTGCATACTCTGAGGCATGAGTCCCAGGTGTTATGTGGACATCTACCATAAACCTTTCTATGATTCTAGGTTAAATGTACTCCCCTTGGCAGACTGTACGGGGCACCTCCAGGGTATCCCCAAGGAAGCCAGAAACTTTTTTATTTTAGAAGACGTCACTCATTTTATTTTAGAATGCAAAGTGTGTTCAGCCATTAGGAAAATTTATATCTTTCCTTTGCTAGTTCGGATGAAGGGAAGATCATCCCTCGAAAACTGTGTTTTTTATTGAATGATTTTAACAAATGTGTAACTTTTAGAACTGCTAAATTTCTTGTGCTGGCCCTGCTCTTACGCACAAAGGCCAAGGGAACGAACGAATGAATGTAACGCATCTGTGTGAAACTATAATGGCTGGTTGCTAATTCCAATAAACTTGACTTGGATTTGGTATTTGCGGAAATATTGGGCCCACCCAGGGCCGGCGCCCGACTGTTTTGTGCCCCAGGCAAGGCAAGCTACTTGCGCACGCACACACACACACACACACACCCAAAAAATGCCAACTTCCATTCAGCTGTTCAAGAAGAGTTTCTGAACTATTATATTTTCCTTTTATTATGTTTTTTCTTAAAACAGCTAATTTGTATAAAACTGTGACCCTTAAAGGGCAGTACTGCGCACCTCTGAGGTTTGCACCCTGGGCGGCCTAATGGTAGTGCCGCCCCTGGCCCCGCCCCTTTTTCCCTTGCCCCGCCCACCAGTGGAATTCAGCCCTTCTCAGAAATGGAATTCATCCCTTGGACTGAAAGAAGGTTCTGCAGCCCTAACCTTGTCCGAACCCCTGCTCTAGGCAGGCTCTCGCAATGCGGGACGTAACTATAGCCAGGGCACCTCCCTTCCTGTGTACCAATCTGGATAGGGCCTTTTAAAAAACATCCTTCTGTTCAAAGAGGAGCGCTGAGTGGCTGCCCCAAGGGAGCCAGAATTGGAACCCTTTCCCACCTCACCTTGGTTTGAAAATAAGGAGAGACTTCTGTGCTTCTGGCATCTTTAAGGCATCACACCTAATTCCACATGGCGAAACCCTCTACTCTACTCACCGTAACCTGGATTTACTGTGCCATTTAATGATGGGGGAGTTGTGGAATTTATCAAAATTTTAAAAACGTTTCAAATCCGACACCCACTGCTTATTTTACAAAAGTAAAATGCCATCCTTTGTCGAATCGCTGCGAGAAAGGAGAATTATTCTCTGTCTCAGAAGTGGGTGTGTTTGGGCACTGGGGAAATTTGGTCGGTTCTCAGCTGGGTAGACATACTTTGTCCTGCCCGGCACATTCCTTGGAAGAAGATAAGGGAACGAAGAGTTGACTTTCACTCCGGAACTCAGGCTTAAAATAGGATGTGGCTAGCTATTATGGAGTGTGTGGTTTCTTAACCTTATTGTCTCTGCTAGACGTCACTGCAGCCTCATGGCTCGAGGAAAAAGCAGTGGAAAGGGAAAGGACGATGTGAGTCTGCAGACTTCACAATAACTCATGGAGAAAAATGCAAATTTCTGCATGAAAATGGCAATAAGCCAAAAAAATTAGCATGGTGCTCCCCTTTTGTCAATGTGCATCCCTCTAAGAGAAAACCATTATAAATCAGTCCATGGGTACTCAATGCTGCATAAAATAATAGCTATATATGCACTGTGAAGTCAAAGACATTCCAAGACACCTTGGGCCGGGAGAATGAAAATCCCGCGTATATATATATATTGCACAATGTTATGCATATTGATTTGGAATTGGATTGATGTCAGTCACGTTCTGTTAAACCTTCCCATGGAGATATGTGTGTATGTGTATATTCATAACAGCAACACTCATAAACACTTCCAAGTGTTAAAAGTGACTTACATGCATTCTATAGTTGTAATCCTTACAACAACCTTGTAAGGTAGGTCAGCTAATAAATATTATCCAGCATATTGAGAGCCAGTGTGGTATAGCGGCTAAAGTGTTGGACTGGGAGTCGGGAGATCTGGGTTCTAGTCCCCACTCGGCCATGGAAAGCCACTGGGTGACTTTGGGCCAGTCACACACTCTCAGCCCAACCCACCTCACAGGGTTGTTGTTGGGAGGATAACATGGAGAAGAGGAGAAGAGGAGGAACCGCCTTGGGTTCCTTGGAGGAAAAAAGGTGGGATATAAATGCAATAATAAAATAAATATTGATTTGTAGACTGAAAGAGAGCGGCATGGCTAAGACCACCTAGTGACTTCAGGTCAGAGGTGAGATTTAAACTGGGGACTTCACCACTCCCTCCCCGGACCCATCCAGTCAAAACCACCCCCTCGGCGAGTTGAAATAAGCCACGATGGGCAAAGGTCAAGAAGATACGTGGTGAGTCGAGCTGCTGCAAGTCTCTTGTGCACGTTCTCGGAAGCTGACAGTGATCCCCCAAAACTGGGCTGGATGGATGCCTCCTTTGGACCTGTTACGGTAGCAGCAATGCTATGACCGTTATGCAGGTGAGCGATCTTGTCCTCCAAACGCATCGCCTCCAATTGCAGCATCACATTTTTGGGGGATAGCTGTTAATGCTCCCTGTACCACCTTGAAAGGTTCCGTTGGACAGCTACTCAAGGACACAGTGGGGGCACAGCGGAGGTGCAATTATGTGGTCTGATGCACGCTCGGTTGGCCTCATGTTCTGACACCACCAGTGCTCTAGGCATCATCTAACCTGTTTCATCATTTGGAGTTCTCCGGAGAACCCAGGAGCAACCTGGGCTCTCTTTGGACTCCAGCTGTAAGTCAAAACCCCTTGCTGATCTACTGCAAATCACCCAGCGAGCTCCCATGGATGGATGGATGGATGGATTCGATTTGCACCTGCCTTTCTTCCAAGAAAAATGGCACCTGGGTCACCTTGTATCCCTCCTGCAGAGTTCTGTTGGATTCTGACTGAAACCCACAGCAGACTCACCGCCCCACTGACACTGGAGCCATCAGCCTCCACTAAATAGTGAGCATCCTAGAGAGGGGATTAATGTGGCTACGCTGCAACATTTTGTTGTCGCACCCACTTATATGAATGGATGGCAATGAAATCATGTTGAGAGGACAAGGAATGCGGTGCGCATCCCCCCAGCAGCTCCCCCCTCCGGTAAAGGAGAAGGTCCTCTATGACTTATTGGATGAGTTGGACGGAATCTAAAACGATACATTGAAGCCTGACTCCCCCGCCTGCTAGAACCGGAGGAATTCCTTTGTGCATCACGGCCACGAGTGAATGCACACGGCCAGCTCAGCGGAGATAACAGCGGGAAGCGAAATGCGAAATCCGGTAGCTATGGGTGGGCCCTTCGCCCAGGTCACCGAAGATTCCCCCACGATGCAGTCACATCCTGTCCTCTTGAGCTGCGAGGACAGAAACACGTCCGAGGGGGAAGGACTGAAGGAGCGTCAGCCAGAGTGAGAGAGCATTTTCCGAGTGACAGCTGGCCCAATGACATGCAAAACGGTTTATCAGCTTCTCCGGGGGGTGGGGGTGGGTGGGCAGGGAACTCCTCTGGAAAGAGCAAAGCCTTCGCTGGAACTATGCAACGTCGGTTGCTGTCGTAATTTTCCTTGAACCCTCTATTTCTTTCCATAGGCGTGCGCGACACATTTCATTAGCGTATGCACCCATAGGCAAATATTTATTGAATACTCTGTAATAAAGGACATTGTTTTTATTCATTCATTTATTAAACACTGTAGACACTGATGCCCTACTCCGGAAGGCCCTTGCAGGTGGGGGGGGGGGGGAGGGAATGAGATCTTTCTCAAGCCCCAGCATTGGTGGGATTGTGTGGTGACATTGGCCAGAGGAGGGGCTTATGAGGTGATATCAGCATTCGGGGGCCCTCCTCCTGGTCTCTTTGAAGCGCAGCTCCTGGCAAAGTGGCTCCCTGCAAAGCGATTCTTTTTTGCTCCTGCTGCCAGGAGCAATGGCGCTCTCTTGGAGGTAGCAGTTCTTTGCCATGGTGGTGGAGGAGCTGCCAGAGGACAGCCGGAGGACTGTTCCTGCTGTGTCTGTGTGTCCCCCTGAATCCCCACTCAATGCCCCCCTCTCAATTTGGCACTTATTACTTGAGACATTAGGGTGTGCCTGGGCACACCCGGCACACCCCTTGAGCACGCCTATCTTTCATCAACCTACCGGAGCAAGACATTGGTCCATTCCTGCCTCTATACAAACAACCTCACCAGCTCGAGTTCACCTTGAAGTAGCCTGATACAGAGAAAGAAGCAGGTAAACAAACAAACAAACAAACAGCTTGCAATGGTGATGAGAATGGGCTCTTGTCAGTGGGGCCCCGACTGGAGCATGAGCTCTTAGCAAATGCCCAAGCAAGATGATCCTTGATGCAAACCCTGATCCCAGGGGCTATAAAATTTAGTACAGCGCTTGCCACTGCTGGCACAAGCATCCCTTTCCCAGCAAAAAGAGGCATTCAAGGGTGGAGACTGCATCTGTTGAATCCAAAGCCACAACCCTCTCTCTCTCTCTCTCTCTCTCTCTCTCTCTCTCTCTCTCTCTCTCTCTCTCTCTCACACACACACACACACACACACACACACACACACACACACCTGCAGCTTCCACCCCAGGACACCCTTGGATTTGGCGATTCCTCTACTTCTGGGTTGTCTCCATCCTCTACTTTTGGGCTGCTGTGACCCAGGACATATTCCTGCTCATATCCTCTTTTTATTTATCAGTTGAATAAAAAAAGCAAAGGTCCACAGGCCCAAACCTTCCCTCTTTAGGCAAAGACATGTGTGCTTTTGACATGACTCCCTGGAATACCAGCCCATCTGGGAGTTCATAAGCATGGGCACATGGTGCAGAAGGCAGCCACAACTAGAAGTGCTCCTGAGGAAGAATGAAAGGGAATTGTGCTTGGTTAAAAGAAGAAAAGAGGAGACCAGCTGCAGCAGACCAAAGGACTCTCTACTAGTGTGACTCTATGAGAAGGAGGACAGGGCTCCTGTATCTTCTTTAACAGTTGTATTGAAAAAGAAATTTCAACAGGTGTCCTTTGTATATATGGGGAACCTGGTGAAATTCCCTCTTCATCACAACAGTTAAAGCTTTTGTATCTGGTCACTCTAGGCAGGGCTCCTGCAGCTTTAACTGTTGTGATGAAGAAGGAATTTCACCAGGTGCTGCATGCATACAAAGGACACCTGCTGAAATTCCCTTTTCTATGCAACTGTTAAAGATACAGGAGCCCTGTCCTCCTTTCCATAGGGTCACCCTACTGTAGTCCAACGCTCTGTCCGCACAGGGGCCACCCGGTTGCCTGTGGTTGGTTGTTCTGGACTCTTGTCATTGAGGAGGCGATAGGAGCCAACAGCATTCCACGCCTGCCTCCCCCTTTGTCGTCTGAGGAAGCCAGGCATGGCTGGGGATCTCACTGTTCTGCTATTGACCAGGTTGTCTGCCTGTGTTGTCAACTCTCACAAGCAGCAAATGGGGCCGTAAACCCACGCCTGGACTGTTATCACTTTGCACAATTGAACACTTTCCATACAAGATAAAAATAAAAATTATCCCCCTGCGTATAGAAAACTAACATTTCAGGGAAAACTCTTTCCCCTGACAAGCTAGCTTTTTTAATGCAGGTTTTTCTTGTTTTAAAAAACAACAGCAGCAGTTGTATCTCAGAATGTTAAATTTCATGAGTCCTCTACCTGCCATCTGAGATGGTTCAATCCAGACATAAGTGTACTGTCCATTAACTGTGCGAAATTGATTTTTATATGTCTCTCTGTCCCTCAAGAAAGGGGGGGGATGGTCTTCTCCTTCCCTTACACACCATGCACTCACTTGTCCCAGCAGGAAAGCAAACTCTTAGCATCCAAGATCTGTCCTTAAAAACCTTATTTAAACAATGTTAATAGTGCATCTTTGTTTGGATAATGATAGGAACAATAACCAATAAGTATATCAATGTGCACACTGCTTATGAGCTAAAAAAATATAGCAATAGATTCTATACATAGAGGAAGAGTGAACTGCAGTAAAATGTTGCAGTATAGCAAATTCTTGCTCAGGATACTTGATTCCATTCTGCCCTCGTCCCAATAAATCAGCATTCTGTTGCCACTGAGCATGCTCAGTCCTCAATGGGATATTTTGGGGGTGTCCCCTCTTCCCAGTTAAGAGGGGTTTTCCCCAAAAAACTTGTTTTTCTTCTTTACTTCTGCAGTCCTTGGTTTTCTCCCAAATATGCTAATACCTCCTTTTGTGTGTGGATGGTGTAATTGTGGCTGCATAAGGCCCAGTACTAGGAGAATGGAGTGCTGAAATTAGCAAGTTCTTCATAAAGAGGGCGCCTGGTGCCCTCTATTGACCAACCTTGCCACTTTCACAGGATAGTCAAAATGAATCATTTTAAGGCTCGTTTAAAACAAAACAAAACAAAACTAGCCACGCTGCTCCAGGAGGGGAAAAAACCCAAAATCCAGATTTGCACAATGCTTTCATTAGGACTAACCAAAACACCACACATTGCTGCAAGTGTCTGAAAGCTTGCACAATCCCAAATTCCACAAAATGAAAAAGCTTGCAGCATTTTGTAGAAGTTTGGATGGTGCAAGCTTTTGAAAGGTTGCAGCGTTTTGTGGAATTTAGGATGGTCAAGAAATTGTCCAACTGTGGATTTTTTTTAAAAAAAAAAAATAAGGCTGAAACCAGCAGCTAGTCTCTAGAGGTGAGCAAAAAATGGCTCACCAAAATTATCCAGGCAGCAAAACTGGAGATACCCTTTTTTGCCGAATATTCTTGATTCTTGAATATTCTTGAATATTCTTGTGTATGGGGGAATTCATCACTTTTGCCCATCTACAGCTGCACAGCTTTTTAATCCTGCCCACCCCCCACCCCAGGGTTTTATGTACGTGGGGAAGTGCTTGTGCTTTCAACATAACCACCACCAGCAACTCTAAAATTTGCTACAAGACATAGTGATGACCACCAATTTGGATGGTGTTAAAGTGGGGAGGGGGTAGGCATATTCCTGGGGAAAGCTATCAGTGGCCACTAGTCCTGGTGGCTATATGCCACCTCCAGTCCAGCTGGGGGAACATGTACACAGGTGGTTCCCAAACTTTTTCAGGTAACCGCCCCCTTGGTTTCACAAACTCATGCCCAGCACCTCTCCTTATATATGCCTGCCCGAGACCTTAGATTTATTTATTTAGTTATTTATTACATTTTTATACCGCCCAATAGCCAAAGCTCTCTGGGCAGTTCACATCCCACCAATGCAACATATACGTTATGATGGGACAAGGGAGAGGGCTTTCCCTGCGGTGGCCCCCCGACTGTGGAATGCCCTCCCCTTGGAGGCCCGATTGGAGCCAACATTGATTTCATTTCGACGCCAAGTAAAAACATGGCTTTTTAACAAAGCCTTTGATGGTTAAGCTCACTGGCACATTGTTTTAACTGTATCTATTGCTTTTAAATTACATATTGTTTTAACTTGGATCATGGTTTAATTTGTTTTTAACTGTGTATATTTATTGTTTTATACTGTATGCTTTTATCTGTACGCCGCCCTGAAATCTTAGTGATATGGGGCGGGATATAAATATTATAAATAAACAAATAAATAAATATAAAAATCATTATTCAGAATAGCGGTTTTCAATGACCCACTAAGGAAGATAATAACAATAAAATTCAAAACAGTAGCAATTAATTGAATATGTATTCAAAATCCAATTACATTTTTTTAGTTTATTCAATTAAACATAATGGATGTACTTGATCCAGTGATATCATCTTTTCAAAGTCTGATAGTCATTTAGCAAGAATATTAGGTATCACATTTAGTAACTAGAGTACCTCACTATTCTTTAAATTCTTAATGTGATGGATGGGCATGATGAAGTGATACCAGTTTCCCAATGTCTGGTTTAAAGTCACTTAGGTGCTATATAAATAAATAAGAATAAGAATAATAATTAACATGAGTCTCAAATCACCACATTTAGTAATCTAGAGTCGATTTTTTTTTTGCTTGGAGAGAAGTAGGCAGACCACACTAAAACCACATTCCACCAGATAGGATGTTGGAAATGCAACCAGGAGCTTCTGAACCACTCTCCATAGTGCAGGATAGCAATCAGAAATTTCCTTCTGTAACCAAAACTCCTGGTACAATTTCTTAAATTTTAGCTTCAGCTCTCATTTTGTAGCTCAATTGCCCTCTTTAAATGGGAAGCACCCGCCTCAGGCTTGCCGAAGGAGGGAGGGAAAAGAGCGCGAACGCCTGTGTTTTGCAGCCGGCGTGGCAGGGCACACCAAGCAGGGTATGTCTCTTCATTAGCGTTTTGGTGCTTTTGAAACATTTCAATTCACAGTTAAAAGGACTCTTCTTAAACGGTATTAATATATGTGTGGATTCTTCCCCTATATTTTAGTTTGGGACCAAACTACCTTCTCCCATAAAAATGTCCCTGAGTTTTAAGACCACCTTGGAAAAGACCTTGAGCGCCCCCCTGCCACCCCTTTGCACCCCCCCATGCAATCTCACCACCTCAAGGGGGAGGTACCGCCCACTTTGAGAACCACTGATGTACACCAATTGCTGGGGAACATGGGTGGGGGAGTGCTGTTGCACTCATTGTGTTTCCCATGGGCAGCTGGTCGGCCACTGTGTGAACACAGTGCTGGACTAGATGGACCCTTGGTCTGATCCAGCAGGGCTCTCCTTTCTTTTTTATGAACTTATAGGCAGCTATTTTGTATCCACTACAATGTCCCAGGCACAATATTGCTTTGGAACATTATGGGGCAGAAAAGGCTGCCATCTCTCAAATAACAGCAGAGATTTTTTCCACAAACTGACCCCGTCTTTAAAAAAAAAAAAAAAAAAAGTGTGAGAAAAAGTAAAACCTCAGAAAAACGCCTTCTGAGATATTTCAGCTCAGGTCTGCATTGACTCCACTCTTCCCAAATTGTAGGTATTAAAACTCGGAGCTCTGAAGGCAAAATTCCTAGGGCGTGGACAGTTTACAGTGGGAACCGTTTCCTGACGAATGGAAGTCTTCACAGCTTCAAGGAAAGCTGTGAAACATCTCCGTGCTGACAAATCTTTGAATTCAGCCGATTTTTAATGGGGCCTTTGTAATTGTTGTTCATTCTTGCTGACGGCAATCTCTGTTTGCCACGTCAAAAGATTTGTGGGGTATAAGCTTTCATGAATTAGAGCCCATGTTATTGGATGCAAGAGGGACAGCTGAGGCTGGTGGCCTCACTGTCAGTGGAGCGGCGAATCCGCTCTGGGTTTCATTCCAAACTCTGAAGGAGCTCTCCAGTGAAGTGTTCAAGTATAGACGCTTTTTTTGGCTTAGAAACGCCTCGCGTACCTCACTCTTCGCAAAAGACACACTACTGAATGTGGCGTGGATTTTGAGACCTGTTCATTTGAGTCCCTTGGAGGCCCAATTGGCGCCAACATGGATTGCATTTCGACGCCAAGTAAAAACATGGCTTTTAAACAAAGACTTTGATGGTTAAACTCACTGGCACATCGTTTTAACTGTTTTTAAATTATATATTGTTTTAACTTGGATCATGGTTTGTTTTTAACTGTGCATATTTATTGTTTTATACTGTATGTTTTTATCTGTACGCCACTCTAAGATCTTAATGATAGAGGGCGGGATATAAATGTTTTAAATAAATAAATAAATTTGCAGACAGGAATGTTCATTTGCAGGCTGATCTATGCCCATTTTACAGCATTCCTCTTACCACCGCTGAGGCCGGACTTTGGAAAAAGGCCAGCGGACGTTCAAAGGCCCAAACTCGACCCCGCCCAGGTAAGGCACCATATAAAACGGGGCTAGACTCTGGCCCTACGCAAGAGATTAGAGCAGTTTTTGAGAAAAAAACAATGACCTTTATTGACAAAATTTAAAACTATGCATGAAAATATATATTTAGGACTTTATAAAGAAATTCTCGCTGCATACAGACAGGTTTAACATTTGAGTAGTGTTGTGAATAAGCTTAGGACAGAGCCAGGAAGTCAGAACCAGAAGCGAAAAGGGATTGCTGGTAGCCGTAAAGACTGTGATACGCTGCCTCTCCCTTTTGCTCCCCCCCTTTCAAGAGACAAGTAAGCCAAGCGGCCTGTTTTGCCTAACTGAGCCCTTCTATTCCCATCTTTATATTTTATATTTTCCAGGTAAGCCACAGCTGTTCTCAGTTTCCTTTTCTCTCACCGAGAGGGCTGCTAAGTTGCAGTAACCCGTCCCTTCCTCAGCTATGCCACATAGGGGTGGGCTTCTGAAGAAAGCTCCCTGACTACATTTTTTAGGAAGTGGGCAAGCCAGCACGGAACCGTCAAGGCTAAAGACAGACTAGGAGACTCTATTTCAGTCTCCGTGAGAAAGGAAGGGCTATTCCCGGCATGAGCTGAAGCTTCTCCAGGAAGAGACGCCGCTTTCCTGAAGGAAGGAGCATCTGAGGGCACCGCCGGTCCTCTGAACAGGAGGCTGCGGTTGCGTGACTTGGGCCAACCCACCCGTTGGGCGAAGGGGACAAACGGCCCAGCCTGGAGCTGATCTACCCTAGATTGTACCACGGCTCTCCCCCCCCCCCCCACCGGCTGCCTGGTTGGTCCAGCCATTCACCAGGTCTAGAGAACGGAGAAACAGTGGGGTCTGGGTTGCTAGGCAACCATGCTAC
This sequence comes from Elgaria multicarinata webbii, assembly GCF_023053635.1. NCBI lineage: Eukaryota > Metazoa > Chordata > Lepidosauria > Squamata > Anguidae > Elgaria > Elgaria multicarinata. The sequence goes on along the minus strand of NC_086188.1, from coordinate 17,746,512 downwards.
TGCCTCTTTCACCTGCGACAGGTAAGAGCGCTAGAAGCGTGCGAGAGAAGGATGGCCAAGAGCCGGAAAACCGCACGAAGAAGTTCGGCTTGTATGCTACATATGCTCAGAGCCAGCTCAACATTTGGCAAGTCTAGAAATTGACGCGTGCAGAGTTTTGAGCCACACTTTTTCTTTTCTGAACCTCTTTCTGTAAGAAACCTGAAACCCAACATCAACCTAACTTCCAACCCAACTTCCAACTTCAAGCATTCCTGACCATGCTGGCAGGGGCTTCTGGGAGTTGAAGTCCCAAACGCCGACCCCTGCCCTACGTAGCTCCAAGACTTCCCCTCCCCCAAATCAAGGGGCAGTTCTTTTTCCCCCAGCAAGCCCAGACACTGGGGAAGGGCCGTCACAAAAAGACACACAGGAATCACAGCTAGCGAAGAAGGGAGGGGGGAGACCATTTTTACAAGGCACCCAAGGATTATTTAAAAAAAAAAAAAAAAAAACCAGGAGAAAAATCCTTCCTAAATTAAATCACAAGGCCAGCTATGACTAAGCCACTTTCAAAAGATAATCCTGCAAGCATCCTGGGAACATTTCAAACACCCACCACCTCCAGCTAGCGCCCTCCAGATGTGCTGGACAATGGGAACTGGAGAGAATGGGAGTTATCGTCCAGCACAACTGGATTGCACCAGGTTTGGGGGGGATCTCAGAACATGCCAAAGGCTCAGATTTAAGGGTGTGACCTTTTGATCTCCCCTATCCCACCCGACCCCGACCCCTCCTCCGAAAACAGGCAGGATGCATCAGCTTGCTGAGGGCCCCTTGCAGGTTGACGTAGCTGATAGGACCCCTCTCGGGTACCTCAACGGCTTTTTTGCAGTCTGCAGTGTTGGCTTCCTACAGGGGACATGAAGTGGGGAGCCCCCCCACCATCATTCCCCAAGGGGATTCCAGCAGAGACCCGGGTTTCAGCCAGGGAGCAGGGGCATCAGCCATCCGGAACAGCTCCCCGGACGTCCGGACGCTCTCGGGAGTTGCCATTCCTAGCGCAGGGCTTTGAGAGGAGACACTCTCCCGCCCCATCTCTCTGCGAAGCAAAACCAAAGCTTAATCTTGATTTAGATTCCAAAGCAACCGGAACAGCCTTCTTCCCTGACCGGGTGCCCTCCAGGTGTGTTGGGGGACACAGGTTTCTGTGGCCATGCTGACTGGGAAAGATGGGACCTGCAGTCCAACGCACCTGGGGAGCAGCTGGTTGGGAAAGGCTGCAGCTGGGCATTTCAGAAACAAAACACGATTCTCTCTCTTTCTCTCCCGGCAGAAGTGGCACAAGCTCAGCGTCCCGGGCTCCTGATTCTGCTCCAAACGCTGCTCTGACTTTGGGGAACCTTTTCTGCCTGAGCTGCTGGTGAAATCTGGGGGTGGGGGGGGAGGAATCCTGTTTTCCTTGCTCCTTTCGCATTCCATACTGCCAAAGGGTGTTATCCAAGTCTTAATGGACCTGCCACATCCCAGAAGACAGTTCTCCCCAGCCCAAAGAAAGTGTGTATGTGTGTTTTTGTGTGTGTGAATAAGACTGTATTTCTCACTTGGCGTTATTCAAAAGCTTATTTTTAAACCACAAGAAGGCACTTGAAGGCGTTAAGGCCACAAAAGAGCAAAGGGTCCCCAGTTTAGGTCCCTTTACCCCCCCCAAAAAAAACATTTGACGTTTCCCGGTCTGTTCATGCATCCTCTTAATACTGTTAATGGATGGCCCACTCCAGGAGCAGAGGGCCTGAATCCAGAGCACCAAAGAGCCGCCGTGGGGCGCGTCCCCTGCAAAAGTGGACCCTGCCGATGGAGGCAGAAGTCAAACCAATCGCCTCCCGTTCGCTTATGCAGCCGCCTCCCCGACAAACGCCTCCAGTGTTTCCTATTCTTAGCGTTGTGCATTTTAACAAGAAGAAGAAACAAAATCTACCCTAGAATATAGGGAACTGTGTGCAAATCTAACAAATTAGCTACCGCCCCCAAACAGACACCCTTAAAAAAAAACACAAAATAATTCCAGGCTTAGTTTCCAGTTGGGAAAGTTCAGGAAATGTGCAAAAATATAAAAGGGGGGTGGAAAGAGAATTTGCGTCTTGGAATCCATCTTGACCAGGAATCCTTCTCCATGGCTCTAGAGGCAACAGGATTGGAGAACCAGAGAACGGGGCTAATAAAGCCAGAGCAGGATTTGATAATACTGAAATCTGCCACACGCCGTGGCCTCCCGTTCACCAGGTTCCGGAGTTTAGCAAGAGCTGCTCTCCTGGGAGAAAAGAGTAGGAACGGCCGCATCTGGCGCTGATGTTCCAGGAACGGCCGCATCTGGCGCTGATGGGACAAGATCCATTCGCTGGCCTCCTTGAGTCGGCACCGGAGACGTGCCAGCCCAGGTGGCTATCTCCCGCTCTCTTGACGTTTCTGGAGGACTTCAGTGACGTTATCGATGCCTTCTTCTGGGACCTACAAAGACAGGACGGGGGCAGGAAGCAGGCGTGTGTTACCGGCAGAAAAAAAGGTACCATTTGCTCTTTACTTTAAGAAATCAGTCAAGGGAAACAACCAAAGTAGACAATCAAGAATCTCGCAGAGAAGCTGGAACGTGTTCAGAGGAGGGCAACGAGGATGATCAGGGGTCTGGAAACAAAGCCCTATGAAGAGAGACTGAAAGAACTGGGCATGAGACTGAGGGGAGACATGATAGCACTCTTCAAATACTTGGAAGGTTGCCACACAGAGGAGGGCCAGGATGTCTTCTCAATCCTCCCAGAGTGTAGGACACAGAATAATGGGCTCAAGTGACAGGAAACCAGATTCCGGCTGGACATCAGGAAAAACTTCCTGACTGTTAGAGCAGTACAACAATGGGACCAGTTACCTAGGGAGGTTGTGGGCTCTCCCACACTAGAGGCCTTCAAGAGGCAGCTGGACAACCATCTATCAGGCATGCTTTACGGTGAATTCCTGCATTGCGCAAGGGGTTGGACTCAATGGCCTTATAGGCCCCTTCCAACTCTACTATTCTATGATTCTTTTATTTTATGATATAAAAGTTATAAACTGATTTAAAAAATAATAACGATGAAAACTATCGCTAGAATCTGCTTGCCAAGAGAGGGGGAAGCAATCAAAGGCCAAAAAACACTGAATGAATTCATAAAATAACCTCACGATTAGACTACTGCAGGGCGCTCTATGTGGGGCTGCCCTTGTGTGTGGTTCAGAAGCTGCAGCTAGTGCAGAACGCAGCAGCTAGAGTGCTCACTGGGACACCCAGCTACGCTCACACAACGCCTGTGTTAGAAGAACTGCACTGGTTGCCTGTTAGCTACTAAGCCATGTGCAAGGTTACGTCATTGTCAAATAAAGCCCTAAAATCTTGGGACCAAGATACCTAGCACACCGCTTTCCCTTATACATACCCAGGTGAGCTTTAAGATCAGCAGAGGAGGCCTTGCTAGTCATTCTGAAATTTCAGCTGTCATAACAGCCCTTGTAACAGCTAAAAGACTTATACTATCATGTTGGAAGGACAAATGCTCACCTCCCATAATGCAACGGTTTGAGGACTTAACAACACCATCAATATTGTGGCGCAGAGAGGTAAAGCAGCAGTTTCTGCAGCTGAAACTCTCCCCAAGGCCTGAGTTCGATCCCAGAGGAAGCTGGTTTCAGGCAGCCAGCTCAGGTCGACTCAGCCTTCCATCCTCCCGAGGTCGGTAAAATGAGTGCCCAGTTAGCTGGGGTAAAGGGAATAACGGCCAGGAAAGGCAACGGCAAACCACCCCGCTATAAGGCCTGCCAAGAAAACGTCAGCAAAAGCTGGCGTCCCTCCAAGAGTCAGTAATGACTCAGTGCTTGCACGAGAGGTTCCTTTCCTTTTTCTTATATAGGCACGACTTGCAAGTGGATAAAAACATGGATATATGGTCCACTTTTCTTGAAAAAAAAGCCATAGGCAAGGGGTGGAACCAAAGATATATCTTAGAAAACGTAGGAGATCATTTTGCTCTAGGGAAAAATGAAATTATACTCTTATTTGAATTGCCCTGAAGGTATATCTTTGGTTCCACCCCTTGCATTTGGCTTTTTTTCCTTTGCTATTTGGGGTTTCCTTTCTTCTTTTTTGCGGCTTCCACTTTTCTTGAAACCTATGCATAACTCTCCCCTGACCCTTTTTTTTAAATGAATAAATATCTGATGGAAAATGATGATATTCTTATATATGCAATGTTTCTTTGTTTTTTCTTTTTCACAATGTATTTTTGTTGTTGTTCTGTTTTGTTAATGTTCACATTTAAAAAAGGAGGGGGGAATTAACAGCGTCCCGAAAAACAATATCTCAATAGAGGGCCTTCTCAGTGGTGGCTCCTACTCTTTGGAAAACCGTCCCCCCCACCCATGCAGATCGGGAGGCAGAAAATGTGGCCAGGTCTGAACACACAGGGCCAAAAACCCAGGCCAACAGTGGCCTCCTCCCACGTCCTGGCTATTTGGAGGAGAACTTACCAAGGCATGGTCAAAATTGAAGGTGCTGATGTAGTAAGCAGAAATATCTGCGTTGGCCAGAGGTTCGGCGATTTGAGCCACAATCCCACATTCATCTGAGGAACAAAGAGAGGGGAAGCTTAGCATGGGGCCAATGCACGGCCATGTCCGGTTCTGCTCCTAAGCGAGATCAGCTTCTGGGTTTGTCGTCTCTCCTAGGAGTTGCACGATATTGGGCTGCAGGCAGAGATTTGATAGCTGGAAACAGAACCTCCTCCATTCTAGGCACGTGTTCCAAAATACAAAGACGCCTGAGGGCCGAACTCAATTCCGGCAAAGTTCTTAGGGGGAGCCTTCCAGTGGTGGGTGTGGCCATCTGCAAAAGGGGCATGGCCAAAAAGACCAGCTTATTGTCGCTTAAAGCTCTTACTCTCAGGCCTTAGCTAGACCTAAGGTTTATCCCGGGGTCATCCCTGCCTGCTCTTGGGATCCCCTGTGTGTCATTTAGATGCACAGGGATGACCCCGGGACGATCCCAGGATAAACCTTAGGTCTAGCTAAGGCCACAGTAACTGAGCCTTAGGAGAGAAATTTAAACTTTTCAGAATGGGGGGGGGGGGGGCAAACGGCGCAAAATTTGGAAAACCACCCCACACTTGGTGGCCGGATGAAAGGGGTCGGGCTTGAGGAACAGGGCCATAGACCTTTGAGGAGCCTCAGGAAGGCCAAATTGCGACTCTCAGACTCCCCCCCCCTTCCTCCCTGACCCCTGGGCTACACCAACTCCAGTTCCAGGAGACAGAGGCTGCCTTCTTAACGCAGCAATGTGTCTTCCCAAAACAGCCAGATGCCACAGGGAAATTCCCAAGCAGAGTGCACGCCCGTAAGGTCCCCATGGTAAACAGAGCCATTTCGAAAACCACATCAGCATGCTGGTCTTTTTAACTCGGAAACATTTCCACACTCCCCATGCCAGAGTTTTCGGTAACGATGCTAGTAGGTGAATAACCAAGGAACTCAGAAGTTACACAACCAGCCGGCTTAGCTAGCCCCTCATTAAACACAGAGCAGATCTAGGCTCCTTTTATCCTGCCCTCCGCTCCGCCCTTTTGCCCTTGACGCCTTTTGATCTCTGGAATTCCTTTCCGGAGCATCTACTTGACACTGCCTCTTCGTCCACCTCAAAATGCATCTCTCTTTTTTTCTTTTCTTTTTCAAGAAAGCTTCTTAGCTCTCATCCCTTACAGGGGCAATCCTATGCATGTTGATACAGAAAAAACCCCTACATCTCTCAGGATTCCCCAACTAGCATGGCTTGGCTAGGGAATACTGGTAGGACTTTTTTTCTCTCTCAAACATGCATAGGATTGCACCCTAAGAAATTAAGTGCATGAATTTGTGTACTTCCCCCTTGTAAAAATGAAGAAGGGGCATGTGATCTGCATGTTTTTTTATCAAAGGGTTAGAGAAACATTATTTATTTATTTATTACACTTATATACCGCTCCCATAGCCAGAGCTCTCTGGGCGGTTTACAGGAATTCTAAAATTGAGTTAAAAACAAGTATACAAAATTTAAAAATTTAAAATACAGAACATACACAAAGCATTAAAAACCGTTAAAAAAAAACTAAACATGTGGGTGATTAAGATGTGCCGCCTTATGCCTGGGCAAAGAGGAAAGTCTTAACCTGGCGCCGGAAAGATAGCAGCGTTGGCGCCAGGCGAGCCTCGTCAAGGAGATCGTTCCAGAGTCTGGGGGCCACCACCGAAAAGGCCCTGTCCTTCATTGCCACACTCTCTCGGAGTAGGCACCCGGAGGAGGACCTTAGATGTTGAATGTAGTGACCGGGTATATTCACGTCGGGAGAGGCGTTCCGTCAGGTATTGTGGTCCCAAGCCATGTAAGGCTTTATAGGTCAAAACCAGCACCTTGAATTGGGCTCGGAAACATACAGGCAGCCAGTGCAAGCGGACCAGAGCAGGTGTTATATGGTCGAACCTTCTGGTTCCCAAAATCAATCTGGCCCCTGCATTTTGCACGAGCTGCAGCTTCCGAACCGTCTTCAAAGGCAGCCCTACGTAGAGGGCATTGCAGTAATCTAACTGGGAGGTTACCAAGTTATGATCTTCATCATCATCTCTTTTCTCGCTCGTGGTGTTTTTTCTAGACAGACACGAGGGGCTTTGCCAAGTCATGCTGTCTTTTACTGATTCAGGAATTTGCTGACAATTGAGCATGTTTTAAGTATTATTATTATTAATATTTATTTATATAGCGTCATCAATTTTCATGGTGCTGTACAGAACAAAGTAAAACAGAATAAAAAGCAGTACGGCTGCTTTCTGGATATGGTTGTGCTTGTGTTCTGGTAGGCCCAGTTTCTGAAGGTTTTCTGTACAGTTTTTTGATGTGATGCCAGTGACTGGTTAACTGGGTAATTGTGACCTTTTCATAGAATCATAGAATCATAGAATAGCAGAGTTGGAAGGGGCCTACAAGGCCATCGAGTCCAACCCCCTGCTCAATGCAGGAATCCACCCAAAAGCATCCCTGACAGATGGTTGTCCAGCTGCCTCTTGAAGGCCTCTAGTGTGGGAGAGCCCACAACCTCCCCAGGTAACTGATTCCATTGCCGTACTGCTCTAACAGTCAGGAACTTTTTCCTGATGTCCAGCTGGAATCTGACTTCCTTTAACTTGAGCCCATTATTCCGTGTCCTGCACTCTGGGAGGATCGAGAAGAGATCCTGGCCCTCCTCTGTGTGACAACCTTCCAAGTATTTGAAGAGTGCTATCATGTCTCCCCTCAATCTTCTCTTCTCCAGGCTAAACACGCCCAGTTCTTTCAGTCTCTCTTCATAGGGCTTTGTTTCCAGACCCCTGATCATCCTGGTTGCCCTCCTCTGAACACGCTCCAGCTTGTCTGCATCCTTCTTGAATTGTGGAGCCCAGAACTGGATGCAATACTCTAGATGAGGCCTAACCAGGGCCGAATAGAGAGGAACCAGTACCTCACACGATTTGGAAGCTATACTTCTATTAATGCAGCCCAAAATAGCATTGGCCTTTCTTGCAGCCATATCGCACTGTTGGCTCATATTCAGCTTGCAATCTACAACAATTCCAAGATCCTTCTCGTTTGTAGTATTGCTGAGCCAAGTATCCCCCATCTTGTAACTGTGCCTTTGGTTTCTATTTCCTAAATGTAGAACTTGGCATTTATCCCTATTAAATTTCCTTCTGTTGTTTTCAGCCCAGCCCTCCAGCCTATCAAGATCACTTTGAAGTTTGTTTCTGTCTTCCAGGGTATTAGCTATCCCACCCAATTTGTTGTCATCTGCAAATTTGATCCGCGTTCCCTGCACCTCCTCATCCAAATCATTAATAAAAATGTTGAAGAGCACCTATTGTTGTTGCTGTGATGAAGATGAAGATGATGTTTCTATAGCACCCCATACCCAAAGTTCTCTGCCCAGGTAACAATGCATCCTATTAGGCAATTCTTTTCCTGCGTAACCTTTAAAGCAGCCCTCCTCAACCTGGGGCGCTCCAGACGTGTTGGACTACAACTCCCAGAATGCCCCAGCCAGTGCGTATTTTATATTTCTATATTTTATTGGTGTTGTTTTAAAAAATGTATGTTTATATATTTATGTCTGTGGTTGATAGACTGTAAATAAATATCCTTCCTCTTCTACTAATTGAATAACTAAGAAAATTTGAAGTTACAGAATCAAGGCACTATTAAACACAGAACAGATCCAGGCTAATTTTATCATTGGCTCAGTTCGGACAACACGTTTTTACACCACAGTTGAGAAATGTGTTGTCTGGCACCCAACAGTGGAGGGTTTTTTTGGGAAAACCCTCCACGCTGAATATCCACACTATGCAGAGGAGAGTTCTTGCACAACTGTTGTGATGTGCATTGTGTGACGGGCTCCATGGAGTTTTCCATTGCGTTGGGTTGACATTTCCCACTGGCTACAGAGTTCGCTGGCAAGAGCGGCAAAAGGAGCGAGTGCCGCTCTAGGAGATCCACCCAGTTTGTTTTTTCATAACAATGGCTGATGGGATACCATCGGGAGGACCAGGGGAGGACAGATGGCAGAGGAACATCGCAATGGAATTTACTCAACTTCACGGGAGCCCACAGTCACACAACCGTGGAGTTAGAACATGTTATGGGGGGAGAGCTCCCTAGAAACTCAACTGCGGAGTGAAGTTTTCCCACTGAGTTTCCCACTGTGTTGTCTGAAGTCTCTCCTCTGGAGAGACTTCACCCTTTTGCACCCACTGCTCCTTATACCTAGAACTCCTTCCAAGAACACCAACTAGACACAGTCTCTGTGTCCTTTTCCTTGAAGAAAATCCCTTAGCTCTCATCCCTTAAGAAATTAAGAATCTGTATCTTCTTCCCGAACCATCCTGGCCTTCTCCTTCCTCACCTCCGTCCCAGTGTTGGATCTTGGACTGCAAGATCCTTGGGGCAGGGACCAGTCATGTTAGGGTTGTCCTGTGAAACACCACTCATATTAAATGGTGTTTTATAAATAACAGTACAAATAAAGTAATGATCCGCCGGCTTTGGGGGCAATACCACTGCTCAGCCTAGCCTACCTTATAGGTAGACAAATGTCCTCAGGGAAAAGATGGGCGATAAGCATTACCCATGCAAGGAAGTGTCTTTCCTACGTGCAAAAAAATATCTCATGGGAATGAGCTCTGCAGTACCAAGGTAGCCTTAGAAATAAATTATAGTTATTTGAGTTACTAGCCCATACATTTTTCTTTTACTGGATCAGCCACATTCTTTGTTAACTTGTTTAATGAGAGGAGAAGAGAAAGAACATTACCTTGCCTGGTCGCCTGGAGCAGATGCTTACTCACCACAGGCGATCAGGCAACTGACTGTGCTCTCTGGGGTTGTTAAACTGTAGACATTGCCGCCTATTACAACTACTATCATCTTCTAGGAAAAGCAGAGTGCAGAGTGCAGACGGTCGGAACAGGTTGTAAACATCCACTTACCAAAGCCTAGGGGCTGCCCCCCGATCCTCACCATCCTCCAGAGCTCTCCCGAGGAACTGGTCAGCAAGAGGTCACTGGGGAACCTGGGAGAGGAGAGGAATGTATGATCATCACTGCCTGGCACCTTCTCTGAAGTCCCACACGTGAGCAAGGTCCAGGGGCGGCCCAAGAAGGAGAAGATGGCGGCCCCTCCCCTCCCGTTCCATGTGTAAAAGCTAACCGGACTGGGAGATGGATCTGTCTTCAACACTGATAATGGGAGAGCTAAATGCAGGCTAACTTAGGAGGGGCAGAGCAGGCTGCGTGGCCTGCTGCCACCTCCCAGCATCTGCCGCCAGAGACGAATGCTTCACTCTGGCTAATGATAGAGCCGGCCCTGACTAGCCCACAATATCAGAAAACCAAAATAGGGTACTGCCACGACACAGGCTCTGAACACCAGGCCCGGCCGCGGCTACTCCCTGCTCAAGCCAAGCCCCACCGCTTGATACGCCTGAGGCGAGGGACAAAAACCACCTTCCTCCAAACTATGTGGAGAAAGGGGTTTAAATGGAGAAGGATTTTAATATATATAATAATGCGCTGTGAGTTATATGTGCTGAGGTGAATTATTGTCAAGAGGGGGTGCTAAATGTGTAAACTTCAGATGATAAATGCCAAACAGACACGTGGGGTTTTTGTGGTAGTTAAAAACAAAACAATTGAAATTTATTTTTAAAAGTTCACAAGCTTTGTTTCAAATAAAACATTTAAAAACCTTTTTGAAATCTTTCATCCAATCCTTTCACTCATTCACATACGCGCTTTCCTTTCTCTCACACAATCACTCTTGAGCTTTCTTTATTATCAGTATTGATTAATATATGTCAACTATGTGCATGCCACACTCCAAAGACACCACTCTCTACGCTGAACCTCAAATTTCCCAGAACTTAAGTACTCTAAACACAGAGAGCTAAAAACTCTAAGAGTACCTGAAACGTCTCCCTCAATCCCTTCAGTCCTTCCCTTATATAGCCAGGCACCTCTCCAGCCAGGCACCTCTCCACCGTGCCTGGGTCCAGCTCCAGCTCAGAGCCCCCTCCCTCCTGCTGTCACCTGTAACTGCTGAACTTTCCAACTAAGATTGTAGTGCCTGAATTTCCTTTCCTTTCCCCCCTCCTCCTCCTCCCTCCCAATCCCCTTTCCTTTTGTGTCATGTCTTTTAGATTGTAAGCCTGTGGGCAGCGACTGTCAAGAAATACTTTTGTAAGCCGCTGTGAGAGCCTTTTTTGGCTGAAGGGCGGCATAAAAATCCTTAAATAAATAAATAAATAAATTATATATCACTCCTCCCCCTCCCCAGACCTTCTAACTCCCCCCACTCAGGCCAACATTCTAAAAACCACAGACTTACAAATTGCAGACATATTTGGGAACTGACTTGTGGGGTGTAACGCCACAGGTACCACTCCAATAAGAGCCAAAATGAGTGACAAAAAATAAATGCTAAAAATAAGAGCCTATATATAATAATTGTTACATAATAATTTTCTATTGCAATGGTTCGCCTACCCCCTTTTTTTCCTCACTCATTAAAATATTTTTGTGCAATTGTATGCTTTTTTTTTTTTTGCATTTTTTTTTTTAGCCCTCAATTTCAGGCAGTCTAAGGAGGGAACCATGAAACACAGCTTGAAGGACCACTCACCAGTCGTGCACTCAGCGAATGCACCCACCGCCCTCGAATGCACCCTCTGCCAGGGTGATTCCCCAATGGCCGAGGAACCCAGCTAATCCCAAGTCGTGTTGGTTTCTGCCCGTCCAGACAGCGTTTCCACGGGCACAGCGGCACATCAGTTTATTACCTGTCTACCGCCCAATTCAAGAAATCTCAGCCAAAGAAACCATCTGACCCAATCCCAAACAAACAAACTGGTAGTCATGAACAAACAGGGGCAAACAAGCAGGCCGATTCCGGACTGCCCAATTGCTCCCATCGAGCTAAATCACCCAGGGATATCTGAACTGTTGAGGGAAGACAATCCAGAGTTGTAACCCATGGTTAAACCAGCGTTTCCAGGTCTGGGTTATTGGGGGAGAGAAAAACCCCATGTTCCTGGGTTTAGACATCACAATAAACAACCCAGGAACGAAGCAACCCTGGGTGATTTAGATCCTCCCATTTGCAGTGGAAGCAACTGAGCAAGCAAGAGTCAACCTTTTTGCTCCCGCTTGTTCATGACTACTTGGGATTTTAAAAAAATCCTGGGCAGTTGCAATGTGCAAACCCGGCTTATGAACTGCCCCAGTCAAAAGTGCATAAGTTACACGCCTTAGTTACATCCCAATTGGATTACTGTAACACGCTCTACGTGGGGCTGCCTTTGAAGAGTGTTCGGAAACTCCAGCTGGTTCAAAGAGCTGCAGCCAGATTGTGGACCGGGGCTGGTTACAGGGAGCAGACAACAACTCCCCTGTTAAAACAGCTCCACTGGCTTCCCGTCTGTTTCCGGGCACAATTCTAAGTGCTGGTTATGATCTATAAAGCCCTATATGGCTCGGATCCAGGTTATTTGAAAGAACGTATTCTCCCTTATGAGCCTGCCCATGCTTTGAGATCTTCTGGAGAAGCCCTTCTTTCAGTCCCGCCATCTTCACAGGCACGCTTGGTGGGAACATGGGAGAGGGCCTTCTCGGTGGCTGCTCTGGGAACTCTCTTCCCGGGGAAGCTAGGCTGGCTCCCTCCTTGATGGGCTTTCGGAAGCAAGCTAAAACTTTTTTGTTCCAGCAGGCCTTTGGAGAATAATCTGGCCCTCCATCTATGTTAATGTCTTATAATTTTGTTGTGTATTTTTTAATTGTTTATGATTTTGTTTCCCTCCCCACCCCATGTATATTTTAAACTTTGTAAGGCCGCCTTGAGGCCCAGCATTGGGCAAAAGGCGGGATACAAATAATAATAATAATAAGAAGAAGAAGAAGAAGAAGAAGAAGAAGAAGAAGAAGAAGAAGAAGAAGTAGTAGTAGTAGTAGTAGTAGTAGTAGTAGTAGTAGTAGTAGTTTGCATTGGAATACAGAGGCAGGCAGCAAACCGTTTTGCTAATATGAACTGCCACCTACCATTGCAAGCCTATGAAGCAAGGAGAGAGAGTCCCGCTCTTACCGGTACATGTAAGAAGGTAGCTCAGTTCGCACTGTGCAAGCACATAAGAATATAAAAAGAGCCGTGCTGGATCAGACCAAGGGTCCACCTAATCCAGCATTCTGTTCATACAGTGGACAAACAGAAGATATCGCTTTGGTATAAATACATTGGAAGGGCTGGTGGAGACTTGCAGTAGAGTTGCCTTATATACAGAAAGCGTGGCAACACAGCATTTAGAATCGGAGTTCTAAAAGTTTAAAAGAAGTTCAGATCAACTTACTTTATTAGTACTTATACTCATCTTCAGAGAAGGCTATCTAACACTGTTCAGTACAAGCACCTTTTAACCCTGGGTGGTACCCTTTCATTACCTATTATAATGTAATACACGTTTTTCTCTTTAGTTTTATGGTATGGGGCCTCTGAACCTTGACATGCCATAGGGCCTCCGCATGTCTTAATCCGGCCCTTAATCCGAATCTAACTTCCAATTAAATTCTGATCTCTCCCATAGCTTCAAAACCATCTATCTGATTCAGAGGATAAACATGGCAACCCCAGCAACTACAATCCCTTACTACAGAGGCAACAGGCACGGAAAATCCAGTTTATTGGATTGCACCCAGAAAGTAAGCATGAATGGGGGATTCCATAGCCTACGCAATGTGTCCTGCTCACAAAGAACTTGCAGAAATCAGTATTTCCCAGCAGCAGACCGGTCCCGTCCCGCCAACCCAAATCTAGCACTTAAGCTTCACCCCCCACTTACTTCTTCTTGGTCTCGGCATCCATGACAATGGAGATGTAGCCCTCAATCAGCGAGAAGGCAAAGAACGTAATGGAGTCAAGATCCTGGCTGCCTGGAGTGGTTTCCTTTGGAGGGCTGAAAGTGTGGGCGGTGAGGAGAGAAATGGATTAGGGAAAATGGAATGGCCACCTTTCTGTTACTGAGAAGATCAGCCACAACAGAGTTTCTTGGCCTATCACTCCCGTACCGCCTTCCCCTACCTGGTGTTCACCAGGTGAGTTGGCCCAAAACTCCCGCCATCCCCCAGCCACCATGACGGCAGGCCCCTTACCTGTGAGAGTAAAACAAGACATCAATGAGGATCGTAGCAATGGCCGGCAAGGTGTCGGGAGCGACGCTCAGGATACAGAACCGGTTCTGGGGGCTCTGCACTGGGTGGACGGTGGCATTCACCGCTGAGAAGAAGAGACAAAGCACAGCAACAGTTAACAATCCCAAAGTCTATCCCAGCAATGCCCAAGAGAAATTCGGCTAGCAGTTCCCAAAGAGACTAGGCTAGCAATGCCCAACTCTTTTCCATCAATGCCCAAGAGACTAGGCTAGCAATTCCCAAGAGACTAACCCAAGGCCCAAGAGATTAGGCTAGCAATGCCCAAGAGAGTAGCCCAAGGCCCAAGAGACTAGGCTAGCAATTCCCAAGAGACAAACCCAAGGCCCAAGAGAGTAGCCCAAGGCCCAAGAGATTAGGCTAGTAGCTCCCGAAGAGATTAGCCCAATGCCCAAGAGACTAGGCTAGCAATGCCCAAGAGACTAGCCCAAGGCCCAAGAGATTAGGCTAGTAGTTCCCCAAGAGACTAGCCCAATTCCCAAGAGACTAGCCCAAGGCCCAAGAGATTAGGCTAGCAATGCCCAAGAGACTAGCCCAAGGCCCAAGAGATTAGGCTAGCAATGCCCAAGAGACTAGCCCAAGGTCCAAGAGATTAGGCTAGTAGTTCCCCAAGAGACTAGCCCAAGGCCCAAGAGACTAGGCTAGCAGTTCCCTAAGAAACTAGCCTAGCAATCCCCAAGAGACCAGCCTGGACCAAACAGCCAAGCTGGGTAGATGGGACTGCAGGATGGAGAGGACAGAATTCCACCATGGGTAGCAGCAAGATTGCTTCCAAAAAGACAGGCAGGGCTGATTTTTTATTAGTGGGCAAGGTAAAAATATAGATGGATTGATAGATAAGCAAGCAAGCTGCATTTTGTCAAAACATGGTATCCTTGCAGTATCCCAGACACAATCTGTAGGGCCTTCTCTGGGTACGCCCACAAAAAGAGGTCCCATGGGAAGCTTACTCAAGAGGGTCTTTTCAAGTGTCAGGGCCCCCCCACACACACACACACCCGGTTATGGAACATCCTCTCTGGAGAGGCTCGCTTGAACCATACATTGTGGCTGTTGGGCGCCAGAGAAAGATCTATTTAAAAATCAACCCAAGCTTTTTGATCTTTTCTAAAAAAATCGTTTACTACTACCTCGTTTAAGTTTGTGCTGCTGCTGTTCTCCGTTGCTGGTTTTATTCTGTTTCAGGTTTATTTTCATGTTGCAGTTTAGGGTTTTGATATTTTACTTGTAAACTGCTCAGAGAACTTTTTGTTACTGAACGAGAGAGAGAGACCGGGGAGGGGGGGCGGGGGGAGGGGGTTAAGCAAGCCAGCTGTATTTTGTCAGAACATGGTATCAAGTCCTCTTTTCCAACACATCCCAGAGAGAAGTGCTCAGCACATTTTAACATCCCACAGCGTCAGCAAAACATTCTTCCCGGAATCACTCCCAGGCTGCAAACTCAATTTACTAGAGGCTGAGCAGAAACAATGTCCACACTGCTGGAATTGAAACCTCTGTGCTTTCTGCTCTACCTGGAAACATCATCCGAGAATATCTGCTGAGTTAAAATTCATCAACAGGTTTAGTTCTATCGCCAGGCGGATAAAAGGACTTGTTCATACAGCACATAGTTAAACAACGGAACTCACTACCACAAGATATAGCGATGGCCACCAATCTGGATAGCTTTAAAAGGGGGTTGAATAAATTCCTGGAGGAAAAGGCCATCATTTATTATTGTTATTGTTTTTATAATTTAACTTTGGGAAGTGGTACAGCCCAAACACAGACTGATCTGAGTACTGTTGAGTCAGGATGGTGGCCATTTCCATGGTTGCTCTCGACTGGCATCTATCATATCACTGCCTTTGAGAAGTTCATTATCACTGTTGGAGAACATTTATTATTATTATTATTATTATTATTATTATTATTATTATTGGACAGTTGTAATTCTGTACAACTCCTATCTCCATTTCATGCACCTTTACTCAGAAGTAAGTCCCACTCTGTTCAATGGAACTTACTCCATGGTAAATATGTTTGAGATTGAAGCCAAAATTGTAGCTCAACTCCATCGCTTTCAATGGGCCTTAGTCCAATTCTGGCTGGAATTCAAGGCACAGACGATACGGATGCGTTGACAGTCCAAACTTCATGAAACTAGGGCTCAACCTCTTCTTCACCCTAAAGTATCCACACTTAATTTACCCTAAATTGCAATGACAATAGAATGGTCCGTAGTTTTGAAAACAGAAAAGGAAATAAATCCTTCAGCGGCACACGAGTCATTGTCCGTACTGATTACTACATCTAATCCGTCTGAAACGAGGTGGAAAAGAGAACAGAAATCAACATTCCGGATGGATTTGAAATTCAGTGTGATGTGATTAAAAAGTAAAACATGTATTATGGAATAAAACAGGATTACAGCCGCGCTAATTCGTATTGTCATTAATTATTGTTCTTATAATTTAATTTTGGGAAGTGGTTCAGCCCAAACACAGATTGATCTGAGTACTGCCCATGAATAGGGCCACTGTTGAGTCAGGATGGGGGTCATTCCCATGGTTACCTCGATGGGCCTGTGCCATTGTCTAACAAGGATGGGGGTCATTCCCATGGTTACCTCGATGGCCCTGTGCCATGTCATTGCCTTTAAGAAGAATTTTAGGGTATCCCTATTATAGAACCTCCCCACTGGTGGTGTAGTGGAGGCAAGTCTCACAGGGATGCAGAACCAGCAGTTATTCATTAGCAGGGACCAACCACACCCTTCCATCTTCCCTGATTCCCTTTGCGAGAACTCCAGAAGGAATCCCAAGAATTCTGTTAGGATACCTGTTGCCATGGTAGGAATCTAGCAGTTAACGGGCAGATCTTTCTTTCGGCTTTGATTCGAGGACCTCCGCTTACTGGCAGATTCAGAAAGGAGAAACTTTGAATCTGGTTTTGACTCCGCTTACTGGCAGATTCAGAAAGGAGAAACTTTGAATCTGGTTTTGACTCCGCTTAACTGAGCCGCTAACCTGCGTGAAGGTAGAAACTGAAAGGGAGCAGGCCAGCATCCGACAGAGCGAGGCGATAACCATGTTTAAAAGGAAGAGAGGTATGGCCTCACAGCTGCAGGTGTTCTCCCCTCCCTCAGTATCTTCTAGTGCCAAGAAACTGAAAGTGGAGCCCTCTAGCTGGGATGTTTCAGGACAGAGTAACAGTGCCGAGTATTACAGTCACAGCAAAAATCTCCCAGGTGCTCAAGGGCCAGCAAGTTCCTCTCACCAGGTAGCAAACTTCAGCATCCCTGCTTATGATCAGAGCCTCCTTCTTCCTGCTCCTTCAGTTGAGCACATTGTGGTTACAGCAGCAGACAGCACAGGCAGTGGTGGAACAACATCCTTTCAAAACAGGGCTAACATTGCTTTGCTGGAGCCGTATAAAAAATGTGGATTAAAAAGCATATCCCTCTGGGACCTTGTGGGCAGAAAACTTTAAAGCGCTCTTATTAAGACTTGTATACAGTAAGTGCATGTAGGAATTGCAAAAACATGTCACACAAATTGCAGATTTTAAAGGTTTATTACTGAATTTAAAACTATTTTAGAAGTTTTGTAATGGTGGCGTTTTAATATTTTACGGAAAATGAAATATGTACATACTGATTAGAACAAAGTATAACAAGCAAAATTTCCTGCTAATCCCAAATGTCCTGTCTTTGTAATAAAAACATGTAGTGATTATACTTGAACTCTGTACTTAAGTGTTTGTCTAACTCTTAAATGTTTCTGGGGATGAAATCGATCTATTCCTTTGTATTTAAACCAAAATGAGTTGATACGTGTTGGAATGTATGTGAAATAATGCAATCGTCTAGAGCTCACCACTGTAGCACTGAGAAAAAAAATGGAGCCGCATGAGAGACAAGGATACCTTCTGATTTGTTTTGCACAGGTATGTGTGACTGGTGTGTCTCCCCCCTCCCCAAAATATTGTGGTGCCTTAAATGATTATGTATCATAGAATCATAGAATAGCAGAGTTGGAAGGGGCCTACAAGGCCATCGAATCCAACCCCCTGCTCAATGCAGAAATCCACCCTAAGGCATCCCTGACAGATGGTTGTCCAGCTGCCTCTTGAATGCCTCTAGTGTGGGAGAGCCCACAACCTCCCTAGGTAACTGATTCCACCGTTGCACTGCTCTAACAGTTAGGAAGTTTTTCCTGATGTCCAGCCGGAATCTGGCTTCCTTTAACTTGAGCCCGTTATTCCGTGTCCTGCACTCTGGGAGGATCAAGAAGAGATCCTGGCCCTCCTCTGTGTGACAATCTTTCAAGTATTTGAAGAGTGCTATCATGCCTCCCCTCAATCTTCTCTTCTCCAGGCTAAACTCTAGTGTGACTAGAGTTTACAGTGAGCTTGCCTTATGATGGACCAGCAAGCCCCTCCACTCTCCGCCAAGCTGAAGCAATTCATTGAGCATATCCAACTGAGGATAGAAATAAGTGATTCCCTTTGCTGCAATCCTCCCAGTAGCTAAGGGAAAATGGATCTTCAGTGTAAGACTATACTGTTCCCTCTTGCAATGCGTGGTATTGTTTGGGGGTTGCAGCCCAAATTACAGTTTAGCCCCAAATGCTAGACTACAAAAGAAATGTGCCCCAAAACCCAAGAAGAAAGACACAAGACAATAATCTGTACATTACAATGATTTTTTTTATTTAGATTTAATTAGATTTTAATTAGATTTTATTTGGATTGAATTAAAAATTAATTGCGATGTTAATTAAATCTAAAATCTAAAAGAAATGTTTTCTTTTAGACTTCAAATTTAATTACCATTTCTTTTAGATTTTATTTGGACTGAGTTAAAGTTTCATTTAGATCTTATTTGGGTTTAATAAAAATTTCTTTTAGATTTTATTTGGATTTAATTAACATTTATTTTAGGTTTTATTTGGATTTAATTAATATTTATTTTAGGTTTTACTTGGATTTAATTAAAACTTCATTTAGATTTTTATTTGGGTTGGATTAAAAACTCATTTAGATTTTATTTGGATTGAATTAAAAATTAATTGAGATGTTAATTAAATCTAAAATCTAAAAGAAATGTTTTCTTTTAGACTTCAGACTTAATTACCATTTCTTTTAGATTTTATTTGGACTGAGTTAAAATTTCATTTAGATCTTATTTGGATTTAATTAAAATTTCTTTTAGATTTTATTTGGATTTAATTAACATTTCTTTTAGGTTTTATTTGGATTTAATTAACATTTATTTTAGGTTTTACTTGGATTTAATTAAAACTTCATTTAGATTTTTATTTGGATTGGATTAAAAAGTCATTTAGATGTTATTTTGATTTGGTTAGCATTTCTTTTAGATTTTATCGAGATTTTGTTAACGTTTCATTTAGATTGTATTAAAATCTAATCCTGACGCTAAAGCCTTCAACCTGTCTTGAGCTACATGCCAAGGTGATGCAGCCCAAGACAACGGCAGTGCAGAGAAGGCAAAACCTGTAACCCTCCCAGGGCAGCCAATTCGAGTTAAACAGGGAAAATTCCTTCTCGGCTCCAATTCAGGCAACCAGCTAAGCCTGCACGGCCAGTTAAAGGCAGGGGAGGCCATTCCTTCAGCTAGGCCTGGCAAGGATCCAACATGGAGGGCCTACCTAGCCAGGTCTAGCTGAGGCCTCCTCAGAAAAAATCTGTGTCTGGGCTGAGGTCAGACCTCATCACCCAAAGAGAAGGACCCCAAACACAGATTGCCCTGACTAATGATTGGCCTATAACTCCAACGTGGAATCCTGACATCTTGTCACTGTCGCATCATAAAGGCTTCTTCCGTTCTTTGGAGGACAACAGCGATGGAGGCTCTCCCCTCAGCAATGTTCAACAATGGCTGCCAATTCCATAGAGAATCTTCAGTCTGCGTTGTCTGGTCGTCCAATGGCTTCAGCAGTCTTCGCCTCCAGCCGTGTCCAGGATGTCCAGGGAGGGGGGAGTGTCCTCTCCTCATTTGTCCCCTTTATCCAGCTGACCATCCATACCGAATCAGTCCAAGGGGGCCCCGTCTGGTACAGTACTCTGTTCCAACAATGTCCAACCAGAGGGCTCTTTCCCTTTATCCAGCTGACCATCCATACCGAATCAGTCCAAGGGAGCCCCATCTGGTACAGTACTCTGTTCCAACAATGTCCAACCAGAGGGCTCTTTCCCTTTATCCAGCTGACCATCCATACCAAATCAGTCCAAGGGAGCCCCATCTGGTACAGTACTCTGTTCCAACAATGTCCAACCAGAGGGCTCTTTCCCTTTATCCAGCTGACCATCCATACCGAATCAGTCCAAGGGAGCCCCATCTGGTACAGTACTCTGTTCCAACAATGTCCAACCAGAGGGCTCTTTCCCTTTATCCAGCTGACCATCCATACCAAATCAGTCCAAGGGAGCCCCATCTGGTACAGTACTCTGTTCCAACAATGTCCAACCAGAGGGCTCTTTCCCTTTATCCAGCTGACCATCCATACCGAATCAGTCCAAGGGAGCCCCATCTGGTACAGTACTCTATTCCAACAATGTCCAACCAGATGCTGACCAGAGGGCTCTTCACCCTAAAATAAGCTTGGGCTTAGCAGGTCTGGGATTTTTAGGAAAAGTTGCTTTATGACCCGGGCAGGACATCCAGCATTGTAAGGTGGCAAGGATGGGGAGGCCAGCTCCCATTATGACAGAAGAAACCCCAGTGGGCTATAGTAGGTTATACCCACTGGGCTATATCTGATTGACCATATATGGTCATACTTCATTTTATTTCATGATAAAAGTGCCCAGATAATTTCATGGAAAGTTTTTGTTGTTTTAAATCTGTTAGTAGATTTTAAATCTTTTGCATGGCAGCCATGTTTTATTCTTTGTTTTTTATCTTAGTTTATCCTTTAGTTTTAAACTTGTACATTGTGTTTTACAGTTTAAAATATTGTGAACTTTGATGGAACATTTCTATTGTTTTTAATTTGTTAGGCCAAAATCCTATCCGGGTAGTTGGCAGCGTCTGAGGCTGCCAAGTATCCAACGCAGGGGGTGGAGAGCGGAGGTGATCTTTGCCTCTATATTTATTTATTTATTACATTTTTATATTGCCCAATAGCCGAAGCTCCCTGGGCGGTTCACAAAAATTAAAACCATAATAAAACAACCAACAGGTTAAAAGCACAAATCCAGCTGCCCTGAATTTCTGCTAAACGGGTGATTTTGCTGCCTTGTATTACTGCTAGATGGGTGATTTTGTCCGTCTAGGAGTGGCGTGTTGGAGGGGAAGGGAAGGAGACTGGTGTGGCCATAGGATACATCATATTGCAGGCACTCTGGTCTCCTCCTCTCCCATCCCTGAGAATGAGCCCTTTTCCCTATCTCTGCATCCTCTTTTCAAAGCAGGGAGAAGTAGCCGGCATGGTTCTGTCCACACCAATTACAAGGCAGCAGGGGAAAGGCAAGGAGCATGGTTTCCTGGCTCCGAGGTCAGAAGGCAAAGCCAGCCAATTCATTTCCCTTCCAAGCCATCACAAATGAAATTCATTCTTCAATTACATTTGAAATGAGGCGGAAAGGAGAAGAGAAATCAAGATTTCCGATGGACTTGAAATTCAGTGTTTTGTGATTAAGAAGTGAAAGAGTTATTATTTAATAAAACTGAATTACATCTATGCTAATTATGATCATTATTATTGTTCTTGTTATTTAATTTGTCCACAACTCTCTTCTCTAACCTTTTGCTGCCAGTTCTCAGCGTTTGCTGCCTGAGGCAACCAACTCATCCTGCCTTATGCTAGGGCCGGCCCCTGGTGGAGGCTGATGGGGCCGTGAAACCCAACAGAACTCTAAAACAGCTATCTTCTTGGCTCGCCGCTCCGACCATGTTACTCCGCTTCTGAAATCTCTTCATTGGCTTCCAATTCACTACAGAATCCAATATAAACTTCTCCTGTTAACCTTCAAAGCTTTTCCCGGTCTAGCTCCTTCCTATCTCTCCTCTCTCATCTCACACTATTGCCCCGCTCGTGCTCTTCGCTCCTCTGATGCCATGTTTCTCGCCTGCCCAAGGGCCTCTACTTCCCTTGCTCGGCTTCGTCCCTTCTCTTCTGCTGCCCCTTACGCCTGGAACGCTCTTCCAGAACATTTGAGAACTACAAGTTCAACCGCAGCTTTTAAAGCTCAACTAAAAACTTTTCTTTTTCCTAAAGCTTTTAAAACTTGATGTTGTGCAGACTTCTACTGTTACTTTCTACTGTTAGTTTTACCCTACCCTGTGCCTGCTTACCCTACCCTGTACCTGTTTGCATTCTCTTCCCCTCCTTATTGTTTTACTATGATTTTATTAGATTGTAAGCCTATGCGGCAGGGTCTTGCTATTTACTGTTTTACTCTGTACAGCACCATGTACACTGATGGTGCTATTTAAATAAATAATAATAATAATAATAATAATAATAATAATAATAGCTATCCAAGATGAGGAGGACCTTTGATAGCTCCTTTAGAGTTCTGACTGGTTGTAAGTGAAATTCAGAGCAGATTCATGGCCCCACTGACATCGGTGCCTCCAGGCTCCACTGCAGCGTGGGAGGAAAAGAAGGATGAGCTCTCCTGTCACCAAAGCAACACAAAGACGAAATTCCTCTTCATCCTGCCCCCACGAGGTAGGGGACTTCCAAGGACCCCCATCTAAACGCATTGATGAAAAGGGGACGGAGAGGGTCCAATTGCACATCCTGCAAATGAGGCTGCAAAGTTGTGAAGGCCATTTTGACTATTCATTCATTTCACTTCATTTCTATACCTCCCAACAGACAAAGTCTCTCTGGCCGGGGTTCACAAAAATTAAAACCCAAAATACAACATCACAGAAACAGAATATAAACTCTTTTAACACAAAAGAATGAAACAATTTAAAGCAGCAAAAAAAAAAATGACTAACAATCAAATACCAGAATAACTGTGATCAAATGTCCCATCCTATGCTATCAAATGCCTGGGAGTGGAGGAAAGTCTTAATGTGGCATCAAAAAGATGACAGTGTTACATTTATTTATTTATTTATTGCATTTATATACCGTCCCATAGCTGAAGCTCTCTGGGCAGTTTACAGAAGTTAAAAACAGTGAACATCAAAATTTAAAACTATAAAAAGCATAAACTACAAACAGAAACAGACAATATCCATTTAAAAACCACTATTCTGGGGTCAGTTAAAAAACTCAGCATATGCTGTTAAATGCCTGGGAGAAGAATAAAGTCTTGACCTGGCGCCGAAAGGATAACAACGTTGGGGCCAGGCAAGCCTCGTCAGGGAGATCATTCCATAATTGAGGGGCCACCTCTGAAAAGGCCCTCTCCCTGGTTGCCATTCTCCGAGCTTCTCTCGGAGTAGGCACCCAGAGGAGAACCTTAGATGTTGAGCACAGTGTACGGGTAGGTTCGTGTCGGGAGAGGCGTTCCGTCAGGTATTGTGGCGAGCCTCAGCAGGGAGAGCATTCCACAGCTGGGGCCACCACGAAGGAAGCCATCCCCTTTGCTGCCATCCCTTGAGCCTCCCTTGGAGGAGGCACTCAGAGAGCGTCAGATATTTATGGTAGTGTATGGGTAGGTTCATAGTAGGAGATATACCAGGAGAAAAACTCACCTTGTTTTGGCTTGAGGAATCCGTTGCTCACATCTTCACAGTTTGCAGGGACTGGCTCTCCATTCACCTCCTTGTAAATATCAAACTCACTCGCCAAGGTGTGAATGACCACTGGCAGGTCCTTCTCCCGCACCTGAAAAGAAGGTCCAGAAGTCACTGCTGATGTAGCGCGGCAGCCCAGGGCTTAAGCGACAGACGGGGCAGCCTCCCGACTTGAATCTTGCCTCTACCCTAAACTCATCTAATGTGTTTCAGCAAGCGGCTCTCCCTCAGCCTCGGACATCAACACCCCCATCTCTGTCCAATCTATAATAATAAAAGAATTTGTGTCTCTCCCTGAAACATGCACATGAAGGGAAACTGAGGGGAGTGGTCTCAGGGTGATACTGTTTTACAAATGAATTAGAGAGCAATCCTAAAATCCTGGCCAAGTGTCCCAGGAACCACAGGATGGCTCAGAACCCTCCTCCGAGTTCGGAGAGAGCACTCCGACCACAGAAGGGGCACTCAGAGATCCGAGCCCAGACGCTTCCCCTCTCACAGCCAAATAGCGCCAGCCATCTCCCCGAGGTCAGAAACGCAACTTCGGAGGAGGAACGGGGGCATTCCAGTGTGTGGGGAGGAGAGGAAGCCAGAGAGGCCAGGGTACAAGATACACTGAGCAGTTTTAATGGGTCCATGTGATTGAAGTCAGACATACCATCTTCCGACACTAGGGGCAGGCTTCCCTAACTAGCACATAGCATTGCAGCCCATACAGCTTGCTGCCCGGGGAAATTAGTAGGCCGGGGGATAGATTTATAGGCCTGACCCCCTCCCTTATGTGGTGGGGCAGTCTCTGCAAGGGAATGGGGCAAACTGACCCATCCCTTAAGGCGGTACATGAGTGGACATGGGTTCATTCAGATGGGGCGGCCACAATATGACCACTCTGACAACTGCAGGCGTCTGTTTACCGTCGTCGCTGTATCAATGGAAGGGCTTTTTCCACCCGTGCGAAGACGGGTCCGTTCCCCCGTTCGCAATGGGGGGGTCACCCCACTCACTTACCTTGCTTGGCTATGGCTAGGATTACATCAAAATATGAGCCAACAGTGCGATATGGCTGCAAGAAAGGCCAATGATATTTTGGGCTGCATTAATAGAAGTTTAGCTTCCAAATCACGGGAGGTCCTGGTTCCTCTCTATTCGGCCCTGGTTAGGCCTCATCTAGAGTATTGCGTCCAGTTCTGGGCTCCACAATTCAAGAAGGACGCAGACAAGCTGGAGCGTGTTCAGAGGAGGGCAACCAGGATGATCAGGGGTCTGGAAACAAAGCCCTATGAAGAAAGACTGAAAGAACTGGGCATGTTTAGCCTGGAGAAGAGAAGATTGAGGGGAGACATGATAGCACTCTTCAAATACTTAAAAGGTTGTCACACTGAGGAGGGCCAGGATCTCTTCTCGATCCTCCCAGAGTGCAGGACACGGAATAACGGGCTCAAGTTAAAGGAAGCCAGATTCCGGCTGGACATCAGGAAAAACTTCCTGACTGTTAGAGCAGTACGGCAATGGAATCAGTTACCTAGGGAGGTTGTGGGCTCTCCCACACTAGAGGCATCTGTCACATCTGTCAGGGATGCTTTAGGGTGGATTCCTGCATTGAGAAGGGGATTGGACTCAATGGCCTATAGGCCCCTTCCAACTCTACTATTCTATGATTCTATGAAGGCCAGTGAAGCACTTCGAACCAAGGCAGGCACCAGGTGTGAAAGGGCTCTTAGCAAAGGCAATACCTGACAGAGTGCCTCTTCCGACATGTACCTACCCAGACACTAAAATCAACATCTGGGGTCTTTCTCCAATCGCATCCTCTGAGGCAGGCTCAGAAGGCAGCAATAAGGGAGAGGGCCTTCTCAGTGATGGCCCCCCAATTATAGAACAATAAACTCCCCACTGAGGTACGCTTGGCGCCAACACAGTCAACTTCTCGGCGCCAGGTTGAGACTGCCCTCTACTCCCAAGCGTTTAATGGCATATGATAGGGCACTTACGTCAGCTGTCTTGATCAGGCCTGTTATTGAAACTGTTTACCGGAATTGTTTTTAGATCTCTAAATTGTTTTAAATTTCGTACATTATTGTTTAAATAGAAAAGATTTTGTTATCCTACCGTATTATGTGATGTTGAATAATGTTTATGTCACTGTTTGCATTTTGGGGGCAACTGCTGCAAACCAGCCCAGAGAGCCTTGGCTACTGGGTGGTATTGAAATGAAATAATCAATAGTATCATAGAATCATAGAATAGCAGAGTTGGAAGGGGCCTACAAGGCCATCAAGTCCAACCCCCTGCTCAATGCAGGAATCCACCCTAAAGCATCCCTGACAGATGCTTGTCCAGCTATATCTTGAAGGCCTCTAGTGTGGGAGAGCCCACAACCTCCCTAGGTAACAGATTCCATTGTCGTACTGCTCTAACAGTCAGGAAGTTTTTCCTGATGTACAGCTGGAATCTGGCTTCCTTTAACTTGAGCCCGTTATTCCGTGTCCTGCACTCTGGGAGGATCGAGAAGAGATCCTGGCCCTCCTCTGTGTGACAACCTTTTAAGTATTTGAAGAGTGCTCTCATGTCTCCCCTCAATCTTCTCTTCTCCAGGCTAAACATGCCCAGTTCTTTCAGTCTCTCTTCATAGGGCTTTGTTTCCAGACCCCTGATCATCCTGGCTGCCCTCCTCTGAACACGCTCCAGCTTGTCTGTGTCCTTCTTGAATTGTGGAGCCCAGAACTGGATGCAATGTTTTGGCTTGAGAAGACAGTGGGGAGATAGGATAGCACTTTTCAAGAACCCAAAGGGTTCTCACCCAGATTCTGTTCTCGATCATCCAAGACTGTAGGTCATGAAGTCAACAACAACAACAACAACAACAACAATAATAATAATAATAATAATAATAATTCGGATGCAACCCTAGCAAGGGAAATCCGTCACGCCACGAAGCGATATCACCACCTCGCTAGAGGTTGCTTACGGCAGCGCAATGAAATTTACGTTAACGGTAGAGTTGCACTGGATATTACTCATAATAAAGAATGCTGTTACTCAAGAGAAGGGCCAGGGAAAGGGGCCATTTAGGGAACTTCAGGGGGGCAGGATTGGGACCCCAGGAAGGTGGGAAGTGCCCCCATCCCAGATCTAGAGAAAAGCCACCCAGAGGCGACGCAGGGCTCACCAGGATAAAGTCGGTTTGGTAGGTGGAGAGCATGAGCACCGAGACGTTGTGTTCTGCCAGTGGGCCAATGACAGACTTGGCGATTTTGGTGACTCCGATGGGCTGGAGGTTGGCGGAGGAGCTGCCGTTGGACGAGACGTTGAGCACCAGCCAGGTGGAATCTACCACTTGCAGGAACTCCGACGGCGGCAACTCTGGAAGAAGGAAAGAGGGGAAATCCGAGAATCAAAAGAGGGGAAACTCCTGTCGACGGCCATCTTGTGTCCTCTTGAGTAGGGCTGCATCAGATTTTTTTTTTAAAAAAAGAAATCTTAGTTAAATCATGCGAATAGCCAATTAACCAAAGGACACATGGCGAGTTGAACCAACAAGACCTCTGAAGAAGAAAGCACGCTCCCTCGGTTTGGATTGACTTTCCTCAACCTGGTGCCCTTCAGCTGTGTTGGACTAAACCTTCCATCCTCCTCAACCACCACAGGATTGCCATGCTGGCTGGGGATTATGGGAGCTGTAGTCAAACACATCTGCCAGGCGCCAGGATCAGGAAGGCTGGTTTAGATTATGCACAATATGTGCCATGACCGAGACCATCTTAGAAGGCGACCCTGGGCACCACTTTTTTAGAAGGACATCAACAGGTTAGAACAGGTTCAGAGGAGGGAAACCAAGATGATACAGGGACTTCAGGACAGGCCCTATGAGGACAGGCTGAAGGAACTTAGGATGTTCAGTCTGGAGAAAAGAAGATGGAGGGGAGATGTGATAGCAGTGTTCAGGTACATAAAAGGGTCCCACAGGGAAGAGGGTCAAGAACTCTTTTCCATGGCCACAGAAATTAGGACCCGGAATAATGGGTATAAGTTACAGCTGCCTAGATTTCGATAAAATATAAAGAAAACTTCCTGCTGGTAAAATCTGCACAACAGTGGAACGGTCTACCGATGGAGGTTGTGGGTTCTCCATAATTGGAGGTTTTTAAGGAGAGGCAGCACAGCCGCCTCTCATGGATGGTTTAATTGGTTTTCCTGCACACTGCAGAGGGTTGGACTAGGTGATCCTTGTGGTCCCTTCCAACGCAACGATTCTATGACTCCTGGGTGGAGCAGATGGTAGGAAAGACCCAGCTAGAACAGTTCTGCCAACCAGCTTTGGGGAATTCTTTCATCTCTAACCATGGGACCGATTTCAAATCAGGGACACCTTTTTAAGCAATCAAACTTTTTAATATATTTTTAGCTATCTCCCCAAGCACCACTGAGCGAGGTCAGCCGCTTCCCCGCTTACGTCTCCGTAGACAAAGCAAGAGGCATGAACGTGCAGTCTGGCCTGCAGAGAACAGGTCCTTGACTTGCCAAATATGCGCAGTTAAACACTAGGTACCCAATTAAGAAATTTCATTGAGATTAGGGGTGAAAAACGTAAGGGATGGAGGGAAAACAGGTGGAATGAACAGGTGAGACCTCAACTGCCCACGGATGAGCAACTGGCACCCACGCTGTATTCTTTTCAGTGCCAATGTCTATTTGTTTACCCAGGCATTTTAAAACTGGTTTTGTAAGCACATTGCTGGGAGGTGTCTATTTTATGTATTTCCTGCTTTTTGATCGGTGTCGCTGATGTCACTTTTATTATTTTTGCTGCAGATCCCCCTAGGATTTTAAAATTACATTTTGCATTACCACCCCCAAAGGAGTATGCAAACACTACAATGAATAGCATTAAGAACAACAATAATCAAAATGAAACAAGCAACAACAATAACAGCTCATTACTCTCCGTGTCAGGGATCTTCAACTGGTCCTGACCCGAGACCCACCTTGGACTTCTAACCTGCAACAGGGAACCAACTTTCTCAATTTCACAATTGCCCAACGTGACAGCAACGGCTTCACCGCGACCCATCCGGACTGATCTCGCGACCCACTTTTGGGTGGCGACCCCCTGGTTGAAGGCCACTGCTCTCAGGGAGACAAGCTTTAACGAGGAATCGCAACGATCAAGCGTTCTCCATGATGTTCAGTAAATCCCCCTTTTTTTAGCCCTGTGGAAATGAGGGGGAGGGGGACTCCCCAAAACACATCCACGCCAACATCCAGAAAGCAGTCATGCTTAAAACATGTTCAATCGTCAGGAAATTTCTGAATCCGTAAAAGACAGCAAAGCCCATCATGTCCGTCTAGAAGCTATAAGAAGCCAGATTCCGGCTGGACATCAGGAAAAACTTCCTGACTGTTCGAGCAGTACAACAATGGAACCAGTTACCTAGGGAGGTTGTGGACTCTCCCACACTAGAGGCCTTCAAGAGGCAGCTGGACAGCCATCTGTCAGGGATGCTTTAGGGTGGATTCCTGCACTGAGTGGGGGGTTGGACTCGATGGCCTGATAGGCCTCTTCCAACTCTACTATTCTATGATTCTATGAAAAACCGCCACGGTTGCTGGGGAACATGGATAAGAGGGTGCTGTTGGACTCACATCCTGCTTGTGGGTTTCTGGGGGGCAGCTGGTTGGCCAATGTATGAAGAGAATGCTGGATTAGATGGACCTTGGTCTGATCCAGCAGGGCTCTTCTTAGGTTCTTAACTAAGTTCTATGAAGAAACGTGGGAGGAACGTGGCATGTTTTGGCTTAAGAAGACAGTGGGGAGATAGGATAGCACTTTTCAAGAACCCAAAGGTGTTCTCGATCATTCAAGACTGTAGGTCATGAAGTCAAGGGCTTAAGTTACACAAAGGCAGATTTGGGTTGAACATCAGGGGGGAAAGCTTCCCTAATGGTCAGAGCAGTTGGGAAATGGTATCAATTGCCTTGGGAGGTGGTGGGCTCTCCATCCCTGGAGGTCTTCAAGCAGAGGATGGACAGCCACATGTAATGGATGCTTTAAACTGCATTCCTGCACTGCCCAAGGGGTTGGACGACAGCCTAGATGTCCCCTTCCAATTCTGTGATTCTACGAATTAGCACCTCAAAAAAGAATCAACTTGGATTATGCTGATGGCTTCTCGTGAGGCTACTTTCTTTATATAAATACAAAGAAATAAATGTTCTTGGCTTGTGTGCCAGAAGGCAAGGACTGAGGTATATGAAAGGGAAGAATTCAGAACAAGGCCTTATTCAAGGCCGTCATGAGTAACCATGAAACCCTCCAAGGCCTGTGCCATAGCGTGAGCGGCTGAAGTACGTAATTCATTATGCATATACACCAGAGATGAGGGTGAAGGGTTAAAGAGGAACCCTTGGCCAGTATTTTGGCTCCTTGGTGGGAGCAAGCCAGTGGACGGAGCGAAGATTGTTGGTCCTCCAGCTTTCTCTCTGGGCAAAATTAGTTAAAAATTACTTGCACAGCTTTTCCGAGGGCTGCCTATTGTTGATTAGAGGAGAGCTGAAAAGTGAGAGCCAAAAGAACCAGGGGTCTGGAGCAAGTCCCGGATGAAGAAACGTTACAACGTCTGCGATGGCACAGCGGAGAGAAAAGAGGAGTACGGAAGGACGTGATACAGATGTATACAATGAGGCATGGTACAGAGAAAGCGGAGAGAGAAACACAACCATTTTAAATATATATCACAGAGAGAGAGAGAACAGTTTAGAAACTGGCAAGGTCTTCCAGGGTTGGCGTGCCCCAACACTTTCCAAAGAAACCAAACAAAGGGTTACATTTGCACAGGCCTTTTTGCGCTTCTGTTCCAAGGAAACAGGATGGAGCCATTCACAAGAACAATGACCCACCGGGCAGACCCAGCCGGACCAGTAGGGAGCTGGAAGGAACCAAGCGCCCATCAAAAGCGAGGAAGTCCCGACGTTTCGAAGCCCGCAGTATGAAACCGCCTCTCAAAGCAAAAGGGCCTTCATTCCCAGTCCAAGAACTGCCCCACTGGGAGAGACACGGCTTAAAGCAAACATCTCAGAGGGAAGAGTCAACCGCGGTTGAAAATCACCCAGTGTCGCTGTTCTGGGTTTTGTCAGTGGGAAGGCCAACACGGAAGGTCCACGGCTGTAGTGGACATCACCAAGCCCTGGTAACGGCAAAGGAGAGGTCCACTTGATGTGCAGGTAGAAGACAGCAAGTCACAAGAACTATTAAGATGCAATCCTATGCATATTTAGACAGCTCCTGGAGAATGCTGGGGGTTGTAGGACTTTTTTCTGTCTAAACACGCATAGGATTGTGTCTTAATTCGTATGCTCTGCATGCAGAAATCCTCTGGGAGTCCATTAGGGTTGCTCACAGTCCCACGATTCACTTCGGAGGCTGATTCGGAGTTTCCAAATTGGCCCCGATTCGACTCGGGGCGCCTCGGTTTCAAATCCAAAGCAGGTCGGCTCTTGCAATTTCCTGGGCACAGTGAAAAGCTGGGCACGAGGTTGACTGGGGGTCCATAGGACTCCCCTCCCGCTCACCCTCAAACTCAGCAAACTGCTGCCCCCCACCCACAGGACTGACCTGAAGCCTCTGCACATACCGTATTATTATTATTATTATTATTATTATTATTATTATTAATTTATTTATATAGCACCATCAATGTACATGATCCACTGTTGTACACTACAACAGCTGGAGGCTTCAGGTCAGCCCCGTGGGTGGGCAGCGGCTAGGATAGGCAGGATATAAAAGGAATCAGTAATAATAAATCAGATGAATGAAGAAGAGAAACACCTGCCTCTTCTCTTCCTGCAACCCCATATAAAAAGTGAAGACTTCACCTGCCTGGCACCTTTCAGCCGTAGCCAGGTGGCTCCATTGGTCCTTTTCCCTGAAAGCGGGGGCAATGGGGGGGACCTCTTTTCCATGGGAACAGCACAAGAACACTGTGGCTTGGGAAGGCCGCGCCTTCTGACCGCTCTGAAAAATGTTCTGCCAAACCCATTCTGGAGGGGATCCAAGAGCCGGTTACACAAAAGCTGCTGCTGTCAGCACGGACCGCGCGGCCTCGAGCCACTTCCTATCGCTCTTCCTGCAGCTCCGCTCCTCTCCCCCATGGGGTAAATAAAACAGATTCACAATACCCACATCTGCTATCCATCTGTTCCCTCCTCCACTCGGGAAACGGAGACCAGCAAAGAGGTTTCGCTCGCTTCTCTGATAGGGCTCGAACCCAGGGCCGTCCCAAGAAGTAGATAAGACGGGACGCAAGGAAGTATCTGCTCGAGGCGGTTAGGCCGTCCCCAGGAGCGTCTGTACTGACCGTAGGCGGCTCTCTGGCGCGGGATCTGGTCAAATGCAGATTCCAAAGAATTCAATCAGAGACCTTCTGACTGCAAAGCTCTCTGTGACGGGAGGCTTTGCTTTGCAGTACAGCGATAACAACAAAAGCCCCTTTCCTCCTAAATTTGAAGCCAGTGGTAACTTATTTATTGTTGCACTTATATCCCGCCTCTTTTTCTTCTTGCAAGGGAGCCCAGGTGGCATACATGGTCCTCCTCCTCTCCGTCATATCCTCACAACAACCCTGCGAGGTAGGTTAGACTGAGAGTCGGTGATTGGCCCAAAATCACCCAATGAGCTTTGTGGCTCACTGTGGGGACTAGAATCTGGATCTCCTGTGTCCCAGTCCAACACCCTAACCACTACACTACACTGGCACTCAAAAGCCAGTGGTGAGCACCAGTGTGGTATAGTGGTTAGAGCGTTGGACTGGGTTCACGTCCCCGTTCAGTCATGAAGCTCACTGGGTCACTTTGGGCCGGACACGGACTCTCAGCCTAGTCTACCATCCCAGGGTTGTTGTGAGAATATAAATGGAGAGGAGGAGGTGGACCCTGGCCTCCTTGCCAGGCGCCTGTCATTCCATCATCCACTCACTGGTGGAATCGGATGCTTTTACAATGTCGTGGATTTGCGCAAATTCGGTTTTGTGCAAATTCACACTTGCGAAAATCCAGAAGCCCCCTGAATGCACATTTCATGCTTTCACCTATGAAGGAAATGCACGTTTTGAGAAAGTGTGTTTTATTTTACGTGTTTTACTATGACTAAATTTGTGTAAAATTCTAGAAAGTAAAAAACAACAACACCCATGGTCCACAAATCCGCAGAACCTGTGCGACTCAGACAGAACTGAACCGCTGCAGGATCCACGGCTCAGATTTAAAGAAATCCAAACTCAGCTGATTCCGTGACGGATTCCATTGTGGAATTCTCCGACGTCCCTAATCTCAACACACTCAACAACTCCTTTGAACCCAGTTTTCAGCACCAAGACAAGCCTATTTCACAGCAATCCCAGCTGCCCGTAAGAAAACTTTGACCTTTTTTAAAATTCCTTAGTACAGCCTTCCTCAACCTGGGGCGCTCCAGATGTGTTGAACTGGCTGGGGCATTCTGGGAGATGCAGTCCAAAACATCTGGAGCACCCCAGGTTGAGGAAGGCTGCCTTAGTGGGAGGAGTCAAGGCCCTTGGGAGGTACCGAGTAAGGTTGCATTGGTAGCCATGAACACTTCACTTGCTGCGTTCGGACGACACATTTATTTATTTATTTATTTATTTAATTTATATAACACCCCATAGCAGAAGCTCTCTGGGCGGTTTACAAAAGTTAAAAACAGTGGACATTAAAAAAAGTAAACAAAATTTAAAACTATCAAAAAATATAAAAACTGAGGGCAAACTGCCATCTTGGCCCTGTGGGGAAGAAGAAAGACCGAGGGGACAGGAGCAGGCCGAGGAAACATCGGGGCCTGCTCCAGTTGGACTCCCCTCCTTCGGGAGCAGGACAATCCCATCAGCCCTTTCCCCAGTCCACTTAATTTCTCTCTCTCTTTACCTCTTCCCTCCTGAACACCTTTTCCTTGTGTGTCATGTCTTTATTAGACTGTAAGCCTGAGGGCAGGGACTGTCTTTTTTGCTAAGTGTAAGCCGCTCCGAGAGCCTATTTTGGCTGAGGAGCGGGGTATAAATATGATAAATAAATAATAAATAAATAAAAACAACAGTATAAAAGTGTATCCATTTTAAACACAAACAGTTCTGGGGTCCATTAAAAAAAAAAACTTAGCATATGTTGTTAAATGCTGTAAAATGCCTGGTAGAAGAGAAAGGTCTTGACCTGGCGCCGAAAAGATTACAATGTTGGCGCCAGGCGAGCCTCATCGGGGAGTTCATTCCATAATTCGGGGGCCACCACTGAAAAGGCCCTCTCCTTCGCTGCCATCTTCCGAGCTTCCCTCGGAGTAGGCACTCAGAGGAGGACCTAAGATGCTGAGCGCAGTGAGCGGGTAGCTTCATGTCGGGAGAGGCGTTCCATCACGTACTGGGGTCAATGGATGGTTGACAAGTCAATGCACAGTGCAGGGTTTTGGGGGTACTCCCCAAACAACATGTTCCCACGCTCCCGTGGAGCGGTTGAGGCTTGCGTGGAGGAGATTCCTATGCAACCCGGCATTTGAGTGACAGAACGCCCACCCTTTCCCTGCCCTCCCTCCTCCCTCAGTCCTCCAGGGCCTATCCCAGGAGCCATTGCGAGTTGTGCCGGCCGCAGCAGAGCAGGCCGGCGCGATTTTGGCCACTCTTGCCCAGGAACTCTGTAGCCAGGTGAAAAAAGCAACTCAACAGGCTCGGTTCGGACGACACGTTGGGTTTCTCCGTGGGGTTTCCCGCCCAAAAAGTTGTCCGTGGGGTGGAAATTGCCCAGCAGATGACACAAATAGCAACCATGGCCCAAACCACTGATGGCGAACTCCTAAAACCATCAGTGGTTTCTTTGTCGTCCAAATGCAGTCACCGGCTACCCCGTGTATACAGTATTAAGTCCCACAAAGCATTTGGCCTGAAAATTCACAGGCACAATTTACCAGACTTCAGATTCCAGAGGGAAGCTTTTTCCCCTCCGGGACTACAGAGTTTGGATAAATTTCTGGAGGTGAAGGCTATCAATGGCTACTAGCCCTGATGGTTGTGTGCTATCTCCAGTATTTGAGGCAGTAAGCCTGTGCGCACCAGTGGCTGGGGAACATGGGTGGGAGGGTGCTGTTGCACCATGTCCTGCTTGTTCATCCCTGGCCGATGGCTGGCTGGCCTCTGCGTGGACTGAGTGCTGGACTAGATGGACCCTTGGCCTGATCCAGCACGGCTCTTCTGATGTTCTTATGCAGGACCATTTTCCTCTTTGCCCCAAAGTTGTCTATTATGTTCTCAGCCAGCTCCCCAAACAATGGCCAAGCATCCTCCTTGCAAATTTGGGACAGCCTCATTAAGGTGCTGCCAGAAGCTTCAACTTCCCCCAGGGCCATGTTTTCTGAGCCATGGAATTCTGGGATTCTCTCACACGTCCCTTCTAATTCAGGCTGCGCCAGGGAATCCTAGTTCATGGCTACTCCGTCCCACCGGATAATTCCAATGCTCGTTTTCGGGAATAGAAAATCAATGCTGCGCGGAGCATCCCTGCCACCGGCAGATTTAGGGTTTGTTTCCATACGCGCTTTCCAGGGAGTAAGTCCTACTTGAACACAGTAGCACTTACTTCCGAATAATAGAAGTATGGCTTCCAAATCACGTGAGGTACTGGTTCCTCTCTATTCAGCCCTGGTTAGGCCTCATCTAGAGTATTGCATCCAGTTCTGGGCTCCACAATTCAAGAAGGACGCAGACAAGATGGAGTGTGTTCAGAGGAGGGCAACCAGGATGATCAGGAAACAAAGCCCTATG
Source organism: Elgaria multicarinata webbii (assembly GCF_023053635.1). Taxonomy (NCBI): domain Eukaryota; kingdom Metazoa; phylum Chordata; class Lepidosauria; order Squamata; family Anguidae; genus Elgaria; species Elgaria multicarinata. Next base: position 17,711,181 of record NC_086188.1, on the reverse strand, counting down.
AAGAGAGACTGAAAGAACTGGGCATGTTTAGCCTGGAGAAGAGAAGATTGAGGGGAGACATGAGAGCACTCTTCAAATACTTAAAAGGTTGTCACACAGAGGAGGGCCAGGATCTCTTCTCGATCCTCCCAGAGTGCAGGACACGGAATAACAGGCTCAAGTTAAAGGAAGCCGGATTCCAGCTGACTGTTAGAGCAGTACGGCAATGGAATCTGTTACCTAGGGAGGTTGTGGGCTCTCCCACACTAGAGGCATTCAAGAGGCAGCTGGACAACCATCTGTCAGGGATGCTTTAGGGTAGATTTCTGCATTTAGCTGGGGGTTTTACTCGATGGCCTTGTAGGTCCCTTCCAACTCTGCTATTCTACGATTCTATGAATCTATGTGCATGATGGCCTTGTAGGCCCCTTCCAACTCTGCTATTCTATGATTCTATGAGATTGAACTTTTGGAGTGGCGGATGCTTTCAGCGTGGTAGCTTAAGACGTGGTACTTCGCATGCTCAGACAGAAAAAAAAAGTCTTACAATTTCCAGCGTTTCCCAGCCAGCCATGCTGGGTGTTGTAGGACTTTTTCTCTCTCTAAACACGCCTAAGGTTGCACCCTCAGTTATTCAAAAGCTTCTTATGGCATACCATAGGAAGCCTTGATTTTTCTTCTCCCCTTCTCTTTGCATTTTCCTTGTGTTTCGTATCTTCTAAGATTGCATGCAGGCACTCCAGGAGCCTTTTTCAGCTGAGAAGCAGGATAAGAACGTAAGAAGAGCCCTGCTGGATCAAACCAAAGGTCCATCAAGCCCAGCATTCTGTCCACACTGTAGCCAACCATTTGTCAACCAGAAACCCACAAGCAGGACGTGAGTGCAACAGCACCCTCAGGTCCATGTTCCCCAGCAACTGGTGCACACAGGCTTATTGCCTCTGATACTGGAAGTTGCACTTAGCCATCAGGACTTGCAGTTCCAAATTTTACATCTAATGATTTATTAAAATAGTGCTTTCTTTCAAGTGGTCATACGTGTTTCGATATAGAAATACAAATAGTATTGATTAGTGCCTTAGAAGGAGAAAGGGAAGGGTTTTTTGTTTTTGTTTTTTTTGGTATATAAAACACATACTCCTTACGCGTACCTGGGCTCGTATGCACATAAGAATTTCATCACATTTTATCAACTGCTTGCGTTTCCATGTCTTTCTTTGGCAAGTATTTGGCCACTAAAGAAGACGTTCTGGTCGAAAAGCATCTGGCCACTTGAAAGAAAGCACTATTTTAATAATTCATTGGATGTAAAATTTGGAACCACAAATGCTCCTATGTAAAAATATTGTTATTTGTAATTTATTTGCTTGGTATTAAATTTTGTACATATCTTTGCCATTAACTTTGTTTTTTATCATCAGCTTGTATTGTGTTAAGGCTAGAACCTGTGTGTGTGTGTGTGTGTGTGTGTGTGTGTGTGTGTGTGTCTGTGTCTGCAACGGGAATGAAACATAAGAGCCCACAAGCCAAAAAGCCAGTATAAAAATAGAGCAGAGGTACCTTTAAAACCTTCTTCATCCAACATGATTGTATAGTCTTCAGGAGTCTCGGTCAAGCTGAAGAATTTGCACCTAGAAAAAGAGGAAAGTCGAAGTTGCAGTGTTTAGCCAATCGGGTGAACGGTTGGAACCACCCGGACACTCTACAAGGGGCTGCCTTTGAAAGGTCTTTGGGAACTTCAGCTAGTCCAGCCTTCCTCAACCTGGGGCGCTCCAGATGTGTTGGACTGCATCTCCCAGAATGCCCCAGCCAGCTGGCTGGGGCATTCTGGGAGTTGTAGTCCAACACATCTGGAGCGCCCCAGGTTGAGGAAGGCTGAGCTAGTCCAAAAGGAGGTAAGCAGGGCTTTAACCAGAGCCAATTTTACAGAGCGTGCAATGAGAAAGTTATGCCATCTGCCTGGGTTTCCAAAACTAAGACTGTGTGTTCGCACAACACAGTAACCCATACTAGGTGATTGAGTGTGGGTTGTTTGCTGAGCCATGGGTTAGCATGTTGTCTGAACCCAGGACATTTTCCGCATCTTTGGCTTCTTTACCCAGCAGTGCGGCTTCTTTTTCTGGAACAAGCCACCTTGAGAACCCATGGTTTGTTGACAGGGTGCTCAGGTGCTTAACAAGCCACCCTGCAGAAAACGCCCTGGCTTCAGCTCAACAAACAACCCATGGTTCAACAACAACCCACACTCAACCACCGAGTGTGGGTTAGCGTGTTGTGTGAACGGCCCCTAATTCAAAGTGTTGGGCTGGCTATCACCTTTAAAAGCCTGAAACTGGATTGGGACCAGACTATGGGGAAACCATCTCTTCCCATCTGTTCCCTCAGTGGGTGCAGCTAGGCAGGGTCCAAAATCTAGCCACCCTCCCCAACACTCCCGCCATTGACAGGAGAAATGGCAAAGATTCCCTGTGTCAAAATCTGGGCTGGCATACAATGGGGCCGACGGCACTCACTGCACCATTCTTTATTTCTCATTATTATATAACATTTTATGGTCAGGGGGAGCCGGCCAAGTACAAGGGCTTGTTTTATTATTTTTACTTTAAAAACGTATTATCCTTTTCAGCACCAAAACTGTCCTTATTCCAAAATGAATGGGTTTAGCGTCAGAGCAAGCAGAAGCAAACTCCATTTTATTTCGGTAGACACAATGGTGCTACGGTTTAAGTGAGTTTCAAATGCCACACTGCACATGCTCAGAGTATTTCTTTTTTAAAAAAATCAGGATTGGCAAACCATTAGAAGAGAAGATTGAGGAGAGACATGATAGCACTCTTCAAATACTTGAAAGGTTGTCACACAGAGGAGGGCCAGGATCTCTTCTCGATCTTCCCAGAGTGCAGGACATGGAATAATGGGCTCAAGTGACAGGAAGCCAGATTCTGGCTGGACATCAGGAAAAACTTCCTGACTGTTAGAGCAGTATGACAATGGAACCAATGACCTAGGGAAGAGGTGGGCTCTCCCACACTAGAGGCATTCAAGAGGCAGCTGGACAGCCATCAGTCAGGGATGCTTTAAAGTGGATTCCTGCATTGAGCAGGGGGTTGGACTCGATGGCCTTGTAGGCCCCTTCAATTCTAGGTTTTCCTTAGGGTGACCATATGAAAAGGAGGACAGGGCTCCTGTATCTTTAACAGTTGTATTGAAAAGGGAATTTCAGCAGGTGTCATTTGTATATATGGAGAACCTGGTGAACTTTCCTCTTCGTCGCAACAGTTAAAGCTGCAGGTGCCCTGCCCTCTTTTAAATCTGGTCACAGTATAGCTGCAGTATAGCTCCTGCAGCTTTAACTGTTGTGATGAAGAGGAAATTTCACCAGGTGAGACATGCATACAAATGACACCTGCTGAAATTCCCTTTTCTATGCAACTGTTAAAGATACAGGAGCCCGGTCCTCCTTTTCATATGGTCACCCTATTTTCTGTAACGTATCAGAAATGTAGAAGCAGATGTAAGTGGCCGGGCGGAGGCAGGGGAATCCTCACAACTGAAGTCCAGGTTCTAAATCCACCTGGTTGCTACCTGTCCAGTCAGGCCTTCACTTAGCAAAATGGGTACCATCGGGGAAAAGCTGTCCAGTCCCAGACGTCTGCAAACTCACACTCACCACAAAGGTTGGGTAGAGACGCCAAGGCTTTTCGCCACAGCACGCTAAAAGCAACATTTGTTCACTTCCCCCTCCCATGCTTGTAAAGACCTACATGGGACGAGTCCCTCCCAAGCAACCTCACCAAACCAAGAAAATGATGCAACGGCACAAAACAGCCACCTGGCTGTAAAGATAACGTCCGTGTAGTAATGCCCTGCTGTTCTTTCACGCACTTGGAAGGGTTTCGAATCCAGACATGAGTCATTGAGGGGGAGCGTTGGAGACGCACCAAATTCACGTATGGCCCTAACATCTGGGACGCATCGTCACCAAGCGAGCAGTGAACCAGGAACTCGTCAAGTCAAATCTGACCTTGGCCGTGGCCTCGACACTTAAGCGATCCACGCCCTCAGCCTCAACCCCTCACTTGCTCAATCCAAACAAGACGGAGGTACTGTTAGCAGGTGGTTCATCTGTCCGGCGAGGTGATGTTTGCCCTGTCCTGGACGGGGTTGCACTCCCCCTAAAGGATCGGGTCCGTAGTTTGGGGGTGCTCTTGGATCCAGAACTGTCACTTGAGGCACAGGTGAACTCAGTGGCAAAGAGCACCTTTTATCAGCTTAGGTTGATATACCAACTACGCCCTTATCTGGACAGAGAGAGCCTAGCTACAGTTATTCATGCTCTGATAACCTCTCGTTTGGATTACTGCAATGCGTTATACGTGGGGCTGCCTTTGAAAACGGTCCGGAAACTTCAACTGGTACAAAACAGGGCAGCACGCTTACTAACAGAGACTGGCCGACAAGACCACATTACACCAGTCCTTTTCCAGCTTCATTGGCTGCCAGTCCAGGTCCAGGCACGATTCAAAATGCTGGTATTAACATTTAAAGCCCTAAATGGCTTGGGGCCAGGTTATCTTAAGGAACGCCTCCTCCCATATGTACCTGCCCGGACCCTAAGGTCATCCTCAGGGGTCCTTCTCCGTGAGCACCTGCCAAAGGAAGTGAGGCAGGTGGCTACCAGGAGGAGGGCCTTCTCTGCTGTGGCACCCCGGCTGTGGAATGAGCTCCCTAAGGAGGTTCGCTTGGCACCTACATTATATGCTTTTAGACGCCAGGTGAAGACCTTTTTATTCTCCCAGCATTTGAACAATCTATAAATACATTTTAACTTGGTGTTTTAAATTTGTAATTTTGCATTGCTGCTGTTTTTATCTGGTTGAGCTTTTATACTGTATTTTATATGATGGTTTTATACTGTTGTTTTATACTTTGAATGGTTTTAATTTCTGTGAACCGCCCAGAGAGCTCTGGCTATTGGGCAGTATAGAAATGTAATAAATAAATAAATAAATTGCAATACAGGGATAATACAGGGCTACTTTAGAGGGTTATTGTAACGAGTACAGAAATTCGTGTGGCGAAGTGTTCAGAAACATGACACTAAACACTAGGTTGTTTTTTTGAAAAACAAAAGCGAGACTGTCTTGCACTTACAGCGGTGAAGCCTCTGACACCGATCAGCTGAGCCGATGCGGCAGCACCAAACACTCAGCTTCTCAGAGGAGGAAAATGTTTACAGCCCAACTCCTGTGCAGGAAGGGAAAGTTGTCTGTGTGGCTGGGATCAAAATCTCAGACAGGAGCAGTCTCAGTGCTGAGAAGAGGCCCTGGGATAAGGAAGGAAAGCAAGCAGGAAGTGGGCAGAGAAGACAGTGAAAGAGGAACCTGAAAGAAGAGTATTGCCAGGAGAATATCGCAAGCACAAATTTAACCACTCGCCTGGTAGCCACAGATAAGGGATTCCACGCAGGTGGCGGAGCAGGCTGGCAGAGGAGGGGCGATCCTCCTTTCCTCACTGCCGTGGTAGAGGGCATGTTTTTAAAAAATACATGGTGGTCACAGAGGAGACAACTTAAACCTCCCCTGCCACAGCCAAGATGGAAACACGGGCTATTATAACCTCTTCGCAGGCTAGTAAATAACTTTCCATGCTGGTAACTTTTGTGGGCTTATTTATAAGGCTGGAATAAGGTTTTTTTAAAAAAAAAATCATTCGTTTGTCGAGGTTTTCTATCATTTTTTAAACAATGGCAATAAAAGAAGGCAGGGAAATTTTTTTGAAAAAAACTTTGAAATTGAGAAAAGCAAAAATGTTCTCTCTTTGGGTGGTACAAAACTATCCAGAAGAAAAGAAGCTCTTAATAATCATACTATTTCTCCCAACTTTTCCCCATGTAGGCCGCCCTGGTCTCTACATTCTGAAGGGGAGGCCTTGCTCACCGTCCCATGACCTACGGGTGTTCTTTCGGTCGTACTGTGGAGGAGAGCCTTCTCTGTTGTGGCACCAACCACACTGAATCATAGAGTCATAGAATCGTAGAGTTGGAAGGGGCCTACAAGGCCATCTAGTCCAACCCCCTGCTCAATGCAGGAATCCACCCTAAAGCATCCCTGACAGATGCTTGTCCAGCTGCCTCTTGAAGGCCTCTAGTGTGGGAGAGCCCACCACCTCCCTAGGTAACTGATCTCCCATAGTGTGGAAAGTTTTGGCCAATAACTTAAGACACATTTGTTTACCTAAGCATTTCCTGTCCGCCAGCATTGCCAGCTACCTGGTAATTTCAACGAGATTTTATCATTTCATCATGGTTTTATTCATGGGTTTGATGGTATTTTATCTTGTTTTAACTTATGAAGCAGTTTGAGATGATGATGATGATGATTTAAAAAAAACAAAGGCAGCATAGAAAACCTCTGAAATAACTAAATAAATGTTTGACCCCTGCAAACTGACTGCTAAGTCATATAATCATAGAATCATAGAATAGCAGAGTTGGAAGGGCCTACAAGGCCATCGAGTCCAACCCCCTGCTCAATGCAGGAATCCACCCTAAAGCATCCCTGACAGATGGTTGTCCAGCTGCCTCTTGAAGGCCTCTAGTGTGAGAGAGCCCACAACCTCCCTAGGTCATTGATTCCATTGTCGTACTGCTCTAACAGTCAGGAAGTTTTTCCTGATGTCCAGCTGGAATCTGGCTTCCTTTAACTTGAGCCCGTTATTCCGTGTCCTGCACTCTGGGAGGATCGAGAAGAGATCCTGGCCCTCCTCTGTGTGACAACCTTTTAAGTATTTGAAGTCTTCCATCTTCATCCAGGTAGAAGGTGAAACAAGAAGAAACTGAGTCAAAAGGGAAGCCAAACGGACAGAGAGCTATGAAGAAACGTGCCATGCTAAAGCAGTATGCAACGAGAGCTAGAGATGGCTGCTGGAAGTTGTAGGACTTTATTTCTGTCTAACCGTGCATAGGATTTTGCCCTGAAGAACATAGGACAAAGTAGGAAATGCCCCAAAAGCAAGAACTGGCGGAAACTATGGTGGCAGAGATACAGTGTTGAAAAAAGTAGGAGCCGTGGAAAAAAATTAGAGCAAGAGCAGAACTGGAAGACATGTCAGATACTGAGTGGCTGTTAGGAAGGCGAAACGGGCCAGCAGTGAAAATTTCGAGGGCTGTGACAATTCTGGCTTCTGCTGGCATTTCAACATTGGCCCTGCCGAATCTAAGAAGCCAAAAAGAGCCCCAAAGACATGGGGTGGGGCTGTATTTTGCATTGATCTGAATTCTTTGGCTTTAGGTGTCTAGTTATTATCGCCCGGAGGGGATCCACTCCTTAACGAAACAAAGCAGCTCACGAAACATGCATTGTTCTAGCAAAATAGACGTTTTTAAAGCAGGGTTTGCATCAGCGGTTTGCATGAACCATAGAGTCTAGGCTAGAGATTTAAAAGCAAGTTCTGCCGAGTTAGAATCTTAAAACTGTACTAATATGGCATTATTATCAGAAAGGTTTAAAAATTATGAATGACTCCCAAAAATAAATAATTGCCTGCTAGAACCATATCCATAAATACCCTTTTACATCTTTACACCTACTGCTGGTTTTATACTGTCGTTTTAAACTTTTAAAAGTTTCATATTATGTTTTATTGTGCTGTATTTTACGGTTTTAATTGTGAACTGGCCAGAGCACTTCAGCTATTGGGCAGTATAGAAATATAAGCAAATTTATGCACAGGAGGTACAAAGGAGTCAAAACCCAATTTTAGCAGAATCCAGTACCCAGACTTTGCTTGCTTGAAGTATCACTTGATTGTCCAGAGACCTACCATTCAATGTTGGGAGCTCCTAAGCATTTTTTATTCAAATTTCGACAGGCGCTCTTAAGTATTTCATCCTAGTACCCACAGATTTCAAATATATTTCCTGCCCCAGATTGGACTGGGATAAAGGAAGGTTAAGAACTGCTAGCAACGGGAAAGCGAGCGACAGAATGGCTTGTGGTTTGCTTAAACGTTTAAAGTTTAAATGTTGAAGGACCCGGCGACGCAGGAACCAGGTTTTTCTATCCAATATCAGATTCCCTGCAAAACACTGAATTCCAGAAGTTGGACCCAGCCCAGAACGAAAGTCTTAAAAACAGATGAGCTGCCAACAATTCTGGCCAACCCAATAAAAGCAAATTGTTTGCTCAGATTGTTTATTTGTTTATTGTTCCAGCCTTCCAAGGCTGGTGTGTGTGTGTGTTTTAAATCTACATCCATTTTCAATATTGAGGTGCAAGGGCTTTGTTTAGGCTGGGTCCACAAACCCTAAATCTCTTTCCTGCTGACCCCTGGAAGGTCTATGGGAAAAAATTCTTCCACTCAGCTTAAATGCCCTGCAAGGGGTGATTTTAAAGGGAGGTTGCAGCAGGGAACGGTTAATTCCCCAACCTGCATGCTGCAAAGACCCCCACCTTCACACACACCCCTTGCACGGCAGTCAACTTAGAAAAAACTTTCTGTTGATGTAAATGGGAGTTTTTCCTAAGCTAGCTGGGGGGGGGGGGGCTTCAAGAGGATCACAACTGGGGAAGGAAGGGTTAACTTCACTTTTGCCCTCCCTGTGGCCCCCTCTGCCTGGGAATTAAGTTGGGGGGGGGGACACTTTCATTGATACCAATGCAACCATTAAGCTCTGTATAGCAAGGCCCCCGCTTTGTGATGGAAGTTACGGCTGTTTTTAACCACCTTAACTGCAAGCACAGAGCATGGAATTGTACAAAGCCAGAAGTTATTAAGATCCTGGCCAACACTTAGATGTTTTTAAGGACCACATTCCAAAAAAGGGGGGGTGGCAAAACTTTGACCCCCACCCCCGCCTACCTATTCAGAATAAGCTGCTGCCAAAACCTGTGAGCAAAGATTCCACTCACTCAACAGGCTCTTTTTCACCCCTAGGCTGGCAAACTGGGTGGTGGTGGTGGGAGGTTACTATAAGATTTGGCGGGGTGGGGGGTCCCCTGTGAAAACATTTTAAGGGCCAGCACCTCCCCTGTGAAAAGACACTGATCAACGATGTACCCCGAGACCCCCCTTCTGCCATTCATTCTCCCCCATCACAGCAAGCCAGCCTCTCAGCACCTCTTTTGCACACCCTAGGGCACCCCCACACCAAGCAGGTCCCGGTCTTGCACCCCCATAAAGTCAACCCCACAATCCTTTGCTGTTTACGCACACCCCGAAAGGGAATACCTACATGGATGCACAGGCACATGCGCCTTCTTGTCCCCAATTGTCCCTTGGCATTTGCATGCACAGCCATGGTGGGGACCAATTCTACATACACACACACGGTCTGGTCCACACGCTTCCTTTGCCTGCTCTCCTGGTACACGGGTCTATACGCTCGTAGGAACAGAGCGCGGCCCAGTTCTGCAGCTACCGCATCCGCACCCACAATGAACCAACCCTGCCCCAAACATTCCCACTCGGTACACGTGTACACGTGCGCGTACACACACAACGGCGCCCAATCCTGCAGCTATCGTAACAGCCTTAGCCCATATTCGCTGGCACGCCTTGCGGGGAGGGGGGCGTCTTGCACAACTCCCTCGCCGCACGTACGAATGCGCAGACACGCGTATCTTTCCCCCACTGCGGCCCAATCCCCCCAGGCCCGCCCCACCCTCCGGCGGGCACCTGCTACGCTGGGGCAGGAGCAGCATCTTGAGCAGCGGGTGCGTGTAGAGCCAGAGGCCGCCGCGGGCCAGGCTCAGCACCCGCACGCGGTGCTCCAGGATCCGCAGGTCCATCTCGCCGGCGCACCAAGCAAGGCCGGCGCCCTGCCCCGGCGCTCGGCTATAGGTGAGGCCGGGGCCGCGGCGCCGCCTCCTCCTCCGACAGGCCCGGCCCGGCCCACGGGGCGGAGACCCGGCAGCCCCGGGATCCACCCACCGGCTGCCCTGCGGGATCGCCGCCTCTTCCTCCTCCGCCCGCCCCAGACTGGAGGAGGCGAAGGGAAGCGGGCTGGGGGGTTCCCTTCGGAGGTGCCGGGGCGCCGGCAGCCTGCCTTAAAAGCCCCCGCACCCTCCAAACGTCAGGAAGGGGTTGCTTCTGCTGCTGCTGCGAATACCGTTCGGATTCCCAACGTTCTGGCACCTCTGACCATGGGCAGAGCGCCTTTTCTCTCTGGGGAGCAAGTCGTTCTTTAAAAAAGAAAAGATCCGAAGGGCAAAGGGTTTTTTTTTCCCTCCCCCTGAGAACGTGCAGAGTGCCTTTCCCTTCTTCTCACAGAAAACAGCGTTTAAAATAAATGCTGCAATCCTGTGCATGCTTAGACAGAAAAATAATAAAGTACTACAACTCCCAGGATTTTCGGGGAAAGGAATTCTATACGTGTATTAGCTAAATCGAACTTCCAGCTACCAAAGCGATATACCTCTAACATACAGGGCTGGATTACGACCTGCTGCGGCATATCAAGATTCAGAAACCCCCTACCATAAAATAAAGAGGGGGGGACTGTATTATATTATAATTCGAAGGATAAGGAAAGGGTACCACCCAGCATGAGGGGGTGCTTGTAATTCAACAGTGCTAATCACCTTCTCTAAAGCTATGTTTAAAAGCGCTAACAAAGTAAATTGATTTGAGCTGTCTCTAGTTTGCGCTTAAGCTTCCAACACTAAATGCTGTGTTGCCACACTTCCTCTATCTAAGGCAACTCTGCTGGACGTCACACCAGACTTTCAAACAGATTTAAGCCAAAGCTAGTTATCTTACGTCTTAATTATCTCCAACATATTTAAAGGGCCCTCACCATATGAGGTCCTAAACCATGGCTTGTTCCTAAATCCAGCACTGCCTACATTTAAGGTGCTGGAGGCAAACAACCACGAAAGGCCATCTGGCGGCATGCCAGGCTTCGGAATCAGAGCCATAGGGAGGTATGCTCTCTTCCTAGGGCCGGCGCCAAGGTTAGGTGTGGTTGGGCCTCTGCCATGGGGGCCCACGCAGCAGCAGGGGCCACTGACAAGACCCCCTGAAGTTGCTCCTTCACTTCTCCATTGCAACCTGCTAGCCCACCTGCCTCTCACTCTGGCCCAGACAACAGGGGTGGTGGTGGGGGAGGAGGAGATGCCACGGCCTCCTTGCTCCCTGGTTCTCTGCCGGCCCAGGAAGCAAGTTGTTGCAGTGATGAGAAAGGGGGCGGGGAGACAGGAAACTCCCTGAGGAAGGAGGCCCACTGAGGACACCTCGGCCTAAAAACCCGTGCAGGCAGCGTCTCTTCACAACATCCCACGGTCCTCCTTACAGCAGGAGCGCTCCCATGACTCAAGCCACATGGCATATTTTCCTCTCCGTCTTGCTGTCCTCACAGTTATTCACTCCTGAGACAATTATTTTTCCGGCCTTTGACACGGAAACATCAGGAACATGAAAGAGTGCAGATTCAAGTCACTGCGTGAAGAATCCCGAAATGCCAAGAGCTAATTCATGTTCCTGACCCAAAATTAAACACACAGTTGGGTGGCACGTAAAACATGTCTCTCTCGCTCTCTCTGGTCCTGTTCCTCCTTCCCCTGTTAACTGCCTCATTCCAGATCCTGCCACAGAAGCAGTTATCCGCAGAACCTCTTGGCTATAAGACTCCACACTCCTTTCTCTCCTTTTATCTTTTCCTTTGTGAAGCTCTTCGGTATCTCTGGTCTGCAAGGACGGTTGACCCAAGGCTGTCAATGTTCACAGCATTTGCTTTATCCCTGCCCCCACCCCCCACTCCCCATTTCTTACTATATGGAAATCTTTCTGGATTAGCCTTTATGCATGTGGGCAGTTTCTGGCAGTGATTGGCTGAGCTGCTGTGATGTCACAGAAAAGCAGCCAGAATGGTCTCTAGCAGTCATTGGCAAAGACCAATGATCTTTTGAGAGCAGGGGCGGGCAAGTTGTGGCCCGCCAAGTTTTTTGGGCCTACAACTCCCATCTGCCGTAGCCCACACAGCCAATGGTAAAGGATGATGGGAGATGTAGTCTAAAACATCTGGAGGCCCATACGTTGTCCACCTCTGTTCAAAAACAACTGGAGATCCTGGCTCCTCTTTCCCAAGGCTCTCATTTCTTCTATAGCTCCGTTCCTAAGCCATTCTAGATGCCTGGCTTCTCTCTAGGAGAGGGTGGGCAAGTTATGGCCCTTGACTTTTGGGGGGTGGCTATCATCCCTCACCATTGGCTGTGCTGGGGAGGGCCAATTGGAGTTGTAGACCCAAATATCTGTAGGGCACCAGATTGCTTAACCCTGCTCTAGGATAAAAGCAGCTTAGTTAATGACAGCTAAAGACAGCTCTACGTTTCCGTGACATCACAGCAGCTCAGCCAATCACTGCCAGAAACTGCACCACCACCACTAAATCCCTTACTGCGTTAAGAATAAATTAAACTTCTACTAAAAAAAACTTTGCCATAGCTGAGCACCTTCCAATCTCGACCCTCCCAGCAGCTGCATAGACAGGGAGAAATTCAGCAGGGGCTGCTTCTCTCAGCGAGGTGGCACGGGGAACCCACCTGTTGTATTTCTGCCTGCCATGCAGCAAGAAAGCCGGAAAAGGGCACATGGTCAGAAAAAAAGAAGTCGAAGCCTGAGTAGAAAGTTACAAAGATGGAGCAAGCCCTGTGTAGCAGTACTAATCTGAAGTAAGAGGAGGCAGGGCAGATAAAACCACGAGTCCTCCTTACTCCAGAGTAAGCTCAAGGGCTGGTCCACGGTGGAAGCACAGAAGTTGCAATTCATAGGAAAGACCCCCGCAAGGAGAAGAGGAGCTGCTCGGTCTTTTGCTGTCACTACAGGTAATATATTGCTTATTTATTTATTGCGTTTCTATCCTCCCAGGAGCTCAGGGTGCTGTGCAGGCGGTTCTGTCCCCCGCTCCGTTTTATCCTCAAAACAACTCTGGCAGGCTGAGAGGTGGTGACTGCTACCAGTGAGCTTCATGGCTAACTATACATCAGAGGGCCTCTAACTGCGGCTGGATTGGGGCCAATTCTTTAGTCAATTCACTCAACCAAGTCAGTGTCAGTCCCATGGTAAGACACCTTCACACCGCCATTGTCACGAACTGCTCCCCCTCAGCATCAGGGCTACCCCTTGCTTGCTTGGCAGGAAAAGAGAGGAGGGAGTAAGGAAGCCACGGCGTCTTCTGCTCCTCCTCACCACCAGCATTGTCCGGGCCAGAGTGAGAGCCAAGTGAAGAATCATAGAATAGCAGAGTTGAAAGGGGCCTACAAGGCCATCTAGTCTAACCCCCTGCTCAATGCAGGAATCCACCCTAAAGCATCCCTGACAGATCGTTGTTCAGCTGCCTCTTGAAGGTCTCTAGTGTGGGAGAGCCCACAACCTCCCTATTATTTATTTATTTATTTATATAGCACCATCAATGTACATGGTGCTGTACAGAGTAAAACAATAAATAGCAAGACCCTGCCGCATAGGCTTCCATTGTCGTACTGCTCTAACAGTCAGGAAGTTTTTCCTGATGTCCAGCTGGAATCTGGCTTCCTTTAACTTGAGCCCGTTATTCCGTGTCCTGCACTCTGGGAGGATCGAGAAGAGATCCTGGCCCTTCTCTGTGTGACAACCTTTTAAGTATTTGAAGAGTGCTATCATGTCTCCCCTCAATCTTCTTTTCTCCAGGCTAAACATGCCCAGTTCTTTCAGTCTCTCTTCATGGGGCTTTGTTTCCAGACCCCTGATCATCCTGGTTGCCCTCCTCTGAACATGCTCCAGCTTGTCTGCATCCTTCTTGAATTGTGGAGCCCAGAACTGGATGCAATACTCTAGATGAGGCCTAGAAGCAGGTTGGAGTGGGGAAAAAGAGCAGCAACTCCGGGGGCTTTTGTTGGGGTGGGGTGGGCCCTCAGCAAATGGCCAGCCATGCCCTACCCTTGATACCAGACCTGTTCCAAATCACAAGAGGTGGTAAATTCAGGAAATCTGTTAAAGAAAAGAGTTTTGTCTGTTACCGTCTGCTTATGTTGCGAACCAGTGAGCAAAAAAAGCCAAAAGGCAAAGGGTGGAACCAGGAGTGCATCCGAATGAAGTAAAACAATTTAAAATAAAGTGAAATCAAAAGGTTTTGATTTCCCTTTATTTTAAACAGTTTTATTTTACAAGAATTGTTATATATCTTGACGTCTCGTCACAATGACTTTTAGAAAACTGTTTTAAAGTATATTGTAGGAGCGTTTTATGATTCTACAATTCCCCACTTCTGTAAAACTGTATCTTTTTAAAATTTCCTTTAGATTGCCCTGATGAAGGATTCGATATAGTCCAAAATGCGTCGGCAATAATAAATCCTTTTGAACACACTCCTGGTTCCACCCCTTGCCTTTTTGCCTTTTTTGCTTACTCCTTATCTGGGGTTTCCTTTCTCTTTCGGCTACATTGTGAACCGGCCACACAAACACTGTAATCTCAATCTCTCACTCACTCTCTCCAATTTGGATGGCTTTAAAAGGGGGTTGGATAAATTCCTGGAGAAGAAGGCTATCAATGGCTACTAGCCCTGATGGCCATGTGCTACCTCCAGTATCAGAGGCAGTAAGCCTGTGTGCATCAGTTGCTGGGGAGCATGGGTGGGAGGGTGCTGTTGCACCGTGTCCTGCTTGTGGGTTCCTGGCTGACAGCTGGTTGAGGGCCAGACCAGATGGACCCTCGGTCAGATCCAGCAGGACTCCTTAGGTTCTGATGCCCTGCGAATGCTGATTAGCCATTGAAGGATGGGATGTACATTTCAGAAATGAATGAAATAAATAAGTCATCTCCAGGTGTTTCCGTTGCAAACGGAGAGGAGGAAAAGTGGTTGAGTGGAAGAGAGCAATTGTTCCAACTATTTCAGGTTCTTTGAGACTATCTCTGAGTAAATGGACTGACGATGATGGCTTACCAACTTCCTTGTAACTCCAGAATTAAACAGGTCCGACGAGTATGAAAAACAGCAGCATATCGAGGTAATTTTAGACCCTGGGCTTAGTGGTTTTACAGGAGAGGGGATGTGGCTGTTTAGGTGGTAATGCAGCCCTTCCCCCAACACGATGCACTCTAAATGTGTTGGACTACAACTCCCATAATCCCCAGATAAATGCTGGCTGGAGGTTATGGGGGTTGTTGTCCAACACAAAAGGAGGGTGCTGGGTTAGGGAAGGCTGTGGTGAACCAGCCCTGCAGCTGCCTTTGGAGGTTCTCCTGCCCCAAAGACTTAGCCTGACGGCAGCACAGCTACGTAGGAAAAGAGTCACCTCTCTCGGTAAAGCCGAACAACGGAAAATTTCAGCCCTGTGGCCAAATTTTGTGGAAAGTTACAGCCAGTAGCGACAGGGCCGTTACAAACACAGGCATTGTGCAATTGCATAAAGAAGTAGCTACTATCTAAACTAAAGTTATATTTCCAGTAAAACCAGGTTATCAGCTATGTTGTATCTAAACCAAAGAAATGCCAGTCCCATTAACTCAAGAGGCAAAGACCATTGTTGTCTTTTAGTCTACTGCTGCATCAGTGCGTAACGAAGGTGTAGGGCCGGGATCTCTTCTCGATCCTCCCAGAGTGCAGGACACGGAATAATGGGCTCTAGTGACAGGAAGCCAGATTCCGGCTGGACATCAGGAAAAACATCCAGACTGTTAGAGCAGTTCGACAATGGAACCAGTTACCTAGGGAGGTTGTGGGCTCTCCCACACTAGAGGCATCCAAGAGGCAGCTGGACAACCATCTGTCAGGCATGCTTTAAGGTAGATTCCTGCATTGAGCAGGGGGTTGGACTCATGGCCTTATAGGCCCCTTCCAACTCTACTATTCTATGATTCTATGAATATACCTGATTTCCCCGACCTGGTGCCCTCCGGATGTGCTGGAATGTCACCTCTTAGTTTTAGAAGGCCCACTTACATTCTGCCGACATTCCACTGGCCACAGAAGGATCACTTGGACTGGCTGTGTTAACAATGAACCCCCCCCCCCAAAAAAAATACCGTATTTCTTCGATTCTAAGCCACACTTTCCCCCCCATATAAACATCTCTAAAACCAGGGTGCTTTTATTATTTCTTAGAATCAAAGCTTTTTTTTTTCCTGTTGGTGGTACTGAAATTAGTGTGCGTCTTACAATCAATGGCATCTTTATTGTTTTACTCTGTACAGCACCATGTACATTGATGGTGCTATATAAATAAATAAATAAATAAATAAATAAATAAATAAATAATAATAATCTTAGAATCGAAGAAATACGGTAGTATCTCCTCCAAACCCTTGCTAAGGTTTTGTGCCAGTTTTGTGCCGTCACCCACGAATGGGTACTGATACAGCGCATGTGGGGTTTTTTAGTACACACACACACACACACACACACACACACACACACAAGAAAAGGGTCATATCTCCTCCAAACCTGTGCCAAAGATCCCAAGTTTTGTGATTGGGATCACACATCCCAAGTTTTGTGCCACCACCAAAAGCGTGAAAATGACACGTCTGCAAGTGGATCCTGGCAAAGGGGGGGGGGAATCCAACCCCCACCCACTTATCACCTCCGAACCTAGGCCAAAGTTTTGTGCTAGTTTTCATGCTAGTTTTGCTTTCCACCCCATCAGGGCTGCTGCTACCATAGAGGCCACTCAGGCGGCTGCCTAGAGCGCCAAGCTAAGAGGGGCACCGGGCGCAACACAGCACACATGCACATTGGCTGTGAGCCAGCCCGGCCCGAGGATTCAGCTGGGCCTGGGTGGGCGAGATGGCGCCCCACGCCCGCCCAGCCGAAGAGAAGCCAGGGACGCTGGCGTGGGGGTGGGGCGGCTCCACGTTCGGACTTCCGGAACGCGCCCGGAAGCCTGAACGTGGAGCTGCCATCCCCACCCCAGCGTCCCTGGCCACCCCCACCCCCAGCACTGAAGAAGATGGGGAAGAAGAAGAAGAAAGAAGAAGCAAGAACCAAGCAACAGGTGGTGGAGAAGAAGAAAGAGAAGAAGTGAGTGGTAAGACTGAGGTGTGTGTGTGTGTGTGTGTGTGTGTGTGTGTGTGTGTGTGAGAGAGAGAGAGAGAGAGAGAGAGAGAGAGAGAGAGAATGAGAATGTATGGGTGAATGGGGTCTTTGAGTGAATGCATGTGTTCATGCATGTGTTTGTTTGGAGTGAGTGATGCTGAGTGTGTGTGTGTGCGCCATGTGTGTGAGTTGGGGGGATGATTTGGAGGTGATATTCCTATTAAATAATGCATTTTAGACCCATAGACATTCCTTGGCATGACGTATTTCTTGCACTTTAAAATAAATTTAGCAGTTTCAAGTTTTGTGCTTCTTATTTTTTCCAGGAAACCTATGTTCTTAAAAATCAAAGTTGGCATTTTGGGGGCGGGGGGGGGGGGGGCGGGGGGGTGGTGGCTGAAAGTAGCTCACCTTGCCTAGGGCGCAAAATAGTCTGGCACCGGCCCTGCACCCCATATATTTTTGGGAAGTAGTTGTATTTTAAAATTGCTTGCTTTTTCAAAAATCAGGGCTCCTTTTTCACCGATTCACCAAATGTTTGTCTCTCTCTCTGCACCCTGCAGCCCCTAAATGAAACAGCATCCATCACTGGGCATACAAAAGAGCATTCAAATCAGAATGCAGAAGTAAATGTTTGCAAGCTAAAAATAACAATAATGGCACAGAGAAAAGCATTTGGAGTTGTGCAACCTTGCCATTGATTATCTTATCTCTTCACTCGAAACACCTAATTATTAACTTGTTGGCCTCGTTGGCTGCGTGTTTCCAGATGGTCCCGGTTTATTTATACACGTGTTGTGTTTGCAAAAGACGCTCTGAGTGGCGTCACCCCATCTGACCCTCATCACACCCCTTCACGGTAAATTGGCTCGAGGGCGGGCGACTGGTCCATAGCTAAGCAGTGAGACTGAAAGCTAGGTGGGAATTCGAACCCAGAGCAAGTGCAACACACTGGCCCCATTCAGAAGATACCTTAAACCACGGCTTTAACCATACTGAATAAAGTAAAAAGCCTTATTCACTGTGGTTAAAGCCATGGTTTAAAGTGTCTTCTGAACACGGCCTGGCTTTCTGGCTTAACCACCATGGTTAAAGCCGTGGTTTAAGGTGTCTTCTGAACATGGCTTGGCTTTCTGGCTTAACCACCATGGTTAAAGCCGTGGTTTAAAGTGTCTTCTGAACATGGCCTGGCTTTCTGGCTTAACCACCATGGTTAAAGCCGTGGTTTAAAGTGTCTTCTGAACATGGCCTGGCTTTCTGGCTTAACCACCATGGTTAAAGCCGTGGTTTAAAGTGTCTTCTGAACATGGCCTGGCTTTCTGGCTTAACCACCATGGTTAAAGCCGTGGTTTAAAGTGTCTTCTGAACACGGCCTGGCTTTCTGGCTTAACCACCATGGTTAAAGCCGTGGTTTAAAGTGTCTTCTGAACATGGCCTGGCTTTCTGGCTTAACCACCATGGTTAAAGCCGTGGTTTAAGGTGTCTTCTGAATGGACCCACTATATCCCAGGTGTAGGGAGCCTTTTTCAATCCGAGGGTCAAATTCAATTTCAGAGAGGCTCTTGGCAGTCACACTCCAGTGGAAGGTAAAAGGGGTGGAGCCAAAAAAATCTGCATATTGTAGCTTCCTGTTCTTTTTGGCAGCAATCTAGCCTTCAGGGAGGCATTTTAACCTTTTAGAAAGGAAGAAAAATGACGATGACAACAACAACAACCTACCTCGCAAGGTTGTTGTGTGGATAACAACGAAGGAGGAAAAGAACCATATACACCGCTGTGGGTTCCTTGAAAGAGGAAAAATGGTGGGTTGTAAAGGCAATTATAAATAATAAATAAAATGAGATGTGGTTAAGGGAAAGTGTGCCTCTCCCACACTAGAGGCCTACAAGAGGCAGCTGGGCAGCCATCTGTCAGGAATGCTTTAGGGTCGATTCCTGCATTGAGCAGGGGGTTGGACTTGATGGTCTTGTAGGCCCCTTCCAATTCTGCTATTCTATGATTCTATGAAAGGTGCATGGGCCTCTGGTGAAGTCTAGAGGGCCGGATTGGGACCCCAGGAGGTCTCATCCCACAGATGCTCCATCCCAGCTCTATCCATAAAACCAGTTCACAGTGCTAATGAGAATCTGTAATTCATAGAATCGTAGAATAGTAGAGTTAAAAGGGGCCTACAAGGCCATCGAGTCCAAACCCCTGCTCAATGCAGAAATCCACCCTAAAGCATCCCTGACAGATGGCTGTCCAGCTATATCTTGAAGGCCTCTAGTGTGGGAGAGCCCCCCCCCCCAGGTCATTGCTTCCATTGTCATACTGCTCTAACTGCCAGGAAGTTTTTCCTGATGTCCAGCTGGAATCTGGCTTCCTGTAACTTGAGTCCATTATTCCGTGTCCTGCACTCTGGGAAGATCGAGAAGAGATCCTGGCCCTCCTAGATGCACTATAGGAGGCCTTGATTTGACCGACAATCCGTGCTCCGCCACAGGCATTATTGCACTTACTTTCAGTACACTTTTTCTTTTAATGTCTCTTAATCAAAGCTGGGTCTACTTTTCTGTGCTACCGAAATAAAAACCGAAGGCTGTCATCTTATGCACGCTTACCTGGGAGAAAGCCCCACTGAACACAGTCGGACTTATTTCCGAGTAAACGTGAAGTCAGGCTGAACGTTCTGTGCCAAGAAGAGCTAAATCCTGCAGCCTTTGTCAATGATGCAAAAACAGCTGAGAATGCAATTGCGTTTTTCTTGTTTTGCGTAAGAAGTTTGCAAAATGATGTTGGTTTGCAGGACTGTTATTTAGATACGTTTAACATTTCATGTTTGCCATGGTTCTCGCAGCGGGCTCACCCCTGAAAGATTTAATCAGCCAACCTTTTCGGTTTCTGTGGTTTACCAGGCGTTACACTGGCAGTTTCAAGCACGTCTCTGGGTGCTCGCAGGAATTTTTGAAAAAGAAAAGAAAAAAACCCTAACAATAAGATTCTTCAGAAGCTGGCATTACGTGCTTTTTCTGTAGCCCTGTGGAATTCAGGCATACACATTTGCCTGTTCATAGGTAAGGTGGCCAACTTCCAAAGAAAGAAAGAAAAAGGGCTCCAGTGCTTTAACTGGTACACGACAAGAGAAAATTCAGCCAATGGATGTTTTTACCGTCACTCTATCTCCATCAGGAAAAGTTATTCATGTTGAATTTCTGGCTGTGATACAGCGGGTTACAGGCACAACAGCCTGACAGCAGCGAAGAAATTGGCAATCCCAGGAACAGCAGCCCAAACTATAGAATCGGAAAGTTGGAGGGGAGCTCAGAGACCATCTAGTCCAACCCCCTGTGCAGACCAGCCCTGGCAGAGAGCCATCCAGCCGCTGCTGAAATACCTCCAGCGAAGGAGAACTCACCACCTCCCGAGGCAATCGGTCCCACTGCTGCACAGCTCCTACTCTTAGGATGTTTCTCCTAATGTTTAGCCAAAGTCTGCTTCCCTGCAATTTCCCCCTGTTGATTCTCGTCTGGCCCTCTGAAGCAGGAGAGAACGTCGGCTCCATCTTCTGCATGACAGCCCATCAGATATTTGAAGCCCGCTCTCATGTCTTCCTATTAAACTTCTGTTCTCCAGGTGCATCATAACCAGCTCTTTCAATTGTTCCTCAAATGGCTTGGTTTCCAGATCCCTCGCCATCCTGACTGCTCTTCTCTGGACCCACTCCAACAGAACTGGGTGTGGTACTCCAAATACAGCCTGACTAACACAGAATGGAGTGGAATTCTCTTAATGCAGCCCAAGATTGCATTCTCTTTCTTAGTTGCCGCATCACACTCCTAGGTTGTATTTAGCTTGTGATCCACTCAGGGCCGGTGCTACCATAGAGGCCACTCAGGCGGCCGCCTAGCGCGCCAAGCTAAGAGGGGCGCAGCGCAGCACTCATGCGCGTTGGCTGTGAGCCGGCCCGGCCCAAGGATTCAGCTGGGCCTGGGCGGGCGAGATGGCACCCCACGCCCATCCAGCCGAAGCGAAGCCAGGGACGCTGGGGTGAGGGTGGGGCGGCTCCACGTTCAGATTTCCAGAACGCGCCCAGAAGAGAGAGAGAGAGAGAGAGAATGTATGGGTGAATGGGGTGCACGGGGTCTTTGTGTGAATGCATGTGTTCATGCGTGTGTTTGTTTGGAGTGAGTGATGCTGAGTGTGTGTGTGCGCGCGTGTGTGAGTTGGGGGGGATGATTTGGAGGTGATATTCCTATTAAATAAAGCATTTTAGACCCATAGACGTTCCTTTCCAATTTGTTTGCTATAATTGGCATGACGTATTTCTTGCACTTTAAAGTAAATTTAGCAGTTTCAAGTTTTGTGCTTATTTTTTCCAGGAAACATCTGTTCTTAAAAATGAAAGTTGGCATTTTTGGGGGGTGGGAGTGAAAGTAACTCACCTTGCCTAGGGCGCAAAATAGTCTGGCACCGGCCCTGGATCCATTAAGGGTGCAATCCTGTGGATTTTTAGATAGAAAAAAAGCCTTACAGGACTTTTCCCAGTCTAAATATGCCTAGTATTGCATCCTAAGAAACTTAATAGGGTCAACTTGCGGTCTAAAATCTGACTAGGAGGCACCTTTTAATCTCACCATAGACACTGCTTTTTATATGAATGCATTTTCGGTTCTTGTGCATATTGTTCCTGTCAGTAGTCCGGATCACAGATCTCAGCATTCATTCACACACACCTGCCTTCCAGCATGCTATCAGATGTGGGACCCCTGGAGCAAATGACATCAACGCTGCAGCATCTGCCCCGTTTTTTTTAATTGCATTCCAGGCCACGACCCAAGCTGCAGGGTTTTGTTATTTTTTTACGGAGGAAGCTGTAAACGGCTTGGCCCTGATGTGCTAGGAAAGGGATCTTGCAGAGTTGGAAAAACTGAAAAGCAAGGTGCAACCAAAATGATCAAGGAAAGGACAGGACATTGTTTTGGGGAGGGGGGAGCCTAACACGGGGCGACATTTCCTGCTCCTGGTCATCTGGTGCAGTGTCAGCAGCACCCAAAACAATCAGCAGTTTTGCTGTTGAATTTTGATGACAAAGTGCTGCAGAGACTTAAAATGGACAGATTTGGTTTGTTTTCATGTTTTTAGCGCAGATTTTTTTCTGGCCACACCTCCAAAATCCAGCAGCACAGCAGTAGCAGAAATGCAAGCTGGGGTGGGGGCAGAAATTCCCCCCAGGACCTACTAGCATTGTCTACCCCTAACCACCTTAAGGGTCTATAAACTTATGAATGGGAAGGATAATGTTTTCACCCTCTCTCATAACAATTGTTCACGGGGGGGGGGGGGGGGAGAAGAGATTAACAGTAGATTTGGGAAAGAGCAAGTGCTTCCTTTGTGCACAAGGCAAAATTAACTTGTGGAATCCACCGGTACAAGTTAATAGCTTTTAAGCGGCTCTTTAAAAAAATGTACAGCCAATCCTACACATGTTTAGACAGTAAAGAAGACCTACAATTCCATGAAGCTGGAAACCAAAGGGGTCATACTGTGAAGCTGATTGGTGAGAGATTCAGGACAAATCAAAGGAAGGACTTCTTCACACAGCACACAGTTAAACTATGGAACTCACTACCACAAGATGGAGTGACAGCCACCAACTTGGATGGCTTTAAAAGGGGGTTGGATAAATTCCTGGAGGAGAAGGCTATCCATGGCTGCTAGCCCTGACGGCTAGGTACTACCTCCAGTGTCCGAGGCAGTAGGCCTAAGAGCCTCGTGTGGCGCAGAGCGGTAAAGCAGCAGTTTCTGCAGCTGAAACTCTCCCCACGGCCTGAGTTCGATCCCAGCGGAAGCTGGTTTCAGGCAGCCGGCTCGGGTTGACTCAGCCTTCCATCCTCCCAAGGTCGGTAAAATGAGTACCCAGTTAGCTGGGGAAAGGTAATAATGGCTGGGGAAGGCAACGGCAAACCACCCCGCTATAAGGCCTGCCAAGAAAACGTCAGTGAAAGCAGGCGTCCCTCCAAGAGTCAGTAATGACTCAGTGCTTGCACAAGAGGTTCCTTTCCTTCCAGGCCTATGTACATCTGGGGACCATGGGCAGGAGGGTGCTGTTGCACTCATGTCCTGCTTGTGGATTTTCCATCAACAGCTGGTTGGCCATATGTGAACAGAATGCTGGACTGAATGGACCCTTCGTCTGATCTAGCGGAGTTCTTATATTCTTACGTTAGCCAGGACAACTAAATAGTATCTCTACGCAAAGAGGCAGCCTAAACTCTGGGAAGCAGGTGCTTTGGGAAAACTAAAGCGGAAAGGGTATTATTGCATTCTTGCTCTGCTTGTGGGCTTGCCAAAGGCATTAAGATGTCCACTGTTGGAAACAGGTCACTGGGTAAGATGGACATTGGTTTGAACCAACGGGGCTATTACAATGTTCTTCTGCTCCTGTTTTTGGGTACTCCTGGCGGCACCTCCATGATGCTCTCGAAAGCTGGTACCTCCTAACACACATTCCTGGTTGTGTCTTTTTCCCTAATCCCTGCCAATCATTAATCATCCAGGGTAGGATGTTTAACCAAGATGGGTTACTTATTGCTTTCTCCTATCTTTGTAGCCTTATCCTTTTTCTATGATTAACCTGTACTGCATCTGGACCGCCGCCATCACGACACAATTCACTTCCTCAAGGTAAATAGACCATGAGCCGGCGTGGTGTAGTGGATAGGATGTTGGACTGCGATTCAAGAGAACTGGGTTCTAGTCTCCATTTGGCCATGAAGCTCACTGGGTGACCTTGGGTCTGTCACTGGCTCTCAGACTGACCTACCTCACAGGGTTGCTGTCAGGGTAAAATGGAGAGGTGGAGGACCATGAAAGCCATCTTGGATTCCTTGCAGGGGGGGGGGAGTCAAGAACGTAAGAAGAGCATGCTGGATGAGAGCAAGGGTCCATCAAGTTCAGCACTCTGTTCACACAGCAGCCAACCAGCTGTCAACCAGGAGCCCACGGGCAGGACACATGTGCAAAAGCACACTCCCACCCATGTTCCCCAGCAACTGGTGTACACAGGCTTGCTGCCTTGGTTACTGGAGGTAGCATATAGCCATCAGGAGTAGTAGCCATTGATAGCCTTCTCCTCCAGGAATTGGTCTAATCCTTTTTAAAGCCAAATTGGTGGCCATCACCACATCTTGTGATAGTGAGTTCCATAGTTTAACTACACGCCATCTGAAGAAGCATTTCCTTTGATCTGTCCTGAATCTCCCACCAATCAGCTTTATGGGATGACCCCTTTGGATTTGTGTTATGAGAGAGGGAGAAAAATTATGGGAGCAGGAGATGGGAATTAAATGCATGTATGTATAAATAAATAAATAAATGGTATGTGCTATAGTTGTGTCTGTCCCACAGAATGAGGATTACAGAATTCCGTTGCGGAACTCCACTGCAACATTCAGGGAAAGGCCAATTTCAAAGAATAACTGAGTTTTGGTCCATGTATTGGTTCAAAAGTGTGAGATTAGGGGAAGTTGCACTAAAATGCAAATGGAGCAAATTTCTTTCCCATGTGAGGAGACCAGAAAGAAGAAGGTTGCACCCGTCTAGACAAGAGAGGCGCAGTTTTGGACTTCAAGTCCCAGCATTCCTGGCCATTGGCCATGATGGCAGGGTCTTCTGGGAGTTGAAGTCCAAACAACTGGAAATCTACCTTCTGCCCACCCCTGGACTACAGTTTTTGCCAAAGAGACCGAAGGAACCAAATTCTTGCAAGCTTAAGAACCTAAGAAGAGCCCTTCTGGATCAGACCGAGGGTCCAGCTACTCCAGCACTCTGTTCACACAGTGGCCAAGCAGCTGTCGAACAGGGACCAACGAAGCAGGACATGGTGCAACAGCCCCCTCCCGCCCATGTTCCCCAGCAACTGGTGTACATAGGCTTACTGCCTCGAATACTGGAGGTAGCACACAGCCGTCAGGGCTAATACCCATTGATAGCCTTCTCCTCCTAACCCTGGCAAAGGCAAAAGCGACACAACTTGGCAAAAGGCTGGATATGGCAGACAAAGGAGAGAAAGGGAGGGGAGACAAAGATAAAACCAAGGTTACATCTTTGTTCAACAGGGTGGAGGGTTCCAAACAACTCCCTTGCCCTCCACGGCCCCGTTCAATAGATAGCTCACAACATCCTGGTTAATAGATCTCATGTTGGCCTTGGTGACTTATTTGGACTGAGATGAAGCAGTTCTGAAATGGGGGTGGGGGTGGGGGTCAGGAGGGCCTGAGAGAGGGAAGACCATCATTGGTTGCACCAAGAGAATTGAACCGCCCGGAGAGCTTCGGCGATTGGGCGGTATAAAAATGCAAATAAATAAATAAATAAATAAAACAGAGAGATTGATTATTATTTTTCCTCGCAGAGATTATGGTGGAGGATTAATACGTCTGTGGCGAGAGAATGTGTCTCAAACTGTTGTAAAAGAGTGCTTTATTTGTAACTAGCAAACCGACCCGGCTTCGCACGGGTGCAGATAGGGCGACATTTGATACAGCAAAGCCTTTGGGCTGAACGACGCAGCTGCCTGAGTGAAGCCATGCCTGCTGGTATCCCTAGACACAACCCCTGCCATGGTGCACACCTATATTTATTTTATATCCCACCTTTTTTCCTCCAAGGAACCCAAGGTGGTGCACATAATCCTCCTCCTCCCCATTTTATCCTCACAACAACCACCCTGTGAGGTAGGCTGGGCTGAGAGTCAAGACTGGCCCAAAGTCATCCAGTGAACTTCCATGGCTGAGTGGGGATTAGAACCCGGATCTCCCTACTCCCAGTCCGACACTGTAGCCACTGCACCACACTGACTCTATAGTCCCAGAGAGAGGGGTCTGTCCACTCCATTCCCCTGAGGGAAGGCGACCCACAGCAGGAGGTAGGGGACAGGCTTAAACTCCCCCAGTGAGTATGGATGTCGGAAAAGGCCACAACAGATCCAAATGAATTCAGATTTTTATGAAACCGACCTGCGGATTCCTCAGCGGACTGGCTTTTTCCGAGTCACGTGGATTCTGTGGACTGGGTTTTGTTTTTTTAGTGTTGGGGATGAATTGCACTAATTCGCATCAGTGCTGATGCATAGTAGCACTGATGTGAATTAGTGCCAGTAGAACAAAGTTCTGTTAAAAACAAACCCCCAATTCCAACAACGAATGGACAACAAACGAAAAGTGCTTGACAATCTGTGAAACGCAGATGGAATGGGTTTCTCGGAAACCATCACATCTTTACCAGGGAGTGCACCTCACCTGCTCATCACCGTCGTCCCCAGCTGCTCTTGTTCACCTGCGAGAGGCAGGTGAACAAGCTGGTTGCAATTGGGGGGGAGAGAGAATCAAGTCCAGGGGGGCTTTTGTCAGGGGTCCCCTGCTGGGGTGTGGGCCCTCAGCAGCTGCCCAACCATGCTGACTCTTGGCGCCAGCCTGCAGGCAAGGTCCCCACCCCCCTCTCCGCAACCTCCATAGATTAAGACCCGATGATTTCATTTTACAGAATGTTTGGTTCTCCAGCCAACAGAGAAGGATTGGGGAAAGAGCCCCCTCCCCACTGCCCCCCAGCAGGAAGAGGGAAATGACTTTGGTGACATGTCATCTCTGTACCCAGCTTCGCCCACCTCAACTAACAGCAGTGCAAAGATGAGATGAGAGCAGAGCAAGGAATTGTTGGCAGTGAGGCTTTGGGGGCAGAGGCCCAAGGCCCCTCTCAGCCGAATGAGCAGGAGTGGCCCCCAAAAACAGCAGGGCTGGCATGCCACAGTTTGAAGACTCCTTGCTCTTGGTCTTCCTCCTCCTCCTCTTCATTGCTACCCCTTGCTGGCTTGACAGGAGCCCAGCCGACCTGTCCTGCCCTGGCCAGGACTGCCACCCATGGCTGCGTCGTGCGCCGACGCCAGCCCTGCCCACGGGTCTTTCATCCCACCTGGGAGAAGCAAAACGTGCTCTGAGAATTCCCTCCTGCCCTCACATGTCCCCCGAGTAGAATGTCACCATGGACGCCCCGCTGCTCTGGATTAAGGATTAAAACATGAGCGGAATTTGTCCGGCGAGGGAGAGAAGGAGCCCTGGCGCACGTAAACGCCGCCACTTCAAAACAGAGGTCAGGGGCGAGAGGGCGAAAGCTGGTTCTTAATTTCCCATGGGGCCTAGGCCTGAAAACATAAGCATCGCCCAAACGGGAGTTGCTTTGAAGGCGTCCAGAACGGCTTTCCCTAATCGCGACTCACAAGAACGGGACCCGGACACAAAACGTCAGAAAGAAGTGGTGCCTGTGGCAATCTTCTCGGACCATTCGAGCCCCGGCACCTCTCGGTTTTATTAAAAATGATTACGGGGAAGTGGGGGGGGAGAGGTGTGACAGTCAGCATCTGCAAATGCAGATGTAGTTTAACACAATGAGGACTGGAAGCACGGCTTGATTAAAATGGGGGCAGGCTACCAGGGGGGCCCACTCTCAGTGAGTCAACCTTCTCACCATCAATGTGATCAGCTGCTGTTTCTGGTCTTCTTGCTCATCACGGCTACCACTTGCTCGCTTGACAGGCAGAG
The DNA here is from genome assembly GCF_023053635.1 of Elgaria multicarinata webbii. Lineage (NCBI taxonomy): Eukaryota > Metazoa > Chordata > Lepidosauria > Squamata > Anguidae > Elgaria > Elgaria multicarinata. The sequence continues at coordinate 17,683,614 of NC_086188.1, read as the reverse complement.
AGCCACGGAGCAACTAGGCCGGAACTGTCAGGGTTGGAAAATTTACCTACAGAGGGTTAAGCCCCTGGAAGAAGAAAAAATGGACTTTGCCACAATCTCTGGATCCACGATTCTCTACAGGTGTTACACATCATTACTGGACTGTAAAATGTCAAGGCCTCCTGTCTCAACTGTTAATTGAATAATTGGCTGATGAAACAGGGTGCAATACCTTGTATGAAAATGTATATAAAGTTGTACAGATGTAATGGTGGTGCGGGTGGATGCTGGATGGTGATATTTTGTATGCTGGATGATTTTGTACAGAAGACGTTATGTAGGGTGACCATATTTTGGAAACCAAAAAGGAGGACAACATGGTCGGCCCCCAAGGGGGCGTGTCCAGCACCAAGGGGGCGTGCCCACCCGAACATAGCCTTGGTCACATGTCTGATTTTACAGCACACATTTAAGACAAATCTGTTCTACAGAACATCTTGATGTTAAAATCACTGAAATAAAGAACAAGCGAGAGATTCAATGTATCTGAAATTAACTTCACTCACTCCTACTTTTGTAGCTTTTGCTGTACTTTGAAGCTTTTGCTATACTCTGTGTGTTACATTCTCCCCTTCCCTCAAATATCTTTTCTGACTGTATCTTCACTCATTGCAAGCTGCTGTTGTTGTTAACAGGGTTTGCTACTGTCTTTTGTTAATTTCATTTTTTTTAAAAAAAAAAAAAGCTTGTGTATAATTGTCACAAGTTTCTCTACTCTAACATTAGAGTGGGTGTTGTGGCAGTGAACACCACTTTGCCCATTCACACTTCTCACTTATATACATTAGCTTCTCAAGGCTTGTGCGTTGGCACCACTTCGCACATCCAGACTTTGAACTCCTGTCTACTTCCTGCACAAACATGCGACTCTGAGACCCTCTTCCTAATGCCCCGTGTTTCATGCCAGCACCATGGGGCTAAATTACAATAGATGTTTCTGGGTTGTCTGTGCAGCCCCTGTTGTCTCTCACTCTAAGTCATTGCAGACAAACCAAAGCCTCCAGCCTCAAACAATCTCTCTCTCCCCCACCCACCCCCCAAAGTCTCCCAATGGTCCAGCTAGGCTGCACACTTGTGGCTCGGGACATTGCTTATTGCAGGTTATTTCTTGGTCATGTTTGGTGACTCTTACATTATTATTATAATATCCCGCGTTTTGCCCAATTCTTTACAAACCTCTGCCACCAGCCGCCTCCACCTCCTCTCCTCTTGCACAACTTTGATGCACTCTTAAAACACTCTGCGTGGCAAGCCAGCCTCAGGGCCAAGCTACAGGTGCATCTGGGTTGCCTTCAGCCTCTCTCTGCTTTATGCCAGCCTGCCAACATTTCCAGCCTGAAATAATCCCCCACCCCCCTCTCTCTGCCAAAGTCTCCCAACGGTCCAGCCAGGCTGTGCACTTGGACCCTGTGGCTGGGGGTAGGGCAACAGCTCATAGCTTGGTTGTATCCAGTGACTCTTTAAAAAAAATAAAACTCCGCCAGCCGCCTCTGCCTGCACCAAAACTGGACTCTGAGACACTCTTAAAAAGGCTCTGTGTGGTACAGCAGCCTCTCAGGGCTCAGCTACAGCCATCTCTGAGTTGTGTCTTCAGTCCAACTCTGTCTCTAAGAGATATGCCAGCCAGCCAAAGCCACAAATCTATCTATTTTTCTCTGGTATGCACTTCAGATGTTCTGCATTGCATCCCAGCAGTGCAGTCAGAGCCTAGCTCACAAATGTACAAAGTGAAGTGGAAGGGAAGTGGTAGCGAAGCAAAGCAATGATATGCCAGGTTCCAACATTCACAGCAACAGGGCATCCGCAAAGAAGAGAGCCTCTCTCTCGACTGGCACCCTACTGTTGGTCGTGAGAGTTTTTCTCTAAAGATGACCCTCATCGCCCATGATGTGGAAATTTGAGAAAAATACCTCTGGCCCATTCTGTTTTGCCCTTTGGGCTGCTTTGACTGACCTCTCCTTTCCCGCATTTTGATTTGTGGATGCCTTGCCTCTGCTGAGCTCCAGGTACCCGACTGCCCACCAAATCTGCAACAGGAAAGGTGCCCTGCTTGTCCAGGACTTCTTACTTAAAGACTGGAGATCCCCTTAATGCCAAGGGCTGAAACTGCTCAATGTGCAACACTCCAAAGAGGAGGTTTGACAACCTGAGTTTGAAGGATATGGCTCCAGCAGTTTTAAAAAACAATAATTTTGAACTTTTAAAAAAATCCTAAAACTCAATGGATGAACAGATCTGATTCAAACTTGGCATGACTAAATCTCTCCTTAAGAGCTATCATGGTGCCAACTTTCAGCCCTTTATCTTTAAAAATGTCATTTTTAAAAAAGAATAATTTTAAAACTTCAAACTTTTTTTTAAAAAAATCCTAAAACTCAATGGATGAACAGATCTGTTTCAAACTTGGCATAGCTAAAGTCCTTGTTAAGAGCAATCATGGTGCCAAGTTTCATCTCTTTATCTTTAAAAATATTTTTTTTAAAAAAATTTAAATCCTCCAATTTTTTAAAAAAATCTAAAAATCTATGGATTAACGGATGTTTCAAATTAGGTATGGCTAAAGCTCTACCTAAAAGCTATCATGGTGCCCAGTTTCATCTCTTCATCTTTAAAAACGACGATTTAAAAAATAATAATTTTAAAACCTCAATTTTTAAAAAAAATCTAAAAAATCAATGGATGAACATATCTGTTTCAAATTAGGTATGACTAAAGCCCTACCCTAAGAGCTACCATTGTGCCAAGTTTCATGTCTTTATCTTTAAAAATGACAGAGTTATAAGCATTTTTGTTAATTCCCATTAGAGCTGCTCTTTGGCTGGGGTAGATTAGGAAAATCCGATTTCCTCTCCCCCTCCCGGATTTGTTACCAAAAACCCGGACAAATCCGGGCAAATCTGGTCATATGGTCACCCTACGTTATGCCTCAGTAAAAAATCTTTACTGAAGATACGCTATACGTGTTGTGAGTATATTTTCTTCTCTGAGGGGCAAGAGCGCAATATCCATACAGAAGAATCAAACACTGAAGCTGCTGTGTTACTGCTTAAATCTCTGCTAAAGTCAATTCCTGACAGGAACATCTCCTGCTCCTGCTTCTCACCACTGTCGTTGCCTTGGCCTGAGTGAGAAGCAGGTGGACATATAGGTTGCAATGGAGAAGAGGAGCAGCAACTCCTAGGAGCCTGGTCAGTAGGACCCTGGTGGGGTGTGGGCTCTCGGTAGATAACCAACCATGGTTATCTGGACAACCATCTGTCAAGTATGCTTTAGGGTGGATTCCTGCATTGAGCAGGGGGTTGGACTCGATGGCCTTATAGGCCCCTTCCAACTCCACTATTCGATGATTTTATGTCTACCTTCATTCGGATTCAATCCGGATTTCCCCCCCCTCCCGGATTTGTCATCAAAACCCTGGACAAATCTGGGCAAATCCGGTCATATGGTCACCCTACACAGTATTGTTCTCCTAAAGTATTAAAGTGTAAAGTCCTGCTAATTAAAACTATAGAAGTGGAGGAAACCGAAACCTGTCATGAAATCCACAATGGAGAGAAAATACATGTGGGCAAGTGGGATAACTGGACAGCCATCTGTCAAGTATGCTTTAGGGTGGATTCCTGCATTGAGCAGGGGTTTGGACTCGAGGGTCTTATACGCCCCTTCCAACTCCACTATTCGATGATTCTATGTCTACCTTCATTCACTTTGCATTTTCACACAGATTTACCTAATTTCCTACTTTCAAACCAATGTGCTAACCGAACCGCAAATTTAGCCTTCGAAATTCACCCTTCTCCAAAATTTGCAATGGAGTTCTCCGATCCAAAAATGCGTACAAAAAAAAAGAGGCATTAAGGAAAAGTGCATGCAAAAAATGGATGTAGTGAGATCAATGCTCAAAAATGCATGCTATTAGGATAAGGGCTTGCAAAAATACTTCTATTAGGCCAAGTTATGTACAAAGAAGCATGTATTAGGGAAATGCCTGCCAAAAGGCGTATTGATTTTCATAAGAAGATTTTTTTAAAAAGAAGTATCTCAAAGTTCAGGATGAATCGGATGACAGACTGGAAAAATTCTCAAAGTTCAGAATGAATCTAATTTAAGACTTGAAGAATGAGAAACGAAGAGGAGCTGAAATGGACAGCTTCATTCTTTCCTTTTTATTTTATTAGGATCACAAAGTTCTGAGCAATATTCACTATGTTGGGCAAAACCAGTGGGGAGGGGGAAAGAATGGGGCAGGTTGTATCCCGTAACACAGAGGTGGGGAACCTCAGGCCCAGGGGTCAAAACTGCCCCTCCCGCAGCCATCAAGCATATGAGATTTTCTTAGCTTTTGTGCAGTTTTCTCCCCATTTTAAAAAGTTTAAATTACTCCCGTAAGGCATAGTTATTCACCAATATTTCCTCCCAGGAGTGGGAATGGGGTGGAAAGGAAACTGAGGCACACTGCATCACATGCACACGTGTGCGTGCGCACATCTGCGAGTGTGTGCAAAACATTGTAAAAAAAAAATATCATCCCCAAATAGGGATAGAGATTTAGCAGGGACTAGTTAAAGGAAAAGGGGATTATCCCTTGTAAATAAAAGGCGGTTGGCGTGTATGCAAAAGGCCATGAAATGGAAGCAGATCCCAAGCATAGACAAGGTAAGAATGCTGATCCAATCACACAACAGCAGGAACTGCTGATTATGCGATCTTTCTAGCGACCTATGCTAATCTAACACCTCTTCGGGGAGAAATGTAAAGCCCTGATTAAATCAGAATTGCATAGAGGGGAATATGCTGATACATTCTGGTTTAGCAATATCACCCCTGGAGCCTTCCTTTGAAATCTTTTGATTGAACGGCTGTTTCAAGGAGAGCTGCAGAGGCTGCCATGGTGAATGTCATTATTCCCCCCCACACACAGCACAATTGCTCCGGCTATTGGGCGGTATAGAAATGTAATATATCAATAAATCCAAAATGGAAATGTCTGTCTTGTATTTTGATGCTACCTTTCCTCTAAAGCAGCCTTCCCCGACCTGGTCTCGTCCAACATCACCTAGACGCTGATGGGATCCAAGCTAGCAGCCGGTAACTGACCAAGAAAGGCCTTGGAGTTTGTGGTGGACATGTTTATGGTGGTGAGGCACCTCGAAAGATTTCCTGTTGAGGCAGTATGTAAATCCAAGGGGGTGGGGAGAGAGAAATAAAGAGAGGCGACAAAAGAGAAAGTGAGAAAAAGAGAATCAGAGAGAACAAGAGTCGGAGAGAGAGAGTCAGAGAGAGAGAAAGAGAGAAAGTCAGAGAAAGAGTCAGAAAGTCAGAGAGAGAGAGAGAAAGTCAGAGAAAGAGTCAGAAAGTCAGAGAGGGAGAGAGAGAAAGTCAGAGAAAGTCAGAGAGAGAGAAAGTCAGAGAGAGAGAAAGTCAGAGAGAGAGAGAGTCAGAAAGTCAGAGAGAAAGTCAGAGAGAGAGAGTCAGAGAGAAAGTCAGAGAGAGAGAGTCAGAAAGTCAGAGAGAGAGAGTCCGTCTTAAAGCTACGGAGTCCCTGGTAGTTCTTCCTATGAAGACTTCTGCCCAGGACGATGTGAGGGAACCCACCCCCTTCAACGACCATGCAAAACGGTGCACAAAATCTGCATTCAAAGAAAAATATATGCCTTCTCCAAGGATTGGTTTTGGCTGCCCTGGATGGAAGGGACTGAAATTCTTCTGACAGATGGTCTCCAAGTGCTCTGGGAGGACTCCGTAGAAAAGGTGCTTCTCCAGCCGAAGTCTGTCTTCCTCGGATTTTTCCAGCATCATAAATTTCTTCTGGCTACATCCAGAGGAGAAAAAGACCCAAGCAAAAATTAAGAAGGGGCGTTGTCTCTCATCATTTTGGGCTTGTTCTGCTTCAGGGAGAGATTGAAACGAATGGGAGACGCACAGTAGTCCAACTGCTCTTGGATCGTGCCCTTTGTAATGGCGTACTTGCTCATGCGCAGCTGCTACATGTTGATTTCAGGGTTTTGCCCTTTGTAACAATTTGGAACCAGGGGACCTAAAAAATCTCCTCCTCCCACATACTCTTACTCAAAAGTGTTCTCCTTTTTAGAGTACACCTAGCAAGTGAAGTGAAGTCAGATAGCTATTAAGTAGAGGGCCTTCTCAGTGGTGGCACCACAGCTGTGCAATAGCCTTCCTAGACAGGCTAGCCTGGTGCCTACATTGTGATATTTTCAGCACCAGATGAAGCCCTTTTTTATTCACCCAAGGCTTTTTAAACAACACGGGTCTGTAAAAATCTGGGCTTTCAATACATGATTTGTGATCCACTGTGTATCTCCCTAATTTATTTAATGTTCTCTCTGTTAAAAAGTGGAGTTTTTAATGTTGCATTTTAATGTCTGTGTTACTGTATTTTAATCTTTGTTTCTATGAGCTGCCCAGAGACCATATGTTATTTTTTTTGGGGGGGGGTGCTACACACTAAGAGAAATCTAATAAATAAAAACATTTTTCTTGCACAGGTATCCATTCATTTCAGGGCAGCTCTTGCGCAGGTGAACCATAACTTCACAACTAAAGTTATGCTACCAGCTAAAAGATGTTATCAGTGTAATAAGCTCCTCTCAAAAAGAGGCAACTCCTAGGCACTGTCAAAACATATGTTTAAAAGAAACATTAGCTGTATTGAACCCCCAGCATTTAGCCAAATTAAACATTCTCTTATTAAAGAGACATTGGGCCTGTTCAGACAACATGCTAAGCCATGGTTAGGCCGCTAACCCTTTTGCAGCAAATGTTAGTGAGCGGGTTTAAACCGTGGTTATGGAGCCACCATGGTTAGGAATGGTTCGCATGACATACCAAGCCTTAAGGTTTAGCTCAAAATGCTTAACCACCGTGGCTTAACGTGTCATCTGAACGTGGTCAATATGTCCTTGGGGGAGCTATACAATAACAGAAATCTAATAAATAAAACATTTTTCTTGCACAGCTATCCATTCATTTCAGGGAAGCTCTTGCACAGGTGAGCCCTAACTTCGTAACTAAAGGTATGCTACAGGCTAGAACACCTTGATTTTAAAACGGAAGGGGAAAGCGTGCAACTCACAAGCAAATTAGGTACCAAAAACCGTGAAATGTCAATATTTCTCCCTAGGATCAATCATCACTTGATGTGTAATGTCTCCCTCTAGCGGCCAGTCCTTAAAATGCAGAGTTGCTTGTTCTGTTTACATACGACCTTTCTTCCAAGGAGCTCAGGGTGGCACATGAACGGTTCTATCCATCCCCTTTTTAACCTCGCAACAACATAAAGCATTGCTTCAGCAACGGAGCGCCGACGGCAGGGGCTAGCCAGGCTGCCGCAAAACACCCTCCCTCCCACCTGGCATCCCTTAAGAGACAACGCAAACCATTTACATAATTCTGGTTTATTTCGCCTTTTGTACAAAACTATTTCAGCAACTGATTTTCTTTTCTTAAAACACACACACACACACGAAACCCACCCGTCAGTCACAGTCTGGTACTGTGAAGAGTCCCGTCCCCCACCCGTCCCCCCGGACATACACCCCTGCGTTGGCGCTGTGGGCCATCGGTAAAGTTGGCAGCAAGAAGTGGCATTGTGCTCCTCCCAGCCCCAATCCTAGATACTGTTGACAGGGCTGCAGGAGGGGGAAAGTATTCTTGAGCCTCCTTCATAAACCGCAGAGGATCCCAGATCTTTGCTTCGGATAGGGATGAAGCTGTTGGCAACCACCGCCTTCAAAATGGGGAAGGAAGGTCCAATCTCAGCTTGTAACAGGCTACAAAGAAGATGGGTGGTGGCAGGGCTGTGGAACCTGTGGTTTTATGGGTGGGGCCTGACAGTGAAGGGTGGCAGCAATCAGCCCCCTTTGCCCTCTGGCCGTTCAGGGCTCAACTTTCACTTCACCAACGGCGGGGGGGGGGGGCGAGTCCAACTCAGCATTGCTGCCATCACCTGAAGACTGGGAGGCCAAGCAACGAAAGTGACCTTTAGTGTCGGGAAACCGGCTGCTGTGGGGATGGGAGCCGGTGGAAAACCAGAGCAGAGGCGCCGACGGTCAGCTTGAGCCGGGACTCGCACCTAGGACAAGGCACGTCGGAACCCACACCCCACTGAAGCCAGTCCAAATGTCAGATTTCTGCAACGAAAGAAAAGCTGGTCCCGAAATGGATGAATTTAGTGATACAGCAACCTTCTCCCTATGTGACGCCCTCCCCCCCAAAAAAAGTTGGACTGCAACTCCCATCATCCCCAGTTCATGCTGGCAGGGGATGATAGCAGTCGGAGTCCAAGTCTTCTGGAGAGCGCCAGGCTGGGGGTGGTGGGGAAGGTTGTGATATAGCATTGTAAACATGACAATTTGGTCAAGAAAGCAAGAGTAGCTGCAGATACACCTCAGAGCTCTGCACTTTATGATCTCCGCCGTCGGCGGGAACATTCCTTGGGTGAGTTCTTCCTCTGCTATAGGGTATGTGTCATAATTGGCCGTGTGAGTAATAGGATGAAGGACAAATCCAGCAGGCCATCGGATTGTTCCCGTGTAAGGGGCAGGAAAAAATGGAAGCACCTGAGGAGGGGGGCTAGGCCCCTCCAAGCTTAAAGGATTGCCAAGGCCGACCCAGAGCAACGCAGAGTAACTGCCCTGCACCCAAGAAGCTCACCTGGAGAACGTAACTGTGAGGAACGAAGGCCTGGAAAGGCTAGCGGGAAAGTAACGTCAAACGGAGCAGCACAGCTGCCCCCCTGGATACAGGGCACGCCCTGAGCAGCCTTGATTGCACTAACAGAAGAGCCAGCGATTGCGTCAGGAGATCGAGGAATGAACGCGGCCCCGTCCACTGGGACAGAGGGGGACAGCGTGGGTGGAGCCAGCCGTCACCCCGGCTCCTGTTTATTCCCGGCAGAATGCTCGCCAGCCTGTGCCAAGCAGCATTTGCGAAGCGGGGGTGGTGCGTGCAGCACACACACACACACACAAAAAGCCCCTGTGTTTCTATACTCGCGAACTCCACGCTGAGAGTGCCACACCGCCACCGCGCACCCGTGAAGACTCCCCTGCAGCAGAGCTCGACAGCACGTTCGCTCTTCAGAACTCCCTACCCAAGACGCCAAAGGCGTATTCGGTTCCTTTCCCCTTGGCAACCGGGCGCGTGCGGGACACCGTGACGTGCGTCCCGAGTGCCCGCATGGAAACAGCAGATACCCCCAGCATCCCAGCTTCCTGCCCCTACCCTGGCACAGTCCGGCCGACAAGACCAACTGCGGGAGCAGGCCTGGGTGGGTGGCCTGGAATGTGCAATCGTGAGCTTTACAGGTAAGTGTCCTCGCTCTCCCGAGAGCTGAGGCTCTCCTTGGACTGGTGGCGGAGGAGGGAGGACTCCGGCAAAGTCTGAGATCCGTTTTCTTCGGGGATGGGCCCGTTGTCCAGGCTGCCCTTCCCTTGGCCCTCTTTCTTGACCCCCTTGGGCAGTTTGCTCTTGCGGCCCTTGGGCGAGAGGGTGGCGCCCGGGGGCAGGATGATGGAGGGGGAGGGCTCCAAGGCCTTGCGGGAGCAGGGCTCAGCGTCGCTGATGGCCTTGGCGCCGTGGAAGCGGGGAGGGGACTTGCACTGCGGCTCCCCGCGGGTCTCCTTCCACTTCTTCAGCTGGATCAGGTGCTCCCGCTCGATGTGACGCTCCGTCACCTGCAACTCTATGATCTGAAGTCAGAAGGAAAATGGCACATCCAGGACGCGCAACTCAAGCAAGGACGAGCGTGGAGGCGAGGGAGGCAAGGTCAGCCCTCGCCCCAAGCTGAAAGGCAACTTCTTCGCCGCCCCTGTCACTGCCATTCCGTAAACCCCTAGTCCACATCGGCTCCTGAGCACTGTTCACCTGTGACTCCAAGCCATGTGGGAGTAACGTGGTCAAGTGGGCACGGGGCCACACACAAAAGCCCTGCCCCCCCCCCCCCGAGAGCCCCCTCGGCTCAGCTTCCAAGCCGCGCGTGCGCAGTGCAAAGCTATGAAGACCCGAAGCGCGTTCAGGTGAATCCACTCAGAATGCCTCCCCTCCCCCGAGACCCCGCAGGATGGGAATCCCTGCTCTATTGGGGAGCAGTCACGAAGAAACTCCGGACTTTCAGCTGATGGCGCTTAGAACCGCCCTCCGGACGTTTGCGCATTGGGTAGGACATGTGGGGCCAGTTTGCATGGGGGGGGGTGTCAAGAGCACGGGGAGGCGAACTCCTGGCCTGCAGAGGGGCTCCCGCTTACTTCTGGAAGGCGCCTGAAAGCTCTTCCAAAATGAAATCTCAAAGAATTTGCCCACCCCTGCCGTGGGGTGATCTTGGACGGGTCACTCTGTCTTGTCTGCTTCACAGGGTTGTTTTGAGGATAAGATGAAATACTTATGCAGTCCTCCGCTCATGAGAGCAACGTACCAGTTACAAGTGTAATCTGGAAATTAAAGAACTTGCATTCCTGGATAAAAGATGCTTCCAGATGAAGCTTTTATCCTACAATTGCCCAGACTCCTTCACCCACTTTTATAAGATGGTGCTGATGTCGTCCATCACTTGTGCCGGCCCCGACGCCTACTACCTCGGGGGAACTGAGGCCGCCATCAGTGCTTAGAGCCGCACTGGTGAGAGCAGCCCTTTCAGGGTGACCTATTTACAGTCAAGTGGAGAGAGGACCCTCACCCCCTCCCCTCCCCACCCCTCCCCTCCATTTTACCTCTTGAACAAGGAAAGTCTCCTGCATGAACTTGGGGTTCAGCGCCCTCAGCCTCTCCATGGTCTCATACTGCCCCTGGCAGGACTTGAGCTTCTCGGAAGAACCCAGGGTGTGTTTCAGCAGCACCAGGCCCACGCGGAAGATAATCTTGACGCCTGGAAAGGCAGAGCCGGACACCAATGATGCCCCAGTGGGTGGGAAGCCCGTCAGGAGGCAAGTTATGAGTCAACCCAGCCACCTCCCCAACCCCAGGACCCTTGATGAAGTATCGTCTGGGGGCAGGAAGCCCCATTATGCCGAGAAAGCTGAGCAGATCTTGGCTTGGCAGCTGCCCATCCATCCATGCACTGAATGGCTCCAAGCTCCCCCCAAAAGGAAGAGCCGGATACAAGCTAATCAACAGTTCTGCACACAATCCCGTGCATGCGCTTGGGAGACAGGTCTTCCCTCTTCCTATCCCTGACGAAGACTGTAAGTGAAAGCAAAACATAGGTTGGCATGTAAGAACCAGCGTGGCAGAGCGGAAAGATGGAGGATCTCAAGCAGAAGCGCAAGAGCTCAGCTTCAAAGCCTATAGGGCAGGGATGGAGGAACATTTCAGCAAAGAGGTTCTCCATCCAGCCTGGCAGCTTCTTCCCCTGGCCACTGAATGGAAATGCTCTGATCTCTGACCCTCAGCTGATCAGAGGGATCTTTCTCAGTGCTTAATAGACAAGAGCACTCAACCCTGATCAGCGATAGAGGCTTTGCCCTGCAAAGAGAGGGCGGGGCCAGGGGAGGGAGCTGCTGAGTGATCCAGTCCTCCTTCCTGCTGAGGCTTGTCCTACAGAAGCCCATCCCTGCTTACTTCTGAGTGGACACGCAAGATTGTCCTGCTTATTTATGAGTAGACATACTACTTATGCTTACTTCTGAACAGATGTAAACAGGTAACAATGGGATCAGGGTGGGAGGATTTCAGGCCCCACGGACTTTCACCTGGGCTCCCGCTTACTTCTGGAAGGTGCCTGAAAGCTCTTCCAAAATTAAATCCAGCTCTCGGGCTCAAAGAATTTGCCCACCCCGATATGGGTGATCTTGGACTGGTCACTCTGTCTTGTCTGCTTCACAGGGTTGTTTTGAGGATAAGATGAAATACTTATGCAGTCCTCCGCTCATGAGAGCAACGTACCAGTTACAAATGTAATCTGGAAATTAAAGAACTTGCATTCCTGGATAAAAGATGCATCCAGATGAAGCTTTTATCCTACAATTGCCCAGACTCTTTCACCCACTTTTATAAGATGCTGCTGATGTCGTCCATCACTTGTGACTCTCCTGTTTTCTCCTCCCTCTTCTTTCATCGTTTTGCTTATTGGGGAAAAAAATTAAGGGGGAAAAGACAGAATAGGGGCACAAATGCCTTCTGACTGGAAGCACCTAAAGGTGCAGGTATGTCAACTGCCAGCAGGTGGCAGCATTTCAATAGGATTCAGCATCTCAAACCTACAAGTAGCGTTGTCGGAAGAATCCGTTACATAACCAAATGAGTTTGGATTTTTATGAATCTGACCCGTGGATTCCTCAGTCTTTTCCCCCTGTCGGGTAGGTTCTGTGGCCTTGTGGGCTGGAATTTTGTGCAAATTTCGTCATTTCGAATTTGCACATTTTGAGGGGAAATTGTGCATATGCACACGTGCGAATTTGCGAATTCGGAAACCAAAAAAACCAGATTCTGTTGATGGGTGAGCAATGGAATGAAAGATGGCCGACAATGACACAATCCGTACATTCCTACCTACGAGTAGGGATGTCGGAGGAATCCGTCCTGGAAGTGCAGCTTGCCAAGCTCCCATCAGCTTGGCCCCCTGGACTTGACCCCATGAGCTGGCCTGAGTCAACTGGCATCGAGTCGGGCCAGGCCGAGGATTTTCTGGTTTGTGTGTGTGTTTTTAAATAATAAATGGAAATTTGTGGAAATTGCAGCTGTAAATTTGCACAGGTTGCGGCAAATTGTGGCCACAATTGGCACGCCATTATATTTACAGGAAACAAACCTAAAAAAGTTCCCAGGTTTCGGGGGAAATCCACAGCTCGGCTTGCAAGTGAGAGCCACTGCAAAAATCCGACAAGCCCGAAAAGGGCCAGATTTCCCAGCGACGGACATTCCTACCCACGAATAGAAGAGGAAGGCCCGGAGCACGAGCAATATTTTGCCAGGCGCTCCAAATCTGGACCTTCCTGTTTGCAGGACTTGCCCAGCAGAGGGAGAAGCTGTGGGGAGAATAGAGAGAAGCACCCCAGACCTCAAAATGGGAAAGGCCCAAAGGAAACGGGGGCAACCCCGTTTGACCCTGCTCTTCAAACACCCTCCACATCGCACAAGTCTTCTGGGACGGGAAGCACCCCAAAGGGATGGTGGCAGCCCTTGCAGGACGGCCTCCTCAGGGTTCCAGGCTCACGAGCCTGGGGCGGGCACACGGGAAGACGCACGGTCACAGAGCGCCCCCTCGCCTCCCTCCACAGCCCCCTCAACTGACTAGGATTGCAAAGGAGCTCAGAACCCCAAGAAATCCACAATCTGAGAGGCTACTCTGTATAGACAAAGGAGGGAAATTGACATGGGAGCAGCATCCTTGGATGGAAGAATAGGAGGGAGCCATGGACCCCCTAAAAGAACTACGCAAGTGATGCATAAAGCCATCAGCCTGTCGGGGTCGTAACCAAGGATCCTGGGGCTGAATGCCCCTTTGATGGGATGAAATGTTTGCTTGAGGAGCCAGAGGCACAAGGACACGCTTTCAGGTGCTTACCCCTGCCCCCCCTCCCCCCGCCCAACGCAGCTAGCCTGCATACCCCACCGCCACCACACCCCGCTTAGGAGTGGCCACTTAGCGACGCCAACTTGAGCTGGCCGAGAGGGGGCCGGGCTGGTACCTTCGCAGAAGAACATGTCCCAGACCCGCAGCACGGAACTCCAGGGCAGGGTCCGGGAGAACGCGCACATGAACCACTCCGTCATGTACAGGATGGGGTCGATCTTCTGCTTGCTCAGGTGCTTGTAAGCCACGGGAGAGACCCGATGCAGCAGGGAGAAGAGGATCTCCCCGTCCAGTTGGATGGCCTCCTGCGTGGAGAGGGGGAAGGAACTCGGGTCAGGCTGGGAGCACAGAGGAAGGAAGGAAGGAAGGAAGGGGCCGCGGATGCCTTGGGATACCTGCCCCCTTCCTTTGCATCCATTCATCTCTCTCGGCCACGGGTGGGGAACCTCAGGCCTGGAGGCCAAATCCAGCCCTCCTAGAGTTCCCCAGGTCATATTCCCTTCCCCTAGCCAATCCCTTTACCCCCAGCATTTCTGCAGTTCACCCTGCCCCCCCCCCATTCTAAAAAAGTTGAAACACCTCTCCTAAGGCTTAATGACGGGCAGGAAGAGCTTTGAACTACAATAGGCTGGAGGTGGTGGGGTTTTTTTTTGTATTTTGCCCCAGCCGCTTTCCCCCCCCACCCCCCGGAATGTGGCCCCCAATAGCTTCCCCCAATTTGAACTCGGCACTCGGGCTGAACGAGGTTCCCACCCCTGCTCCAGGCGGAGTTGCCTTTTCGGCTCGTCGGTCCCCTCACAGGGTGACAACAGAACTTCCGTCCCAAAGGGGAGAGAGAGAAGGCCGCAGGACAACACTCTGGGGGCCCTTGTCACTCACCAGCTTCTCGCTGTAGTAGCCAGGAAGGTACTTCTCACAGATCTGCACAAGGCACCAAAAGGCTTGCTGATGGGCGGCGGGGGGGGGGGGGGGTAGAAAAACAAACAAAACCAAAGAGGATGTCATCTTAAAGCACAGGCCTGATCAGTGCAGCTTTCCCCTTCTCTGCCACTTTGGATGGGGAAAAGCTGCCTGGGGTGGAATTCTCCCTCCTGTGCACTTCTCCAGAGAGCTGCTTCCTAAACTTCATTCCCTCCCATGCAGGCAACAGCACAGAGAAGGCCTCAGGCGTACATACACTGGAAGTGGCAGCCGTGTTGGGCAGAGCAACCCCCACGCCCACCCTGGGGGCAGAAATCAGCAGGGATGAGCTGCTACAACGTGCCTTTGTACATTCACGTTTGGCGGGTGTCCTTTCAAGTGCCCCCGCTGCAGGTGTTCCAGCCGCTCCTTCCTGTCTCCCCCACCTTCCCCAAGCACCACTGATCAAACTCAGTGCCCCTTCCACCCATTTTAAAGATCGGGTTTTTCTTTTTAGACACAGAAAAAAGCCAAGAAATCCGATCTTGGGAGCTCCCCAGTCCTGCGTGGCTCAGCTCTTAGATGCCAAGTTGGGGAAGGCTGCCCTAGTGGGTAGGAAAGGTGTCCACTAGGGGTGTGCACAGACCCCCCGATCCTCTTCGCGTCCGATCTGCAAATTACGGATTGGGCCCGCTCCGCCCCGCCTCGATCCACCTAGGGGCTGCTCTGCTCCGCTGCGGAGCTCCGGCTCCGAATCGGAGCTCCACAGTGGTGGGGAGTGGCGCCAGGTAAGGCCCCCCTCCCTCCTCCCCCTTACCTGTGTCCGTCCCGGCCCATCCCAGCTTCACTAGAGCCTGCGGCTCAACCAGGCCTACGCTTCCTGGTTGAGCCGCGGGCTCTAGTGAAGCTGGGATGGGCCGGGACAGACGCAGGCAAGACCTCCCTCCCTCCTCTACCTTACCTGCATCCGTCCACGGTCCCGCGGCTGCTTCAACTGAGCCCGAGGACTCAACCAGGAAGACCAGTCCTCAGGCTCAGTTGAAGCAGCTGCGGGACCGCGGACAGATGCAGGTAAGACCCCCCCCTCCCCCTTACCTGACTCTGCCGCTGTCGCCACATGGGTGGCAGCAACAGCGGCAGGGCCAAGTAAACTCCCCTTACCTTTTTTGTGGAGCTCCAGATCAAGGCGAAGGATCCGCCTTCACCTCGATCCACTCCGCAATGCTCCGCGGCTCCCCCGATCCTCTTCGCCTCCACCTTAAGGGGAGGCGAAGCCCCCCGATCCGCTCCTCCGGTCCAAGGAGAAGCGGCGCACATCCCTAGTGTCCACCATGCAAGGCTGTCACCTCCTGGATAACGGCACCTCCAGAAACCCACCAAGGAAGAAGCTCAAGTCACCCCACCTTGCAAAAAAACCGCCCCCCAATGTAACAGCAGGATGAGACGCCGCCTACCTCTGCCGGCATGTGCATTAGCAGCACTGCAGCAATGGGAGCCTGAGCCTGGCAGTAGCCCTCCTCCGGCCGATAGAGCGTGTAGGCCTTCAGGACCCGGAACAAATCCTGCTGCCTGCAGAAAGAAGCACAGCCCACATCACGAAGGGGAGGGCTGAGGGAACGCAGGAGGAGAAGGGGCCCTGCCACGCACGGCTGGAGTTCAGGCCCTAGAACTGCATGCAAGGGTAGGAGAGCGGGCGCATGTGGCTGAGAAGGACTGAGCTGCTACTTAAGAAGGCCTGGATTCCAATCCCACCTCTGCCATGAACCCAGGAGGTAGGAAACGTGTGGCCCTCCACTGGATTTAGCCTACAACTCCCATCAGCACTAGATGGCACAGCCAATGACGGGAGTTGTAGGCGAAGACATGCGGAGGGTCACAAGTTGCCCACCCCGCCTTAAGCAAGCCACTGCCTCAGCACCACCCCATCGACAGTATCAAGGTGAGACAGACGTGTCTCACGGGGGTTGTTTTAAAGGCGATTGCTGCTGAAAGCGCTCTGGATGCTTGACGCCACTATTAAAAAGCCTTGTTTTTACAGCAAGTTTCAAGTTGGCCTAGCTGAATGAACCATGCATGCTAACCCGAAAGGATTCTTCTTCCGCTATTTAGGAAGGAGGTGCGCAGTACATACATACACGTGCAACGAAATATAAGCCAACTCAACAGTACCCTCTGGCATTAGGTACTGCCAAGCATATCTCTAGGGCTATACGAATGCCACGATTCCATGGGAGTACAGAAAAGGTGCAAAATCTGCTCCTGGGTGCAAAATCCAGCTTCTTAAGAAGCTTCAGTTGCTTCCAAGGCAATCACAAGAACTGTGGGTGGGAGTTCACACTTGTTTGGGTGTTGCGTGTTCAGAGGAGGGCAGCCAGGAGGATCAGGGGTCTGGAAACAAAGCCCTGTGAAGAGGGACTGAAAGAACTGGGCAGGTTTAGCCTGGAGAAGAGAAGATTGAGGGGAGACATGAGAGCACTCTTCAAATACTTCAAAGGTTGTCACACAGAGGAGGGCCAGGATCTCTTCTCGATCCTCCCAGAGTGCAGGACACGGAATAACGGGCTCAAGTTAAAGGAAGCCAGATTCCGGCTGGACATCAGGAAAAACGTCCTGGCTGTTAGAGCAGTACGACAATGGAATCAGTTACCTAGGGAGGTTGTGGGCTCTCCCACACTAGAGGCCTTCAAGAGGCAGCTGGACAAGCATCTGTCAGGCATGCTTTAGGGTGGATTCCTGCATTGAGCAGGGGGTTGGACTAGATGGCCTTGTAGGCCCCTTCCAACTCCGCTATTCTATGATTCTATGATTCTATTTCTTTTATTGTGTTTATAAGTGATTTATGTTATGTTTTCATTTAGATTTTGTTGCATTTTGTCGCCTTGAGTTGCCATTCCATTTTCGTATCCTTGAGAGCCGCCTTGAACTATAGGAGGATTGGCAGGCCATACATATTTTAAAGAAAGAAATGCAAACAGACGGACGGCAGCAGCTGACCTCACCCGTCTTCCGAAAGGCAAGAACCACCAGCATATTTGCCCCAGGTAGTACTTTTCCTCCCTGCCCCAGACAATGTCTTCCTCCACCACAAGTATGACGGTTATTTCAGACATGCCCAGAGCTGCAGGTTTTTTGTATGCCAGGCCTCCCTAGGTGGCCAAGGCAACTTCAATAGCTGGCAAGGAGTTTCCTTTTAGTCCTTCCCATGCGGCCAAGGGGGTTGAGTGGCACAGAGGTTGCAGGTGCCAATGATGCCATGCTAGGCAACCTGCAACAAACACCTAAAGGAAAGCATTGAAGCTGGCCAGGCGCCAAACCCCAACGGGCAGCACTGGGCTGCCTCCACAAACACGGATCAGCCTGAGTTCAGGAAAAGACTAGTGATTCCACAGTAATACACAGAGCAAGAGAGAAGATGGAGAGGTGACATCCGGCTTACCCGTGGCCTCCACGAGCAACAAACATTTCGTGGAATGGAAACTGCCTGTGGAGATCGCGCTCAATCACATCCAGCCACTTGGGGTCTCCCGGTGCCACGTCCAGCTCCTGCGGATCAGACAGAGGCATCACTCCAGGGGACAACAGACATTTTTAAAAAAATTAATCTCAGTAGGATAGTTTCCTGCCAAGTTCCAAAGCCATCCACTCTTGTTTGGAAGGGCCGTTTCAGCATGAACCGAAGGGGAGGCCTACAGGTCCCTGAGCAGAGCACAGTCGACGACTACCCAACAAGAGTGAAATAAGCAAAACGAAGACAGGCTCTCAAATGAGAGGGAGGTGCTGACATGCTAGGCTCAAGGTTAGAAGATTGAAACTCACGCCATACCTGAAGAGGAGCAAATATGCCGCCAATTTGACACCGGAACAGCTGAAACACAATATCCCAAACCTGGAGGGAGATACTAGCTACCAAAGAGATCGTACGCCAGGGATGGGCAACGGTCCTCCAGCCAGGTGTTTCGGCCTACACCCTTCCATCACAGACACCAGTGGAGGGTGGTGGCTCAGATGTCGGCAGGGTGGTGAATCCGCTCCAGGCTTCAGTCAGAACTCTAAGGGAGCTCCTTTTCATTCTCCCAGCATTTTAACAGTCTATAAATAAATTTTAACTTGGTGTTTTAAATTTGTGATTTTGCATTGCTGCTGTTTTTATCTGGTTGAGCTTTTATATTGCATTTTATATTATGGTTTTATGCTGTTGTTTTATACTTTGAATGTTTTCAATTTTTGTGAACCGCCCAGAGAGCTCCAGCTATTGGGCGGTATAGAAATGTAATAAAATAAATAAATAAATAAATAAAACAGCACATCAGCTGAACTCCAAATCCATGTTTGGGTGCGACATCCATGGAATTGGTTATATGTTAATACAGAGTGGGAGGCAGCCTTGTAGTGGACTTTGCCCTTGAGAGACCCTGAAAATGAGCTGTTAGGCTCAGACCAGGAGCCAAACCAGGACGTTAAATGTTAAACGGAGGTTAGCATTTAAATGTGAAAGGTTAAACCCAATGGCCAGGCGCTCGCTTCCCCCTCTCTGCCAGAAAGAACCTGGGACTGGAGAGCAGAAGAGAAGCACACCCTGGCTTCTGCCAGGAGACCCCGGGCCTAAAGAACAAGAGCAAACATACCAGCAAAGGAAGATCAGCCGGGTCTGAAGTGCATTTCAATGGCTGCTTATAGCTCACCGTCTTGCTCTGACCTCAAACAACTGATCTCCCTCCTCTTTCTTTCCCTTTCCATGTGTGCACCACCCTGAGAAGTCAGAACAGGGCTCTTTCTCTGTCTTTGTAAGCGCGTGCCACATGGGGAGACAAATTCCAGTCTGAAAAGCGGGATAAAAATGCTGCAAACCAATAATAAAATGTTGAATGCAGCTTTGCATTTAATGTGCACTTAAAAATGCAAACAGCAGCTTTAGGAGACTGATTTTCAACAGCACCTCACTGGGTTCGAGCCCACAGGACCGTCTAATCCACTATCCTGGATCAGACGGCCCTGTTTAACCAACCACTAGAAAGCTCACACACAGGCCAGGAAGGTAACCGCTTCCTCCATTCAGCCCCCAAATCTACTGTGCAGACATAGAAATGCCACACACCAGTTTTATTTATGCATCATGGACCTCTCCTTTGTGAACTGGTAAACCCTATCTAAGCTGGGGCAGGAAGTATATTGGGCAGACCTCTGTGTGGTTTGCAATGGGTGGGCAAGGTTTTCTGATTCCAGTCTTGGACTAATCGCTTCTCTCGCTGCGTTCCTCATATGAAAAAAAATATGAGTATTTGACCCATTCTTTGCTAGCTACTGGAATTCATTGTGGTAGAATCCCTGATCTGCAGAACTCAAATGTCGGGAGACATGATAGCACACTTCAAATACTTGAAAGGTTGTCACACAGAGGAGGGCCAGGATCTCAACTCGATCCTCCCAGAGGGCAGGACATGGAATAATGGGCTCAAGTGACAGGAAGCCAGATTCCGGTTGGACGTCTGGAAAAACTTCCTGTTAGAGCAGTACGACAATGGAACCAATTACCTAGGGAGGTTGTGGGCTCTCCCACACTAGAGTCATTCAAGAGGCAGCTGGACAACCCTCTGTCGGGGATGCTTTAGGGTGGATTCCTGCATTGAGCGGGGGTTTGGACTCAATGGCCTTACAGGCCCTCTTCCAACTCTACTATTCTATGATTCTAGGGTTGCCTTTGAGCATGCCATGTACGGCTCACGGGGGTGCTGTCCATCATTTATTTTTTTTACTTACATCCCACTTCTTGACTAGTCCTCGAAGTGGCTTTCAATCTTTAGAAAACACAGCAGATACAAGAGCCACAGGCTCAAAAAACCCCAAAAGTAAGTGAGACAACCAGCTCCAGAAGCCAACATATTCCTTCCCACAGGGCCAATTATGTCAGTTGATCTCATCTGACCCTGTTTTCTTTGGGGGGGGGGAGAGGGAAGGGGGGAGTCCAACAAGAACAGGCCCTGGTCTCCTCTTTGCCTGCCCACCTTGCTCTTTACAGTGCCCCTGCTGCCTGCCCTCCAGACTCTGCTATTTTGCACCTGGCTCTGATCAGTGGACCTCAAGGTTCTAGCAAAACAAAACAGTGCAGAAGCCTGAAGCCGGCTCAATCCCGCTTTAAGCTACTGACAGTCACCACATCACGTTGAAGCAAACTCCTTCCCCGTTGCGTAAAGGAGTGCTTCCTTCGATCTATTCTGAACTTGCTGGTGATTAGCTTTCGTGAACAGCACTGCATTCTCGGCCTGGGCAAAAAATTAAAAGCTCCCCCGTTCTTTCCTCCTCTCCACCGCGGAGTGTCTTACATCAAATTTTCCAGCGTTCTGCTCCAACTTGACTTTGCCTCCCGAGAGGTACTGCCATGCCCGGCCCCGCAGAGACGGTGGGATCCCCTTCTGGCATCTCAGCCGGATCTGAAAAGGCAGAGAAGCCATCACAGAGATGTGACTTAGCCGCGCACATGCGCACCCAGAACATATGATGAACACACACACACACACACAAAGAAAGAAAGCAGAGCGAGGGATGTCAGCGGGTGAACAAGGGAAGCTGGAGTCCCTTCCCTTACTTCTTTGTCCTCTTTTTGTTCTCTTAAATTCATTAGGAAAACGTACAAATGCATAGGAAATACTAACTTCCATATAATACGTAAGCTACAAAACAAAGCACAGTTCCTTGTAATTGACCTAGTAAGACGCTGACGCAAATGAGTATTTGTCAAAACATGACACCATTAGCAGCACCATTTAACGAATCACAGAGAGAATTTGATACGTGATCAGTCGCAGGTCTCTCTGTAACACAAGTGACTTGAGAACCTGCGACAGGCCTCAGAGAAGCAGTTATTTAGGACCCACATTTTATTTAACCACTCACTTTTGCCAGGCTTAGATTCCGCCAGGTGGAGTGCATAAATCGACAAGTGCAACATACTTAAATGTTTGATACAGGCTGCATTGGAAAATCACACCAAACTCTGGTTTAGCAAAATGTGAATGAGCCTAGCTTCGCCCTGGGCTCACACATTCCCCTCTCTTCCTCTGGCATGGCTGCAAAGTGGAGCTGAGAAGTTTCTGCTTCTACATCCAATTAAGTACAGCTTGCTGTCTTGTATGAACATCAGAAGTGCCCTGCTGTATCAGACCAAGAGTCCATCTAGTCCAGCACTCTGTTCACACAGTGGCCCACCAGCCATCGGACAGGGACTAACAAAGCAGGACGTGGTGCAACAGCACCCTCCCACCCATGTTCCCCAGCAACTGGTGCACACAGGCTTACTGCCTCGAATACTGGAGATAGATGACAACCATCAGGGCTAGTAGCCATTGATAGCCTTTGCCTCCAGGAATTTATCCAACCCCCTTTTAAAGCCATCCAAACTGGTGGCCATCACTACATCTTGTTAATCTATAGTCAGTTTCAAAACAAGTCAACTTCAATCTGTGGTTTACAAAGCCGGCTTATTTAAACTAACCATACTTAAGATTAACCACAGATTGGCCCCATTCAGAAGACACCTTAAACCATGGCTTTAACCACGGTGGTTAAGCCAGAAAGACAGGCCGTGTTCAGAAGACGCTTTGAACTATGGCTTTAACCACAGTGAATAAGGCTTTTTGCGTTATTCAGCATGGTTAAAGTCATGGTTTAAGGTGTCTTCTCAACAGGGGAGGGGGCATTGTTGAGTTCAGACAACACAGCAAGCTATGGTTAATCAAAAGTGGATGTGAAAGCTTCCAAACTCCTCCCAGCTGCAGAGTAGAAGTTTGTGTGTCTAGGCATGGGGGGGGGGATGACGCTAGGGTTGTTCACATTCCATTAAAGCAGGGGTGCACGTGGACCTTACCTGCTCCTAGCGTGGCTCCTGAAGCCAGCAGGGCCCCACGCAATGATCAGTGGGCTTCAGGAGAAAAAAATCGCCCAAGATCACTTCTTTTCTCACTGCTAGTAGGGGCAGAGAAACAGCAATCTCAGTGGCAATCTCTAGGGAATGGGAGTGCCATTGACATCTGCATCCTCCACAAATTTGACTGATCCCATTTAAAGCCCTCCAAGTTGGTGGCCATCACTACATCTTGTGGTAGCAAATTCCACAGCTGAACCGTGTGCTCTGTGAAGTAGTACTTTCTTTTACCTGTCCTGAACCCCACCCATCACTCAGCTTCACTGATTACTCCAGGTTACAGCATTATGAGAAAACTTCCCTCTACCCACTTTTTCCACACTGTACATCATTTTATACACCTGTCATTTTAGGCCCCTCTTATTTGCCTTTTTTTCTAAGCTAAAACGCCTCCTAAGGAAATGTTTCCATGTGAGAGAAAGCCAAGCTGATTAAGACATGTCAGAACTTGATCATCCGTCTAAAAGGGGAGGCAGGATTAGGGAAGTGTTTGAAATAGTGAAATGGTTGGACGTGGATCACAGCTTAAGTTGTTCAAGCTTTTCACGCATATAAGATGCAATATCATTTTATTATCTGTGTAATGTAATTATTACACTAGGCTTAATATAGGTTTTTAAAAATAAATAAAAAATGATCTAAGCCATCTTGTATCTCAGGCTTCCCCAACCTGGTGCCCTCCAGAGGCTATCAACTTCAACAACCATCAGCCCCAACCCACATGACCAATAGTCAGCAATGCTGGGGTGTGTGGCCAAAAACACCCAGCAGGCACCAGGTTGGAGAAGGCTGATGGAAATGATTTTGATAGAAAGGCAGGAGAGAGAGAGAGAGAGAGAGAGAGAGAGTGTATCTGTATCTATATCTATATATCAGTTTTTGCACATTTGGTCTCCAGAAGGCAAGAAATGGCAAAGTAGCATCTAAAAAAGAGCCAACATGTACACAATCACACTTGCTCTTCCTAAGAGAAATTACGTTCCTTGAACTATTAGAAATACAAGTTTGATCCTACTCTTGTTTTGCTGGGAATTTTCTTCAGATAGGCAACCTCTCTGGAATCCAGAAGTTCACCTAATCTGCTGACGGCTAGAAGGGGGGGAAAATCCCATCTTTTGCTGACAATTGTCTCAGTCAAGCAGACAAACTGGGCTTAAGAGAAGAGGGGAAATTCCTGGATCAAAGGAGGAGGCACTTAGCGGCCCACCCGACGGCTTAAGGCAGCCTTGCTAAATACTTCTCCTAATCCTCCTCTGCTATGGGATGGCTGTGGGCCCAAGCAGCTGTGTGAAAAAGTTGGAAGAACTTTTTTTTTAAAAAAGGCGTTTCATACTCCACATAATCAACAATTATGAGGCCAGCTGTGCTGTAGTGTTTCATCTCCTGCCCTCCACCCCTTTCAATGTTCTTAATAATCATGTTTTTACTTCCGAAGCCATCAGGGGTCCGATTTACCACTATTAAAATTAATGGGAAAGCGAAACAATTTATGGATTAGATTTGTACCCTGCCTTTCTACCAAGAAAAGCGACACTCAAGGTGCCCACCAAACACTTAGGCTAATCAGAGGGCATGTCTACACCAGCCCTATATCCTAGGATCATCCTGGGATCCTTCCTGTGCATCCAAATGCCACACAGGGGGTCCTGGGAGTAGGCAGGCATTCTCCTTCCATTTTCCTGGGATAACTCTTAGGTGTAGAAAGGGTCAGAGTCTGTTCTATAACCACCAACTTCTCAAATTAGGCTAGGAAAAGCTTTAGCTGTTTGCCTGTGCTATAAATTGCATTTTAATGTACTTATCCCATTTCTACCTTTAGAAAAAATAAATAAGCTGTGTGTAAAAAAGAAAGAAAAAAGAATCACACGAGTACTTTTTACCCTAGGGGATTAATTCTGATCCGAATTGGCTTTATCTTGACACAGGAGTTACTCTCATAATGTAAGTTTACAAAATTGTTTTCTTATTTGTAATGTTCTACTGCGGAATAAATCCTATTAGACGATTGGGGTGCATTGAAGCCCTTCCATTATTTACTACGTGCCCAAGGAATGGGTTTTTTTTCTACTTTCTCTTCTGCTGTGGGGTCCAATGTACTCAAATAATTTGCTTGCTAGACCACAGATGGACAGAACCTAGATCTCCAGATGTTTTGAATGTCAACTCCCAGCATTCCTGACCATTGGCCAGGCTGGCAGGGGCTTTTGGGAGTTGAAGTCCCAAACAACTGGAAATCTACATTCTGTGTTAGATTATGTTTTTAGAATACAATACCAATAAAATCTATTTCTTCTGTTTTAATTGGAGTCATTTTGAAATTAAATTATAACCTTTATTTCCAGCTAGGACTTTTCCAGGAGTCTGTTGTACCCCAATAGCAGATTGATGCTTTTAAAAAAAGTGGTTTAGGACTAAAGGATGTAGGAATTTGCACTTTATTTCTAAATAGAGGGTCTTTCTTACTTTGCCCACTGCCAGATGCGTACAGGTTACGCACAGGACCAAACTAGCGGAAGGATGCATTCAGGTGTGTCACAGGCACATTAGAGCTGTCCCCTAAGAAAATATAATGGGGTCCCTTCAGAAGGCACTCCAGTGGGGCAAGGCATGCTGGGATGTGGGCGGGAGAGGAAACAAATCGAGTCCGAGGCGACATTCATGGGAAGGAACCGGAAATTGCTGGGAAAGCGTAAGAGAAACGTGAAGCTCTGGGGAAGACTGAGGAGTCAGCAGTCTAGGCAGGGCCTTGTTTCTACAGTCCACGTCAACGAGAGGCAGCAGCAGACAGTTCGCTCTACGCTCCCCCACCCCTTCCTCTGATGTCTGTGGGAAAAGGCAGCTTTCACTGCAAACACCAAGGGCAGTTTTGGAGGCAAACGCCCGCTTCCTGCCAGGCAACACTCTCCCTTCATGATCTCTGTGCGTGTGTGTGTGTGTGTGTGTACACACAGACACACACACAAACAGAAGAAGCCAGGGACGCCACACACACTGAGGAACGGACGGCCTCGGCCTGCAGGAACGAGAGACAGCCTTTGGAAATCCTCTGGCGTGGGGGCCTGGAGGGAGCACCTCAAGCTCCCAGTTTCGGCCCACCCTGGCAGGCCACAGAGCTGACTGGGCTTGCCACGAGGCTGGCAGGCTGGCAGAACACGCACCAGCGGGGCGCCCTGCCAACTCTTCACTCTCGAAGGGGAAGTGCCTGGCGCGGTCTCAGAAACCGACATGGGAAACGGTCCGGAGCTCCAGCCGCGAGGCCTCCGTGCGCCACGCAACGCCTTTGGCACTGCACCCATGCCGAGGATTTAAGCAGGATTAGGCACAATTGACCCATGTTGCGGAGTCTGGCTGCCTCTACTTGCTGAATACAAGTTACTATGCAGAAAAACAGAGGCAGAGGAAAGGAAAAAATTGGAATAGGATATGCAAAACCTTTTTATATAGCCTATCCAAGCATTCCAGGCAAGACAGGTTTCTCGGTGGACATTCTTATGCAACTTTGTACTCTATCTCCCCCCACCCCCTGGCAAATTTTAAACAGAACAGGTGGGGGGGGGGAGCAAGGAGGTTCGGGTAGGCCTGTACTGCAAGTTAAGGAACACAGTGTCTATTTCAAAATTCAATACCTGAGACAAATACTAAAGCAACCTGGCTTCTTTTGCTTTTAAAACAAGTTGCTGGTCCCCATGGTTGCAGGGAAAAGAATAGAAACCAAGGAAGTTCCTGGACGGGCCTCCTGCACCCTGGAGTGGGGAGGCTGTGCCCTTCCAGGCATTGTTGGACTACAACTCCCATCAGCCCCAGCCAGCAGGGCCAATCGTCAGAGATGATGGGAGTTGGGATCTAACATCTTGGCGGTGCCAGGTTCCCCAGCCCCGCCATAGAAGCTACTGGTCTGCGCCCTACATGTTTGGGCAAGTCATACCAGTTGCATGTGTGCAAGCCAACACACTGGGTCTCTATCAGGTTGGTTCCACTTTCCCTGCGGTGGCACCAACCCGACTGTGGAATGCGCTCCCCTTAGAGGCCCGATTGGCGCCAACATTGATTTCATTTCGACGTCCAGTAAAAACATGGCTTTATAACAAAGCCTTTGATGGTTAAGCTCACTGGCACATTGTTTTAACTGTATCTATTGCTTTTAAATTACATATTGTTTTAACTTGGATCATGGTTTAATTTGTTTTTAACTATGTATATTTATTGTTTTATACTGTATGTTTTTATCTGTACGCCGCCCTGAGATCTTAGTGATATAGGGAGGGATATAACTATTTTAAATAAATAAATAAATAAATAAGTATTCGTTTTCTAGCTACATACACTTTTTTGGTATGGTTTTTATCCTTTCATGTTGCCCTGAGCGGGTTTTGCCCTTAAGGGCAGCCTAAAAATAATTTTAAGTGTTTAAAAACACTTCCCTCACTTGGATCATACCGGGGGGGGGGGGGAGGGTTCTTCAGCCTACTCCACTCCAATTCCTTTTGGGCTGTCTCAAAGCAGATTCTTCTCCTGCGTGTAAATGTAACTCAACCTTATTGTATGTTTCTCCAAGTGGGATTTGGTGTCTCCCTCCTCGTTGCTTTTCCACTGAGCGGTGTCAATGGTTTTCCAAAAGCGGGTGTCTACACGCCAGAAAGATTATAGCTACTTCTGCGGTCACAGACACCACACCATGCTCTGTGCTTAAATGGGGCTTCTGCAGCAGGCAGCTGCCAGCCAATGACTCCCTGGAGCAGAAAAACAGGCGTAGGCCTGCACCCCCACCCACCCCACCCACCCCAAAGCATTGGGAGCGCTCAAAACACTGACTGAGCAATGCTATCCAGCTTGGCGATTTCAGAGGCAGGAAGGAAACGGAGACAGGAGGAGCTGAACTGGATGCGGCTTGTCCAACCCAAGCTCCAGCGGATCGGAAATCAGATGGATTCTGGATCCAGCTCTGCAAAGGCGGAGGTGGGGGGGGAGGGAGGGAAGAGGACCCAAATGCACAGCAGAACAAGGACACCGGGGATTCCTGGGTACAGAAGCGGAGTAACCACAAAGACTGTATGTTTAAGCAAACCCAGCTTGTGGGGCCGAGGCCAGGCATGAAGGGGCTCCCCAGAAACAGGAAATTCTTAATCTAGCCACAGTTACTTTTGACGTATTTGATCTTGCTTTAGTATTTTAATTTCTATTTACTATTTTTCTAAGTTGGGCCACAAGAGAGAGACTGGAGGACCTACGAAGGATCTTATGGCTATGCTCTCCTGACGAAGTATCTTGATCCTTCGCAGTGTTCCCTGCACGCCTATGGATTTCTTGTGAGGTTGATCCACTACTCGAGAGAGCTTTATTACTGCCTACAGCTTCACTTGATCAGGAGTAAGCAGGCTGACCAAAAAGATTGCTGTGAACCAGGTGAACTACCATGAAAACAGTGGTTCTGTCCACACCACTATGAACACAGTGCCTCTGCCCACCAGCAATGCTAAACCATAATTTGGCATCTACATGAGCCACTTTGGGTTCTTGCTCTCCAATGCAGGCTAAGGCTTCTCTGTCCTCTCAGGAAGCTTAGGGTTATGTTTTCAGTATTTATTATCTACTAGTCTAGTCCCCGGGACGCAGCTTTAAGACTTACACCTCATGGCGGTTTTAGTTCCTCTATTTGTATTATTTATTTATTTAGAACATTTATATACCGCTCCCCATTGAAAAATTTCGGAGCGGTGTACAAGATAAAATGAAAATAAAAACAGAATAAAACAGTTAAAACAAAATTTAAAAGAAGCAAAAACAGATTCAAGGCTGCATATTAAAGAAAGGCTTCTTGGAATAAAGATGTTTTCAGGAGGCGCCGAAAGGAGTACAAGGTTGGCGCCTGCCTGACCTCCAGAGGCAGGAAATTCCACAAGAGGGGGGCCACCACACTGAAGGCTCTTCCCCTGGTGGACTCCAATCGGAGGATGGATCTATGTGGAACCACCAGGAGCAGGCCCTCGGATGACCTCAGTGACCGGGCAGGTTGGTAGGGGAGAAGACGCTCTCTCAGGTATCCTGGTCCCAAGTTGTTTAGGGCTTTGTACACAAGTACAAGAACCTTAAACCTGGCCCGGTAGTGAATAGGCAGCCAGCGCAGTTCCTTCAGCAGAGGAGTTATATTTGTATTCCATTTTATGCTGTGTTGCTATGTCTATTGATTTTATGCCATGTTTTAGTATTATGTTATTTTATCTATATTGTTTTATTATTTTGAATTGAACTACAACGCCTAGAGAAATCTATTTTATGAAGCACTGAAACAAATATAATAAAACCCAAGACTGCAGACCACAGAGCTTGAAGGCGATGTTTGGGTAGTTCAGATGGCAAACCATGGCTTGCATTAAACAAGAAGCAACTGAATATGAGCGCATTGAGGTGGGTGGGAGTTCATGACCTGCAGTATGTCTCCATTGTAAGAACAACGTTATGTCTCAATGAACCTAGTAGGTCTTAGACATTGTCTTCCCATCCCTTTCTATCATATGGGGATAATACGGTCATACCTGACAGGGCTATTTTCAGAACTGAGATAACCCAGAAGTGCTATATAAATGCTAAATAAATAACAGATCCCGCACAGAGAGAGGGGTGAGAGCCACTGATCTTGACAGGGATGGCATTTTTTTGCATGCATACACAGAATCGAGAGGCTGGCCTGAATCCAGAGACTGTTATCTTGGGATAAATCGACAGTATAAATGGGCCCCATTCGAAACAAAAGGACAACCTGGGATTCCCAGCCTGGGTATAGAAGGGAGTTGATTCAGAATAAGCACTGCTGATCCGACTGGATTCCTTTCCAAGTCTTGGCTGCAGACACAACAATTCCCAGCAAGGTCTGTGGGGTGGACAAGTGAGGGCAGTGCTAAGAGGACTTTGTGGACGCAGGCAGGCAGGGGAATACACCACAAACGCTGAACCCACATCCTGAGGAGCAGCAGGAAGCCTGTTGCAGACGGCAGCAGTTAAGGCTGCCTTCAGACAAGAAGCAGAGACACAGAAACACAGGTTGTGGCAAGGCAAGGCACAGCACCCCTCTGGTGATGCATCTTTATTACAGGCATATGCAACAAAGAACCTCAATTAAGCAAGAGGGCTGAAATGCAGAATTTTCTGCGTTGCTAGTCGAAAATGACCACCGGGTAACACGGATCAGCCAGCCCCAACCAGGAAAGCACACCCAAATACAGCATACTGATTTTGCTTCCCTCATAGGATTGATTCCTATTGCGAATGTTGCTTTTTAAAGCTGCGGGACGTTATGGCAAGGGCTGGGATGACACAGCAAAGGAAGGGTCAGTAGGAACAGTGGAACAAGCCAGGCGGTGATTCTGGACCCATTGGCCCCTGTGCTGCCATTCAACTGCTGGACAGGGTGGATTTTAGAACAAAGCAAAAACTATTTGCAAAGCACTTGCAAGTGTTCAAGGCTCATCACACGCACTGATATGAAGCCGAGAGAATGTGGTTTGCCTATGGCCACCTCATGAGCTCATAGCACAGGCGAGATTCAAACTGGTGACTCCCTCATCCATGTCTCTTAGCCAGTGTGCTACACCAGCTGTGGTTGTTTGTTTGATTTTATGGCGGATTTTGTTTTTAAGAACTAGCAAATGGATCCGGCTTTGGACAGGTTGGAATAGCCCTTAGTTTAACAGAGCAACGCCCTCAAGAAAGCTCACACAGTTGTCAAGAGTTGCACACATTGTGGCCGCCTGTCTGAGCGATGTCCGCTGGCACCCCTAGGCATGACCCCAGCTGTAGTGCACCCCTATAATTCCCCTGAGAGAGGGGTCTATCCACTCTATTCCCCTGAGGAGAGGCTGCCACAGGGAAGTCTGCCCCTACAGAATGAAAATATTACTGCCGCTTTCAACCGCAGAGACACAATTAAATTCATCAAATTTAATAAATGCATTTCAAAAACAAAATAACCCTGAGCTGCACAGCCCTGGGGGGCCTTTCGCATGCATGCCAAGTTTCAGGTGTCTACGTTTCACTTCCTTGGTGTTATAGCACTGACAGAGAGATACAAATCCTCTTTTATTATTATTATTAATAAGTTTGTTATGTTGAACATTGCTTTTTAAAAACAAC
The DNA here is from genome assembly GCF_023053635.1 of Elgaria multicarinata webbii. NCBI lineage: Eukaryota > Metazoa > Chordata > Lepidosauria > Squamata > Anguidae > Elgaria > Elgaria multicarinata. Next base: position 17,653,102 of record NC_086188.1, on the reverse strand, counting down.
TCGGTTTAATACGAAATCAGATTGCACTTTAAATTCGACACCTCTTAAAAACCCAATATGTGATCCATCACTGAATTAGACCTCGCTTTTTCTCCATAGACAAAAATAGGAAACTTCTGAGGCAATAATAATATGATGTAATAGATTGTGGATGGTACCAAAGTTGTGAATATTTGTAACAGCCCTCCTCAATCTAGCGCCTATGCTGGACTACAACTCCCATCACCCAGCCACACAAATACTGGGTATGTTGGCTGGGTATGATAGGTGTAATAGTCCAACACATCTGGAAGGCACCAGGTTAAGGAAGGCTGATTTAAACATGGCCATTTGTTTTTTAGGAAGTTTAGTTGGACATAAGTTTAGTTGGACATTTTGTTTTTCTGGCTTTTTAAAAGCTCATGCATTAGAGCATTTTGTTCCCAGCCTTTTGTATCTTACCTCTCACCAATCGTTCTATCAAAGAACCTGGGTCAAAGAAACAAAAAACCCACTTTTTTCACCCCGAGAAAGACATTTGTTTACAGGCATTTTGTTATTATATTTATCATCTACTGTAAGCTTTAAGGACACTAAAGAATGTAGTGGTATTGCTGCGAGTAAATTGCATTGCTAACAAAAATATTAATGTTATTAGCAGTTGAAAATTGTAGTAATACTGTTGCGTATAAATCTTAGTGCTATGGTAATGGTAAAACGCAAAGGTAATACATAAAATGTCACAGTAGTATTATTGGGAATAAATGTTATTGCTATGACTAAACCACGAACAAACCAACAAAAACAGTAATTACTAGTAGTTTTAAAAGGTCACTACTAGTATGCCAAAAGATGGATAATCTGCGACAGGCAGGAGACAACGCGTCACTCTTACAGGTGGGTATATATGCCTGCCCGAGACCTTAGATCTGTTGGAGGAGCCCTTCTCCGCATCCCACAAATGCAACGTATACGTTATGATGGGACAAGGGAGAGGGCCTTCTCCGCTGTGGCACCCCGACTGTGGAATGCCCTCCCCTTGGAGGCTCAATTCTGATTTTATTTCGACGCCAAGTAAAAACATGGCTTTTTAACAACGCCTTTGATGGTTAAACTCACTGGCACATTGTTTTAACTGTTTAATTGCTTTCACTGCTTTGAAATTATATATTGTTTCAACTTGTTCATGGTTTAATTTGTTTTTAACTCTGCATATTTATTGTTTTATACTGTATGCTTTTATCTGTACGCCACTCTGAGATCTTAATGATATAGGGCGGGATATAAATGTTTTAAATAAATAAATAAATTTAAATAAATAAATATGGGGATAGAGGGAAAGCGAGGTCTTAGCAATCGTTATGAAATTGTTCCGCGTCCCACCTAGACAGCTTCTGCGTCCCACTGGTTGAGATGACCACTACACTGGAGCACCATCACAGCTTGAGCCGACTTTAAGCCCAGTGTCTTTCAAACACTGTCTGCCTTCCGACACTCCAGCCTCAGCGCTCCCCAGCCACCGGGCAGCACGTAACACAGAGCAAAGCCGAATCATGCAAGAAGCCTTGCGCAGAAACAACGTCCATAAAGACGGAGAGAAGAATGACGTCGGAGCAGCCTGAGCCCACACGCTTTAGGAGCGAGAAGGTGAAATGGCAGCAGTGGCCGCCAGACCCTCACCTTTTTGTGCTTCTTCGCCATCCATTTGTCCCAGTTGTTAAGCATATCCAGCCACTTGGACTCCCTCTGCCTCAGCACCTCCAGGGGCACCTCCTCCAGCCTAGGAAGGAGAAGGAAACAGACCCGTTTACTTGACTGAAGAGAGTCATCCTCCATCCGAAACAAGCGTTGCTCTAGGGATACGCTAAACCAGCCATCTCCAGACAGGTCCCCTCCAGATACTGCTAGGCTCTATCAGCCACAGCCAGCATGGGCAACACTCAGGATGATAGCAGTTGTGGTCCAAAACATCCAGAGAGCACCAGATTGGGGAAGGATGGACTATGCTCTCTTTCCTGTTTGGCCTTAGGCCGATGCTGGCAGGCAGCATGCTGTTGATATTTATTTATTGATTACATTTACATACCGCCCCATAGCCGAAGCTCTCTGGGCGGTATACAACAGTTAAAAACAGTGAACATTAAAAGCAAATATACAAAAATTTTAAAACATAAAAACAGCAATATCATTTAAAACAGCGGTCCCCAACCTTTTTGGCACCAGGGACCGGTTTTGTGGAAGACAATTTTTCCACGGACTGGGGGTGGGGGGTTGAGGGGATGGTTTTGGGAAGCCACGCCCCCCGCCCCCCCCCTCCAGCATCCTGGCTTCACTTCGGCTGGGCAGGCAAGATGGCGCCCTGCACCCAGGTACGCTGGGGTGGGGGTGGGTGGGTGAAAGCAGCTCACCTGCGCGGCCTGGTTCCTAACAGGCCACAGACCGGTACTGGTCCGTGGCCCGGGGGTTGGGGACCCCTGATTTAAAACACTTCCTAGCCAAACAGAATAGATTCTCTCTCCAAAGGCATTGATTTAATCAGCACCTAGGTTATCGATTTCAGGCGATGCAGGAAGGAGATCTGGGAAGAGACCCAGATTGTACATACAGGATGTCCACCCCAATGTCACAGACCACCACCAGGGTCTCCAACGTGGTGCCCTTGAGGAGCGATGTGCCTACAGAACCTCTTTTGCTGCCTGCCAGGCTCCCTGACCCTTCTGATTTTTTATTTTATTTACAGTTTGGCTTGGTTTTTAATTAAGAAAGAATGTTTTACCTGGGAGGCTGGCCTCCAGCACCATCTTTATTTGGATTCAAAGGAGTGGTTTTGTGCTTCGGAGCTCAGATGCCACCCCTGCCTTGTGCTCGGTTTCTTGGGCAGGATAGTTTTCTTTTAGCCCCACCAGTTTGCCATCTGGGAAATGGGTGCTTCATCACTGGCCACGCCCACCATGGCAGCCATTTTGCAAAGGCACCCACAACACATAAAATTCCAGAGGTGCCCACTGACGCAAAATGGTTAGGTTCCTCTGTATCAGACTGCACACAAAAGCTTAGGGCACCACCATTTCCCAAACTTCCCTTCCCATAAATGATCTTTTGGAGGCACATATCACTTTTACACCCACAAAGGATTACTCTCAGAGTGCACAAGAGGGAGGCAAGCTGAAAGCATACAGAGATGCACGCCTGAACGCTGAGCAATTCTGGTGTGCCAGGAGCAGCTGAATGATCCAAGAAAACCAAGGCAGGAGGATATGATAGAACCGTTCTCCCCTCCAGCAGAGGAAACAAGGCCAAGAGCAGTGATTTACGCAGAGATATGTTGCACAGCCCCTTCGGTGTGCAGATAACCCTGAGTTCACAAAAGCCCCCCCGGTATCAGTTTATCATAGGGACGCAGCGGTGCACCCCACCAGCTTAGTGAGGACTGGCCGAGGGAAAGTGCAGCTGAGCGACGTCAGCAGGTTGAGAACGGGCTTGTGAGGGGAGAAAGTGGCCTACGAGGTAGGGAAAACGATCTAGAATAGGCAAGAGGTGAGAAGCACCAGGCTGAGGGGAAGGTGTATGTTAGAGACTAAGGAGGGCTGAGGGAAAGATGGCCAGGAAACAGTTAATTGGTTGCATTGATACGGTTTTAGCAACTAAACATTTCCCCGACCACAGAAGCCTTTCACAGTTTCTCCCCAATTAGTTTATCTATTATAATACTTTTATACCTCTTGACATCTTAAAAACTTAAAATGAAATGCAAGGTAACAAGATATTGTTAAATACTTAAATATTAAACTGTTAAAAACATTACAGCACCAAAAACAATAAAACAGGGCAGGAGCAGAGACCCTTACAAGCCATGAAAGCGTGTGTGAACAAGGGCGGTTTCAAGAGGCGTTTAAAACTAACCACCGGGTCCTGCCTCTCAAAACTCATGATGGAGGAGTATTTCCCCCATCCCCAAATGAGGAGCATCTCACAGAGACCAAGGGAGTACCGGATCTCCGCTTCTCCCAATTTCCCCGAGGGCTCATTTAATCTCTGTCCTGTCCTTACTTAAGGGAAGCTGAAGCAGGGGAGGGCAGAAGGTATATATCCTATACTGATGGGTCACCGGCCACCTTCTGGCACATCACCTAGTGGTTTGCTGGTCGCTGGGATCCTGGCAAAGATGGACTTTGGTCTAATTCAGCAATGTATTTACGTTCCTCACCAGGAGTGCAACCTCAGGAAAGGTTAACAAAGAAGACGCAAATAGAATACACACATTTTGCTCAGTTAAACACCCATTAATCTTTGTAATCCGCCCAGAGAGCTTCGGCTATGGGGCGGTATATAAATGTAATAAATAATAATGATGATGATAATAATAATAGGATTGTTGTTGTTATTATTATTAATGAATTTGTATACCGACCCATAGCCAAAACTCTCTGGGCAGTTTACATAATATTAAGACACTTTAAAAGAATATGCAAACATTAAAAACCACAAAAAACATACAATATACACATACATTTAAACCACTATAACAACTTTAAAAACTATGAGCCTAAAAAACAGACCCAGGCTCATTTCGTATTGTTAAATGCCTGGGAGAAGAAAAAAGTCTTGCTCTGGCATGGAAAAAATAGCAATGCCGGCGCCAGGCAGGCCTCATCAGGGAGATTGTTCCACAGCTGGGGGGGGCACCACAAAGAAGGCCCTCTCTCTTGTTGCTGTCCTCCGAGCTTCCCTCAGAGTAGGCACCTGGAGGAGGTCCTTAGATGTTGAACGCTATTTGGTTAACAGTAGCGTACCAGGTGCTGACTAAACCAGACTCTGCTTATATAATAGAGATAATATGCACACAAAGGTACCTAAAGAGTACCTTTAGAGTATCATCTAAAGCAGTGGTTCTCAACCTTCCTAATGCCGCGACCCTTTAATACAGTTCCTCATGTTGTGGTGACCCCCAAACATAAAATTATTTTCGTCGCTACTTCATAACTGTAATTTTGCTACTGTTATGAATCGTAATGTAAATATCTGATATGCAGGATGTATTTTCATTGTTACAAATTGAACATAATTAAAGCATAGTGATTAATCACAAAACAATATGTAATTATACATATTTGTCAACACGCCGGGCACTCGTATGTGGACGTATCTGCATGTGGGCGGACCCTCCTGGAGACGGATAGAGGAGCGGTGTCTCGGTTCCTAAGACCATCAGAAATATGTGTTTTCCGATGGTCTTAGGCGACCCCTGTGAAAGGGTCGTTCGACCCCCAAAGGGGTCGCGACCCACAGGTTGAGAACCGCTGGTCTAAAGGTACCTAAAGGTCTAAGTACCTTTAGACGATACTCTGCTTCTCTACATCTCCTATGCAGTTGTCACGGATCAAACGTCTTCTGCTGAAGAGATCTCTGAATCATTCTCTACCAATATGCAGATTAGGAATTTGCATGCTGAGAATGAAGCAGCAACATTAGGGTATATCCACCCTAATGACTTAACTGTTTTAATAATAATCTCTCTCCCCAGGGAATCCTGGGAATTGTGGTTTTGAGTATGCAGAGATTTGGGGGGTAAGCTGTGCCTCCCAAACCACAATTCCCAGGATTCCTTGGGGAAGTCTTAACTGTTAGAGTGGTATAAAGCCAACTTCAGCCATGATTCTGAGAGTGGGGTTGGAGGTCCTCAGGCTTTCAGTCTGCCCCCGTTTCCTTCAATGACACCTTGCATCATAAATTGAGATATGCAGGAGCTACAGCCCCTTCCATGCTACATGGTGCCATATGTGTGGGGCTTCCCACAAGTGAGCAAAGCCATGTTTAAGCAGTTACCCAGGCTAAGCAAGAAGGTAGCACTAGTTTATATACAGCAAATCAGCTGCAGGCAAAGCTTTTAGAAGCTGGGCCGGAAGATCAGGAGAAGGCAGGAAGCAGACAGAATGAACGTGCCTGCCTCAGAGCTAAGCCAAGCAGAGAAAGTGGGAACCAGCGGATGTGTACACTTATGGAATTGATAGCACTGAGAAAGCCACAGTCCAGTTCTCCCGTTCCCGGCCTCTCATAAATACAGAAGAGCAGCAGAAAGGAAAGGCCAGCACAGGCTACATTATGAAGCATCCTCATGTTTGGAAACAACCCACAGGATGCTTAGAGGAGGAAGCTGGCTCTGTACTGACAGTTCAATGGTTTCCTTTAAGCCAGGGGTGCAGGACCTCCGGCCCCGGGGCCAAATCCGGTCCTCCTGTAGTCTCAAGCTGGTCCGCTGGTATTCCCTAGATGGCCACACCCACAGGGATTTCTCATCTTTGGCACAGTTTTTCCCTATTCTAAAAGGTTGAAATGTTTCTCTTAAGGCTTAGTTACCGACAGTCAAAGCTTTAAGCGACGCTATGCTGGGATTTCTAGTATTTTGGCCCCACCCCACTGGAATGCAGCCCCCCACCTCCAAAATGGAATTCAGACCTTGGGATGAAAGAGGCCCAACACCGCTGCTTCAAGCAATGCAAAGTAACTCTGCAGCCAAGCTATACTGGACGAGCTCAGATTTCACACGCAGACCATTTCTTCAAGTTTACAAGGGCTACAATATGCACAGTTGGGCAAGGATGACTTCACACAGCATCCTCCAGGACTTGAGTCTCACTTTCCCCAAAGGGCATGACAAGAGGGGGAGCCTGGCAGAGGTCCTGCCGATGTAGCCGGCAGGACCGGCTACATCGGCAGCCGGGGGGGGGGGGGAGAGAGAACCCAGCACGACATGGCTGGGCAGGATACAGGAGATGATGCCTCGCTTCTTACCTCCAGTCACAGAACTGTTCTGGGAGAAAAGAGATGGGAAGAGTTCAGATCCTCCCATGGTTAGATTTGACTCACCCTCCACTGCCCCCCCTCCCCCTTTACAGGGAATCAGCAGTGACCTGATTTTGACACAGAAGCCTGCTGCTGTAACATCTCATTTGGCCTTAAATTGTCTCAGAAAACATACTTGAAATCCTCCCGAGAAGTGGAGATTTTTCCACGACATGGTTCCAATCCAGATGCCATCCCATGTGCCTCCAGCCATGAGGCAGCAGCCAAAACCTGTAGTCCAAAACATCTGGAGGGCACCAGGATGGGGAAAGCTGGTTTAATGTGAGTCCTTCAAGTGCTATATCCCAAGGTTTCTAGGAAGATTTTAAAGCAGCTTTCCCCAACCTGGTGCCTAACACATCTGGAGGCTTCCAGGTCAAGGAAGGCTGTTCTAAAGGTTTCCAGATTTTCCTGGCTCCTGTTGAGCACATAGTATCAAGCTCCAGAGCCTACATCGGCTGTTTTCTCAGTGTAAACTGAACGAGTGTTCCAGTATATTTACCTCTGAGGGGTCAGGCCTGTATATACGGGGCGGGGTGGGGTGAAGGAAGAGGCCTGAAATCTTTAATCCAAGACCACGGTTTCGTGTTTGGAACGGGATCAACTGCTTGAGGCTCTGCCTGAAGAAGCCTTTGTGTACCACTACGATCAGGCTAGACAACTAATCAGGAGTCCAGGGGGTGCTGGACAAGGTCCCCTTTGTTTTCATACAGGGGCTGGATGGAAAAAGCGCTGTGCAGAACTTCACAGAGCAGTCTGAAATCGGCAGGCACATATTCCCAGTGGCTTTCTGGCCGTCTGACGGAATTAGAGTAACTCTGGCTGCTCCCGGTCTCTTCAGCTCCATCTTTGCTGTCCTTTGGCCAGCAGGAAAAGATGTTCTTGTTCAGACATGCTTGGGCTTTTAAGCCAACGCTGAAGTAGGTTTTAACTTCACGGGTGTCATCGATTTCTTTTCTACGGATGCATTTTTAGCTGCTTTGCTTTTAAGTTTTAATTCCAATTTTGCATTTTATCTTGTATTTCACGGCTTGTCAGCCACCTTGAGCCCTATTTGTCATGGAAAGTGGCATATAAAATTTAACAAACAGCAGATGGCAAGATTGAATCTAAGCACATTGCTCCATGTGGGCTTAAACTGTGCCAACGCCATCAAAAGTGGCTGCCACAACACTCCTCCGTGCCTGCAGTGGTGGAGCTAAAGCTAACCTGGTTGACCCAGCCTTTAACCACCACTTCATCCCGCTGGAAAGAGAGCTAGAGCAGAGGCTATGGGACAAGAGTCAAGAAGCAGCAAAGTCACCATTTTACTTCTTGCCTCTGCCAGCCATTGGCCTCAGGCAAACCATTATTCTCTCAGCCTCAGTGCACACACTCTCACCTCTGCAATTCAGGAATAATAATGATCTACCTTATGAAGGGGATGCTGGACTGAATCTCCCCATAGGGTCGACGGGAGTTGCAGTCCAACAACATCTGAATGGCCACCAGTTGCCCACTGAATTAAGGTATTACAACAACTGGAAGAAGAGCACAGTCTGGTGTAGGCTGCCTGCGGTGGCAGGAAGAGGTATTTAATCCCGCATCTTCATCAGTAGGACAGCTAATCCTTTAATCCACCACAGTAGCATTCACGTGGGTTTGTGGTAAAGGTACATGGGATGTGAACGCGAAAAGGGCCTCCTTCGCTACTCATGTCCGGATTCATTTGCTTTAACTTTCCTGCAAGTAAGGAACCATATGTTTCTCATTTCCTCTCCTCCACCCCACCCACCCTAGATAACCATGCTGGGGCTAACCACCATTTGTTGGGCTCATGCATCTCTTTCTTTCCATTGCAGTTCATCGTTCGTCATATGGGGCAAGCTAAGAAAAAATGCCAACTCTCTCTCTGAAGAGATCTGAAGTCAGTTGTAGTATCCCCTCCAGAGAGTAGATTCACACACACCCTGATCAACCATGGTTAAGGGGTACATCAGCATAAACCCTAAGCATGATAAAATCAGCCAGGGTTGCCGCTTAATCCTGGATTTGAAATAAACATTTAACAGTTACGTCTGTGCCAGTCCACAGTCATGAAACCGGCAAGCCGACCGCCTGGTCTCCAAGGCAGGTAACTCAACTACGCTTGCCTGACCTTCCCAAGAACTTTAAGCTCACACATGTTGGTTTAATAATATACTCCTCATCAGGTTATAAACAGTTGGAGACACACAGCCTAGCACAACTGGCTCCATTCCAGGCTTGATTACCGGTTCCGGCCAAGGAGGCAGCCAAAACCAGACAGCCAAAAATCTGTGGATGTGGCAGAGGTTCTAGGAGCAGGGAGCCAAGCCAAGTTGCACAGGGAGCAGTGTCTTCATAAGTCACCCTCTTGCAGTGAGGCTACATCTAACAGAACCTGCACAGCTCAACTTTTTGCCAAAAAAGGAGACACAAGTCTGGAAACAAGCAATGCTGCCAAACCAGACCAGAATATAAACGGTGCACCCGGGAGGAAGCATTCCACAGATATCTAGCAGTCGGCCAGCTCTTTGTGCAAAGGGTGGGGCTGGACTGGCTGAGAACTCAGGAGTCTGGGACACAACTTTCCATCAGCAATTCAGTGTCTAAGGGCCAGCAATTCAGTGGAATTCCTGGAAAATCCAGCAGCTCTAACTGAAACTGAAGCTAAGCTGTAAACAAGGTAGCTTTCATTCCTGCCAAACCTCTTCCCAGTTGAAAGCCGCCTCAAAGTTTACAGCTCTTCAAAACCCAGGCTTCAGTTTCTGTTAGACCTGCTGAATATCCCTCGACTTGCCAGCCCTTGGACTGCTGATGGAAAATTGGCATCAGACCTTCCCTCCTTCTCCAGAAAAAAGAACCCAGCCACCTTCAAAACCAAGTCCAAATAGATAGGCCTTACAAGACACTTCCAGAAAGATGCTTAAGATTCAGCTCCTAGGCACAATGGCTACCCATGCTTTTCCCATTCAATGCAGGCATTTGCTTCACTTTGTAGAGCAGGGAAGATACCTCCATTTCTAATCTCGATCTTGAAAGAGAGTGATGTCCAAGCGGACTTTACTAGATGAAGAGGGTTTATTTAAGTTTTCATCCCATCCTTCTCCCAAGAATCTCAAGACTTCCTCCTTTTTAATCCTCCCATTCACACCAGTAACCTTGTGGCTGAGCGTGGATTTGAACCCAGGTCTCTCTAGACTAAATTCAACAAACTAGCTCTCCCTAAAGTGGTTTTGAATCGGCACAGACTACACATGGGTGGACTGAGAATGTCAAGTCAGAACCCACCTCTCTCCATACCACAACCCTTGCCTGGATGCAAGTAGCCACTTCCAACCAATGAAAATATCAAGGAAGGTGGGGGCTCAGGTGGCTAGCTTCAGCCGAGAACACTAAAAACAAACTTCCCCCAGAACATGTAGGCAACACCAAAACCACTCACCCACCCACGCCCACACCCACTTCACAACAGCTACAGATGCTCCCAGCAACTTGCTGTCTCTCCTGCAGGAGGGAGACACTGGAAGGAGCCAGATAAAAGCTGCTTCACAACAATACTCAAGCTGCAGGCACAGCAATGCACAGAAATCCTACACTCGGTTAGAAAACCAGTTCTGCAATAACCCAAAGTTGGCGTCACTTGCCAAAAATGGAAAAGCAAGATCCTGAAGCTTTTGACAGCTGCCACAGAAGCATGAACTGATTCATTCCTCACCTAAACCAGGAGATCCCCATTCTATTCCTCTTTGCTTAGCTGGTGAAGATCATTCTCCTGGCCAAATGCCCGATCCAGCCATGGATTTTCCCAATTTTCAAGGCTCAGCTGAAACCATATGCTCATCCCTAGCTTTTGCTGATGGTCGGGCCAGCTCAATTTTCACTGTGCCATCAAACACTAATGAACAAAGACAAAATTTGTCCAAGCATTTCTGTCGAGGTTATTCAGGGGTAAGACCTTGACTTCCTCAAGTTCTCTCAAACATCTTTTATGTACACCCGTGTGGGAGGAAAGCAAGGCAAGGTTCACCTGAAGCTAGCTAGCTAGCTAAACTCATCAGGATATATCCAGTACTTTAAATTGTGCATCAAGGTAATGCAAAAACAAACAACCAAAGTGAAATTTTGCTACACAATTCTGTGTAGCAAAAGATCTGTACAATTTTGTGGTGAAGCAGTGATTGGCTGAGCTGCCTTAATGTCACAGAAAGGCAAGGCAGGCAGCACAGTCTCTAGCTGCCATTGGTTCAGCTATTCTGTACTTTGAGGATGCAGAAAGGCCAAGGAAAGGAGGTGCAGAAGCAGTGCAGGCCGAAAAAATGGAAGCCTGAGAAAGGGAGGATGTAGGAAAGGACGAGGAAGCTCCAGAAAATCAGCTGAAGAGGTGAGAAATCACATTTGAAATCAGACAAGTCTTTGGCTGAAGGCCTTTGAGTGGATCAGGAACGTCACTGCCTATTCTTGGACAACAGGCCAACAGCACTATAAAGTCTAGAGCTCCCTTGGCCAGTGGCCTAATGAACCAGCTCCTATTAGCCGATCAATCTCAACCACAGCCATTGCAGACCGTGAATAGTTTTTTAATTGCAAGCCGGCTGGCGGCCACATTTAAAATGGACTTTGCCTTTTGCAGCGGCTTTGCTTGATTCCATCATCTTTAAAGTGTTGCAACTGGGCCAATGCTGGCATTGTGGGGTAAGAGTCAAAGAGAAAGAATGGTTAGGTCCCAAATATTATAGGGATGCTATAATTTAACTCTCCAACTATGACTCGGGAGATCTGGGTTCAAATCTGCACTCAGTCATGAAGCTCAGTGGGTGAACCCTAAGCTACCTTTTCCAAGGGTGTTGTGAGGATAAAATGGAGGCAAAGGGAGGACCTTGCATGCTGCCTTGAGCTCCTCAGAGGAAAGGTTAGATGTAAATTATTATTATAAACCGATTGCAGTTACAAAAGCCAAATTATCAAGACAATCAAGGTCTCTTGTTATTGTTCTAATAAATCAAGGCTTTAAAAGTCTGATCAACAGAACCTTGAATCAAGCCACTCTCTCGTATGCCTTTCCAGAAGACGGGGAACGGGGGGGGGACGGGGATGGGGACGGAGGGACCACATGCCAACAAACGTGAAGAAATATGAGAAATGTTTCAGCCTGGTGACCATCTGAGGTGGACTTATTCCAAACCAGATTTTCAGTTCACCCAGCTGCATATCGTCTACTCTTACTGGCACTGCTCTGCAGAATCTCAGGTAGACAGCAGATTTTTCCCATCACCTGCTAGCTACAGACTTTAACTGGAAAGCAAATCTCAAGACCTTCCATGAGCAAAGGAAGAGACACTAGTACAACACAATCTTTGTTTTCCCCTTAGCCTTCGCTAGGCTTAAGGGGTATGGCCGCCCTATCAACAGGACTTCTCCAAGGTATGACCCAGAGACCTCCCAAGGCCTAAATCACTTTCCCTTGACCCAGAGGCCAAGCAACAATTAGTTGCTAGAATCATAACCATCTAGACCAACCTTCCCCAACCTGGTACCATTGGCATGAGGGGTGGGAATTATGGGAGTTGTAGTCCAACACATCTGAAAGGTACCAGGTTGGGGAAGGCTGGTCTAGAGTAACAGGCCTGACAACCGGCCCCAAAACCAGAACGCTGGGATCTAGGAATACCATTTTCGTAGCCTTTTCTCATGAGCTAGGACACATCTTCCTTTGCCAATCTTGTCACCTGTCAATAGTCTTTCCCTAAATTAAGCTCAAGCTTTGCTATAACTTCCGACTAAAGCTTTTGCCCTCATTCCAACAGCTTGCCCTCGCAACCTGAACTTCCTTTCTTGATGGGCCCCACCTTCTCCGGCTCCTGCTTTCCTAGGCCCATGCTTCTCCCCCCCTCCCTGTTTCTCGTGGCCTATGATTTTGCACAGGGGGCGGGTGGGGCTGGGAGAGAAAACAGCTATTAATGCCCCAATGTCCCACTAATAATGTACTGGCTTTACTGCAATACTTTATAGCTTGGTTTTACAAAATGATCTTTGTCCTACTTTTTGAGCTATCAGACTGGCAGTATAAAAAAAATGGTAAAAGGAAAAAGGTCGGTTACACAGCTTACTTCACTGAATGGCTGGTCATGGTTGGAAACCAGAGTTCTGTTCCCAGCTGTACTACCAAGGGTGTATGTGATCACTTTTGCAATAACGCCCCAGCCCTGTTCAGCACAGTTTAAAGAGCCAGATGGCATTTTAATGTGGAATGAGAGAGGCCTTGTTTTGACCTAATTTTAAAATCTCATTTCGCTCCCCCCACATAACATCTCCCAATCCTCATCATCCTTTTAAAAAATAGCAGATGCATTAGGATACATCTTCCTCTGGTTTCTGCTTCCCGATAGGGAAGAGAGAATAAATCCAATCTAATAAATCCAATCTAAAGACATCTTATTTTCGCAATACGTACAAGTATTGCAAAAACATATGGGGAAGGACAAATCCCACAGATGCCCAGAATCTGAAATCTCACTCTGCTTCAGGGTACATGTACCTTCAGGGAGAGAGGTTTGCCCCACCATGAAGGTACATAGGTCTCAAAACTGGGGGCTGTACCTTTTGCAGACTACGCCTGACCTATTTCTGATAGAGAGACTTAGGAGACAGCAGATTCTAAGTTTCTGCCAAGGTGAGGCAGAGTTCTGCCTCAATACATTTGAGTCAACCTTTCTGCAGGCCTGTTTGACCAGTTTTAGTTCTATAAATGCCACTCACAGTGAAACAAAGACATTTTCCCCAGGTTTTCTTTTAATAGCTAATCGCTCAGGAAAGTCCTTTAATTGGGCACTGATGGTTAAAAGATATGTGTGCTTAGTTAAAAGAGCATTGATAGCTAGTGGCTATTAGTTACTGAGCACACACTCGCTGGAGAAACACTGTTTGGCAGTTAGAAAGGCAAGAAATGTATGCAAGAAGAATGGGCAAGCATGGCCCATGTGCTTTCAAAGGCCAGCGCCAGGTACTTGCCCTCCCTGCTGAGAAAGGAGGACAGCTCAATTAAAGGAGGTTTGGTGTGTGTGGTCCACTTGAGTCTCCTCACATTGCAAAAGTATTGCTGAATTTACCTAATTTATAATCTACAGCTTAGCAAAGAACAATGATTCCACCTCCACCCACCCTAAGCATACATCCTAGTTATAGACGAGTTCCCTGGTGTAGTTCATGGAAAGGCCAGAGAGACATGCATTAAGAATACTTTCAGTATACCTCTCAAAAATTCTTAATTTGGCCCCCTGTTCAAACTTCCAGCTGCTGAGGTCTTCCACAACTTTTCCCAGGCACCCATCCAAGCCGGATGCATTTGGTTTCTGTCACAACTGCATCTGTTCTTCCCTAATCTTTGTTTTTCTTGCTCCCTAGCCCCTTTGTCACTATCTTTCCTGGCAACAAAGATTCTTCGGACCAAAACAATATTTGAAGCGCAGAACCAGTCATCTGGAACAAGCATTGAACCCCTTCCAGCAGACAGACAGGATGTTACAGACTGTGGACTCTATGTTTTAAAATATATAACTATGGGAAGTCTTGATCCACGATGGCCAAAACTGTGCAACAACGGGGAACTTATTTGTGTGAGCTAGGCAAATTAAACTAATGGGCAATCTCTTTTTTGCAATTCTGCTAGCCATGGGAGAGGCACCACTGAGAAACTTGACTGTGTGCTCACTAGCTAACAGCCAGCAGCCATCAATGCATCTTCTAGCCAGCCATGGACATATAAAAAGGAATTCATCTAGCTATTAGTTAAAAATCTCCTGCGGCTTTTGTGATTTCACCAAGCATTGTTGGACACACTTTTTAAGCATATATTGGTAACCATAAAAGATAGAAATTTGGACTCTTTTATTATTAAACGGAAGCTGAGCTCTAGGAAACTCTTGCACAATCATGCCACACACCACCCTGGATACGGATTTGGTTAAGAAAATGATCACACAGCCGTCAAGCTTTCAATTGTTGGAGCTAAATTTCAGTTGCTGACCCTCTTTTCATTGCCAGGGCTCAAGCTTTCGAATGAAGCGCTAGTCAAGTGTCCCTCTGGACACATGCGATGTTCATGTCCCCTCAGTACTGGGAAGCTCAGGTTTGTCAACAGCCACTTGTCTGCGCGCCTGAGGCAGTAAGCGCTGGTCACCAAGCAAGGGAGCTTTGATCATGTTGAAGAGAGCTTGTTGCTGGGTTTTGTGTTGTTTCCTTTCAGGCTGTTGATGGGTAACAAGGAACTAACGTCAGTATTTGTTGGCCAAAAGAGGCCTATTAAACATTTGTAAGCCAATCAGGGTTGCAAACCAGTAAGGTTTGTGGAATTACTCACAAGACTGAGAGAGCTCAAGTCTCAGTTGCTCTTTTTACCAAGTCGGCAATTTCACTTGTAACTGCTACACCAGCAGGCTTGGGATGTTCAGAAATGAAAGAGTGCCACAGAGAAACAGAGTCTCCAATTAAAACACCATAACTGTTACAGAATCATGAAAGTAAGGTGGTTTCTTCTAGCCTTTGCAGCAGCAGAGAGAGACTCTGACCACCTGGGCCACACGATAAATGCTTCAAAAGCATTTCAGGAGTCACCAGAGGCCAAGGTTAAGATCAAAGGCAACATAGGCCCAGCAGTTTATTTTGTGCCTTTTGAATGGAACTTTAAACCCAATCAGGCAAGACATGCAAATTGCGATTGCATTGTTTTAGTTTTAAGACAGACTTCTGGAAAAAAAATCTTAGGAGTTTAAGATCCTCAGATACACATTTTGTGACTCAAAATAGGTTTCCTTATTTTAATAAGTCTTGTTTTTAATCAGGCTTTTAATCTCTCAGGGGCACTTTCTTTTGCACTGAAATCCGAGGCACGGATTGTACATTCAAGAGGATCCACACTGGCTTTCTTGATTACTTCGCACAACCATGGGCTGACATCCTCTTGCCGTTGCCCAGTTATCATTGCCTCTATGCCTCCTGCCTTCCCCTTCGCCCAGTCAGTCAGAACTCAGGGAAGAGTCTCTCTCAGCAATGACAACACTTCCGGGATTCTTACCTGACGTGGCAGCAGTACTGCTGACTGCACCAGGTAACCTGGACCAGGTAATCTCCACCCGCAGGACAACACCGCCGTGCTCGTATATTGACAGGGGAAGGAATCAACGTTGCATGCGAGTGGTGGACGCGTCCAACCCAGCGTGCCCCAGCAATATCCAATTTGAGACTCAGTACGCTGCCTTAAGGCTCAAACAACAAGGATTCGTTTCCCAGTTGTCCTTTCCTTCTAGGTGTGCTTTGTGCAATAACGCACCCTGTCAGGGAGGGAGGCTCCTGCCCTTGTTCATATGGTAAAACAACAAGAGGGACCAACTCTGGCACCAGCAGGCTAGAGAAGTGGTTGCTGGCTTTCTCCTTGGCTCGCACTTATCACCTTTGCTACATATTCCAGATACTCCTCCTGCATGTTACAAACTCTCTTGGCCTGACAAAGCCTCCCACAGACAGCGATGCTCGCTCTGTCTACACCCCCCACAACAGCTCTCTAAGCCTAAACCTCCACAGTTGGCTATCCGCAGGTGCCAAATATTAACTCCTTGGAGCAACTGCATTAATTCAAACAGGCCTCATAAACAATGTTAGTAGGAAATTATTTATTACGTTTCTATACCACCCCATAGCCAAAGCTCTCTGGGTGGTTCACATAAGATTAAAACAATTAAAAACAATATACAAAATTTTAAACCACAAAACATGCAACATATATCTAAAAACAACTATAAACAACTTTATAAACAACTATAAAAACAGATAGGATTTATAAAGCTCATCACATATTGCCTGGGGAAAGAGAAAAGTTTTAACCTGGAGCTGAAAAGATAGCAATGTTGGTACCAGGCGTGCCTCATCGGGGAGATCATTCCATAATTGGGGGGCCACCACAAAGAAGGCCCTCTCCTTTGTTTCTGTCTTCCAGGCCTCCCTCAGAGCACCCGAAGAAGGACCTCAGATGTTGAACGTAGTATATGGGGAGGTTCATGTCGGGAAAGGTGTTCCATCACTTTGCATCGGGCTCGGAAACATACAGGCAGCCAGTGCAAGTGGGCCAGAGTTGGAAAACTGAGCTTTATAGGAAACCTGACCACATTCCAAGATTCCTCCTCATTTCATGTGGGGCCATGGCAAAACCCAACAAGTCTGGAATGATCCTCAGGGTATGATCCTTAAATGAGGCTGGACATTTGCTCCCCCCCCCCCCCAGCTCTCCCACTCTTCTTTTGCATGGAGCAGCTAAGGAAGCCATGTATTTATTATTTTGAACACTCTACCACTCACATTAAAGAGGGGCATTGAAGGTGCCATGCCCAAGTTACCCCAAATTCCTGGAGTCAGAAGTACGCATGCTCTGCGTAAATTCTGTGTGCTCTACCAGCAGCCAGATGCAAAGGGTGCAGAAAGGGGTGTCCTGGAGTATGAAACACTGACAGAAAACCATTTTCTTACTCTTTTGTATGCTTTGGCTAGACTGTGTTTAAAGTGTTGAATGCTATATTTCAGAGTTAGGTCTGGATGTCATGCTGTCATGAATAGGTATCGTCCAACTAAAAAATAAGCATCCAGATGACTTTCAACAAGGAAGGTAGTAGCAGAGGTTTTTTGTTGCTAAGAAGATACAAAATTCTTTCTAGCTAACACATCCATTGATACCCTTGTGTGGAACATCAAGAGGCAGAGCATGGACACCTTTTAATATCTAATGGGCGAATAGGTTCAGGAGAGAAGAGATGAGCAAGACATTTTCTCCTTTCTCACCCCATCCTCAATGCTGACATGGTCAAGAGGTTTTGGATACAGGATCTAGTCCTATATTCTGCAGGCTCTGCGCTCCCTCACGTTAATAGGCCCAATGTAGGAGAGCTAATCTAAACGTATTAAAACAACAAACAAGAACTGTGTGTTTAAGCAGCAAGGCTACCCGCTCTCTCTCCCCCAGGCAGTGCCTCGCCCATTTTGTGAAACTCTTGTTATTTTTAATCCGCCCGCTAGCCTTCTGTTTGTCTGGAGGCTGCCTACTCCCTCCCTCCCAGGGCTGTGAATAACTCATCAATTTCACTTCTCCATTTCCAATAGCAAACGTGAAATTGACAAGCAAGGGTTTTGCAGGGGTGAGGGGACTCCTTTATGGCAAACCAGGACCCACTTCTCATCCCAGCCTTTTTAACAGGAGATCCACATTTAATCTTACATCTTTTTCCTTCTCTTCTGCTGCTGCTTGCCTCCTCATGCAGCCCAGCTAGAACTTTCACATGGTCTACTGATGTGGACGTGCCCAATAGCTGCCTTTTATTAGATTCCTTCATCCAACACTGGAGCATGCCTATTTTCTCATCTTAAATCTGCTTCTCTCCTGAAAAGCGGCATTTTAAAAAAGATGGAAAAGAAACCTGGGGCACCAACACTGAAAAAAGATTTGGAGTAGCTGCACAATGCTTGCTGATCAGTAGCAGTAGGATCCCTCTACCTGGAAGCAACCTCAATCCAGCTGAGGTCTATTTGTATCCCATCTATGACTGAGGTCTATTTGTATCCCAATTGAGATTAGGAAGGGAGGAAATAGGGAACAGATTCCAAGAAATACAAAGTGAAACACAGTTGTCGTGTCTGTGATGCAGCATACAAATTGCTTTACAATAATTGTCTGTGAGATAGGCTAGCTGAGAGATACAGACTTATCCAAGACAAATACCCATGGAATTTCATAACTCCAACAGGTATTTGAACCTGATCTTCAAGGCCTTGCACCAGATTGGCTCGGCCCACTGACTGGAACAAATTTCACTTCCGTGCCTGGAGGAGGACTCCCACCCACCCACCTAAGTCACAGGCTGAAACAACTGAAATTACAAAGCATAACTTAGAACAGATTTAAAAAATCCCACTGTGGGGAGAAAACAGGGCAAATTAATACTGGGTGGGATGGAGGGGCTCAAATGGTGATTTGGAGAGAACCTAGGGAACTAAATTGAGATTCCATGTGGGAAATTTGGATGGCAGGTGGGGATAGAAGACTCTCCCCCCTTTAGAAATCGCTTGACTTGGGGGTGGCGAACCACAGACCCCAGAACAGTCCCCAAGGCCACCACTCGACACTTTAAGGTATTGGAGGCTAAACTTTGCTCAATGCCAAACTGTAGGAAATCCAGCAGATGACAGAGCTCAGGATAGGTCCCTGGGCAGGCACAGAGGTTCCCATTCAAGGAGCATATCTAGGAATTAAGAACGCCCTAGCAGAGGGGTAATCGCTCCAAACTATGCAAAGCCAAGAATATCTTAAGAGGTTGTTGTGATTTCAAGAGACCCCACAGCAGGCCAATAGTGTCTTGCTCGCTCCCTTGCCCACCGTTTGGAGAATGAGATCAAGGCGCCCCAGAGAAGGGGGAAATTGACAGCCGAGACCCATGCCCCATCCTACAATTCTCCCCACTATGCTTCTCTCAGACAAAAGTCCCTCTTGGCCCCAGAACAGGGATTCTTCCAATACTGCCAAATGAGACGCCCTTCTTTGTGGTGGCCTCCCCAACTGTGGAACAATCTCCCTGACGAGACACACCTAGAGCCAAGATTGTTATCTTTTCAGCACCAGGTCAAGACTTTTCTCTTCTCCCAGGCATTTATCAATATGAAATGAGCCTGGGTCTGGATTTTTTAGGCTCACAGTTTTTAAAGTTACTATAGTGGTTTTAAATGTATGTGTATATTGTATATTGTGTTTTTGTGGTTTTTAATTTTTGTATATTGTTTTTAGTGTCTAAATATTATGTAAACCTCCTCGAGAGCTTCGGCTATGGGGTGGTATACAAATACAGTACCCTATTTCTTCGATTCTAAAATGCACTTTCCCCCCCATATAAACAT
Source organism: Elgaria multicarinata webbii (assembly GCF_023053635.1). Classification (NCBI taxonomy): domain Eukaryota; kingdom Metazoa; phylum Chordata; class Lepidosauria; order Squamata; family Anguidae; genus Elgaria; species Elgaria multicarinata. The sequence goes on along the minus strand of NC_086188.1, from coordinate 17,633,350 downwards.
CTCTAAAAACGGGGTGCGTCTTAGAATCGTGGGTGTGTCTTAGGGGTTTTATTTCTGTTGGTGGTACTGAAATTAGCGTGCGTCTTACAATCGATGGCGTCTTACAATCGAAAAAATACAGTACCACCACGGCACAGCAAGTTTGTGATACAAAATGCCTCTTGGTTTCTTGGGGGCTCTTAGGCCGTTTTGCTTCTGGAAGTGGTGGGTAGGCGGCCTCTTTTTTCCACCCTTCAAATGTTCGGAGGCCAAAGGGCCTTTAAGAGGAAGAAGTTCATCAGTTGCAACTCCTCCCATCACACTGCTGCTGCAGCAGCTGCCCTGGAGAAAATTTTGTTTTTTTCAATCCTCATTACAAAGTACTGACGAGCTTTTTTAAGGGCCTGAATCCAACAATCCCAAATCCACATCCTCTTTATTTCAGGGCCTAGCGCTCAACCCTCAAATCCCTTTCCAGAGTCAGAGCTCAGAACTGATGGCATGCAAAGTAAGAAAAAGAAAGGGTATCTGAGCATACAAAGAATGTCTATCCCTCTATGAAAGAGACCAGCGATGGGGCTTCCTACAGGCAGGCTAGAACAGAACCGCAACGCAATACTTTCTACCATGCTTAGATAAAGCAGGTCTCAAAATGCAGAAGAGTGTCCCTGCTCATAGTAAGAGTGACCTCACATCTGGGGTTACAGAAGCACCCCTCACCTCTCCCTTTCCCAGCCAGCCAGAGGCCACCCCACCTGTCTGGCCCAGTCACTCTCGGCTGCCAGGAGGCCTAAACCACCAAAGCAAGAGCACCCCTGCCCATGAGAAGAGCGTCTTGCACTCCTCACATCTGGGCTTGCAGAAAAATGCAGCTCTTCACTGTTTACCCTGCAAGACAATCCCTCATCCACCCCTTCCCCTTAGGGCCATCACTCTCAGACACAAAGAGATTCAAGTGCCCATAACAAAAGCGCCCATGCCCATGGTAAGAGTGCCCACCCACTCCCCTATATGGGGTTACAGAGCCTTACAGCCACTCCTGCCCAGGCCACCCACCCACCACTCCCAGAAACAAAGCCCAAGAGCTCTCAACAAACCAAGAGTATCCTTCCCCATAACAAGAGTGCCCATGCCCATGATAAGAGTACCCACCCACTGTCCAGCATGGTGTCACAGAGCCTCACCACCACGCTTGCCCGGGCCCGCAAGCCAGCCACTCCTAGAAATGAGGCAGCCAAAGAACCTCCAAGAAACCAAGAGTGCCCCTGCCCATGGCAAAAGTGCTCCTGCCCATGACAAGAGTACCCACCCACTCCCTAACATGGGGTTACAGAGCCTTACAGCCTCTCCTGCCCGGGCCACTCCCAGAAATGAGGCAGCCCAAGAGCCCCCAACAAAAAAAAAAGAGTGCCCCTGCCCATGGCAAAAGTGCTCCTGCCCATGACAAGAGTGCCCACCCACTCCCTAACATGGGGTTACAGAGCCTTACAGCCACTCCTGCCCAGGCCACTCCCAGAAATGAGGCAGCCCAAGAGCCCCCAACAAACCAAGAGTGCCCCTGCCCATAACAAGAGCGCCCACCCACTCCCTAACATGGGGTTACAGAGCCTTACAGCCACTCCTGCCCGGGCCACTCCCAGAAATGAGGCAGCCCAAGAGCCCCCACCAAACCAAGAGAGCCCCTGCCCATGCCAAGAGCGCCCACCCGCTCCCTAACATGGGTTTACAGCGCCTCACAGCCCCCTCCCGGCCACCCGCAAAGCAAATCACTCCCGGAAAGGAGGCGGCCCCAGCGCCGTTTAGACACCAAGAGCGCCCCTGCCCATAACAAGCGCGCGCCCGCCACTCACGGCGCCTCCTGCCCGGCTCCGTCGCCGCCGTCGGCCACCAGGAAGCCGAACTTGTCGACGCGCCGCTCGCCGTCGCTGCTGAGGCTGCCGCCGCCCAGCGAGCTCCGCGAGTCCATCTCGCCCGCCGCCCCCGACGCCGACGCCGCCTCGTCGTCGTCGTCGCCCTCAGCCAGCGGGGCGCGGGGCGCCGAGCCCATGCCGTTGGCGTGGACGCCGCCGGAGGCCGCCCGCCCGTCGCCGCCTCCCTCGCCCGCGCCGCGGCTCTTGGCCATGGCCGGCCCGCTCAGCAGCGACGGCGGGCCCGGGAAGGGAGACGAGGCGCCGCCATCGCCGCCCGCCGAGAATCGCCTCAGGAGCCGCTCCGGCCGGGCCGCCTCTGCCTCAGCCGCTCCCGCCACGCCCATTGGCTGAGCCGTCGCCCCCGAGGCCCGCCCCTGCGCCGCGGACATTGGCTCTCGGGCGCGTGAGTGACGCGCGCCGCCTCCGGCTCTGGAGGGGGCTGCTGCGCTTGAGCGAGAAAGCGAGCGGCAGCGACGCTGTTTGGCCGCTCGGGCTGCCAATCCAGGACTTCCGACCCGCCCTCTCCTTTACCTGCCAGCACACTCGGCCAATTGCGCGTTGCTTCTCCTCCTCCCGCCCCCTCCAACAAACTCCGCGTTGGGACTTTTCAGTTCAGTGGTGGCTGGTGGCTCTGATTGCAGCGGGGCTGTAAATCCATCCTGGGTTTCGGTCAGAACCAGCCAGGACTCTAAATTATCTATCTAAAGTAATGAAACTATTTTGAGGTGTAGGGTTCAGCACCTTGCATATCTCCATTAGAGTTTTGGCTGGTTCTGACTTAAACCCAGAATGAATTCACAGCCCCACCGCAATCGGAGCCACCAGCCACCACTGATTTAGTTTCAATTCCTCCCCGGGTGGCAAACTTTGGAGGAGAAACGCGCATTTTGCAATAGGGGGAGGGAGAGGAGGAGATTTTCCAGTGCTGCAGCTCTAGAACAGCTGCAGATCAAATTAATTCAACAGCATTTATTTATTATTGCTCTTGCAACATTTGGATGTATTTCCTACAGCTGTGAAATCTCCTGTGGCTATCTGGATGCTTATATATATTATGATGCATGGATATGTTTTATTATACGATCTCCCCTTTTTTCTTCCTTTTTTTCTTTTCTTTTGTGGCTCACCCCCTTTTTTGTTTTTTGTTTGCAAATAAAAATGTTGCTCCTTAGCAAAGCAGTGCATTTCGCCCCCTGGGATAGGGCGAGATCCACAGTGGATCCAAACGGCCCACCCTGTAATTGACATGGGAAATTCTACTAGCAGCATTAAGATGAATGGGAGCCATGCATCACCTACCCAAGTGTCACTGCGTTTTCTTCCCAGTAATAAGTCTAATTTAGGTATTCAAGGTTTAAGTGTAGAACAAATATAGACTTAACTGTTTTGGTTGTTCAGATAATTTACTACATTAGCATGAATTTTCGTGGGGTGCAACCCAATTCATCAGTTGCTGTAAATAGAGGCTTTGAGTCTAATCAGACATCAAGCAGAAGAAATTGAATAAACCTGTCAGTGAATACTTTAACCTCCATGGACAAACCATCAAGGACCTCAGCATGGCAGTTCTAAAGAAATTGAAATCAGGGCTCTTTCGTGGCTGAGTTCGGATGACACTCTAATCAACTGTGTGTGTGTGTAATAGGAACAGAATGGCAAACAACCATTGATTGGCGTATTCTCCAAACTCAGACTGTATCTAGTCTAGAGTGACCATATGAAAAGGAGGACAGGGCTCCTGTATCTTTAACAGTTGCATAGAAAAGGGAATTTCAGCAGGTATCATTTGTATATATGGAGAACCTGCTGAAATTCCCTCTTCATCACAACAGTTAAAGCTGCAGGAGCTATACTAGAGTGACCAGATTTAAAAGAGGGCAGGGCACCTGCAGCTTTAACTATTGTGATGAACAGGAAATTTCACCAGGTTTCCCATATATACAAACACCTGCTGAAATTTCCTTTTCTATGCAACTGTTAAATATACAGGAGCCCTGTCCTCCTTTTCATATGGTCACCCGAATTTATTCACTCTGGAGGGCAGGGCTCCTGCCACTTGAACTGTTGTGAGGAAAAAGGAATTTCACCAGTTGCTGCATGCATACCAATAACACCTGCTGTAATTCCCTTTTCTATGCAACTGGTAAAGATACAGGAGCCCGGTCCTCCTTTTCATATGGTCACCCTAATATAGGCTTACTGCATCTGAGGTAGCACATAGCCATCATGACTAGAAGCCATTGATAGCCTTCTCCAGGAATTCATCCAAGCCCTTTTTAAAGCCATCCAAATTGGTAGCCATCACTACATCTTGTGGTAGCGAATTCCATGGCTTAACTATGCGCTATGTGAAGAAGTACTTCCTTTTAGCCGAAACTCTCTCTAGGCAGTTTAAAACAGTTCATAAAATAATAAAATCTAGCATAAAGATATAAGTATACTAAATTTAAAACAATTTAGACACTAAAAACAGTTTCAATAGAACCCTAGACCTGTTTAGATGGCTGGCTTAAGTATCTCATCCAACCTTGTCCTCCTTTCCATATGGTCACCCTAACATAGCGGGAGTTAATGAACAGTATGTTTTGCCCTCAGACAACTAGCACCCGTAACGACATGGGCTTTACTCTAGTATTTCTATACTGCCCCATAGTTGAAGCTCTCTGGACAGTTAACTAGGGGTGTGCACGGACCCCCCACTCCGCTTCACTTTCAGATCCGCCATTTTCGGATCGGGCCGCTCCGCCCCGCCCCCACTCCGCCTGTGCCCACTCCGCTCCGCTCGGAGATCCGGATCCGGATCGGAGCTCCGTTCCCCACCCATAGGGGGGGGTTACCGGGCCCTGCCGTCATCGCCGCCCATGCGGCGACGGTGGGAGAGCCCGGTAAGGGACCAAGGGAGAGGGGGACCTTACCTGCCTCCATCCGCGGTCCGTCGCCGTCTTCAATTGAGCCCGCAGTTCCACCAGGAAGCCTGGGCCGCAAGCGGCCCAGACTTCCTGCTGGAACCACGGGCTCAATTGAAGACGTTGACGGACCGCGGACGGAGGCAGGTAAGGGAGAGGAGGGCCGGGGGGGGGGTGATTACCAGGCCCTGCCGCCGTCGCCGCATGGGCGACAGCGGCAGGGTCCGGTAAACCCCACTTACCTTTCCGGCGGAGCTCCGGATCGAGGCGAAGGATCCGCCTTCACCTCGATCCTCTTCGCCACGCTCCACCGACCCCCCAATCCTCTTCGCCTCCGCCTTAAGGGCAGGCGAAGCCCCCCGCTCCGCTCCTGCTTCTACGGTCCGATTAGAAGTGGAGCACATCCCTACAGTTAACCTATAAAGCCCTACATGGCTTGGGACCAGATTACCTGAAAGGCCATCTTCCCCCATACTAACCTGCCCAGGTTTTATGATCTTTAGGGAAGGGCCTTCTCTCTGTCCCGCAATACATGGGGCTGCCTTTGAAGTCGGTTCAGAAGCTGCAGCTTTTGCAAAATGCAAGAGCCAGATTGATAACAGGAACCAGAAGTTTCGAACATATAAGACCGATTCTGGCCCGCTTGCATTGGCTGCCTGTACATTTCTGAGCTGGTTCTAACCTGTAAAGCCTTACATGGCTCAGGACCACAATATCTGACGGAACGCCTCTTCCAATATGAATCTACCCATACCTAGGGTGACCATATGAAAAGGAGGACAGGGCTGCTGCATCATTAACAGTTGCATAGAAAAGGAAATTTCAGCAGGTGTCATTTGTATATATGGAGAACCTGGTGAAATTCCCTCTTCATCACAACAGTTAAAGCTGCAGGAGCTATACTAGAGTGACCAGATTTAAAAGAGGGCAGGGCACCTGCAGCTTTAACTGTTGTGATGAAGAGGAAATTTCACCAGCTTCTCCATATATACAAATGACACCTGCTGAAATGTACTTTTCAATACAACTGTTAAAGATACAGGAGCCCTGTTCTCCTTTTCATAAGGTCACTCTACCCGTACGCTATGCTCAACATCTAAGGTCCTCTGGGTGCCTACTCCGAGGGAAGCTCGGAGGATGGCAACAAGGGAGAGGGCCTTTTCAGTGGTGGCTCCCCAATTACGGAATGTTCTCCCCGACGAGGCTCGCCTGGCGCCAATGTTGTTATCTTTTCGGCACCAAGTCAAGACTTCTCTCTTCTCCCAGGCATTTAACAGCATATGTTGAGTTTTTAACTGACCCAAAATAGTTGTTTTACATGGATATTGTATGTAATCGGTTTTATGCTTTTATGGTTTTAAATTTTGTATATCAGTTTTTAATGTTCAGTGTTTTAATCTTTGTGAACCACCCAGAGAGCTTCAGCTATGGGGCAGTATATAGATGATGATGATGATGATGATGATGATGATAATAATAATAATAATAATAATAGGCCCATGTGGGCCTAATTCCAGTCTCTGAAATTACCTGCCACAGGAGGCAAGATTAGCTTCTTCTTTGCTATCCTTCCACCAGCAGGCAAATACGTTTTTATTCAGGCAGATCTGTGGCATGCAAAATGGCCAGGTCCCATTTCTTCCTTTTGCTGTGTTTTTAATCTGTTTTTAAGTTTTGTTTTAATGATGATACTGTTTTTCAAACTGTATTTTATTATTGTTAGCCGCCTCGAGTGCCATTTCTGGTGAAAAGGAGGGATGAAAAATCAAACAAATAAATAAATGTACCACCCGGATGACGGGCAGAAATTCAGCAGGAGAAACTTTTGCCCTACGTGCATCCTTCTTGGGGGAAAAGCGGCTATCCAAAGAAATGTTGCGAGATGCTGCCCCCTCCTGACTAAATGGTGCCCCGAAGGCCTGAAAGCTTGGAATATATTGTTGCACGTGTCTGATTTCCCTAAGCAGTGAGAAATTTACGGGCGTAGCAGTGGACGAAGAGTTAAACGGAACGCCATGGCATTTCTGTAATACTGGTATAACGCCCATGTCGTCATAGGGACTAGTAGTCCTGTCCCTTTCCCGCTTTCTTGCCCCCCAGTTCCTTCACCGCAGAGGGGATCATGAATAATACAAATGTGGACCAAGCATAGGGAAACCCCCCCTCTGAAATTTGCATATGCCACAGCCCCCCTCCCTCACTCGCCTGCCACGATTGGCTGGCTCTGCCTCGCTAGGGCCTGCCTTTGCACAATACTGATTGGCTAGGGTGACCCTATGAAAAGGCGGACAGGGCTCCTGTGTCTTTAACAGTTGTGTAGGAAAGGGAATTTCAACAGGTGTCATTTGTATATATGGAGAACCTGGTGAAATTTCCTCTTCATCACAACAGTTAAAGCTGCAGGAGCCCTGCCCTCTTTGGTATCTGGTCACTCTAGTATAGCTCCTGCAGCTTTAACTGCTGTGAAGAAGAGGGGATTTCACCAGGTGCTGCCATCATGCAAATGACACCTGCTGAAATTCCCTTTTTCTATAAAACTGTTAAATATACGGGAGGGTGACCATATGAAAAGGAGGACAGGGCTCCTGTATCTTTAACAGTTGCATAGAAAAGGGAATTTCAGCAGGTGTCATTTGTATATATGGAGAACCTGGTGAAATTCCCTCTTCAGCACAACAGTTAAAGTGCAGGAGCTATACTAGAGTGACCAGATTTAAAAGAGGGCAGGGCCCCTGCACCTTTAACTGTTGTGAAGAAGAGGAAATTTCACCAGGTTCTCCATCTATACAAAGAAATGACACCTGCTGAAATTCCCTTTTCAATATAACTGTTAAAGATACAGGAGCCCTGTCCTCCTTTTCATATGGTCACCCTACCCTTTCCATACGGTCATCCTAGATTGGCTGAGCAGGGCTGTCCATCATACTGCTGACAGAGAGGCTGCCCTGCCTGTTTGGCCCCAAGGCCATTAATTGCTATTAAAGCTTGAGCTTTTTACTAGGATGACCGTATGAAAAGGGCCACAGGGCTCCTGTATCTTTAAAAATTGCATAGAAAAGGGGATTTCAGCAGGTGTCATTTGTACATATGGAGAACCTGGTGTAATTCCCTCTTCATCACAACAGTTAAAGTTACAGGAGCCCTGCCATCTTTGGTATCTGGTCGAGAGGGCAGGGCTCCTGCAGCTTTAACTGTTGTCATGAAGAGGGAATTTCACCAGGTTCTTCATATATACAAATGACACCTGCTGAAATTCTCTTTTCTATGCAACTGTTAAAGGTAGAGGAGCCCTGTCCTCCTCTTCATATGGTCACCCTACACCTCTGCAATAAGCTGCCATCAGGAGTCCACCAAGCCCCATCCTTGCAGGCTTTTAAGAAGCCTGGTCCTCCTTTTCTTCTGTAGAAGAAAACCAGAACGACAGGTTTTCTTCCACAGCCCACCTGATCAGCTGAGCTGTGGTGAAAAGTGGATGGGGCGCCTGCAGGCTGCTGGGCTGCACAGCACACCTCCTGTGTACAGAACTGCAGCCTAAATGTAATGCCATTTTGCCCTGCGAAGTGCTGTTCCCACATGCAGATCACTGTTTGATGCTGCAGCCACATCTCCTGGTAAACATGTATGCATGAATCAGCTCACCCTGTTGTGTCTCTGTTCAGTAGCAAACCCTGGTTCATAATTTCTAGAAAAAGAGGTGTCCCACTTCAAATCTGTCTGGAACCAACAACCTGTGTACTGCCAGCCCTTCCGCCTAATTTCCTGATGTGCACGGACTCTCTGCTCTTATGCAGTCGCATAGGAAATGCACTGTGCATCTGCTTGGGTCATTTTCATTAGGGCTGTGCACGCCCTCCCCAAACTGCTTTGGATCCCGATCTGGACCTTCCGGATTGGGCCTGAACCATTTCAGGCCAATCCAGACCTCCCCTGATCTGCTCCGGAACCGGGCTTAGGAGGTCCAGATTGGCCCACTCCGGATCCGTAACGGAGTGGAGCACACCCCTAATTTTCATCTTATTTCATATATTTCAGGATTGAGCATGCAGAAGGTCCAAGATTCAATCCCTAGTATCTCCAGATACAAAAGAGGGCAGGGCTCCTGCAGCTTTAACTGTGGTGATGAAGAGGGAATTTCACCAGGTTCTGCACGCATACAAATGACACCTGCTGAAATTCCCTTTTCTATGCAACTGTTAAAGATACAGGAGCCTGGCCCTCCTTTTCATAGGGTCACCCTACCCCCACACCTCTGTAATAAGCTGCCAGCAGGGGTCTGCCAAGCCCCATTATTTATTTATTTATTTATTTATATAGCACCATCAATGTACATGGTGCTGTACAGAGTAAAATAGTAAATAGCAAGACCCTGCCGCATAGGCTTACATTCTAATAAAATCATAATAAAACACCCTGAAAACATGGAATTTTACTTTGGCCTTCCCTTGATATACTTGCTGGTGTTGCTGTTTTTACTGTGTTTTTATGACATCAGTTTTTATTGTGTTTTTATTGTGTTTTTATGACTACGTCAGTTTTTATAATGTGTCTTATTATTGGGAGGGCTCCTGCCCTGAAAGTCAGTCAAGAAATATATTGTTATTAATTATTATTGTTATTATTATTTAATAATAATATAGGGTGACCATATGGAAAGGAGGACAGGGCTCCTGTACTTTTAACAGTTTGATTGAAAAGGGAATTTCAGCAGGTGTTATTTGTATGCATGCAGTGCCTGGTGAAATTCCCTCTCCATCACAACAGTTAAAGCTGCAGGAGCCCTGCTGTCTTGACCAGATTCAAAAGAGGGCAAGGCTCCTGCAGCTTTAACTGTTGCAATGAAGAGGGAATTTCACCAGGTGCTGAATGCATACAAATAACACCTGCTGAAATTCCCTTTGCTATGCAACTGTTAAAGATAGATCAGCCCTGTCCTCCTTTCCATAGGGTCACCCTAAATAATAACAACAGAAGCAAGGCATGAAGACAATTTCACGCCTGTGTTCTATGCACCACATGGCCTCTAAAAATGGCTGTTCCACTTAGCGGCCAGAGGAGGGCGAGAAAGATGATGAGCTTATGGAGAGGAATTGTTGAAAGAGTTAGATACTCTTCACCTGCAAAAAAGCCGATTCAGAGGTGCTAAGTTTTATTTATTTGGTTTGATTTGTTCCCCCGCCTTTCTACCAAGAACAATGACACTCAAGGCAGCTTACAATCATAAATAAAACTGGATTCAAACCACGATAAAACGCATGCATTAAACACACAGTTCAAAACACAGCACTAAGGGAATAAAATTGCAAGGGATGTAGCATAGAATGAGGGAACAAATTTGCTTCCTGTGGCTCCGGTGGGTAGAACCCCAAACCAACCAGTTCAAACATCAAGAAAGGAAGGTGGGGAAGATTTGGACTAAACTTTAGGGAGAGCATCTTGATGTTAAGAGCCTGCTGTGTAGAGAAGAGTAGGCTGCCTCAGATTATTATTATTAATAATTATTATTATTATTATTTGCTTTTTCAGCTGGATTGTTATGTCTTAGGGATGCTGTAGCAACCAGGATTGAGCAGAAAGTAGATCTCTGGCTGCGTTGGACTTCAACGTCCAGCGTAGAGGTGTACAAAATTATGGATGGTGTGGAAAATGTGCATGGGGGGCATTTTTCCCCTTTCCCATAATACTAGAACCCAATGGGGTCATCCCTTGAATCTGATGGGTGGGAGATTCAGGACAGATCAAAGGAAGGACTTCTTCACAGTGCAGAGTTAAACTGTGGAACTCACTGCCACAGGATGGAGTGATGGCCACCCATTTGGATGGCTTTAAAAGGGGGTTGGATAAATTCCTGGAGGAGAAGGTTATGGCTACTAGTCCCAAAGGCTATGTGCTACCTCCACTATTGGAGGCAGTAAACCTATATACACCAGTTGCTGGGGAATATGGGTGGGAGTTTGCTGTTGCACCATGTCCTGCTTCGGTGGTCCCTGGTTGACAGCTGGTTGGCCACAGTGTGAACAGAGTGCTGGACTAGATGGACCCTCGGTCTGATCCAGCAGGGCTCTACTTATCCTTGCAGAACTAGCTGGGCTTTTCTCTAGAAAAGAGAATTTTCTTGCAATGCTATAGTTCGGTATCAGAGACAGTATACCCATATATACCAGTTGCTGGGGAACTTGGGTGGGAGGGCGCTGCTGCTGCTGCCGCCCCTTTGTCCTGCTTATGGGTTTCCCATGGGCAACTGGTTGGCCACTGTGCGAACAGAACTCTGCTGGACTAGACGCACCCTTGGCCTGGTCCCGCACGGTCACCAGCCTCCGCTGGCTGCATACAGTGGGGGCTGGACTCAGGGGCGGTGCTACCATAGAGGCCACTCAGGCGGCCGCCTAGAGCGCCAAGCTAAGAGGGGCGCCATGCAGTGCAGCACTCATGCGTGTTGTTGGCTGTGAACCAGCCAGGGCTGGCCTGAGGATTTAGCTGGGCCTGGGCGGGCGAGATGGCGCCCCGCGCCTGTCCAGCCAAAGTGAAGCCAGGGATGCTGGGGTGGGGGTGGGGCGGTTCCACATTCGGACTTCCGCCTGGAAGCCGCCCTCCCAGAGCCGGGAGGCTGCCACTGCCGGAAGAAGAGGCACGTGGCGAGCTTGACCCTGGCTCAAGCCAGCCTCTACCTTACTCCCGAGGAAAGGGCACCGGGTCGCCTCGCCTCTCTCCTCAAACAGGCCACGATGTCCAGGCAGGCGGGCAAGCGGGACTTCCTCTCCCTTCCCCCAGGAAAGCTAGGGACTTGTGGACTCCTCGCAAGGCAAACTCCTACTTCCCGATCCTGCGCGCGTGGATCAACGGGACTTGCATCCGAGAAAGCGTTGCACCAGGAGGCACCAGTGCGGCCCGATCCGCCTATGCCTCCTTACTCGTAAGCCTTATTCCCCCGAGTAAACGTGCGGAGGGGATCGGGACGCCAGGATGTATAGTGGGTTGCGTTCACACGGAAGTAAGTCCCGGTGAATTCCAGACGGCTCGGTCCCAAATCGAAGTGAGACAGTCCCAGCTCTCCACTCCGCGCACACGTTCGGACTTTCGCGCAATTTGGTTGGGGGATGCAAGTAGCTCGCCTTGCCTAGGGCGCAAAATAGTCTGGCACCGGCCCTGATGCCGTTTGGAGATCCCATCCAAAGGGATCCCATCCCAACAAAGATCCCATCTTTGTTGGGATGGAGATCCCATCCCAGCAAAGCCCTATGAAGAGAGACTGAAAGAACTGGGCATGTTTAGCCTGGAGAAGAGAAGACTGAGGGGAGGCGTGAGAGCACTCTTCAAATACTTAAAAGGTTGTCACACAGAGGAGGGCCAGGATCTCTTCCTGATCCTCCCAGAGTGCAGGACACGGAATATCGGGCTCAAGTTAAAGGAAGCCAGATTCCAGCTGGACATCAGGAAAAACTTCCTGACTGTTAGAGCAGTACGACAATGGAACCAGTTACCTAGGGAGGTTGTGGGCTCTCCCACACTCGAGGCATTCAGGAGGCAGCTGGACAACCATCTGTCAGGTGGATTCCTGCATTGAGCAGGGGGTTGGACTAGATGGCCTTGCAGACCCCTTCCAACATTGCTATTCTATGATCCCACCCCACCCAGCCTTTCCATCCCCCCGGCTGGCGCGCGGCCTTAAGGCGCCGGACCTCTCCCCTCCACGCCTTTCCGGAACCTGATTGGGCCGAAGCGTTCCGTGGGACGCGAAAGCGGGCGCCGTTCCCCCAATCAGACGCCTCCGCGCCCGCCCCCGGCCGGACCTGCCGCCACCGCCGCTCCCAGAGCTGGCTCAGTTCCTCGCGCCTCCTCGGCGTGGCCAGCAGCGCGTTCTCCTCTCCGAGCGCGAACCCTGAGCGTTGGCCCGGCGCGGGGAGGGCTCGCCTGGGGCTGCTGCGCCTTGGCCGCCTGGAGCCCGGAGGAGGAGGCGGCGGCGGCGGCATGAGCTGAGGTCCGGCGGGTCTCTCCCTCGCCGCGTCCGGCTGCCCAGCGCCTGCCCGCCCGCCCCGTCGAACTTGGCCCTGCCTCGCTCGGAGCTCATGGAGGGCTCCGCGTCGCCGCCGCCGCCCGCCTACTCGGACCTCAAGCTGGCCAAGAGCAGCAGCGGCAGCGCCGAATTCCAGCCCCACGGAGACGAGGAGACCCCGGGAGTGGAGGAGGGCGACATCCGCCGCGCGCCCAAGAACTACCTTTGGCTCAGCATCTTCTCCTGTTTCTGCCCTTCCTACCCCATCAACATCGTGGCCTTCGTCTTCTCAGTGATGGTGAGCCCCCCCGGGGGGGGCGTCTGCAGGGGGAGGCACCCCAGAGGGTGAGGGGGGAAGGGTGCGTGCCCCACCGGGACAGGGTTATAGGGTGACCCTATGGAAAGGAGGACCGGGCCCCTGGATCTTTCAAAGTTGTGTAGAAAAGGGGATTTCCGCAGGTGGCACTGGCATGCACGCAGCACCTGGTGGAATTCCCTCTTCATTGCAACAGTTAAAGCTGCAGGAGCCCTGCCCTCTTTGGGATCAGGTAGATAGCTAGCAATGGCCTCCAATTCTGTCTGCTCGTTGAAGGAATCAGATCTCCCCCCCCACACCCAATTTCCTGCTTTTGCGCAAATTTGCTCTTGTGAAAATGCTCACAAAATCTGCAACCCAATGTGCATATGCATGTTTCGCTTATGGGGAAATGTGCATTTTTTGGCTGGTGTTTTTTTTTAATTATTATTATTTTACATATTTTTTCTATGAAAAGGTTCCGGAAAGTAAACAAATAAAAAGACATACAAACACCAGTCTGCAAGGCTGCGGAATCAATGTGACTCACGCTTCGAGAGATACTGCTGTCTTTTGCATCTGGTCGGTCTAGCTAAAGAGGGCAGGATTCCTGCAGGTTTAACCGTTGTGATGAAAAGAGAAATTCACCAGGTGCTGCGTGCATGCAAATGACACCTGCTGAAATTTCCTTCACTACACAACCGTTAAAGATACAGGAGTCCTGTCTTCCTTTTCATGTGGTCACCTTAAGTTTATCGGAGACACCCCACCCCAGACTTTTGTGTTCCCCTGTCCCAACGGGGCTCTATGTTTGGGGTGAAGGGGGTGGCGACACTCTGTGTCTCCCCCATCCCCTTGGGGCGGAGAAATCCCCCCACAACCTGGATCCAATGTGCAGCATGCCACGGGAGTTTCTCCTGACACAATCTCAGCAGAATTTGGAATGTCCGGCCTGCCCTCTGCCCCAGTGAGCACCAGACACCACTGGTCACTGCAGGGTTATCGTTTGGTCTGGACCTTGGGGGGGTCAAAGTCCTGGGCCCCACAGCCCCGAAATGACACCCACAGAGTGGCAGGGAATGCAGGTGTCCGAAGCAAACTTGTTCCCCTAGTTGTCAGGGTGCAATGAGTTATGGGAATTTAAAATGCAGAACTGCACATGCTCAGAGTTTGTTTGGTTTGTTTATTTATTTATTAAAAAAATCAGGGTTAGCTGACAGTTTCATTGTTGTTTGATGTTCTAATGTATTGTGAATGCGGGAGCAGTTTTAAGGCATGGCTTGGTGGATAGAGAGGTGAGGGAGATGTGTTAGTTGGGTACTCACAGTAGAAGTAATATGCACGGCTATCTTAATGACCTATTTAGTCCAGGGTCTAAAACTACTCAGCTGCCACATTGCCCCAAATGGACCCCTCATGCCCCAGGGAAGGGGGTGGATCCTTTTTTGGAAGGACCCCTCCCCCTGACACGCACTCCCTGGAACACTTCTTTATGGAAGACCAAACCTTCCAAATTATCTCCTCCACGGTCTTTATATCCCAATCCACTGCGTGTTTGCTCAAAAGGAATACAAATGGGGCTTACTTCTGAGTAAGTGCGGATAGCATCGACGGCAACCCAATCTTCTGTTTCGTATTACTCTGAAGCAAGAGAGTTCATCAGGTGCTTAACTCTCTAGGAAGCGTGCCTAGGATTTCAGCTACGCAGCCTAGCAACCCTAATATTCTGAGTTTACTCGGGAATAAGCAGCAAAGAGTGCTTGGGCACCTTAAAGTCAAACACATTTATTTGGCCTTGAGGTTTTATAACCATTAGCCTCTTCGTCGGTTGCATGAAGAAATGAAATGAATAAATAAACCTCACATTGGCAGCTCCATATACAGAAACAAGTGGCAAGCGGAACTCGCTGCCTTCCCCGACTTGATTTGGACTACAACTCCCATCATCCCCAACCGGCGTGGCCCTTGCTGTACATCTTGAGGGCATCCGGTTGGGGAAGGCTCAGTGTGTAAGCTGTGTTTGGAATTGTAGCCTTTTGTCTGGAGTTTTGCATCTGTTATGTGGATTCTCTAGTGTGAACGCACTGCTTTATTCTTGCTGCCTTGTTCATCTCACGGTTTCTATGTTTCTGGATCTGTGTCCCCTTTAACTATTATCTCCTTTAGCATGAAACATCAAAATCTATTTGGTTCCCCCACCCCCACCCTAGAATGCTACCAACCAACCAGAACCAAGCCCAAAATGGTGGCTCAGGAGCAGGAAAATCAATTAGCCACTGCACCCCTATTAGCCATACAGACCTATGTGTGAGTCACCATAACAAAGGATTCTAACACATCATTCTGAAACTGACCAGTACAGCTGAGCTGCTCAAAAGCAACCAATTAGTATCCCTATTTTACAGAAGAGGAACACTGAGGCTGAGTGATATGCCAGAAGTCTTTAAAATCCCCTTGCTTTTGTTAAAGTCAGAAGCCCTTGGAGATCCACTGCAAATCTACTGGTAGATCCACATTATTGTTGTTGTTGTTGTTGTTGTTGTTGTTATTATTATTATTATTATTATTTTATTTATATAGCACCATCAGTGTACATGGTGCTGTACAGAGTAAGACAATGAAATAGCAAAACCCTGCCGCATAGGCTTACATTCTAATAAAATTGTACTAAAACAATAAGAAGGGGAAGAGAATGCACCAAACAGGCACAGGGTAGAGTAAAACTAACAGTATAAAAGTAAGATCAAATTCAAGTTTTAAAAGCTTTAGAAAAAAGAAAAGTTGTTAGCTGAGCTTTAAAAAGATCTATATTCTCCCCACCTTGCTGTACGGCACCTAACACGCTACAGTTAGGAATGTTAAAATAGTAAAAGCTGCACTGTGTGAGAGAGTCCCAAGACATTTTGGGTACCTGAGGCTGAAAACCTAAATGTTCCCTCCTCCCAGCCAAGGGTTAAAATACCAAATGCCCATGTGCACCCCCAAATCTGCTCCCCCCCCCCAGCCTTGCCCTGCTAAGTAATAGAACATATTCATTAACTTTAAATCAAAGCATGCTTATTTATTTATTCCTTCATTCCTTCATTCTGGTTTTATTCAATTTTAAACTTGTAGGTGTGCAATCCTATACATGTTTAGATATGGGTGGGGGAAGTCCTACAATTCCCATGGCTAGCTAGGGAATGCTGGGAGTTGTATTTATTTATTTATTTATTTATTTATTTATTTATTACGTTTTTATACCGCGCAATGGCCGAAGCTCTCTGGGCGGTTCACAAAAATTGTAGGACGTTTTTTCTGTCTAAACATGCATAGGATTGTGCCTTAAGGGTTTCATCTTCTCCTTTATGGTGTTGCATTTTAGGGTTTTCATTTTTGTGAACCAACCAGCTGTTAGGCAGTATAGAAATGTAATAAAGAAATAACTATTTTGGAGGTACAGTTGTGTACTTTCCTCTTCTTTGTGTACCAGTGTACACACATCAAGGGATGTGAATTCCACCCACCTGTGACCACTGCATGGACACCCTGATTTCCACTTGTTTAGGCGTGTTGCTAAACTTCTGCATTCGCACCCCACTTTGGGCACAGGAAGACCTCAGACCTGAAAGAGAAGCAATGTTCTGTAATATCTCTTTACTAAATAAAACATTTTTTCTTTCTTTGGAGAGGATTCTCAGAAGTGGGTATAAGGGGGCAGTCCTATACACATTTATTTGGGAATAAATCCTGTTGAGTTCAGTGGAAGTAAACATACATAGGATTGCACTGTAAATATGTATATTGTGTGTTGGGGGGGGGGAATACCATTTATTGCCTCCTTCCTAGAGCTCTTCTTTCTGTCCCTCTTTAAAAAACCTTTTGCCATCTGCTTGCAATACATCCAGCAGCATCATACTGCTGCTGTATTTTGGTGCGTGTCACTTTATAGACTTTTGCAAGTTTAGAGAGTCTCACACATAAGTCTCAGGCACAATCTAAAGGATAGGCAAGTGAGTCAACATGTAGCTGAATGAGGTCACATGTTTTAAAAAGTTCTGAAATTACTCCTCCTCCTCCGGCTGCATTCCCAACTTTGCATGCAATTTGCACTCGTCCCTCTATTCATAAAAATGAACACAAGATAGGTGGGGGAAACTGAACTGCTCTATTAGTTAATTAAAATGTTTAAATATAACATTTTTATTTATCCCCGATTGCCCGAAAGGGCAATTTGAAGCGACTAGTCCATAGTAAGGAATTATGAATGGCCATTGGAATCTGGAATGAAACTAAATTTAATTCTTGGGGATGGATTATTATTATTATTAGTAGTAGTAGTAGTAGTAGTAGTAGTAGTATCCCGCCTTTTGCCCAATGCTGGGCCTCAAGGTGGCCTTACAAAGTTTAAAATATACATGGGGGGGGGGGGGGAAACAAAACCATAAACATTTAAAATACACAACAAAATTATAAGACATTAACATAGACGGAGGGCCAGATTATTCTCCAAAGGCCTGCTGGAACAAACAAGTTTTAGCCTGCTTCCGAAAGCCCATCAAGGAGGGAGCCAGCCTAGCTTCCCTGGGAAGAGAGTTCCAGAGCACTGGAGCAGCCACCGAGAAGGCCCTCTCCCATGTTCCCACCAAGCACGCCTGTGAAGATGGCGGGACTGAAAGAAGGGCTTCCCCAGAAGATCTCAAAGCACGGGCAGGCTCATAAGGGAGAATACATTATTTCAAATAACCTGGACCTGAGCCATATAGGGCTTTATAGGTCATAACCAGCACTTTGAATTGTGCCTGGAAACAGACTGGAAGCCAGTGGAGCTGTTTTAACAGGGGAGTTGTGTGCTCCCTGTAACCTGTTTAGGTGTGGTACATCAGAGGAGGACAGAAAGTAAATCGCCAAATCTTTTGGACTTCAACTCCCAGCACTCCTGACCATTGGGCCATGCTGAAAGGGGCTTCTGGGAATTGAAGTTCGAAACATCTGGAGGTTTATCTTTTGGCCAGCCCTTTGGGAGATCTCTGGAAGCAGTTGAATGGGTTGGAAGATTTTTGAGATCCCTTCTTCTGGAGCTGAGGCAAGTAGGAGTTGACTCATTGACTTGGTTTGTACAATCATTGCAGCCCATTGTAGCTCAGTTCAGACAACATGTTAGTCAACGCTGTGTGAAAACTCCACTCACCCCATGTTGTGTGGGGAGAAGGGGGTTCTCCCCACACAACATGGTCTAACTCTACTGCTGCGTGACTGTGGGCTACCATGGAGTTGAGTAAACTCCACTGGGGCGTTTGGTTGACAGTTCCTCCACCCTCTCTCCTGCCCCGGTCCTCCAGATGGTATCCCATCAGCCATTGCTGCAAAAAAAAACCCAATCCTGGCAGCTCTCCTAGAGTGGCACTCACTCTTTTTGCCGCTCTTACCAGGGAACTCTGTAGTTGGGTGAGGAAGTAAATCTACCTCATAAACTTTCACCTGAACAGAGTGGTTCAAGATTTTTGAGTGCAATCCTATGCGTTGTTTAGACAGAAATAATCCTATAATTCCCAACATTTCCTGTCTTAACATGAGTACGATTGGTCCCTTAAATGGATAGCTAATTCGTGCTTATTCCTAATCGTACAGCAACACAAATCCTGGTGTAGCGATGAATTTTGACGTGTAGGCGCTCATGGTTACAGCCCTCATAGCCACACCTCTGGAGAGTCCCAAAATTTATTTCTTCTATTGTTACATTTAGATCCCGCCTTTTCTCCTCTTAAGGTTGGTGAGGCTGGGAGTCAGTGACTGGCCCAGAGTTTCCCAGTGAGCTTTACGGACAAGTGGGGACTAGAACCCGGGTCGCCTGGATCTCAGCCCAGCACTGTAACCACTACACCACACTGTCTATCGGCTTTGATAATCCATTGCAACAAACTAGCTCTTGCACTTTTCATCTTTTGTATAGCTAATGGGCCTTAATTGCCCATTAAAGCGAAGAGGCCAAGCCAGTGCAAAATACTTTGCATTACAACAGGGAAAAATGTAGAGGTGCTGAGAAAATTCATTCCTCCGCCCCCAGCTGCTGTGAAGATGCCAGTTCAGCTCAGAGGGAACATGGAATTCAGAGGAGGGGGTGGCTGTTCCGGCTACTAAAAATGTCCCACTGTTGTGTCCCTGTGAGCCCACTACACCACTGGGGTCCAAGGATCATGAAATGAAAGTGGCCGGTAATATTTCTGTGAACAATCCAAATGTCTGCAAAATGAAAATACCACCAGCCCTGTGCTATGGCCGTTGCTATGCATGGATTCCCTTTTGCCAACCCCGGTTTTTCACATCCCCTGTGACATCTGAAGGGGCCCGTCGTGTGGGGCAGGCAGGTGGGCGAGCTTTGGATTAGATGATATCATCCGTGCGAATTCTTCTTTGGGCGTTGCAGTTCAGGTGCCAAATGCACTTGGCAGTGTCCATTGCTTTTGCATATCCAAAGCTATGCTTTGGTAGTAGCCACAACATCCAGCAACAGTTCTGGGCTCCACAATTCAAGAAGGACGCAGACAAGCTGGAGCGTGTTCAAAGGAGGGCAACCAGGATGATCAGGGGTCTGGAAGCAAAGCCCTATGAAGGAAACTGGGCATGTTTAGCCTGGAGAAGAGAAGATTGAGGGGAGACATGAGAGCACTTTTCAAATACTTAAAAGGTTGTCACACAGAGGAGGGCCAGGATCTCTTCTCGATCCTCCCAGAGTGCAGGACACAGAATAACGGGCTCAAGTTAAAGGAAGCCAGATTCCAGCTGGACATCAGGAAAAACTTCCTGACTGTTAGAGTAGTACGACAATGGAACCAATGACATAGGGAGGTTGTGGGCTCTCCCACCCTAGAGGCCTTCAAGAGGCAGCTGGACAACCATCTGTCAGGGATGCTTTAGGGTGGATTCCTGCATTGAGCAGGGGGTTGGACTCGATGGCCTTGTAGGCCCCTTCCAACTCTGCTATTCTATGATTCTATGATCCAATGTGCAGCTCAGACAAGAAACTGTAGACACATGGAATCCATGAATTTAAACATTGTCCACGAACAGTAAGAGTTTCCCAGTTCACGCTGCAGCTGCTGTTGGCTCCAACGAACTTTATGCATGGAATTTCTGGGCAAATTAGTCACTATTACTACGATCCTATGTATCTCTACTCAGAAGTAGATAATGGGACTTACTCCCAGGTAGGGATGCACGGATGTTGTAAAATCTGTTCCATCTGCATTTCACAGATTTATGAGGTGTCTTTCATTCTGTTGTCTGCTCGTTTACGGAATCGTGTTTATTTCCAGTTTCCCAAATTTGTGCAAATACGCACTAGCGAAATGGGCAAATCCCTTCCAAATGGGCAAATCCCCCCCCCCCAATGGCACGTTTTCATGTTTTAGCCTACAGGGGAAATGCACATTTTCAGCAGTATTTTTTAAATGTTACTTATTTTTACACGAGTAAATTTGCTTTCAATTCCGGAAAGTAAAACACCCAGTTCACAGATTCCGTTGCTGATTTCTTCAGTATTGCTGTAAACCGCCCAGAGAGCTTCTGATCATCAAGCAATTCTTTTAATGTAACATTTTTTGAATCTGCGTTTTAAGTGCTTAGTGGTTATTGTTCTATGTGTATTTTAAAATGTGTGTATTTTCGACATCCTGGATAGGAGTGCAGCCTACCCTTTTACAAACTAATATAAGTCTGATAAATTTAACTGTGGATTTAAAAATACAGCATGTACAAAACGTAAGTTAAAGAACCACAGTGCCTCGAGATACAATGCTAGAAAACAACAGTTGTGCACACTTAGTCAATTAAAATCTAGAATTAATTAGAGTGGACAGCAACCACTGGAAAATATAGTTGAAAACTATACATCTCCCTACTGCAAGTTAATGAAATGGCTACACAATATACTTTAGTGATCTCCAATTAACCATAATGCATTTTGGAGGAAGCAATCTTAGGTGTAGGGTGTTTATGGTTTCTGAGCAGATGTATATTTATTTATTTTATTACATTTCTATACTGCCCCATAGCCGAAGCTCTCTGGGCGGTTTACAAAAGTTGAAAACAACAAACATTAAGAACAGATATACAGAATTTAAATGGCTGCTGAATGGAGCTTGATGCCTGTTATACAAGTGGTCTATGTATTTTTTGCACTTTTATTCAACCCTTTTCTCCAAAGAGGTTCTCCCATTTTTATTCTCTCAACAATCATGTGCAAGGTAGTACATCTGGTTGAGCTTTTATATTGTATTTTATATTATGGTTTTATACTGTTGTTTTATACTTTGATTGGTTTTAATTTTTGTGAACCGCCCAGAGAGCTCCAGCTATTGGGCGGTATAGAAATGCAATAAATAAGTAATAAATCAAGGTAGATCACAGAATCATAGAATTGTGAAGTTGGAAGGATCATCTACCAGCCTTTCTCAACCTGCGGCGCTCCAGATGTGTTGGACTGCATCTCCCAGAATGCCCCAGCCAGAGCTGGCTGGGGCATTCTGGGAGTTGTAGTCCAACACATCTGGAGCGCCCCAGGTTGAGAACCACTGATCTAGTCCAACCCTCTGCAATGTGCAGGAAAACCAGTTAAACCATCCATGAGAGGTGGCTGTCCAGCCTCTTCTTAAAAACCTCCAGAGATGGAGAACCCACAACCTTCATCGGGAAAATGTTCCACTGTTGTACAGAACTTACCATCCGAAAGTTTTCCTTATATTTAATCGGAATCTATGTCGCTGTAACTTATAGCCATTATTTTGAATCCTAATCCTTCTGTGGCCATAGAAAATGGTTCTTGACCTTCTTCCCTGTGGCACCCTTTCATGTACCCAAACACTGATAACATGTCTTCCTTCAATTTTCTTTTCTCTAAACTGAACATCCCAAGTTAGGCTGAACAAGACTGACTGGTCCTTGGTTACTCTGTGTGCTTTACTGCTCTGTGGTATCTTAAACCCACTTCTCTCTGGTTGAAGTCTAACCCTTTCTATTGCCTATGCCAGGGCTGGGCAATTTCTGGCCTTCCAGATGTTTTGGCCTACAACACCCATCAACCCTGGCCAACATGGGCCCTAACCGTGTGTGTTAGTCTGTTATTTTCTTGGCTCTATGTCCTGTTTGTATGGTTCACTTTATGTTTCAATCCAGAAATGGTCTCCCAACACAAACCTCTGTCCTGTACTTGAACCCAGGTCCTCCAGGATTGGGCCTAGTAAGGTACAGGTAGAGACCATCGGAGCCTGCTTCAGTTGGAACCCCCTCACAGGGCTAACAGCTTCACTCTGTGGGGAAGATGAAGGAGCTGTTGATCTGCCCCTGCATTGGGAGATGAGAGGATAGAGCAGGGCCTTCCCAACAGCCTGAACAGTCTCCTTAAATCCTTTTTATTTTCTCCCTCTTCCCTCCTCATCCCCTTTCCTTGTGTGTCATGTCTTTTTTAGAATGTAAGCCTGAGGGCAGGGACGGTCTTCTTTACTGATCAATTGTAACCCACTCTGAGAGCCTTTTTGGCTGAGGAGCGGGATAAAAATACTCTAAATAATAATAATAATAATAACAACAACAACAACAACGTCAGTGGAGGCTAGTGGCTCCAATTTTGGCAGGACTGTGGGATCATTCTGGGTTTTAGTCAGAAACAGCCAGAATGCTGAAGGAGCTATCCAAGGTGTTGAACGCTATCCCAAAATTCCAGTTGTGGCAAGCAACTGGCCCACCACACGTGAGGCTCCGCTGGGAAGAGGGGTAGGCAAAGGTGGTGGGGGGCAGGTTGGCAGCAGGCGGGGCCCATCAGCAGCACCATGCCAAGGGCCGCTACAGCCTGGCACGGGACCCGTGGCGGGATTGTGTGTGCTCCATGCTTTTCAGGCACAGTAGCAAGTAGCAGTGTGAAATAAATCAGCGCCTGTGATTGGCAGAATGCATGAAGCCTCTGGATTGGATGGGGTCAGGTATAAATATGAGGAATCTGCTCTACTTCCCTTTCTTGGCCTGCAGTGCGGTGCCCTCTGCCCTCCAGCATGGGCTGCTGATCTTGGGGGCACGGAGCTTGAGGGGACAGCCTTCCATGCTGACTTTGGGGGGTGTGTGTGGCTTGCCTGTGGTAGAGTCCAACTCTGACTTTATTCCCAGGGACTGCACCACATGGATTGACCAGCCCTTTCACCTGGTGGTCGTGATGTGTCTCGCGGCCCTGCGTCCTTTTTCTCGCTCCAGCCACCTTAACTGTGCGCTCTTGCGTGATGTGAACCCCTTTTCTGGCACGTGGGCAATGGGGATTTCGAAGTTTCAGAACGGGGACGGCGCCAGACTATTTTGCTCCCTAGACAAGGCGAGCTACTTGCACCCCACAAAAAATTGCCAACTTCAATTTTTAAGAACAGATGTTTTGCAGAAAA
The DNA here is from genome assembly GCF_023053635.1 of Elgaria multicarinata webbii. NCBI lineage: Eukaryota > Metazoa > Chordata > Lepidosauria > Squamata > Anguidae > Elgaria > Elgaria multicarinata. Next base: position 17,609,867 of record NC_086188.1, on the reverse strand, counting down.
AATAAAAGCCACAAAACTTGAAACTGTTCAGTTTATTTTAAATTGCAAGAATAAGTAATAATCAATCTTTGTTTATCTTTTGCAAATACAAAAGAAAATGGTTTGGCACACAAATCGTTTTGAAGTCGGTATAATGCTAACCTCCGCCATTGGCAACACAACATTAAAACCTTTTACTTCACACACTTTTAAGTACTGCTCCCCTCTGAGGTCTGTGCCCTACGCGGCTGCGTAGTTTGCCTAATGGTAGCGCCGGCCCTGTTTCAGAACCCACTCACCCCACTTTACTTTTGCAAGAAAGCCATGGTCATATGGGGTTGAATTACCTTCTGCAGCAAATGTAATGCTCCCTCTCTCTCTCGCTATTGATTATAAATGTAGCAGGGTGGGAGGCGTGCGCGTGCGCATGTAGAGAAATGGAGACACTGAGCATCAGTTCCAAGAGAGTCCATTTAGCAAACCTAATGGACTCTGGTGCATTATTTAGGCTGTGGGAGAAAGGCCTGGATCTTTCGAAGCTCTGGGATACTGAGAGGTTTGGAGACTGGCCAGAGAAACAGAGGCACGTTCAGTCTGGGAACGGCAAGTTGATGGAGTGGAGACAGAAGGTACTGGCTAACAGGAGTGTCTTTTCTCCCCACCTCCCACCCCCCACCTCTGGGGAGCAAAAGCTTTCAAGCTACAAAGGTTCTTGAAGACTTCAGGAAGCACTGAGAGAGTTCCTTGATATTCATCTCTTTGATCTAACATGGCAAATGCTGTTTTCTTGCTCTGAGAATTAATGGCCCACAGTGCTTAGACACAGCAGCCTCGGATTAACCATTATTATTATTATTTATTGCATTTTTATACTGCTCAATAGCCGAAGCTCCCTGGGCGGTTCACAAAAACTAAAACAATTCAAAGTGTAAAACAAACAGTATAAAAACATGAAATAAAATACACATTAAAACGAATTAAAACATACCATACATGATTAAAACATCCTGAAAACATTCTAAAATTTCACTGGATAGGCCTGCCGGAATAGATCAGTCTTTATTGCTTTTTTAAATTCTAAAAGACTGTCAAGTTGACGAATCTCCTCTGGCAGGCTGTTCCACAGTCTGGGAGCAGCAGAAGAGAAGGTCCTCTGGGTAACAGTTGTCAATCTAGTTTTGATTGACTGAAATAGATTCTTCCCCGAGGACCTGAGTGTGCAGGACGCATTGTATGGGAGAAGGCGATCCTTGCACGTAGCCTGGACCCAAATCATGTAGGGCTTTAAAGGTGATAACCAACATTTTGTACTTCGTCCAGAAACTAATCGGCAGCCAGTGAAGAGATTTAAGCAATATAAGCACGTGCTTAGGGCACCAAGAGAAGGGGGCACCCCAGAGGACCGGTACCATAGCGGTAGCCATCTAATTTTAAGGAATTCCAGATTAAAAATCATTTTCAATAAATTTTTGCATTTGCATTCCCCCCCCCCTTATAACAGTTTTATTTTAAAAGGGCATAAACCAGTGATGAAAATTTGCACTTTTTTTTCTGTCGCCCTAGTTATAAGTACGTAATTGTCTTACATTGCGTGCTGGTATTTAGTGTTAAATAAATATTAAGAAACAATTTACATTTAATATGGTGGTGTGTTCTGGCGTCGGGGATGGCCTTGAAGAAAACTGAGTTTTTAATGTCTTATTTCACCTTCAGCACTTATTGAGTCTTAGGCCATTTCTACACCTGCCTTTTTGCCCAGGATCATCCCGGGATCATCCCTGTGCATCCAAATGACACATAGGGGATCCCAGGAGCAGACAGGGATGATCCCTCCATTTTCCTGGGATAATCCCTAGGTGTAGAAAGGGCCTTAATGTCTTGCCGGATAAGCAATGGAAGGGCCAAGAGGGGACCATTACTGGGCTGTGCTTAGGGCATCGGCTAGCTTTAATCCAGCCCTGAGAAACAGGCCAATTTCCATCAGCCACTACAGCAGCCTTCCTCAACCTAGGGCGCTCCAGATGTGTTGGACTGCACCTCCCAGAATGCCCCAGCCAGCTGGCTGGGGCATTCTGGGAGTTGTAGTCCAACACATCTGGAGCACCCCAGGTTGAGGAAGGCTGCACTACAGGGACGGCCGACTCCTCCATCTGCACCTGCTCTTTCAGGCTCTCCTCGTACCTTCTAGGAACGGGTACAGCCTTGTTTTGTCTGCACTTCATGCAAACATATTTGCGCTTCCTGAACCAAGCCGCAAGCCAAGACACGGCGACCCTTCTGTACTTCTCCGAATTTTGTGACGCACTTCTTCCATCCAACGCGGATATATTAAGGGAAAGCAAAGAGACATCGCAGTCATGAGAATAACGATCAAATGTACATTAGAGGAAGAAATTGCTTTCAAAAACGCATCCATTAGGGGCAATGCACGCACGAAAATGTGTCCAAACTTTTGTGCAGGCTTTGGATTCCTCCTCCCCGCAAACTGACGTGGAAACGGAATGAAACAAATTTAAGATTGGGTAAACGAGAAATTGAAATTGACAGATTTATTTATTTATTGCATTTTTATACCGCCCAATAGCCAAAGCGCTCTGGGCCGTTCACAAAAATTAAAACCATTCGAAGTATAAACATGATATAAAATACAATATAAAAGCACAACCAGGATAAAATCAGCAGTGCAGAAATACAAATTTAAAACAGCCAAGTTAAAAAATCAAATTTATAGACTGTTAAAATGCTGAGAGAATAAAAAGGTCTTCACCTGGCGTCTGAAAGAATATAGTGTACGTAGGTGCCAGGCAAACCTCCTTAGGGAGCTCATTCCACAGCCAGGGTGCTACTGCAGATTCATGCATTCCCCTACTCGGGGAATAGTGAAACTTCTGATCTGGATAGCACCCCTTTTCCTGTGCTAGATGGGACACAGGCCACCCCCAAAAAGCATGTCTAGGCTTTTCTACTTGGTGGACAGTAGAATCATAGAATAGTAGATTTGGAAGGGGCCTCTAAGGCTATTGAGTCCAACGCCCTGCTCAATGCAGGAATCCACCCTAAAGCATCCCTGACAGATGGTTGTCCAGCTGCCTCTTGAAGGCCTCTAGTGTGGGAGAGCCCACAACCTCCCTAGGTCACTGGTTCCATTGTCGTACTGCTCTAACAGTGAGGATGTTTTTCCTGATGTCCAGCTGGAATCTGGCTTCCTTTAACTTGAGCCCGTTATTCCGTGTCCTGCACTCTGGGAAGATCAAGAAGAGATCCCGCCCTTCCTCTGTGTGACAACCTTTTAAGTATTTAAAAGTACTGAAGTATTTTCCTTACACTCAGTAAAAGAATTGCATGGAAGTCTTGGCGGGGGGGGGGGGGGTTTCCTTCATTTTTCACCAACAGGGTGTCTGGCAGTCTCTTCAGTTGGCCAGACAGGCTGTGTCCTGTTCAACAGAAGAGCTGAGGGTGCCGATGTGGTGCAGCCCTTTCCCTTCCTTCGCGCCCCCTGATTGGCCTCCTCCAACGCCTACCCCCTCCCTGCTGTTGGGTGACCGCCTAATCACGTAGCTGTGCCAGGGGCCCGCCTTCACACAACACTGATTGGCCGAGCAAGGCTGTCTGTCATCCCACTTGGGGAGGGGCTGCCCTACCGGTTTGGCGGGAAGGAAATTAATTGCTATTAAAGCTCAAGCTTCAAACTTTTTTGAAGTTTCAACATTTTCTGCACATCTACGCTGCTCAAGCTTTAGACTACAACAAAAATGAGCAAAGAATACCTCATGTGATTCAGTTATTACTTTCTTTCTTTCTTTCTTTTTAAGGAAAATACTTCTGAAAATACATAATGGAAACCTGAGCCCCCACACCATGTCTCTTGAGGCCTCTGATTCAATTAACATTGTCTGGGACTCTCTCCTTTGTTCATGCAGTAGATTAGACTGCTGCCTGTATATTTAACCCATCTATCATCATGTCTCCTAATAGCAACCTCAGTTCTCTGAATGCCATTTTTTATGCACCAAAATGGCACCACCCACCCACAATACAGGAGGAAGCAGGAGGCTTGTGGGAAACCCAAGATTTGCATCAACATCATCATCATCATCATTATTATTATTATTATTATTCCACCTTTTCCCCAATACTGGGACTCAAGGTGGCTGTACAAAATAAAAAATGTACAGTTAAAAACGATAGAGATATAGAAAAATTAAAAATTTAAAAATATTTAAAATATGAATCATTTTTAAAAATCTAATATATAGACAATGCATAAACAGAGGTCCAGATTCCCCTCCCCTCAAAGGCCAGCTGGAACAGAAAAGTTTTAGGCTGCCTCCGGAAAGACACCAGGGAGGGTAGAAAAATATCTTTGGGAGGGGAACCTTTTGGGGGAAGACCTCGCCCAAACCCATCCCAATGAAGATTAAGCATGGAATGGTTGGCTGTGTTTTTTTGGGAGAGAAACAGAGAACAGGAAGGAAGGAAAATGAAATAGAGTGTCTGGAACAAGGGACTTCTGATGCTGCAACGTTTTGTTGCAGGACCCACTTGTTTTAGCGTAAACCCTACAGCTGCTTAAAGAACAGTCATTTTGAACAGCTTACAATATTCATCAATTGCCTACAGTCCAACTTCTGCTTTCTGGGATCTGACCCTGGTAAAATCATGGCTCCGCTTTTGTCTCAAACTTTGCCTTTTGGAAATGACTTGTTAAAATTTAGTTAGCGTACCTGTAGTTGTTATTTTCCTCAGATTTCCTCTTTCCCCATGCATGAGCTTCTAAGTTTCTAGTGCACATGCATGTGAGATGTGTATGCATGAGTAGTAAGGTTTTCCAGGGGTAGCTATGTTTCAGCAAAAACTTGATTGAGCTGTGTGGGAGCCACTCCATCCACAGATCTCTCAGTTTCCCTTTCCGAATGTCCCTGTTGATCAACATTGCACCCGCTCCACCTTTCCTTTCAAGTGGAATATTGCAAAATTCCACAGGTAGACTTGCACCATAGGGGTGTGCAAGGGGTGTGCCGGGTGTGCCCAGGCAATAAGCCAATTGTTTGGGAGCTCAAAGCGTGGTTTGGGTTCCAAAGTAGGGTTAGCACAAAACCATGGCTTGGTATGATGTGTGAACTGAGCTACAGAGAGGAGGGCTGCATTGAGCTGGGGGTTGGACTCGATGGCCTTAGAGGCCCCTTCCAACTTACTATTCTATGATACAGCATAAATAATTAAGACTTGCAGTTTAAAGATGGATTGAAAAACTGAAGATTTATTGGACTCTGCAGCAGCATTAAGATCCCTTTGATCTGTCTTGAACCTTCCACCAATTAGCTTCATGGGATGACACCATTGGCTTCTAATATTTTGAGAGAGGGAGACATGTATTTTATTGTTCACTTGTTCTGACATGTTGGTTATATGCTGTAATAAAGTGACTTGACTTGAAAACAGACAACAGTATGAAAACACAATATAGAAGTGTGTTTTTATATATACAAGCACAACCAGGATAAAACAAGGAGGAATGCAGAGATTTATACAGATTTAAAGTACAGATTTAAAACAGCAAAGTTAAAAGACTAAGATGCTACACTGTTAAAATACAGGGGAAACAAAAAGGTCTTTACCTGGCATCAAAAAGAGTATAATGTTGGTGTCAGGCGAACTTCTCTAGGGAGCTCATTCCACAGCTGGGGTGCCACAGCAGAGAAGGCCCTCCTCCTGGTAGTCACCTGCCTCACTTCCTTTGGCAAAGGCTCACGGAGAAGGACCCCTGAAGATGATCTTAGGGTCCGGGCAGGTACATACAGGAGGAGGTGTTCCTTCAGATAACCTGGCCCCAAGCCGTTTAAAGGCCCACACATGACAAAAGTTGTGTCTCCAGGAGAGTTGGGTTCCCCCACCCACCGGGAGAATGGTGATGTAGATTGGTTTACTTAACAATGGTTGCGGTTGCTTTGTTTTTCTTCCTGCAGGCCTTAAACAGTTACACTCAAGGAGACATAGACGGGTCAAAAAGACTGGGCCACACTGCGCTTCTGGTGGCCGTCGCGGCTATTCTGATAGGCCTTCTAATGATCGGGATCCTTTGTATAGTGCATTTCACTACGGTAAGTAAGATTTGATCCTTTCCGGTTCGACTTTTTATGAGCAAGTTAGGTTGCTGCCTTATACTGTGTCAGAACATTCCTGGATTGAGCTCAGTATTGCCTGTGCTGACTGGCAGCAACTCTTCTGGGTTTCAGACGCTTACGTTTCCCAGACCTACCTGGACATGACCATAGGCGTGCGCAGCACATTTCGTTAGGGTGTGCACCCAGGGAATGTTTTCTTAGAAAAGTGAACATTTATTGCCCCAGTGGGTGATTAGGCAGATGGCGCCCACCATGTGCCACAGCTTAAACAAGCCACTGTGGCTTGTTTAAGCTACAGTGATGGTGCAAACCGGGCCGTTATCACAATTAGCAACAGTTCCCTGTTGTCCTGTTTAACCCTACTGCCCCTGTTTTGGGAGAAGATGTTTCAGGTAATCAATCAGAATCAGATTCAGAACTAGAAGACGCAGCACCAGACACCAGCCAGCCTGTACCAGTGGGGGAGGAAGTTCTCACGGGCAATTCCCCAGCTGGGAGTTAGCCCTCTCCAGAGCTTGTCTCCTCAAGGCCAAATCCTACACACTCAGTGGGAAGTGAGCTTTCTTTTGGGGGTGAGCGTCCCCACAAGCTAGCTGATGCTAGGGTCCGCCGGAAGCTGTAACGCATGGGGCGGAATGAGGGTGTGAGAAAGTCGGTTCGATTACGCCAGAACCTGCCTCCACACCAGGCGCTCTGAAGTTACGGGCGTTTGGGAAGTGGCTTCCTATTCTTCTTGAACAGACAATTGTCTTGCTTAGTTTGCATAGTTTTGCCTAGGGGGACGTTTCCAAGAGGTTAGACTCTCTTCAGGTAGAAGAGACGTTTGTTGCTAATTAAAGGTTTGTAGATTACTTAGCAAGCCTCGTCATTTGCCTCCCATCGATGAAAGCAGGAGTGTTCCTGAGAAACACAACACCTGGCACAGAATGATACTGGCATCTATGGACTACCAGAGGCTAGAGCAGCCTTCCCCACACCTGGCACTTTCTGCATGGCCCCGTTCAGACAACACGCTAAACCATGCGGTTAAGCAGCATGGTTTAGCGTGTTGTCTGAATGGGCCCTGTATGTTGGATTGCTGCTCTCCATCATCCCCAACCAGGAGGCTTGTTGGACCAGGCCACTGGAGCCGATGGGAGATGAAGTCCAACACATTTTTTTAAAAAAAAACTTCTGCAATTTTCCCATCAGAAGCCAACTGAGCACAGCACTGATTGGCCAGCACCTGTGCAGGTGACAAGAACTGCCCTTTCTTTGGATCTTTGAAATAGTTCTGCCTTTTGTTCTTTTAGAGGGGTATTAAGATAGCACATGGTCAGAGAAATGGATGTTGTCGCAAGTCACAGGAGTTGCCAGATAAGCAGCGGTTAGAATCATCAATTAACAGTCCAAGGTCGGAATGCCAAAAGTGTCCGTCAGGAGGCAATGAAAACGGTACAGGTTTCAGGAACGCGCAGAAGAATAGTTGAGGTCTTTCCAGGGTCAGATATTGTCCAAACAAAGTCAAGGAGCTGGCAGATAAGTGACTGGAACAGAGCACCAAACAAGACCATTGCCTCCAGCAAACCTCCAGCATCAAAGGCTCACCTTATATTGTGCTGCTGATGCCTGAATGCGGCCAGCATTGCAGCTAGCTCCTGTGAAGGGCTCCTCCCCAAACTCTCCCAGGCTCAGCTGTTCTCTATCACAAATGGAGGCACAACGGATATATGCTCAACAGTGGGGCGAATCCCCCTTGGATAGCGCCCTTAGAGTTCTGCCTAAAACCCAGATGGAGGGCCTGATTTTTCTCCAAAGGCCTGCTGGAATAAAAAAGTTTTAGCCTGCCTCCGAAAGCCCATTAAGGAGGGAGCCAGCCTAGCTTCCCCGGGAAGAGAGTTCCAGAGCACCGGAGCAGCCACCGAGAAGGCCCTCTCCCATGTTCCCACCAAGCACGCCTGTGAAGAAGGTCGGACTGAAAGAAGGGCTTCCCCAGAAGATCTCAAAGCACGGGCAGGCACATAAGGGAGAATCCGGTCTTTCAAAGCCAGAGTCCTCTGGTCCAAACACAGCCGAGAGGCGTGCGCACCTACGGTTTTGTAAACCATGGCCTGCAAAGCCTCGAATAATCGTCTCAATGGTGCTGTTCTTATCTTTGATGCAGGATTATGGTGGCACATGATCCGTTGTCAAAATCTGTGTTTGTTTTTTATGCCTTATGAGCGTCTGCCTTTTTATTGCTGAACATCCCTAAAAGAAAAAAAAGCATTTTTTTTCCCAGCCAGAAGGAAGCCACCACAAAACATACCTACATCATTTCCAGGATGACACTTGAGGATCAAGGACAGTGTAGTGTAGTGGCTAGAGTGTTGGCCCAGGGGTCCGGAGATCTGGGTTCTAGTTTCCACTCAGCCATGGAAGTTCACTGGGTGACTTTGGGCCAGTCACAGACTCACAGGGTTGTTGCTGCCTTGAGTTCCTTGGAGGAGGAAAAGCGGATATAAATGCAATAAATAAATAAATAAATCCTCTGCTGCCCGGTCTCATCTTGGGTGCCGGACAACCTTAGCTGGTGGTTTGACATCAGCAACCTATCGTGCTAGCAGATTGAGTTACCAACTGTCCCAAACTCACACAGGGAGCAAAGAGAGGGAACGAGGCATGCCAACGCACATTGAGACGAGCATAAACTTTTGACCTCTCCTTGTTTTTTTCTCTCTTCCAACCAGAGCTCCCAAGAAGCAGAACGACCTCAAATAGTTAGGCCCGTTCACGTTAATCGGCTTCATTGCCAGATTAAACTAATACAAGTTTTAGTTTATTAATTGCAGGGGGGGCATTTTTAATCCGTAAAGTTTGCCAATTGGTTACAGGGTCTTCTCAGATGCAATAGGAAATGGGACGAGATTAGATTATCTTTCCTTCTGACGTTAAGGGTGCAATCCTATGCAAGTTTAGACAGAACAAAGTCCTACAACTAGTTGTAGGACTTTGTTCTGTCTAAACCTGCATAGGATTGTGCCCTAAGTGTTGTTGTTTGTTTAAATTAAATGAGCATCCTGCACTTTTGTGCACATTTAGTAAAAGTTTTGCTTATCAAATGTGAATATTTATCTCAAAAAGTACCCTAGACTGTGGTTTTGGCAGCCTTCATCCGATCATCCAATCATGGGTGGAACTGGGCATTTAAAAGGGATGTTCAAGAATTTCACTCCACTTGCGCAAGTGCGCATATGCGCACGTGTGCAACCCCTCCCCACAAATTTAAAAAAACTGTCCCTGCAGAATTAAAAAAAAAAGGCCAGTCTGCTGTGGAAAAACACAGATCAGATCTGTATAAATCCAAATTTGTTTGACTCTGTTGCAGATTTCACCAGCATACCTGTAGCTAATGCTGGTGGGCTTGCAGGTCATGCTGCTAATTTAACAAGGCTTCCCCAAGAAGGTAAAAATTGAAGGGATGGGCTGTGATGGATCTCATGGTTTGCAAGCAGAAGGTCCCAGGTTTGATCTCCTGGCATCTCCAGGTAGGATGGGAGATAGGATTGCGCCCCTGGTGACTCTGCTAGACCAGGCAAAGCTGGCTTCAGCCCACACCCTTGCAGCCAGGTTTGACTGAAGGCATATCTCAGATACTTGGAATCAGAGTTTCCCTCTGCAGCCAATTTCCCACTAGTGTCTGTTGCCTTCCATCGACCACCAAGCCGTGACGTGCCGACGCCTGAAGTGGAGGCCGCTGTGCCACAGCTCAAGGCAGCCCACTTTGCAGCAATATCGTCCCACTGTCAACAGCAGCACTTTCCCAGCGCCTCCTCTGGTCCCGAAAGTGCTTTCAAGCCGGAGAAACAGATCCGTCTTTTCATCACGAGTCATAAAATACTCTGTCCTGCAGCCGGTGAAATGAGGTCACGCCGGTGGAAGTGGTGGGATTGCTTCACATTCTCAGCGAACCCAGTCATGCAACACCGGGATAGCTTCAGAGCCTGCCTTATTTATTTATTTTATTACATTTATATACCGCCCTATAGCTGAAGCTCTCTGGGTGGTTTACAAAAGTTAAAAACAGTAAACATGAAAAACAAATATACAAAATTTAAAACCATCACATGCCTAAAAACAACAATATCCTTTTAAAACATGCCTTTTCTCAGCATCAAAAGAATCAAAGGTTTAACAATGACGAAACTTAATATCCTTTATGCAAACCAAGGCAGATTCACTTGCTTCCCTTCCAAGTTTATTTATTTATTACATTTATATCCCGCCTTTTTTCCTCCAAGGAACCCAAGGCGGCATACATAATCCTCCTCCTTTCCATGTTATCCTCACAACAACCCTGTGAGGTGGGTTGGGCTGAGAGTCTATGACTGGCCCAAAGTCACCCAGTGGGTTTCCATGGCCGAGTAGGGACTAGAACCCAGATCCTTTAACTCCCAGTCCAACACTCTAGCCACTACAGCACACTGACACAGTTCTCTCTAAAGTGGACATTTTTGTTTTTATTAGGATTGTGAAGGTTAAATTATTAATCTATTAAAGACATTTTAATTTATTGAAAAGGTCTCTCCGGTTAAACTGGCAGCAGATTTTAAATTTCTAAGAGAACAGTCCTATAGTCCCTAGACAGCCAAAGGATCATTCAGATTCCTGGATCTGAGGTCGGAGTCAGTGCTCCGACCTCGGACCCAGGAGTCCAATCCCCCCTCCACCTCACCTCCCAGTGGGCGTAGAAAAAACTGCACCGGCTGCTTCTCTGAGGTCACAAACACGACCTCAGAGACTAGGGAAAGGGGGCAGTTCTGTGGGCGGGCAGGGAGGGGTCGACATTTGAAAGTCACACCCCAAACCCGAAAAAGCAATTCGCAAATTTCGCAACTTTAGCAATGCACCATTTCCCACTTGAGCCTATGGGGAAATTTGCACAAATTTGGCTCTTTGTGTAAATGTGGACTCTTTGGGGTGCACCTTTTTGGTTTGATCATTTTGGTGTTCGTTTTGCACAATTTCCCTGGAAACGAACACTGGAAACGAGGCGAGCCGAATCTCAGCGAATCAGAGCAATTGTGAACACTGCTTGTTCGCCCATCCCTGGGTTCAGGTAGGATTGGTGTGGTGGAAGGAGGAGAAGTAAATGAAGGGTACTACTTTAGGCAATTGGTACTAAGTTCTTTGCAGGATCCGACTCTTGGCAGAGGTGCAGGGTTCCCGGTGATTTGGGTAATTGACTAAAATGGATGTAGGGTTGCCAACTGGCCAGAAAACAAGGACTCTGGGCTTGCTCTTGTGTCTTTAATGGCAGCTTGATGGGGAGAAATCTATAGAGAGAGGTTATTGCAGGATGGAGATCCGTTTGCTCGCTTGCTAACTTTGGCACAATTATTCTCTATGGGCCTCTCTCCTGGCTTGGGTATCTCTATGGCAAAACTTCACTTTGTATTAGGAGTTCGAGCGGAAAACTGATTCAGTTTGAGACCAGAAGTGCCTATGAGGACTGAGATGATATACGGCTCTGGTCAGGTCCATCCAAAGACATTCTGTTTCCTGATTCAAAGGGCAGTAGTAGGTACCTTTTCCCATTCTGTGTACAAAAGACTGAAGTGGCAGCTGAATCCACCCAGCAATGGGGCAGCATCTGCCCACCTCGGGGGGGGGGGGGCAATGGGCAGATTACATGGTACACAGAGCTCTGTCCACTCAGCACCTGCCACCAGAAGCAGCTGCCTCATTCTGTCTTATGGTAGGGCCGGCAATGACGTTAATCTGAAAGTACTGAAGCAGGAAGACAGGCAGGCATAAATACAGCTGTGATTCAAAAAAGCAGTGCGTTCGGTTATTGGCTCAGTTCAGACAACACAGTAGCCAATGCAGTGTGGAAACTCCACTCAACAGTTAAGTTTTTAGGACCCACACAACTGTTCTAACTCCGCCGTTGTGTGACTGTGGGCTACTGTGGAGTTGAGTCAATTCCATTGCAATGTTTGATTGACAGTACCTCTGCCCACTCTCCTCTCCCGGTCCTCCCGATGGTATCCCATCAGACATTGCTGCCAAAAAAAATAAAAATAAAAATCCCAGCAGCTCTCCTAGAGCAGCACTCACTCCTTTCGCCGCTCTTGCCAGGGAACTCTGTAGCCAATGGGAAAAGTCAACTCAACACAACGGAAAACTCCACGGAGCCCACAACATGGAGCACAACAGCGTGGATATTCTGCGTGGAGTGTTTTCCCAAAAAACTCCGCCGTGGGGTGGAGTTTTCCCGCCAGACCACACATTTCTCAATGGTGGTGTAAAAACTCCACAGTGGAGTTCTAAACTGAGCCATTGGCTTCAGACTTCCGCTTTCTGAGAGTCCTAGATTTCACCTTTTGCTCTAATGTTCCACTCAGGTGGTTGAGGGCCTACCAGTGTGGAAGAGAAACTGGGCCAAACCAAAATGAATGAGATCGTCGCTTCCACATACACAGGAGACTCCCTAGATACCCCAAAGTATGTAGGTTTTCGTTTTGAAAGAGAAACACATAATTTTAACCAAAAAATAATGACAAGGATCTGTGAGCTTCCAAGTCTTATGGAATGTTGAAAGCAGCTGAGCTTATAAATAGGATTAAAATAGAGTAACTCACCCTATTGCCTAGAGAGGAGACCTCTTGGTTCCTAAACCCTTCCACCCTTTTTTCCTTTTCCTCCTCCACCCCCCAGTCACGGGCTGGGAATTCAATGCAACACTATTTTGCAGGCTGCCAGGGTTTTTTCTTATCATTCCCCCATCATTATATTAATTATGGATATGTATTTGTATGTGTTAGTCACTTTGACACTGCTTTTTGCTGTAGGATAAAACACTTTTCATCAATAATAATAATAATAATAAAAATAATAATATGTAAAAGACAGCATGACTTGGCAATGCCTGTCATGTCCGTCTAGAAAAATGCCGTGAGTGAGAAATAATAATAATAATAATAATAATAATAATAATAATAATAATCCTAAAAATAATAGTGAAATGCTGCTGTGCTTAGCGTTGTGTGACCAATTCCTGTTGAATTACAGAATCTGGGAGGGGTCAGTGTTCTCCTTATTTATTCATTCATTCATTTGTATCCTGCCCTGTATCACTGGGATCTCAGGGCGGCAAATTAGAACAAGGTAAAACAGTAAATATGCACCGCTAAAAATGTATTAAATCATTGACAAACTAAAACCAGTAGAAAAGTTTAAAAGCAACAAGAACAATTAAAACAATTAAAACTACGTGCAGCCTTGGAGAATTTAGCCTTCGAAGGCTTTAATCAAAATCCATGTTTTAACTTGGCGTTGAAACAAAGGCAGCGTCGTCGGCAGTCGGGCCTCAAGGGGAGGGTATTCCACAAGCAGGGTGCCACAGCGGAGAAAGCCCTCTCCCTTCATTCTTGGTCTCTGAATTCAGTTCTCCTACGCACACTTGGGAGTGTTATAATCAGTGGGATTTGCTTCCAAGCAGAGGTGCTTAGATTTGGGCTTTAAGGAGCAACAGGTTTAAACCACAGCCAAAAGACTGTATATTATACATCAGGAGATATCTATATTTCTAGGGAGGAATGACCCGTTTCTCTAATTCACATCTTATTTTGTTCATTACGTTTCTATACTGCCCAATAGGCAGTGCTTTCTGGGGGCCTTGCTAGACAACGGGTTAGCCCGGTGCGAGGCCTGGGCTCGTCCCTGTGTGTCCAGATGACGCACAGGGGATCCCGGGCTCAGGCAGGGGACAAACCTCCCTGGTCCCGGGGTAACCGGCACCACTTGTGGCCCGGCATTTCCAGCGGTCTCGGGCTGAGCCACTGCATTTACTTGCAAGTAGCTGGGAAAAGCGGCGGCCATCAGGGCAGGGTGGGGAGATGGGGGGGGAACAGAGCCAGGGGGGATGGGGGGGGAATGGAGCCAGGGGGGATGGGGGGGAAATGGAGCCAGGGGGGATGGGGGGGAATCAGAGATCGCGGGTGGGGGGAGAATCAGAGATCGCAACTAGGGTGGGGAAATCAGGGGCAGGGGGAGCGGGGAACCCTTTTTTCAAAAAACCCACATGCCTACCTTAGTCGCTGGTGCGCTCCTGCGCACCCGGCCCCTTTAAGATATTAAACAAAATGGCTGATACGACGGGGCTTTCCTTTACCCTGTTGCGTCTCACGTGTGGATAGGAGCGACAGCCCGCACTGCTTCTAGCACGGGCTGGCCCCTCCACACGCCCGGATTTTCAGGTAGGTCTAGCAAGGCCCTGGGTGTTTTACAAAGATTAAAATCATAAAAATATATGATAATATTATATAAAACCATGATCTCAGCTTTCGGTGACCAACCAAGATAGAGATCTTGGGTTTGTGGTGGTCTGCCCGATGCAAATGTCATCCCAGAGTGCAGCTGCTGTAAAGAAGGCAAACTCCATGTGAGGCGTAATAAGAAAAGGAATTGAGGGGAAATCTGCCAGTATCATACATACGGCCTTTATACAAATCTAGGGTGTGACCACACTTGGAATACTGTGTACATTTCTTGTCACCGTACTTTTGTTTTTAAAGGTATTGTAGAGATGGAAAAGGTGCAGAAAAGGGCAATTAAAATGATCAAGGGGCTTGGAGCATCTCCCCTATGAAGGAAGGTTACAACAGCTGGGATTGTTTAGCTTGGAAAAAAGGAGGCTGAGGGGAGACCTGATAGAAGTGTACAAAATGATGCCTGGGGTAGAGAATGTGGATAGGGAGACATTTTTCTCCCTCTCTCAAAATGCTAGAACCCAAGGGGGTCATCCCATGAAGCTGACTGGTGGGAGATCCAGGACAAATAAAAGGAAGGACTTCTTCATACAGTGCATAGTTAAATTATGGAACTCACTACCACAAGACGTGGTGACGGCCACCCATTTGGATGGCTTTAAAAGACGGTTAGATAAATTCCAGGAGGAGAAGGCTATCAATGGCTACTAGCCCTGATGGCGATGTGCTACCTCCAGTATCAAAGGCAGTAAGCCTGTGTGAACCAGTTGCTGGGGAGCGTGGGTGGGAGAGTGCTGTTGCACCATGTCCTGCTTGTGGATTGCTGGTCGACAGCTGGTTGGCCACTGCGTGAACAGAATACTGGAGTGTTGGACTAGATCTGCCTTCCTCAACCAGGGGCGCTCCAGATGTGTTGGACTGCATCTCCAGGGCATTCTGGGAGTTGTAGTCCAACACATCTGCAGCGCCCCAGGTTGAGGAAGGCTGGACTAGATGGACCCTTGGTCTGATCCAGCATAATTCACCTTATATTGTTACATTTATAGTGCATAATCAGGGTTTATGGGTGTTGTAGTCCAAAGCTTCTAAGGGTACCAGGTCTCATACTCCTACTCTACATCCTTGCCTTTAGCAGCATCTTGAACCACAGACATCGCTTAATGATCTCTGCAGAATAAGCTCTTAAAAGCACAGGAGCAGGCCAGAGTGCTCCTTTCTTGTCAGCTGGCAATCCCAGTGGGACACCTTCAGTTCCTGAGGGACACCTTCTGCATTCTCAATTACCGCTCGCCCACGCTTTGCTGGTGCCACAAGGTCAAATATCAGTGTCTCCAGTAATGGCCCACGGCGTGCCTGATTGCTTCTCCCATGTGAAAGAGGGAAGGCTTTATGAAAACATTAAAAAAGAAAGGGAAAAACAACATCCCCAAAGCCATTAGCAAACAACAAGCCATTTCCTGACAATCAGGAATCCATTGATTTTTGATTTTTTTTTTTTTTTTTTTGAGATCCCCATGATGCATAATTCAGCGTTAACTGGCAAGGAGATGACAGCTGCCTATGGAAACTTAATGCTTTGATTCCAAAGTGCATCAAGCCACTAATGCAGTGGATTGTTTGTTTAATGGGAACAAGAACCATTAAATAATGTGTCCATTAGGCTTTAGGATGAATAATTTAAGTATGCAATCAAACTTTCTTCTCTCTCCCTCTCTCTCCCCCCTTCTCTCTTTCTGCGTTCCCCTCACCTCTCTTTGAACAAAACAAAACAAAAATCATTATTTTTAACGCTAATGCAGCACGCCTTCTGAAATACAAGACTTCGACGCGAAGGGTTTCCATCTTCAAACCTCTGGGAAAGGCCCAGGGGATCTCTGGTGAGGAAGAAGAAGAAGAAGAAGAAGAAGGGAAACAAGGAAAAAGAACAGATCCTGCAGTCCAGGCGGTTTGATTTAATCCTACGAGTCAACGCAAGTCGCCGATGAACGGACTGCTAGTTATCGCTGGTGCTGTGTGACGAGACGATCACCACCCAAAAAGAATATTTCTCAAGGAATGCTCTTAGAGGGCACCACTTCAGGTGCTCTTCCCTGCTCCCCCCAAGACCCGCCCCCCCCCACGGCTCCGTTTTGATGTATGTCTGCTTCCTCTGCCTGCAATGAAGGTGTTCGCACCCGTTTTTATGTGGGACGTCTCCCAGGCCAGAGCCGTTGTCCGGCAGGCTCAAGTTTCCGGATTGATGTCCGATGCCAGAGCTGAGCCGGAATGTGCTGGGCAACATGGGCGGCCTCCTGGTGACTTCTGGGTAAGCGGTGGTCCAAAAGGCCTCTCTCAGGACATGCGAGGAGGGTGCATCCGCACATGTCCAGGCACACGCACCCAACCTACCGCAGCTGCACTCACGTTCCTGCCTGTTCCTGAGATGGTTGCTCATTCTCAAACAGGACAGGGCGGAAAGCATGGCGCCGAGCAATGTTATGTTTCGAAGGCCCGAAGCCTCGACGCCCGTCCGTGAGTGACCGTGCTCCCCTTTCTTCCCTGCATTGACTTCCCTCCAGTCCAACTATAAGAAAAAAACCCTTCCCTTCCCTCGCAGGCTACTACGTAATTTCTTTTTCCTGCCGGAATGCGTTCCCGTCCTCCTATTACAGCATCCGTAATGCATCTGTATGTTCAATAGGGGCCTTGGCCCATTGTGAATGGTTCGGCGGCATGTGGGAGCCAGCGGACGATGCCTTGTCCCCGAAGTGAGGAATGAGTTAGGGTGGCGGTGGGGGCCAGCTCATGAGTCGGGGGACAATCTGGCCTGCTCCTGTGCCTTTAAGGATGACTTGCTCTGAAGACATCACCAGGCAGAGCATTTCCCAGCTTGGGGAATTAGTAAAACCACCCCCTAAGACACGGGTGTAAAATCTCAGGCCTGGGGGTCAAATCCAGCCCTCCTGAGGTCCTAACCAGCCTTCCAGAATTTGCCAGATGACCCCATACCCCATTTCCTGTGGCCACTCCCCCTTTCCCCCTGACTCCACCCCTCCAACCACTGGTCGTTTAGTGGCTTCCTGGCTTTTCTGCAGTTCCCCCCCCCCCCCATTTGAAAAGGTTGAGATGCCTCCACTAAAACTTAGTTACTGGCAGTAAGAGCTTTAAGCTACAATATGCTGGTATGTTTTCGTGTTTTGGCCCCGACCCATTTTGCCTTTGGCCACACCCACCACAGGAACGTGGCCGTCCCAGAAACAGAATTCAGCACCTGAGGGTGGCAGAAGTTCAACAGTCCTGCGCTGAGGACTTTGCACATCCGTCTAGCTGCTGATTAAGGCACAGCTTCAGCGGCCCCCTTGAAAAGTTGGCAACCTGGGGGCGGGGGCCGAAAATTGGGGAATGAATGTTTAATTAGGCTTGAGTCGGTGTTTGGGTACCATGGAGGAAACGTTGACCTCTCTCCCCTTCCTAACCGCACCGGATCCTGGAAAGTTTGATCCTATATGAGATGAGCAGGATTTTCCGGGGGCGGGGAGGGGAGGGTGTATTTCCAAGGGGGGAAATCTGAAAAGCGTTAACACCCCTTCCACTCAGTACCAAATACTTTTTAGGGGGATCTCAAGGTCACAATAAAAGCTCGCGAAGGAACGGAGGGTAATAACGAAAGCCCGCCTGGGTCTGATTGTGGTTTAGACGAAATTAAAGTCATGTTTGAAAAGTGGGGGAGGGAAAGAAAAATGCTCTCACACAATAAACTTGTGTCAGTTTGTACATTTCGTGGTTCAAATCGTTTCTGTGTTTCTGGGCGCTTTGCGAAATGAAGCGCTCTCCCACCTGCCTGACGCGGGAGAACTGGAAAACGTGCGTAAAGGAGCAACCGAAATGATCAAGGGATTGGAGAGCCTCCTCTGCAGGTGGGGTTTTGAAGATTGGGGCAGAAAAGGCGACCAAGGACGCAATCCTATGCATGCTTAGATAAGTCCTACAACTTTTTCCCAGTCTAAACATGCAATAAGTTTGCACCCAAATAGCATGAACTGATGTCTGTCCATTCAGATGTACGTCCCATTGAGTCCAATGAGTCTTCTGTGGCTGGTTGAGGGATGCTGGGCGTCGTAGTCCAACACATTTGGAAGGACTGGTTGGGGAAAGGACTGGTGACACCTGGCGGCTTGCCACATCCTGTCCCACCTGGATGGCGCTGGGCAGCATGAACACAAGGTCTTTGTCTTCGGCTGCTTTCTCCCAAGGCTTTTCCATCCTGGGGCCCTCCAGATGTGTTGGACTACAAACCCCATCATCCCCAACCAGCAAAGCCATGGCTGCAAAGGGCTCTTCGACCTCCTCCGAGCAAACAGAGGCTTGGCCAGAGTTCTCCCTTTCTTGGGAGTTGCTGGGTCCACACGATGTGCTAACCCACATTAGTTGGGGCTGTTCAGACAACATGCTAATCCCCACTCAGTGGCTGAGTGTGGGCTGCTTGTTGAAGTACGGCTTAGCGTGTTGTCTGAATGTCTGCCGGGCGGCTTCTTAACTATGCAGTGTGGCTTATTTTTCTCAAACAAGCCAGCTTGACAACCCATGGTTTGTTGTTGGATTGTTCAGGGTGATTAATAAACCACAGTGCATGGTTAACAAACCACCCTGGATTCAGACAACATGCTAGCCCATGGTTCAACAACAACCCTCACTCAGTGTGGGTTAGCGTGTTGCCTGACCAGTTTCAGAGGTTGAGAGTGGTTGGTGGTTGTACTGTGGGTTGTTGTGTTGTCTGAACACCGTGCATTTTCCGCAGGGTGGCTCATTAACCAGGCACCGCGATTTATTTTTCTCAAACAAGTCACCTTGCTTATTGTTGGGTTGTTCAGAGTAGTTAACAAGCCGCCCTGCGTGGTTAACAAGCCGCCCTGTGGAAAACGCACTGCATTCAGACAACACGATAACCCACAGTTCAACAACAACTCACACTCAACACGTTGTGCCTCTGTCTCCATTTGCACTAGGGAGAAGGGCGTTATGGAGCTCTTTGCCCAGTGACCTGGGGAGAGCCTCCTTTACGCTACAAGACAGATGTATTTCCATTTCACAGATGAGGATCTGAGGTCGAGAAAGAGCAAGTGCAAACCCTTCATGGCAGCAGGAGTCCTGTGGCTGTTTCGCATTGAGAATGTAACTGCTCTGCTCATTGATGACCCTTCTCCACGGAGCCCAAGACAACATACAGGATCCTCCTCCTTTCCATGTTATCCTCACAACAACCCTGCAGTGTAGGTTAAAAAGCAGCAACTGGCCCAAAGTCACCCAGAGTGGGGACTAGAACTCGAATCTCCCGAATCCTAGGCCAGTACTCTTAACTACTAGACCACGCTGGCTTTTATACTATGATTTCGCATTTCGACTTTTTGTAATGTCTGAATTTCAGTTACCTCAGGCTGCTGCAATCCTCAATGGAGTAAGCCCCATTGAACTCAATGGGACTTCTAAAGAGACACTTTTCGTTGTGACGAATTGATTTCAGAGGGTAGAGGTAGGCCTGGGAAGGCCCTGGTTCAAATACCCACTCAACCATGACACCCAGTGAGTGAACGCTGGGCCAGTCAATAACTCTCCACCTAGCCTACCTCACAGGGTTGATGTGAGGATGAACAGGGTAAAGGAGTGAGAACTATATATACCCCTGCCTGTGCTCCTTGGAAGAAAGGCTGGAGAAAGATCTAATAAAGAAACAAAATACCTCTTCCTATTTTTGGTTGAAGGCAACCAAAAGTGTGAATACCTGTGTTCCCATGCGTGGGCCCGGGGCTGTATTTTTGCTTCTGGCTTCAGCTGTCTTGTGACAGTTTCTCTCCCACCTCATTAAAAAAATAATCTCCTTCCGGGAGTGCCTGGGAGGGAGTGCTCCTTCCCAAGCACTCCCGGGCCATTCTCAGTGCCTGGAAGCCAAGTTCTCCCCTTCCTCCTCCTCCTCCTCCTCCTCCTTAAACACTTTACAGGCAGAGACAGATGGACATTGAAATCGCTGCCCTCAGCTCTTCCATGGGGTTAAGCATCTCCCAGGTCTCCGTGACAGCTGGCTTCTACAAAACAGCCGTGTGTGTGTAATCCTGATATGTAACTCTAGAGTGGGGTCTTCTAAATATAAGAGATGAGGGCCCGGTGGACATTTAAGCCACAGGCTGCAGACTTTTCCTCCGCTGAGCAAAGCTGCAAAGGATCACCAAGAAGACAAAGCTACAGGTGAAGCTCTTTCCACCCCTCCGCGGTGTTGCGCCCTCAGCACTTGCTTCTAGACATGGCGTTTACATCGTTATTTATTTATTTAAAACATTGATATCCCGCCCTATATCATTAAGATCTCAGGGCGTCACACAGATAAAAGCATACAGTATAAAACAGTGAATATACACAGCTAAAAACAAATTAAACCATCTTTAGCCTTTGGGGCTGTTCACACAACACGTTAACCCATACTCTGTTTTTTTTATTGTGAATATCAACAAACAGAAAATACGTCGTGGAAACCGTACACCAGACGTGTATATAGAATTATCGTTTCCATCGCCTGTACCGTTCCAAAAGAAAAAAGGGAGAGTTATACAAAGGTTTCAAGAAAAGCAGACCAGATATCCATATATTTATCCACTTGCAAGTTGCGTCTATTTAACACTCGTTCAAAAGTTGATAATGTTATTAGGTCCTTGATCCATTGCATTATGGGAGGTGTGAATTCATCCTTCCAATGTGATAATATAAGTTGTTTGGCTGTCATAAGGGCTCTGAAGATCCATCTGTGTAGACCAGGTGTTAATTTCCAAGAAGCTGGTAGGTAATTTAGGAGGAGATGCACATTATTCCATATTCTAGATTGTTTCAGTACAACGTTCATCCTTATTATAACCTCCTCCCAAAAGGAAGCAACTACTGGGCGTTGCCAAAACATATGAGTTGAAGAAGCATTAGATGCATTACATCTCCAACAGTTATGGAAGTTAGACAAACCCTTATTGAAAAGGCGTCATGGAGTCCAATAGACCCGAAACAAAAATAATTGCTGAATAAGACACAACCTAAGATCCATAGAAGCTTCAGATACAGATGCTAGAGCAACTGTCCATTGGTTAGGCAAAATAGGACACTCCAATTTTCTATGCCAATCTGGTCTTAAACTATGGGTATCATACCCATAGTGGTTTGTCGAGTGTGGATGGTTTGTTGAACCACAGGTTGTTTGTCAAACCGTGGGTTAGCTTGTTGTCTGAACCCAGGACCTTTTCCGCAGGGTGGTTTGTTAACTGTGTAGTGTTTTTTCGAACGAGCCACCTTGAGAAGCCGTGGTTGGTTGTTGGGTGGTGAACAAGCCACACTACGTAGTTAACAAGCCACCCTGTGGAAAACGTCCTGGCTTCAGATGTCACACTAACCCCCAGTTCAACAAACAACACACAGTTCAACTACTCAACCACTGAGTGTTGTGCCAACCCAGTTTTCGTGTGGCTTGTTTAGAAAGAAAGAAAGAAAGAAAGAAAGAAAGAAAGAAAGAAAGAAAGGGGAGGAAATGGATCAGGGCCATGGTGCGAGCAAATCATTAAATGACCCCACACATGCCACAAGTCAGATCTGGTTCAAGGGACCCTGTGCCTGCTACTCGTGAAACAAAAATCAGTAATGGAAGCACTAAAGACCTGGGTCATACCACATCTCAGCTGGCACTGAAACATGCGACGTCCATGCATTGTACATGTGCATTTCTGCGGGCATGTCTGCCGACAATGCCTCTGTTATGTTCAGGGCCGGCATTAGGAGCATCTTGTGAGTTCGCATGACACAAAGGAATTCATTGCCATGAGGTGTGGCGACGGCAGTCACCAGCTTAGGTAGCTTTTAAAAGAAAAAAGAAGGCGGCAAATTGACTTGAGAAGAGGTCTATCAGTGGCTATCAACTGTGATCACTACATCAAACTTCCATTTACTGGGGCAGTGTATCTCTGAGTGCCAGATGTGGGAGTGGAGTTCTGATGCCCCAATGCTCTACTGAAGCAGTTGGACCAAGGGCAAGAAAAAAGCAACTAAAATGAGCAAGAGGCTGAAGCATCTCCCCTAGAAGGGAAGGTTACGACAGCTGTGATTGTTTAGCTTGGGAGGGGAAGGAGGCTGAGGGGAGACATGGTTGAGGTGTACAAAATTAGGCATGGTGTGGACAAGGTGGATAGGGAGACATTTTTCTCCCTCTCTCAAAATATTAGAACCCAAGGGGATCATCCCATGAAGCTGATGGGTGGGAGATTCAGGACAGAGGAAAGGAAGGACTTCTTCACACAGTGTACAGTTAAACTATGGAACTCACTACCACAAGGTGTAGTGATGGCCACCCATTTGGGTGGCTTTAAAAGGGGCGTGGATCAATTCCTGGAGGAGAAGGCTATCCATGACTACTAGCCCTGATGGCTATGTGCTCCTGCCAGTATCAGGGGCAATAAGCTGATATACACCAGTTGCTGGGGAACACGGATGGGAGGGTGCTGTTACACCCATGTCCTGATTTTGGGTTCCTGGCCAACAGCTGTTTGGCCACTGTGTCAACAGAATACTGGAGTTGTTGGACCCTTGGTCTGATCCAGCAGGGCTCTTCTTGTGTTCCCAAGGGTCCAATCCAGCTGGGTTCTTCATACATTATTCTGTCCCAGCCTTCCCGAAGATGGTGCCCTCCAGCTGGGTTGAACTGCAACTCCCATCATCCCTGGGAGGGATAGGAACTGCAATCAACACATCTGGAAGGCACCACGCTGTTAGATTCTTTTCTATTCATGCAGTCTTTGGAAGGATTGTGCATGTTTTCCCATGTATCTTCTGTGTTCCAAATATGCATTAAATTCATCCTCCAGCTGCCTGTGTCCTATTCTGGTTCACCACCCCACACATCACATCGCATCACATGAGCATAGGAAGCTGCCTTCTACTGAGTCAAACCCATCTAGCCCATTATTGTCAGCACTGACTGGCAGCTAGGGATGCTAGAGAAATCTGCAACGGAACCAAATGAGTTTGAATTTCTATGCATCCGCCCCTTTGATTCTGCAACAGGCCAGCTTTTCCCGAGTCACACAGATTCTGCAGACTTGCGGACTTCTTTTTTTTACTTTCCAGAATTTTATGCAAATTTAGCCATAGAACAATTTGTAATTTATTTATTTTTTAAAAAAAACCTAGTTGAAAATGTGCATTTCCACCATAGGCTAAAGCATGAAAATGTGCATGGGATTTGTGCATCATGAAGGGGATTTGCGCATTGCGGTGGGATTTGCGCATTTTCGCAAGTGCGAACTTCTGCAACTGTGAATTTGCACAATTTTGGGAAATTGGGGAGGGGGGTGAAATCCAATTCCACCAATGACAGAACAAAAAGCACCTGAAAAATCTCCAAAACACAGATGGATGAAACATATTTTGTAAAATCTGAACATCCTCACAGGAGTCTTAGGCATGATTCTTTCCTGGTCTTATCTGGAGATGTCGGGGATCAAACCTAGGGCCTTCTGCGTGCCAAACAGGAGCTCTACCACTGAGCTACAGCCCCTCCACTCATAACTGTTGAAGCATAGCTCACATGGCTTGAGTGGATGAATGTTACTGGGCTGTACCATCTCAGACAGCTTCCCTACAGAGTGGGGGGCACACTTTGCGGAGACAACAGTAGCTTGCCTGGGCTGAGGCTCTTCTCCCTATCTCAGCTGGTTTTCTACGTAGGGGGAGATTTTGATATTGGAGAGCTTTCAGACAGGCAGTGCTTGCCCCTCTGGGCAGTGTGCAGTGGTCCGGTCCAGGGACAGTTTTTACCACCTCATCTGCTTACAGTTTTTCATGCAATACTCGGAGGAAGGCCAGCGTTCATCGTGCATTACCTGGGCGGCGTTACCTGTGCTTGGCTTCTGTTCAGAGGGCAGACAGCTGGAGATTGTTGGCATTTGGTAATATTTGGTTTACTGACCCATACACAAGGGAAATAGCATCAGCAGCAGATCTAACACCCTGTATAAATCCCCCATGGAGAGGTCTCTGCACCCCTAGAAGTCTTAGCTCAGCCCAGTGGCGGCAAGTGGATCCACTCTGGATTTCAGTCAGAACCGGTCTTCTGCACCTTGGGCAGCTCCTTTAGAGTCCTGAGTGGTTCTGACTGAAACCCAGAGTGGATTTATTTATTTATTTATTTATTGCATTTTTATACCGCCCAATAGCCGAAGCTCTCTGGGCAGTTCACAAAAATTAAAACCATTCAAAGCAAAAAACAAACAGGATAAAAACATGATATAAAATACAATATAAAAGCCCAACCAGGATAAAATCAGCAGCAGTGGAGAATTACAAATTCAAAATACAAATTTAAAACTGCCAAGTTAAAATTAAAGTTATAGACTGTTAAAATACTGAGAGAATAAAAAGGTCTTCACCTGGCGTCTGAAAGAATATAGTGTAAGTGCCAGGCGAACCTCCTTAGGGAGCTCATTCCACAGCTGGGGTGCCACAGCAGAGAAGGCCCTGCTCCTGGTAGCCACCTGCCTCACTTCCTTTGGCAGGGGCTCACGGAGAAGGACCCCTGAGGATGACCTTAGGGTCCGGGCAGGTACATATGGGAGGATACCAGATACATTTGCATTTCACCGTCTGTCTTCTCCAACTCAAAGATTAGGTAGGAATTGATGAGAAAGACCCTTCTCTCCATGAGACCCTGCCAGTCAGAATAATCAATTCTGGTCTGATCTTGTATAAGGCAGCTTCCTATTTATTGCACCATCTAGAAAGGACACTGGACGGATTAGATCGCTGCATCTCAGAATATACGGTGACATAAACTGTTCCTGGGATACCAAATCACCCCCTCTGTCCACTGAAGTGTGTGTTATGCACTTTGATCCTGGTCACTGAATTTAGCCTAAGGATGTCAGGCTGTGCTCTTCAAAGAACAAAACAAACAATTTATTTATTTTATTTTATTTATTACATTTTTATACCGCCCAATAGCCGAAGCTATGAGTAATAGCCGAAGCTAGAAACAAGCATGTTTCTAGTCCTTGTGATTATGAAGAAATGTGTAATGGCATGTGCGAAATGCCTGGTGGGATCTCACATGCCACAGGGTGGCTGAACAAGATCCCCAGGGTCAGAGGGCTTCCATGATCTGTATTGGCCATGTAGGAGATCTGGGGTAACGTCATAGTAAGATACTCAGCATGAGATCCTATGCATGTTTAGACAGAAAAAAGTCCGATGACTTTGGCTGCTGGGGCATGCTGGGACTTTTCTCTCCCTAAACTTGCACAGGATTGCACGCTAAGCCAGACTTCCCCCAGCCTGGTGCCCTCCAGATGTGTTGGACTACAACTCCTATCATTCTCATGCTGGCTGGGGATGCTGGGAGTTGTAGTCCAACACATCTGAAGGGCACCAGGCTGGGGGAAGGCTGGTATAGGCCTTTGCACCTCCCCATGAATAGCGGAAGCACAAACAGTTATGCAAAACAGTAGATATTTTCGGCTGCCTTATTGCTGCAGAAATCCTGTTTGAGCAGCAAGCCGGTTCTGGCAGAAGTTGCTTCCTGCTGTTCGCCTGCGACCCCAGTTCCCTTCTCCTCCTGAAATGACCCTCCAGCAAAACCTGGGGACAGCTGTGAACGGAGGGCTGGACTAGATGGACCCTCGGTCTGATCCACCAGGGCTCTTCTTACGCGCCAATGTTCGGTGGTGGTATCCCAGCTCTGGAACTCTCTTCTGGCAGAGATTCCATTGTTCCCCCACACTACCATCATTTTTTTGGTAAAGTGCTCTTTATTTCTGCAGGCTTTGATGGTAAAGGAAAGCATTTAATTCGTGTTGTTATTATTATTGTTTTGAAACTGATGATGGGTTTATTGTATTATTATTTGCAATTTTAATGTTGTCTATATGTGATGTGATTTCCTGGAGAAGAAGGCTGTGGCTACTAGTCCTAATGGCTATGTGCTACTTCCAATAGCACAGGCAGTAAGCCAGTGTGCACCAGTTGCTGGGGAACATGGGTGCTGTTGTCTATTTTGTGGGTTGCTGGTTCACGGCTGGTTGGCACTGTGCAAACAGAGTGCTGGACGAGGTGGGCCTTTGGTCTGACCCAGCAGGGCTCTTTTGATGTTCTTAATGTCGGAAGCCTCTAATTATATCTCGCCTCTCTCAATGCCAAATGGTGTCACAGAGGGAAGAGCCTCCGCCAGAAAGGCCATTGCCACTCGCCTTTCCTGCTCCACGTGGGTGCTCCTGTGCTGCTTGTAGGCGAGGCATTTGGAGGGGGTGGTGAAATATCATCTGGCCGCTTGGGAAGTCGTTAAACTGAGTCAACCAAAGAAAAGGAACAGCTCGTATTTAAAAGCCATCCCAGAGTTCCCAGGCTTACCGAAGTGTGATCTTGCAACATGCACGGCTTTTGTAACAGAACCTCTCCTCTTGCAACTGCCATCCAGTTCTAAAACGCAGCTGAGGCCTGTCCCTCGTGAAAATGACTTCCGGTGTCCCATTTCCCTCTGGGCCTATTGGCTGCAGTTTGCCTCTTCTACTAGCCCTGATAGGACAAGCATTAAAAACAACAACAAAAACAACCATATTTCAATGAAATATGGTCTCCTTTTCTCGATTACATCAATGGTACAGATGTGGCATCCAACTCTGGTTTAACAAATCTTCCTCTGACCACAGTAAATTGAAGGAAACAAGCTCAGTTCGGCATCTACAGAAATCGTGTTTATGTATTTATTAGAAACGCTGTCTGACTTGTATGTTTTTATATATATTTTTAACTTTTTTAAACCGCTTTGTTAAATAGAATTTAATAAATAAATAAATTAAAAAAAAAAAAAAAACACGTAGAGCAGGGATGCACAACCTTTCAACTCAAGGGCCGAATTCCATTTTGGAGATGGCTTCGGGGGCCACATTCCAGTGGTGGGCGGAGCCAAAGACAAAAAGGGTGGAGCCAAAATGCCAGTACCGTATTTCTTCGATTCTAAGACGCCATCAATTGTAAGACGCACACTAATTTCAGTAACACCAACAGAAAAAACACATTGATTCTAAGAAATAATAAACGCACCCGCGATTCTAAGACGCAGCCCGGTTTTAGAGATGTTTATATGGGGGGGAAAGTGTGTCTTAGAATCGAAGAAATAGGATATTTTAGCTTCAAGCTCTTACTGCCAGCAACCTTGTATTTGGAGAGGCATTGCAGCCTTACAGAACGAGGAGCAGGGGAAACTGTACCAGAACCAGGAACTCACCCAACGATTGGTCGTTTGAGAAAAGGGGGCAGGGCAGTGGAAGGGTGTGTGGCCATCTGGGGAATCCCAGGAGGGCCAGGTACGGTGCTTGGGTCTGAGGTTCCTCACCCCCTGATACAGAGCATTTCACACACATAGAAATGTGTAATTGTGCAAAGCAGCCTCTACTAGACATATACAATTGTGCAAAATTAAGACAAGAAGCCGTCACCCACACTATAAATAAAAGATGGCTCTCCCCACAACAACAAAATACCCAGTCTATCTCTTCCCCCACCCCCCAATAGATGTTCTGTGCCTTTAGCAGCTTTATGGCAGGCAGAAATTCAACAGGTGAAGTTTTTTTATTCTAGATTATAAGCCTCCTAGACTAGCACTTTGGCAGAAATGACACTGCATCTCTATTGAAGGAGGAGCTACAACTGTTGAAATTCTGCCTTCTGTGCAGTATTGTAGCATCCTTATCAAAATCTGTGGTGTGACCACAGTGTGTGCACGATTCTGGACCCCAAATCTCTAAAAGGACATT
Source organism: Elgaria multicarinata webbii (assembly GCF_023053635.1). Classification (NCBI taxonomy): domain Eukaryota; kingdom Metazoa; phylum Chordata; class Lepidosauria; order Squamata; family Anguidae; genus Elgaria; species Elgaria multicarinata. Next base: position 17,581,727 of record NC_086188.1, on the reverse strand, counting down.
GTAGAGGTAAAAGCAAAAGCTGCAGAAAAGGCCAAGCAAAATTTTGAGTAGAGGTCTGAAATGCCGTGCTTAGAAGGGAAATCTAAACCGTTTAGGGCTTTTTTAGTTTAGAAAATAGATGCCTACAGGGCAGATGGGCCTAGAATTAGACAACTCCTATCATCCCCAGCTAGCACAACCATTGGCTGTGGAAGATTTAAGACACCACACATAAAGAGCATTGATGCAGAGGAGAAGTGGGGGCGGGAAACTGAGCTATAAGTCAGGAGATCCCTAGTTCAAGTTTTTCCTTCGCTGTACACTCACTAGGTGGCCTTAGGCAAGTCGCTCCTTCTCAGCCTCAACCTCAACCTCCCCAGCTGCAATATGGGGGATAACGATACTGATTTGTATGGATTGCAGCCATATCATGTATGTGAAGTGCTATACCAATGTTAAGCATTATCCCTGGAGAAGGCAATCCATGGCTACTAGCCCTGATGGTTATGTGCTACGTCCAGTATAAGAGGCAGTAAGCCTGTGTGTACCAGTTGCTGGGGAACATGGGTGGGAGGGTCCTGTTGCACCATGTCCTGCTTGTGGGTTGCCGGTTGACAGCTGGTTGACCACTGTGTGAACAGAGTGCTGGACTGGATGGACCCTCGGTCTAATCCAGGATGGCTCTTCTTATGTCCTTATAATCAGTTTATGAAAGTTGCTTTCTAAGATATGGTGATGGATACCAATTTGGATGGCTTTTAAAAAGGAGTTTAGACAAATTCATAGAAGATAAAGTCTACCAGTCAAGATGGTTAGTTCCAGGTTTATGCCACTGTTTGCTGGTCTCTTTATTCGTTACATTTATATTCAGCCTCTTCCTCCAAGAAGCCCAAGGCAGCTTACATGGTCCTCCTGCATGGCCCTGTGAGGTAGGTTAGGCTGAGAGCCAGTTAGCTTCATGTCCGAGTGGAGACCAGAACCCGGACTCCCAAGTTCCAGTCCAACACTCTAACCACTACACAACACTGGCTCTCAGTGTGGTGTAGTTGTTTTCTCAACAAACCTGAAATGGGTTAGGCTGGCAATATAATAAATGTGAGAGAGTTTCTGAGCATGTACAGAGTTCAGTTCTTCCCCCCCCCCTCCGTTGATATGAATCCCCACACATATGTAGTATTATTTAGGGCGCGAGGGACGGAAGGCGGTCAGAACCAGTGCAGAGCGGCTGCAATTCCCCTTGCAAGAACATCGAGCCGTGAGATGAAAGCGCAGGGGGCGGAAAAGCGATGCGGCCCCTTTAAATCCGGCCGGCAAAAGGGCGCCTCTGCCCCGCCCATCTGTTTCTACTCCACCCGCCCACCCACCCCTGCACGCGCATGCGCATGCGCATTAAGAACTAAGCGGCCCACTACGCCTCCGGGCCTGACCGGAACCGGAAGTACCTGCAGAGGCGGTTAGGGAGAAGGCGGAAGTAGCGGCGGTTGCTGAGGAAGCCCTGAGGCGAGAGTAGCGGAGCCAGTAGCCGGTGAGCCGGGACCGCGGGCGGGCCAGTCAGTTGCCCTCCTCCTCCTCCTCCTCCTCCTCCTCTTTCCGTGGCAGAAAGCGGCCGGCCGGGCCTCGCAGCCTTTTCCGCCTTAACGCGGGGCTCCTGAGCATGTGCAGAGTGTCATTCCCTCACGGGCGGCACTCTTTCCCCTCAGCGTTAACCCGCTGGAGGCGGAGTCCGAGGGCGGGGCTCCGGCTTCTTCACCCTCACAACAACCCCGCGAGGTAGGGCAGGGCAGGGCAGGGGGGAGAGGCTGAGGGGATGCGACGGGCCCAAGGTCGCCCCGGGGGCAGCCCGACCCCGGGTCCGCGACGGGGATTATTAGAGGTGAGCGGAAGGTCGTTCCCGGCGCCGCGAGGCGGAGCGTTTTCGCCTTCGGGACGTGGAGCCGGTGAGGGAAGCCCGGCATCGTCTCCCCCAGCCTTTGTGGGTGCCGTGTGAGCCAGACAGGGAGAGGGCTGGAAGCGGCGCGCGCGTGTGTGTGTGAATGGGGGCTTCCCCGTGTCAGCCCATTGCAGCAAAACCCGTCCAGGGCAGCTATAAAGGATTTGCGCCGGATGAGCTGCCCTGACGGACGTGGGGCTCCCCTGCCCCCCCTCTTTTCCTCATCCAACTGAAGCCCCCCAAGCAACCTTGGGCGGGTCTCCTCCTCTTAGCCTGACCTGCCTACCTCGTAGGGTTGTTGTGAGGGTAAGAAATCCTACAAAGACACTGATGAGTGGAGAGAACTGATTGTGTGTGTGGGGGGGGATCCCTCAAAAACTGAGCGGAAAGAGCTTCTGTGAGTGGGAAGGCAGATCAGAAGAACATCAGAAGTGCCCTGATGCTGGATCAGACCAAGGGTCCATCTAGTCCAGCACTCTGTTCACACAGAGGCCGACCAGCCATCGGCCAGGGACGAACAAGAAGGACACGGTGCCACAGCACCCTCACACCCATGTTCCCCAGCAACTGGCGAACACAGGCTTACTGCCTCGAATACTGGAGATCCTGCATCCAATGCTTTAATGTGGCCAAAGTTTTCCCGGGCTAGATGGATGAAGTGCTGTCCTCAGTTGGCAGATAATAATAAAAAACTGACCTCCTAATTTTTATTTTGCCATTCCTCCAAGGAGCTCAGGGTGATCCCACTTTCTGCCTGTTTTTGATAATGCTGTATTTATGTTGTAACCTTCTCCATGAGGGGAAGGCTACGCTATCTGGGATTGTTTAGCTTGGAAAAAAGGATGGTAAGGAAAGACAAAGGTGTACAAAATTATGCCTGGTGTGGAGAATGTGGATAGTTAGACACTTTTCTCCCTCTCCCATAATACTAGAACCCCGCGTATCACATCCCTTGAAGCTGATGGGTGGGAGATTCAGGACAGAAAAGGAAGGACGTCCTTCACACAGCACATAGTTAAACTGTGGAATTCGCTACCACAAGATGTGGCGATGGCCACCCATTTGGATGGCTTTAAAAGGGGCTTGGATAAATTCCTGGAGGAGAAGGCTATCAAGGGCTACTAGAACTGATGGCTGTGTGGCTCCTTGGGAGTCACTGGGTATGTTCTGTCCTCATTGAGTTGGTTTCTGTGTTTGTGTGTGTGTTCTTTAGTTTCTCTTTAAATATAAACATATAAGCTTCTGTATACCTGAGGGGTCCCCATGCAGAAACCGCTTATTTATTTTTGGGTTAGCCTTTTCACTACCAGATAGTTGCTCGACCACCTAAATAGACAATACACACACACACACACACACACACACACACCTGCGAGCACAGAGGAAAAACAGTGAGACCAAATGGCCATAAAAGGCAAGAAGTACTGTCTGTAATACTACTATGCAAAAGCAGTTGCCAGCAATAGAGACCGCATCTTTTTACCTGACAACTGGTGTAACACAGAGTGGAGGACAGGCAATTGCTGCCTGGATCCACTTGGAAGCAATGAGATGCCTGAAGCTAAGTGAGACAAGCTCCCTGCTCTTCTTTCGTATCTGGAAGTTGCCTGAAGTTACTCTTGGGGCATTGGAAGCAGGGAGCTCAGCACGAGAAGCAGGAAGCAGAAGCAACCTGAGAAGCAGGTTGACTCCCCTGCTTCTCAGGTGCTTCAAGAGTTTAGGATGATTTCAAACAAATCCCTTCCTCTGTCCTGAATCAGGAGGGGAACTGTCATTGGCGACCACAGATTTTGGCTGGTTACCAAGTGAACCAAGATGTGTGCACAGTGATCATTCACAACAGCTTTAAGAAGCGATAATTTCCCAGATTCGTTTTGCTAATTCAATGTACCACCTTCAGTGGGGCAGATAACTTCTAACTCTTACAACAACCCTGTAAAGTAGGCTGCTATTATCCCCATACTGCAGTTGAAGCTGAGAGATGGTGGTTTGTCTAGGACAAGGGTGGGAAACCTCAAGCCCAGGGTCCCAAGCTGGCAGTCTTGGGGTCCCAAACCAGGCCTCCGGGATGCTCCAGATGGCCACGCCTCCTTACCCTGGCCCCACCCCCTTTCCCACAACCACTGATTGATGTTTTCTCAGCTGTTGTGGAGTTTTTCCCTCCATTCTAAAATGTTGAAGTGCCTCCCTTAAGGCTTCATTACTGGCAGAAAACGCTCTAAGCTACAATATGCGGATGTTTTTTGTATGTTTGGTTCTGCTCCTTTTACTTTTGGTCCCACCCAGCTCCCAAGAACTTCTCCAAAACCGAAAGCGGCCCTCTGGCTGAAAGCGGTTCTCCAGCCCTGGTCTAGGCTGCCCAAGTGGGCTCACAGCTGAGGTGAGGTCTGAGCCTAGCGACTTCTCTTAGCCACTCTGCCACGAGTTGTAGGCGACTTTACCTACAGTGATAGGCTAAAGCAGTGGTTCCCAATTAGCTAAGTACTGCGGACCCCTTGTTTTTCAAATGCCAAGCCATGGGCCCCCTAACTTTTGAAAAAATTTTTATATCTATGGTAGTTACCTGTGCGAAGCAATTTTTTTGGAGAAAATAAGGGGTAGCCCCTAATCAAAGGATTTTAGGTATACTAAAAAACAGACCATAAAATTTGTGATATTTGTGAGATTACCACGCAAAATAACAACGATTTAGTTAGGAATATAAAGATGAATTTCATTTTACTAACGTCTGGTTTACAATTGAACAAATTATGACATGTCTAGCAGCTACTAAACCTAAATGCGATGGGGAGAAATTATGCCTCTTTTTGTCCCGAATAATCCCTTCCACATCCGGTTCAATATTTCCTACTTTTAATCTCAAATCTGGATCGACATCGAGCTGATTTCTATGTTTGTTCTTCATATAACAAAATGTCGAAAATGTTTGTTCACAAAGATATGTGGAACAAAAGGGAACTAGATGTTTCAAAGCTTTTTTACCTAACTTCTTATAATCGGGAAAAACCTTCACCCAGAATTGGTCCAGTCTATAGTCTTTGAAAAATGATTTCAATGAACCATCACAAGTCGCGTCAACAAGGGCATATCTTGCTCTTCCGCTGATAGAGTTGTTACTTTTACATCACCACATTCAAAAGGATTCCTTCTCCAGGAGTTTTCAGGATTAGGTGCAGGGAAGTCATCTCTGAAGCTAGCTGCTAAATCTCACAGGTGCTCAGTGATGTTATATTTTGCTTCTGGTAGGAATTCGTCATCAGTGGACTCCAGAAATGAATGGTGAATAGGTGAATGGTGCCGCGGACCCCCTGGGTGGGTTACGCGGACCCCCAATTGGGAACCACTGGGCTAAAGCACTTGGGATCCTTTCAGTTTAGGGGGGGAAAACAAACGTTTTCATCCTGCCCATCTTCAAAAGGTGACTAGCATTCCTGACTCTGGGGAAGAAGAAGTGAGGGAGGCCGAGAAGTGAGGGAGGCCAGTTGGATTCCCCCCACCCCCACCCCTAGGCTCACTGACATCATGACCCTGTGAGGAAGAGGGGGGAGCAGGGCCATCCCATCAGCTCTGCTGAACAGTCTCCTTAATTTCTTTTCCCCTCTTCCCCCCCACCCCAATCCCCTTTCCCTCCTGTTTCATGTCTTTTTTAGATTGTAAGCCTGAGGCCAGGGACTGTCTTCTTTACTGATTGATTGTAAGCTGCTCTGGGAGCCTTTTTTTTATTTTGCTGAGGTATGGGATAAAAATACTATAAATAAAGTTCTTCTCCCACACGTTTTGTCCTCGTGACCACCCTGTGTGGTAGCTTAGTTATTGCCGTTTTTCAGCCTTCCCCCCCCCCTTGTAATTCTCTTTCATTTCGAATGTTTATTAGAGCAGTGGCTGTTTGTTTATGTCAATTGTGCAGCGGCTGATTGTTTTGGAACGTAATTAATTGCGGTAATTGGTGGTGGCTGCCTTCAGAACCTAAGCAGCAATGGGGAACACAAGCAGCGAACGTGCTGGAGTGGAACGCCAGGGAGGCCATAAGACTCCTCGAAGAGACAGCTCTGGGAAGGATGGAGACAGGCCGAAGATCTTGATGGACAGCCCTGAAGACGCCGACTTGTTCCATTCTGAGGAAATAAAGGTAGATGTGAGCTTTGGCATTGGTCCTTGTAAGCTGGCAAAGCCTTGCAAAAAGCATTTACGCTTCCATATCGAAGGATATGAGGCGGCTCTAGTTTATGGTTTCAGAACCTTCTGGAAGCTCTAATGGCCATTTTGTTTACTGATTATAAATAGTGTCTGGAAATTATTACATCTGTGGTTTCTAATGTGGGTATTTATTGGATTTTACATACTGTAGAACAGGGGTAAGCAACATTTTTGGGCCTGTGGACACTACCCAAAAACGGTTGCCATGGGAGGTATGGCTAGTCACAGAGGGCAAGCAGCCTGCCCAAAAGGCTTGAGTCCAAGGCAGAGGTGGGGTCTGAGCCCCAACACACAAAACGACTCCTTTGAACCCACAGTTTTCAGTGCCAACAGAAACCTGTTTCACAGGCACTTCCTATTTCACTTACGTGTTGTGAACTACACACATTACAGCTGAAAACGCTCATGGATTTGAGGAGCAATTTTAAGTTAAGTTCACCCCACTGTTTCCCCCCCGTATTTTAGTTAAAACAGTAGCACGCTCTGCCACACCAAATGTTACTTCCATCAGTCCAGTACTGTCAACCCACTCTCCAGAGAATGAAGGCGAGAGAAAGGGAAGATAATGGTATGTAAGGTCCCTGCAAGGAAAAGTGAGCTGAGGGGGAATGAAATGGTTATGTATCTAGTCCTCATGAAGTTACAGAACCAAGGAGCAGCGTTAATCACTAAAAGCTCAGCGAAACAACATTGTTTTTACCATCCATCTAAAGGCCAGCAGCGAGGGAGCCATCTTAACCTCCCTGGCAAGGGTGCAGCTGCATTAAAGGCCCTGTCTCAAACCCCCACCATCCTCACCTGGACTTACAACTCCCATAATCCCTGACGATTGACCATGCTGCCTGGGGCATGGGTGTCCAAAACTTCCGGAGGGGACCAACTTGGCGTAAGCTGCTCTAGGAAGTGGAGCGCATAACAGGGCCTCAGAAGTCGCCAGGTGCCCTTTTGTTCATTTGTAATAATCATGATCAAGTTTCTTTATTGAGAAATGTCTGACGTTCCTAGGCTCCCATGGAGAAAGAAGAATTCCTGGCTTGGCAGCATGATGTGGAGGTGAATGATAAAGCTCCCACTCAAGCACGGCCAACTGTCTTTCGCTGGACCGGAGGTGGCAAGGAGGTTTTTTTATCCGGCTCTTTTAACAACTGGAGCAAGCTTCCACTTACACGGAGGTAAGCCTCTTTGCAGCTGGCTGTGTGAAACCTTCATGTGCGATCTTGGCAGCTCCAATTGCATTATTATGTAATGAGGATGTAGTTCAGCCGGGCCTCCATAATTCCTGCAATTCCTCCCAAGAATTGGAGGTGCAGGGGCCTACAAGGCCATCTAGTCCAACCCCCTGCTCAATGCATTGAGCAGGGGGTTGGACTATAGTATTGAACTTTGCTTTCAAAGCAGCAGGGCTGAATCTTACAAAACCCAACCGCTCGGGCCGTTGTATGCTTGCAAGCGTGTTAGGCAGTTGTTGTTTCTTTTTTTAAAATTGTGAATTTAACAAAACAGAACAGAAAATAACCCGTGAAAAAGAAACAAGCACTACATACATAGGAATGTCATAATTTTTTCATCACTTATTATTATTATTATTATATTATTATTATTATTATTATATTTATTTGTATAAATAAATGTATTTGTATAAATAAATAAACTATTCTATGATTCTATAAGTATGCTTTAGGGTGGATTCCTGCATTGAGCAGGGGGTTGGACTTGATGGCCTTATAGGCCCCTTCCAACTCTGCTATTCTATGATTCTATAAGTATCCCACCTTTTGCCCAATACTGGGCCTCACATATACCATTCATAAAAGAAGAAAAGGAGAGAGTTATGAATAGGTTTCTAGAATAATCATGAATAGGTTTCTAGACTAAATATCCATGTACTTACCCACTTGCAACATCCGTTCAAATGTTGATAGTGTTAAGTTCTCAGTCCATTGCATCATGGGAGGTGATGCTTATACAAATCTCTCACACGTTTTTCCAATAGCCAAAACTACGAGAACTGGAATCATTGATAAATTTGGGGGGGGGGGGGGGTTTGCAATCAGTCAAAAACACTTAACTGTGATCTATTCAAATGTTTTCAAAGCTTTACTTGGAAATGATTTTTATTTGAATACTTGTAAATATTTTAAGGCTTAAAATTTAAGACCTAACAGCTTAGTAGCATAATTCGAAGGGGAAAACTATCAACATAACAATTACAGTGCACCAAAATTTGTTACGTATGCATGTATGCTTCTAGGGATAATCACCTGGAAAGAGATAATTACGATTTTTAAACTGTCCAGTTTGGCTTTTGGGTCCATTCATTATGTTCCTAGTTTATTTTATGAAAGGATGCGTTTTTAGAAATGGAAGAATTTTCCATAAGGGAAAAAGTAGCAGCAGAAAAACTTCTGTTGTTAAACTGTTCACACCCTCTGTCACTGAATGCACCTCAGTTCTTGAGAGTTGTGTGTGTGTTTCTGCTTGCACCAGGTGATGTTGGCAGCTGAACTGCTTGGCGTGGTAAGAGCCGGAAACAGTTTTTGCTTAGGCCTGGCTCACCAGTATGTGGCCCAGTTCAGCTGTAACTGGAAGTCACGTGAAAGAGCCAAAACAAGCTTTGGGCGCTTTCCTTCTCTCCTGTTTTTCATGGCTGTGCGGGGATTAGAAGTTTTTGCCCCCGATTTTAAACAAGCCTCAGTTTCTGTGAAGTCCAAGCTCCAGGAACTGTGGTTTGTTGAAACTCGACTTCAGGCATGGGGATCATTCAACCCATGGGCCTCATCTGGCCTGCAAGGCTCCCTTGTCTTTGATCTATTTTTATTTAGTTTGTGTCTTGGCTGCTGCCAGACCCGGCTGCATGCTTTTCCCACGCTTAGGTCATTTGCAGAGTGGCTTCAAAGCACCAGCAGCCATGGGTTCATGAGGACCAGAAGCCCTGCTTTGTCTCAGCGGGGGTCTTTGCTAATCCTTGGCTTTTTGTAGCCCTGGTCATTCCTCGGCAGGGCTTGGAAGTAGCAGGGTAGAGAAAGCAAGATTACATCTTACTCTTCTCTGGTGCTACTGCTTGGTCACAGCTGAAAGCTACCTGCGGATGCTCCCATTTGGTCTAAACCTCAATATAGAGAATAATTCCCTGCTACGTTGGGGGGGTGGGGTTAAAATATCATTGGATTATAAATGAGTTTTACATTTACATTTCCCTCAAAAAAATGTTTTCAGCCTTCCTTCTGCATGGAGGCATTGTGGATATTTGAAAGCGTGTCTTTGGGTATTACTTGTGGCTCAGGCTTCTGGGTGGTATCCACGCTTAAGAGTAATTCAGACTGAACAGTGGGTGACATCTGATTGTGGGGGGCTGCAGGTATCTAAAAGCGTTACTCATTTATTTATTTACAATATTTATATACCACTCAATATCTAAAATAGATTCCAGAGTGATGTACATAGGTAAAAGAAACAGTAAAAGTATCCAGTATCAGAGGCAGAAAGCCTGTGCACACCAGTCGCTGGGGAACGTGGGTGGGTGAGGATGCTGTTGCACTTAGGTCCTGCTTGTGGGTCCCTGGCCACTGGCTGGTTGGCCACTGTGTGAACAGAGTGCTGGATTAGATGTATCCTTGGTCTGATCCAGCAGGGCTCCTCTTATCCTGGAGGTGGGCAGTTCTCTGGATCTGGGCTTTTCTTGCAAATAGTTCAGGACCAGGCAGACTTCAGGTTTGTGGAGTCTACTTTGTTTGTTTTTCTACTAGAAATGAGAGATCCACTATCTGGAGCCAGATACAAAAGACATACACTTACAATGAAAGAACTCTGAATCCCGGGGTTTATTTTGAGTATCAGAACTGAATGGAGCTCACAGTCCATTTATTCACTCCTGCTTACTCCATGCTTTCTTCATTTCAGCAGCATAGTTTAGGGCAGGAGCGAGTCGTTTTGCTGCTGCTGCTATTAAACAATCCCGACTCAGAAATCCGTCCTGAACTGCTTCAGTTCACCATGAGATCTACCAGCAGATCCCAATCTTCTTTCCACCCTCCTTTGTTGTATCAATCCATTTTAGAATAACGGATTACTTGTGTGTCTCTCTTTCTCATTCACAGCCACAAAAACTTTGTAGCCATCCTTGATCTCCCAGAAGGCGAACACCAGTATAAGTTCTATGTGGATGGTCAGTGGACACACGATCCGGCGGAGGTAACCTTGCCTTGCTCATCCGCTGCCGCTGTGTGTGTTGAACTGTAATTTTTATGTTTGTGTTTTTGTAATGTTGCAAGCTGCTTGCTTGGTGAGGACAGTGTGCCCTGAAAGGTGGGTTGAAAACGGGTGGCTAAAAGTGTGTCCTGCCTGGCACATTGACAAGCTTTGGACATGCAGGGTGAAAGTTCATCTGTGGCAGAGGTAGTGAAGCTGTGTTCCTCCTGCCTTGACTGTGCTGGCTGGAGCTGATGGGGACTAGAGTCCAACTGCGCTGATTCAGGCTGATAAATCTGTGATGACCTTTGCACACCTGAAGACATCCCTTGGACTCGCATCCTAAAGACTTTTGCTAGCATGTGTCAATCAGCTCCAACAATAAGTGACACAGCTAACTTTTCTTCCTGCGTTGAACATATGGACCAGTAGACTGATCCTCTTCTTGAATCCACCCACATCCTTGGCTTGGCAAAGCAAGGCCTGAGACTAGCGCTGCAGGCCATAGATCAGATGCGGGGAACCCCTCAGGCTTGTTTTGTGGGGGCCCCCAAAGTGCTGCACTTTTCCCCTTTAAAACAAGACACGCTGTCAGTGTGCTCTTTGTTTTAAATCAGTGGTTCCCAAACTTTTTCAGGTAACCGCCCCCTTGGTTCCACAAACTCATGCCCAGTGCCCCCTACCCTACACTATAAAAATCATTATTCAGAATAACGGTTTTCAACGACCCACTAAGGAAGATAACAATAAAATTCAAAACAGTAACAATTAATTGAATATTTATTCAAAATCCAATTACATTTTTTTTAGTTTATTCAATTAAACATAATTGATGAACTTGATCCAGTGATATCATCTTTTCAAAGTCTGATAGTCTTTTAGCAAGAATATTAGATATCACATTTAGTAACTAGGGTAGAGGACCTCACTATTCTGTCAATTCTTAATATGATGGATGGGCTTGATGAAGCGATACCAGTTTCCCAATGTGTGGTTTGAAGTCACTTAACATGAGTCTTAAATCACCACGTTTAGTAATCTGGTGTCGATTTCTTTGCTTGGAGAGAAGTAGGCAGACCACACTAAAACCACATTCCACCAAATATGATGTTGGAAATGCAACCAGGAGCTTCTGAATCATTCTCCATAGTGCAGGATAGCGATCAGAAATTTCCTTCTGTAACCAAAACTCCTGGTACGGAAAAGACCACCTTGAGTGCCCCCCCTGCTGCCTCTTTACCTCTTAACGCCCCCCTATGCAATCCCACCGCCCCCAAGGGGGCAGTACAGCCCCCTTTGGGAACCACTGTTTTAAATGATGAATTGTGCTCTTCTGGGAGCATGATTTGCCTTTAATCCAAGGATTGGTACCATGAGATTTTTTTTAATGAATTCTGTGGCGATCTTATGTGAGTGTCCCAGTGCAGATGGAGGGGGGGGGGAGAGGCAAAAATGGCCTCCCTGGACACTCCAGAGTTGCCCACCCCTGTTCTAGATAATAACAAACCTCAAAACTCCCAAAAGCTAAGCCATAAAGCCGGTGCCAAGGATGCTACATTCTGCAGTGAGCAGAGCTGTGTTGGTTCGTATTGTGTTTTCTAAGCTACCTGTCTGTTTCTTCTTAGCCTGTAGTAACCAGCCAGCTGGGGACTGTCAACAATGTTATTCAGGTGAAGAAAACAGACTTCGAAGTATTTGATGCTTTAATGGTGGACTCGCAAAAGTGTTCTGACATGTCTGGTAAAGTATCTGCAAAGTCTAAAAGGGTGAGGGGTGGGTGGGCTTTTGTCCCATACTTCTGTTTACCACCTTGAATGTGGGTACTGTGTAATCTGGGCTCCAGGATTTGGTGGTCAGGCCTCACTTCTTGAGGATGTGACATCGCTGAATACTGGTCATGTCCTGCCAGAGGCGATGTCCTGCACACAAGAGTTAACGCTACAGGACATTCGTCTTGTAGACTCGCTACATTTCCCTGGCTTGATCAAAAGACACGGGAGATCTTTCTGCAAAGTGCAGAGATGTCGTCTTTGCGTCGCCTTCCCCAACGGCAGGAGATGCATCGCTCGTGAACCCGGCGTAATTGAAGGCTAGGAGGCAGGCCGGTGGCCCTGTGTCAGCTGCCCACTTCCTGGGCAGCCCATGAACTCAGGGGGACCCGCAGGCAGTCTCTCTAGAGACTGCTCCCCTCACTTTACCTCTGGTGGCAAAAAAACGCTTGAGGGGCCTTTCCTGTCTTTTGCCCAGAGATTGGAAAAAGGAGAAGCGAGCTCTCAAGATGCTTTGTGAAATACAATATTTGCATCCTGAGATCTCGCTTCGCCTTTCTTCTGCCCTGGCTTGGATGCTCTACTCATTTTGTTTTCAGCCAGAGATTACCAGGGGTGGCACTGTGGGTAATTTCTGGCAGGAGAGGTGAGACAGGCCCATGCATCTGCCACTTGGCTACTTACCCTAGCAAAGCAGGAACTTACAAGGCCAGTCTGTTTCCACCATCAGCCTTCTTGGCTTTCAGTTCTACCTCAAACTCCCTTGCATTTTTTTTTTAAAAAAAAACACTATCTAGGGCAAAAAGGCGCTCTTTGGTTTAATTTCTTGACTGGCTCATAGGAGGGAGGGAGGCTTAATCCCTTTGCATGGAGCGTTCAGCTTCGTCAAATAGGTTGGCTCCCACAAGCTTCCCCAGTCCGCAGATTCCGTGTGACAGAATGGCCTTTCTGGCAGTCAGCAGGCATTCCAAAGGTAGGTTCATTGCCAGGGCTCGGCTGCCAAAGCCTGTTCAGATGCTACCTTCTAAGTGTCCCCAACATCTTGTGAACTGCCGAGAGTTATTATATTCAGCGGTATATAAATGCCACAAATAAACACTGTGCCCTCACACGTCATAGAATCATAGAATAGCAGAGCTGGAAGGGGCCTACAAGGCCACCGAGTCCAACCCCCTGCTCAATGCAGGAATCCACCCTAAAGCATCCCCGGCAGATGCTTGTCCAGCTGCCTCTTGAAGGCCTCAAGTGCTTCATTTGGCCCCGAGAAGCAGAAACCAATGCCGTGTTCTTACTCAGGGAGCTAAAGAGCTTTTCTTATGGGACTCCTCAAACTCCCAGAATTATTGTCAGACATTTTACCCATTCCTGGGTAACACAGGAACAGAAGCCTCGCTGAAATTCCGCTCATTCCTCGTTTTACATAGGTTCTGCCTGTCTGCTTTTGTTCTGGCTCAAAGCTTTATGTGAATCAAACTGCTGTTTGAAATGGGAAATAGTTGATAGTACTTTCTTTCCCCCCGAATAGGCCTTGGTTAAACCAGGTTAACATTTTCTCTTTCTCCCCCTGGGCAGAGCTGTCAAGTTCACCCCCTGGACCCTACCACCAGGACCCCTACATTTGTAAGCCTGAAGAGCGATTCAAGTCTCCCCCCATTCTTCCGCCACACCTACTGCAGGTCATCCTAAACAAAGACACTGGGATTTCGGTGAGTACAGAAAAGTGCATTCTTTAGCAATAGGCTGCAGGTCCAGTCAAAGCTCTTGCAGAAATCAAAACACCTGTCCTTGGAGACGATTGATGCGAAGAAAACAGGATGCCTGTGTATCTGGCAGGTGTGCAAGAAAGGTCCTCCTGTGAACCTGACTTTTTTTTGGTCTTGATTTAAAATTCCTAAAGAAATAGCTGGCTTACCTGTCTCTTCCTTGTCGTCCTCTTCCTTTTTTTTAGTGTGACCCCGCTCTGCTTCCTGAGCCTAACCATGTAATGTTGAATCACCTCTATGCGCTTTCCATCAAGGTAAGAGCAGTTCACGCTTGCCCCCTTTGCCTTTACTTTGAGGGTTCAGTCTGCTGATCTGTGTCCCCCTCTCTTCCCTAGGATGGGGTGATGGTGCTCAGTGCCACCCACCGTTACAAGAAGAAATATGTGACCACCTTGCTGTATAAGCCCATATGAATCACGACTGGGCACCCGGACTGACAAAGCAACTGAGGGAACCAACCCAACGTGTGCCCTTTGAAACAGTAGCAGACTTGCTGTCAAATCATCCTGGGTTTTTTAAATTTTTGTTTTATTTAAAAGAGCCCCAGTTCGTTGAATTGTTGCCCTGCGTGCTCTCTCTCTCTGGATAAGGTATACTCCGTTTTGCCAACGGAACGTGAACTGCTCTGCAATCCCTGCCTGCAAAAAATTGAGGACAGTCGAACCGCAGGGTACATTTAGCTAAGTGTGGGAGTGTTTTTTTTAAATCCTTGAATAGGTCACTTGGAATAGGCTACCGCTGCTGGTAGCAGGCACCCTTAATCATTATGTTCCCTAAGTAGCAGTGCTTTTTCATACGCCAATCGTTGTAAGAGAGCCTTTTCTGCTCTAGCTCTTTTTGAACTGAGATGCTATTATCACTTGTTCTTTATAACTTCTCCCCCACACCCAATAGTTGCCTCTGTAATCCAGATGTTTGCCACTCTTCATACTGCTGGCAAAGCTAATCCGCGTTTCTCACTTTCGTCAGAAAGTGCACTTGACTGTAACCGGCCCAGCAGAATTCGGTTGGTGGGTCTCGCGTGCCTAGTAGCAGAACATCAAAGTGGTTCGGCGAATCCCATGTTGCTGTAGGGCTTTGGCCCCTAGCTCACTGGCTCCTACTAGCCCATCCCCTGCCACTGTTAATCTCTTGGGAATAGCTTGTGGTCCGTCCGTCCCCTACAGCTATTCTAAATCATGGGAAGATCCATTATTTCTTCAGGGGGCAGAGGTAACAGCTGACCAAGGGACCAGCCCAGCTGTGAGTCTGTTGCCCACCTCTTTCCCCTCCCAGGCTGATGAATGTGTCAAGGCCCTAGGGGTTCCCAAGTCTCCTAAGGAGTGTGCCTTTTAGCCAACGGAGCCAACGTGGTTTTGCCCCCCGATTTCACAGCAATCCTCAGAAGCCTTCCAGCAGTCCTGTTGCTTTGAGTAGCTAAATGGGGGTATCACTATGCATATTTCAGAGTGCTTTGAGAAAAGTATTTCACATCCACTCTAATCTGTATCTGCTCTTATTATTGGTCCTCTTCAGAAATGAGTTTTTATAAATAAATATATGGAATAAAATAGGAGTGTTTCTTCTGCACTTTCCCATCCCCAAAAGGTACACGTCTTTTCCCCCACATGCAACCTGCGTTGCCTATGCCCCGCTGCGGTACAACACGGGAGAAACGTCTGCAGCTTAAGGCAAGTTTCTAAAACGTTAAGCATGTATTCGACAAGGTCAGGTTACAAATTGCTGGAGGCCAGCAAGATGCTCCTCGCTTAGCATGGGTAACTGTTCAAAGTGATAGCTACAGCCCAGACCACGCTTGTACACCAAACTACCAGCCGGCACATGTAACGGTAGCAACTATCAATGCTGTAACAGCTTTGGAAGCTCTTCCACAGAGCAGTCTTTTTCCATCCCATGGCTTTGAGCTTACCCACCCCAGAAGGTTTGACTATTCAAAGGGTGGACGGACAACAACACAGCAAAGGTTGTTCAAAGTGTAAAGTGATGCACTTCGGGGCAAAAAATAATAACCCAACATTTAAATTCACATGCACTGATGGAGTTGGAACAGATAAGTTTGATGAAAATGCAGACCAAGTGTGTGGCAGTTGTGGAAAAGTCTGGTTTTGCCACTGCCCCAGTGCCTCTACTTAGCCTTATATCCTGGCTCTGGTGGCTCCTAACATACGCTGAAAGCCTTGTGACCCTTTGTCAGGTAACAGCTCATAAGCCTTGGGGGTAGTTGAATGAGACTTCTAGTGATCAGGGATGAGCCTTCAGGGGCCTACGTCATCAGCTGTGCCCCCTTCCTATCAGTAGCAAAAGCCGAATTATGCATCGCTGCAACACTCCGGGAGTGTATAAACCGAGAAATGCCGATCTGCACCAAGCCCTGCTTATCCCAGCCTTCCTCCACCATTTTCACGGTACATTCCAGTACTCCTAGAGCTAGTGACGATAGGGTAAAGCGAGAGCAGTGTACCAAGGCTGAGAAAGAAGAGAAGGAGTGATTTTTGCCAGTTCCCAAGAACCATACTCTGATTTTTTAAAAAAAATCTCATCACGGACAGGACCGAAACAATGAGTCTTAAATAAGTATATTTTGTGCACAGTCAAAGAAAAATAAAGGAACATTTGTAAACAAGCTTGCAGTTCATTTATACATTCAAGATTAGGCACAACAGAAGTCAAAGCAGCTTGGTTTTTAATGCAGAGCATCACTATGAGCAAGATGTAGACCAAAGGGGGTGGAGGGGG
This sequence comes from Elgaria multicarinata webbii, assembly GCF_023053635.1. NCBI lineage: Eukaryota > Metazoa > Chordata > Lepidosauria > Squamata > Anguidae > Elgaria > Elgaria multicarinata. The sequence goes on along the minus strand of NC_086188.1, from coordinate 17,565,165 downwards.
GGGGGGGGTTGCTTACTGGTAACCTGCCCACAGCAGGCCAGGAGAAGGTTAGGTGCACAACTCCGCAGGAGAGCTCCTGCAAGCTGATCGTTTGTAATAGACACACACTATCCCTGTAGAAGAATACATCAGACCCTGTATAAACTGGCTTAATTTAAAAATAGAAGTATTTACATAGTAGTCTGAACTTGCATTCTCTTGCCTAGTGTTAACTTGTTTTGAGATGTAATTAGGTTTTATTTCTTTTTTTTAAAAAAAAAACTGAAGCTTTGGGGCGGAGGGTGTTACAGCACCAGGTAAGGAAAGGTAGTTGAACGCTTCCCCTGGTTATTCTAGGACACGGCTGCCGGAGTCGGCTTGCTCCTATCTGCCTGCCGAGACTGCTGGCTTGTTCAGCGTTTAAGAGGGACAGACGGCTTAATGATGGGTACGGTGAGCTTTATAACAGGCTGCCGGGTGCGGATGGTGACAGCTCAAAGTGTAACAGTTCCTGGTGCTGTGATTTCAGGCAGCCTTGTCCTACGTTAACGGGGAGCTCACTCACGTGTCTTCCGGTAACAACTGCTGCAGCTGAGCCCTTACAGAGCCGTTTATATTTCGTTTAAAATATTCAATATCCCACCTCTTTTTGCCTGACGACAGGCCTCCAAGATGGAAGACAAGAAGTGAAAATTAGTAGATAATAAATAGAAGATCCTCTTTTCGTTTTGTTTTAAAGGCAGGGGTGACTTATGAAGGCTGGGGAGGGGAGGTGTTGGGCAACGCCCCCCTCCCCACGTGCCTCAGATGTTGCTGCTCCTGTAGGAAGGAAAAGGTCACTGGATCATGCCAAGTCAGTAGAGTTAATTCATTTTTATTTGGTTACTGTTCAACAAGTTCAGTACTTTCCAGGTGGAGCGTGAACGACTCCGGTTGATTCTTCCCCTCACCTGCAATAATAGAAAGGCGATGAAGGCAAATTCTATTCTGTCATAATGCCTGAAGACCTCATTTATGCTAACAAGCTTCCGCTTGCGAATTTAACGTTACAATATTTCTTGACGGGATCCTGGGGAATTCGGGCGAGGCTCGTTTCCGTGGTGGCTGAAGACATCTTTCCACAACCACCGTTAAAACAAAGGGCTAGTGGTTGAAAAAAATGCACACTTTACAATAAAAAAGTAGAAACTGATTTGATTTCCTCTTTTTTTCTTCTTTTTTTTTACGAATATAAAGTTTCTTGTAAATATGTACAATCCTTTGAGCTATTCTATAGCAGGAAGCATTTCACAAACAAGACACAAGATATACACTCTCAGGACTCGACAAGCCGAGTTTTCAGGTCATGAGGGACTTTTCCATGAGTTGCAAAGACCTTAAATACCTTTCAGGACACCCAAACCCAGAGGCAGAAATCTCAGCATGTTTCCTGACAAACCATCTGATATAAAATAGCCCGATATGCAATAGACCAGACCCTGTTATCCACAAAAACCCTCCAGAAGGGCACTGATGAAGCAAAAGAGATTTAGGCACCTCTCCAGTAGGGCAGCACCAGCTGGCAAAAGGGACAAGCAGAAGAGAAGGGTGGCGTTGCTCTTGCCAGCTTGGAGAGAGAAAAATTGGCAGCTAAAGCAAATCGAACGGCCAAAGCCTAACTTGGAAAGTTTTTTTTTTAACCTGCGTGTTCAGCAGCACCCAGGAGTGAGAAGCGATAGAAGGCTTGCGGCTGGAGGCAAAAAGTGATGGAGGAGCGTTTGGAATTTGCCAAAGCTGTTTTAATTGCCTGTCTCTAGTGCCTAAGAGGGGTGTACAAAAAGTTACAGACCACACCACAACGTTTCTCTTGATTTCTTTTCTTTTTTGGCATGGGGAAGGTTTTCCTACTCCCGACTCTTACTTGTAAGGGGTTATTCGGACTGGCCGAGTGCCGCTGGCACGACAGCGACAAGGAGGCATCTCCTTAGCTTGGCCGTGCTGCAGCACAGTGGCACGTTTTGCCACAGGGTCCTGTCTAATGCTGGCTGGCGATGGAAATGGGCGTCGGGCCTCGAGAAGTTCTGTGGCCGTGGAATCAAGAACCATAGCTCGTTCTCCTTCAGTGCCAGTTTTCCCCAGTAAACAATGATGGTTATTGTTGCAGCATTATCTATAAAGGCTTCAGTTTAGTTAACACGGGAGGTACAAGATACAATATCGAGCAAAGCAACTGAAAAGGAGACCACAGCCGGGATGACGGTGGTGCCATGAGCATGCAAGGAACTGCCATGCAGAAAACCTGGGCGGGGCGAGGGGAGGGGCTACACCTCCGGACCGCTTGAGGGCAGAGGGAGAGAGGAGTGGATCGTGACCACATTCCGCGTGATCAAGGGATGTTTGGGGATAGTTTAAACAGGACATTCCCTTCCCCGTAACCCGGCTGACCACAGAGCTGCGCTTACAGCTATTTTTTTTTTTTTTAAAAAAATTGTCTTCTTCGTTTTTGGAATATTAAATCCCAAAAGGTTTTGGAAGCAGATGGACTGATTTGATCAGGGTTTATCTAAAGCTCTGCAGCTAGAAGCTGATGGATGCTGGGTACCGAGACACAGTCGCCGCGACCTCTGCTGGTGACAAGGGCCTTTCCAGCATCTTTTCCCCAAATGCTGATAGCCACACTTTTCAGACTTGGGTTAGATTCCCCATCTGACTTCATCAATGGGGCTGGTAAAAGGCTAAAAGCGAAGTATAAAAAGTTCATGAACTGCTTTGAAAGAGCAACGGTAGTACAAAGTGCCCGAAAAGGGATTTTGGGGGGGGGGAGGCGAGAGAGAGAGAGAGAGAGAGAGAAGAGAAGAGAAGAGAAGAGAATAAACCCAACTGCAGGAAGCTGTAGGAAAATAAACTGAGATGCAAAAACCATCCTCGCAAGCAACTTGAGTCCTGGTGGATTGGATCGTGTTGCCAGAAACATTCCGGGCCCAGTGCTATGGGTCGGGTTGCTGGGCAGCTACGAAGCGTGTGCGCCTCCTCAGTACATTTCCTGGGTTCTTCCTGCAGTTCAAGGTCAAGGGGAGGCTTGTGTAGCTTATACCGAAGACTGGTCCCAGACCTGTTATGGAAAGAAAAAGGACGCGAGCTTTAGGAGATGCCTAGAATAACAAGCATCGTTTTCAGCAGTGCTGGACTGAGATTTGCAACCTGTTCCAGTGGTGCAAGGAGGTGACTATTTTCAAAACGCTGAGCTCCACGGGACGTGCAAAAGGCTCCCCGGCGAGCTAGCGCACGGAGCTCCCTGGAAACGGGGCCCACGGAAGAGATTTTTCCGGCAGGGAGGGCAACATCGCCCACTTTGCGATTTCCTATCCAAGGTGACTTTACCCAGTGACAGAGCGGTTGTTTCTCTCCCCTGGAAACAGCGCAGGGTGGTTCGCCCGCCCCTTCCTTACGGCTTACCTTGTTGACTTGGGAGAGGGGAGTCCGCGCGCCCCCCACTTGCATCCGTCCCCTGCTGCTCTCCTCGAACAGCCTCCCAGGCGACCTTTCCCTGCGGGTGCTCAGGACCCGGCCGGGAGATTTCTCCCTCTCCAGCGGACGCCCAGGAGACTTGTCCCTGCGGAGTTCCGTCCTTCCCTCTCGGTAGCGGTGGGGTGTGCTTGGCTCCCGAGGGTGGCTCGGACCTTCCGGAGGCCCAGGGCTGGACGCAACCCGCTTGGTTATGTGCTCGTTATAGGTCGGGGGACCTCTCTTGTTTGGGCTGCTGTCATTCAAAAACAATGGACGCGGACAGCTGAGTGACAAAAACCTTAAAGTTACATGTTTATTTACAACAACACAACTCCCCTCCCCCCCCCACCTTGCTCTGCAAAGCCTGGCAGAATAAATGGCAGCCCTCTCAAGGAAGTTACTCGTCCCCTTCCTGGTGCCCGCCAAATGTGTTGGGCTGCAACGCCCCTCGTCCCCGCTGCCTCAACTTTTTCAACGGCTCAAGCCTAGGTAGCCTGACTTCCACCCTTTGCACTCCACTGAAACAGCCTTCGATGAAATTATAAAGCCAAACAAACAAAACACGAAGTCGCTGCAGGTCTCTCTACTTTGACCCGTCCGCTGCTTTTAACACCGCTGATCTCGGTCGCGTTCTTCCGCTTGGCATCCTCCACATCTCAGGGTTTCTGCAACTGTTCTTAGGTGGTTCTCTGTGTACCCACTGAATGCAACCTCCTCCAGGGTTTTCCTTGCCTTTCTGTTAGGGTTCCGCAGGGCTCTATTCAGGATCTCCTACTATCTTATAAACGCCAGGTGATCTTATTCATTCTCATAACTTCCGGTATTACTTTTATGGTGATGGCATCCAGCTCTACCTCCCCATACCACAGCAGCTTCTTCCTGATGGTCCTTCCTTGCTGTCTCATCACTGTCTTAACATCTTAACAACTCCATGTTTGAACTGATGACCTTTCCTCTTAAGCCTTCCTCTCATCAGCAACTCCCTTTGGCCAAGCACCCCCCCCCACACACACACACTCTGCAGAGCGCTAAGGGGGCCGTGGCGTCATCTTTTTGTGAACCGCCCGGAGAGCTCCGGCTATTGGGCAGTATAAAAATGTAATAAATAAATAAATCTTTTATTCCTTCCTCTCCTTTGCTCCCTATATCCAATCTGTCATCAAGCCCTGTACAACCCTGTAAACATCCATTCCTTCTGCTACATTACCTCAGCTAAAACTTGGGTCCATGCTCTGAGCATCCCTTGCCTTGACTGGAAACAAAGTCCTGCACTCTGGGAGGATCGAGAAGAGATCCTGGCCCTCCTCTGTGTGACAACCTTTTAAGTATTTGAAGAGTGCTCTCATGTCTCCCCTCAATCTTCTCTTCTCCAGGCTAAACATGCCCAGTTCTTTCAGTCTCTCTTCACAGGGCTTTGTTTCCAGGATGATCAGGGGTCTGGAAACAAAGCCCTATGAAGAGAGACTGAAAGAACTGGGCATGTTTTGCCTGGAGAAGAGAAGATTGAGGGGAGACATGAGAGCACTCTTCAAATACTTAAAAGGTTGTCACACAGAGGAGGGCCAGGATCTCTTCTCGATCCTCCCAGAGTGCAGGACACGGAATAACGGGATCAAGTTAAAGGAAGCCAGATTCCAGCTGGACATCAGGAAAAACTTCCTGACTGTTAGAGCAGTGCAACAATGGAATCAGCTAACTAGAGAGGTTGTGGACTCTCTCACACTAGATGCCTTCAAGAGGCAGCTGGACAGCCATCTGTGAAGTATGCTGTAGGGTGGATTCCGGCATTGAGCAGAGGGTTGGACTCGACGGCCTTATAGGCCCCTTCCAACTCTACTTCTCTATGATTCTATGACTACTGCTGCCTTATTTTGAAGGGCCTCCCCTGATCACGCATCAGTCGCAGTTGTCCCATAATTCTTCTTCTTCAAAAAAAGCACACACAAAAAACACCACTTGCCTCTCCCATCATTCTGTCCGTATGACTCTCCGTTCTGGTCTGCCAACTGTTTCCACATCCAATAAGAGATTCCTGGTCTTTGCTCAGCCATGACCCATTCTAATCAAAGCGCTACTTAACTATACGGAACTGCAAATGCTCCTGTCCTTGCCTGGTTACTGTGCTCCTGCCATTCCACCAGTTGCCAAATTTCAGAGCCCCCTGGGACTCTGCCTGCCTTCCCCCCGCCCTCCATGTACCCTGTCGGGGCTGTGTCAATAACCCTGCTTCCTACCTGCGTGTGGAGGATCCTCGGTGATGTTCATTGTTCGATTCTTTCACCAAATTCCCCTTGCAGCAAATGACTCTTAGCTTGTCCTGGTAGGAAGAGGCCAGGTAAATGGCTCCCGACGAAATCGCTGGCCCCAGGTAGCGAGGGCTGGGGATATCCAGGTGAGCTCGAGCTGGAGTGCTGGGTGGGAGGAGGGGGGGGAAGCGCGTGTTTAGAGCGGGGCGGCAGCCCTTGCAGCGAGGCCCAGGAGCAAGGCGGGCCTCCACAATTGCGGAAGGCGAGTGCTGAGCCCACTTACCCGAGGGAGGCACGGGCTTGAATCTCAATCACTTCCAGGGAGTTGAAGTGGGTCACAAAGAGGTACGGCTCCCTGTAGGCTACGACAGGGCCGGGAACAAAGAGGCAACGTTAGCAGGAACTAGGTAGCGAACACGCAAGAGGGGGAGGAGGGAGCAGGAGGGCTTCCAAAGGCCGTTCTGGACCCTTGGGGAGTGCCCCTCCCCTTGAAGCAAGGAGGGAGGTCCAAACGTGAGACTGACTCCTCTGAGGGACCCCTTGCTCTCCTGGACAGGAAGACCAAACACGGCGAGGTAAGCAAACAGAGGAACTCTCAAGAAAGGGAGTGGACAGGACAGCAGGAATTCCCCAGGGGTCCAATCTATCCCCCTCCACCATGGATGCAGCAAAGACAGGAGCCTGAAAACAAAATGGCCCCATGCAGAAACCAGTGGTGGGAAAGATGGCCATCGGAAGCCACCAAGGACAGGAATTTACTGCAAGACTATGGGATTAAAGGACATGTCCAGGGGGTATTCGTAAGTTTGTCAATTTAGATGTATTCAGACAACCACAACCACACCCGGTGCCATTTCAAGCTGATAACCCAGCCTTAAGGAAAGACCCAGCTAGAGGGACAAAGCAGACTGGAATAGACCCCCAACCCTAGCTAGGATGTGTCAGGAGGGGAACAGACACCCCTTTAAGGGAAGGATGCCATTGAGAAAACTAGAGGGCTGAGCTCTGTCTAGGCCCTGCTTTTCTGCTACTCGTTAGGGCTGGTGTGCGGGGACTGAATCTCCAACTCTTTTGAGGAAACTGTCTAGAGCATCCCTACCAACCTGGTGCCCTCCAAATGGGTTGGATGAAAACTCCCTGCTCAGCACAGCACATAATTTAACTCTGGAATTTACTACCACGAGATGTGGTGATGGCCACCAAGTTGGATGGCTTTAAAAGGGGACTGGACAAATTCCTGGAGAAGGCCATCAATGGCTACTAGTCCTGATGGCTATATGCTACCCTCCAGTGTCAGAGCCAGTAAGGCTGTATACACCAGTTGCTGGGGAACATGGGTGAGAGGATGCTGTTGCACTTATGTCCTGCTTGGGGTCCCCTGGTCCACAGCTGGTTGGCCACTGTGTGAACAGAGTGCTGGACTAGACGGAACCTCGGTCTGATCCAGCAGGGCTCTTCTTGTGTTATTATGTAAATAAAGATATTATTATTAGGTCGTCCAACCCCTTTGGAGGGTACCAGGTGCGGGGAAGCTGCCCTGGCTACTGATCCAAGGAGAGGGGTTCTCGCAAAGGCATTAGACGGCCCTTTGGAAGCCAGAGTGGGGGACAAAGCTTTTCTGTAATCGTAACATTCACAATATGATTGCAGGATGTTTGGCAATTATACAGGTGCAATTCTATTTCGAATCCAATTTGGGTTCTCAAGCATCCCCTTTTCTCTCACTCACATCCTGACCAAAAAGTGACCATGCATAGTTACAGAGCCGCTGACTCTATGCCCAAACCCCTCAGATTCTCCACTGGAGACCCAGTGTCTACGTGCAAAGATGGATTATGCAAATCTAAGAAGCAAACTAGCTCTGCCCCAGAAATGTTCTTCCATTTGCTTTCAGGTAATCCAATGGTTGAGGGGTGTGTGTGTGTGTGTGTGTGTGTGTGTGTGTGTGTGTCACTTACACTGGGATTGAGTTCCACAAATTTATTAATTTGTGGAACTCAGCCCCAGTTTTAAAGGGGAGGGCCTTAGATCCTTGGTCAGCAACCAGTTTTACAGAGGATTGATTTGAGGAATCCAAAACGGACCGCTAGCAATACCACTGCCAACACTTCCTCCACATCCTTCTCTTTTCTCTGGGAAAGCAACTGAGTGTGGGGCTGGGGCTGGGCCCCACAGAGTCCCCTCAAGTTACAGGAAGCCAGAATCCGGAAATAGGTACTGACTGTTGGAGCAGTACGACAATGGAATCAGTTGCCTGGTGAGGTTGTGGGCTCTCCCACACTGGAGGCCTTCAAGAGGCAGCTGGACAGCCATCTGCCAGATATGCTGTAGGGTGGATTCCTGCATTGAGCAGGGGGTTGGACTCGATGGCCTTGTAGGCCCCTTCCAACTCTGCTATTCTATGATCCCTCTTCTAAAGTGCCCCACCTTTTTGTGCTTGTACTGCCAAATATTATTTATTTATACCGCCCAATAGCCGAAGCTCTCTGGGCGGTTCTCAAAAATTAAAACCATGAGGAACATGATAAACAACCAATTCGGTTGTTTTATTATGCTCTTCATGGTTTTAATTTTTGTGAACCACCCAGAGAGCTTCGGCTATTGGGTGGTATAGAAATGAAATAAATAAATAAATAAAATAAATAAATAATTAAAAACCCAAATATTGTATTGGTTCCAGACAAGCACATGTCAGCACTGGCTAGGACTGCCCTCATTATTGGCATGCTTGAAGTGTTTGTGTGCACACATGCACCATTCATTCATTTGCACATTCCAACCACATGGAAAAGCAGCAAACTACCCATGGGGGGGAGAGAGTGATCTTCCCCTTCCTGGGAAGTTCCCTGCTGTGTGGTGATAAAGGGAGCTTCTTTCTCACCATAAAGCAGAGAAAAAGACCTTTCCTTGCCTGAGGAGAATAGGCAAGGCCTGTAGTGGAGGGGTTGGTGGGCCAGATAGAGAACCCCTGTGGGCCGTATCTGGCCCACGGGCTGGAGGTTCCCCATGCCTGATTAGGATATTATGAGATTTCTAGTATTACCAAACTATCCCTCTCTCTAAAAGGGATCTTTCGTGGTTGAATGTTTATCACTTCAGAAGTAAAACAGAGCCACACTCCATACTTGGGGTATGTATTCCCTATATATGCAAAAGTTTATAATTTAGAGCAGGGTGGGGGGAAAGAACACAGACATCTCAGAAAGGCCCTAAACATTTGAGGCCCTTGTCTCTCCTAGGTTAGTAGAGGCAAAATGGAGACAGGTTGTTAGGAGTGTTGTGGGGTGGATCAGGAAAGACTTGGATCCCTTCCACTGCTTAAAATGGGAGAAAAATTGTTCAAATAAAATAATAATAATCTGCAACTGACAGGAAAACACTGCTCTTCCCTCCCTTCTGCTTTGCTTTTGCCAGTCTAGCAGGGCTTTTGATGAGGACAGTTCTTCAACCTATAGATATTGGTTGAATATTACAATACCATTAACTTCTCTTTCCTGATAGGTTTTGCTTAATGTTACCTGATTCTACAAAAGAACGTCTACAACTCCCAGCATTTCAAAACACTTGGAACGAGATGTGAGCACAGCAACAACACAAGGAAGAAGTATAATCCTTACCAAACGCTAAAGGCAGACGGCTCCATTTCAGGTCATCCGAGCGACTGCGTCTCCCGTAAGAGTCTACGAAGACGCCAAACTCTGCAGGGAAAGAGAAAAACCTGAGTTGTTATTCTCAAGAGAAGAGGAAATAGGGAGACTGCCGGGAGACCAGAGTCCGGTTATTCTTAGTGGTGGCAATCTCCTTTTGAAAGGCTTATAGCAGCAGCTAAAGATGTAGATTCATTATCAAAACTAAGCACAGGGCTGGGCATTGCCAGCACCTGATATAATAGGGGTAGGCAATTACTTGGGCCTGTGGGCACATTTTGGAAATTTTAGAAACTCTCCTGGGCACAACCATAAAACGGTGCCAATGGCTACAGTCACAAAGGACAAGTAACCCACCCAGAGGCATTCATGGGACACCAAGACGGCAGCAGCTAAAGGCTCCCACTTCGCTTTGAAGCAATCCCAGCTGCCAGTAGGGAAATATTTTAATTTTTTTTTAAAAAAAATACAAATTGGGAGGAGTAGGATGTTTCTGTGGGCACCACATGGCCTAACCCTGCCCTAGAAAAGCCCATCTACTGCTCTGGGCTCTGGAGAAATGGCAGCTATTGATTAAGACATGCAAGGTCTCAAGAGACACAGAGTATTTAGGGACTTTATGCCTTGCCTTTCCAATAAACAGTGCTCAAGGCAGCTTACAGAAATTAAGAGCAGCAATACAAACCTTACAAACACAAAAATAACGAACCACCTACAACACCCCAAGAGAAGACATCAAGCCAAAGAACAGAACCAGAGAATGAATATCACTGAGATGTAAAGAACACAAGAAACGGGCTGGGTATTGCCTTTCTAGGAGGAGGGCTTTCTCCGCTGTGGCACCCCGGTTGTGGAACGAGCTCCCCAGAGAGGTCCGCCTGGCGCCTACACTATACTGCTCTCGTCGCCAGCTGAAGACCTTTTTATTCGCTCAGTATTTTAACACTTAATTTTAACTTAAATTTAAATTTTACTGTTCTGACTCTGTATTTTAATCTTATAATCAACTTTGCTGTGTGGTTTTATCCTGGTTGCGCTTTTTATACTGTATTTCGTAATTGTGTTTTTAACCTGTTGGATGTTTTTTGTGGTTTTAATTTTTGTGAACCGCCCAGAGAGCTTCGGCTATTGGGCGGTATAAAAATGTAATAAATAAATAAATAAATAAATAAATAAAAGGTACTGACACCCTGTTCAGACGACACGCTAAGCCACGGTGGACAAGCATTTTGAGCAAAACATTGGGCCTGTTCAGAAGACACCGTAAACCCTGCTGCTGGTTAAGGCTTTTGGTTAAGCAGCAGGGTTTAAGGCGTCTTGTACGATGCGTTTTGCTAAACCTTGACTAACCACAGTCAGACCGTCTGCAGCAGGGTTAGCAGCTCTAACCGCGGCGTAAAGCGTTGCTTGTGGTTAGTGCTAACCCCAGAGAACCGCAGTTTCACTAACCACAGAGCCCTGAAGTGTCATCTGAACAGGCTCATTATGGCTTAGCATGTCATGTGAACCATTCCTAACCATGGTTTAAACACGCTCACTAACCCTTTGCCTGCAGAAGGGTTAGCGGCCTAACCATGGTTTAGCATGTCATCTGAACAGGCCCACTGTTGAAAGATGGCTCTCCTTAGGTTCCCTAAGCTGCTCTCATTCTAATTCTAGTAAGAAAGGGAACGTTCCATAGAGTCACCTGCGGCACGGGGAAAGTAGCATCTCTGCCAAGCCTGCTTTCTTCAAAGGTTTGAGGCTGCTTTAAGCCAGCAGGGAGGCTCACCGCCAGAAAGGAAGCAAGCTGCATGGCACAATTTGAACTCTCCCAGGAGGCCACGGAGGGCCCTGCTCAGATCATCTGCTCTCCTCCCAAGAGCGCTCGTTCAACAAGGCCTCACTAGTGCTCTCCCCAACACAGGGGAGCAGTACAGTAAGGATGGAGGCCATGGGAAGACCCATCACGCACAGCAGGTGCGCCCAAGTGTGTCCCCTCTCACCTCTCGGAACAGCAGAAGGCGGGAGAGTGCCTTAGGAGCAGCTGGCAGAAGATCTCAGGACCGTGGTATCTGCCCAGCCTCACTGACTGCTGGCACCAGGCCTGTACCCTCAGCAATTCTATACACTCACACACAGATCATGTTTTCCAAGCCCATCTCCATCTACGGTGCCCTCAAAAGATGAGGAGGGGCCTGAAACACACTGAATTAACCCTTCGATTGCTGTCATCATCCCAATAGCTGAGTGGACACAAGGAGTTTAATAGTACCCAGAATGAAAAGGAAAGGGGGTGGAATCTTTACTCAGAAGAAGTAAGTGTTCTGGCAAGAGCCTCTCTCCTTTTTTGAATCTTACCAGGACACTACTGAGTACTAAAATGCTACAGCACCACACGTGACATAGCTAAAATAAGATTCTCTGTGCCTTGTTGCCAAAACCACTCTTCCCCACCGCAGGGATCACGTGCAACAAGCTGTGCTTGTGAAGCCAAGAGCAACGCAGCTATGCGTTGGACTGCAATTCCCATCATTCCTAGCCAGCGTGGCAAGTTTGGGGAAGGTTTGTGCTTGACTTACCATGAAAGCAAAGCAGATATTCCTCCCTCTGCCCGGTAGGATTCACCTGGATGATATTGATTGGGAAACTGTTGGTGGATGATGCAAAAACAGCAGAAGCTAAGGAATGGTCATTCTTGTCCAGGAATTCTGAAAAAAAAGAGAGAAAAAGATCAAGGGGAAAGAACCTGAGATCAGCACACCTTTCGTTTTAGCACAAGCAGGCCGCTGCCCTGGAAAGTCTCACAGCCTGCTTTCTATAACCTGCTCTACCTTCCCGACCTCGACCCTCAGTATGGCAGATGAAAACACAGAGATTTCCCCCTTCCCCGCAGTTGCGTGTGTATGGAAATCAATTTATTGAAGGCAACCAAATACAGGTTTTAGCCAATTACATACACAAAAGTAATACAAAGAGTATAAAAGTGGGTCGTATGCAAAAGAATAGATAAAATGTTATGCAAGGACTGTGCATTGAGAAAATAATCCCACGCTGGCGATCTCTGACCCTCTCTGAAAACCATTGTTAGAACAAAAGAGCAGATTTTCACGGGCTCCCCTTCTTCCTTGCTTGGTGAGGCAGCAACCTCCAGCAACAACTAGGTAGGAGATCACCAAAGGCCCTCTTGCCAGGGCACCCCCAGACCCAAACAGGCACACTTTGCCTGAGTGAAATCATTGCCCCCCATCAGTACAGCACAGGGTAAAACACAATCCAGCCAGCCAACCTTGACCCAATGCCAATGTTTTGCAAGAGCCTAGAGGAGGTGGTGGTGGGGCTTCTCCGGCGCTTTTTCCAGATCTGAGGAATTAGCTGTCAGAACAGATCTTAGAATCATAGAATAGCAGAGTTGGAAGGGACCCAAAAGGCCATCGAGTCCAACCCCCTGATCAATGCAGGAATCTACCCTAAAGCATCCCTGACAGATGGTTGTCCAGCTGCCTCTTGAAGGCCTCTAGTGTGGGAGAGCCCACAACCTCCCGAGGTAACTGATTCCATTGTTGTACTGCTCTAACAGTCAGGAAGTTTTTCCTGATGTCCAGCTGGAATCTGGCTTACTGTAACTTGAGCCCATTATTCCGTGTCCTGCACGCTGGGAGGATCGAGAGGAGATCCTGGCCCTCCTCTGTGTGACAACCTTTTAAGTATTTGAAGAGTGCTCTCATGGCTCCCCTCAATCTTCTCTTCTCCAGGCCAAACATGCCCAGTTCTTTCAGTCTCTCTTCATAGGGCTTTGTTTCCAGACCCCTGATCATCCTGGTTGCCCTCCTCTGAACACGCTCCAGCTTGTGGAGCCGAGAACTGGACGCAATACTCTAGATGAGGCCTAACCAGGGATAGAAAGGAAGAGTCCATCTGCTGGACCTCAGTAAAAAAGCTCTACTACAGACCTTTGACTGAGTCCCACTGCTTCTCCCGCAAGTATGACCCCTTAAAAGCAGTCTTAGGACGCGATTCTTACCTTCGAGGGTATACTGTTTCATCTCAATTTCATAAAACTTGTTTGTTCCAATGATGATGCTGTAACTGGTGAAATGAATACAGCTGCAGGGCTCCGAGGTTTCGATCTCCTGCAAGAGCAAAACCAGAAAGCACAGGCATCTAGGTTTAGAGTAGCCAGAGTCTGCTTCCTTACACAACACCCTCAGCATGGGTAGGCGGTCCTAGCAACCTTCACGGCTGCAGTCACATAATGCAACACAGATCTGGGATGTCTAGGCTTGGAAATGTGGCAGCTGCCTTTATTTATTGCATTTCTATAACGCCCAATAGCCGAAGCTCTCTGGGTGGTTCACAAAAATTCAGACCATTCAAAGTATAAGACAACAGTATAAAACCATAATATAAAATACAATATAAAAGCACAACCAGGATAAAATTAGCAGCAGTACAGAAATACAAATTTAAAACAGCAAAGTTAAAATTTATTTATAGTTAAAATACTGGAAGAATTAAAAAGGTCTTCACCTGGCATGTAAAAGAATATAGTGCAGGTGCCAGGTGAACCTCCTTAGGGAGCTCATTCCACAGCCGGGGTGCCACAGCAAAGAAGGCCCTCCTCCTGGTGGCCACCTGCCTCACTTCCTTTGGCAGGGGCTCATGGAGAAGGACCCCTGAGAATGATCTTAGGGTCTGGGCAGGTACATATGGGAGGATGCGTTCCTTCAGATAGCTTTAAATGTTAATACCAGCACTTTGAATTGGGCCCTTTGCTGAAGGCTCACTCGATCTCACCTTTAGAAGCATGTGTCCCGGTAAAGATGGCTAGTTACTGCTACAGGGATGAGAAGGCATTTAAGGCCTTGCTCTTTAGGAAGTAGTAGTGATCCAACTTGTCAAGATTTCAGTATCTTTGTTGAATTATTGTGCCCAGGACAGACTGGTGTCACTGAGGTATTACAAATGGAGTTGTCTCACCCATTCTTTTGGTAACACATTCAGGCCCAGAAGGCCTCATATGTGCTTCTGTGAATTTTAAGACTATATTCTTATGTACTCTACATGAGGTGACCATTGCTGGCGTGGCCTGCTGGGCCTAACCAATGCCTTGCATAAATTGAACGCCCTCCTCTGAAGCTGGATATTCAAGGGAACATCAGCTGTGGGCGCTGACTATCACAGATGCTTATCTACTATTACTGGTGTTCAAACCCCTAATCAGTTTCTGAGGAATCCTTGGGGTTGCTAAAAGCACATGTGAAATCCAGCAACTGAAAACCAGAAGAGACGATCCTATACAGACTGGCTGATATAGGGTAGGGTATAGAGCTCCAGCTGTTTTGGACTTCCGCTCCCAGCCTTCCTGACCATTGGCCATGCTGGCAAAGGCTTCTGGGAGTTGAAGTCCAAAACAATTGGGAGATCTTGGGATTGTGGTGGAAAAGCTCAATGAAAATGTCCACCCAGTGTGCAGCCGCTGTAAGGAAGGCAAACTCCATGTTAGGCATTATAAGAAAAGGAATTGAGAATAAAACAGCCAGTATCATACTGCCTTCATACAAATCTATGGTGCGACCACACTTGGAATACTGTGTGCAGTTCTGGTCACCTAAAAAAGGATATTATAGAGCTGGAAAAAGTGCAGAAAAGGGAAACTAAAAGGATCAAGGGGCTGAAACATCTCTCCTATGAGGGAAGGTTACACCAACTGGGATTGTTTAACTTGGAAAAAAGGAGGCTAAGGGGAGACATGATAGAGGTGTACAAAATGATGCCTGGTGTGGAGAATGTGGATAGGGAGACATTTTTCTCCCTCTCTCAAAATACTGGAACCCAAGGAGGTCAAGCTGATTGGTGGGAGATCTAGGACAAATCATAGAATCACAGAATAGCAGAGTTGGAAGGGGCCTACAAGGCCATCGAGTCCAACCCCCTGCTCAATGCAGGAATCCACCCTAAAGCATCCCTGACAGATGGGTGTCCAGCTGCCTCTTGAAGGCCTCTAGGAAGTACTTCTTCACATAGTGCATAGTTAAATTATGGAACTCACTACCACAGGATGTAGTGATGGCCACCAATTTGGATGGCTTTAAAAGGGGGTTGAATAAATTCCTGGAGGCAAAGGCTATCAATGGTTACTAGCCCTGATGGTTGTGTGCTATCTCCAGTATTCAAGGCAGTAAGCCTGTGTGCACCAGTTGCTGGGGAACATGGGTGGGAGGGTGCTGTGTTGCACCATGTCCTGCTTGTTCATCCCTGGCCGATGGCTGGTTGGCCACCGTGTGAACAGAGTGCTGGGCTAGATGGACCCTTGGTCTGATCCAGCAGGGCTCTTCTTATTATCTACCTTATGCCCACCCCTGATATAGGGTCACTATGAAGTGCCTCGTCTCAGCCTATCATTGCATGAAGCTGACGCATGAGGATGGGACACTCACTTTTACTGAGCAGTGATGATGCAAATGCAGGGGTGACAAATGGGCAGAGAAGGGAGCATGGCTGTGAGCTAAGGGAAGAGCAGCAGACCATCTGCCCTCAGGACCAGCAATCAACAGCCTCTCCGTGGTGGAACAGTATTGTAAACTTCTTAGTGACATTTATATACCGCTGAATAGAACCCAGGGCTTACCTTCCTGATGCAGAACTTACTGAGGCTCTCATTGTAGCGCAGAACGACCACCTTGTTGGGCATAGCTGCACAGATGCACAGCCCGTTCTCAATCTGCACGTGAAAGACGACAACCTGTTAGTCCCGTTTTGTAAAACTACGGGGAATATTTGCTACAAGGGAGGCAGCAGCAAACAAACCACACTGGTTGTTTTGTGGCTGTGTTAAACAGCATCTGCTTGTACACATAAAGGAAATATCTGCCTTTCGAGCAATTTCTTTAAAGTATTTACACAATCATTTATCAACTTTTGCCTCCAGTTCTCATTACATTGATCGTGTCTTTTATGTTGTATGTGTTCCAGCAAGTCCCCTTGTGTTTTTTTCTCTATCCAACCATAAAGCACTTTGCCATCGGTGTTACTGAGAATATTCTCTCTGGCTGGGTTCACACAATATGCTAACCCACCCAGTGTGGGTTGGTGTTGAACCGTGGGTTATTGCGTTATCTAAACACAGCACATTTTCTGCAGGGTGGGTTATCGGGTTGTCTGAATGCAGTACACTAAGCATGCAGTGTGGCTTTTTAACCACCCTGAACAACCCAACAACAAGCCATGGGTTCTCAAGGTGGCTTATTCGAGAGGAAACACCCCACACTGCATGGTTAACAAGCCACCATGTGGAAAACGTGCTGTGTTCAGACAATACGTTAACCCACACAGCAGAAAACACGCTGTATTCAGGAAACAACCCATGGTGGGTTAGCGTGTTGTGTGAACCCAGCTTTTGTGTACAAGCCAGTTCTCAGCATTGTCACACTCTAGAGTGAGCAGGAACAGGAAATCCCGAACGGTGTTATGTTGATAGGAGAATGCTTGACTTTCAATGGCTGGAGTCTCCGGAGGGCCACTGAAGGAAACTAGAAGGCTTACACACACACCGTCATGTCTCCACCCCCGCTTTATTTCCCCCCGTTATTGTTACTATTACTTCTAATCTGCATGATGCTTTGCAGAGTACAAGGGGCTATGTTCCTGCCCCAGGGACCTTACAATCTAGAATTTAACAGAGGGAGAGATAACAAGGGAAGGGGAGACAGGGAAGAAATAGCGGTTGTGTCCGTGATACATCCCTAGTCAGAGACGGAGGCCCAGGAAGGCATGAGAGCCAGGAGGCAGTGCCAAAGGCTTCATGGGGACAGCAGGTTTCGAGGAGGGATGCGGCATCATGCAGGTGTTCTGCCAGCCAGCTGCATGCATCTGGGGCAGCAAGGGAACAGGCACGAGTGGCCACAATTCACTGGCATGGGGGAAAGTCCCCGGTTCTCCAGGTAGGGGTAGGAAGGAATCCTGCCTGAAACCCCGGAGAACTGCTGCTGCTGCCAGTCAGTGTCAACAATATTGGGCTAGATGGACCAAGAGAGAAGGCATGTTCCTATATTCTATATTCCTAAAGTCAAGGGACACACGTTGAGGGCAAAATTTGCCTTCAGGTTTTAGCCCGGATGTTAAGGGGAAACCACGGGGCAGGGAGGCGGCAAATAAAACCTTTCACATAAGACCCACCGGCATCAGCATCAGATGACCCCCTCCCCCGATGAGCCTCAATCCCCTGTTCCACATGCACTGGAAAGGCAAAGATCCAAAGGTTCCCTCTGCTGGCTGTTTACTCAATCAACCTGTTTGGTTGTTTTATTGTATTGGTTTTATGTTGTCCACCGCCCTGACGAAGAGGCGGTATACAAACGTCAAATGCTCTCGCCTGGAAACTCATTTGACTATCATCACCAACGTTCTAGGGATTGCTCCACCAACAGGCTGAGCCAGAGCTTGGGAGGACCTACCTTGCCAGCAGCAAAAAGATGGCATCCTTTCACAGCCTCAAAAATGTTTGGCGAGACGTCAGGCTGTGCCGGCAGGTGGGACTGGGCTAGGGACTGCTTCACTTTCTTCACATCGACGAGACACAGAGCCCGCTCTTCACCTGAGGAAGGAACACCAGAAATGCTTCAAGGATCTCGTAACGCAGGCCTGGGCCACCTGTAGGCCACAACTGCCAGCATCCGTCAACATTGGCTGTGCCGGTTAAGCTGATGGGAGTTGTAGGGCAAAACATCTGGAGGGCCACAAGCAGCCCACGCTGGTCATAGAGTCAGAGGAGCAGATAAACGCCTCTGGTCAAGCTGAGGAGCAAAATAATACAGGCCAAAGCTCACACACACTCAAGCTGCACTGTATCATTATGATTTGGCTCCGAGAAACACTTTATGTCTATGCGGTAGAGGAACATGTTCTGTTCACTGAAAATGAGGATGTTTGATTAACCGAATCTGAAGACAATAAGAACATAAGAAGAGCCAGGCTGAATCAGACCGTGGGTCCATCTAGCCCAGCACTGTGAATACAGCGGCCAGCCAGCTGATCTCTTCTCAATCCTCCCAGACTGCAGGACATGGAATAATGGGCTCAAGTTACAGGAAGCCAGATTCCGGCTAGACATCAGGTACGACAGTGGAACCAATGACCTAGGGAGGTCGTGGCAGCTCCCACCCTAGAGACCTTCAAGAGGCAGCTGGACAACCATCTGTCAGGGATGCTTTGAGGTGGATCCCTGCACTGAGCAGGGGGTTGGACTCGATGGCCTTATAGGCCCCTTCCAACTCTACTATTCTATGATTCTATGACCAGGGACCCACAAACAGGACACAGTGCAACAGCACCCTCTCACCCATGTCCCCCAGCAACTGGTGTATATAGGCCAACTGCCTCTGATACTGGAGGTAGCACATAGCCATGATGCAAGGGGATCATTCAGGATGACGAAACTGCATATGCAGAGTTCTGTATTGTTAAATACAAAAGAATGACCACTAGCGAAAACTCACACATTTCAACCCGCTCTTCGGTGATAATGAGGGCTGCACGCAGATGGTAATTTCATGGGTGCAAAAAAGCCACACACACAGAATGCAATATTGGCCACAGAATTCATCACCATATAATTTCAGCTTTCTTTTGTTTTTGAAAGGAGCAAGTTTCTAGCCCATATAGTTGCCAAGGTATGTTTGAAAGGTCCCAGAAGCCAGGAGTTGCTGAATAAGATTTCCAGCAGTAAGAGAGGTGATGGGGGAGAAATTCACTAGCAGATAAACTTTTAAAAGCCAACAACTGCTTTCCTGAACTCTACCTGCTATCATGAGCAGTTTTTCCAGGTCCTTGATGAGGTGCACTTGGAAAACGGCACCGATCCCAGGGATGTGCGTCAAAGAGTTCTTCAGCACATTCAGGGCATACAGACCTTCCTCAGCACCCACCAGTACAACCTACAAAAGGGATTTAAAAATCCAATGGTCAAGAGCAATCAGAAGAAGCTGCACGGATGTTCAAAATAAAAATGCAGAGCACCAGCCGATGTAAGAAGAAAACATCACCCAAACCCTAAATAAATCCCATTTCCAGAAACCCAACTGCTTGTTGCCAAGTTTGGCAAAGCCACAGGTGACAGGCCACCATTACCTGGTCACTGAAGGGCAAGGTGCAGTTGATATCCAAACGGTCTTCTCCCTCTAGCTTCAGGAGAGAATTTCCAAGCAGCTTCTGTGCACGAGAGGGCAAGAGGAAGAAAGGGAGGATTAGCATGGCACACAGGAGTAGTGTGATATAAACTTATTTTCTTAATTCCAACAAGAAACTAGATTTGCCAAAAATGTCACCCAAAGTGGGCGAAAAAGGATGACTCATGCTCTGGATCTATTCTACTTTCAACAATCTGGGAATACACCTGTAACTGCACGGGTGTCCTGACTAGGCCTGTTTCTCTGAGGCTGGGGGAAGGAGTTTCAGGCGATCAACCACAATCAGATTCTGAAGCAGAAGAAATGGCACCAGAAACATAACAGCCTATAAGGGGAGTAGGGGAGGGGACTCTCACGGGCTCTTCACCAGCTGGGAATGAACCTTCGCCAGACTTTATTTCTGAAAACGTTAACAACACACAGTCCATGGGAAGTCAGTGTTCTTCAGAGGGGGAGGACACTTCAGGGCTAGCTGATCCCAGAGCAGGCTCAAACGGGCGGAGCTAAAAGAAGGCGAGAGAAGGTCGGCCCGGCTAGCTTCTCACCAAAAGCTTCTTCAGAACCAGCCTCCTTGAAATTAAAGCGTTCTAAGAAAAAGCTTTCCGTTTTTCTTGAAAAGACAATGGTCTCGCTTAGTTTGCATAGTTTTTCGCTTAGAGGAAAGTTCGTAGAAGTTAGACTCTCTTCAGGCGGGAAGAGGTGCTTATTGCCTGAATAAAGCTTTGTGGATTACGAGGCAGGCCTCTTCATTGTCTCCCAATAAGGCCGGAGGTTTTGAGAAACACGACAACGGCTACTAAAAAAAGAAGAAGATCAAGGGCATCCCCACTCCACCTTCTTCTTGGAAGGGCAGGATGGAAGAGCCCCTGGTGTGAAATCTGGGGCGCAGCTGTGCCCTGTGACAGCAACGCCCCACTCCGCAGAGGTAGAGGCACGCAAACACAGCGCTGTTTCCTCAGCTTAGCTGCTCTGGCACAGATTTGCTTTCCTCGGTACCCAGGGTCAGTTGTAAAGAAGTAGACTTTCTAGCTAGCACCAGAAGGCAGGTTATGTAGAAATGCACTACCGGAAGGCGTCGGTGCTGATTTTGTTCATTTAGAGCAGCCTTCCTCAACCTGGGGCGCTCCAGATGTGTTGGACTGCATCTCCCAGAATGCCCCAGCCAGCTGGCTGGGGCATTCTGGGAGTTGTAGTCCAACACATCTGGAGTGCCCCAGGTTGAGGAAGGCTGGTTTAGAGGGAGCTTTTGCATTCCTTCCGCTTTGCTCCTCACATGCAGACCCCAAATCTCAGGCTGATGGCCTCTTCATCCCTCCTCTCCTCCTAGGGGTCATGATGGCTATTTGTTTTTCTACCAACTGCCCTCAAGCAAGTTTAAATGTTTGCGCTCTGAGAAGGAGTGGAGATGGCTTTGGGAAATCGGCATCGAGCAGTTCCTTCAGATGCAAACCAAAAGAGCAGGATTCCCCAGAACCCGATCCAAAGAGAAGCTGCCGCGCGTGTCCAAAAGAGAGCGAATTTGCTTCCACAAGCAGCTTCTCCTCAAAAATGATGTGGGTCTGGATGCACCTGAAAAATCCAAGCTACTCCTTTAAAAAGCCCTTTACAGATGTTGTAGCTTAAACATCAGTTCTAGAAAACGGCAGAGCCGCCGTCTTACTTTAAATGGTGGCTCTCATCGAACACAGGTGGCCGCTGGACAGGTCAGGTAAGTTCCACGGGTGGCCTGGAGCACCAGCTCACCATCGCCCCAAAACAGCCCAAGGTGCTTTGGGCCTCTTCCTGCCCAAACTGGATTCAGACCGAAGGGGCCTGCTTCAGTTTAGGGTCTAGATTCAGATCTGGGGTGGTGTACAGCCCTAATGAAGAGCACCTGGATGGTGGCAGGGGATTGTATGTGGACAGGAAATAGGAAACGCCTACGTTCAAACAGTAGGAAGCGTTTTAGTCAATTTAAATTTAATTAAATTTCAACAACATAAAAAGTGCCCAAGTGCTTCTTCATCATCCCAATGCCTTTGCGCTAATTAGCCAGGATACAAGACGTGGGGTGGAGATGTCCTTCTTACTGAGTAAACCTGCCTGCACTGTTTTCCTTCCTTTATGGAAATTAAAGGAAAGGGGCTAAGGGAGCAACCCTATGCATGTTTAGACAGAGAGAAAAGAAGTCCCACAACTCTCAGCAGGCCCCAGCCAGCCATGCTGACCGGATCATGCTGGGAGTTGCAGGACCTTTTTTGTTTCTTTCTAAACATGCACAGGGCTGCAGCCTAAATATACTTACAGCATCAGCCTCCGCCTTTTCCCTGGAAACTCTTCCTCCAGCCACTATGGACTCCAGTGCGTTGACCCAACGCTGTTTATCGGGGAAGGTGGGGGCTAGCAAATAGAGGGTCCGGCCCGGCCAACACGTGGTATGCGGATGAGACTCCAGCTTTAAGATATATGGCACATCTAAGTCGTTGCCAAACAAAACACAAAACACACAAACGGGATTATGAAATGGTCTAAACTCTTTTGCTGGGCCGTTTCTCCTTTTAGAGAGAGAGCAAGAACGAGAGAGCGCACACGATCAGAACGCGAGCCTTTCACATTCGGAAGACAGATTCGCACAGGAAGTAACTGTCTAAACCAGCAGCGCTCCAACTGCTGGGCCCCCCACCCCCACCGCTCAGCTGACACGCTTTCAGAGCCCTGCGATGGCAAAACATCTGCAGAATTAGCACAAAGAAGGTATGCACATCAGAGTAAAACATATCCAGATCAGAAGAGCTTCATAAATAGGCACTCATCAAAGAGGAAAAGATGCTATTTTCGTACCCGAGCTTAGAGATTCCTCTGATCTCAAAGGAGGAACATGTTGTAATTGCCAAAAGGGGGGAGAGAGGCACTCTCTTGAATTAACGGTTATCATTTCTGCAAGTGCTGAGCAGACTACATTCCTCATAAACTCACTTATTCTTTATAAAGCCTTTATTTTGGCCCCTTAGTCCTCATCCTCAACTGAAATGAAATCTATGTATGTGTAATTGCATTACCCTTATCATCTTTGCCTCCCCTCTTTAACTCCGCTCCCACTGTTGAAATTGAGACCGTAAGCTCCACTGGGCCATGGCCTCTCTTTTCCGTCTACATGAAGTGCTGTGTCCAGAAGTTGGCACTAAATCATCGCCGTAGCTATGGGAAGACTAAACTCATTTGATCCAAACATAAAAGAGCATTTGGCCTTGCAGTTAAACCAAAGTCCCTGGTTTACTGGGCGGAAAAAGGAATGGCCGTATATAGCATGTACCCAAAAAGGCAGCATCTGGGACTAATTCCTGTGGAGGTTGGCTGTGTGAATTCAGACCAAGAGGTGGGCACAGATTTGGCGATGCACACCTCGGGGGATCTTTCCCCCTTGAATATTTTTGGCATGCTTCAGCTACAATCCTATCAATCCTCTTTTGGAGATGGTGCTCTGATGTGTAAAGCCCTCCCAGAAAGTGAGAGAGAAAGAACGTGGATGGTTAAGACATCCAATGGAATAGAATTTGTCTCACCTGTCTTAGCTGTATTTAAAAGCTCTGTTGCTCCCACTGCTCCGTGGACAGTAACATCGCCATCCGGAAGACACAGCTCAAACTCCTCCATGGGCCTTTGTCCAGCTTGGGCAAAGAGAAAAAGGACAAGTTGCTTACCTGTAACTGTGGTTCTTCGAGCGGTCATCTGTGCAGTCACACATATGGCTCTGCACCTGCACGGAGCCACCATCCAGAAGTTTCTATAGCTGATAGAGATTTTTGGCGGGAACCCTCCCCCAATGCTATACTACGCATGCGCAGAAGGGTTCCCGCCCAAATTCCCCAGTTCTATATAGACCGCCATTGCGGCAACATCGTGAGCGAGTTTCGCTTCTCGTCCAACAACTTGTATAGCTGTTTTCTTCTCTCTACTTCTAATTCTCTCTCAATCCAAAGGGAGAGGTGGGTAAGAAATAAATAAAAATATTATTATTGTTGTTATTATATCCCTTTTCCTCTCTTTCCTATAAAAGCTATAGAAACTTCCGGACGGTGGCTCCGTACAGGTGCAGAACCCATATGTGTGATGCACAGAGACCACGAAGAAGAACGAGAGACAAAGGTGAAGGGGAGATGAAAACGTATGTGAGAGAAAAAAGCAGAGAGAGATAGAGAGGGAGGGGGGAAATGGTAGAGGGAAAAGCCATTCCACACATTAGGCGTCATCTTAATGACACCCTAAGGACTTGGAACGAACATAAGACTAATAGCCAAGAATTGGAAAAATAGAAAACCAATTGTTATTAAAGAATGGTTTACTAAAGTGTGGCAAAATTGCACAATTATTGAAAATTAGTAAAGTAGTGAGGTTAAGAGATGGCAGACAACTGATCCCTAAATGTATAGAGGAATGGAAATCTTTTATTGATTATTGGAAAAATAATTATGATAGAGAAATTATTATATATTCTTGTTTTACTATATAATAAAACATTGCTTGGGAGATATGTGATATTCTGATCTTATGTACTATCTAATCTAAATCAGTTTACATTTAATATATTTTGGGATGTTTTGTGTAGTGTTATGAAAATTTTATTTATTTGATACAAAATTTACTTAATTTATTCTTAGATATTAATAGGTGTGTTATGCTGAGTGTGTTTTTGTTGAATAACTGAAATAATCAACAGGGTATAATGAATATGTTGTCTGGCTGTTGTATATCTTTTGTTGAAATAAATAAAGCACTAAAACCTGGAGAGAGAGAAAAAAGACTAATAGAACGTAGACAGGCATGATATTTGCTGTTGGGGCTTGAGGTGGAAAGGCTCAGGGGATTCCACAGTGAGAAGAACTGGCAGAGAAGCTTCCCTGAAAGGTGGCTGATTCACCACCCCTGATCTTCCTCACCTGTACTCAGCCACAGGGATGTATTGGGTGCATTGTTGGTTGTTGTAACGCAATGGCAACTAACGCCCCATATGTATGGCAAATGCACCCAGATTCCTTTGCTAATCTATGGGATTACATTGGAGGCACACAGTGGTCCATGTGCAACTGTAACCCCCACCTGGGTACCAATTCTGGCTTGTCGGAAGAGAGACAAGCTAGAGTTGTAGATTTGAACGTCATGCTGGACAGCTTCCCCGGTTGGTTTAACCACTCTTGCTGGCAGGAAAAACCAAGCGGGAGCAATTCAATCACATGAACCAACACAATGGTTCGTCGGGGCGAGGGGAAAAAAATCCTGAGTTACCATTGTGTGCGAACTGGGCCAGGCAGTCAGGTGCAGAAAGGCTACTTTGAGCAGAGGACATTTGAAGAGCAATGTACTAGAACATTAATCCATTTCCTGCTTCCACAAAGTTCAAAACGTTGTTCAGACAAAGGAATGCATTGAGGAAAGGCCATGTCAGAGAAGACAGCAAAGCGAGTCAGATAGAAGAGGTTACCTTCTCTTGCTTCTGTGTCATAAACAAGCACTTTAGTTCCTTCCAGAACTATATACTTCCTGTCCCAGCCCTGCTGCCCACGCTTATTATTTCTGAAAACACAGAAAAAGGACAAAACTGTATTAGAGGTTCCGTCAAAGCTTCTGGATTAGCGTGGTCAGCCAAGTCCCGTGGAATTTCACCAGCAACGAGAGGAACGGCCTCAGCGGATTCAGCCGAAGTCTATGGAGTGACTCCTCCTGCAGCAGCAGCGGCAGCAGCTCTGGGCTGGCATTTTAGCGCAGAGACTCACGTTTGTACCTTGACACCTTCATCCATCCTTCCAGCCGTAAACTGCTGCTCGGCTCCTTCAGCTGCAGCCCCGGAGAGTTCAATTTGTCCCGGCAGAAGGCCTCAGAGAAATGTGTGGCATATTCAGTAGGCAAGCCACATGTAGCTGGCAAGCAGGTGGAGCACTTGGGATGACACATCATCTGGCATTCTGTAGGGGGGGAACCCATTTAGAAACAACAATACAGCAAGACCGAAGCAATAATAATAATGCAAAACACAACACACACTCGCAAAACATTTAAATGCAGCAGAATACAGCAGCAGGTAATAGCCTAGAACAAAGCAGACCGTGCAACTTGGAAAGCCGATATGAGAAATGTCGTGATTATCAGGTGATAGGTGGATCAATGGCTAATTCTCACTTCATCTTTATTCTCCAAAATCAACAAAAAGTCTTGTAGCACCTTAACGTAATGGATTTATTTTT
Organism: Elgaria multicarinata webbii; assembly: GCF_023053635.1. Lineage (NCBI taxonomy): Eukaryota > Metazoa > Chordata > Lepidosauria > Squamata > Anguidae > Elgaria > Elgaria multicarinata. The sequence goes on along the minus strand of NC_086188.1, from coordinate 17,539,423 downwards.
GCCACACGCTTTCGTGGGCACTGTCCACTTCATCAGACGCATGAGACGGACGCTCTCCACAAAATCTTCTGCCAGTATAAATTCATTGGCATTTAAGGCGCCACACGACTCTCTATTGTTTTTACTGCAACTGACTCACACAGCTGCAGCAGACTCATGTGGAAATTCTCCAAGATGAAATCCTCTGAATAAAGCTCACCAAGATTTACCTATAACATCTGAAGTCCATCTATAAAGACTGTTACTTTATTCTTCCGTAAGTGGGGGGATCATTATGGCATTATTGGCAAGTCATAGGGCATCAAGGCCTGAACAGGCTGTGTTTTTAGTCTCTCTTCGCAGGACTCCATTTTGTTTTTGCAGTGTAGGTGGGAAAGCACTGACTTGAAATGCAGATTGTGTGTCATGAAGTGCGAAACATTTTCCGGTAATTTGTGTATGTGTGTGGGGTGCTTTTTGTGGGTGTAGAAAGATGAACGAGGTAACTGAACTAAAAGAGAACAGGTACAGTTGCAGAAAAACAGAGGTTCTGCCCATTCAACTCCTGCCCCTCTCTAAATCAGGTAAATTTGACAAAGGCCAAAAACAAAACAAAAGAAACACTGCAACACATAGTCTGAGGTAAATGTATGCAAAGGGGGAAAATATAGTCTAAAGTAAATATATGCAAAGGCCAAATTTTTTTAAAAAAATAGTGTGAGGTAAATTTATTTATTTATTACATTTCTATACCACCCAATAGCAGAAGCTCTCTGGGCGGTTCACAAAAATTAAAACCATAGTAAGATAACCACCAGGTTAAAAGCACAAATACAAAATACAATATAAAAAGCACAGAGGGGGTGGGAATCATAGTCTGAGGTAAATATATGCAAAGGCCAAAAAATATATAGTCTGAGATAAATGTAGGCAAAGGCCAAAAAAAATTACCTTATGATCTGAGGTAAATGTATTGGATCAGCTATTGGGATGTTATGTGATGTTAAGACCTCAACTGTCCAGAAAGGGAGGTGTTTTTAAACTGTAAACATGTATATAAGGCTAAATTGGTAAGAAATTAATATTTATTTATTTACAAATATTTTTACCCCACTCTTCAGCTAAAAAAAACCAAGAGAGTTCCTGCCATTAGGCACACCATTCAGGAGACATTTCATAAAAAGAAAAACACACGAGGAGGAAAGGAGCAAACTCTGACACTATTTCTCCAAGTTGCAGTTGCTTCCATCTGGGATGGAAACAGTGTCAGGTAGGCAGATGGAATGGCTACTGCTAGATGAACAGGGAGGGACGAAGAGCTAACGGCAGCTGGTCTCTCAGTGCAGGTGAAGGAATGGGCCCTGCTCTTCTTCTCTCCTTGTGCTGCAGCAGAGTTAAGAGGAGAATCAAACACAACTGATTTCTCCAAAGAGCTGACAAAATAGCCTTCCTTCTCTCCCTCTGTTGCAGCCTCAATAGTCAAAACTGTCAGTGTGGTAACACTCTCACAGACCTGTTACTCTGTGTGTGTGTGTGTGTGAAAGAGAGAGAGAGAGAGAGAACAAGAACATGTGCAAGTCCTGCAAATTTACATGAGTGTCCATTTGTAGGAATGTAGAAACTAGTGTATTTTTGTGTTAGCTGAAGTACAATTAGCCCTCCTAACCCAAACAGGCTCTTCCCTGGGTAAGGATAAACTACGGTACTTGTGGAGAATGTAGATAGGGAAACATTTTTTCTCCTGCTCCCATAATACTAGAACCCAATGGGGTCATCCCATGAAGCTGATTGGTGGGAGATTCAGGACAGATCAAAGGAAGGACTTCTTCACACAGTGAAGAGATAAACTGTGGCATTTGCTACCACAAGATGTGGCGATGGCCACCCATTTGGATGGCTTTAAAAGGGGCTTGGATAAATTCCTGGAGAAGAAGGCTATCAATGGCTACTAGTCCTAAAGGCTATGTGCTACCTCCAGTATCTGAGGCAGTAAGCCTATATACACCAGTTGCTAGGGAACATGGGTGGGAGGTTGCTGTTGCACCTGTGGGTTCCTGGACGAGAGCTAGTTGGCCACTGTGTAAACAGTGTGCTGGACTAGATGGACCCTTGGTCTGATCCAGCAGGGCTCTTCTGATGTTCTTATAGCAGAGTGTTCCAAAGGTTGGGTGCCACCACTAAGCAGGCTTGTTTATGTTTTTTGTTCTTCTTATGTTCCCATCAGATGTGAAGGGGAGGAAGGTTTCAGGACGGTACTGTTTCTAGATCACTGGAGGCTGAACCTTTCTCACTGGATGGCCACAAATGCTGCCCAGATATTCAGTGGCAGGACATTTGTTTGAGGCACAGAGGATGGGGAAGGAGTCGCTGAGCAGGCCAGGCGGGCTTGTGACAGACGGGTCATGGCAAATTGTTCTCATTCCCTTCACTTACTGATTTATTTTCTTTCCCACCTTTCTACCAAAATATGGTGCTCAAGGTCTTTAAGAATAAAATCCAGACTGAAAGCAAAATCTTAATTAAAACAGAGCAGACAAACAAATACATTAAAAGCACATCCCAGATGGACTTATGGACACAGCATTTGACATTATTTTTCCCCCGCTCTTCTGTTCTCTCACGATATCCTTACCAAGGCATTTGGAGGCCTGCCGTCCAAAGTGCACAGTATCCAAGCAAACTGCACATTTTGTCGCTCTCATATTCAGCCCCACATTGAACCGGTGAGGAATATTATGATGCATCCGTTCTTTCAGGCGCCGATTAAATTCTGGAGGAAAGGAGCGAGTGGCAAAGCATTATTTTAAATAATGTATGTAAAAACATCAGCACTTCATTCCCCCTAGGTTGGATGATTTGGTACCCAGTCTAAAGACCTTAGGTGTGGCTGAACATGAAGAGGGAATTTTCCACTGCTCATTAAGCATATGCATATGCAAGGGGCCTAAGCATCTCCCCTACGAGGGAAGGTTATAACAGCTGGGATTGTTTAGCATGAAAAAAAGGAGGCTGAGGGGAGACGTGACGGAGGATTACAAAATGATGCATGGTGTGGAGAAGGTGGATAGGGAGACATTTTTCTCCCTCTCTCATTAAACTAGAATCCGGCATCATCCCATGAAGCTGATGGGTGGGAGATTGAGGACGGATCAAAGGAAGGACTTCTTCACACAGCGCATAGGTACATTATGGGATTCACTACCACAAGATGTAGTGATGGCCACCCATTTGGATGGCTTTAAAAAGGGGTTGGATAAATTCCTGGAGGAGAAGGCCATCAACGTTTACTAGCCCTGATGGCAATGTGCTACCTCCAGTATCGGAGGCAGTAAACCTATATGTGCACCAGTTGCTGGGGAACATGGGAAGGAGGGTGCTGTTGCACCGTGTCCTGCTTTGTTGGTCCCTGGTCGACAGCTGCTTGGCCACTGTGTGAACAGAGTGCTGGACTAGATGGACCCTTGGTCTGATCCAGCAGAGCTCTGCTGATGTTCTTATACCAACAGGAGTACATCGCCAATAGTGCCATTAAGATGAGAGTTTGGGGCTGAAGTACACCAGGGCTCCAGAAGTCCATACAACCCCAGAGTCTGAAACTACTTAACCACACCACTGTACACTGCTGATGGAGGCAGTGGAACAACAGTTGTAAGCTAACTGGAAAAACACGCATAATAAGGAGCACTGAGGAATCCAGAACGCTGCCTTATATCATGTCGGATTCATGGCCCATCTAGGCTAGCAATGTCCATCCTGATGGAGAGTGGAGCATTAGGAACCCCAAGAAGCTGTGTTATATTAAGTCACACTCTTTGGCTGAGTTTACACAACACCTAACCTGCGCAGTGTAGGTTGTTGTTGAACCATGGTTTAGTGTGTTGTCTGAATGCAGTGTTTTTTCCACCGGGTGGGTTATTCTGTTGTCTGAATGCAGCACATTTTTCTGTGGGAATGTTCATTGATCATGCTATGTGGCTTGTTAAACACTCTGAACAATTAACAACGAGCCATGGGTTCTCAAGGTGGCTTGTTGGAAAAAAATAAATAAACCACACTGCATGGTTAATAAGCCAAACACGCTGCGTTTAGACAACACAATAATCCATGGTGGGTTAGAGTGTTGTGTGAATCCAATCTTTGTCCATCTAGGCTAATATCATCCGTTCTGACAGGGAGTGGAGCATTCAGGTCCCCAGGACGCTGCCTCATATCAGGTCACGGTCTTTGTCCATCTGGGCCAGAATCGTCCATTCTGAGTGAATGGGGCTCTCCAGGGTCACAAGGAGAAAAAAATCTTTCCCATCACCTGTTCTCTGATTGTTTGAGCTGGAGATTGCAGAACTTGCACCTGGGACCTTCTGCAGGCAAAGCATTTGTTCTACCACTGAGCTATGGTCCCTCCCCATTTCATTCTCACATCTGCATGCACGGATAAGGGCGGCAGCCTGCACAGGTGAGCAGCGACACCTAAAACCAGCCCCTTAAACTTCAGCTCAAACAGGCCATGCCCCACGGAGAGATGACCGGATTTTGATACAATTCGCGATTTCAATACCAACACTGAATTATTATTCATTCAAAACCGTTTCTAGTTTGGCAGACAGATCATGTCATTCCTACAGCAGAAAAACAGTGTAGAAGTAACTGTTACATCAATGGGTATCGAACAGTACAAGCCAACGTGGAGTTAAAAAAAAAAGTGGGATGGTGAATTAACAGCAGGGCTTAAACGGCACTGCTGTTTAGCACTCGGTTTATACAGCGTTTAGCAGGAGAGCTAATATGTAGGAAGTATTCAGTCTTGGGGTGCACTGGAGTTAGCATCACAGGCCACCGGCTTCGTAATTTAAAGTTTGCAGATCAAATGATCATGATAATAATTAGCATTTCTATAGGCCTTTGAAGGTTCCCATAATTATCTCAGCATTCCTTATAAGGCTGTGTAAAGTAAGCCAGTATTAGCTCCATTTTGAAGATTGCGGGTGGGGTGGGTGGGTGATGGAGGCTAATGTGGAAAGCCTTTTCAAAAGCCGTAAAAGAGGTCAATGGCTGAGGAGAACTGGGCGCCTCCCAGATCTTCGCTCACACTCTTGGGCACAACAGTACAACAGCTCTAGACCACATGGCCGAATCACACGGACAAATACAAGGACAGACCTACGCTACCGGCAGACAAGCCGGACTTCCGACATTCATAAAAGGAAGACAACCACCATAGAGGGAACACTGAGAAGTACGAACATGTTAGAAAGCTGATACTCCTGTAGAGCGAAAAGGTCGGTAACGTAGGGTTTTTTAGGTGGCTTGAGGGTTAGCACCAATGACCCTGTTCAGACGATACGCTAAGCCATGGTGGTTAAGCGTTTCGAGCTCAACATGATGGCTTAGTGCATCGTGTGAACCATTCCTAACCATGGCGGCTACATAACCACGGTTTAAACATGCTCACTAACCATTTGCTGCAAAAGGGTCAGCGGCTTAGCCATGGCTTAGTGTGTCACCTGAACGAGCCCAATAGCTTTAAGTAACCTAGACAGAGCTTAGACTAGCTGAGGTGGGTGAGTTATTCTTTCTCCAGACGTTTTGGCTTGTTAGGGTGGCCAAAAGGACCCCCACTCAAAAGACCCCTTTTCTGGGGAAAGAGTACACCAAGCATTCAAAGGCTCTGCCACTATACCCATCCCTTCCCCCCTTCCATTAATAAAGAGTCATCGGAAATGCAGTTGGCAAGTTGATCAAGGTTGCTCTGCACTTTCTAACAGAACGAGTCCCCAATCTGTCTGGTCAAGGGTAACAACTTCCTAAACCACAGTTACCAGAGCCTTGGATCACCAGATTAGAGTTTCCATATTTCCAGACACTCTGGCGCACTGCTCCTTGTTATCACGAATAATCACCCCAACGGTCAGCAAAGTTAGCTTCGCCTGCCCTTGCATGGGGGTGCTTATCCGGTACAGTAAGTTACATAAACAGGGCATCGTTGTCACAATATTAGGTGTTGTTAGCTGTTAGAAATACTTTCATTTATGGAAAATGTAAAATTCTGCAATCAATAACGGATGGGAGGAGGGATGAGCCATGAGCTCGTCAGGAGGGGCAGGGGATGTTATAAAAGACGTTGGTTGTGGATGATGGGTAGAGAATCTTGCTTTTGATCCGTCGAGGGTGAGTTATTCTTTCTCTACACGTGTAGATCAAATGAAGTAGTCACTGCATCTGGACTTGTCTGGTTTTCCTGTTCCCTTCCTTTCCGGTTGGTTTTTTTACCCTAACAGGCTTACGACTCCTATCAGTCCTAGCCAGCTGAGCCAATACTGAGTGTTGATGGGAACTGTGTGCCAAAACATCTGCAATGCAGGTTGCCCACCCCTGTCTTAGGCCTAGATGCTGGCTCCAGGATCATAGGCAGCACCGCCTCTAAATACCATTGCTGGAAAATCACAGTGGGAGAGAGCTGTTGCCCTTGTATCATGCCTGTGACGGCCCATTGGGGCAACGGGTTGACGACTGTGGGGAATGGGATGCTGGCCAAGGTAGGCCTTGGGCCTGATCCAGCACGGCTCTTTTCCTGGAAAGTCAAGGGGAACTATGCAAGACACCTGCTAGCTGCCCAAGAGGAGGATTCCCGAAAGCCCCTTCAGGAATTTGAGAAAAGATGGCTGAAGGAAAGAACTATGGGAAAGAAGTTTCCCGTAGATTTGAGGTTTAAATCAGAACAATCCAGGAGGATGTGCTTTGATCCACCGGGAGGAAAGGAGCAGGAAGGGCCCATGGAAGAGATGAAGGCTGTACAACAGATCCCGGATGTGAAAATGAGATGACCGTAGCTAGGCAAGACTGGGAAGTCTCTGTTCCAAACGTATCACCAAGTGGAGTAAAAAAAAAAAAAAAAAAAAACAGTGGAAGTAACAAGAAATATGTCCAAATGATTGGAAGGAAGGTCGTGCAGGGAAAGGTCAGAAGTCAAGAGCAGCAGATGGAAAGTGATGTAACAGGCTCTGCAGGAAAGGTGATTGCTCACGTCATTCTGATTTAACGAAAGCCGGGGTGGTGTAGTGACTAGAGGGTTGGACCAGGACTTGGGAGACCCGGGTTCTAGTCCCCACTAGGCCATGAAGCTCATTGGGTAACTTTGGGCCCATCGCTGACTCTCAGCCTAACCTACCTCACCGGGTTGTTGTGAGGATAAAATGGAGAGTGGAAGGACCACGTTAAGCGGCCTTGGGTTCCTTGCAAGGGGGGAAAAGGTGGGATATAAATGTAATAACAATAAAATAAATCCTCAAAACTGTACTAGCAATTTCCACTAACAATTTGAAAGCAAAACTATCTCTCCTCTCTTCTCCATGCTACCTCTCTTCTAAAATTATTATTATTATTATTATTATTATTATTGAGAGCTGACCTTTGTGGGAAGCTATATTATCCTATATATTGTGGAGCAGCTGGGATGCCAAATATGACACACTTTAAGAAGCCACGTCCCGTCCCGTCCCCAGATCCGTATTCCTCCATGTACTGTTTACATACATACCCATTCCTTTAATCCTTGACTCTTTTCTACTCTCCTTATATTTGATTCATTTGTTCCAATGAGGTAAATGTGCAAGTTCCCAATTTGCTCAAGACATATAAGAATGCAGAAAGGTGCATCCTCTATCGCCATTAAGCTCCTATGAATTCTGCACAGGCATAAATCCAGGTTCCACAATCAGAAAAGATGAGATATTCAGCGGAGTGTACTGCTCACGGAATTTCAAAGAGGCAGTAAAAATGAAAATTCTTCCTTCGAGTATTCCAGGCGGCAGAAAACCTAGCTGTAAGCTGTTCTCCAGACTCGATACCTGTCCCAAAGGATATTCCTAACTCTTCAGCTTACACCTCAATATTCCCAAAATCTTAAGGCACAAAGTTTAAAGGTACCATGATGAAAGCCCTTTCGAGCAAGCCAGGTATCATGAAAAAGAAAGGAACGCTGCTGCCACCACCCTGCTATCACACAGGTTGCATTTTCTAAAGAGAAACTGCTATAGTTTTCTTTCTAGCAGTAGGAACCACAGGCGACTCAATCAAACATTCCTCAGTTAAAATCCATGTTAATTCAAGTCTAGATCTTCCACAAATACTGAAGAACCTTGAATATGTTGGGGTGTAGTTGTTTTTTGATGGGTGGGTGGGATGTTGCAACTATTAGGTGCATTAAGCTAACAGAAGATGTTTCAGATTCCTAAATCTGATGCGGCATTTTTATTATTTTTCCATCTAGCTAGAAACAGCCACTTATACCATTTTCATAATTCTAAAAATGTTTTAAATCCCTTTCACCTAGGTCTTGCACTGTGTAATTTTATTTAAACGTAATTATCTGCCTGGCTTTCAAAAGATTTTTAGACTACCTGCTAAAAAAACCCCACACCTAATTAAGCCCACGTTCAACCCAATGCTTCTCTGTACAAACCAAATCTTCTGATTGTTATTTATACGGCTCCATCGTTATACGGGGCGCTTTATCCCTTTCCTTAATATGCAGCCTTGAATCTCTGTTTTTGCTTCTTTTAAATTTTGTTTTAACTGTTTTATTCTGTTTTTATTTTCATTTTATCTTGTACACCGCTCTGAAATTTTTCAATGGGGAGCGGTATATAAATATTCTAAATAAATAAATAAATAATATAGAGTAAAGTAAGCCCCCCATCCCCCCCCCCAAAAATACAAGGCCCTACGCCAGCCTTCCTCAACCTGGGGCGCTCCAGATGTGTTGGACTACAACTCCCAAAATGCCCCAGCCTGCTGGGGCATTCTGGGAGATGCAGTCCAACACATCTGGAGCGCCCCAGGTTGAGGAAGGCTGCCCTACCCCAACAAGTTTACAATCTATACAGTTGAGAGGGAAGAGAATGTAAAGGCAAGGGAAGAGAAATGATGCCAATGAATGGTAAAGAATTCTAGCACAAGCCTGTGATTATTTATTAAGAATTAAGTCCCACTGTGTTCAATAGGGCGTGATTAAAATTCTCTCATATACAACACTGCACTGGCGCTTTTAAAGTAACAGGGTACAGAACTCCTCCACCCCTCTACACCACCTCCCAACAGCGAGAATCTGTGCTTGCAAAGGCTGAAAGTGTCAATCTATTTCTTATGTACTTTACATTGAGCCAGACCATTGGTCCATACTGCCACTTTGACTGGCTCAGTGGCTCCTCAACCCTACTACCAAGTATCTCTTCTTAACTAGAGATCCCAAGATTAGAACCTGGGGCAAAGACTCTTTCCGTCGTCCATTGAAACACTCCCTACAGGACAAATGGCCCTCATCATTGTTAGGCGTGAAATGGAGTACGGAGCAGTTTGCTAAAAAGTTTTACAAATATTTCAAACAGCTGCTGGGGTCCGCACCATCCCCAGGAGCAGAGGAGGGCGAAGAAGGCTTAACGGATGTGTTTCATTCTTTGCAATTGACTGACATTTTTCTCGTTGTTGAATCAAGATTTCCGGCTGAAGAAAAACAGACGGACGTCTTAGCTCAAAGCTTCGGTCATGACAGAAGAGGAAGTGATGGGAAAGAACCCTTCTATGGTCACAGTTCCGCTCTTTCTCAGACAAGTCCCCGAGCCTAGAACACCTATGTACGTGCCTGGTTTTATAGGAAAGCAGGTCATTTGGGGGAGGGGGAGGTTTTGGAGGATTCAGGGATGCGGATTCCTGCTCTCTGTAAGGTATTCTTCCCAAACCAACTTCGCCCCTTGAAGCCTTACCCTCTGGTGTGGAGGACTCCTTTCTGCGGCTTGAGGGAGGAGCGAGCAGGCTGATGGGCGTGGGTTGGTGTTCAGGTGACCGAACAATGGCAGACATGATGATCTGCTGCCTGGCCGTGGCAGGAGTGGATGGGTGAGGGTGGTCTGTGATTTTCCTATGGGCAGCTACAGATACACACAAACAGTTAGTCAACTCCTCCCGGCGCGAGGAGCAGCCGTGGCTCTACGTAACCTTTAAGCGTTAAAGCCTGCAGCGAGGGCGTTGCTATACTGGATCCTCGACAGCAAACAACAAAGGGGGGAGTGGGGGGAGAAAGAGAAAGAGACATTTCACAGCTACACGGAAGACACGAAAGAGGAGACACGTGTTTGGACTAAAAGTAACGAAACGAAAACGTGACCCTCCTCCTCCTCCTCCTCCTCTTCAGATGCAACTTTTCAGCGGCCCCCTACCTTCCTCTCGAGCAGATCTGAGCTCAATGCGGGTTTTCTGAAGGGCCTCCTCCAACTCAGCCGAACGGGCCTTCTCCTTCTCCAACGCCACCTTCAGCTCATTGTATTGCAGAGGAACCTGTGTGGGTAAAGAAGGGTCCTCTTTCCGTCGACTAAACAGGCCCTAGCAACAGAAACACACAGACAGCTCCTAACTCCTAGTAAGTGATGGTTTCTACTAGGGGAAGGGAAGGCTGACTAGCTGCAGACCAGAGGGTCTCGGGGGTTTCCTCATCTCAGTAAAGGGGTTAAGGGTAGTGGGGAGGGAAACCTGAAGGTTTCCCCCCCCACACACCCCATTTTGTTTTCAAGCATCTCATCCTGGCAGTTCTTTGCATTTCTCATCCAGCTTGACAAGAGACTGGCTCAGATCAGACAACACGTCAGTCAATGCAGTGTGAAAACTCCACTCAACGGTGGAGTTTTTAGAGGGTTCTCCCTCCACACAACACGCAACACAGCGGTTGTGCTGGAACTCTCCTCTGCACAGCATGGATATTCAGCGTGGAGGATTCCACCCCCCCCACACACACACACACAAAAAAACCCAACTCCACCGCTGGGTGGAGTTTTCCTGCCAGACAACATGTTTCTCAACAGCGGTGTAAAAACTCCACCGTGGAGTTCTAAAACCACCGTTGAGAGACGTGGGTGTCTGAACTGAGCCAGTGATTCTCCACCTCTCATCTCAGTAAACAAAGCTCTTTGGGCCTTAAAGCAGGAGGCCCCAGCCGTCTTGAATGACTATTACGCTTTTACTTACAAAAGCATCTCTGCACAGCTTGTTCCCACATTTCCATGTCAACGCTAGCACTTTCCCCAATTGTTCCAAACTGGTTAGCTCAGAGAAGGAATGCTATGAGGTCCCTATGCTGTCTTTATACTGTTTTCTTAACGTCAGGGCATCTTTGTCATTCAACGTGGCTTAGAGCGTGATCCAAAGTATGCTTAGACCAAAAAAAAAAAAAAAAGAGTCCTATAACTCCCAGCTGGCTAGCTGGGGAATGCTGGGAGTTGTAGGACCTTTTCTATCTAAACATGCATGGGATTGCGCCCTTAATGTCACATACCACATCTAATCGTTCAAGCCAGGATCCAAAGAGTTACTTTAGGTGCCCACCCACACACCTCCCAGTGGGATTTGGGAGAACATGGAACTAACTTGCAGATATTCTTTGGATGCCAGACTTAGATATTTACACCATGTGTAACTGCTTAATGCCTGTTAGTTAATGTTTGTTTGTTTGTTTATTTATTTATTTATTTATTTAGCTCACCTTTTTCTTTTTGGCTGGCTGGTCCATCTTTGCTTGCAGAAAGTCAATAAGCTTGGTTTGTTGTGAAATTGTGCCCTCCATTTTCACCTTTTCATGAGAATAGAGAACCTTTGAAAGATAATAATAATAATAATGATGATGATGATGAGAAGGAGAAACAGCTATCGTGAGAGATGCTCATTCACACACCAAAACGATACCAGTGGAACAAGTACGGCTTCCAGAGCAGCAGTCCAAATCACCCCAGGGAGCCGTTGCTTTCCCCTCACCTGGATATTTTCCAGTTGGTACTCCAGGTCACTTCGCTCAGTCTTCAAAAGATCTGCCCTGTCCAAAGCCTCCTGCAGGCCTTGAGTCAGTCGAAATATATGGTTTTTCTGCAAATCCATCTGCTGCTGCAGCTTTGCTTGCTGTTGATAAGAAGGCAAAATCCAGAGATGTTTTAAGAAATTAAAAGCCAGCTTAAACTGCCCAGCCATCTCCTCTTTCACTGCCAAATGTTCAGTCACCACTGCTTATGTCCTCTGAAGGTTGGGAGGCTGGTGTTTGGCTCTTTAGAAATAGGGCTTGTTGTTCCCATTGGACTTGAACTCAGAGCTGTTCTATCCAATAGGAAGAAAGATGTGGACTGTATCACTTCAGACATCAGGGAAGGGATCATATTTTTGAACATTACTCCCAAGACAAATAATTCTTTGCAAAGCACATCAGGTAGAGGATTACACATAACCCTCCTTCTTTGATATGCTATCATTCACTACAAGCAGGGTTTTTTTAAACCCGTACATATAGTATAACATAAAAACATAAGAAAAGCCCTACTGGATCAGACCAAAGACCTGTCATAGAATCATAGAATAGCAGAGTTGGAAGGGGCCTATAAGGCCATCGAGTCCAACCCCTGCTCAATGCAGGAATCCACCTTAAAGCATCCCTGACAGATGGCTGTCCAGCTGCCACTTGAAGGCCTCTAGTGTGGGAGAGCCCATGACCTCCCTAGGCCATTGGTTCCATTGTCATACCACTCTAACAGTCAGGACATTTTTCCTGATGTCCAGGTGGAATCTGGCTTCCTGTAACTTGAGCCCATTATTCCCTGTCCTGCATTCTGGGACGATCAAGGAGAGATCCTGGCTCTCCTCTTGTGTGGCAACCTTTCAAGTATTTGAAGAGTGCCTCATGTCTCCCCTCTTCTCTTCTCCAGGCTAAACATGCCCAGTTCTTTCAGTCTCTCTTCATAGGGCTTTGTTTCCAGACCCCTGATCCTCCTCCTCTGAACTCCCACCAGCTTGTCTGCATCCTTCTTGAAGTGTGGTGCCCTGTCTTTTAGTCTAGTATCTTCATTTCTTACAGAAGCCAAGCAGATGCCTCTGAGAAGCTCCCAGTCAGGACATGAGGACAACATCCTGCCCCTGCTGTTGTTCCCCAGCAACTGATATTTAAAGGCACATTGCCTCTGACCACAAAGGTGGCATGTAGCTGTCATGATCACCAGCCACTGATGGCCCTTCCATGAATTTGTCTAACATCCTTGCCATCAAGGTTGGCGTCCATCAACACACCTTGGGGCAACGAATTCCTTAACCATGTCAGGCTTACTGCCTCCAGGATCAGAAGCAGTAAGCCTGTACACACCAATTCCTGGGGAACATGGGCTGGTGGGTGCTGTTGCTCCGTGTCCTGCTTGTGGGTTCCTGGTCGACAGCTGGTTGGCCACTGTGTGAACAGAGTGCTGGACTAGATGGACCCTTGGTCTGATCCAGCATGGCCCTTCTTATGTTCATGTCCCTGCAGCTTGTGTTTTACACAGAATTCCTTGTTTGACAAAATCCTTTAACCCAGAATAACACAAAGAAAAGCTGAAGTGGTTGTACCTTGGGCAGTAGAGCATTATTAAGTGGCATAAATTCAAAGCTGTATTATTTTGGGTATCTCTTCAATAGCAGCCTCCTTTAATCAAGAAGAGTGGGGAAGTCAGTGTTCTGTGGTTAAAATCTGGGCAATTTAGGGCAGATTTACACGACACACCTACATTGGTTTTGTATCACTTTAACTGTGATGGTTCCCCCCCACAAAGAAATCCTAGGAGCTAAGTTTGGATGTGGAGAATTTTCTGTTAGGAGATCCCAACCCTCCACCCCATTTCCAAATTGCAGAATTGTAATTCCCATAGTGCACTAGGAAGATGGAACGACTATTAAACTAGTACGTCTGTAGTGTAAACATGTCCTGTGAACTGTTTAGCCAAGCCATCATCTCTCCGAATAAGGACACATTATGGGTTAGGCGTCACCTCTTCTAGAAGCCTCTGCTTGAGTTCACGTTCTGTCTCAAGCTTCTGTTGCAAACTACGAGCGTTCATCTCCAGCATCGCATGCTTCTTCTCCAAATCATTCAGCTAGATAGTTAGAGAAGATACACAAACAGATTTAGAAAGTAGAGGCGGGCCATTAAGTAACACTCCCAGTTCCAACCCTTCCATTCTTCACCTAGCGAAAACTCTTTGGCTTGCTTTTATTCCCTTTATTTTGACCAAAACTGTGTAGAGAGATTATTGCTGGCTGCAGCGAAGCTCGGGTCACTGTGGCTGCCCAGTGCGCCCAGCAACAAATTCTCTAAAAAGTTTTGGGGAAAGGAACACACAGGTCCCCTTCCCAGAGATCAGTTTCCTCCCCAGACCCTTAACTGGTGGCAGTGCCGCAGCAGAAGACAGATCCTGTTTCACGTTCCTTTTTAAACATTCCCCAGTGAAATCAAGAACACTGCAGAGTGAAGCTCCAAAGAGTCATGCCAATGAAGATGGTGGGTATGATTGTCTGATGCTCCACTACACTGTAAAAGGGTTGTTGTTTTTAAAAGGAAAGATTTGCTATGTTTTGAGGAGGCTGCAGGCCCCAGACCTGTCCCCCCTCACCCGGCCCTAATGGCATCACTGGTCCAGCAGGTACTTGCCTGTGACCTGCACTCTTAAAAGATGTCCCCCTTTCTGCTTTGCTGACCCATATGCCCGAGACTCCATCTGAGAACACCAGTGTAGTTCCATTTCTCTCTACCTTCAAAATCTCTCTTCAAGTCCCATCCTTTCTAGGAAAGCTTTTTAGCTCTCATCTCCAGCTGAAACAAAGCCTAAACACGTACAACTCCATCTGCACTTATCCATCCCATTAGTTCGGCCTCTCCCCTCGGCCGACGATCGACATTGAGATTTTAAGCTCCATGGATGCAGAGACCTGTCTCTAACAACGCTGCTCTACAGGACGCCATGTAGATGGATCCTGCCTTCTAAGACAATGACAACTGTCCGCAGCAAAAAGCAGTTCCATTCACTGCAGCTCAGCTAAACTACAGCGTATGCATAGAAGATTTTGTTGTTCACTACTGACCTTGTCAGAAAGACTCTCAGCTTTCAGTTTTTGGTCCTTCAAAGCTTGCTGGAGAGCTAAGATCTCTGCTTTATGTTCTTTAACAGCAAGCTCGACCACCTGTCGGGATTCGGTGATGCGCTGATCTGCTCGCACCCTGTATTAAAAATAAGGAGTGCACTTGCTTATATTTTCCCTGGGATCCCTCTTTCAAGGATACCAAGATCTCAGAGGGCTCAAAAATTAATAAAGCCTCTGATCTGAAGAACAAAATAAAAATTAGGAAGGAATTGCCTCAGACTTCCAAAGTTCTGTTTTTCAAAAATGCTATCCTTCTGCAATGCTCCCCGTACCACTCACATCTCACCCACACCTGCTGTGCTGACCGAGATCCAAGTTGCTACAGTGAGAATCTGGAATCAAAGCCTTGTACCATATGGTGGCACAGAATAAGGGAGTTGGCAAATAATCAGAAGTTCTGTCATCCAACTTCGTGCCCTTGGTAAGAATAAACAGGATCTGTAGCACAAACTAAATTATGATCATGACCCTGTGGGGAAGAAGAAGGAGCTGTTGGTCTGCCCCTCTATTGGGAGTCAGTGTGGTGTAGTGGCTAAAGTGTTGGACTGGGAGTCGGGAGATCCAGGTTCTAGTCCCCACTTGGCCATGGAAACCCACTGGGTGACTTTGGGCCAGTCACACAAACTCAGCCCAACCCACCTCACAGGGTTGTTATTGTGAGGATAAAGTGGAGAGGAGGAGGCCACCATGGGTTCCTTAAAAGAAAAAAAAAGAAGGATATAAATGCAATAATAAAATAAATAAAAATTGGGAGATGAAAGGGGGGAGCAGGGCCTTCCCACCAGCCTGAACAGTCTCCTTGAGTTCTTTTTCTTTTCTCCCTCTTCCCTCCCCATCCCCTTTTCCTTGTGTGTCATGTCTTTTTAAGAATGTAAGCCAGAGGACAGGGCCTGTCTTCCTTACTGATCAATTGTAAGCCTCTCCGGGCGCCTTTTTGGCTGAGGTATGGGATAAAAATACTCTAAATAAGTAATAATAAATAAATAAATAATAAATAACTAGGGATAGCTGAAATCCTCTCCCATCCCAGCTTCTGTAGCCCCACTTGTGGGCTGCGAAAGTAGGGGTAGCACTTGTCACCAGCACTCCTGTGGCCTCCTTGCTGCTGGTAGCCAACAGCCTCCCCACCGTGCCAAGCCCAGAAGGATGCTCCGTAGTCATATCAGATCACTCTGAGAGGGACTTGGAGAAAATAAAAATGGCGGCCAGCGGCAACAGGAAGGCTGCAGAACCCCAGTGGTTGGTGATTCCCAATCCACCAAAAGATAAAAGAAGGTAGGGTAGTATACACACACACACACACACACACAACACACGCACACACACACCCCTTTCGTTTGAACCCTGCAAATCCAGTCCCAACTTTGGCAGTGCAAAGCCCTCATTATAATATGCTAAAAGAATGTTTTGGTGGTGGGGATAGCTCTGGAGCTTTTGACTGAGCTGACACCACATCTTAGGCGAAAGCCTTTTTATTCTTCCAGCATTTTAACAGTCTATAAATAAATTTTTAACATGGTGTTTTAAATTTGTAATTTTGCATTGCTGCTGTTATTATCTGATTGAGCTTTTATATTGTATTTTATATTATGGTTTTAAAAGGGCTGTTTACCTGGTAAAACTTACATCCCCAAAGCTTAGGCAAGCATTTACAGCCCTCCGTTTTCAAACTATGCCCACAGCTGTGACGGATGGCAGATATCAGCGCACCCCTTTGGCCCTCCGTCTGTGTATTTGTGGGGCCCCAGAAATTGAGGATCTGCCTCATTATTTGCTCTTCTGTTCTTTATACTCTGAACCAAGAACCAAATTTTTGGAATCTATTCTGTATCAACTACACTTCTGTTAGACAAACACTTCAATACCACTTCAGAAAAGATTTTCTATCTCCTGTCTGACACTGACTCTAGGGTAATGCACAAAGTATCTCTTTTTGCCCTGGCAGCAATGAAAATTCGGGCAAGATTTATTACTGAGATTGCAATTGATTGTGCTGGAGACGCTCTTATTTAAACACAAATTTTATATTCAAATTATGCTTTTAATTGTATTGAATTTTATTCTTTTATTATGTATGATCTGCTCGTGATTATATGTAGTATTTTTATATTGTTGTTTCTTCATAGTGTAGCTATTCTGTATGCGAATGGCCTATCGCCTAAGCATTAATAAATTACTACTACTACTACTATTATGGTTTTATACTATTGTTTTATACTTTGAATGGTTTTAATTTTTGTGAACCGCCCAGAGAGCCCTGGCTATTGGGCGGTATAGAACTGCAATAAATAAATAAACAAATAAAGGGTGTTCATTTATTTAAAAATGATTTTTAACTTTTGATCCAGTTTTCTACAATAGTCATCAAGAGGGTTAACTCAGCAACTTAAAAAAAAAGATACAGACAGACAACAAGGTAATATAAAATCTAAATACAAGAGCAATGGAAAAACACTCAAAACTTTGTCTTCTTCCCTCTTCAAAAGCTTGTCTAAATAAAAATGATCTGGCTATGATTCCCAAAAGAAGAGCGTGCACAGTGCTCACCTCTCTGGGGAAGGGATGCTGAGGTCTGGGCACCACTGAGAGGGCGCCCCGTCCAGTCACCACCTGCCTAACCTGTGAGGGCGAGGACACCCAGAGAAAGGCCTCAGTTAACCATTGTACCAGAGACGTTGGAACTTCCACTGCAAAGGCCAAAAGCGCTTGGGGGCCGCGTTCTAGTGGTGGGCAGGGCCAACGGCGAAAAGGGGCATGGCAAAAGGTGAAAAGGGGCAGGGCCAAAATATCCAAAATACTAGCATACTTTAGCTTAGAGCTCTTATTGTCTTAGGAGGCCTTTTAGAATTGGGGGTGGGGAGACGGACGATGAGACCTGGGAAAGCAATATGGGCATCCGGGGGAACCTCGCAGGGCCAGATTTGGCCCCTGGGCCTGAGGTTCTACACCCTTGCATTATACCATCAGGGAAGGATATGGGGCCAGGTTATTTGAAGGAACGCCTCCCATATGTATCTGCCCGGACCTTAAGATAATCTACAGGAGCCCTTCTCCGTGAGCCCCTGTCAAAGGAAGTGAGGCAGGTGGCTACTAGAAGGAGGGCTTTCTCCGCTGTGGCACCCCAGTTGTGGAATGAGCTCCCCAGAGAGGTCCGCCTGGCGCCTACACTGTACTGCTTTCGTCGCCAGCTGAAGACCTTTTTATTCTCCCAGTATTTTAACACTTAATTTTAACTTAAATTTAAATTTTACTGTTTTAACTCTGTATTTTAATCTTATATCAATTTTGCTGCGTGGTTTTATCCTGGTTGTGCGTTTTATACTGTATTTTGTATTTGTGCTTTTAACCTGTTGGTTGTTTTATTGTGGTTTTAATTTTTGTGAACCGCCCAGAGAGCGTCGGCTATTGGGCGGTATAAAAATGTAATAAATAAATAAAATAAATAAATAGGATATACTAATTTGCTGGTCCCAGACTGCTCAGGGCTTTGGCCGCCAATTTGAATTGCACCCAAAACAAACCCAAAGCCAGTGCACTTACGTACTGGCATCGTGTGCTCAGGACAGCAAGTCCCTGTCAGTAGCCAGGCTGCCAAATTCTGAACCAGCTGTAGCTTTAAGAAGGCAAACCCCTGATAGAGCACATGACAGAACTCTTAACTTTGCTGAGGCGTGGGTGATGGCGGCCGCAGGATCCTTCCTCAAAGAGAGATGTAGCTAGTGCACTAACCACGTTGCTAAAAGGCACTGTGGGTTGCAGATGCCACCTGAGCGTCCAGGTACAGCGCAAGGCTCAGAAGCGCTGCCCAATCCCCACCTGACACTGTGGGAAGACTCCATCCCAACTGGCAGGGACAGGACTCAGTCGTGACGGCCGCTTAACAAAGAGGAAGGCAAGCATTGGTACAGCAGCCCGTGCCTGAAATTAGAGTCCTTCAGATGTGCCCATTTGTTCTGGGGCAGAACTTTCTTCCCCAACTCGTATTGCTTTATGTTACACAATGCATGCGGAAATAAAGCCCATACCTGCTTTGTTTCTCTGTATCTAACATTCTCTGTAGCTCCCGAACCCGGCATTCAAACTGGGTCTTTTCATCTCCCAGGACGTTTCTCCATGCCTCCCACTGGCGCTCCTTCTCCAGGAGTTCATCATTCAAAGCCTCCAGATCCATCACTTGCTCTTCCAGCATTGTGCAGGTTGTCTTTAAGGCCTCCATCGTCTAAAAACAAATCCTCTCATCATTTTTCCAAATTTCCACCTCAAAACCATTGCACCGCGCGAAAATAAAACGCCTTCATATCTGAGCCTCTCCAAGTATAATACAAGAACACAGACAGACAGTGTGGCTGGTGGTACTCACTCTTGTCCTGGGCCCATAGGCAGCTAAAACAAAGGAAAAGGAAGGATCAGGGCTATTTGGGCCTGTGGAGTCCTTTAAGGTCAACAGAAAAAGGGGTGCTATGAAAGCAAGCAAAATGCTTAAAAAAACAGGTCAGGGACAGGCGACCTGTGGCTCTCCAGATGTTTTCGCCTACAATTCCCATGACTTCTCACTGCTGCCTAGGGCTGATGGGAGTTGTAGGCCAAAACCTCTGGAGGGCTACAAGTTGCCCATTCCTGAACTCGGTGGCCAGGACTGGAGCAATTGATGCGACTGTACCAGTGGCTCAGAAAAACTCCATCCTAACCCAACCGTGACCTGTGCAAAAACAGAGAAGGCTGTGCTCCCTCTGGCCAACGTCTGTGAGTCTTTGCTCTGAGGATTTCCATGACTCAAGTACATTTGGAGTAGGCACTGATGGGAAAGTCAAAAATGACATCTGTGGACGTCACCTCAGCTTACCCACCTCGGCCTGGTCTCCACTAGAGCTACAGTTCATACGGACATGCCAAGCGTGGTCTAGTTGTGTGCTATACGATGATTTCAGTCATTGTGGCCTGAGGACATGGACAAGGTGTTTTCTTGATCCTCGCCACCCAGGGCCTATTACATCTAGCAAAAGGGGGTTGACCGACTGGATCCTCCTTACAAGAAGCAGCAGACCCAACGGCCTTGATGGAGGCAGATGTGAAACCAATCCTAAAAGAATCCTATTTGGAACCCAAGGATTGCAATAAGTATTGGCTCGTCGCAAATATCCCATTCCTGAGGAAGCAGGGGGCTGCCATGCAACTCCAAGGATTCTTAAATAATTCCAATTATCTGGATCCATTTCAACCTCGTTTTAGTGCAGAAACTGCCTCAGTCACCCTGATGGATGACTTGCATTGGGATGAGTGCGCTCCTCCAATTTTCCTGGATCTCGCAGCGGCCATCAGCTACAGTATCTGGTTACACTCTCTGGATTAGGAGCTGGGAATACAGTGGCTTGGTGGTTTGGCTGAGGGCCAGTTCCAGAAGGTGATGCTGGGGGTAATGAAACGATTGCTTGGCCCTGCAGCATCTATGCTATGCATCCTGCAGGCTTCCATCTTGTCCCCTCTGCTTTTCAACATCTCCATGAAACCGAGTGAGGTTATCCAGGGCCTTGGAATTGGATGTCGTCAATATGCAGATCACAAACAGCTTGGGCTCTCCCTTACATCGGATTCCAGTGAGGAAGGGGGACTTTTGTCATTGCTTGTAATCAGTGACACACTGGATAAGGGCCAACGAACTGAAACTCAATCCCATGTAGACAAAGGTACCATCGGTAAATGTCTGTCTAGACAGGCAGGTGCTCTCTAGCCCGTTTTGGATGGGATCAGGTCTACAGGCTCGAGGGGCGCATTGACCCAACTTCGTAACTGGGGGCCCGAGTGGCTTCCGGGGCACGGAATACCTTTCATCAGTTGCTGCTAGTGCACCAGCTGCAACATTTTCTGAAGAACGACAGCTTGGCCATAGTTAGCCATGCCCCGGTAGCCTCCAAGTGCTGTAATACATTGTGCATGGGGCTTCCTTTGAAGATTGGCTGGAAACTGCAGTTAGTTCAAAATAAATAGGAACAAAGGCTTAAAAAGCTTCACTGTTCAAAATGCAGGTGCTCACCTTTCAAACCTTGTACAGATGAGGATCTGGAGACTTTATGCCTTCTCCCGTATGAACGTCTATATTCTAGAGCATAAGGAAGTCTATCACCTCTTGTACTGACACCAACTTCAACTCCTACACAGCCAGGGTTGTCTTTAAGTAGTTGTGTTAACTTATTCACAACAGCATATGAGGTCAGCGTATGGGCAGCTCAGGTAGCCTGCATCTTTGTCTTGCCCGTGGCCTGGACTGAGGCTCCACCACTGAAGAGGCCATAATTGCCTTCACCCGGCTCAGCCCTGTCCTCTGAGGTTGACCATGGACATAGTGGATGAAACGATGCAGAACGCAATGGCCCTGTTAAGTGGATGGTCCTCGAACACGGCCAGTGGGAACCCGTATGTACCCCAAGGCCTTCTTTGGATGCCCATGCGATCCGGATGCCCGAGGCTGTCTTCTGGATGCCCGTGCAACTGGGGAAGAGGGGCTTCTCAATGATGGTGCCCGCTTGTGGGATTCTATTCCCAGGGAGGCTTATCTAGGCACCAGGCCAAGTCCATTTTTCTTTTTCCAGGCTTTCAATCGCTGATGAGTTTTTCATTATTTCTGATGGATTGCTTTAACGCCGTCTTCCACTGTTTACGGGCTGCTGTTTGGTTTGACTGATATTTATGATATTGTTTTGCAAACCCCCCTGATTTTGTTTTAATTGAAGGGTGGCACAGGAATCTATTACAGAGAATAGAGTATTTCTACTTCAAATCACAACTATGTCAGAGCAATAAATCTATGTGGCATAAGGCGATGCTTTTTCAAACTTTGTTTTGGGGAAACCAGCCATTTCTCCGAAGCTTATCAGGGCCTCCTCAACATGAAGCCCATTAGCCGCAGCTACATTTCCCACTAGCAGAGCCTTCCTCCGCACTGAGCGGTTGAAGAGAGGGTGTTGAGTGTGTCCGAGGTCAGACTCTCCGTTCACGTAGGATAAAAGTGAAGCCGAAGAGACTGGCCAACGCTCTACATGAACCATGAACTAGCATAAATGGAAACAGGACTTCTAAAGGGCCTAGTTGGTAGTTTGGGAGTGTGTTTAGATCCAGCATTATCACTAGAGGCAGAGGTGGAGGCGGTAGCACAGAACACCTTTCATCAGCTAAGCTGATATACTAACTACATCCTTATCTGGACAGAGATAGCCTACGTACAGTTATGCATGCTCTGGTAATCTTGCATCTGGGGGACTGCAATGCATTATACATGGGGCTGCCTTTGAAAACGGTCCGGAAACTTCAGCTGGTCCAAAATAGGGCAGCGAGAATGTTAATGGGGACTGGCCAACGAAATCATATTATGCCAGTCCTTTTCCATCTGCACCGGCTGCCAGTCCATGTCCAAGCCCGATTCAAAGTGCTGATATTAACATTCAAAGCCTAGAGAACTTCAGCTATGGGGCAGTATAGAAATGTAAATGATGATGATGATGATGATGATGATGATATGTCCGTCTAGAACAGTGGTTCTCAACCTTCCTAATGCTGCAACCCTTTAATACAGTTCCTCATGTTGTGGTGACCCCCAACCATTAAATTATTTTCGTTCTTCTCTACACGATCCATTGTCATGGGATGGTTTGCTAATGAAAATAATACATAACACTAGCTTTAATAATACAAAAGATGATACATGACATAGTTCAGTCAATACAGTTTCCTAAGGCCATCGGAAATATGTGTTTTCCAATGGTCTTAGGCGACCCCTGTGAAAGGGTCATTCGACCCCCAAAGGGGTCCCGACCCACAGGTTGAGAACCGCTGGTCTAGAAAACCGCCATGAGCAAGAAAGATAATGATAATGATAATAATAACAATAATAATAATGGCTTGGGGCCGGGGGAGTTAAACACTCGATTCCCCCAGCACTGCTGTACCAATTTATAAAAAAAACAGAGCCCCCAAGGCTGCCTGCCTTAGAGTAAAAAATATTTTTTTAGAAGTTGCAAAATGGCACCACAGATCTTCTACAGATCTTGCTTCACTCCTATCTTGCTGGAAAACATCCAGAAAGGGGGCAATTAAAATAATCAAGTGGTTGGGAAACCTTCCTCACATGGAAAGGTTAATTTGCTTTGGTCTTTTTAGATTAGAAAAACAAGACAAAACGAGGGCGCGGGGAGAACATGATCATGATTTACAAAATTATAAATGGGGCGGTGAAAGTGGGCAGAGAAACTGGCTTCGTTCTTTCCCCCCCCCCCCTCTGGAACCCAGGGTCGCCCATTGAAGCGGACTGACAGTAGATTCAGGGATGGTGGAAGAAAGAAAGTTTTCACACAGCACATAATTAAACTTAAGGAATGTGCTAAAGCTTGCAGCAACCATTTCTGGGTCTTCAAAGAAGAGAAGGACTGAACAGATTCATGGATAATATACGTCTGTCGACAACTATTTGTCAGGATGGATGAAAGCTATTTGTCCAGGATGGGGGAGCGAGCCCCTGAATACCAGATGCTGAGGACAAATGGCAAGAATCCTGCTTGTGAGTGCCCAGAAGCCCCTGGCTCACTGCCCAGGCAACCCCATTGCTGAAAACAGAATAATGGACTACAGAGAACGTGGTCTGTAGACCTAGACGCCATGTACGCAGGTCGTTAGCCAGCTATGTAGCTGGCTGAAGCAGGAGAGGAGGCAAAGGCGGCTTACTAGGCTGTTTGCTAAGTTGCTCGCTTCACCAGCCTTGATCTAACCCCAAAATTGAGGAAGCAGGAAATGGAGGTGGCCAACTGGGTCAATTGGGAAAATGTCCAGTGTACTCTTGACTGAAACCAAGGCCTGGTTTGCATGACACAAGGATGCTATTTATTGTGACATCCAAACCCAGTGAAGATGGGTAGCTGAGAGCGTGCCTTCTCCCCTACCAACCTGCCCAGTCACTGAGGTCATCTGAGGTCATCTCCCTACTCCCTCATGCGCTCCTGGGGGTTCCACATAGACCCATCCTCCGACTGGAGTTCACCAGGGGAAGAGCCTTCAGTGTGGTGCCCCCCCCTCCTATGGAATTCCCTGCCTCTGGAGGTCAGGCGGGTGCCAACTTTGTATTCCTTTCAGCACCTCCTGAAAATGGCATTGCTCCAGGAAGCCTTTCCTTAATGGCCAGCCGCGGTTCATAGTTCACTTTTCATTTTGCTTCTTTTAAAAATCTATTTTAAGGTGTTTTAGTCTGTTTTTATGTCATCTTGTACACTGCTCGGAAATTATGAATGGGAAGCGGTATACAAATATTGTAAATAAATCACTAAAAAAATAGCTAGGGTGGTTAACAAGCCACCCAGCAGCCCTCGAATAAGCTACCCATCCTCACTGGGTTTGGATGTTATGACAAGCCGCGCACGCCGAGGGTAATTCGGTAAATCGGGGCGGCACACAAGGGAGTGGTTAACAAGCTTCTTAACCACCCTTGTGCAGTGTGAACTGAGTCAACATGTTTCATTTCCGCTCACTTAAGAACTTTTGCACAGACTCAGGCCCCGTTCAGAAGACACTTTAAACCACGGCTTTAACCATAGTGGTTAAGCCAGAAAGCCAGACTGTATTCAGAAGACGTGGTTTAAGGTGTCTTCTGAACACGGCCTGGCTTTCTGGCTTAACCACCGTGGTTAAAGTCGTGGTTTAAGGTGTCTTCTGAACACGGCCTGGCTTTCTGGCTTAACCACCATGGTTAAAGCCGTGGTTTAAAGTGTCTTCTGAACACGGCCTGGCTTTCTGGCTTAACCACCATGGTTAAAGCCATGGTTTAAGGTGTCTTCTGAACATGGCCTGGCTTTCTGGCTTAACCACCATGGTTAAAGCCGTGGTTTAAGGTGTCTTCTGAACACGGCCCGGCTTTCTGGCTTAACCACCATGGTTAAAGCTGTGGTTTAAGGTGTCTTCTGAACACGGCCTGGCTTTCTGGCTTAACCACCATGGTTAAAGCCGTGGTTTAAGGTGTCTCCTGAACACGGCCTGGCTTTCTGGCTTAACCACCATGGTTAAAGCTGTGGTTTAAGGTGTCTTCTGAACACGGCCTGGCTTTCTGGCTTAACCACCATGGTTAAAGCTGTGGTTTAAGGTGTCTTCTGAACACGGCCTGGCTTTCTGGCTTAACCACCATGGTTAAAGCCGTGGTTTAAGGTGTCTCCTGAACACGGCCTGGCTTTCTGGCTTAACCACCATGGTTAAAGCCGTGGTTTAAGGTGTCTTCTCAACATGGCCTGGCTTTCTGGCTTAACCACCATAGTTAAAGCCGTGGTTTAAGGTGTCTTCTGAACACGGCCTGGCTTTCTGGCTTAACCACCATGGTTAAAGCCGTGGTTTAAAGTGTCTCCTGAACACGGCCTGGCTTTCTGGCTTAACCACCATGTTTAAAGCCGTGGTTTAAGGTGTCTCCTGAACACGGCCTGGCTTTCTGGCTTAACCACCATGGTTAAAGCCGTGGTTTAAGGTGTCTTCTGAACGGGCCCTCAGAAGAACAGCATAGTGAAGGGATGAGCTACCCTGCAGGTAAAGCCATTATCACTAAAAATGTGTATAAAAGAGCATTAGAAAAAAGGGAGCAGGATTAGACGGCTAAGGTGCTTGCCATCACATGGCATGGAAGAGCCCAAGTGCTGCACCCATCAAAGCAGCCATTCTAGAAAACTTCTAGGCCCTGACTTGGGGTTGAATGCTCCAGGATGGGCCATTCAGGACTGTGGGCCACTTGATTACTGCACCTTGTGTGGTGAGAAACTGTGCCAATAAAACTGGGCTGTATCCTCTACTGTGCTCCAAGGCGATTCTGTCCATTCGACCGTCTGGCCCTGCACTTGGCCACGATTATGGCCTACAAGTCCAATCCAGCCAAGAAAATCTTACATTTTCTAATTCTGTTGTCTAGACTGTGTGCCTCAATTGGCAAGAGGGGACTGGCGTCCCAAATGTTCCGCCTCAAGGCAAGGGGGTAAAAACTTCAAGCCCTTTCATTCTTCAGTGACGGAGTATTTGTAAGCACACAATCATCTTCACATTGGCCCCGGGGGGGGGGGGGGGGCTTAAAAAGCCGATCTTTAAAGGGTCACTTCTGAACGCTTACTTGTTTCTGACTGGTGAGCTGCATCTCTCGCTCCGTGATCTCGCGACGAAGGTGGTCGACTTCGCTTCGCAACTGGACCACCTCATCGCCGGCTCCTGACGCCTCGTCTAGCTGCTTGGACAGAAAGAAATTCTGGTTGTTCAGCTCCGCGTTGTCCTCACTCAGCTGGTTCAGCTGTTCTTCCAAGTCCGTTATCACCTAAAGAAAAAAGAGTAAGAAGCCGGAAAATCTCAGATAAATGGAGACCAGCCACGTCTTCTGAAAGTCAAACCCAGAAACCTAACCAAAGGGTTGCCGTAAAATTCATCACGGCGTCTTACTGACTGGCCACATGCCTAACTCTTACAGTAGAAACTAATTTGGCGCTTGCTTGAATATTAAGTTTAAACTAAATTTAATCTTCATGTACAAAACCTTTTGCAATATAACATAAGAGGAGCCCTGCTGGATCAGACCAAGGATCCATCTAGTCCAGCTGTCGACCAGGAACCCACAAGCAGGACACGGGTGCAATAGCACCCTCCCACCCATGTTCCCCAGCAACTCATGTATAAAGGCTTACTGCCTTGGATACTGGAGGTAGCACATATCTATCAGGACTAGTAGCCATTCTCCTCCAAGTATTTATTCAACCCCCTTTTAAAGCCATCCAAATTGGTGGCTACCACTACATCTTGTGGTAGTGAGTTCCACAGTTTAACTCTGCACTGGGTGAAGAAGTCCTTCCTTTTATCTGTCCTGGAGCTCCCACCAACCAGCTTCATGGGATGACCCCTTTGGGTTCTAGTATTATGGGAGAGGGTCAAAAACTTCTCCCTATCCACATTCTCCACATGCATAATTTAGTGCACAAAGTAACATTTTACTTTGCAGTCTATGACACGGGTTTGAGAGCGCACCGTTGTGGCCACAGCAATGAACTGCCAGCCAGCAGCATAAGGGCCCTGTCTCCACATCTGGCACATTGTGAAAAAGGGCATAAGCAAACTGATTTCTCTCTCCAAACCTTCCATTGCCCTATCTGAAGAAAGGGGAAACTAGCTTTCAAGGAAGAACAGTAAGGAAACAAATCCCGACCCCTCCCACAGTAAGATTTGGGAAAGACCGGATTCTGTTGTTAGCAGAGTTATGGACAACAATGAGAAATGTCCTGCAGCAAAACAGATTATAGGGGAAAGCTAATATAAGCATTCAGTGACTGAAAACAACAAGGCAGTGATGCTTTTATGAAATCAGGTGTTGCCCATTATTTAAAGCAGTGCTGTCTACACTGAAACACCTCACCCTGCTTTATGCCTTTGTATTCCACTGCACTTGTTGGTAGAGAATCATAGAATAGTAGAGTTGGAAGGGGCCTATAAGGCCATCGAGTCCAACCCCCTGCTCAATGCAGGAACCCACCTTAAAGCATCCCTGACAGATGCCTGTCCAGCTGCCTCTTCAAGGCCTCTTATGTGGGAGAGCCCACAACCTCCTTAGGTCATTCGCACCATTGTCGTACTGCTCTTACAATCAGGATGTTTTTCCTGATGTCCAGCCAGAATGTGGCTTCCTGAGCCCATTATTCTGTGTCCTGCATTCTGGGATGATCGAGAAGAGATCCTGCCCCTACTCTGAGGACTCCAACTTTATCATAGAAGAGCAGAGTTGGAAGGGGCCTATAAGGCCATGGAGTCCAACCCCCTGCTCAGTGCAGGAATCCACCTTAAAGCATCCCTGACAGATGGCTGCCCAGCTGTTTCTTAAAGGCCTCTAGTGAGGGAGAGCCCACAAGCTCCCTAGGTAACTGGTTCTTGGCATAAGACAGGGGAGACAGGGGGAATTTCAAACAAAAGAATAACGCTTTGTTTAGAATAGAAAACTACTGTTAACTTCCGAATAAGGAAAGTTCTGCTGCATTTTAATACCTGGTCACACAATCCTACCCCACACACATGATGCAACACTAGCTGTAACTGGCAGGAATACATTGGAAAAACTGCTCTAACCCTCTGGTCTTGTACTGGTGGTTGGAATGGCAACACCGGCAACATTTTCTTCACATTGGTGTAAGAATGGGAAGGGGGGGGGAGAAGAGTAGGTGAGAACCAACTCAAATAGGAAAATAAAACCCAGGTAAAAGTGGGCCTTAGATTACCACTTAAAGGTGAGCCCGTTCTGAAAGGTAGAACCACGGTTCCATCGTAAAACATGCCACCGTAATATGTATTTCTGCAGTGAAGAAGCTACAGTACGGGGCGTGGGCAGGTGAAGGTTCGTTTCCACATAACATATTGGCCCCGTTCAGACAACACGCTAAACCATGCTGCTTAACCACAAAATTCCGTTAACCATTTTGTGGTTAAGCAGCATGGTTTAGCGTGTTGTCTGAACGGGGCCACTGAAAGCTAACTGCACCTTCCAATGGATGGTTAGAGGAAGACATTGAGAAAAAAAATTAGGGCCACATCAAAACAGCGGCCACAAGCTGATGCACTTTGCTCCTGAAGATAACCATTGATCTACCAGGGATGGACAACTTGGGGGTGGGGGGAGCTCTAAATGTTTTCCATGCAAAAGGAGAGAATAGTCTCTGGATGCAGAAAACAATTTTATTGATGAAAAGGTCTGGGCTTTTCATCAATGAAGTTGTTTTCCGCACCATGAGACCATTTGTTCCTTTATGTTCACCATGAATGCTCACCTGCCTTGCACTTCTGGATGTTTTGGCCTACAACCACCATGATCCCTCACCATTGGCTATGCTTACTTGGGCTGCTGGGAGTTGTAGGCCAAAAACCTGGAGGTCTGCAAGTAGTCTAACCCTGAAAACGGATTGGGCATTCTTCCCGTAATAGATTGCTACTTTCAAGGAGCCTTACAGCTTGCCTCTTCTTCCTCTCTTCGAGAAGATGTCAACATTTATTTTATTTCATTTGCTACAGAGCACAAGGCTTCATCTTCCATTTTTCCCCTAGATACCAATTGCTTGCAGCTTTCAGAGTTTGGCAGAACAGTCGATTGAAAATGGCTCCTTCCTGGATATTAGGGATTTCTGTTAGCATTGAGCCATTTGGAGATTCACGAAATAATTCTGAAATTGCAAGCTGATAGAAAGGTCTTACTGCTCGCTATCAAAGCAGAACCTTTACACATGAACCCAGATTTTATTCGATTTCTAAATAGCTTGGACTAAGCACTGTGAATCGATGCTTGGTACTGAAAGCTCTCTCATGCTGCTACAAGCTGAAAGGGATTGGAACGAAATGAACAGAATATGCTTTTTTTTTAAAAAAAAAATCTCTCTTAACACACTAGAATTCATATTATCTAGAAAAACAGGCAGTAGAACAAAGGGCAAACAAGCATTTTTCTCATACAAATGCAGAGCTAGTTATGGAACTCATTCCCAAAGGATATTGTCATGGCGACTAGCATAGGCAGATAACCATTGATAGAGCTATTAAACCATGAAAAATAAAATGGAAGTGCTTATATTCAGAGGCGGTATACCTCTGATGGCAATGCATCATCAGTCTTCTGACTGAGTCATTTGGCTGGTCGCTGCTGGGGGAAGGTGCTAGACTCAAGGGTCCTTCGCCCTGATCTAGCATGGCAGGTCTTTTGGTAACAGATCCCCACCCACCAACATGCCCTCCGACCCTTCGTAGGCGAGAAAGTTAATGACAGATTATTCAATGCAATTTTCCACGTACGTATTAACTCCCAGCAGGGAGTTAAGCAATCATAGTCAAGCAATCATAATGCAAGGTGAGACATGCAGAGACAGATGCCTGGAGCAAAGCCTGGGTCATGGTGAGCAAAAAAAAAAAGTGGGAAAACAGTCAGTGGTTACAAGAATTAATCTGCCTCACTAACCAAAGGGAGAGTTCTAGGTTAATGGAGAGAGGGAACATGTAGCTTCCAACCTCATCTTGATACTTTCAAGGTTACCAACAACAGAAAAGTTGGGGAAGAAGCTCTGAGCTGAGTTTATCTTCATAATTCAGTCCATGACCCTGTTCAGACAACACTCTAAGCTATGGTGGTTAAGTGTTTGAGCTAAACATTGGGCCTGTTCAGATGACACTTCAGGCTCCGTGGTTAGCAAAACTGTGGTTCTCTGGGGTTAGCACTAACCACAAGCCGTGCCGTCGCACACAACACTTTAAGCCATGGTTAGAGCTGCTAACCCTGCTGCAGACAGTCCAACTGTGGTTAGCAAATGAGCAGGGTTTAGCAAAGTGCATCGCACCAGACACCTTAAACCCTGCTGCTTAACCAAAAGGTTTACGGTGTCTTCTGAAGAGGCCCACCATGACGTAGCGTGTCGTGTGACCATTCCTAACCATGGTGGCTACGTAACCATAGTTTAAACATGATCACTAACCATTTGCTACAAAAGGGTTAGTGGCCTAACCATGG
Source organism: Elgaria multicarinata webbii (assembly GCF_023053635.1). Taxonomy (NCBI): domain Eukaryota; kingdom Metazoa; phylum Chordata; class Lepidosauria; order Squamata; family Anguidae; genus Elgaria; species Elgaria multicarinata. The sequence continues at coordinate 17,508,951 of NC_086188.1, read as the reverse complement.
CTTAGCGCGTTGTCTGAACAGGCCCTATACAGAGCCCTCAAATCTCATTGTAAACAACACTGTCATACAACAGTTAATGTTAAGGAATTCCAGGGAGGCCACCGGAATGGAATTCCTTCTTCTATAAGGATTAAAAGTCTGATATAAACTTGCTAATTCACTCCCAACTTTGACTCCTTAATGCTTTTGTTAGCTACAATGCTTCCTTTCCTACTGTTGTGCTATTTCACTAGATGTCTGTTTTTATGGATTTTAGATTTACGCTTTTTAGCCTATTATTGCTTTTACCAATAAATCGCCTTAAGAACACTTTCAGAAAGGCAGTTTCCAAAGTTTAAACATTCTATTATTACTTCTTTCCTAGATAATATTAAGGAGGAACCAACTGTACATTAACTATTGCTTTAAATGCAAAGCACTGGCACCCAAAGAACTATGCAGCTATTTCTGCTCGCATTCTACCAAAACCAACAAAGAATGGCAAGTGAATTTTGGAAATGGGAAAAGCAGGTGGATCAGTTCAAAAAGGCAGTTTGTGAATGGTAAGAAAGCCTGCTGCTCAACGGTCAGAACGCCATCTCCATGGGCGTGCCTCCAATAGTTCTCTGGATCTTGGCCAATGACTCCTTATATCTCTAGGGGAAATTACAGGTCCCACCTTGTAGGAAAGCAACACTTCAGCTGAGTCCTATCTCAAAACGCAACCACATGCAGAGCACTTGAGTAGATGCTATCACACTTTGAGAGTTTGTCTAAACAGGACTTCTTTTATTGGGGTGGATGGGGAAGCAGAAGACTGAATAATGAGAACGGAACATTTTAAAAGTTACAGATTAAGATTGCAGAATTGGAGAAGATAGTACTCATACAGCTCTACAAAAACAGCAGACACATCCTTTATCACCATCCACAACCCAATCTACGCAAGGAGAACATATTTAGGAGACTCATAAATCACCAGCTTGCTAATAACCACTCACCTGTGGCAAGCAAAACTTACCTACAGGGGACTAGGCAAGAAAAACTCAACAGAAACTTGATGTAGATGGTAGATGTGGGGAGTGAACCAGTACGTTTTGTGGGCATGAATGTGGAAGGCTACATGAATGTGAAAGGAAGCCTTCTAAAGCACCAGCAGAACATACACAGATTTTCTATAGAAATTGCAAAATAAAGCAATATTCTCCTGGGTGGTGTGGTGTGTGTGTGTCTTTTAATTCCACATTGCAACAACTCTACCAGCCGCTCAAAGCATAAACCTACGTTTGAAGGACAAAGGTTGTTTACAGTTTCCCCCCACCTGAGAGGCAGCAGGAAGGTGTGAAAGGTTTAAGAGGCTGCAGTATGTCTCGAACACGCTAGGTTGAAGAGTGAAAACAGAAAGGCAGCAGCTTTGCCTTGAATATCCACCCCAACAAGATAAACCATGCGAACCGGAGACAAACACAGAGACCAGTGCCTGGGCCGCTGAACACAATGTGGAAAGGGTAATTTTTTTGTAGCTTAGGGAGGCCATATCTTCACCTCTCCCAGGCTCTGGGGAACAGCATCATACAACAGACATATTGCTTGAGGAAGGGATATAAGCAGAGTTTCGGAGTCCTAATGCGTTATGGTCACTATATATATATACACACAGCACAATATGGTCGCATGACTCATACAACCTTACCCAAGACCAAACAGTCTTGGATTTTTATCAGACTTTTTCAGCTAGTAGAATGACTGCATGGTGCTACTTCCTCTGTCAAGAAACGTCACAGCAGGGGCTCAAAACAAAGTCTCCACTATCAATGTACCAAAGGTTTAGGCACGGCAAATAAAACAGTGAGGATCTAATGAGAAGGCTATGTTTAAACTTCCTAGGGAAACAACATGCACACTTTTCCCTTAACTGCACTGACTGAGACAAGCAATTGCTTGCAGAGCTGAAATGAGCATGTACCAAAGGCAAAGGCAGACTTGAGCAAACAGGAGCTGGCGTCTGGTGGATACGAAGCCGTAAGACATTGCTTAGCTTCCCATATTTGCTTTCTCGACCCTTACACGTACACCTCCATCCTATGGCTCAACTCAGCAGGTCGTTCAGAGACAAAATATTAAGCCGCTTATAGCAGGATCGCCTACTTGGTTCCGGGTTCAAATAAATAAAACCTGCACGCTGCGGATGTACATTCCGCCCCCCCCCAAATGGGTTCAAGATGTCCGTGCAACCCACAAAACATCACAACTTCCACCCATTAAAGGTGAGTGCATGCGTTCTAGTCCTATTTGTGGGCTCTCCCACAGTGCAAGACTATGGCATGGAACCAGAATGAGGACGCTGCCTCCTGTGCAGTCACCACTTCCTCTTCCACTTTCATAAACAACCCAAGGACACCTCGTTTGTTGAGGGACAAACAACCTAGGGTTTTAACCAAACAACAAACAATGGGTTCAGACTTTGTCCCTCCAACAACCCGGAGTTCTCAGTTCACATGTCTCATCAAACGACACAGGAACAGGGTTGTTTATGAAAGCGGATGCAGAGCAGAAGTGGCCAGCAGACGACGGGCAGCGCAAGCGTGTGGCGATTTAACCCATAGTTAAGTTGTTACCTGCGAACCGGACCTCTGCCTCCTCCCTCAGGAGCCAAGGCTGAGGGAAAACACCTCCAGAGGAAGTAATGAGATTTTGGAAATATGAATAAGATCCCGGGGTTGGAGGGAGCACATTTAGGTTAATTATGTTATGTTAAATGGAATTAAGTTAGAACATATGTTTATTAAATTGTTTATGTATTATGGGGCATTGTTTCATATTGTATTGTTGTATTGTTTGGATGTTTTAAAAATAAAAATTATTAAAAAAAAAAAAGGAGCCAAGGCTGCATTAGTAGCAATTTTGGGCCACTTGCTACATCTTCCTTATCCTTTGTCTAACACCTGTGGATTCGCCACTCGGGCACAGACCCACGTAAAGCCTGGGCAACCATCCAGACCCTCTCCAAAACTGTCACTGACCCGAGGAGAACAAGAAAAAGTTTCCAAGCATCCTTTCGGCTCCCACCAGCTCTTCTGTCAAACTCTTCAGCATAACACAGAACTGCCCTGTGAGCGGTTTAAAAATAAAAAATAAAGCTAACCAACGAGCCGGTTTCATACATGCATGCAGGTTACTCGATTTCCCAATGCTTGAAATGTAAGCAACACAACAGGCAGTTGAATGTGTGAATTGAAAAGCATTGCATTTGAGGTGATGCACCCATGTGATCGTTTCGTCTTCCGTACATGGAAATCACACTCAACGTGGCACTCATCAAGTTGTACATGCACACATCGGCAGTTGCTAAGTTCTTGGGAACTTCAAGAACGACGAATGATCTCTCTGCATGCCAGCAGAGAGATCTTTGGAGCCGAAAGCTTTGTAACATAGCTCGTCCTGCCGTACTAAATGATGTCTCAAAAGAGATCCCTCAGCTGTTGGCATGTGCTCATCTCTGGGAAGAAGCTAAGAATATGAAGCGAGGAGGAAAAGTTTGTGTAATCAATGCCCCTTCTGAGAGCTGTTTGGTGCTCTCTCATCTTGGGACTACAGAGGAGCTTTATGGTGGTATTTATTATTACTTTGGGGGCACATTAGCATCTCTATTATGAAGGGTGTTCAGCTCTAAGCCATTTTTCTGTATTTAAATGCTTTCCATCCTCAAAATCTAGAACCATAAAGAATTTTGAACGTGGACAAAGCGTTTGTTTTATGTAATAATATGTTCCTTTCATTGGTTGGTCCATTTATTCTGCGTGTGTTCTTGTGAACATGCATGCACGTGCAAGCTACAATCTCGAACAACATTAAGAGGAACTTAAAAGGCTGACTAAAATGCTGATGGCAAGGAAAGGAAATTGGAAACAAGCGTTTGCATGCATGATCTCTTGGGAAACTTTAGGACTGATTCACACATTACATTTTTCATACAAAGGGGACCTCTGTAAAGGAAAACAGCGTACACCCATGTATGCAGCAGTTTGCCCAATAGTATGATTTCCAGCAAATGCACAATTATATTGCACTTCAAATGGAACAGTGCATATGCTTTTTCCTACATAAAAGATGGGAGTGACACTACAGTAGCCTACCAACTTTTTGATAGCTGGTCTACATATTCAGGACATTTGGATCTGGCTAGAAGCCCTCCATAGCCTTTCCACCCTACAAAGCTAGGATATTTCCCTCCATCTGGAAGGGGGGAAATGTTGTATACACATCATTTGTTGCAGCTGCTACACCATTCTTATTAGCTGCACTGCAATGAGATTTTCAGATTGACTTCTTCAAAAACTTGTGGAACACTGTCAATTTTAAAATCAGGTCAAAACCTCTAAGCTGAGATTTACCTGAGATCCAAAGAAGCAATCCAATCCGTCCTGGTCCTGCTAACTCCTTGAAGGCAAAAAGCCTGTGTCACGAACCCTTGTCTTCAAGGAGCAAAACTAAAAAATAAATAGATTCCTTCCTCATCCTTAATTTCAAAATAATTCAATGATCTGTATTTAATACTCACTGTGCAGCTATTACGAAGGGCTTCAAATTTACGCTGGATTTCATCTCTATGTGCCTAAAGGAGGTAAGAAGTTGATCATCAATTTTTTCATACATTAGATTTAGAATCCAACAGCTGTCTCTAAATGAACTGCGGAACAATCTACCAGCAAGCAAAGTTTAGCAGGCAGATGCTGCAGGCTATAAGCGCTATCAGGACAAAAGAACCAGATGTTGTGTTGATTTTAAAGTATCCTCATGCTTCAAAGTTCTCAGCTACTGGAACTAAATGTACAGTTGCATGCACTGCTTCGTGGCAAATGCCATTCGTAGACAAAATGAGTCCTTTGAGGTGACCTCCAGAAGACAGTTTATAGTCTTTCCTTTTAGAGGTTCTTTACATTGTTTGCTGTACGTATTTATTTCCACATATGAACTAATACTTCATGTGACCTTTAAAAATAAATAAATAAATAAATCCTGCCCACGTATTAAGTCTTACACACACAAAAAGATTAGACAGAAAAGCCTACAGTGAAGCATCAGGCAAGCTTCCGAAGACACTTCCGTCACAAGTCTCCCTAACAGTCTGACCCTTTTCCCAAGGAACAAAAGTAAACCCAGCTAATTATTTCTTTGGGCAAGGGAAGTCTAACACATTGTATTTATTTATTTATTATTGCATTTATATCCCGCCTTTTTTCCTCCAAGGAACCCAAGGCGGCGTACATAATCCTCCTCCTCTCCTTTTTATCCTAACAACAACCCTGTGAGGTAGGTTGGGCTGAGAGTCTGTGACTGGCCCAGAGACACCCAGTGGGTTTCCATGGCCGAGTGGGGGCTAGAACCCGGATCTCCCGACTCCCAGTCCAACACTTTAGCCACTACACCACACTGGCTCTCACATGCGAAGACACGAAGCATTTCGTGTGAAGGCATGTGCCATTTCACTTGTTTCATAAGCAATGCGTGACGAAGATAAAGTTCATCTTCCAGCCAGTAGGAAGTTAAAGTTCATCTTCCAGCCAGTTGCCAGCAGTTTGGGGCTGCAGTAGAAAGACTCATGGGTCATTCATTGTTCAGCCGCCATTTTGTCTTTAGTCAGCCAATCTGCTTAGTACCCAAGACGCTCCAAGAGGAAAAGCCAAAGTTGGATGTGCTGGACTAGAAAATGAACTTTTTCTTCCACCAATCAAATGAGAGATTCAGACAAGAACACTTCCTTCCCAAACACCCAAAATCTTAAGAATGGTTGAATCATTAAGCTGAAACAGCAGCTCTTCCGAGGGAGTACAGATCTTAGACATACATAATTTCAGTGCCAAGTAAAATCATCTCATAAGGCAGCTCCCTGTCCTGATAGGCTAGAAGCCAGGTGTTCCAAAAATCTTCACGGATCTGAAAGGCCGCTTCCATCATGAGCAAGAAGAAATGGAACTGTACTCAAAAGGACAAGATAGAGAAGCGGTGGCCAACCTTTGGGGCAAATGTGTCAGAAGTCCAATGTATGAGACGGCACCACTTTAGTGGATACAGGTAGCTCCCACCCACCCCTGCCTTGGGGTAGTTCTGCCTCTTGTCTACTGAGCCAGACAACAGGCACATCATAAGAGAGGCCGGAAGGCATGCAGACCTCATTCCATAGGCATTTTCTGACAATGCCTATTCACATGAAGCTGCGTTATTTGTCCAGCCAACCCAGTATTGGCTGTTCTGACTGGCAGGGCCTCTTGGACTCTCAGGGGCTGTTCACACAACGTGCTAACCCACAGTCAGTGGTTGAGTGTACGTTGTTTCGAACTGTGGGTTGTTTGTCACTTGAAAGCAGCCAGGATAGCTTGTTAAACCGCCCTGAACAACCCAACAACAAGCCATCGGTTCTCAAGATGAAACATAAGCCACACTGCCTGGTTAACAAGCCACCCTGGCTGTGTCCAGTCAACACACTAACCTACGGTTCAACAAACAACCCACAGTTCAAAACAACCCACACTCAACCACTGAAATGTGAGTTAATATGTTGCGTGAAGAGCCCCACAGGCACAGTAAATGTGGGGAAAGACAATGCAATTACACTTCCTAGCTAACGTTGGTATATTTAACATTCACATTACAGAATGCAGCAGCACAAGTGCTCCGGTGAAAATCAGCCTATGCTCTAATAAGACCCACAAACCCTTACACGTCAGTGCAGAAATGCCACAACCCCCTGCCACATGTGCCACTTATGGCACCCATGCCTCAGGATGACCACCTGCGGGATACACCACGACATCCATGACTTGTACTTCGTTTTGTTGCACAGTGGGGTAGCACTCAGCTTGTGCACCATCTTAGAACGCCGAAGAGAAAGGACTTCCCTTCCCCAGGTTACCACCACCGCAAGCAAATCTTCTGCCGAATCCCTCAAGCCCCAAAGAAAAGCTGCAAAGGCAGAAAGGGAGTCCCTAGATGAAAGGAAAGCGGCATCCCTTTCATTAGCTTCCGTTGAGACACACACGCCACCCTACTTCCAACCTAGCTGGATACAATCACCGCTAAAATTGGCTGTTACAGCAAGAGACAGCTGGCAGCCGCAGCAGAAGTAAATCATCTGTACCACCCACAAATTTGGCAAATCTTGAATTCAGTTCCAACTTCTTAAAGCATACTGTTGCAAGAACAAGGTCTTTTACATCTCAGTAGCATATCGCATACATTTAGGTTCAGTTCAGAGGGGCAAGAGGAACCACTACCTTAATGAAGGCTTCACTCACCACGTACAGCAAGATATAAAATTGATACCTTTGTTAGGGAACAAATTTAAAGGCAGCAGTTTACTATAGTTTTTTTTAAAAAAAAAATTAGGGAGCACAGTAGCATAAAAGTATGCCATTAAAGAGAACCCTCCCAACCCATATAAGTCACAGCACTTCTGTGAAATGGGAACACACATCTGGGGATTGTAGTTTTGAAACCTGTAGCTAACCTCTTTCACGGACAAATCTGATCATTGGTCATACGGACAGAATGTCGGTGAACTTTCACAAAAGCAAAAAACATTGAGGCTCAATAGTGCGCTACATACGGGGAGTTCACATAGACCTGTTCAGAGCTACGGATCTTTCAGAGAATAGGCTTACAAGGTGGTCAAGAGTCTGATGGATCCTATCTTCAAACCTCTGCTTTTAACCAGGGTATTTTAACACTGGAAGTAAACTTGTTAGTGTAATCCCAAAGAAGTCACAAAATGCACAAAGGCATGTGGTGTTTCAGAATCTAAGTTAAGTTGTGGGGAAAACAGACAACACCTTGAGATCAATGCCAGCTTATAATCTGAAATCAAAGCATTGACTCGGGCTACAGGCAGGAATCCTACTGAAGTTACAGCAGCAGACGACTTTCCCCCTTAGGAATCGGAACACTCAAATCTCCTGACTTTTTCTTTCATCTACTTAAACTATGTTCCGGTACCCGAAGCAACAAAAGGACTTTTGATTCTCTCTGTGCACTTTTCAGAACAGGGGTGAACAACTCTGGGAATTCCGGGGGCCATTTTCGCCCCCTGGATACCCCCACTTGCGGGCCAAACCTCGCCCACCCGCAGTCACGCAAAAATAAATAAAAATAAAAATATAAAAACAAATAGCGCCCAAAGGGGCTAGTAGGTATGGAGGACTCAAAGGGCCAAAAAGGTTCGAAATGGCTGCTCTGGATGCATTTTTTTTTTTAACATACTAAAAAAAAAAAAAAAAAACTGTTGCAGGTTCCCGATTCCTGCTTTAGAACAAAGCAACCTGTCATGTTGAGCAGCCTCTTTCAAAAGATTGTTCACCAACAGAACATGTTCTGCCCTCTAACAAAAAAGGTCTGGTTGTGAAAGCCTTTCTATGTCCCTAAAAGCAACTGAGGTGGAGTTACATCTGTGCTCAAGATGGACTGAGTGGTGGACCCGTTCCAGACAAACCCTGAGTTGTGGAACCGTTCCAGGTAGGAAGGAGGAGTCTGGTGACCAAAAGGAAGATGCCACACGAGGGAATTTTTGTGGAACCCACGTGACCATCTGCATTTGACTAGCTACAGTCAGGTGTGCTTTTCTGCATGTGAAAAACGCAATTTGGCAAGTGGATTCCATTTTCAAGCTTCTTCAGTGTGCCTACACATGTCAAGCGGAGGATTTAACAGTGGCTACTTTTCTAGCCCCGAATTCCCCCTACCACCTGCTCAGGCATATTTCTATTGCTTTGAAGAGAGAAACCCAGACGTAGAAACATTATCGCATCTCCTGGGATCCTACTTCCCATATTGCAAACATTTCAGTTTCTCAGGAGCACATTTTCAACAAACATCAACATCAGCTGCGAGATCAAGCAAAGCAGGAACAGCCAAGCCAAGCCATCTGCAGAACATCTTCCTCAACCCAAGATATATTTCAATACGTCCATTTTAAAACTGAACCAGCGGATTGCACGCTTCAAGGGGGCAGCTCCTTCCGCCAGCCCAGAATCCGACAGCTTACCGTCAGAGCTTGAATCTCCTCTTCTGCCTCAGCCGTGGTCTCCTCTAACTCGGTTTTAGCCTCCCGGAGCTGACTTTCCAGGGCTGCACGGGCAGCCTGCAACCCTGAAATCTGAGATTCCCTCTCCTGGAGGGTGAGCTGCAATTCTGTCAGCTGCCGCTTCAATTCCAATTTTTGTTCTTCATGTTCAAGGCTTACCTGAAGAGTTTAAATAGAGGATTGAGACATTTGAACTTCAAATTGAATGCTTGCTTAAGACCTTCCAGCAGCAATGCCCTTCCCCTATCTGCATAGGATAAAGTCCCTGGCCTTTACACATAGACGTAGGAATGAGTAGGAGAACATTTCAATCTCCCTGGACATTCTGTTTTAGACCTGAAAGTTGCCATTCTCCAACAGAGAATTGTCCGAAGGAGATCCAGTGTGAGACAGCTGAAATGGAATAACGTAGTTTGATTCTATTTGTTTTGGTCTAAACTTAGACAATGGTTTCCCATTACTGGTTTTAATTCATTTAGCAATGCTAAATGATTGTGTTATCACAAACTAACACTATCATGAATAGTTACTATGCTTGTCTTGCATGCATTCAAGCTCTAATTCGGTTGTCACAGGCTCTACGTCTTGCATTTCAGACATCAGGACTGTGTACAGACATCCTAACAAACCATGATTTATCGTGATGGAATGAGCTTGGCCTCCCCACCCCAGGCTTATTCACTTCCCCCTCCCTGCTCCTCTGGTGAGATTGCAAAGAGATCAGAAACTTTTACTTCCATTTTTTTATTAACTGCAGTTGAATATGACACCTAAACCCTAAACTATGGTTAATATTAACCATGGTTTGTTGAAATAAGCCAGCTTCATACATCATGGTTTGAAGTTGGCTTGTCCCAAACAAACTATAGTTAAGGTTAACAACAGCATGTCAAGTTGTCAAAAGAAGCTGTGGTTAATCAAATATGGAAGCAAAAGCTTCTGAACTCTTCTTCATGGCTATGCTGGAGAAGCAGGAAGCCCATTTGATTCCTCTTTTAACAGTTGTTTGCACTGCCAAATGGGGATCACACTGATGAAGCGGACTCTAGCCCATCAAAGCTTATTCCATAATAAATTTGTTAGTCTTTAAGGCAAGGATGGGAATCATGTAACCCTCTAGATGCTTTGGCCATCAACTCCCATCATCCCCCTATGCAGGCTAAAGCTGTTAGGAGTTGTAGGTGAAAACATCTGGTAGGCCACAAGTTGCCCACCCTTGCTTTAAAGTGAAACAGAAATTTTGTTGTTCATACTTAAGAGTGTCATTCTGGAATTGCATCATAACACAAGACGACATGACTAGGTTTGCATGCATTGCTCAAATGCACACCAATGCATACTTTAATGTGAAGAGAATCTATTTCCACTTCACTCACACTCTCATTGCTTTCCATTGTTCCCCTTTTCCCTTGCAGTTTTATTATTATACGCAGATCTCCCTTATTAGCAGGAAATTCTGACTCCTTAAGAAATTCACATTTCTGAGTGAGAAATTGGGACAGAGGCATGTACTTCAAACAATGCTTGTAAAAACAAGTGTTAAAATTGTTACCAGTCTTGCTAAGCAGGCTATTAGCTTTCTCTCTCTCAATAGCATTCCCTATTTAGGCCGTGCAGTTTACAAAGCATTAGGTATACATCATTTTTGGAATCCAAAACTAATATTCTGGCTGTAAAATGTTCAGCATTTGGCATTGCTGAATAATTAACAACTATCACATATTTATGGAAGTAACTAGGTTAACAAAGTTTACGAGCTGTCACAAAGCAAACAGTTAAATACCTGGGGTAAAATCCAACGTAAGTCCTTCTTAGAGTGGACCCATTGAAATGAATGGGATTTAAGATATTCATTTAAGCCCCATTCAGTTCAATGGGTATACTCCAAGTAGGACTTATGTTGGATTTAACCTTGATATGGGGAGAAAAAACCTTGCTAAATTCAGTTATTCTCCAGATTCTAATTACAGGCTCTGTTCAGACAACACACTAAACCTTGCTGGTTAAGCATTTTGAGCAAAATGTTATGGCTTAGCGTGTTGTGTGAACCATGACTTAAGTGTATCTTGTGAACCGTTCCTAACCATGGTGGCTCCATAAACACGCTCGCTAACCACTTGCTGCAAAAGGTTTAGCGGCCTAACTCTGGCTTAGTGTGTTGCCTGAACAGGCCTACAGGCTCATCAGTCCTCTGTATGGATGCAAAGTCATGTCTAAACGCACAGCGGCAAAGGAATGAACGCCATTCAAAGAGGTCTAGCTGAATCACCTCAAGCAGCCCACCCCCTCCAATTTTCTGCCAGGATGAGGTCAGCCCTATGCCAAAGTTGTCTATATCCCCTTCAAGAAGTTCCAGGTATTTCATCCACTTAGGAGGCGCCACAATCAGAGAATCTCTGAGCTGCCGCACTGCTGTTGCTAACCAGGGGCTTGTCTATACAGCTTGTTTACCCCGATCTAAATGCGCATATTCACGTTTCAGGACACACGACGCAGCCGTCCATTCGGCATAGCGCCGTTTTTTTAATGCAATAATGCGCATATCCGCATTCACGATTTACCGTGAGTTTTCAATCACATCCGAGTTTGTACCACATTATGGCTATGTGTCTTTGGGGGAGTTAAATCGCATTTTGACATGCGGGCGGAGCTTTGAAGGTAAGACAAGGTGATTGGATGATTTTCCACCTTCCCACCTATCGTGTCCTCTGGCTGCCTCGTTCCTTCCTGCCGTTTTCATGTTGAATTAAGATGAAGCTTTTAAAATGAAAACAGGGGGGGGGGAACAGGCAGCGAGAGACAGGAGACTTGTTCAGTCCCCCGCTCACATCCTCGCTGCCCCATTCTGTGCCCCACTTGCTTTTCCTCCTATATGGGGAATGGACAGATACAGGTTTTAAAATGAAAACAAAGAGGGGTGAATGGGTAGCGAGAGACAGGAGACCTGTTCAGTCCCCCGCTCACATCCTCCTCTGCTGCCTCGTTCCTTTCCCCCGCTTCTATGAATCCGCGGAACTCCGCAGATAAGATTTATACCTTCATTCCTCTCTACTCTATAACATTATATATGTGATAATGCGATAATGCGCATTAATAACTGCACTATAAAAAAACCCAGGAAATAAATTGCTGCTGCAGTGTGACACTCTTTCACTAGATTCTTATCAACAAAAATTCGGGTTTATATTTAACGAGGAGCAATCCCATTATTGTATAGATGGGGGCTAAGTATTAAATACTAACGGTAGCAGCAGCATTACCAGAAGCAAGTATGAAAGCATTTTATTTTGATTTTTTTTACCTCTCGCAACCTCGTCTCCAGCTCCAACAACCGAGTCTTGTCAGTGTGGTCCTGATGGCTGATTTTGTCCAACTGTTCCTCCAGTTTATTGTTGTGGGCTTCCAGCTTCCCAGCTTGGGTTTCCAGATAAAACTTCTGCTGTCTGAGCTCGGAAATCATTTCTTCTTGGGCTTTCCTGAAAAGTGGGGAGGGGAAGGGGCGCTCTAGTTCGAAGGCCTGCTCTTTCGACTAGGGAACAAACTGAAAACGCCCCTCCCTATGCCGGGAGCCACCAGCTGAATGCATCCCATCCCCTCAATGCTCATTTGAAAGCTTGTCTAAAAATTAAGAAATGGCATATTAGTCACCGAGGCTGCTGGCAGAAAGCAGTCATGTCGGCCAGCTGCGTCTTGTCGACTCACAGAAAAAAACTGGGTAATTTGACCAGAGAAAATTGGCTAATTCCACAACTTCGCCTTAGAAGAAGGAGCTAACTGGTGCTACCATGTTGTGCCTTCTCTTGCTGTGCCCTAAAGGAATGGAGCTCGCCCTCTTCTAACCACTTTTCAGGATGAAGATATGCCTTCTTGCCAAGCCTCAGCAAGACCTTGTCATGATTCTAAGCCCGGCTGCCAGTATGAGACAATAAAGACCTCTGCTGTGTAATCCACAACGTTTTATTCAACAAACATCTCTTCTCACCTGAAGGGTGTGTGAACGCTAGGAGCTGTGCTCTAAGCTTAATCTGACTAACAAAGCCAGGCAGGTGCCTTCAACTCAAGCAGGGCTTTCCCCAACATTCCAACAGAGACTTTTCGTCATGGAAGGTCTTTCTTAAGACGCCTCTTGTGAGCCCCTACCGAAAGAGACCGCCTCCCAGCTCCTCTCAACTCTGCCCTCTTGACCCTGCGGCGGACTCTGGGGTACATTAACTCCAATGTCCCTTCCCCTTTGACAGGGGCTGAGTTCCCAGGAGGTGGGGAGTGGTCTCTGGGCCATCTTCATTCTCACAGATAAGCTGCAGGGAAGATTCATCCTTGACTCCTGAAGAGTCTTGGAAAATCTCCTCCCCTGCTTCCTGTGTTGGCTGGTAAATTTCTGGTCCTTCTTCTCCAGATTCTGGGTCTGATTCTCTCACACACACCGCAATCCCTTTCCCCACACCAGAGAAAACAAGCTTGATCCTAACAGACCTGGGGATTCCAAAGTAAGATTTTCAGAAGATCTGATAGCTGGGATACCTAGATATTCAGAGTGCTTAAATAACTCAATGGCTAAGACTGGAGTGGGGAACCTCAAGCCTGGGTGGGGGTGGCAAATCAGGCCTGCTGCAGTTTCCCAGATAGCTGCACCCCTTCCACCAAACCACCAATCATTTCACATGCAGTCGCCCCCCCCATTCTAAAATGCCTCTCCTAAGGCTCCGTTACTAGCATTAAGAGCTTCAAGCTATAGTCCACCAACACCTTTTGTATTTTCAGCCGCATCCCTTTTAAAAACCTCTGGTTCCAGCCTGTTTGCTTTTGACCCCACCCACCCTTCTCCAAAATTGAATTTGGCCCCTGGGTTAAGAGGTCTAGAGCAGCTGCGGGGGGTCACGTGCTATCACTTCCCCTTACCATGGTTAAGGCTTACACGGGCCGTATCGTTAAGAGGGAACTCTGGTTATTGGTAATCATGAATAAAGCGAGGGAAACATCAACTTTAACCACAGTGAAAGATGAGTAGGGGAATTCAAGCGAGGCTGCAGGAATGCACCCATAACCAGGGTGAAGCGATGAGAAACCATTACATTTGCACCAACATATTCAATGGCTGGTGGAGAAATTAACCAGTCGTTTCCGTATGGCTAGAGGAGAAATAAAGGAAGATAATTGCGTAACAACTTGGCATCCTTAAGGGTTTTTTGTTTTGTTTTTAGCACTGAATGCTGAAGATGGACCTCCAATTATTCAACTGGAGTTTTGGCATAGTAGATTCTAATTTGGTATAGAAACAGACCAATTAACAACAGATATAATAGTTTAACTGTATTATTTACAGGTGCACTGATAATATATGTGTGTGACTATATTTGACATCTGTTATAATTACTTGTAAGTTTTGGGGACTGGGAGGGAAGGATTGACGTACCCTTTATTGCTGGAAAATGCCTTATAAGCAATAAATACATTTTTAAAAACAAAAAAGACATTCAGGGGCTGACAATAAGACTAGCAAGTGGAGCTTAGAACTTGCCTTCTTCTCCTCTCCCATATAACTAAAGCCCCAGGGCTACCTTGAAGCCTGTAGCATCAGGAAACAGCAATTGTTTCCCTACTTAGAGCTGGCAAGTGCAAATTTCTTGTTTATGCCTACATCTCAATTTCCCTCGCTCCAAAAGTGCCTCAGAACCTGAACTAAAACTAAAAACTTTAAACAAAAAGGGGATCAGGTGGCATGCAACAAAACCAGGGGAAGATCAAGAACTTCATAGTTTAATCAAGTATCTCTGGTGAAAGGAAGCCTTCAGGCTAGCAAGCGTTAATAGCCGTAGTAGCCAGCTATGCAAAAGACAGCAAGTGGGATCGTCGAATGATTTTCCTTTCACTTAACCCCCCCACAAAAAAAACCAACACAACCCAAACCTCTCAAATCAAGGGCTCTTTGTGAAAAGCACAAAGAAGGAGTCGCTTCAGTGTGAGTAACCAGCACTCTAAACTTCTCCAGGGCGCTGCGAGCAAAAGACAGCTTAATAGCAGCTCTTATACTTACATGTTCCTCTGGGTAAATAGGCTGCTGTTTGCGGCAAGCTTATTAGCTTCAGACAGTTCCACTATTCTCTGTTCTAGAGATCTAATCTTTGAATCCATAGCATTGAGCATCTGAAAGAAACGTATCTTCTATTAATGTTTTAATCTTGCAAACCGCCTTGAGTCCCAGTACAGGGGAAAAGGCAGGATAGAAATATAATAATAAATAGTAATAATGCTGAACGGGGGCTGTCGGACTGTGTTCTGGGGAGCTCTGGGTTTCCTAGGATGCTTTGCAAAGGTTGCTCCAAAAGATCGTCGGTAGTAGCTGACAAGCTTCCTCAAGAGGCTACTTGCGTACCGCAACGGACCTTTTCTTGCAAGGCACAACCGCAAAGAAAGGATACTGTGTATTCTAAGACGCATTTGAAGTTCAGGGGAGGGTGATGGGGAGGGTCCAGAGAACACCCAGGACTCTATGTGAATGGTGGGTGCGCCCTACAACACACAGCAGAATACTCTGAAGGACTCTGGAGTTCCACGGCAAGGCGGAAGCCCTGTGGGCGAGTGGTTCCCCAGTCCGGGAGACAGGCTCATTGCCTGTTTTGGATAGGTTTGCACTCCCCTTGAAACTAAGCTGACAACCATTACCCAGAGGACCTTCTCTTCCGCCGCTCCAGACTGTGGAATGGCCTGCCGGGAGAGATCCGCCAGTTTAATAGTCTTTCTGAATTTAAAAAAAGCTATAAAGACAGATCTCTTCCGGCAGGCCTACCCAGTCGAATTTTAAGATGTCTTAAAAGATTTTAATAATGTATTGGTTTTATATTTTTAATCAGTTTTATATATTTTATATTTCTGTATTCTATGTTGTTCCCTGCCTTGATCCAGAGGGAGAGGTGGGTAAGAAATAATAATTATTATTATTATTATTATTATTATTATTATTATTATTATTATTAGGTTCGTAGTCTGGAGGGCATACCTAGATCCATCTCTGTCACTGGAGGCCCAAGTAGCCGTGGCGGGTCAGAGTACCTTTTGCCAGCTTCAGCTGGTTTGCCAGTTACGGCCTCTCGTGGAGAGGGATAGCTTGGCCATGATGGCACAGGTGTTAGACTGGATTACTGCAATGCGCTCTATGTGGGGCGGCCATAAGGCTGCTCCAGAAGCTAGAGCAGGTGCAGAACGCAGCAGCTCGGCTGTTGTCTGGAGCTGCCCTTTTCCAGCATGGAACTCAAACTCAATATGTTTATTGCTCAATCCACAGATCATTGCAACACATACAAACTTGACATTTTGCCATACTATACATGATAAAAATTACATATGGTTAAAAATTACAGAGCTATCAAAAACGTAACATGCATTACGTTTAGTAAGATAGTAAGATAGGAGCACAGCGGACACACAGAAACCTTTAATTGCTTCTCAATGACATTTCATTTATATCTCTGAATCTTTATAACAACACACACCGATAGTATCTAAAAACTTTGCTCTACATCTATTAGCTTTCACTGCAAATAGTGCAACCCTTTGTATAACATATGGGTTGGTTGAATATAATAGATAACTCAGTTTTTCCTTAGCACCCCAGTATTTCACTTTCTTTAAAAAAGGCTCTAAATAACTTTTCCTTATATCTATATATAAGGGGCAGTCAAATACATAGTGTGTTATGGAACTCCTTTGCTGAGGGAATTGCACTGACTGCCTATTCACTACCAGGACAGACATGTTAGCTTAGTTATCCCGACCAACCAAATATCATCTTTTGTATTGTGTCCAGTTCTGGGCACCACACTTCAAGAAGGATGCAGACAAGCAGGAGCGTGTTCAGAGGAGGGCAACGAGGATGATCAGGGGTCTGGAAACAAAGCCCTATGAAGAGAGACTGAAAGAACTGGACATGTTTAGCCTGGAGAAGAGAAGGTTGAGGGGAGACATGAGAGCACTCTTCAAATACTTAAAAGGTTGTCACACATCTCTTCTCAATCCTCCCAGATGCAGGACACGGAATAATGGGCTCAAGTTACAGGAAGCCGGATTCCAGCTGGACAACAGGAAAAACTTCCTGACTCTTAGAGCAGTACGACAATAGAATTACTGACCTCGGGAGGTAGTGGGCTCTCCCACACTAGAGGCATTCAAGAGGCAGCTGGACAACCATCTGTCAGGGATGCTTTAGGGTGGACTCCTGCATTGAGCGGGGGAGGGAGGGGGTTGGACTCGATGGCCTTGTAGGCCCCTTCCAACTCTACTATGATTCTATGATTAGGGTGCCTGAATGATGCTCCACGTACCGCTTTCTGTTCGGCAAGGATTTTGCATTTTTCCCGGGCTTCTTCCTCGTGTTTCCTTAACAGGTTCTCGAGCGCCTCTTTGTCCGCAAGGTCTTTTTTCATCTGATTGTCCAACACCTAAAGAGAAAGGAACAAGCTGTCTTACTTCATGCCTGGTGCCATTCATCAGCAATGGGACTGTTCGTGAGCAAGGGCAGCCCAAGAGATTTGGGTGCCTGAAATGGAAGGAAATCTCGTAGGGAGATGCCTTACACCAAGTATGACCAGGCACCCACAGTACCGCATGCACCAGGAGTGGAAATTTATGGCCCTCCATAAGTTTTGGCCTACAACTCCCATCAGCCTCCACCTTTGGCTATACTAGCTAGGGATGATGGGAGCTGTAGGCCAAAAACAAGTTGCCCATCCCTGGTATGCAGTGACTGGTGGTAGCATTTCTGGAGTCATCCCCAGGCCTACCTGGGGTTCAACCTGGGATCTTCGGCTTGCAGAGTGCGCTACCACTGAGCTATTTCATTTCCCCTTCTCTGTGTCACCTAGGGAGGGTCACAGAGCAGTGGTCGAGCGCATACCTTGCATGCCAAAGGCCCCACATACAACTCTTGCCATCTTCAGTTACAGGAACTCAAGTACCAGGGCTGGTAAAGAACCTGCCTGGACACTGCGATCAACATCTGGGGCCTTCTTCCGAGCGCCTCCTCCGAGAGAAGCTCGGAGGGTGGCGACAATGGACAGGGCCTTCTAAGAGGTGTCCCCCAGACTATGGAATGGAATGAGCTCCCCACTGAGCTCCGCCCAGCGCCAACACTGTCGTCCTTTCAGCACCAGGTTAAGACTGCCCTCTACTGCAAGGCATTCAATGGCATATGATGGGGCACTTATACCAATCGTCTAAACAGGTCTAGCATTTTATTGAAACTGTCTTTAGCTGTCTAAATTGTTTTAAATTTTGGATATTTAAATTCTTTATGCTGCACTTTACGCTGTATTTTTAATGCTCTTTTGGGATTATTTGTAAACCGCCAGAGAGCTTCGGCAGTTGGGCGCCGGTATAGAAATGAAATAAGTAACAATAAGAGCAAGAGGAGAAAGAAATAGGGAGTGAGAAGGTGAAAGGAAATGTTGCAAAACCGGTTCTGCAGCTTTAATGCCACCCTAGAGGCCTTGAAGAGGCAGCTGGACAGGCATCTGTCAGGGATGCTTTAAGGTGGATTCCTGCATTGAGCAGGGGGTTGGACTCCATGGCCTTATAGGCCCCTTCCAACTCTACTCTTCTATGATAAGGTTGGAGTCCTCAGAGTAGGGGCAAGATCTCTTCTCGATCATCCCAGAATGCAGGACACAGAATAATGGGCTCAGGAAGCCACATTCCAGCTGGAAATCAGGAAAAAACGTCCTGATTGTTAGAGCAGTACAACAATGGAGCCAATGATGGAGCCAATGACCTAGGGAGGTCATGGGCTCCCCCACCCTAGAGGCATTCAAGAGGCAGCTGGATAACCATCTGTCAGGGATGCTTTAAGGTGGATTCCTGCATTGAGCAGGGGGTTGGACTCCATAGCCTTATAGGCCCCTTCCAATTCCACTAGTCTATGATTCTATGAAAGGCAACAGCCTCAACCCTGTCAACCCTTGGCCATGGTGGTACAGGCATTGGTAACCTCAAGATTGGATTACTGCAACGCGCTCTATGTGGGGCTGCCCTTGAAGCTGCTCCGGAAGCTGGAGCTAGTGCAGAATGCTGCAGCTCGGCTGCTGTCTGGAGCTGCCCCTTTCCAGCATGTAACTCCTCTGTTGAGGGAACTGCACTAGCTGCCTATTCGCTACCAGGCCAGGTTGAAGGTTCTTGTACTTATATACAAAGCCCTAAACAACTTGGGACCAGGATACCTGCGAGAACGCCTTCTCCCTTACCAACCTGCCTGGTCACTGAGGTCATCTGAGGGCCTGCTCTTGGTGGTTCCACATAGATCCATCCTCTGATTGGAGTCCACCAGGGGAAGAGCCTTCAGCGTGGTGGCCCCCCTCCTGTGGAATTCCCTGCCTCTGGAGGTCAGGCAGGCGCCAACCTTGTACTCCTTTCGGCGCCTCCTGAAAACATCTTTATTCCAAGAAGCCTTTCCTTAATATGCAGCCTTGGATCTCTGTGTTTGCTTCTTTTAAATTTTGTTTTAACTGTTTTATTCTGTTTTTATTTTCATTTTATCTTGTACACCGCTCCGAAATTTTTCAATGGGGAGCGGTATATAAATATTCTAAATAAATAAATAAAGATGACAGTATTTAATTAGATGGGCCAATGATCTCCTGTAGCATAAGGCAGCTTCTTAAGCTCGTACACATGTGGCGTGCTCTCCTCTAATCCCTTTGGGACACTATTGGGAACTATTAAATGTGGCAGAGCGGAAGACTAGAAGACAGAGCGAATTAGAGCACAAGCTCTCTTGCACAATTCTCACTTGGATGAACAGGGGATGGCCAAGAGCACCACCAGCCGACGGCACCCCATGGGTCAGAAGTGTCTCAGCCACCTTTAATAGCTCCCCAAATTGGCTGCACAGTGCAACCGTCCCCACTTGCCTAATGGTAGGGCCGCCTCCATGAAAGAGTCCACGAGCAAAGGCTAGCAGAGAGTACAATATCATTAGACCTGGTAAATAGATTTCAATTAGAACGTATTTTTCCTTTGCGAATATATCCAGAGGTCTTTGATCACTGGCAGCAAAGCAACACAACACAGGCAATATTGAGAAAAGGGATTAATAATGGGCTGCCCAGTATAAGATACAGAGATCGCCTTTTTATGACATCACCTCAGATTGCATAGCGAATTAATTTACACCAACATGTATGCATGCATTAGCAACATCCACATCAGCTGGATCGTGATGAGGCTCTTTTACCACTGGAAAAAAGATGAAATTTAGCAATTTACCTGTTCCCCATTATCACACAGAACAAGTGGGTATTTCACATTATGAAAAGAATTGCTATTTTTAAAGTTGAAGGGGAATCCAATACCCACTAATGAAAGATTATGCAAGTTGGAGTCAAATTGTTCAGTCTTCTACCGCTGCTAAAACCAGTTACCACAGATCTCAATGAAACCCTACTCCTTATTTTCAAACCTGTGTCATCTTGACATCCACACATCTATTCAATCTTTCCATGGCATTTTTCTTTCTGTGAAGCCCACCCATAAAACTCACCAGTCACGTTTTAGTAAAAGTGTTTTCTGGAGCCCAAGAGTTTTTCGGCATATCAAATTATTAGCCCAATAGGGACATCACCATAATCTGGTTATTGTAAACATGGCATTGTGGTGTTACACACTGACTGATCGCTCCCGCTGCAAGCGAGAAATGCTCCATTCCAGAGTTGTCTGCCATGACGTGCAAACCAGAAACTTTTCTCATCTCCCCACAATAAGCCAGAGTTGGAACCCACGATTTCCTGGTCCGCACATCATGGTAAACAACCCAGGATGGAGTGTACACCAGCATGATGCCATATTCACAACAGCCCCAAATTTTAAATAATTGTTACAATTTTACACCAGCACTGCCCAAATTGTAATGAAGAGGTATTTGGGTTGGGGGTGGAATCAAGTACTAAGAATTGCCTAATTTGGGCTTAATTTTAGATGAGGGCTGTTCACACAACACATTAACCGACACTCAGTGGTTAAGTGGATTGCTTTGAACCATGGGTTGTTTGTTGAGCCATGGGTTAGTGTGTTGTCTGAATGCAGCAGCATTGCTTACCAATGCAGTATGGCTTAATTTCTCAAAGAAGCCACCTTGAGAACCCATGGTTTGTTATTGGGTTCTTCAGGGTGATTAACAAGCCACACTGCATGGTTAACAACCCCCAGTGATTGTGTTCAGATAGCACATGATAATCCACCCTGCGGAAAGCAAGCTGCGTCCGGACAACCCACTAACCCATGGTTGAACAAACAACTCAGGGTTCAAAACAACCCACTGAGTGTGGGTTAGCATGTTGTGATGACAGCCCCAATGTCTATAATTTCACCAAGATGTGTCATATAATTTCACCAAAGTGGTTCCGAAGTGTCCTTTGATTCACTACCAGTTTCCCCTACTCTGACACTTGACGAGTTACGTGCTCCATGCCAGCAATTCTTCCTTCAATTCCCTTTTTTTCCCCACCCTAGTTCCGCAGCCTTTTAGATTGAAAAGCTGTGGGTCAGAGCCCATCTCAGGGTTTTTTTTTAACCACATTGTATGGTACTGAGATCAGAAGGCACTTTATAAATACTCCACAACAATTCAAAAATACTTATGGTATCTGGGATACCCAAAGGCTCCGAAGCAAGCATCAATTACACCCATCCTAGATCACGAAAAAGGATGCAACGTCTCGGGGTTTTCACCAAGGAACAGATGCAGTTAAAATAGGATAGCTTGAGCCCAGAACTGGCTTCTGACCTGCAAAGCACTGGTCTCCTATCACATGATGGCAGATGGCAAGGAGGCACGTTTATCTGTTCCAAACACTCAGGGGAAAAAAGAACACCTCAGTAATGGAGAAGCAGGGAGAAGAAAGCAAAAGTATTAAAAGAAAGATAGGAAAGCATTAACTATTGGGGGCTTTATTCAGAGGGCTAAGCATCTTTTAAGTGTGCCTGGAGATAAAAGTTATCTTTACTTTGATCCGTTCTTCATACATCTGCTCTTTCTGTTTCAGGTGCAACTCCAGGTGCTGCGCTGCTAGCTGTGCCTCCCGATGCTTCTCCTCTAGTTCCTAGAAGCAAAGATTAAAACATATCAAAGCGTCAGGAAGGGGCAGGGAGAGAACACACCTCCACAGGAACAACAACACACACACACACACAAGCTGCTAGGCTCACTTCCTCTTATCATAGGGAGCAACTCCTGCAAAGGTTATAATTCTTGGGGCTTTTTGGTTTAGAAGAAAGTTAAGTTGTGGAGGACATAAGAACATACTTCAGTCAGCAAAAACTAGATTGACAACTGTTACCCAGAGGACCTTCCCTTCTGCTGCTCCCAGGCTGTGGAATGGCCTGCCGGAGCAGACTCGCCAACTTAACAGTCTATCAGAGCATTTAAGAAAGCTATTAAGACTGATCTCTTCCGGCAGGCCTATCCAGTGGAATTTTAGGATGTTTGAAAATGATTTTAGGATGTTTTAACAATGCAGATTATGTTTTAATTCAGTTTTATGTATTTTATATTTACTGTTGTTCCCCGCCTCAATCAAAATGGAGAGGTGGGAAAGAAAGAAAGAGAGAGAGAGAGAGAGAGAGAGAGAGAGAGAGAGAGAGAGAGAGAGAGAGAGAGAGAGAGAGAGAGAGAGAGAATTATTATTATTATTGCCCTGCTGGATCAGACCAAGGGTCTGGCTAGTCCAGCACTCTGTTCACACAGTGGCCAACCAGCTGTCGACCAGGGAACCCCAAGCAGGACATAAGTGCAACAGCATCCTCTCACCCATGTTCCCCAGCAACTGGTGCATACAGGTCTACTGCCTCTGATACTGGATATTCAGGTACCACTACGAAAGGCTAAGAAGGCATCTTTGCTAAGTGAGATCCTTGAATTTAAAGCCTACAAATGTAATGCCCTTGTTAGAGTAACTACACTTGACACTCTTCAGTCACCAAGAGCCCCTACTTCAAGGCCACAGTGCCACTGGATTCCTGCCTGGAACCCAATACTGGGCTAAGATGGCCACCTTGTGTGCCGTTCCCGTTCTCTCTCTCTCTTTGTGTATGTGTGTGTGAGAGAGAGGGGGGGCACTAGAAGCATTCAAGAGGCAGCTGGACAACTATCTGTCAGGTATGCTTTAAGGTGGAGTCCTGCATTGAGCAGGGGGTTGGACTTGATGGCCTTATAGGTCCCTTCCAACTCTATTATTATTCCATGTGAGAGAGAGAGAGTACTTTGTTTAAGTATGTGCAACTTCTGCAAATTTACATGAGTCTCCATTTGTATCAACATAGAAATGAGCTTAATTTTGGTTTGGACTTCGGCCAATTAGCCCTCCTATCCCAAACAAGCTCTTCCCAAGAGACCAATTTGGTTCCTACAGAAATCCACGTGTTACCAGTTTGGGCAATAATTGTAGCGCCTAGGATGTCACCTTGAAATTATCATTAAAATACAATATTTATTGATGATTTATTTATTAAAACATTTGTATCCGGCCCTGTATCATTGAGTTCTCAGGGCGGCATATTAAAAATATTTATAATCCTCTTTTCCAAGAGGTATGTCCGAAGTAATAGCAGCAGATATGGAAGATCCTTCCCCAGAGTCCAGGAGTCAAAGCTTAACATCAACAGAGACTCAGAGGCAGAGATAAATCACTGGGAAGCTTCTGCTCCAGCAGCTCCTACTCAGCTGCCCCTGCCTCTGTTGCCATAGCCACTGACAGCATCCACCTACACTTCCCAAAAAGCCCAGACAAAATGTATACTTGGAGATTCTCTCGTGTCTAGCTCTCATCTTCCAAAAAGGCAGACTCCAGATAAAGCAGAATCTATCCTTCTTTCGGAGAAATGGTATTGGTTATTCTTCCAGTAACAGAGGGACACAGGGACAAAAGAAGTGCCCTGATGCTGGATCAGACCAAGGGTCCATCTACTCCAGCACTCTGTTCACACAGTGGCCGACCAGTTGTCAGCCAGGGACAAACAAAACAGGATATGGTGCAACAGCAGCCTCCCACCCATGTTCCCCAGCAACTGGTGTATATAAGCTTACTGCCTCTGATACTGGATGTAGCACACAACCATCAGGGCTAGTAGCCATTGAGAGCCTTCTCCTTCAGGAATTTATCCAACCCCCTTTTAAAGCCATGCAAATTGGTGGCCATCACTACATCTTGTGGTAGTGAGTTCCACAATTTAACTCTGTGCAGTGTGAAGAAGTTTGTTTGTTTGTTTGTTTATTTATTTATTTATTACATTTCTATACCGCCCAATAGCCGGAGCTCTCTGGGCGGTTCACAAAAATTAAAACCATTCATAATATAAAACAACAGTATAAAACCATAATATAAAATACAATAAAAAAGCTCAACCAGATAAAAACAGCAGCAATGCAAAATTACAAATTTAAAACACCATGTTAAAATGTAATTATAGATTGTTAAAATGTTGGGAGAATGAAAAGGTCTTCACCTGGCGTCTAAAAGCATATAATGTAGGTGCCAAGCGAACCTCCTTAGGGAGCTCATTCCACAGCTGGGGTGCCACAGCAGAGAAGGCCCTCCTCCTGGTTGTTCCTTTTCTCTGTCCTCAACCTCCCACCAATCTGCTTCATGGGAAATGACCCCATGATGTTCTAGTATTTGGAGAGAGGGAGAAAAATGTCTCCCCATCCACCTTCTCCACACCATGCATCATTTTGTACACCTCTACCCGGTCTCCCCTTAGCCTCCTTTTTTCCAAGCTAAACAATCCGAGCTGTTGTAACCTTCCCTCATAGGGGAGATGCTCCAGCCATTTGATCATTTTAGTTGCCCTTTTCTTACCCCAAATCAGACTTTCAGACTATCTATCTAGACCATGTTGTCTACTCTGACAGTGGTATCAGGCAGAGATCATCTTCAGATCCTTTTAAACTGTGGATCCCAGGGACCTGCTCCATGGCAGACGCATGCTGTGCCACTGAGCTACAGTCCTTTCCCATCTTTCCACGCCAAAACCTCCCACCTTCAATTAATCTCTCCCCAATTATATTGTATCAAAAAACTGATGGTTCGGGGGGAAAGTAGCAAAGGGAGAATGCTAGACAAAAGGATTAAGCAGAACATTTCTAGCTGGGAAATAATTGCTGAATTTTCGTCACTTTCTTACCTAACCAGGGGTCTAGAAACATACCTGGTTGCAATTACACTGGCTAGCATTTTGTAAAAGGACCCTTTTATAGGCTGCATAGAAGAGAGGCCAACCAGCTGTTGACCAGGGATCCACAAGCAGGACACAGGTACAACAGCACCCTCCCACCCATGTTCCTCAGCAACTGGTGTCGTCCACTTCTAGACCAGCCTTCCTCAACAGGGTGTCTTACTGTGGTTTTAATTTTTGTGAACCGCCCAGAGAGCTTCGGCTATTGGGCGGTATAAAAATGTAATAAATAAATAAAATAAATAAATAAACCTGGTACCCTCCGGATGTTGAAGACTTCAAGTCCCATCGGTGCCAAGCAGGATGGCCAATGGTCAGGAATTCTGAGACCTGCAGTCTATAACATCTGGAGGGCGCCAGCTTGGGGAAGGCTGAAAAATGTAGCACGTAACCAAACCTTATGAAAGAGGATCCCCTTTTCTGTCGGTATTCTTTCAAAGCTGTTCGCTTTTTCAGAATTTGGAACGTGGCTTTTGCCAATTTGGACAGCTCCCCAAACTTACAGCTTGCTCCAGAAACATAGCAGCTTTGTCATGGAATTTAGCTTCCTTGACTGTTGTCATCAGCAACTGCTACGGCCCATCTCTTGCACCAGGCAGCGGGAACATTGTCAGCACCAACTAAATAGAGTGGGGATAATTCCCTCTGTTCTGAGGCCGTGCCGAGGCTGATTCATCAGGCTGATTCATGCCTCATTAAGCAAGACGGGCCTTTCACTTGTCTCTTACAGCCTTTCTAGCATCACCAATGCCTCATCCTTCGAGGGCCACTTCAGACGGTGCAGTTCTCTGACATGAAAAGCACCTCTTTGTAGGCGAAAGCATTGGAAATCGTGCAGATATTAGCCTGTCTATTTTGCAGCCCGTAACAACCAGGAATGCTCTCTGTGTTAGATAATTCAGTCCAGTATGAATAAATGCAATCTAGGCAGCTGATCGCTTGACTTTCCCAAGGTGTCTGGTCCCCTCAAACCCCAAAGTTTTGTTCACATCTTTTGGGTTTTTTTCTATAATACTGTGAGGTAGAAGATGTGGCTTTTATCTTCAATCTAGCTCAGCCTTCCTCAACCTGGGACGCTCCAGAGGTGTTGGACTGCATCTCCCAGAATGCCCCAGCCAGCTGGCTGGGGCATTCTGGGAGTTGTAGTCCAACACCTCTGGAGCGCCCCAGGTTGAGGAAGGCTGAGCTAGCTCAAGAGAACAGAATTCTGTTCTGAGCTGTCCAATCCTGGAATGTCAGCAGGAGGGCCTTTTCTGCTGTGGCACCCCAGCTGTGGAATTAGCTCCCTAGAGAAGTTCACGTGATACCTACACTGCACTCCTTACAGTGACAGGTGAAGACCTTTTTATTTTCCAAGTAGTTTAGCATTTTATCATCCTAGTGTTTTAGCTCTGCTGCGGTTTTAAATCGGTGTTTTAAATCACTGCACTGCTTTATTCTGGCTGGACTTTTATATAGTGGTTTTAAGCTTCCATGTTTTATATTTTATACTTTTTCAAATTTTTGTGAACCACCCAGAGAGTTTCGGCTATTGGGCGGTATAAAAATGGTGGGGGAAGGAGCCCCAAACACCATTGTACTGGTATAAGCAGTAAATATCAACTCCTCTAGAAAGATTTACGCTACAATAATTCGTATATATTTGGGTTTTTTTTTGTTTTGCTATTTTTCTGATTGCCTACTTAGTAGCAGCCAACCATTTCAGAAACAGATATTCTGGGTATTTAGATTTTACACACGCATGTACGTGTGTGAGCATATACCAAATCAATCAATACAAAAGTTTATTGAACAATCCTTCAGACCATTTCACACACAACAAACGCGTGTTAAAAACAAACAATACATGAAGAACATTGCTGTTTTAAAAAGTCTAAAATTAAGGTAATAAAATATTTAAAAAGATAAAAGTACATGCTCCTATTGAGGCCCCACATGATTTAAAAGCTGTTACGTGGCTCATTTAATACTTTTTTCCTTTTCCGTTTTCCTCAAACTGGCCACTTTAACCACAAAAAGGGCAACCCTCTGAGTCACAAACTGGTTCCTCATAAGAGGAAATTCAGCTTGCCCTTAACCATCCAGTTTCTCATACGCCGAAGAAAAGGAGACAAATAAAGTTCCCTACAACTGGAATATAACTGGAATTCCAGTAGAAAATTGGCTAGATATTCCACTTTGGATGCACAACATATACAAAGTCTGTGTTCTACTGGAATGCCCAGAATCTTCCTTGTTGCATCATTGGGCCCGTTCAGAAGACACTTTAAACCACAGCTTTAACCATGGTGGTTAAGCCAGAAAGCCAGGCCATGTTCAGAAGACACTTTAAACCATGGCTTTAACCATGGTGGTTAAGCCAGAAAGCCAGGCCATGTTCAGAAGACACTTTAAACCACGGCTTTAACCATGGTGGTTAAGCCAGAAAGCCAGGCTGTGTTCAGAAGACACCTTAAACCATGGCTTTAACCACGATAAATAAGGCTTTTTGCTTTATTCACCATGGTTAAAGCCATGGTTTAAGGTGTCTTCTGAACACAGCCCGGCTTTCTAGCTTAACCACCATGGTTAAAGCCATGGTTTAAAGTATCATCTGAATGGGGGCCAGTGTGTCCATTTGCTTGAATCAAAGATGGGTAAAGGCTATGCATTGACCCCTTTTCATTGGGAAGAAGAGAGATTTTTCTTCCTGAAATTGGGTTTTAGCCCTACATAACCATTTCATAGACCTTGTGCTTGACGGGCAGCTATGTCCATCTGTGCTCTAGTATCCAGTACTCTTTGTTTAAAGACATTTTAAACAAAGCACTGTGAGCATATACAAACACACTTTTGGGGCAACAGGATTGATGTAAAACAAAGGAACTCCAACCCGCTCAAACGTATTTCGCTTGATCAAGCAGCAAGAAAGAGATGCAAAATGCTCCTGCTTGTCTCCCAGGTGAACAAACAAACAATAATTTTGGGAACTCACTAGCCCAGCAAGTCGTATAGAAGAGAAGGTGCGTGCCATGGAAGAGATTGGATCTCTAGCAATTCTCTTTGGAGAAGGAAGAGTTACAGAGTGAGTAATCCTGCTCTTCCCCATCACAGAAGATGCAGCAGACATCTTTGGAACAGAGGCGAGTTTGCCAAGACTTCTGAAGCTGGGCTCTGCAGATTTTATTGTCACACAACTGAAACGCACGATGGGAGAGTTTACAAACACGCTGCGTTGAATTCTTAAAGCTTCTGTCAGAGCAACTGGGATTTTAATCTCTTTGACACGGCAAAAAGTAGTGTTTAATCTCTTTGAGATGGCAAGGAAAGCAGGGGAGCACTTGAATGACGCTGCAGAAAGGGTTTCCCACCAAATACCAGCTTAAGGTTAAATTTGGGAATGCCAGCAGGTAGATTGATAGGCAAAAGACCAGAGATTTTCCTAGAAATTGCATTATTCTTGATGGGTCAAATTAACCCCACTTTAGGTTGCCGCATCAAAGGCCGTTATAGCTATGTGTGTGTCACATGGCATAGCTCGTCTAAGAGAAACCATTCACTCGGTTGTGTCGCAGTTCTCCCATAAGCACAGTTCACTAGGTGGCATTGTTAAGGCTGGTTTGCTGCAATGCACTCTGTGTGGGGCTGCCCTTGAAGCTGCTCCGGAAGCTGGAGCTAGTGCAGAATGCTGCAGCTCGGCTGCTGTCTGGAGCTGCCCCTTTCCAGCATGTAACTCCTCTGCTGAGGGAACTGCACTAGCTGCCTATTCGCTACCGGGTCAAGTTTACGGTGCTTGTACTAGTGTACAAAGCCCTAAACAACTTGAGGTACAGTTGGAGGGGGCCAATAAGGTCATCAAGTCCAACCCCCTACTCAATGCAGGAATCCACCTTAAAGCATCCCTGACAGATGGCTGTCCAGCTGCCTCTTGAAGGCCTCTAGTGTGGGGGAGCCCACAACCTCCCTAGGTAATAGGTTCCATTGCCGTATTGAAGAGTGCTATCATATCTCCCCTCCAGCTTGTCTTTTGCAGCCACATCACACTGTTGGCTCATATTCAGCTTGCGATCTAAAATCTGTGGTCACAGTGGCTTTCTCCCTCACCAATCTGCTCGGCCACTGTGATTGTCAGAGGGCATGCTTCTCATGATTCCACATGGACCTATGGCCCGACTGGAGTCCACCAAGAGAAGAGCCTTCAGTGTGGTGGCCCCCTTATTCTGGAACTCCCTGCCATTGGAGGTCAGGTAGATGCCAACGTTGTATCATTTTCAGCATCCCCTCTAAATATTATCGTTCCAAGAAGTTTTCCCAGAATGACCGGCCATGGTTTAATCTGTACCTGCTCTTTTAAAATGCATTTTTTAATGATGTTTTTATTCTTTTACCTCATTTGTTCACCATTCCGAAATCCTCAGACAGGGAACAGTATAGAAATATTGTAAATAAATAAATAAATGAATGAAATTGATATATGGGTAGTATAGTCCAAGGATGGACAGAAGGTAGATCAGGATCTACACGCAGATTTACGAGTAAGGAAGGGGGCATCGCTAGAAGTTTATAAAATTATGCATGGTACATAGAAAGTTGATAGGGACACATTTCCCCACCTCTAAAATAATACTAGAACCCAGGGTCATCCAATAAAGTTGAATGGTTTAATGCTCCCCCCTCCCTCCCTCCCGAACTCCTGTTCTTTGTGTGTCATGTCTTTATTAGACTGTAAGCCTGAGGGCAGGGACTGTCTTTTTTGCTAAGTGTAAGCCGCTCCGAGAGCCTTTTTTGGCTGAGGAGCGGGGTATAAATATGATAAATAAATAAATAAATGGTTGGGAGATTCAGGACAGACAAAAGGTAGGATGTTTTCACCGATGAAATCATAGAATAGTAGAGTTAGAAGGGGCCTATAAGGCCATCAAGTCCAACCCCCTGCTTAGTGCAGGAATCTGTCCAGCTGCCTCTTGAAGGCTTCTAGTGTGGGAGAGCCCATGACCTCCCTAGGCAATTGGCTCCATTGTCGTACTGCTCTAACAGTCAGAAAGTTTTTCCTGATGTCCAGCCGGAATCAGCCTTCTTGTCCCTTGAGCCCATTGTAACTTGAGCACATAGTTACCCCATGGAATGCGCTACCACAAGATCCGTTGATGGCCACTGACATAGATGGCTCCCAAAGGGGATTAGACAGATTCACAGAGGCGGCTCTTATATTCTTATGCTCATAAGCAAGGGAAGAAGCAACAGCCCCTCCCCGCTGTGGTTCCCCAGCAACTGGAACATTAGGCATGCAGGCGCTGAACCTGGAGCCATCATGATTAGTAGCCATCAATAGTCTCATCCTGCATACATTTGTCATACTTGGTTTAAAAGGGAATTATTATTATTATTATTATTATTATTATTATTATTATTATTATTATTATTAAAAAGAAAGCTAGATGTCAAAGAGGAAGGCTCTACCTTCTCCCTGACTTGCTAGTTTTCCATGTGCATGGAGTTATTTGTATTGTTTTTATTTGTTATATTTATACAGTGTACAGGATTGCCCTTCTCTCCATTTTATCCTCACAGCAACCTTGTGAGGGAGGTCAGGCTGAGAGTCAACTGCCCCAAAGCCAACAACTGAGTCTCATGGCAGAGCGGGGACTTGTCTTCTGGTCTCCCCATTCCCAGCCCAACACTCTAATCGCTACACCACACTGCCTCTTTTGTATGGAGCAGCACTCCATCGTGTGAGTCTAAAATGTGGCATGCCCCTGAATGCAGGTATACCACCTCAGTGAGAACTGGGCTCCATGGAGTCATGCATATTTCAGAGAATGTGGGGCCTGTCTGATTCTACTAATCCAGAAGGACTGGTGAAAGACATCCCGTCGCCTGAGGTGGGAGAAGATACCACTGCCGTAGGGAAAGAGGAAAGCAAGCCACTGCCGGAGGGTAGGGGCAGCATGAAGTGCCCTGCCAGCCACCACCTGCCTTCCCCTACAAAACCTTGCTCTTAGGGCACCTTTTTCAGAGCGAGGCAATGACGAGGACGTGGCCCTGGAGGTGGCTGCCATCCGGGGTCACCTTCCTGACAATGCCTCACTCTGTGGAAGGACCCCCTCAGAGCAAGGCATCTGTGCAGCTCTCTTGCTGTGGCCTTTGGTGCAACAGTGGAATGAGTGCCTGCCTGTGGCTGATTCAGAGCGGCCAACAGGGCTGTCAGAGCCCCTGCCTCACTTTCAGAGGCATAGGGCAGTGGCCACATAAGGACTCCCAGAGGCAGGCACACGGGATCCCCTACCCTGCTCAAACTGCTGCCTGAGGCGGGGGATTCATCCCGCTTCATGAGAGGGCCTGCCCTCTAATACAGGTCTATGTATCACCCCCTGAGGGGACGGGATCAGCCTCTGATCCCTCCCTGGCAGGAGAAGCAGCTCCAAGTTAACCATCCAAGAACATCAAGGCCTGAATGCTGCTACTACTACTTATACAGCCATTCATGCATGTGTGATTTGCTGTCACAGACTACTGAAAAGGAGGAAGGCTAGACTCTTCTCTCCTCCATGGCAACAGCTGAGTCATGCTACATCTGCACATAAAGATGCTGGCAATGAACATTCAGCCCCCAAATCCAAGCACCCGGTTATCTGCATTAAATTCCTCCGGCAGGTTTCACCTGCCTCCAAATGCAGATATTTATCATCTGAAATAACTTTAAAACAAACTTCTTCTTTAGTATTTTAGCACTTCCCACTGACTTTTAAGTCGGTGCCTGCTCCCACCCACCCACTCCAATTTCAAAGTCTACCATTTTATTTTATTTTAACGATACCCACCAGAATTTTATCTGCCATCTGCTGGATCTGTTGAGACTTCGTCTGGATATCTTCTTTCAGCCGGTTCTCGCGGCGTTCCACAGTCTCCAGCCTTTTCACTTGGTTCTCCAGAGAATGGCGCCTTTCCTGCCCAACATTCAGGAGAGGAGAACTGAGGCTAAAGAAGTCTGAATGCGCTCACAACAAGCAGCAACAATCGCGGTAGAACCATTTCAGCACCCCATTCCCAAAAGAACATCCCCCCCCAACTGAACTCCAATTAAAGAGACTTCAAAGGGAAAAAAAGGGAAAACAAAAATAATTAGCAAACGACATTGTTGTTGTTGTTTTTAAAAAATGCAAACTTTTCGTTTGATGCAATTTATCCCAATTCAGACACAACAACGAAACCATGGTTTCCGGCAGGCCTACCCAGATGAATTTTAAATCTAAGAATTTTACTATGTTGTGCTGGTTATTTTAATATTGTATTGGTTTTATATGCTCTTTTACGTAGTTTTATGTATTATATTGTATTTAATGTTGTTCCCCACCCCGATCCAGAGGGAGAGGCAGGAAATAAATAAATAAATAAATAAATAAAAGTATTATTATTATCGCAAGCCACCATAATCCCCAGGCTTGCATGTTCCCTCTTTCCCTTCGCGTGCAAGACGGGACTTAAAGCTTTCATTCCCGGTGCAGTTTTAAACCAGAGTCTCCCATTTTATCCACAAACAAGGCACTGCAGTTTAGACAAACCACAGTTAACTAACAAGCCACGATATCACGCCAGGAACCTGGTTTGTTACATCAGAGCTCTGCCTTTAGAGTGCTTTGAGAAGTGAAGGTTTAGCTGACCTCTGCTTCCAGCAATTTCTTTTTCATGCCTTCGTTTGAGTCTTCCCGGTTCTGCAGTTTCTCCAGCTCCTTCTCTGCTCTCTCTTTTGCTTGGCGGATGTTCTGAAGGAGTTCAGTGGCCTCCGAGCTGGCTTTCATAGCCTTGAAGAATGGGGAGAGTGAAGCTCAATATTTTACGTGCTTATAAATGTCAGTATTTCACTAACAGTTCTATGGACAGCTTTTAAATGAGCACAGACCAAGCTTACAATAATTCACATAAACGTCCAGAAATTGATCTGTTAGATAGACTCTACACATGGTGCCCTTTGGACTTCAATATGCTCATGGACACTTCTGTTGGCATTGTGGGGGGGGGTTGTTTTGGGTTTTTTTAAATTATATTTGTTTTTGCTGGTCCCAGGCTGCCATCTTTATTTGGGTTGGGAAGAGTGATTTTGTGTTTCGGAGCTCGTACTGCACTCTGCCTTGAACTTCGGCTCTTGGGCTAACTGGCTTCTCTTTTAGTTCGCCTTTTGGGGAATGATTGTTTTGTGACTGGCCATGCTCGCCACAGTAACCATTTTATGAATGGGCAAGGCCCCCTCTTGTGGTAGCCATTTTGTGAGAGTGCCCACGGCACATTGCCAAAATTCTAAATGTGCCCAACGGCCCCATCAGACTCGAGACCTGTGCTCTGGAAGTAAACACACTTAGGTGAAAACCCTTAAGAAAACCTTAACGGGAGTCTCGAGTAAATAGCAAGGCAAATGAGAAGATCTTCTGACTCGTTGCACCATTGGTGCTTGACGGTCACGCTTGCTGGAACTTGTGGGACTCGCCTGTGACGTTTGTTGTCGCCTGTGGCAACTGCCATTGCTCCAGCCTACCTGGAGCACCAGCAGCCATCACGAGCAACGAATGGTCGCGAGAAGAGGACCCAATTGACGGGGAAGCTCAGAAGGCCAGCATGGTGAGCATGAAGTCTAGTGAAATAGATTATATTTGGGCCTAAGCATCACTCTACTGTCTAACCTTCATGAAGGACAACAATGAAAAGTGCTTCCCTGCCCAGCACAGGAACGACTCATCCTAACCTTTCCATGGGAAGGAGGAGGTGCCCATTTTAGAGTGAAATTACAAAAACTTCCCAGATGGACATGGAGCAGCCAGACAGCTAACAGCCTTACAGAAGCGTGATTCTTCCCACCTACTTCATATGACAGGCGCTGTCGCTCCTCCTCTTCCAAGATTCACGAGCTCGTGTATTTTAATCCTGCCACAGGCCCTTACTAATATATTGCTCAACATGCCCTCAGCAAACAAAGGACTAACTGGGAAGCAACTAAATCTGAAGCAATACGACTAAGAGCATCTCTTTGCAGAATTGGAAAAAGATATCTGTGAAAGAGTCCAAGGTTGTGATGTTAAGAACGTGTGAAGATAAGAAGAGCCCTGCTAGAACAGACCAACAATCCATCCAGTCCAGCACTCTGTTCACACGGTGGCCAGCCAGCTGCCGACCAGGGACCTACAAGCAAGACACAAGTCCAACAGCACCATCCCACCCATGTTCCCCAGCAGCTGGTGCACACAGGCTTACGGCCTTAGCTACTGGAGGTAATTGTTGTTTGATATTCGGATACTGTACACTTTTCATCTCTGCAGTTGGGAAAACAAAATGCCCCCACCCCAAAAATCAAACAAACTCAAAGTTACTCAGGGCTACCAAGATCTAAGT
Source organism: Elgaria multicarinata webbii (assembly GCF_023053635.1). Classification (NCBI taxonomy): domain Eukaryota; kingdom Metazoa; phylum Chordata; class Lepidosauria; order Squamata; family Anguidae; genus Elgaria; species Elgaria multicarinata. The sequence goes on along the minus strand of NC_086188.1, from coordinate 17,474,321 downwards.
TCTAGGCTAAGGCTTTAATACCAGGTTAGCAAAGTGCATCGTTCAGTTTCGAAAGGAGATGATAACTTGAGGAGTGCAGGGTTCTTTTAGAATCCTAGTTACCTCGCTTGCTATAATCAACGAATTTCCAGCTCTTTGGAAAAACTGGTAATTTCACTGGTCAATTCCTCTTCTTACGGACCCATGGGAAGAATATGTGGGGTTCTCTCCCATTTCACCCCAGCCCAAGTAGAGAGAATGGTGGCTGGTTTCTGTGAGCTTCACGGCTAAGCAGAAATGGCCAAGTCTCTCTGGCCCAGATCCCAGCAGCCTTGGCCCTACACACTGGCTCCCTACAAGGCGAATGAAGTTCAAAGCTAGCATCTCCTTATCGCTCAGCACACCTCAAGATTGTTTCCCGGGCTGATCTGAAAGGTTCCACATTCGGGATACACAATTGTAGAAGTGCAGCACCGTCCACAAAGTTATGACTTGGCACTCACCCCGTTCTTGAAAATTAGCTCCAAATTAAGCCGTCGCAATCTGTCACTACTTCTGGGTTGATTATATTTTTGCAGCGTGGCCCTCAAGTGCTGACAAAGCTCACACCTGGTGCAGCGTGCCCAAATTGGCCTTCTAAAGTTAAATTTCTACTGAATAATCCAATTCTGGCTCCGCTTCGTTTTTAAAAATAAACATGGGTTGACATGTTTTGAAGAGGAGAAAGCACTGAGATCATCACGATTTCAGATTCCAACTCCTCCTCCCCCTCCCCTCCACTCTTCTCCCTTTCCTATCCACAGTACAATGACTAATTCTGTTTTGGAACATGAGACACTGTTCCTCCTTCCTCTGCATTGAGACTGGTGGGGAAGTCTAAAGAGGAGACATAGAAACTGCGTAGGGGGGGGGAGGGAAACTGCTCTCCCTAACTTCTAACTGAAAGAACCATCATCAAACCTTACCTTTGTCAGCTTCTCCTGGAGCTCCTGGATTTTGACCTGTTGTTCTGCATTGATCTACAAGAGAAGTTCAGGGAAGAAAAGGAAAAGAAACACACACCCACACATCCCTTGGAAGCTGAAGGAAGCTGCAGCACCATGTTTAACCTCATTTCTCAGTATTGATTTCCCTTTTGTTTCCTTTCCAATCTAACACTTATGCACTGCTCCACTATCTCACACCGACCATCATGGCATCAAGTGATACTAAGCACGGCGACCTTGCCCGAGCTAGTGCTTACCAGATGTTCTGGGCAACAACTCCAATTGTCGCAGGCCATTAGCCATGTTGACTGGTTCGGATGGGCCTGGTGTCTGCAGGATGTTTCGACGGCATTGCTCTAAGGGAAGACCGCTCTAACGTGGCGGGGGTGGTGGTGGAAGGGGGACCCAATCTGATTCTGACCAGGCTAACAAAATATTGCAGGGAATATACTAGGTTTCCATTTTCAAAGTAAAAAAGGACCGTGGATGGCTGAATCTCTTAAAGGAGAGATTCTTAAAGAATCTCTTAAAACATCTTATATAAGAATACGGTAGCGTAAGTCTTGCTACTCAAGATCTACCAGACCGATTTTGCTCGTTTTTGTTTTAAACTGAAGCTTGAGCAGTGTAGATGTGCGGAAAATGTTGACCGTTCAAAGCTCGAGCTGCAATAGCCATCGATTTCCTTTGCGCCAAACAGGCAGGGCAGCCCCTCCGCCAGTGCGATGACAGGCGGCCCTGCTCGGCCAATCAGTGCAGGAGCCACTATGCATGAGCCCCTATGGGGTGAGGGGATTGAGGGGCAAAAAAGGGGGGAAGGAGCAGGACGACTAGCGCCCACGGCGACATGGAGTTTACACTAGTTTGGGAATGGAGAGCACAGTACTGCCAATACGTCACCTTTGGAGTGAAACATCCTATTACTGTAAGGACTATGGGCCTAAAAAAGGCCATTTCGCTGGTTAGCTAAAACTAGTGTGTGTGTTTCTACATCCCTCCCCTCCGCAGCTCCTAGCCATGCTCACCTCTCTCTGTCCATTCTCAACTCTAATAATAATAATAATAATAATAATAATAATAATAATAATAATAATTTATTTATTATCCACCTCTCCCTTTGGATTGAGGCGGAGATCGACATTAGTACAACAAATCAACACATCTTAAAAATTCTTGATTTCACATTCATCTTGGTAGGCCTGCCGGAAAAGGCTAGTCTTTAAAGCGGTCTTAAATTCAGAGAGGGAGTTAATTTTACAAATCTCCTCCGGCAGGCCATTCCACAATCTGGGGGCGGCAGAAGAAAAGGTCCTCTGGGTAACAGTTGTCAGCCTAGTTTTGGCTGACTGGAGTAAGTTCTCCCCAGAGGACCTGAGTGTGCGGGGCGGACTGTATGGGAGAAGGCGATCCCGCAGGGAACCTGGACTCAAACCATGTAGGGCTTTAAAGGTAATAACCAACACTTTGTACTTTGCCCAGAAACTAATTGGCAGCCAGTGGAGTGATTTTAATGTTGGTGTAACATGGTCACCTCTAGGTGTACTGGTGACCAACCTGGCTGCCATATTTTGAAGTAGTTGAAGTTTCCGAACTAGTTTAATATCTCAGGCCCCTTCCTCTGGCCTTCCCCTCCTTTCCCCTCTGCCTCTTCCGGCACTGCTGCCAGCTCTCTTCCTCTACTTCTTTTAACCTGTTTTCTCCTAGGCCTCCAGCCCTTGGCTCCCCTCCTTACTGCCTCCCTTGGCCTTCTGTAGCATCTGAAAAGCCCAGCCAATGGCAGGCAGAGACTGCTCAGCCCCATTAGGGAATTAGAGCAGCTCAGCTTCATCACAGCCCTGCAGTTCAAGGTATATAAGAACATCGATACAAACACCCTCACACGTTCAATGGATGGGTGAGAAGAGAAACACGAATACAGCTATGGCCACACCCTCCCCAGCCCACACACCTGCTGATTACACAGCAGTGGATTTTGGCATCTGCGAGAAAATAGGATGGACATGCTTGACGGTGCTCCATACAGCTGGGAAGCCTAGCCAATCAGGGTTTCTGAAGAGGTAGAGGTGATGTGCATGCATGTCTTCAATTAACATGCAGGCGCCAGGGATGCGGGGGGCTGGCCAGCAGACATATCCCTGCAACCCTTTCACCATTCATTAAACCCATAGGGGTGTGTGGTATGAGTACCCCTACAGACAGAGTTGTTCCTGCCAAAACTGCACGTCACCCCTCATTCTCTATCAGATCCACAGAAATTCACGACACCTGAAATGTCATGAACAGTCTAAGACTGGCAACTACTCTCAAGAAGATAGAATGTTCATGAAGATTCTAAGACACCACTTCAGTTCAGCCAATGGTTTTTTTTATTGCCACCACCTACCTCAGCGATTCTCAACCTGTGGGTCGGGACCCCTTTGGGGTCGAATGACCCTTTCATAGGGGTCGCCTAAGACCATCGGAAAACACATATTTCCGATGGTCTTAGGAAACAGTATTGACTGAACTATGTTATGTATCATCTTTTGTATCATTAGCAAACCATCCCATGACAATGGATCGTGTAGAGAAGAACGAAAATAATTTTATGGTTGGGGTCACCACAACATGAGGAACTGTATTAAAGGGTCGCGGCATTAGGAAGGTTGAGAACCACTGACCTACCAGGAAATCCCTGTTGATTACAGTATATATTTTATTCTGACACTTTCATCTCATGAGTTCTAGGTCAAACAAGGGCCACCTGACTAAGCCCTATTTTAAAATCAAACCACCAAAATAAGGTATATTGTAATTATGCTGGGGTTTTATCAGGAGCAAATTCCCACAGAAACCTTACCTTCTCCAATTTGGAATACAACTCTCCTACTTCTGTTTTCCCTTGATCTTTAACCTTTAATGTAAAATTTAAACAAATGGATGCAACTCAGCCACAGGATTCATGTAAGTTATTGAAATTAAGCAATTCCTCAGTTTCAAAGCAATCTGTATTTTGGGGGGGTTCAGCAAGCATAAAAACATACAACTTTCAATAGGTCATGAAATGTTCTTTAATTACCAATATCCCCAAGAAATTAATAGGTTCAAAATAAAATAGCTGCAGTTCCAAAACACTCAATGCATCTTTTGTTAGCAGATCCATTATTTAGTTGCACTCATTAAAAGTGGTAGATAGGAAATTTACAAGAGTGGTTAAAACGGATTCATTCCCTCCTGAGAGGACAAAGCATATTGTTCTGATTAATTTGCACAGCACTAGACAAAAATAAGTTTGTCTTTCCCCCCCCTCTCCCCATGGACCTTAATATGCAGGCAAAGACACCGGACAAAGGGGAATATAAAATATTATTTTCTAGAACAGAATCTAATAGCTATCAGACTTCTGAGCAGTTCAGTTCTTTTTTTTATTATTAAAGCATTCCCAATGCACAATGTATTTTCTACTTCATTTCCAACCTAACAAAGCTACAGTGTGTGGAGAGAGAGAGAGCTCATGCAAAAAAATAATAATCACATTTGCCTATTTTCTATACATCGGTTGCAAGGTGTGAAGCTGGGTGAGTGTGGGGTTGGCCAAAATGGATTCCAAAACAGAGAATTCTAGAACCCTGACCTTAACTACCTTCTGGAGCCTGTTGTGACATTCTGTGGCTTTACGTTTGAAGTCTTCTGCAGCCAGCCGAGACTCCCTCAATTCAGATTCGTAAAGATCACTCCGCCTGCGAGCTGAAATAAGGTCCTCTTCTAACTGATTCATCATCAACCTCATCTCTTCTACCTGGGCTTGATACTCCTGTGGGAGGAAATGGGGTCTCACGTACTTCAGAGAGCACAAGGGGGAAATGGCGACCAAGTGGTTGAGCAAGGAAAAACAGACGGGAGAGGAAATGTATGCGTAGGGTGACCCTATGAAAAGGAGGACAGAGCTCCTGTATCTTTAACAGTTGCATAGAAAAGGGAATTTCAGCAGCTGTCATTTGTATGCATATCTCACCTGGTGAAATGTCCTCTTCATCACAACAGTTAAAGCTGCAGGAGCTATACTGCAGCTATACTGTGACCCGATTTAAAAGAGGGCAGGGCACCTGCAGTTTTAACTGTTGTGATGAAGAGGGAATATTACCAGGTTATCCATATATACAAATGACACCTGCTGAAATTCCCTTTTCAATACAACTGTTAAAGATACAGGAGCCCTGTCCTCCTTTTCATAGGGTCACCCTAGTATATGCACATATTGAAACATGTCATTCCCTCCCCTCACCCAAACACAGAGATTATGTCCCCTTTTCATTTAGAAAAAAAGTGGAAATCACACCCCAGGAGAGAGAGAGAATGAGAGAGAGAGAGAGAGAAGTTTTTATACTTAGCCAGCATCCTGGATCTATTCCTAGTGCAAGGACGGACTAGCACAAGCTAAGCAGATCTATCATCAACCGTTTTATTCATTGGAGCAACAGTTACCTGTTCTTTGATTTCCTGCAACTTCCGGCTCTGCTCTCTGATATCATGAAGGAGCTGCAGTGCCTTGTCATCCTCCTGAGACACTTCCATCCGAGCCTGCTCCAGACTTCGCTTTAAGCTCTGTAAAAGTGCAAGGTTTAAGGCATGCCCCCACCATTTGCATGAAGCTGTACCAAGAAAACCATCAGTCAAGGACAAAACCAAAGGCGGCAGCAAACTGGAGGGCTGGGTTCCCACGTCACGCTAACCCACGATGGGCGGCAGGCTATGCTGGAAGGTGGTTAGGCAAACAACTTACTGTGCTCCTGTCAGATGATCAGACAAACAAGTTACACAGAGTAGTTTTCTTTCACACACCCCTGCCACTCCACTCCTCCTCCTGTAGTCCTCCCACCCACTCAGGTAGGTATCCCTGCTTCCTTTGAGGCGGGAATAGAAGTCACTTGAGAGGAGCAGAGTGGCAGCAGGGTCTTTGGCGACCCTTGCTGATCAGCTCCGTAGGTGATTTCCATAACCGACGCTGTGTGACAGACAACGCGCTAACCCATCATAGGTAAAATAACCCTTACTGCAGGGTTCCCAGAATGGATTAGTTGGGATGGATTATTTGGGGAAAATAACCCACCATGGTGGGAGTGGAAGAACATCCCACAAACAATACGCTAACCCATCATGGGTTGTTGCGGAAAATAAACCATCATGGGTAAGCATGTTGTGTGAACCCCAGTCAAGGTTTGCATCTCAGCTTCTGTTCAACTTCAGTCTTCTGTTTCAACAGCAAGAATATCCCCTACTTTTGCTTCAATTAAATATGCTATGTTTAAAATATAGATATTGTGGACTGCAGTTTGAAGAGCTGACTGAGAACACCTGCAACAGCACTACCCCTGCTGAAGTACTGAATGAGCATGGACCACAGCTTAATAGCACCCACGATTTATGAATGCAAGGTCCCAGGCTCAATCCTTGCCCTCTCCAGTGAGGCCAAGGAAAGATCCAAGTCCTTGGAAAGTCACAGCCCAAGTGAAGGTCAACGGTCCTGGGCTCCATGAACCAACTGCAAAAGCATAAAGCAGCTTCATAGTTGGTCCATGCTAAGCTAGGAACCGGATCAATACAAGGAGAGCGTGTACACAGCTTCAGCCTCACTACCCCTGCCAAGGCAGCACCCGCAGAGAATGACTACCTTGCTTCGGATCAGGTCAAGAAGAATCCCGAAAAGCTCTCCCACGAGAAGACCAATATCCACCGGCGCTTTCTGCCTGCAAGACTCAAGCTGAACTTCCTTTTGCCTGCTCTGTCACGCCATCAACTCTCCAGCTAATTGATCAATTAAAACCACGTAACAGACTTACAGTGCTTTGCAAATTAACCGCCCCGATTTCATTAGACAGCTATCCTTCTTACACTCCCTGCGCCATATGCCAGGCCGAGACAACCACAGAACAGAGAGCTGCCCTGTTTTTTTTTTCCTGTTCTCAGACCAAGGGGAATGGGTGACTACAGGGGAACAGGGAGAGGCTCACACTGCATTCTGTGATGTAGGTAGCCAGGTCCTGCTCAAGGAGGGATCGCTGGGTCTCAGAGGCTTTCAGTTCCACCTCCTTTTGGCTGAGGACAGCCTCCACCTCCGACACTCTGCGGTGCAAGCGCGTCATTTCCTGCTCCATCTGCAACAGACATGGAAAGGTTTAGAAGGGCTGCCCCACGGCACGACGAGCCGACAGGGTCAAGGCACACCTTGGGAGGAAGCCTGCCTCTAAGAAAGAGGTGAGGGTAGAAGGCTGTTTAAATTGAAATACCATGGTTTCTGCTCCTGGGAATTCACAGTTCCTTCTCAAGGAAAGGCAGTAATTCTAAGTCACCCCATTCATTCAAGCCGTTTGTTCACATGCAGTCACTCTTCGAACCCCAGTTAGCAAAGAAGCCACAATCATTTTGTCACCTGATTATTATTTTTTTTCCAGAGATGGGTCACTTTAGCTTTATCCCAAATCCATCTTGGGCCAGAGGAGGGCTCCCCCCCATGTCCTTCTGAGAGAACAGTGGTCAAGTCCAGCACAGAATAGAAAGAGAAATAACTGCACTTTTTGTTTTTAAGTCCCTCAAAAACCAGAGAGGAGTTTAAATGTATTCCAGTGGGTTGGCTTTCAGCAACAGTTAGAAGGAGTTCGCTGCGAGTCAAGGAAGTGGCGACAGTTACATAAGCAGAAACGGAAGGACCAGGAAAAGAGAGAGAGAGATTTCGGAGCACTCAAAATAGAACCGGAGCAACTGATGAAGAAGGGATGCCGCCTGCTGGAAAACACTGCCAGTGCCAGGCCAAGGAAAGGTCTAGGTGGAATCCAGAGCTTCCTCTTGTTAAAATGAACGGATCTAGAGTATGACGAGGACCGCGCTCATCTCTCTCTAACTGATGAGGAAACCGCTCCGTCGAAGCTGTGAACCCATCAGCAGCGTCCGGCTGGTCCTCCGGCATACACGGACTGCAGATCCCTGGAGCATGGAGGGAGGCCGGCCGTGTAAATAAATACCTTGTGGCACTTATCCTGGGTGTCTTGCAGCTCTTTACTCTTAAGGAGGAGTTTCTTTTCCATGGAGTTCAGCTTGGCTGGGGAATCCAAACCCAAAGCAGACCTTTAAAAAAAAAAGAAGACCCTCCAATTACTTATGTATTTGAAGCTGGAAAATATAAGGGTCTACCTAAAAAAAAAAACCCATCAGGACCTAGTCAGGATGAGCTACGAGATAAAGAGAAGAATGCCACACCTATGGCAGCCAAACCACTTCGTGTTGCCATTAAACATCATATAAAGATCTGTTTTTGAGACAAGTTGCTATACGTGTATTTGTACAGTGGCCATCGCTATATGCAACAGTCCCTATAATGGCTGCAGTATATTTATTTATTTATTTATTTATTTATTACATTTTTATGCCGCCCAATAGCCGAAGCTCTCTGGGCGGTTCACAAAAATTAAAACCACAGTAAAACACCCAACAGGTTAAAACACAATTACAAAATACAATATAAAAAGCGCAACCAGGATAAAACCACACAGCAAAGTTGATATAAGATTAAAATACAAAGTTTAAACAGTAAAATTTAAATTTAAGTTAAAATTAAGTGTTAAAATACTGAGTGAATAAAAAGGTCTTCAGCTGGCGACGAAAGCAGTACAGTGTAGGCGCCAGGCGGACCTCTCTGGGGAGCTCGTTCCACAACCGGGGTGCCACAGCGGAGAAAGCCCTCCTCCTAGTAGCCACCTGCCTCACTTCCTTTGGCAGGGGCTCACGGAGAAGGGCCCCTGCAGATGATCTTAAGGTCCGGGTAGGTACATATGGGAGGAGGCGTTCCTTCAGATAACCTGGCCCCAAACCGTTTAGGGCTTTAAATGTCAATACCAGCACTTTGAATTGGGCCAGGACCTGGACTGGCAGCCAATGAAGTTGTAAAAGGACTGGCGTAATGTGATCTCGCCGGCCAGTCCCTGTTAATAACCTTGCTGCCCTGTTTTGCACCAGTTGAAGTTTCCGGACCGTTTTCAAAGGCAGCCCCACGTATAACGCATTGCAGTAATCCAAACGAGAGGTTATCAGAGCACAAGCAGGACATGGTGCAACAGCACCCTCCCACCCATGTTACCCAGCAACTGATGCACACAGGCTTACTGCCTCGAATACTAAAGATATCACACAACCATCAGGGCTAGTAGCCATGGATAGCCTTTGCCTCCAAGAATTTATCCAACCCCCTTTTAAAGCCATCCAAATGGGTGGCCATCATTGTTAGCATAACCACTAACAATGATTTCTAAATGGAGGTGGTTATGCTAACATCATGACTTCTTGTGTTAGTGAGTTCAATAGAAACCTGACAAAGGAAGTGGCGGGGAAGGCATGAAAAAGCGCTGAGAAGAGCCCCACATGGAGTTTTCGAGCCATAAGCACAACCCCAACTCAAAACCATCTAACCTAGAGGCCTTGTTACCAGCTGGCACACGGTTCAGTAAAGCATTAGAAGAGCAAATGGAGAAAGAGAACCATCCAGATTGGCTTAATAGCTTGAGACAGACACTGGCCCAGTTCAGACTTTGCGATCTTGGTATGACAAGCCATGGTTTATCAAACCAGGAAGAAAGCACTAGTCACGTGCTTCCACCTCACCCTCCCCTCGTGCACCCAGCTCTAGCAAAGAGAGCCTGGTTTCTTAAACCATGGGTGAGCAGACTTCATGCTTCCGAGATCTGCTCTGGGTTCTTTTTTTTATTAGAAGCGCAAGATCCACCAACCAGATCCTGGTGCAAAAGTTATACACTAAAAGAATTCTGAACCCAGGAATGTGTTTTGAGTACTAGAACTGAATCCTTCCATACATAAATCCATTCTGAGGCTCTCTTTTTTTCATGTCAACAAAATAATTTTGGGTGGAAAGTGTGTTATATTTTTTTTGTTACTGTTGTAAAACAACTGGCAGTCAGAAATTCTTGCTGGTCTACCACAATTCATCCCGAGAGCTACCTGTAGATCCAGATCTACTTTCTACCGACCCCAACTTAAACCACAGTTTCTTGTGTCAGGAGTCATTTTAAAAACAACATGTTCTCTTTGCCAAAGATGGGTATGCAACAGAAGGAGCACATTTTATACTTACTGTAGTTCCCCGCCTCGATCCAAACAGAGAGGCGGGTAAGAAATATTATTATTATTATTAGCACACCATTCTTTGTCTGTACAATGAACCACTTATTTATATTTATTTATTATTTAAAACATTTATATCCCACCCTATATCAATAAGATCTCAGGGTGGCGTATATAGACGAAGGTAGCAACTCTTTCAACCTCAATTACCAATTTTATAAGAGGAACAGCACTCTTTATAGGGATGTCCTAGGGATTGTATATCTATATGCTATCCTGTTCTGAATGCTAAAGAACAAGGCCCAAAAATGACAATCCTTAAGATTTATTTAAAGTAATTTTAGAATAGCAAAAACATGCCTTTTCCTTTTTTTTTAGAATGATGAATAAACTTTCATACAAAGTGTTCAGATATTGCTACTTGGCCTTTATTCCTCCAAAGTAATTTCTGTGTAAGCTGATGACTTTTATGTAAAACTAGAGATGCATCTCAGTCCTAGTCTAACATACTAACAGCTACACCCCACATTGCCTGGAGAGATCTTATAGCCTACGAATATGAACATTTGCTCAGTCCACCCTGTGCTGGCATGTAAACTTCTGAATCTTTCTTTTTCTTCAGAACTGGAGGCATCAATTGCAAGGAAACTTGCATAACAAGATCTAGATTAATAAAGGACATTTGTACTTTTTCCGATCCTTAAATGCATATCATAATAAAGAAACACACACACACACACACACACACACACACAGAGAGAGAGACAGAGACAGAGACAGAGACACAGAGAGAGAGAAGCTATTCTCAGAAGCACAAACCTATTTAACTAGGCACTTAATAAACCGGTTGTAGATCCCTGGAGCAAGGAGAAAAGCCAGCCATGTAAACAAGTACCTTGGGTAGTTATAATAGCAAATATTTACTACTACAGGAGACTGCAGACACACAAAGCACAAATAAAAGATATTTTCCAAGATGCGGGGGTAGTCTTACCAACTCACCAATGGGGAGCATTTTTTTCAATCTAGCGATCAGTTGCCTAGGGAGGTGGTGGGCTCTCCCACACTAGAGGCCTTCAAGAGGCAGCTGGACAACCATCCATCAGGGATGCTTTAGGGTGGATTCCTGCATTGAGCAGGGGGTTGGACTCAATGGCATTGTAGGCCCCTTCCAACTCTGCTATTCTATGATTCGAAGACCCGCCAAAAGGGTGGGGGCTTTCTCTGACCCCAAAGTTTCCCTGATTTTGGAGACTCCGAAAGACTTAGCGCAACATCAGAGAGAACACTCCTTTGCAGGATCCTGAGAGACTTGAATAGTGGCAAGACTTCTTGTCAATTTTAGGTCTTTCCAGGTCTCAAAATGCCCGTCTCCCTCTTTCCCAACTAAAAGCCTGGGAGGAAGGCAAGGGTTGCCCTCCAAAGGTTGCCCATGGTATTACAGACATGACGCTGTCCTCCCTCTTGGAGGAAGAGCAAGGTCAATGGTGAACATCAAGACCACCGAGGATTTGTGGAAGCCTGCCCATAAGTCACGTCCTTCTCTCAGCCACCATATCAGTATTTGGCGAACTGTCCCACCCACCATATAAACCATATTCTAACCAAGACACCACATGGGCAAATCAAAAATGAAAAACATTTAAAACGCCTGGGACACTTATTTGGTCTGGGACACTGACTTATTTAAGAAGATATAAAGAACAAGGCTCTGTAAACAAGTTTATTGAGAACTGGCCACTTTTTGTAATGTTTTGGCATTCTGAATTCATGAATGGTTCAAGCACAACGTTATCTGGTGCGATGGCATGGGATGCTGCAACTTTGATGAAGCTAAGCAGATCTAGGCCTGGTCAGTTTCTGAAAGGGCAACTACCTGGGAACCCCATGTACATTGATTCCTGCATTGAGCAGGAGGTTGGACTCAATGGCCTTGTAGGACCCTTCCAACTCTACTACTATTCTATGGTATGATTCTATGATATGACTCCTTGTGTTTGGCAATGTTGTAAGCTTCTTTTTCCCTAATACTTAACTATTTCTTCATAAAATTCAAATATAGGCCCCACGTTGTAAGCTAGCTTCTCCACCTGAAATAAAATCCAAGTTGAGGCTTTGCTGCCCAAGATTTGGTTATTTCTGACCCAAACACAGAATTGCTTAGCAATTCCTGGTTAACACCTAAAGAAGCTGCCTAAAACTGAGTCAAACCTTTGATCCATCTAGCCCAGTATTGTTGACACTGACTGGCAGCAACTCTCCAGGGTTTCCAGACTTACCTGGAGGTGCCGGGGATTGAACCTGGGGCCTTTGGCATGCTGAGCATGTGCTCTACCCACTGAGCATTGGACACTCCCCTATGCCTTTTCCTGTCTTATCTATAACCCCAAGCTTCCCTTCTCCATTCAAACGCCTTTTGGGCACATCCCAATCCCCCCTTTCCTTCGACCCCATCTTCCCGTGACCTTTTGCCTAGATACTGGGCTCCTGCTTTCCTAGGGCCATGCATTTTTCCTTAGTCCCTTCGACCTGCTCTGCCTCTCTCAAGGGTCAGCAAGCTTAGTCAATGGCAGCCAGCGATCCTTCTGCCTATCCTTCTTCTGAGACAGTGGGGCAGGAGCGGCCCCCTCCAGTTGTGGTTGGGACAACTCCCACCAGTGTCAGCCACTTTCTCTATACCAGTGGCCTTCAACTGGCAGGCCGCAACTCAAGAGTGGGTTGCAAGATCAGCCCAGATGGGTCACGGCAAAGCTGTTGCCACCATGTAGGTCAATTGTGAAAGTGGATCCCATGTTGCTGGTTGGGAGTCCGAGGCAGGCCTTGGGTCTGGACCAGTTGAAGACCACTCCTCTACATCATGCAGAGTTTTATAGACCCATATAATACACCTTTTCAAGATGTGATGACCAGAACTATACACGGTATTCCAAGTGTGGTCTCACCACAGCTTTGTATAAAGGCATTATGATGTTGGCCACTGTATATTTTAATTAGCCTTTCCCAACACGGAATTTGCCTTTTTCACAGCAACCATTCTCTGAGTCAACGCTTTCCTTGAGCTATCCACTACAAGATGACTTTCCTGGCTAGCTCAGCTCCACATCACACTACATGTAAAGTTAGAAGTTAGTGCATCTCTTTACACTTGCTTACCTTGAACCACATTTGCCATTTTAATGCCCATTTTCACCAGTTCGTAGAGATCCTTTTGGAGCTCATCACTATCCCTTTTTGCTTTAACGTCCCTAGATAATTTGGTGACCTCAGCAAAACAGGCCTCCTTACTGCTCATGCCTATTTATTTATTTATTTAATTTATTACAAAGCTCTCTGGGCGGTTTACAACAGTTAAAAATGGTAAACATTAAAAAGTATACAAAATTTAAAAACCATCAAAAACATAAAAACAACAGTATAAAAACAACAGTATCCATTTAAAACAACAATTCTGGGGTCCATTAAAAACAAACTTAATGTTGTTAAATGCTGTTAAAATGCCTGGGAGAAGAGAAGAGTCTTGACCTGGCGCCGAAAAGATAACAATGTTGGCGCCAGGTGAGCCTCATCGGGGAGATCATTCCACAGTCGGGGGGCCACCACCGAGAAGGCCCTCTCTCTTGTTGCCAGCCTCCGAGCTTCCCTCGGAGTAGGCACTCGGAGGAGGACCTTAGATGTGAGCGTAGTGTACGGGTAGGTTCATGTCGGGAGAGGTGTTCCATCAGGTATTGCGGTCCCAAACCATGTAGGGCTTTATAGGTTAAAACCAGCACCTTGAATTGGGCTCGGAAAAGTATCATATCAGTTATGAACAAGTTAAAAAGCACTGCTCCCAGTACAGATCCTTGGGGTACTTCGGCCATTGACAAAATACATGGTGGACACCATATTTTTGTCGCAGTGGCCATCTTCCCAATACAGCAGCAGGACTCCACTTGCTGCCACAGCACCAATTGATTTTTTTTCTTTAAACAAATGTTTAAAAGGGTGCCTGGGGCAGGTGTCAGGTACAGAAGGGCTCCCACATTGCTATAGACCCCCAACTTTGGAGATGACCCTACTAGCAAGTTATCATGGGGACTAAGACTTAGGAGATGTGATCCTATACATGACCACCATTACCCATAAAGCCTCTATGGAGGATGTTTTATACCTACTTTAAGCCCTCCAATATGTTCCATTTTCAAATAAGAAATATTTATAAAAACTAACTCCACAGCCTGGACATTCTCTTCCATCTCATTGTGAACTGCCCAGGGAGCTTCGGCTGTTGGGCGGTATAAAAATGCAATAAATAATAATAATAATAATAATAATTTTAAAAACCCACTATTATTTTGCCCAGTAACTACCAGCCTTCACTTACAAAATGTTCTGGACATTTTCAGCCTGGTCCTATGTTTACTGAGTGATGGATCCCACTTTGCAAGTCAATAGGACTTATTTACAAATTGGCATGCATATGATTTATACCATTAGCCTACAGTTTAGTATCCTTGCATGTTTGAGAGCCAAGCCCTAGTCTGTCTCTCACCCCTAGCCAGAGATATTTCTCTATTTAGTTACAAGACAATATGTTTTAAGCATGTTAGCAACCACTCAGTCTGCATGCCTGTTCAGGAACTATATGTACTTAAAAATGGGAGAGTAGATCAATGGGCTGAAATCTGTCTTATTTTCTTTTTGATTAAAATCATTATTTCAGCCACCACGACTACTCCAACCTGCTCTACAGCCCTTGGTGAACTATCCATAACCCACTTGAGACCTGGCCTTCTTTTCCTATACCCAATCAGCTGAGAGCCTGACGACACTTTCGATGTAGAACTAATCAAACACTTTTCAGAAAAGCAGCTGATTGAAGACACCACTAGAGGCAGTACTAGCTTGAGTACCGGCCCATCTCCCATAGAATCCATTTCACATTTAATAGCTCTTCTGTGCAATATAATCCAAATGCCTAAAAGCCAGCTGGAGAAGGAGGATTCTCAAGTCAGTCTGATTTTTTCTTTAAATGTCTTCCATGGAATAATGTATCGCCATTTGTCTTGTTATAGATTTCAGAAGTGATTAGGCTTTTACTGCAGTACACTTGAAGAAAGGCGACATTGTGCAGCCGGCTTTGCTCCTACTCCTTGTTTCCTGTGCAGAGGAACTCTTGCCGGAGTGCACAACTGCTGCTCCCGAGGGGAAATCCCCTTGTAATCTCCAATCACAGATCAGAGATAACAAAGGAATTCCTTTCCCTGCCAGCGCCACACCCCCACAAAAACCCTTCACCTCCAAATCAAAGAGAAGGGCTTACACAGGGGCCCTAAATGTCCGTGGGCTGCATGGGCAACTTCCATGGACCAGTTTAGATCCATGGGCACCATTGAACTAGAACTGATTTGGGGATCTTGGAGTCTGTAAACCGACAGGTTGGGGAAAGCCTGATCTAATGCAGTCTTGGCCCAGACCATTTTGCTGCCTGAAGCAAAGCTTAAATGGTGTGTATGTGTGTGCATGTGTATATATATTATATTGGCTGCTCCAAGTCTCTGGAACTCTGGAACTCCCTTCCCAGGGAGGCTAGGCTGGCTCCCTCTGTGCTACAGTATTGGAGGCAGGCAAAAACTGTTTTGTTTCAGCAGGCTTTTGGAACTACACTGGACCTGTGTTAATGTATTGGATTCCCCCCTCTCCTTTTAATCTGTTACTGGGGTTTTTTTAAAAAAAAAATTAACAGGTTTTTAATTTTACTATAGGTTTAATTCTATTTTAACTTTTGTAATTTATATTTATATGTTTTAATTGTACATGTCTTAATCTTGTAAACCACCGTGAGTCCCAGTACTGGGAAAAAGGAGGAATATAAATAAATATAATAATAATAATAATAATAATAATAATAATAATAATAATAATATTCTAGCACACACACATCACACACGTGTACGTACCTAGCTATCTGTTAGGTCCAACACGTTTGAAAGTCTTGATGCACCAAACATAAATTCCTGATGTCATCTATTCCCCCCCGCCCCGCCCCCCCCCGCCCCCGTTCACCTTGCTGCACCGCAGGGCTGGTTGTCAGCGAGTTAGCAACCTGGGACTGAGCTGTACCAACTTGAACTGTAGATGGAAGGTTACATGATGGAATGCTCCTCCCTACCAAAATAAATTCCCAGTACATAGAAAGCTAACTAATAAAAGAGGGCCTTTCCCTCAACATGCTTATTTCTAAGCCCAGGGAATTTATTTATTTTAGAGGGAGAAACATTCCATCACGTGAGACACCCACACACCAGGGGTCTGAAGTGGTACAGCCTAGACAACACCTCAGTGAGAATTCGGCCTACGATTACAGTGTCCTCATTCAGAAGACACCTTAAACCACAGTTGTAACCATGGGGGTTAAGCCAGAAAGCCTTATTCACCATGGTTAAAGCCATGGTTTAAGGTATCTTCTGAACACAGCCTGGTTTCCTGGCTTAACCACAGTGGTTAAAGCCGTGGTTTAAGGTGTCTTCTGAACGGGGCCAGTAAGTCTACAATGAGCTTTTTGATTCAGGAGTCCCTGCTCTTTCCCTTTCCTGTATTTTGCACCCAAAGCAACCTGTGAGCTTTTGCACCCAAAGCAACCTTTTCTCTAGCACTGCACTAATTTGCCATTAGGAGAGAGCATGGGTGACACTGGCCCCGTTCAGAAGACACCTTAAACCATGGCTTTAACCACGGTGACTAAGGCAAAAGGCCTTATTCACTTGGTTAAAGCCATGGTTTAAGATGTCTTCTGAACACGGCCCTGCTTTCTGGCTTAATCACTGTGGTTTAAGGTGTCTTCTGAACGGGGCCACTGACTTATATTGGTTCTTACCACAATGATTCATGCTGGAATCCAAGCCCAGTGTTTACGGAACAAATGGAATTTGGCTGTCATCAAAATCAATCAAGGCATGTGCACGGCTGCGAAATTTGCCAAGTTTATTATACGTACAATTAGCTTGCATGCTATGGCTTTTCCCAGTGTCAAATTTTGGATTCAGAGCTGCACCGAACCAGAAATCCTGGTCAATTTCACTATTTCTCTAATGACAGGCATCAGAGGGTACAACCTGATGCAATGTTAACTGGGTTAGGAACTAAACCAGATTCTTTTCTTAGTTTAGCAATAGGCAGGGGCACCTCTATTGTGTTCAGAGGTAAGGTTTAACCTTTCCCTCCCCAGCTGCAATCCCAATGAAAATCAGCCCCACACCCCACACAGACATGAGACTTAAGGCGGGGGGGGGGAGAATTCATTGGTGCCAACGGGAGTCACATAATTGGGGAGGAGAGAGGGCAATTTGTTGGAATTACGTCTGGAGGCCTGGGACAATGGTTAAGTCTCCACTCCCCACCTGCTGTGGCCCTTATGAAAATGGAGGCCAAGCAGAAGGCCTTCAGGGGGGGAATCTGATGTAGTTCCTACCTATACATTTAGTGTCATATGTAATTTGACCCTGAGCCTCAAAATAATCCGAATCTAAGCAACTCAAGGGGATCAGTGTTGAATCATAAATAGCCTCCCCAGCCTGGTACCCTCCAGAACTCTTGGGACTACAATGCCCATCCATCACACAGAGCTAAAGCAACCACTCTAAAGAACCTCAGCTGATAAAAAATGGTGTTGAGCAGCGCCTTTTAATAAGCAGAAATACATTATTATTTATAAGTCCTGAGCACCCATAGATATGAACACCTACAAACATTCAGTTTCTAATGTGAACACAAAACAGGCAGTCATCATTATAATGGTATAAAATAAAAAAAGGTAGCATATTCAAGACTGATAAATGAGAACAGTAATTAACACAACTCCCTCCAGATGTGAGGCTATCTCTTCATTTTGAAAGGTGAGCTTAGAAGCCACATCTATGCAGTGTCAGGGCTCTCATTTCATCTCAGTAAGATCCAGATGATTGAGAAGGATCTGACACACTTCCCCAGCATACCCAAAATTGTTTCCTGAATCTGGCACAGGGCGTATCAACGCTACAGATGACAACATCCACTATAGCCATTTCCTCTCCCTGGGGAACCCTGGGAACAGTAGTTCCGTGACAAGGGCCTGGGTTCTGTAACAAAGAATTTCCAGCAATCTCACTAAACTACAATTCCCATGATTCTTTGGAGGAAGCCATTTCACTTAAAACAAGTATAAAACCAATATATGTTTGCAGGATAGATATATTCTCGGAACTACAGTTACGTGGCAGACACAGTAACTGCGAATGGAATCTTGAAAGGTTCCCCCAAATGATCATAATAGACTGATCTTTATGTTACTTTTAATTACTTTTTAATGGCATCACCTGGAGATGCCAAGCCCCAATTAGAAGCAGGTAGCTAATTCGTTCCAACAATAAATGTTCCCCCAGAATAGCATTTCCACTACTGGAATATGACTACACGCATTTATATTTTTACTTTTCTCCTATTTGCTCTTGGAAGCAAGGACCGTTATGACTAAAGCTAAGTGCCAACTGAATCATTTCCAAGGCATCCTAAAAATTACGAGGTGTCCATCAGAAACTGCCTAGCAATCATGCAAAAGCAAGTTAGTCACAACACCCTCACCCCTACACACATCCATAGTTTTTGCAATACATCTAGGAATTGTATTGAAGTCAATACAGTCTTCAAGTTGCATACCCATGTCAGACAAGAAGAGTACCATTTGAAACAAAAATTATCCCATGGACTCCCGGCTTGATCACTAATACAGTATCAATTTCCTTAGAGTGCCATTGTATCACTCGACTTCCAATGTCACTAAAATGGCCCAGACCTAGAAAAGATGGACTGTAGATCTCAATCTTACATTTGTAATTTCAAATATGAACCATTCTAATTTTCCGGATGAGAAAATAATGTGGGTGAGGAGGGAGGGGAAATTTATCTCTGAATCTGTACTATTATTTATTGCGAAAAATAGCACTCGTATAGTCTTTTCAAATGTTCAAAGCACTTTCCATATATTATCTTGTCAAAATCTGTACAACAACCCTGCAATGTAGGCCAATGCTGTTAAAAGCATGTTGCAGATGGGGGCCTAAAGCCAACTGGTGATTTCCTGAAGGAGGTAATATTCAAGCCAAACTCATTAAACTTAGCCATTCTATATTTCTGCTAAAATTGGGGCAAAGATTTTACAACACAAATTGAAGTCCCTTGGCGGGAAAAGACATTTAGCTCATTCCTACCTTTTATATCAATGGCTAACCATTAGTCAATGTGATCTCTGTTCTCCAGTTTTCAACGTTGTTATAACTTTACCTCCCTTAATTTTTTTATTATTATTATTTTGTAAAGAAATAGTAGAACCCTAGGAAGAGCTCTATTGGATCAGGCCAAAAGTCTAGTAACCTCAAGGAAACATACAAGCTCAGCACGAAGGCAACAGCTCTCCCCTCTTCTTCGCCATGAGCATCTGGCGTTTCCAGAGGTAGACTGCATCTGAACATGGAGGTTTCACCCAAGAGCCAGCGATTGGCTCAGCCTCCATGAATTAATCCGCTTCCCAAACCCATTTTCCCATCGCAGAGGTCGGGTCTCGCTGCAAAACTGACAAACTGTTTCAAGATGCCCATTATAAAGAGGGAAGGTTTTCAATTTTGCCACCGGTCTTCCGGCTCTCGTTGGGAACACTGCTCCGGGTTTGGTAGTGCTTTTTTGGGGAGTGTCCATGCCAAAGCAGGAGACGGAATTCGTCAAGAGAGGCCGATCTCCTTGGTGCAGAGGCAACACAACCACCTCCCAATCCCCGCTCAGTAGTCCCTTGTCTTCCACCCCCGCCAACGAAACGGCACCTGCGAGTAGGAGGACACCACAGGCTTTCAAGAAGCTCCCTTGTAATTGCTGGCCTATTTAAGGTTCCTCTCTGACTCATAGCGCTGGGAACATCGTTGGTGCCAGGAGAGAAACCAAATTGGGTTTCCAAGCTTACTCTTTCAAGCCACCCATCGGGCTCATCAGAGTCCACAGCAGAAATACGGAGACCCAATTTGGTTAGACTTTCAAGCCGGTAATAGTGTTTGCTATGTATGGAGGCACAGGAAGAAAAGGAAAAGAGAGAGAAAAAGTACACAGAATCCCAAGGCAAGTTAAAAAAAAAAAGCCTTAGCATTCTTAAGCGTCTCTACTGGTACTTCAAAGATCATTCTCCAATTGGATGTGCTATACTCCTGCTTTACTTCTGAGCAGCAGCAGCAAAGAATCAGGGGCCCACCAAACCAGAAGAGGCAACATTATACAACTGATTACTCTTCACTATTCCTATTGTACAGGACCTTCTCTCTTCCCCTAGGACGGCCAACCGCCATGTACCTCTGCATCCTCCATCCTGCAGTTCCTGTGCCTCTTTTGATCATGAGTTCTGCCAATAAACTGTTCGCAATCTCGGTGGTGAACCCAAACCACTGGCTCTTTCCCAGATGAACAAACTCCTCACTTTGGAGGTGCTCCGGACCAACCTTGCAGACCTAGAGCAATGTCCCAGCCCTGGCCATTCCACAACGCTAGAACACACCCCATTCTCAACATCTGAAGCTCCCCGGATTTCCCCCCCCCCCCCCGAATTCCTGCAAAGCCATATACATAAGCGTGCACACACACACACACACACACACACACCTAAAACCATTCACTTCCCTGCAGGATGCAGCAAACAGATCTGAGCCAAAACTGATTCTAGTAACATCAGTCTCAGAACGAACATTTCCCATCGTGTAGTAATATCGGGGGGAAGCAATAACATGAATCACAGCTAAAGAGAAGCCTGAATCATCTTCCTGTAGCAGACGAAAGACCAGTCCATCCCTGGCTTCCCTCCCCCCACCCCCAAGTACACCAAAGCACGTATTTTCTCTTGTTCATCCCCTACAGACAGAAATTCCAACTTACTCTGATTGGAGGCTCCCCAATGCCTTGATGAAGGAGAACCCCACAAATGGCAAATCTTCTCCAGAAAAACCTGCAGGGCTCAGCTGGCACACAGAGGATACAATTCGTGAATTCTTCTCTGGTTCATCGAAATTTGAGGTGTCATCCTCAGACTTGACGGTAGGCACGAAGGGGGGAGGAGCTGGTTATTTTTTAAAAAGGAACATAAAGTGGAAGAAGGAATTAAAAAAAATTAGCTTCAGTTGGCTGCCAAAGTCCCTCTCGTTCAGCATTTTCAATGGCACTGCAGCTCCTGCTTTTAATCCTGCTAACACCAGCAGGCAGAGCCACTGCACTCCAACCTATTACAGCAACAAGAGATTAACCCTTCAGCTACCAACATGGCTACCATTCTGCAGGCAGACCAGCTCCTGCCGCTTTCCAGGCAGCCTGGGTCCTTCAAAAACAAGCCAACAGCACCCCACCCACCCCCAAAGAACATCCACCCCCGTGTCCACATTCAATCTCGTCTATTTGAAGAGACACTTCCGCCTGATCTTTCTGAAACAGGAAAGATCCATCTAAATCAATGAAGAATACCGGCTGCTCTGTACCTCCCGAAGGGATCCTGCTGAACGGCAGCAGGAGCGCCCCGGACCTGGAGGGCAGACCCTTGCCTCCCGTTCCCAAATTCGTCTTGCCTGGGTGAATCCTGCAGCTGCTCCATCACAGCAGCCCTTTGAGAATTAAGAGCCCCACATCACCACTGCCCCCGGCTTGCTAAACAGCCCTAACGGGACACCACTGCAGTCTAGCTTCAACGCTAGCCAGTCTTATCAAATCAGAAACAAACAAAAAGCATAATTTCCCCTTCAGCTGGCACCCTCTGATCTCCCGTTGGCCAGTGGCTTCGTTTTAGCCTCCCTCGAACCATTCCTGCAATTTAGCGACAAGAAAAACCTGCAGAAGTAAGTTTTCCTGAACCATGTTCAGCAGCAGAGCTGCTAGCTGCTCTGCGCGTATATGAGAGCCTCCCTTGTTAGAATCATGCACCTTCCTCGGTTTTAAATAGGCATTTCATCACTGGAAGTCATGGCACAACGCAAAAAATCAACCAGATTCGCCTTTCCCTCTCTCCCCTCATTTTGCACGGTGAAATAAGCATCCCTCCAGCCTGCTTGCTCACCGTCACAAGCTGATGGATATATCGTGTGCTAATGCCGTTACCATGGAGTCCGTATAGATCCGTAACTGAAGGCCTGATGGGAAGGGAAGCTCCGGGAACTAGCATTACAGGCCCTGCAGTGCAGGCTCCCTGCTCCTCACTCTGTGCATGCTCCGGAGTTTGCCCCTGCCTCTCCCCGTATCCCTGACAGATGCTGATACTTATCTGACAGACACAAGCAGAATGAGTCACTGCTGGAGCTTACGAGCTCCCTCTAGGCTGCCAGAAGCCTTTTGCAGCCCGGGTTTTTAACCCTTTCGGTCTCCGCTCAGCTGCTTTTAGAACCATCGCAAGTGACTAGAATTAATAAGCTGAAAAAAGAAAGGGGGGGAGGGAAACCCGCTTTCCTAATTCAAATACTTTGGCAGCTCTTCACATAAAAAGTGCTGACTCTCCTTTCAGGAGAGAGAAAAAAGTGATGGAGGGGAGCTAGCTGCTGCTCCCAGAGGTTAATAGTAACTAAGAGGAAGTGACAGGATGGATAGACTTCAGTGAGTGTTTTATATTATGTACGTTTGTTTGAAACACACACAAAAGAGAGAATAGTCTCAGGATGTTATAAACGGATTTATTGGGGGGGGGGGGGCATTTTGGACTTTTCTCCAATAAATGCGTTTATAACATCCTGAGACTATTCTCTTTTTGCGTTCATCTCGGATGCTCACCAGCCTTGCACCCTTGTTTGAAAACAAACAAACCTACATCAGGACAGAAATATTTTTGTTTAATTTGTTTCGAAAAGTTAAAACTGCATTCCCCCTTGAATAACGGTGTACATATGTATTATTAAAATACATTTTATAACATGGTATTATTAAAACACCTTCCTTTATCATATCAGATTTCAAGGCAGTGTACAGCATGCAACAGATAGAAAATAACCCCCCGAAATAATATATTACATACCAATATAAATCAGTTTCTAGGCAATACTGAAAATACATTAAGGGAAGCAAGATTTTGTAATCGTATTTCAATATCTACTGAGGGACTCAAAGCAGAATGGAAATCTCATTTTCCATTGGTTATCCAGTTACTTCTAAGTCTCCATTAGCAGAGATGGCGACTTGCATAACTCTTGCTTTTCAATTAGTTGCTAACACAAGGCTAAAATGATGAACCTAGCTTTGGGTTATCTCAAAATTCAAAAAGCCCATTGAAGATGGTTTCCTGTTTCATCTCTTAACCCGTGGGTTGATATGGTCACTCACTTTTCAGCGCTAACAAGCTTAAGGCAAACCATGGTTACCTTTAATCAGGGCCTGAAAATCAACTTTGAACCCTAATTTAAAAGCAATCCATGTCTTTCATTAGGACTGATATGGATATAACACCACACCATGGTTAACGTTAAGATGGGAATGGGGGCTAAACATAGGTGTTAAGGAGTAGGGGGTGCACAAGTCCATAGGGTGCTCTAACCTTTTAACTATCGTGAAAAGACAGGGAAACGCCTCATCAGCACCACATCAAGGGCATAATTAAGATGCAGATAGTCCACTCTGGGTTTCAGTCAGAACTCTAAAGGAACTATCCACGGACCCGAATCATATGCCCAAAATAGGTTCAGCACCCTGGATAGCTCCATGCAGGTGGCATCCAAGGTGCTGGCCACTCTCCCCCAGCTAGGTTCTTTAGAGTTGTTCTCCAAGGTGCTGAACCCTATCCTCAAAATAGGTGCTGCACCTTCGATAGCTCCTTTAGAGTCCTGACTGAATCCCAGAGCCGATTCACCGCTCCGCTGACATCGGAGCTCCTAGCTTCCGCTGAATTTGGGGCTGGAGCATCTCCCCTAGGAGGGAAGGTTACATCAGCTGGGATTGTTTAGCTTGGAGAAGAGGAGGCTGAGGGGAGACGTGAGAGAGGTGTACAAAATTATGCATGGTGAGGAGAATGTGGATAGGGAGACATTTTTCTCCCTCTCTCAAAATACTAGAACCCAAGGGGATCATCCCATGAAGTTGATTGGTGGGAGATTCAGGACAAATAAAAGGAAGGACTTCTTCACACAGCGCACAGTTAAATTGTGGAACTCACTACCACAATTTGTAGTGATGGCCACCAACTTGGATGGCTTAAGGGGTTGGATAAATTCCTGGATGCAAAGGCTATCAATAGCTACTAGGCCTGATGGTTGTGTGCTATCTCCAGTATTCGAGGCAGTAAGCCTGTGTGCACCAGTTGCTGGGTAACATGGGTGGGAGGGTGCTGTTGCACCATGTCCTGCTTGTTCATCCCTGGCCGACGGCTGGTGGGCCACTGTGTGAACAGAGTGCTGGACCAAACGGACCCTTGGTCTGATCCAGCAGGGTGCTTCTTATGTTCTTATGGAGCTGGCTCCATCATACCGTCTACAAGGGAGAGGGGGACGGACGGACAAGAATTGTTCCGAATGGCCCCAACCTAAGTCTTTTACTTCGTTTCCCATTGCTGCCTGCTGAGCCCACAGCAAGCAATGCACTCAGTGCAGAACAACCTTCAGATCACCCTTCTTTTTAGCCAAGCCAGTTTTCAGGAGTACCTGAAACTCACATTATCCATATTACACATGAGAAAAATTAGAGTACTATTATTACTGTTGTTACATCATTGATTTCTAGCCCACTTTATACAGTAAATTTAAAAAAAACTTGACAAAGTAAATTACAACATATTTTAATATACAAGGCAAATAATCAAACTATAAAAACCAATACTCTGTATATGAATTACTGAAACAAATGAGAAAGGAATAGCCGATAAAACCTCAGTGAAAGCCCAGACAGAGCTAAAATTAACCAATTGCCATTTGGAATAAATATGTCTTTAAAATCCCACTGAAAGCCAGCAAATTCTCAGGCATTCCAAATATGTGGGGCCAACACAGGTAAGGCCCTGTACTGCTACTCGCCAATCTCACAGCTCTTAAAGGTGGGTCAGAAGGCCTCAGTTGCTGACCTTAAAGCTTGAGCTGGCTTCAACTGTTGGCAATTGGTTGTCAGGCTCCTGACCGACCCAAATCCTAGGCTTGGGACTCCATGGACAACTCCCTTCTCCAAATGAAGACAGGGAGGAATCAACCAAAGCCCAAACCGAGCCTGAAGAGCCCCATCCCAGGGACGCCATGTCCCTCCCCACAACACCTCCAACACTCAAGTCCTGCCTTGATCCCAAATTCTCCTCATCTGTCCTCCCCTAGCCTGCGAAAGGAGCAATGGACCTGGTGAGAAACCCAGAGGCAGAATAGAAACATCCGTTTGGCTGCCAGATGGTTCTATCACCATGGTTCTACTCAAAGAAAAGGGTCTAACTCAGGAAGACGGAGAAGATCCAGCTGAAAGCAGTGACCCACTATGCAGCCTCCTCTGGCTTAACAGTTAACAGTTTGGTTTAGCCATTACCTCTTTGCTCATGGAATCATAGAATCATAGAAAAGCAGAGTTGGAAGGGGCCTACAAGGCCATCTAGTCCAACCCCCTGCTCAATGCAGGAATCCACCCTAAAGCATCCTGACAGACGGTTGTCCAGCTGCCTCTTGAAGGCCTCTAGTGTGGGAGAGCCCACAACCTCCCTAGGTAACTGGTTCCATTGTCATACTGCTCTAACAGTCAGGAAGTTTTTCCTGATGTCCAGCTGGAATCTGGCTTCCTTTAACTTGAGCCCGTTATTCCGTGTCCTGCACTCTGGGAGGATCGAGAAGAGCTCGATCCCAAGCTATTCATGGCTTTGCAGTCTCCCCCATTCACAGCCACAAACTCTGCTCCATTGCTAGGCTTTTGTTGGCTAGAAAAAACCATCAAAGGGCTCAATGCCTAGTTTTCATTCCAGCTTGTGAGCAACTACTCATTCAGTCACCTATGGCAACTAATGACCTTCCTCAAGATGAACAGACAAGGAAGCTTTATGAACACAGAGCCTCCCCCCTTTTAAGTAATACATGACTAACATGGGTGTTTGTTTGTTTTCTTAGGAAAATAACTTAAAGTGGCTTAACAATAAAATCACAAATATATAGCAACATAATGTAAAAACAACATAAATACATGTAAAAACCCTCAGACACAAAGCAAGAACAAAAATAAAACTTAGAGGAGAGCTGTCGAAGGGGAGATCAACCCTGATCAGTGCAAATAGAAGGGAACTCCAACAGCCTTCCTAAAAGCTGTCACGTTATGATAAGGGGACAAAAGGAGCACAAGAATCTAATCCAGGCAGGCTGCCTTGCAGAAGGCATTCCATAATATTAGTGCCTCAACTAAAAAGGCCCTGCTCCTTTTATTCACTGTGGACAAGTAACTTTACCAAGCTAATTTCTTCGCTAAGATGCAACAAAGAAAGAATGTCCTTTCTTATAATAATAATAATGATAATAATAATTTCTCACCCGCCTCTCCCTTTGCATTGAGGCGGGAAACAACATTAGTACAGGAATCAACACATCTTAAAAAACTCATGATTATACATTGTCTGACGGAAAAGGCTAGTCTTCAAAGCTGCCTTAAAAATCACATAGAGAGTTAATTTTACGAATCTCGTCCAGCAGGCTGTTCCACAGTCCAGGGGCGACAGAAGAAAAGGTCCTCTGGGAAACTGATGTAAGTTCTCCCCAGAGGACCCGAGTGTGCGGGGCGGACTGTATTTTAGGTCATCCTACTTACATTTAGGGAGGGTCAAAATGTCAACTTACTGTTTGACAAAGTTTGAAACCCACCCACGTCATTCCTGTTACATACATGCAGCATGTTTCCAAGCAAAACACAGAACAAATCCTTGACTCTGACCCATTTTAGTCTCATAGCACCGTGTCACCACATTTGTGTGGGCTGGTTCAGTTCAAACATCAACAGTCCCTTACTTCTCGCTTTTATTTGTTCCATTCCTATCTTGCCTTTCTGCCATGATGGAACCCAAGGGGGTACCATCATGGGGGTACCCAGGAGGTCTCCCATCAAAACTATGACCAGACCAAGACCTGCCCAGCTTCAGCAGAGTGAGTGCTTCAATTGCTTTTACATCAGAGATGAGGAACCCCAAGCTCAGGGAACAACTCCAGACGGCCATGCTCCCAACTACCAATGCTTTCCACAGTTCCCCACAAACACCCCATATTACAATTTTGAAAGGCTTCATTACTAGCAATAAAGCTTTAAGCTAAAATAGGCTTGCATTTTTTATATTTAGTTTTATTTGGGGCCCCACCCCCTTCGCCCCATCCATTTGCTTTGGCTACGCCCACCACTGGAATGTAGCTCCCCCAAAACTGAATTAGGCCCTGGGACTGAAAGAGGCTCCTGCCACGACACAGGCTCTGAACACCAGACCTCATGTCTGCCACCACTTATTATGGGGCGACACAGGCTCTGAACACCAGACCCGGCCGAGGCTACTCCCTGCTCAAGCCAAGCCCCACCACTTGGTACGTCTGAGGCAAGGGATAAAGCCCACCTTCCTCCAAACTATGCAGAGAAAGGGGTTCAAAATGGAGAATGGATTTTAATATATATAATAATGTGCTGTGAGTTATATCTGCTTAGGTGAATGATTGTCAGAGTGGGTGCTGAATGTGTAAACTTAAGATGATAAACGCCAAACAGACACGTGGGATTTTTGTGGTAGTTTTAAAACAAACAATCAAAATTTATTTTTAAAAGTTCATAAGCTTTGTTTCAAATAACAACATTTAAAAACCTTTTTGAAACCTTCCATACAATCCTGTCACTCTCACATTCGCGCTTTCCTTTTTCTCACACAATCACTCTTGAACTTTCTTTATTCTCAGTATTGAGTAATATACATCCACTACGTGCACACCACACTCCAAAGACACCACTCACTACGCTGACTCTCAAATTTCCCAGAACTTAAGTACCATAAATACAGAGAGCACTACAGACTCTAAGAGTACCTAACAAGTCTCCCTGAAAAGTTTTCCTGAAAAGAACAAGAACAAGCTATCCCAATCCCCTCAGTCCTTCCCTTATATATCACTCCTCCCCACTCCCAAGACATTCTAGCTCCGCCCACTCAGGCCAACATTCTACAAACCACAGACTTACAAACTGCAGACATACATTTGGAATTGACTTGTGGGGTGTAACGCCACAGCTCCCCGTCTCGGCTTTAGACAATGCACTCTGAACACCATTCCCAGATGTCATCAGCAAAGATGTTACTCACAGTTATGGATGCGACTCCAGTCAATCGTAGAAAAGAACGGATGACAGCAGAGGCCTTCATAATCTAGTCTCTCTTTCTGCCCACAGAGTAAACCCTGCACCAGATCAAGGAATTCGTTGCTGACTTTCACATCCTCAGGGAACTTCAGGAATCTCTGCAGTTGAAAGAAAAATAAATCTCTCTCCGCAGTCAAGAAAGCAAAAGCTGAAGGCCAGGATCCAAAGAGCTACTTTTGCCAAGCCAAACGGCTCACGTATCCCCAGTGGGCCATTTGAATTTGTACTTCTTTGAACAGCATCCTAGGATACTGTATCGCAAACTGCTTTTGAAAACTGCATTAGTTACAAAAGCAAGGCAGAGGGTGCTGCTTGAGACACAGTTCCAAACGTGCGTCAGGCGCACGAAGAGTTGCACAATTCTTCGGATCCTGGCCATTGGGTTCTGACATCCTTCAAAGCATATAACAATGACCATCCACAAAAGTGCAGGAAGGCCATAGAATAATAGCTGCAGAATACAGCTTCTTAAGCATCTCAGATTTCATTTTTAGAAATCATTTCTATTCCTTATGCAAACAGATGCTTGAAAGCAGGCTGGCAGCTCCTAATGAAATCTCAGATGCCAGAGAACTTGCCAAGAAAAAAATCCAGTCATTGGGGATGGGTCTATAGTACCCAATGTTAGTCCTACATAGAGTAGACCCATTCATTTCAATGAGTCTAGTCTGCAAAGAACACTACCATTAGTGTCCCTCCCCACAACTAGCAAAATCAGGCTAAATTATGCAAAGTAGGATAAACCGTGGAAATGTCCATAATTAATCCTAAAATCTCACTTTTGCTGCTGCAGAATTGGGGTATATGGCATGGAATGTATTTATTTTTAATAATGCAAAGTACAAACAGTTCTGGGTAAAGTTCCAAGATAGGATTGAATGAGGTTTGGCTATTGGCTAATCAGTACTAATTTCACAAAGTCCCAAAATTCCTGCTGCTAATAATACACCAGTCAATAACGCTTGAGGCACTGGTGGAACAGAAAATAACCAGGGAAAGCTAAGCATCACATATACATGCAAGATGTAGGACCATATTGTAAAAACTCTTGAGTGTAAGACAAGCTGAGCTGGATCAGACCAAAGACCCATCTGGTCCTGCATTCTGTTCCCATAATGGCCAACCAGCCACCGGTGAAAACCCCACCAGCAGGACATGTACGCAATAGGACCCACCCGCTTGCGTTCCTCAGCAACTGATATTCAGGCACATCATCGCCTTTGATGCTAGAGACAATACATTCCCATCCTGACCAGTCGCCACTGATGGCCTCATCCTCAATTGTCTCATGGCCATCATCATCATCATTACTATTATTATTATTATTATTATATTTATTTGTATCCCGCCTTTTGCCCAATACTGGCCATCACTACCCCTTTGGTATTAGCGGATTTAATTATGCACTGTGCAAAGAAGTCCTTATACTTCTGTTTATCGATTTGATTTCTATCTCGCCCTTGCGCCAAAAGAACAGCGCTCAGGGTTATCTCCTTCTATCTGTTCTGGAGCTCTCACCGTTCAGCTTCACTGGATGACCCTGGGCTCTAGTATGATGAGAGGGAGAAAAACATGCATACATTTTATACACCGCTATCATGTTCCTTATTTGCTTTTTCCCCCCTAAGCTAAAAAGCCTCAAACATTGTAACCTTTCCTCATAGGAGAGTTGCTCCCACCCTCTAATGCACAGGTAACCTCACAATTAGACTACTGTAATGCACTCTATGCAGGGCTACCCATGTAAGTGGTTCGGAAGCTGCAGCTTGTGCAGAACGCAGCAGCTAGGGTGCTCTCTGGGACACCTAGCTCTGCCCACATAAAACCAGTGTTAAAAGAACTGCACGGGCTGCCTGTTAGCTACCGAGCCATGTGCAAGGTCATGCTATTATCTTACAAAGCCCTTTAATTTGTTTTTAACTGTGTATATTTATTGTTTTATACGGTATGTTTTTATCTGTACGCCGCCCTGAGATCTTAGTGATGTAGGGCAGGATATAAATATTTTAAATAAACAAACAACTTGTGACCAGGATACCTAGCAGACCACCTTCCCTTATATACACCCAGGAGGCATATACAATCTTCAGAGGAGGCCCTGCTCGTCATCCCAACACAAAAAGAATGTCACCATGAAGAACCTCGACGGCAGGGCCTTCTCTGTAGCAGCCCCCACCCACTGGAAAACCCTCCCTCGTGCAGTTCGGGAGGCAGAAAATGTAATAACTTGTAAACGCCTCCTAAAAACATTTCTTTTTAAACAAACCTTCCCTGGACTGTAATTTATTCTGGTTTCATGTGATTTTAAAGTTGTAATCTGGATTTTATGGTCTTAGGTGTAAACTGCCCAGAGAGCTTAGGCTGTTGGGCAGTATAAATATGTAATAAATAATAATCCTTTTCTGCCCTTTTTCCAGCTCTACAATATACCCCTTTGAGGTGTAGTGACCAGAACTGTACACAGCAATCGAAGTCCAGGTGCACCATAGATTTGTACATGGGCCGCATGATATCAGCAGTTTTATTTTTCAACTCTTTTTCTAATTATTCCTAACACTGAGTTTGCTGCTGCTGCTTTTTCTTCACAGCAGCTTCACATCTGGAATATGCCCAAACTAAAAGAGCCCCACCTTCCATTGCACTGAGAGCAGCCCTGCTGGTACCTGAAAATTCATGATGTTGTTCAAGGTTTTGGTCGAGGTCCCTTCAGTAAATGGAGATTTTCCATAGATCATTTCATAAGCAACCACTCCGAGGGACCACCAGTCACATTCAGATCCATAGGAGCCCTTGTCATCACTGTTCAACACCAGGAGGACCTCCGGGGCCATATAATCTGGGGTGCCAACTGGAAGCTTAGCATTCACCTGGAAAATATAAACACAATTATGTGGAATCACAGTGTAATTATTACAGGTTATTCTAGTGTTAATATGTACCCCAGAAATCAACCATTTCTATGGAAGCAGAATCTAAAAGGTTTTCCACTAACAACTAAAGAACATTTGTATGTACTTTACGGGCAACCATAGCAAAGAAAATAATGGATTGCGTGCTTAACATAATAACTAAGTGAATGGAGGAGTCTGAAGTCTTGCACGTCTTGCACGACTGAACCTCTTAACCATGATTAAGAGATCATGAACACAGGCTGCAGGATTCCAGCTTCCTTCCTTCCTCCTAGCTACTTCTCCCCCCCCCCCCCTATATGAATTAGCCACAGTTAAAGAGTACATCTGCACCAACTTTAGCCCTGGCTAATGTTAACCAGGGTTCTATGTCTTCTTTGTCAACTACACACATCACCGGATGCATCAGGAGCCATTTGTAAGAGGAAGCAAGTATTTCATTCGCTAGAAAATGCATATTGAACCCAATCTTTACCAACAGCAGAAGCGATTCTAACCCACATCCTGGGTTGAATGTAACTGCGTCTCTTTTAACATGTATGCGGTAATCGTCCTGTTATAATGAGCCCTCTGAGGGGCTCTCCCACCAAAATATAAAGTAGTGGCTTCTACATACATTGCATATACAGAAGGACATGCGTTTGTGAATTAAAAGAAAATGATTTCTAGAACAAAAATCCAAAACTTCCTGGCAGGAACCTGAGAGCTTACAGAATATTGATGGCAGCAGGGGTGGGGAACAGCTTTCAGCCCGAGGGCTGAATTTCAGTTCTGAGAAGCTCTGGAGGGGGGGGTGCATTCCAATGGCAGCCAAGGGGGTGGGGCCAAAAATACCAGCCAATTTTAGCTTAAAGCTCTTACTGCCAGTAACTAAGGTTTAGAAGAGGCATTTCAACCTTTTAGAATCAGACTAGTAGAGTTGGAAGGAGCCTCTAAGGCCATCGAGTCCAACCCCCTGCTCCATGTAGGAATCCACCTTAAAGCATCCCTGACAGATGGTTGTCCTGCTGCCTCTTGAAGGCCTCTAGTGTGGGAGAGCCCACAACCTCCCTAGGTAATTGGTTCCATTGTTGTACTGCTCCAACAGGCAGGACGTTTTTCCTGATGTCCAGCCGGAATCTGGAATACAATGCAATATTTTGTAGCAGGGACTATTGTGATGGTTTCCAAACTATCCACTATCAGAGTACCCTTTCCAAACATATGGACAGACAGAGACATATTGATAGAGCTATGTTGACTCATTTGCCAAGGGACCCACGCACATCTCTGCCCTGTGTGCTGCAAAGAATTCTGGGAATGTAATGACTTTTGGTTAGACCAGACATTTATGGCTGCCTTTGCACAGAATCCTAAGCCAGAACTGCACACACCTTAATCACTCCCATTTAGCTCATCCTGCAAGCCGGCCTAGCTAAAGTAACCAGAAATTTACTGGAGCAGAAAAACCCAAAGAGTTTTTCTCATGGCTCTGCTCTCCCTCTAACAAGCAAAACTTTGGAGCCAGGGTCTGAAGTTGGCTTATGGATCCAAGTTTGTTAAAGGAGAGACATTCCATGGTCTGAGCTCTAATATAACACTAAGCTTTTCTACCTTGGTAAGTTTCAGGTTACTTTAGCTGCTCCCGCTTACAATAATCCAAAATTCTCAGCAATTCTTGTTCTAATGTGGTCAATGAGTGATATTCAGAGACACCAGTCTCATCAATGGCCAGCTTGAATTGCAGCTATGACCCAGAACACACTCAATGCTCTCCTGAAGGGCAGGGGAAAATTAGCAGCGGACATGTTTCCCTTCATAGAAGCTTGTTACATGACAAGCTTCCAAAAAAACTCCAGGTTCCTGGAACGCAGTTTGAAAACCACTGCTCTCTTACATAAATACCCATTAGTAAGTGTTGCTAGTTTATCCACACACGCACAAATCTCCAACTGGCTTAAAAATAAAAACCCAGCAAAGGAAAGAAATACTTTTAATTATAATGTTGCATTATTTTTTTAAAAAAAAATACCCGAGGTCAGAACATGCAAATCAAATCAAAAGAATAATTAACCAATACTCATTTTTATAGCAAACCATATCAATTGCATTAGTTTAGTTTAATCAAGAGGCTCTTGTTACCATCACAAGAGACAAACAGTTCTAACTGTAATCAGGAACACCATTATACACCAACCATGAGACCTCGGCTACCTAATTACCCATTTCAGGTTCTTCCGAAATTAGCAGCCATGCTATTAAACTCAAGGACCAGGGCAGGCAGCAGCTAACTAACTAATACTATCTGCTGTTCCAGGGTTGTTGTTTTTACTGAAAAGACATATGCCTCTCTTTAGGAATAAGTATGACAACTTTAAAAACAAACACAAACTTAAATGGAAAACCCTACTAATAATTAATATGCAAAACACATGGGTAAGAAATTTCAAAAACCTACACTTTTTCAATTTAACCAGATTTTATCTGTACTGGAGAGTTACTAAATTTGTTGTCAGCCAAACAGCTCTCCGTCACTCTAGTTTTAAAAATTCATGATACAGCAACGAAGAAGAATTTGGAAACTTTCACTTTTCAGCTAACAAACTGTGATTAACTTTTACCATGGTTAGCTTAAGAACAAGCCAACTTGAGAGCAGTGGTTTGAAATTGACCATAGTTAACGTTAACTACAGATCCTGGCCCAGCAGCAAAACCTTCTGAATTGCTCCTCCCGACCTGGAAAGAGGGGCAGGGAGGGAAGGGAAAGGGGAGGGGAGGGAGATGCACAGCCAGGATTAGGCTCACTGCAGCTCCTTCACATTGTGCTAAACCAGGCTTAATATAGCATTTCCCAACCTTGTGTCCCCAGGTGTTGTTGGCAGGCAGATTTAATTTTGGTCTAGTAGTCATTCAGGGCTAGTAAAGCAACAATCTATTGCTCAATAAAGGAGAGAAGACGCTTCCCTCTTACATTTCCTAATGCACATTTTGTATTAAGGTTCTTTCTTCCAGCTTTTGCTGTGTACCATTTTCAGACATCTTCGTTTCTACTAACCAAACACCCTGTTCTAGTCAGTCAGCTATGCCCTCCTCCAAGATACTCCATTCCACCTCCCACCCAGTTTCTGCTCCCTCTGCCTTGTCAAACAGCATTCCACGAGCACCATCTGTCTTCCCTGGAAGTTTTTGGGGTTCCTCTCCCCCTTCGGGTTTTGTACCACTACAAACCTTAGGATTCCCTGTTCAGATGACAAGCTAAACCACGGTGGTTAAGCTAAACATTATGGCTTAACATGTCATGTGAACCATTCCTAACCATGGTGGCTACATAACCACAGTTTAAACTTGCTCACTAAGTATTTGCTGCAAAAGGGTTACTGGTCTAGCCACGGCTTAGCGTGTTGTCTGAACAGGCCCAATACCTCCTTCCCATGCACGGATGGTGTCGTTTTGGCTACCTAAGGATCTACGCTCACCTTTGAACTTTGGAAATGAAAGACTGGAAACACACACTTCACTCTTACACCTCAAAACGTTTCACTTTCATTTTGGTATGAGTAAGGATCTACCTGTCTGCAGCGCTCACCCACTGCATGAGTCATTGTTCTGGGCATGCCCTCTGGTTTTGGAAGAAGGCAAGCCCAGAGCACTACGTCATGCAACCTTTCCCGAAGGCAGCCTGCTATATCTCCGCATGGGAAGCAACTGTATGTTTCAGTCATCCCCGAGGCAGAAAGGCGGCAGAGTTACCTGATCCCTCATAAGGGGTGACTGGAAAGTGATACGGCCATTGCAGGTAGCCTCCTCTGTGGTGGGCACTTAAGGATCATAGGACACTTCATTTTAAGTTCATTTCTTGCAGCACATTGGCAATTTCTCTCATCATAGAATTCCCTCCATCCCATCTGCATTCTCTAACACACACACACCCGCAACACACACACACAGATCAATTGTCAAGTGATGTAGGACCGTCATTTTCTAGTTGAAACAACAGTAATTTCGAGACAATCTTGTTTTCCATCCCAGTAAACATTACGAGTTAGGAATTCATCCTTGGCTACTTCCAAACACCACAACTACAGTTGAGCATTCTCTCTCATTACTGAATAGAATTTTAGGTTCTGAAAAAAGGTAATCTTCTGCCTGATCGTGTGAATGAAGTATATCAACTGTACAGCCGAAGCAATTCCCCATATTTGAGGAATTCATCAACAGGGGTGTGTCCCTCACCTTTCTGAACATTTAACAGTCCCACCCCATTTTAATTCTTGGAGGAAACGCTGTGTCTCTCGGGACACAACTTGGGAATGACTGCTATGAATACAATTTTACATCCCAATTTACTAAGGTTCTTTGAGGCAAGCTCTACTTTTAATGCTGAAAATACAAGAAATGAGGAGTTCTCATAGTCTTATGTCTGTGTGGCTGTTATATAGATCCTTTTCAGAGAGAAAAACATAGCTAAGTATCTGTACTGTATACATATTCAAAAATGAATATATAAGCATGGAAATTTATTTGATAGTAGCCTTCTACAGAAAAGTAGGAAGAGACCCCCAAATTCACATTGCTACCATTTCCCACAAATTCCCTTTTCCTAATTATTCATTTAGCAATAGACACAGTTACAATGGGCACCAACAGACAGCATTTGTTGTAAATGATTATTTTTCCCCAC
Organism: Elgaria multicarinata webbii; assembly: GCF_023053635.1. Lineage (NCBI taxonomy): Eukaryota > Metazoa > Chordata > Lepidosauria > Squamata > Anguidae > Elgaria > Elgaria multicarinata. Next base: position 17,438,340 of record NC_086188.1, on the reverse strand, counting down.
TTCATCTGGACAACCCAAAGATCTTGATTACCTTTTTATCCACTGTCATTTTGGCAGCTGAACCAAAGTCCACCAATTTGATGTGCCCCGTTCGATCAATGAGGATATTTTCTGGTTTAATATCACTGTAAGTAAACAGAAATCAATCCATAAAGCCCTGTTTATCAGACCACAAGCACTTCTCCTATCATATAACATATGATAAATATATTTAGAACGATAACAAATCAAAGGGATGTAGTCCAAGCCCCAGAACTATTCTGAGGCTAGCTGTCCACAAGCATATTGCAGAAGAGAGCAGGTGCCCTATAGAACAAATACCTTTAGATAACTCAAGCAAGTCACCTAAGACGACCTTCCACCTTGACCTAAGGTTGAAAGTTCTAAGCAAGGTTTCCTTTCCTAATTCCACTCCCCCAACGCACCCACAAACTGAGGGCATCTGCACTGGGCACAGTCTTGGTTCAATTTCGTTCACCTTCTGGATTTCAGGCATTAGAGCTACTCAGATTTACTTGCTAAAGGAAGAAGATAAATGTGAGTTGCTGGAACCGCCTAATGCAATGAACTACAAGGAAATGGACAGATGTCATATTATATATCTGGTCAATGCATCATGCAGCTATTAAGTTGCAATGAAGCATTACATGAATCTCGTAATGAGAGCGATTAAAGCAAACTTATTTTTGAGTGTTCTGAGTCTATCATGCGCTAAAGCATTGGGTCGATGCATCAGAAAGCCAAACACTATTTGGTTTTAATATATTAATGGTTGAATTTGTTTTAGAATTATGTATTTATTGTTCTGTTTTATATGTACGATTTTAACTGTATGCTGCCCAGAGATTCTTGTGATATAGGGCGGGATATAAATGTTTTAATAAATAAATATTTGTAAGAAAGCAGCTAAAACTGATGAAACATAAAATTCATATAGATAGATAGATAAAGATCCAGCGGAACTGTTCACACATAATACTAAGACACCAGAGGAGAAACAACCAACAATAATGGCTAACAAACTACCCCAAGGTAACCAGTGGGGTGTCTTACTGTGTTGTGTGTCAGGCTCCCCATGGTTTAAAATGGCTGCTCCAGTAAAAAAACAACATGGCAACCATAGGGTCAGCCGCCTAGAGCGACCACAACTTCAGAGTCAGTCTAGCCAGCACAGACTTTCTCGATGATCAAGATTGCTGCGCACTGATTACAAAGTCCAGCGCAACCCAATTCCTGCCATGGCAGCCACTGGGAGGACAACAGAGTAACCGGGGAGAGGCAAGGGAATCACACATCGCCACCTGGTTCTGCACGCAGCGTGGCCTGCAGGACTGAGGTTCCCCACTGCTAAACTAGAGAATTCTTCCATGAATAGAGCAACTGCTAAAGTACCGGGGGAATTTCAAAAGTGATGATGATATATCAATAGGACTGTCATGATCCCAAGCCCTCCCACCAAACTGAGAGACAACAAAGAGAATCACTGTGCAATCTACAAAGTCTTTATTCAGTAAAAAAAAGGAAAAAGAAAAAAAGACCTCTTTACACCTGAAGCGACCGTGAAAGCTTAATTAGCCAAACGAAGCAAGGCAGTTGCCTATCAACTAAATGGACTGTTTCTCACCGGGCCCGGCAAGCTTTTACCAGTCTCTTCCTTCAAGGAGGATCCTCTTGACCCAACTTCTGGCATGCAGCTAATCTGGTGGATCATCTCCCACCTCCTCTCAACTCCTCCCACTTGATCCTGTGGCGGATTCTAGGATCTGTCAATTCTGGTGCTCCCTCACCTTTCGACAAAGGCTGAGTTTCTCAGGGGGAGGGGGAAGTGAACCTGAGCCTCGTGATAGATAAGCTCCTGGAAAGATTCCTCCTGGAGAGCCTTGGAGGATTTCCTCCCCCTGCTCCCTGTCTTGGCTGGTCTTCTTCTAGTTTTGCCTCCAAGTCTAACTCGGCATCTGAAACCAAACCAGGGAGCCCGGGCCCCATATTGACAAGGATTTCCTGTAAAGTCCCCAAAAATGCTGGGCATGCTGAAACCCTTGGGCATGCCTAAAGGAGATTTTTGGATGCAAACTGAGCTCTACAGCAATCCTAGAATTACAGTAAGGTTGTTGCCTCCAAATGCAGCTACAACAAAATATCAGCAATTTCCAAAAATGTTCATAATTCTTAATGTTTAGTTAATGTTTTGTGAACCGCCCAGAGAGCTCCAGCTATTGGGCGGTATAGAAATGTAATAAATAAATAAACAAACAAGATAGGTGTGAAATGGAGGAACTCACTTACCGATGTGCATAGCCCATTTGATGGACGCTTTGAATAGCCAGAACTAGCTCTGCTAGATAAAACTGAACTGTGCTTTCATCAAGCTGATCCTCATATCTGTTTAGGAATGACAGTAGATCTCCTCCAGGCTCATATTCCATAACCTTTGCAGAATTTCAGAGTAATTAGATCACACAGATGAAAAGAAAATTAAGCTTTCTAAAGCTCTTATATTGCAAAAGACACACAGTATCAGTAGACGCATGAGTATTTAAAGAAAAATAGGTGTGTTCACAATATATCCAGCTGTGTATACAACTAAAGAATAAAATTAACTACATCTTTCTCGAGCTGGAAACCTTGTAATCTAATAAAAAAAGACATACTTTTTTTCCAGTTATAAGTCACTAACAAAAGCTCCAAGAAAGCATGGAAAAACAGCCTTTCTTAACACTACGCACAACATTAAAACCAGGACTCCAGAAAAACTAGCTACAATCAAAGTTTAGAAGCTGCACTCTGTAGAACATAATTAAAGCTAGGTTTTGGAATCTTAGGTAAAGTATTTTTTTTAATATAGCTTAACTACTACTGGTAAAAATGCTTTAATCAAGATAGATTAATCAACACTTTGCTGTTTATCTAGGCACTACCTGCCTATAGATGCAAGGATTGAAGAGAAACTACATCCATTTAAAGTATTGCTCAGTTATTTTACTCTTCACTGTGTGACAGATGTCATAGAAGACTTCATACTGTAACGTTTCGGAACTAGGACAGGGAAACAGTGTTTTTACACCTGAAAACTTCTCAATGCCTCCTGTCTCCATATACGAAAAGTCCTCCATGCCCATGAAGACACGGAACTGATGTTGCCCTTGACCTGTCTCACCATTCCCACAACGCCTTTGGAACATCTAGGGGCTGAGTCCCAGGCAGTGGTTACAATGCTAGGCTGTTAATGGTGCACAGTATTGGAATTATATTATACCTGAAAGTCCAACACTAGTTTCCAATTGCTTTCCAGGCACAATGCAAGGTGTTGGCTTTAACATTTCAGGCCCTAAAAAGCGTACGGCTGGGCTATCTACGGAACTGCCTGTCTTGCTAGGAACCTGTCCAGCTATTAAAATCTGCAGGAGAGGCCCTTTTGAGGGCAGCATTAACTACAGAGGCCCATTTGCGGGGCACGCATGAAAGGGCCTTCTCCTATATGTCTTCCAAACTATGGAATGCGCTCCCTCAAAAACACTTAACTTTTGTAAACCGCCCAGAGAGCTTCGGCTATGGGACAGTATATAAATGTAAATAATAATAATAATAATAATAATAATTCAGCGTTTAGACAGGGTGTCAAGATGCATCTTTTCCATTGAGATTTGTAAAACACAGTTTAATGTTCCACATTTACCCATTTTAATGTTCTTTATTTCTTTTATTTATTTATTTATTTATTACATTTCTATACCGCCCAATAGCTGGAGCTTTTATTGCTTTACTGTTTCATTGTTTTCAATTCTTGTACCCCGCCTTGGTAGCTTTTCAGCAGCTAAAGCGGCATCTACAGGCTAATAAATAAATCCCTCTGGTAAGTCTGTGTAACTGAAATGGTAAGAAATCCTTCCCTATTTACCTCTGCTATGATTCCCCCAGTCTTCATTTGCTGCTTCCCTGTGTCTTAGATTGTAAATCAATTGGGTCAACAACCTGTAAGCCTGCTCTTTGTAAAGCACCATAGAGAGATGGCACTACCATCATCATCATCAACAGTTCAGTCTCTCTCTCCCCTCTCCCCCTTGCCCACTACACATGCAGTGAGATCAGGAATAGAGTTCACTGCATCAGGAACAGCGCACACCTGTCCCCTCTCTGCCCCTGGCCACGCATACCAGGTAATGCCCAAACTAGAACACCCTACAGGTATTTCAACATCAGGTCTCCCAGTCCAAGCTTCTAAACACAACGAGGAGGAACAGAGAAGAACAGAAGTACACAGCTTAGCTTTCATCTCAAGGTGCACAGCGGAAGAGAGGCAAGAACCATTATCCACACAGGCCTGAAGGTGCCTAAATTCCATTCCAAATCACGCTTTAAAGAGTAAAACTTTTAAAAGCTAACATTTTAAAACATTTAAAGACAGGCTTATAATCAAAAAATGTAAATTAACAGCCAAGTGCTCTTCAATCTTGGATTCAAGTGTTCACTGTTCTGCTAAAGGCTCTTACCTTTCCTAACAGGAAGCTTTAACATTTAATCTAATTTCCTTCTGTAATTGCTTTGAAGTGAATGCAGCATAATCACACGCTATCCAACAAGTCCCCAGGAGTCAGGAACTTGCCCAGATTGTAAAGGTGAAAGCTATCAACGCATTTGAAGTGAGGTTCCAAACACAAAACTCACCAAATAAAGGTTCTTTTTGTCCTGAAACGCATAATGTAGTCGTGGAATCCAAGGGCTAGTATTCTGGGATAATATATTCCTCTCTTCCTCAAAGAATGATACCTACAGGTAAGGTATTAAGATTCATCAGAACCTTATTAGAAAAAAAAACCGGGGAGGGGATTGTCATTTTGCAGTAGTTACTTGCATCTAAAGTCAGAGCCTTCTAGTATTCAGTTTCTGGAAATATCAGCCTTTCAGATTTTTAAAAGCAAGTTTCTCATGGAAATGCCCGCAAATATGCAGAGTTGCATGTTTAGAGTCCCAGTGTTCGTGGCCTCCAATCGCGCTCCCAACCATACATCCCATTGCGCTGCACTTGCTCATACAATGCCTCTCCTCCTGACAAAAACTAAAAATAACCAAATCCGAGACTTTCACAAGAACAACTGAATAGAACCATGAATATAATATATGCAAATCTTTTTATCTGCATAACTTGAATGCAGAAGCAGCTTTCTGGAAATTACATTTCCTTAGCGTGCAGCTTGAAAGACGCAACGGACACTAACATATTCAGCATGCGCAGAAATGCCTGTCTCTTTAAAAAAATCCGATATACTTCCCCGTTACGTTTACCGAAGTACATTGGAAATCTCAACCAGGTTCCGATATACAAAAAGGGACATCCAAAGGACCCTGGGAATTTTAGACCTATTAGCCTGCTCTCAATAATAGGCAAGCTCTATGCTCGATTTCTGTCTAATAGACTAACTGACATCCTCAAGATCAGGTTTCACTTTTTACTTCTACCTTCCTGGGATGTTCAAAGGTGCTAACAAACAGCTCAGCAATTTCTGTGTATGTGCTGGACATGCCATGTCCCAACTCTGCCCTGAGAAAGGCACCGAGGTCTATAACACCATAAAGGATTGTAAGATCCATCTCCCCCAACCGCCCCGTACCCCAATGCCTCAGGGTTAAAATATGGGGATAATTTCCTATGAACATTTGCTATTTACGAAGCATCATGGGTGAACCCTGCTCCTCACAAGTAAGTCTGAGACGCCTCTTTATGACTGCCTAGCTTAGGTTACTTAGGCTGCAATCCTATACATCCTTACCTGAGAGTAAGTCACACTGAACTCAAGAGGATCTACCTCTGAGTAGACATGCATAGGAGCGCACTGTTAGAAAGAACTGTTTTGCTTTCTTAAGTGGCCTCCACCTGATCCCTTACATCTCCATCCATAATCTCAAAGAAGCTCACTTTGGAATCTGAGGCTTGACTGTATGAACCTGACAAACTAAGGATCATTCTCTCGCAGGCCAGACCATACTTCCAGGGCGATGTGCCTCGACCAAGGAAGGTAACGGGAAAACAGACTGAACTCACACAGCAATGCCTGGACATGTAGCTGCCCCCTCCCATGATGATGTTTATCCTGCAGCTCTTGGTGTTCCTCTGGCTCAGGAGGGAGGTGGTGGCAGATAAAGGGTTGCAGGCTGGCCGTGACCTGACGGCATCAGGGCAGCCTTCGAGCATTTCACTCACCGTTGATTATTGTGTCGTCCAAAACCAGTCAGTAAGTGCTTTAGGAGCCTTTAGCGGGGGGGAGGGGGCAGAATCTCAAGCCCGTGGCCAAAATCCAGTCCTTCTGGGCCCCCAAACCAAGCCTCCGGAATGCCCCAAACGTACTTGCCCCCAGCCCCTTCCCACCAAGTATTTGATAATTTCCTGGCTTTTATGCAGTTCCCCCCACCCCCAATTCCAAAAAGTTGAAATGGGCTGCATTCAGATGATGTGATAGTCAATGGTGGGGTAATAATTAACTCGACTTGTTTATCTAGGGGGTACTCCTCACACAACATGGTAGTAACCAACCGTGGTGTGGAGTAGGAACAGTGTTGAGTTGACTATTAGTCCACGCTGAGTTGACTCACTCATCCCCTGCCCTCTCTCCCCCCAGTCCATCCACACAACACAATAACCCAAAGTGGGTTAAATAACCAATTGTCGATTATTTAAACCACCATTGGTTATCATGTTGTCTGGACCCAGTCATGCTCTCTGAAAGCTTACTTACTGGCAGTAAGAGCTTTAAGCTACAATAGGCTGGTATATTGGGCGTTTTGGCCTCGCCCACCACTGGAATGTGGGCTCCCAGAGCTTCTCTGGAATGGAATTCAGCCCTCGGCTGAAAGAGTTTTTACACCCCTGCTTTAGAGTTTAGCATTTAACATACATCAGCTTTCCCCCACCTGGTATCCTCCAATGTTTTGATCTTCAAATCCCATAAGCCACAGCCAGCATAGCCAAAGGTCAGGAATGCTGTGGGTTGCAGTCCAAAACATACGTAGGGCACCACGTTGGAGAAAGCATGTGTAAAGGCAGAACACCCTGTCTTCCATCACTTCCCTGACCACAAGCACATCCAAAGTGTTCCCTCTTCCTCTGGAACAACTGCAAATTTACATCTGGATCCCATTTGGGTCTTCCTGGGAGCCGGACATTTTACTAGCCAGACCAATGGGATGCCTTCTTCCACTTGGAGGATCATTTCTTGCCCGTTCCTGTTTTAAATGTGCATAAGTCCATGAAGCTCATTGGCTCCTGCACCTCATATCTTCCTTTATTCGGGCAGGAGGAGTGAACGCTCCACTGTTTGACCGACATTCCTACATTTTCGTATGAAGTGAGTAGGGCAAAAACCCAGGCGTGAGAATCCCTAAATCCAGGTAATAGAAGGTATAAAGTAAAAGAAAATAGATTGTCTCTTTTGGTGAAGAAAAAGAAGGAAAAATTCTTAGAAGACTTAGAATTTCTGGTGTAGCGTATTGGCCAAGTATGACCTGAGAAGTATCTAGTTAAAATCTCACCTCTAGTTAAAATGTCCGACTCAGTATGTGGTCTAAAAGCAGCCTCATCTCATAGGGGTAAATAATACTAGTCTCTCTTAAAGGGTTGTTTTAAGGATAACCTAGCATGTACGACGTGAACTGCTTTGAAGTCTGCAAAATGTAATTAGACTTCTTCCAAGATCAGAACAACATACAAGATTCTTCCTCTCCCATTTTATTCTCATTTACCAAGCCATGTGAGATATATTAGGTTGATGGTGACTGGCTTAAGGTTGCCCTATGAGCTTCACAGCTGAGTTGGGAATTGAACTTGGGTTTCCTGGTCCAAGTCCGGCACTCTAGCCGCTGCACTACAATGGCTCTCACTTGGAATGGGGCCAATTAAACGACGTGAATTAATATAATTCATTCTCTCCCAAAATATACCAGTTCCTAATAGCCCACGGGGAGAGAGGGAGGGTGAGATGCACTACTCCCCTGTGACTGCAGCCCTGATGAAGAGCTCTCACGGCTATTGAAAGCTTACGAGCAATTTGGAAGTTAGAAAATCGGGAGAGGAACGTACATGATCCTGCGCCAAATTCGCCTTGACCATCACTTTCATGGCGTAGATGTTGCCCGTTGCCTTCTCGCTCACGACCTGCACGTCTGCAAAGTGACCACGTCCCACCAGACTCCTGACTTCAAAGTCCTTGATGCTAGGCTGTAGTTCCCGGAACTCTGCTATCGAGGCTGAATCTGTGCAAGATCAGGCAGGCATCTGACGTTAGGGAAGACGACAACAACACCAACACCGCACAGAATTTTACATAAATAACCTCGTCCATCTCATCAATGACACTGTTCCGACCTTCTCTCCTCTGTCCAAACGCCTGAAACTAAAACTGTGCACTTTTTTTAATCAATTTATTATTTCAAAAACAGACATAGCCTAAAAGCATTACATATAAACACAGAAAAAGAAAAAGAGAAAAGAAAACGAAAACACACGTCAAGGTTAAAGTATATTTTCGGCTCTCTACACATCAAAAATGTGAATTATATTCTCTCCTGGTTTAATACATTTAACATAATAATCACATTCTTTTCTTTCTTCTAAGTTAACTAAATCTCATACATTGAACCCACAGACAAATACCCCAGAACTGTTGTTTTTTAAATGGATACCGTTGTTTTTATACTGTTTATGTTTTTGATGGTTTAAAATTTTGTATACTTTTTAATGTTCACTGTTTTTAACTTTTGTAAACCGCCCAGAGCGCTTCGGCTATGGGGCAGTATATAAATGTAATAAATCAAATCAAATCAAAACCAAATCATTTTTCTCTGTCTCTTGCAGAAATTCTATCAGTGGCTTCCATTCCGATATAAATGTGGCTGTTGATTTATCTCTCATTATCGCAGTTAGTTTTGCCATTTCAGCCAACTCTAATATCTTCAATATGTATTCTTGCATTGTTGGCGTTGTTTCATTCTTCCACTCCTGTGCATATAATAATCTCGCTGCCGTTGTCATATACAAAAACGAAGTTCTCTCATGGTTCAGAATACGTGAGGCGGCTCCTCATAGCCCAACTCATGGCTCCCCTGCCTGCCTGCATTCAGCACAAAGCCCCTGAACTTGCATGCAAAGTCTTCCAGGGCCTCAGGTACTTTCTGTGTGTGCCCTTATCATCTGCATCTGCCCTCACAACCCTGTCCATGATGCTGACTCCTCTGCCGCTGCCCTGAACTACCTCAAGGCCTCCTGCTGCCATAAAAGACTCTTCCCTTCCCCCTTCCCCCCTCCTGTTGTCCGGAACTCGCTCCCAGACATTTCCACAGAATTGCCTTGCTTTCTTCTTTCAAATCCCAACTCCCATCTCACTCCTCCTACGAAACATTTGGCTTAAACCTTTTCGTCTTCATTCCCCAATGAAACAAAGCTTTAAGTACATGCAGCACCATTCATTCACATTTCCCTCCTGCTTTCCTCCCCACCACCTCTCTTTAAATTTAGATTGCCAGCTCCTTTCTTTGCTTGCATTATTCTGTAAAGTGCTATATATACACACTCTAACTGCTGTTGCTATATAAAGAATGACTTTTGTCTTCACAAGACAATACAGCCTCCCCAGCCTGCTGCTCTCCAGAAAGTATAGACTTCAACTCCCATCAGTCCAAGCCAGCATGGCCAATGGTCAGGAATCCTGGGACTTGTAGTCCAAAACACTGGAGGGCACCAGAATGGGGAAGCTGGAGTTAACACATCAAGACTTAACATAAGAAGAGCCCTGCTGGATCAGACCGAGGGTCCATCTAGTACAGCACTCTCACTCTGTTCACACAGTGGCCAACCAGCTGTCAACCAGGGACCAACAAAGCATGACACGGTGCCACAGCACCCTCCCACCCATGTTCCCCAGCAACTCATGCATATAGGCTTACTGCCTCGATACAGGAGGTAGCACATAGCTATCAGGGCTAGTAGCCATTGATAGCCTTCTCCTCCAGGAATTTATCGAACCCCCTTTTAAAGCCATCCAAATGGGTGCCCATCACTACATCTTGTGGTTGTGTATTCCATAATTTAGCTATGTGCTGTGTGAAGAAGTAGTTCCTTTTATTTGTCCAATCAGCTTCATTGGATGACCCCATGTTCTAGTATTATGGGAGAGGGAGAAAAGTGTCTCCCTATCCACCTTCTCCACACCGTGCATCATTTTGTACACCTCTATCATGTCTCCCCTTAGCCTCCTTTTTTCCAAGCTAAACAATCCCAGCTGTTGTGACCTTCCCTCACAGGGGAGATGCTCCAGCCCCTGGATCATTTTAGTTGCCCTTTTCTGCACTTTTTCCAGTTCTGTAATACCCTTTTTTAGGTGCAGTAACCAGAACTTCACGGAATGGGATAGCACAGAGCCACCGAGTTAAGAGAAGGAGAAATTGCACTCACAGGCCTTCCTGCTTCACCTCCAGCTCAAAACATATGAAACAAAGGCAATGGCAACATAGATGGGATGGACTACACATCCCAGATGCAGAGGCAAATTTCCATCCGCCAGATCAAAGGTGGGCCCAGCAGGTAATCCATTATTGCTGGGCTAATGCTTCCGTCCTACAACTTACACCCTGCAAGTCTCTGCCTCCATCCAGAGCACAGTTGATGATTCATAAGGAACATTTATGGTGCAACCCTATGCCTGTTTAGTCTGAAAAAAGTCCTACAACTCCCAGAATGCCCCAGCCAGCATGTGCCATTGAAGACTGCCCATATAGGAAGAAGCCATCAAGCTTAACTTTAGATCATGAACGCATGCATACCTCAAATATAAATGAATGAACGCAGGCTGCAATCCTACACGCAACTACTTAGAATGAGCCCCACTGAACACAGTGGGACTTACTTCTGAGTAAAGATGCACAATATCAGGCTGCCTGGCTCTTACCCTGGCAGCCGTTCAGTCCCTGGTGGGTTCCCCCCAATGCCAGAGGTTTTTCACCACTGACACAGGGTAATACACGTGCAAGCTCAAGACGCACCTCGTGCAGTTACTACATTGATTTTCTCTCCTGCAAAGTGAAGCCTAACAAGACCCTTATAGAATAAATTTGCTCTTGCATGTTTGAGATCGAAACAAATGACACATACACTTTTTCATAAAGCTGCCCACTTGCTTGATTTTCATTAAATCAGGGTTGCTGCATTCTTCAAAAAGCACCGTTAGGGAGTCCAAAACGCCTTCCCTGGAAAGCAGAGACATCTGCTGTTGTGCCGCAGAGGGTAGCTTCCCCTGGGAACAAAGGCAAGGAGGACCAGTGAGACAAGCTACTGAAGAAAAATATTTGTATACAATTCATAAACGCCAATATTTCAGAAGCATGCTTTACAACAGGGGGGAGTAGAAAGTAGATCTCCAGATGTTTTGGACCTCAGTTCCCAGTACTTCTGACCACTGGCCATGCTGGCAGAGGATTCTGAGAGATGAAGCCCAAAACATCTGGAGATCTACCTTCTGCCCACCTTGCTTTACAACAGGTCACTGTGCGTACATAAAACCATGTTCAGTTTCTTTTTCTTACTGTAGAGAAGAGGGAACCTGTGTCTCTACAGATGTTGTACAACTCCCATCATCCCTGACCATTGGCCATGCTGGCTGGAAGCCCAACAACTGCTGAAGGGACCAAAGGTTTAGGGTGAATCCTTGAAGACCCCAAAATGCTTCCACTGCCATCTCAAACTGCTGCAGCTCTATCAGCTGGGATTGGGGCCTTCACCGCAATTGTTTAAAAGCAGTCCAATAATTTTGGAGAAGACTAGTGAGGGCCAAAGTCCCGTGTCCCAACTCCGTGAAATGGCTTGCTGCCACACTCCACTGCCATGGAAACTGACCATCCACACCCCACTTTTGCTTCTGAAGTTGGCAGCAGAGGGGTGGATCGGTGGCTGATGACACCAATCCGTGGACCCAGTAGTCCAAGGGGCCACTAGTTGCTGATACCCGCAAGAGAGACACAGATAGCCACAAATATCTGGCCAATCAATACGTGTCACTCCTTCAACACTACAGGAAGTGTCATATTTGTCAATGGCAGGTGCTGATGCAAAACAAGCAATTGATAATCAATCTGAAATTTTAAGAACTTTACCTGAAAAAGGAGGTTGAGCCGAGAGGCACGGCCAGCAATGGGCTCCGTCATGCCTAACTCGGCAGGATTCCTCATTCCGTACTTAAATTTCAGCATCTTCAAAATTCAGCAGCAGAAGGCCCCCTCCTCGGATGAAAGTTGTAGCTTATTTTAAAGCACTGTTAGAATGATTAATACCAAGAGCAGGTTAGGAGATCTTTGGTGCTGCCTTTGAGTTTCCTACAATTCTATGAAATTCAACTATACCTTTAAAAGAAAGTATGCCAGTATACCAAATATACATACGGTTTGACTAATATGGCAAGAGACTCCAAGAAAGTTGGTATGAAGTTACATTTTTACCAGTTTATTCCTTCTGGAAAGGGGAACTGTAGGGAACTCCCCTCCAGAAGGGGGGAAAAATTAATATAAAAATCTCCTTTTATATTCGGAGGAGTTACATAGGAACATGGGAAGTTACCTTATATAGAGACAGACCATTGGTCTGTCTAGAGCAGCACTGTCAACAGTATCTGGGTTCATGCAGCACACTAACCCAGCCAGCGTGAGTTGTTGTTGAACCGGGGGGAGGGGTTATCATGTTGTCTGAACACAGCACTTTTTCTGCAGGGTTGCTCAGTAACCATGTAGTGTGTCTTGTTAACCACCCTGAACAACCCAACAAGCCATGGGTTTTCAAGGCGGCTTGTTGGAGAAAAAGAAACCACACTGCATGGTTAACAAGCACCCTGCAAAAACTTGCTGGGTTCAAACAGCACGATAACCCACCCCTGCAGAAAACGCACTGCATTCTGACAACACAATAACGCATGGTGGGTTAGCGTGTTGTGTGAACCCAGCCACTGACTGGCAACCATAGTCTGGCGTTTTGGGAAGGAGTTTTTCCAGTCCTACCTGGACATGCCTGGGATCGAACCAGGACCTTCTGCATGCAAAGCACGTGTTTTACCACTGAGCTACCTCCCCTCCATCGGTTAAATCGATGAGCCCCAAAATGTGTGCAAGAGCTCACTTCATATGTGGCAAAGGAGAAATGAAGTGTGTCTTCAAAAATTAAGCCAACATGTTGAACATACAGATTACCCACACACACCGTGGAGTGGGAAAGTCCCAGCAGCCAATTGACCCTCGTCCTTTCTGCCATTACATAGTGAAATAATCCAGAGAGAGGAAATAATAAATGTACTACAGGTTTATAAATTTTGGCCGGCCTTAATATTTCTCCCCTGGAATCTCCTAGACGACACACTGAGCCCTGGAAAGCAGTAAAATGTCTCAACGCTTCCCAAGCATTTCCAAAGCCAGGGAGTTTCCCCCACCTCCCCCAATCATGCTTCCCACATGGTGAGAGATGTCGCTAATTTAAATACACTTGCCCAAGGTAAATAGGTTACTGGGATTCCTCCAATGCTGAGAAACGCAGACACCCCAAAGCATCACCACTGTCCAGAAAGCCTAACGGCTTCTCCGAATGGTGACTGTACAAAAAGCTGAGATGCCAGGGCACAATATTAATTGCAGGGGAGACACTCTGCACATGCTCAGAGAGCCTTCTCCAGTTCTGCTCACCACTGCTGTTTTGTTGCTCTCTGGCAAGAGTGGCAAGAGAAGCCCCCCTTCCTCTCCAGCTTAGAACAGAAGAAGCTGGCTTATACTGAGTCAAACCCTTGGTCCATCTAAAACAGCATTGCCAACACTAACCAGCAGTGGCTCACCGGGTTTCAGGGAGGATTCTTTCCCAGGCCTACCTGGAGATGCCTGGGATCGAACCTGGGGCCTTCTGCATGCCAAGTAGGTGCTCTACCACTGAGCTTCGACCCCTCTCCATGTGAGTTGTGGAGGATGTTTCTACCCGCTTCCTAGTTGTAACAGGCTTTAGAGGAGCATCTGGAGGGGAAAGCTGGGGCTGTGTAGACAGAGGCACCCAGAGCACCTCAGCTGCCACACCCCTTCATCCTTCTCCAGCTTCAAGTTTGGAACTGGGAGGCATGGTCCAACTTTGCAGTTGCGCTGGACCTTCAGAAACACCACATACGTCTCCATCCCACCTTAGAATTGAGCAAGGGGAACAGAGGGTTGTCCCCGACCTCATGCAGAGGCACGGCGTGACATGAAGAACCAATAGCCCAGTTCAGTGTATAGCTGCTTAAAAGGAAGTCCCCACACAGTGCAATAGGAACTGCTCTCAGGTAAGCGTGCACCTCTTACCTCAAAGTAAAGTACAATGTTTTTAAGAATTAAATTTATGTATTGTATTTATTATGTATTTATGAACGCCTTCTCCCCTACCAACCTGCCCGGTCACTGAGGTCATCCGAGGGCCTGCTCCTGGTGGTTCCACATAGATCCATCCTCCGATTGGAGTCCACCAGGGGAAGAGCCTTCAGCGTGGTGGCCCCCCTCCTGTGGAATTCCCTGCCTTTGGAGGTCAGGCAGGCGCCAACTTTGTACTCCTTTCGGCGCCTCCTGAAAACATCTTTATTCCAAGAAGCCTTTCCTTAACATGCAGCCTTGGATTTCTGTTTTTGCTTCTTTTAAATTTTGTTTTAACTGTTTTATTCTGTTTTTATTTTACCTTGTACACCGCTCCGAAATTTTTCAATGGGGAGCGGTATATAAATATTCTAAATAAATAAATAAATATTGTGAACCGCCAAGGGATTTTATTCTATTCAGTGGTATACAAATGTCACAAATAAATGAAAGCAACCCTCAATGAACACAGCTGGGAAAATTCCAAACAGATTGCATTGAAAGTATACACCATGACCCCGGCCCCCACAAATTTCGTCTTGGCTATCAAGGCCAGCCAGACTTTGCAGGCCTCTGCCCACAGGTTGTCTCTATTGCAACGTATTTTTCACATCACCAGCACCGGCACCTCTGCATTTTCTAGGGTGACAATATGAAAAGGACAAGGTTCCTGTATCTTTAACAGTTGCAAAGAAAAGGGAATTTCAACAAGTGTCATTTGTATATATGGAGAACCTGGTGAAATTCCCTCTTCATCACCACAGTTAAAGCTGCAGGTGCCCTGCCCTCTTTTAAATCTGGTCACTCTAGTATAGCTCCTGCAGCTTTAACTGTGGTGATGAAGAGGGAATTTCACCAGGTTCTCCATATATACAATTGACACCTGCTGAAATTCCCTTTTCTATGCAACTGTTAAAGATACAGGAGCCCTGTCCTCCTTTTCATAGGGTCACCCTAGCATTGTCACGCACAGGGCTACCACCCGTCTTGCATGGCTCCGTAAAAGACTTAATGCTTGCAAGTGGCAATGCACCTTCCCCAACCGGACGCCCTCAGGATAGGCTGCACTACAACTCCCAGAATCCCCCAACCAGCATGGCCAATGGGGGAACGGGAGTTGCAGTCCAACATATCCAGAGAGCACCAGCTTGGGGAAGGCTGAGGTACCACCCAAAGCTCAGAAAAGCTAGGAGTCCACCAAGGGCAGCTTGCCCTGGGCACCACCCCAAAATCCTGGATCAGGCCCTGCTTACGCCTCCACTCCGGTGTCCCTATTTACAGAATGCAGGGAGAGCTGCTGCACGTAGAAGCATAGCAAACTTGCCTTATACTGAGCCAGGCCCTGGGTCCATCTAGCCCAGTGCTGTCGACACTGACTGGCAGCCGTGGGCCTCCAGCAGGCGTTTTTCCAGCCTTACCTGGGGAAGTCGGGTGGAACCCGGGGCCTTCGGCATGCCAAGCAAGGGCTGTACCACTGAGCCTCCTCCGTGACTCGCAGGCACTAATATACCGTAGGGAGACCCGCAAGCGGCCCTTCACGTCACCTCACGACACGCCTCAGCCGCCGCCTTTCCCGCCATCCGCGTTTGAATGGACCCAGCCGGGCGGCGCGTCACCGCTTTCTCCCCGCCCAAGCCGCGTCACTTGACGGCCTCCGCCAATCCCCGCGCCGCGGACGTCACAAAGAGGCAGGCTGTCACTCTACGCGGCCTGCGGGAGGCGGGCGCGTCTGCTCGACTCCTCCTTCCCGCCCCAATGGGAGGCGGCGGGGGGGCGTGGCCAAGTCGGACCCAACGGCTCTAACGGATTTTCTCTCAGAGCGCGTCCGCCTCCCCCTTGTTCCCTCAGTGTCCTGTCACGCGAAGAAGGGATGCCGTTTCCAGACGTGGAGGCTATGAACCCCAGCCTTTCCCAACCCAGATGGGATGGATAACGACTCCCAGCATCCCCCAGCCAGCATGGCCGACGGATGATGGGAGTTGTAATCCAACATCTGGAAGGTGCCAGGTTGGGAAAGGCAGGCTGATGTAGCATGGGCAGCCTCTTCCAACACTGTGCCGTCCAGATGTGTGGGCTGCAACTCCCAGCATGGACAAGTGGGTGATGGGAATTGTAATCCAACATCTGGAAGGTGCTAGATTAGGGAAGGGTGAAGTGGATATTTCCTTTGGAGAGAGACAGAAAAATATGAGTGTCAGAAGCATGGTGCATTTTCCATTTGGCTGCTCTCTCTATATTCCCCAAATATGTCACAAGGTTGCTGTGGATAACATTTCTATCCTTTTCCTCCTCTTGCAAAGAACCCAAGGTGGCTCACATGGTCCTCCCCTCCTCTCCATTTTATCTTCACAGCAAAAATATGAGTGTCAGAAGCATGGTGCATTCTCCATTTGGCTGCTCTCTCTATATTCTCCAAATATGGAACACATCTATCTATATCATTTCTATCCTTTTCCTCCTCTTGCAAAGAACCCAAGGTGGCTCACGTGGTCCTCCCCTCCTCTCCATTTTTTCTTCACAGCAACCCTGTGAGGTAGTTTAGGCTGAGAGTCAAAGACCGACCCAAAGTCATGCTTCATGGCCAAGAGGGGACTAGAATCCAGACCTCCTGAGCCCCCATCAAACAGTCTAACCACTACATCACTCTTAGGGGGGAAATGCCGTATATTTTCTGCACATAATTATTTATTACATTTTTATACTGCCCAGTAGCTGAGGCTCTCTGGGCAGTTCACAATCAAAACATATCTCCATTACAGATAGGAAGGAAGTCAAACTATTTATCCATCTAGCTTAATTTTTATTTATGTATTTATTATAGCACTTTTATCCTGCCCTTGAGCCAAAAAGATTAGTTTTGACTGCATAGCAGTTTTCCAGAGTCTCAGACAGAAAGGGGTCTTTCTGGTCACTTCTCCAAATCCTCCTCATAGACTTTCCTTATCCATTCACAGATCCTTGCTATATGTGATAGCTTGCCTAAAGTGTATTGGCACCCTCCCACCCATGTTCCCCCGCCACCCATGTCTGATACTGGAGGTAGCACATAGCCATCAGGACTAGTAGCCATTGATAGCCTTCTCCAGTTTGTCTAACCCCCTTTTAAAGCCATCCAAATTGGTGGCCATCACAACATCTAAGTGTTAGCAAATTCCATAGTTTAAATATGCGCTGTTGTGAAGAAGTCCTTCCTTTTGTCTGTCCCGAATCTCCCACCAACCAGTTCATGGGATGAGCCTGGGTTCTAGTATTATGAGAGAGGGAGAAAACTGTCTCCCTATCCATGTTTTTCATACCATAAATTTATTTATTTTTAAGTTAACAAGCCAAAAGACAAATTCAGTATGAGTTGAAGAAAGGGCTTTAGACTCTACTCGAGGTCTAAGGCCAGCCTCTTTTTTTAAAGCACTGCTGACACATGACTGGTTTGTGTGGGATGCTTTGTGATGTCACTGCTACCAGAGTAACCATGTGTCCACATCGGTGAAGGTGCCCTCTGACAGCAGAAGAGCATGGAAAGTTGAAGGAGGCAGCCACATATCTTGAGTCTCACAGGGTCATGTCAACTCTTCGACAAACTGAAGGTTTTGAGTCCGATTCCGCTAATCCAACAACAATGATGAATCCAGACATCGACTGGTTGCACTGTCAGGCCAGTCTGTGTAAAGTCAACCTCTTCAGCAGTGACAAACTGAAAAGCGACGAGCGGAAATTGGTCTGCTTTGTTGACGTCTCCAGCCTTCATACAAGAGACCGAAACCAGAATCTCAAGCAATCTATGTGTGAGTCCAATGATAATGAGCCTCTTGATGGATTTGATCTGGAGGAGAAGGAGATCGTCGTGATAAAGGACGACAACAACAAGAATCCAACCAACACTGAAGGAGCCGTCTGCTTTTTCAAGCAAGGACGCTGCGAAAAAGGTGACGTGGTGAATTGGCTCAGTAATGACCTTCAGAAATACGCCGTTGGGTTCCACCATGCACTCACCCCTTCGAATAACCCTCAGAAATCCATCCCTTTTGATTCGACAGCAGACATCTCATCACAGAACAGCACTTTCAACTGCCCCGGTGCCTAAAGAGAAGACCTAGATGACCGTTTCCATTCTGCCGATAAGCTGTGTTCTTTGGTCTTTCAAAAGGCATGCAAAGAGATCAAGGAAGATCATCAATAAATTTTTTTAAGCGAGTAGGATTGAGTAGCTGTTTTATTATTCTCATCAGCATGGCATGATCCAGATTCATTAATTTGTTTTATTTATGTACTTAAAAGAGTCTTCTCCAACTTGGTGGCCTCCAGATATGGTAGACTTCAGCTTCTACCAACTCCAGCCAAGATGGTCAGGGAACTTAGAATGTGTAGAGCAAAAATATTTTCAGGATATAGCAGTTGTATTGAAAAGGGAATTTCAGCAGGTGTCATTTGTAGACATGCAGCACTGATGAAACTCCCTCTTCATCACAACAGTTAAATCTGAAGGAGCCCTGCCCTCTTTTGTATCTGGTCACTCTAGTACAGCTCCTGTATCTTTAATTGTTGTGATGAAGAAGGTGAAGGTGCCTACAAATGACACCTGCTGAAATTCCCTTTTCTATACAACTGTTAAAATACAGCAACCCTGTCCTCCTTTCCATATGGACACCCTAAACTTAGAGTGGGACATCAGAGCAAATGGCCACAGTATGAGCAAGAGGGGCCCTGATCACAGCAGAGCCTGCATGCCACATTTTAAAGAAAGAAAAGTAATACATATTACTATCTAAAGAGTTGAGGGAGGCATGTAAGACCATTAAGTCCAGAGTGAGGGCTCCTATAAGACCATTCAGTCCAGATTCTAAAATTATCTAATTGCATCATTGAAAGTATGGAAGGCTTTGAAGGTAAGGATGAGTTTGCACTGGATGTGAGCTCAATGAAGCCTGAGGATTTGCTATTCAAGGAAGGAAATATTTTTTTGTGTGTTGTTTTGTTTAAAATCCACTAATCATCCCCTAACCCTTTGGACACAGCTGAAGTAGACTTTTGGTTCCCAGCCAGAATGCAGAGCAAAAGCAAAGGATGGCGTTGAATTGCAAGGGGGTGGGCTTTGATTATATCCGGGCTGAGTAGGATGTTTTAGGATTTCAGCCAAGATCGCTCATCTTTTTCCTTCCTTTTTTTTTTTTTTTTTTTTTTTTTTTTTTTTGCAAAAGAGTACAAGTCATTGAAAGCTATGGGTTATTAAAAATGGATTGGAGTCTATTTTTTCCTTCTTGTTAGCTTTTGCTTAATACAGAGAAGGGGTGTGGGAGAGAGATTATTGAGAGAAGACAGAGAAGTTTACAACCCAGTCCTACACAGATTTGAGTGTTCCTAACACCATAGATTTGAATAGGCTTAGGAACACCAAACCACACAAGCTCAGGTTGTGAATTGCTCTCTAAAGTACACCTCCTGCAAAGTCTCTAAATTCATCTTCAGTAAAGTCTCAAATAGTTCGATTAGCTCATAGTACAGATTTTGCATGGATTTCCCCATTTGTTTTTGTGCAAAATATTGTGTCATCAGAAAATATTGTGTCGCTTACAATATGATTTCTCTACTCTTCCTGTATCAAGCATTGTGTATACTGTCAATCATTCCAGCGACAACTTAGTGTCTGTGGTATTTGTTACAAGTTCAGCTCTTCCCACTGGGGTGCAATTTCAAATCCAGATTAATAGCCCAGACTAGTCAATTATAAAGAGATGCAACAGGCAGCAGTATCTAAATGTGAGTGATTTCCTGGCTTCTCATCAGGCGTAATTGAACAAGCCCAGCCGAGACTGATTGGCAGGAGGCAAAGCCAGAACGGTGACTCATACAGAGAAACAATGGTCAGCCTTTTAGTATATTGAGAGACAATGGGCTGATGGGAATTGAAGTTCAAAACATCTGAAAGGCACCAGATTGGAGAAGGCCAGTGTAAGCAGGCAGCGGTCA
This sequence comes from Elgaria multicarinata webbii, assembly GCF_023053635.1. NCBI lineage: Eukaryota > Metazoa > Chordata > Lepidosauria > Squamata > Anguidae > Elgaria > Elgaria multicarinata. The sequence continues at coordinate 17,417,988 of NC_086188.1, read as the reverse complement.
TTTAAATTTCCCACAATTCACATTAATGCTACATTGGCAGCATTGTGATCATTAAAATGGCAGCTCAATCCAGCCACTTGGAGCAGGAAAACAGACTTTTAAAAAGCACACATACACGCACCCAGCCAAGACAAGCACAATGCCAAGCACAAGACAAGACAAGCCCATGGATTCCAGTCTGGTATCAGGACTGGAATATTCAAACACAGACCTTGACTATCCTACCCAGTGAAGATTGCAACCCAAAAAAAGTTGTTTTGAAGCCAATTTGGCAAATTTATTTTTTTCAAAAAACAAACATCTAAAGAGTACTGGATTTATGTAAAGCAAAGAAGAAGAAAGACTTTATTACTACTGAAATGCGTAATTTCTGAACAAAAATATAGTGAATCAAAACATAGAATAGCTGCAGGGAGTTGAGTGGATACACTTCATTGTTCAGGCATGGCCATGCTAAAAAATAGGTGTGTGTGTGTGTGTGTGTGTGTGTTATTTGAAGAACGAAAAGAACACAAATGACTAATGCAAGTCTCTCATTTTGAGTGTAGGGAAGCGAAACACTGACAGGTATATTGTATAGCAAAAACTCTCCCAGAGAAAACCATACAAAGAATATGGGATACGATTGCCCATTTTAAAAAATCTGAATCACAGTTTCTCTGTTCTGTGCACACTTGAGATGTTCCACACCCCCAACAAAGAGCTGTGTTTATTTCTGTCTCAGCAAAATTTGGCAAAGCCCTCCTACATATTATTTTATTTTCCTCTCCAGATTAGTAATTATGTGTTGTTGCCTTTGTCAGACTTGGTCCTGAAATCCTTTTCTAACATTGTTTCTTCAATAATACATACTTCGTTTAGGTTTCTTAGTCTAAGCATTCCCCCCCCCCTTGCTGATATTTGTACAGACTGTTTTATAAACATGAATTGTGGGGTTGGCTGCTTTTTAAAAAGATAACCCAAACACAACAAGGCCAGAAATAATGTAGGGTGGGAAACACCTCATTAGATTAGATAGATAGATAGATAGATAGATAGATAGATAGATAGATAGATAGATAGATATTAAAATTCTGGCACTGTATTTGATCAATGATAGGAATCACAGCTGGCGACAATGGACAATAGACAATGGAGGGGGAGGTCTATTGATGACGTCTTGCCAGTAACCTAAAGCTGGCACTGTTGACAATTCTGAGTTTGATGGACTAATGTTCAGTAGAAGGTAGCTTCTTATGTTTCCATGGAGGAGAAGGCTATCAACAGCCCCTAGTCATGATGCCTATATGTTACTTCCAGTATCAGAGAGTGTCTGCCTCTCAGTACCAGACACTGGGGAACCCGAGGGAGAGGATGATTTTGTGTTCATGCACTGCTGCAGGATTCCAATAGGCCAATAGGTTGGCCACTGGGCAAACAGAATGCTGGACCACATGGTCCTGGGATTTGATCCAGCACAGCTCTTCAGGATTAGTCTAATCTTGCCAGACTAATTTTATCTCATTTTTTGATAGGGTAACCTCCCTTGTGGAATGTGGGGATGCTGTGGACGTCATATATCTTGACTTCAGCAAAGCTTTTGACAAAGTACCACATGACATTCTGATTAACAAACTAGCTAAAAGTGGTCTAGATGGAACAACTATTAGGTGGATTCGCAGTTGGCTACAGAATCAGACTCAAAGAGTACTTATCAATGGAACCTTCTCAAAATGGGGAGAGGCAATGAGTGGGGTACCGCAGGGCTCTGTCTTGGGCCTAGTGCTCTTCAACATTATTATTAATGATTTGGACGAGGAGGTGCAGGGAACGCTTATCAAATTTGTAGATGACACAAAATTGGGTGGGATAGCTAATATCCTGGAAGACAGAAACAAACTTCAAAGTGATATTGATAGGCTGGAGTGCTGGGCTGAAAACAACAGAATGACATTTAATAGGGATATATGCCAAGTTCTACATCTAGGAAATAGAAACCAAATGCACAGTTACAAGATGGGGGATACTTGGCTCAACAATACGACAAACGAGAAGGATCTTGGAATTGTTGTAGATCACAAGCTGAATATGAGCCAACAGTGCGATATGGCTGCAAGAAAGGCAAATGCTATTTTGGGCTGCATTAATAGAAGTATAGCTTCCAAATCGTGTGAGGTACTGGTTCCTCTCTATTCGGCCCTGGTTAGGCCTCATCTAGAGTATTGCGTCCAGTTCTGGGCTCCACAATTCAAGAAGGACGCAGACAAGCTGGAGCGTGTTCAGAGGAGGGCAACCAGGATGATCAGGGGTCTGGAAAAAAGCCCTATGAAGAGAGACTAAAAGAACTTGGCATGTTTAGCCTGGAGAAGAGAAGATTGAGGGGAGACATGATAGCACTCTTCAAATACTTAAAACGTTGTCACTCAGACAAGGGCCAGGATCTCTTCTTGATCCTCCCAGAGTGCAGGACACGGAATAACGAGCTCAAGTTAAAGGAAGCCAGATTCCAGCTGGACATCAGGAAAAACTTCCTGACTGTTAGAGCAGTACGACAATGGAATCAGTTACCAAGGGAGGTTGTGGGCTCTCCCACACTAGAGGCCTTCAAGAGGCAGCTGGACAACCATCTGTCAGGGATGCTTTAGAGTGGATTCCTGCATTGAGCTGGGGGTTGGACTCGATGGCCTTGTAGGTCCCTTCCAACTCTGCTATTCTATGATTCTATGATTCTTCTCATGTCAATAGTAGAACATCAACTGGGTTATAAATGTTAAGGATGAGTTGTCTGTCGGTTATTTTCTACCCAGCACAGCAGTGCCCTCTGCTGGCGATTGGCTGCATGGGTAGGCACTGCAAACAAAACTTCAGTCATTATTAAAACACGCACACAAACTAGGCACGGAATTTAAAGTCTTCCAAGGAGACGATTTAACTAAGAGCCAGATCATGCAACCAGCAGAATCAAATGGTCGAGCTTTCCTTGGACTGAACCAATGGCTTCAGGCTGCGGCTGAAGTTGCCGGTTTGAATTTTAGTAACCCCTTGCAAGTAGAAAAATAGCACATCAGGAAGAACGTTGCTCTTTGATATATTTTCTACATGTGGGGAGAATTTGCACGACCAAGCATTCAAAACACGCACACGCCCTGTGCATTTTGAAGTGGCGCAGTTCAGGATGGCTTTACCATTTCAGTCTGCTGCTTGTCAAACTGCCCCTAAAACATCTTGCGCTGGGCCAAGACCACTACATCCAGGGTTGGCAACTTGTGGCCCTCCATAAGTTTTGGTCTACAACTCCCCTGTTCCTTCACCATTGGCTATGCTGTCTAGGGCTGATGGGAGTTGTAGTCCAAAACATCTGGAGGACCACAAGTTGCCTAAACCTGCACTAAACGTTTTCTGTGTGGCTTCTCTTGTAAGGCTGACCTCAGAGCGTGGTGATTTTTCAGGCCTTTACCTTGGCCCCCAAGAGCTCCGGCCTTCGGTGGAGGCTGGTGGCTCTGATGTCAGTGGGGCAGAGAATGTGCTCCGGGTTTCAGACAGAACCAGTCAGAACTCTAAAGGAACTTCCCACCTTGGGCAGCTCCTTTAGAGTTCTGACTGAAACCCAGAGCAGATTCCCTGCCCCACTGAGCCACCAGCCTCCACTGCCGCCATTCCTCCTAATGTCCATAGGAAAGGAAAGGAACCTCTCGTGCAAGCACTGAGTCATTACTGACTCTTGGAGGGACGCCAGCTTTCGCTGACGTTTTCTTGGCAGGCTTTATAGCGGGGTGGTTTGCCGTTGCCTTCCCTGGCCATTACTACCTTTCCCCCAGCTGGGTACTCATTTTACTGACCTCGGGAGGATGGAAGGCTGAGTCGACCCGAGCCGGCTGCCTGAAACCAGCTTCCGCTGGGATCGAACTCAGGCCGTGGGGAGAGTTTCAGCTGCAGAAACTGCTGCTTTACCGCTCTGCGCCACACCAGGATTCCCGGTTTGCTCATCCCACACCTCTTCCATTTATAGGGGCCAACTGAAGGAGCCTTGAAAAATTATTCCCCACGCCAACAAAACGTCGCATTGTACGTTTTGAACAATGCTCTGCCGACTGAGCATTCATGTTCATGACCCTTAGCAAGGGTCAAGTTCTAGGATAAATGAGGGGAGGTGGCCGTTAGTCCAAGTGGGCCAGAAGAAGGGATGTGATCCAAAATGGGCAAGAGCCAAGATCCAGCGTCGCAATTCTGAGGCTGGGCTTTTATAAGGCCAGGTAAGCAGGGATTGGCTCTTGAAGTCACCTGACAGAACGCTTGGGCAAGCCAAGGAGACGTACAAGGATTTCATTTCCATTCACAAATCATGTATACATGTCGTGTGCGCAATCCCAAATGCAAACCTGATCAGGAGTGCTTTACTTTGCAAAACCTTTGCAAATTCCCACAGTTGACAGCATTTTCCAAACATGCATATATATATATATTTTAAAAATGCAGACTTTGAAATTTATGTACATATATATATATATATATATGTGTGTGTGTGTGTGTGTGTGTGTGTGTGTGTGTGTGTGTGTGTGTGATTTCATATTTTAGTCAACAGGGGAAAGTGTGCATTTTAAAAAAAAATCTTCACAGAAATTAACCCATGAGAAGGAGATGAGAAACAGGTAGAAAATGAAAACCGGGAGGGAGGGGGAGGGGAAATGAACTTTGAGGTCATTTTCAGAGATTTTAGGCAAGCTTGAGAATGGCTGATTCTCCCTAGCTGGTACCCTATTTCTTTGATTCTAAGACGCACTTTTCTCCCCATATAAACATCTCTAAAAATGGGGTGTGTCCTAGAATCGCGGGGGTGTCTTATTTTATTTATTTATTTATTTAAAATATTTATATCCCGCCCTATATCACTAAGATCTCAGGGTGGCGTACAGATAAAAACATACAGTATAAAACAATAAATATACACAGTTAAAAACAAATTAAACCATAATCCAAGTTAAAACAATATATAATTTAAAAGCAATAGATGCAGTTAAAACAGTTAAAACAATGTGCCAGTGAGTTTAACCATCAAAAGCTTTGTTAAAAAGCCATGTTTTTACTTGGTGTCGAAATGCAATCAATGTTGGCGGCTGTCGGGCCTCCAAGGGACGGGCATTCCACAGTCGGGGTGCCACCGCAGAGAAAGCCCTCTCCCTTGTCCCATCATAGCATATATGTTGCATTGGTGGGACACGGAGAAGGGCTCCTCCAACAGATCTAAGGTCTTAGGCAGGCATATATAAGGAGAGGCGCTCTCTCAAGTATTGAGGTTCCAACTCGTTTAGGGCTTTAAACGTCATTACCAACACCTTGAATTCCGACCGGACGTGTATAGGCAGCCAGTGCAGTTCCTTTAAAATCGGTGTTATGTGGGCTCTGGAAGATGTACCTGCCAGCAGTCTAGCTGCTGCATTTTGCACTAGCTGCAATTTCCGTGTTGTCTTCAAGGGCAGCCCTAAGTAGAGTGCATTGCAGTAGTCTAATTGGGAAGTTACCAGTGCATGCACTACTGTGGCTAGGTTCTCCCTGTCCAGGAAAGGCCGTAGCTGGTGGATCAGCCGAAGCTGAACCCAAGTACTCCATGCCACAGACTCCACCTGGGCCTCCAGTGACAATGATGGATCTAGGAGTACTCCCAAGCTACGTACCTGCTCCTTCAGAGGGAGCGCTACCTCATCCAGAACAGGCCGCTTACTCAATTCCCGGACTCGGGAACCACCAATCCACAGAGCTTCCGTCTTATCAGGATTCAGCTTCCGTTTATTGGCCCTCATCCAGCCCATTACAGCCTCCAGGCACTGGTCCAGCACCTTCACAGCCCCAGCTGACTCTGACGACAAGGAGAAGTAGAGCTGAGTATCATCAGCATACTGATGGCACCCAAACCCCAAACCCCTAATGAACTCACCCAAGGGCTTCATATAGATGTTGAACAGCATGGGGGACAGAATAGAACCCACAGCTTAATTGCCAAGGGATGGAACAGGAATCCCCCAATACCACTCTCTGGGATCGGTCCTGCAAGTAGGAGCGGAACCACTGTAACACTGTGCCTCCTACTCCCATCTCGAAGAGCCGTCCCAGTAAGATACCATGATCAGAGATATCAAAAGCTGCCGAGAGATCCAGGAAGATCGACAGGTGTTTTTAGGTGTGTTTTTTTCCTGTTGGTGGTACTGAAATTAGTGTGCGTCTTACAATCGATGGCGTCTTACAATCGAAGAAATACGGTACTTCAACCTAGATGGCCTTCTCAATTGGGCAAGGGTTGCCATGGAAAAGGAGGGCAGGTGGGGCTAGTGGGTGCCACTGCCGAGACTTCTGATTCGACGCACGCACGACACCCAGTAGAGCAGGTATGGTTGGACCTTGGGACTGTGAAGTCCAGGGCCACTGCAGCCAAGGGCAAACCAAATGACCATCGAGAGAGCATGAAGGAGCAGTGGCAAAGAGCCGCCGTGTCCACACCTGGCGTGGCGCAGGTCCACAGGGCCCGACAACGCTCACCCCAAGATCCTGATCTTTTTAAATTTACATTTTTTGAGTCAGTTTTTCAATTAGTGCTACGTCCCATAACTTATTGTACCATTTAGTTATTGAAATTCCTTGTAAATCTTTCCAGTATCTGGCAATAAGCACTCACGCGGCTATTAATAGATATCCCGCCAGTTACTTATGTAATAGGTCTTTATGTTGGCCATGGAATAAGTTTAGAAGTCTTCGTTCTGGAGATTTAGGGGGAATCCACACGTCGTACTGAGGCCGCTTCCATGCGGCCCCAGTGCGACCCCAAAGCGATCGTGTAACTTGCCTGGCGAAGAAACGAGGAAGAGGCGTCCTTGCTGCCGCCGCCGCCGCCACCCGCCTCCCTCCTCGCCGGCTGGCTCGGAGAGCTCGGCGGAAGAAGGCGGGGTGGAGAGGCGGGGTGGATTTTTACATCTAAAAATAGCTTGTGTGCACCAGTTGCTGGGGAACATGGGTGGGAGGGTGCTGTTGCACCATGTCCTGCTTTGTTGGTCCCTGGTTGACAGCTGGTTGGCCACTGTGTGAACAGAGTGCTGGACTAGATGGCTGCAAGAAAGGCCAATGCTATTTGGGGCTGCATTAATAGAAGTATAGCTTCCAAATCACGGGAGGTACTGGTTCCTCTCTATTCGGCCCTGGTTAGGCCTCATCTAGAGTATTGCGTCCAGTTCTGGGCTCCACAATTCAAGAAGGACGCAGACAAGCTGGAGCGTGTTCAGAGGAGGGCAGCCAGGATGATCAGGGGTCTAGAAACAAAGCCCTATGAGGAGAGACTGAAAGAACTGGGCCTGTTTAGCCTGGAGAAGAGAAGATTGAGGGGAGACATGAGAGCACTCTTCAAATACTTAAAAGGTTGTCACACAGAGGAGAGCCAGGATCTCTTCTTGATCCTCCCAGAGTGCAGGACACGGAATAACGGGCTCAAGTTAAAGGAAGCCAGATTCCAGCTGGACATCAGGAAAAACTTCCTGACTGTTAGAGCAGTACGACAATGGAAACAGTTACCTAGGGAGGTTGTGGGCTCTCCCACACTAGAGGCCTTCAAGAGGCAGCTGGACAACCATCTGTCAGGGATGCTTTAGAGTGGATTCCTGCATTGGGCAGGGGGTTGGACTCGATGGCCTTGTAGGCCCCTTCCAACTCTGCTATTCTATGATTCTATGATTCTATGATCCAACAGGGCTCTTCTCATGTTCTTAAGCAGGAAGCAAAGTGACAGTAGGGAAACATGATTCCCCCCTCCCCCCCCACATCTGATGACGCCCTATGTAGGGTGCTAGTTGTCCTAGGGCTGGTCCTTTCTTTTTTCATGGGGCATTCACTATCTTGTTTTGAATAGAGAGAAACAGTCATCCTCTTGTTGTTATGCATCCATTACAGGCGTGAACTTCACAAGGGTGTCAATGTGGAACTGCACTCACCAAGGAAGTCTTTGAATCTAAAATTCACCCACGCAAGATGGCTGTTGAAATTCTGCACTGATACAGAACACATCGGTGACAAATCAAATCTGCGAACTTCCCAAAATATCTGGGAATATACAATTGAATGTAGTGGGCGAGGAAAGGCAGACTTACAAGGAACTTTTTACCTTTAAAAACTTTTTTTTTAAAAAAAAATTAATCTAGAAGAGAGGGAAATGAACTTTACATAGAACTCCTCCAACAAACCTGTTCTGTTCTCAAGATTAATGAGCCCCAAATGTCAACCTGCTTCTGAAACTTGCTGTCATTCCTCAAAGCACACGTGAGAGTAAAAACTTGGCAGCAGCCTGTACATGTCTATGAAACAGCCAGTAAACTATCAGGTGTTTTTTCCCCTGTCTGTGGAATTGATCAGTCTACTTTAAAATAAAAGGAAGGCCTTCTTCACCCAGCACATAGTTAAATTATGAAACTCACTACCACAAGATGTAGTGATGGCCACCCATTTGGATGGCTTTAAAAGGGGGTTGGATAAGTTCCTGGAGGAGAAGGCTATCCATGGCTACTAGCCCTAATGGCTATGTGCTAGCTCCTGTATCCGAGGCAGTAAGCCTATATGCACCAGTTGCTGGGGAACATGGGTGGGAGGGTGCTGTTGCACCATGTCCTGCTTTGTTGGTCCCTGGTCAACAGCTGGTTGGCCACTGTTTGAACAGAGTACTGTTTGAACTGAAGTTCTCCCAAAACAGGGGCAGTAGGGTTAGACATGACAATCAACCTGGAATCTTCTTTGGCTTCAGCACCACTCCCACAGAAAGCTGAGAGCACAAGGACCTTGGGAGCCCATCATATCACCATCTCCTAGTCCAAGGAGGTCATGCTATCCTCCTCCTTTCAGTCAACTTGTAGGCTCCAGCCTGAAGATCACAAGACAACGGCCACCACTGAAGCTAATGCTTGCTCTTAACTATAGAAGACTTTGCCCTGAGTTGCAGCCTTATTTAAGTCTCAGCTAACTCTATGCTCGGGTTGGGCAGAAAGTAGATATCTAACTGTTTTGGATTTCAACTCGCAGTATGGCTCACCATTGGCCATGTTGGCAGAGGCTTGTTGGACTTGAAGTCCCAAATATTTGTTTATTGTATTACATTTATATCCTGCCTTTTTTTCATCCAAGGAACCCAAGGCAACATACATAATCCTACTCCTCTCCATTTTATCCTCACAACAACCACCCTGTGAGGTAGGTTGGGCTGAGAGTCTGTGACTGGCCCAAAGTCACCCAGTGGGTTTCCATGGGTGAGTGGGGACTAGAACCCGGATCTCCCGACTTCTAGTCCAACACTTTAGCCACTATACCACACTGGCTCTCAATATCTGGAAATCAACCTTCTGGCCACCCCTGTTCTCCACTGCTGCTGAAAGAACACTTGAGACAGCTATGCTGGCATGAGAGTCTTCAGCCTGAACTTTACTGGGAGTTGTCCAGGGTCCTATTTGGTGCTGTCTATGGTCCTACTTGGACATGAACTGTGTGAACCTTTGCTTGGATTTGAACCACCATCTGGCTCTGATCACTACTTGGAACAGAGTGCTACCTCTGCCACTGACTAAATTTAGATTGTAGAACAATGTTGTGTTTCTCAGAACTTCCTGCCTTCTTGGGAGACAATAACGAGGCCTGCTAAGTAGTCTACAAAGCTTTTTTCAAGCAATAAACATCTCTTCCCACCTGAAGAGAGTCTAACTTCTTGGAACTTTCCCCTAGGCAAAACTATGCAGACTAAGTGAGACAATTGTCTTTTCAAGAAGAATGGAAAGCCTTTTCCTAAGACACGTTAACTTCAGGGAGACTAGTTCTGAGGCAGCTTCTGACGGGATGCCAGCCAGGCTGACTTTCTCTTGCCTTCCTTTAGCTCAGCCCATTTTAGTCTGCCACATATTCTAGGATCAGCTAACCTCTCCACGCTCTCCCCCTCGGAAGAATATTGGCTTCCCACTGACTGTATTGTTTTTCCTTGACGAGATAAGCTCTGGAGAGGCTTCCCTCCCAGCTGGTGAAGAACCCGTGAGAGCTTTCTCCCCCACTGGTACAGGCTGGCCTGTTTCGGGTGCCGACTCCTCTACTTCAGAGTCAGATTCTGATTGATCACCTGAAACACTTTCTTCCAACCCAGGGGGAGCAGGGCTAGACATGACAAACAAGTCCTGGTTTGCTGGTTTGTCTTATGTTATTCCGCAGATACCTTGTACATTAATGGTGCTCCATGAAGAATACCATTCATTTATTTCATCTCTATCCCACCTTTCTTCCAAGGAGCTGGGGGTGGCACGACTGATTCTCCCCACCCCCTTCATTTTATTCTGGCATCCAGTCCCGGCTCCAGGTTTCTGAGAGCCCTTGGCCAAGGTACCCCCAATGGACTCCCTCCACCAGTGAGTCTACCTTCTTGCCTCATTTGTCACCAGCTGTTCTTGCTTTCCCTATTCAAAATGTTCATGTTTCCTATTTGAATGAGCCAAAAGAAAAAAAAAGAAAAAACCAGGACGAAAAACAAGAACAGGAGTTGAGTTGTAACAAGCTTTGAAGTGATTTTGGGGGGGGGATTTAGGAAAGCCCCCAAATCACCTGTTCTCCTTTCCTTAACCCCTTCCTAGGTTTTCCTCTGCACCTTACCATGGTAAGTCGTCCCGGACTGTGCGCTCTCTGGATGGTTTTGCAGGTCCCAGCTGTGGTTTTTTTTTTAAAAAAAAATAATGCCCTCGGATCATTTTTAAAGTCGTGTTTAGAACCCTAGTCGCCATAGCAACGCCATTGTTTAATGAGGCATATTCCCAGTAAAGTTGCCATTATCTTGGAGGGAGGGGGGGAATTGATCACAATGACTAGGGACTAAGATGTGAGCTCTGATGAAACTTTGTTTTGTCGTGTTGACACGGACCAATTAGGAGACACGCATGAGTGATGAAGCAGAGAGATGGGTGTCTTCGGAAACAAACACACGGCCTGCTCACGCAAGATAAATTCATGAAGTTAGACTCCCCGCAAGAGGGGTCTCATTAGAGAACCAAGGGAGCGCTTTTTTTAAAAAAAAAAAATTAACACAACAGCCCACAAATTGATGGCTGTATGTCAATAAACCGCCACAGGGTGGGGAAGAAGTCATAACTCCCTATCAGCCTTTCCCACGATGGGTTTCCAGAGGTTGCTTGACTGCAATTCCCATCAGCCCCAGCCAGCACAAACAATAGTTGGGGTTGATGGGAGTTGTAGTCAGTGGAGGCTGGTGACTTTGATTTCGGTGTGGCTGTGAATGCACTCTGGGGGCCTTTCTACACCTACAGGTGTAGAGGGCCGGAGAATCATAGAATAGCAAAGTTGGAAGGGGCCTACAAGGCCATCTAGTCCAACCCCCTGCTCAATGCAGGAATCCACCCTAAAGCATCCCTGACAGATGGTTGTCCAGCTGCCTCTTGAAGGCCTCTAGTGTGGGAGAGCCCACAACCTCCCTAGGTAACTGAGGGTGGCGATCCCAGACTTACCTACTTCCGGGATCGTCGCCTTGAGTCTACATGGCCATGTGACGTCCTGGATGGGAGGAGGTATGTCACACGCATTACCCCCATTTTTTTTTAAGTAAAAGGAGCTAGAGTGCACTTGCACTCCAGTGAAAAGTAAAAAAAAATCCCCACCCCTGCTCCCCAGCCCACTCCCAATGGCCCTGGACTCTCCCTGTCCTGGCTCCTTCCCTCTGATGAACCCCGCTACTCACGAGGAGGAGGGAAGAAACTGGGACAAGCGGCCACACACCTCCCGTGGTCTTGGGATGATGCCGAGACCGCGGGAGGAATTGGGTTTTCCCAGGGAGTACTTATCCTTGGGAAAACCCACACTCATCCCCCCCCGCCGCCCCCAGGAGTCCCTGTGCATCATTTGGATGCACAGGGACTCGGCCATGACCAGCCTGCATTTTGGGGCGGGTGTAGATATGGCCTGGGTTTCAGTCAGAACTCCAAAGGAACTGTCCAACGTGCTGACGCCATTTTGTGCGCCTTTAAAGCTCTGACTGAAACCCAGAATGGATTCACAATCCCACTGAAATTTAAGCCACCTGCCTCCACTGGTTGTAGTCCAACCGCATTTGGGGACGCAATGTTTAGGAAAGGCCGTTTGATACCAAATTCCCAATATCAAAGTATCCTGAGTGTCCCCTGCCACCACTTTAAGGTTCACCTCTGTTTGTTTGTTTAAAATATTTCTTGGCTGCCTTTCAGGCCAAAAGCCCTCCTAAGACAGAGCACACTTAATAAAACAGATAAAACCAGTAAAATATTAAGAATAATTTTTAAAAAACGCACAATAAAAACAGCAATAACAACCAACATTTTGAGAGGCAGTGCAGTGGCTAGAGAGTTGGACTAGGAAACCGGAGATCTGGGTTCTAGTCCCCACTCGGCCATGGAAGCTCGCTGACTCTCAGCCCAGCGTACCTCCCAGGTTTGTTGTTGTGAGGATAAAATGGAGAGGAGGAGGATTATGTGGGAGGAAAAACGTGGGATAGAAATAATAGAATCATACAATAGTAGAGTTGGAAGGGGCCTATGAAGCCATCAAGTCCAACCCCCTGCTCAATGCAGGAATCCACCCTAAAGCACCCCTGACAGATGGTTGTCCAGCTGCCTCTTGAAGGCCTCTAGTGTGGGAGAGCCCACAACCTCCCTAGGTAACTGGTTCCATTGTCATACTGCTCTAACAGTCAGGAAGTTTTTCCTGATGTCCAGCTGGAATCTGCCTTCCTGTCACTTGAGCCCATTATTCCGTGTCCTGCACTCTGGGAGGATCGAGAAGAGATCCTGGCCCTCCTCTGTGTGACAACCTTCCAAGTCCTTGAAGAGGGCTATCATGTCTCCCTTCAGTCTTCTCTTCTCCAGGCTAAACATGCCCAGTTCTTTCAGTCTCTCTTCATAGGGCTCTGTTTCCAGACCCCTGATCATCCTCGTTGCCCTCCTCTGAACATGATCCAGCTTGTCTGCGTCCTTCTTGAATGTAATACATAAACCAATAACAAAACAAGCAAAGAGGCAAGAAAAACAGAAACAGCAAATGCCCATCCAGAGAACGGTAGGTGATGAGGGCAGTGGAGAACAAGTCCTGCATCAGCACCTTGTTTGGCTTAGGCTTGCTATACCGCCCAACAGCCGAAGCTCTCTGGATGGTTTACAAAAAATAAAACCATGAAAACCATTCAAAATATAAAAAACAGTATAAAATCATAGTATAAAATACAATATAAAAGCACAACCAGGATAAAACCGAGCAGCAATGCAGAAATTAATACAGATTTAAAATACAATTTTAAAACAGCAAAGTTAAAAATTAAGTTGATAAACTATTAAAATACTGAGAAAATAAAAAAGTCTTCACCTGGCATCTAAAAGAGTATAATGTAGGTGCCAGGAGAACCTCTCTAGGGAGCTCATTCCACAGCCGGGGTGCCACAGCAGAGAAGGCCCTGCTCCTCCTGGTAGCCACCTGCCTCACTTCCTTTGGCAGGGGCTCATGGACAAGGACCCCTGAGGATGACCTTAAGGTCCAGGCAGGTACATATGGGAGGAGGCATTCCTTCACATAGTTTTTTTTTTTAAAAAAATGGCATTTTATTCTTTTTATCTGTTATTGTTCAACGCTCCAGAATCTGTTTAGAAGCGGAACGGTATATAAATATTGTTAATAAATAAATAAATAAATTAAAACGCTCCCGTTTTGTGCGAAGTGCCTTTTCTCCATGGTTCCCGTCGCCAGAATTCTCTCGTCGTGTACATGACATGAGGCCAGTGTTACAGAGAGAGACAGTGTGGTGTAGTGGCTAGAGTCTTAGACTGGGACCTGGGAGATCTGGGTTCTGGTCCCCACTTGGCCATGAAGCTTACTAGGTGACTTTGGGCCACTCACTGTCTCTCAGCCTAACCTACCTCACAGGGTTGTTGTGAGGATAACATGGAGAGGAGGGAGACCGTGTAAGCTGCCTTGGGTTCCTTGCAAGAGGAGAAAAGGTGGGATATAAATGTAATAAATAAAAACATACATAAATAAATACATAAAAATATAGGGTGTATGCTCAAATGCAGAGAAAGCAGTACCATCCTCAGACCACTGAATAATAGGTGTTTATCGTTTCATCCAGCTCTTTTCAATGGCATGCTGGTGATGCTTCCGGTCTGTTTCCGGGCACAATTCTTGTACATTGTACACTCCTTGTTCAAAGTGTCTGACAACGAGGATAAGGTGAAAATCTCCCCGCAGCTGCTCTTGGCCACCCAGCGCTTCTTATCCAGAGAGGTAGATCTTTCAGTCCAGCTCGATGTACAATGTACATTGATGGTGCTATATAAATAAATAAATAAATAATAATAATAATAATAATAATAATAATAATAATAATTCAAAGTGCTGCTTATGAGCTATAAAGCCCTATACGGCTCTTGTCCAGGTTACCTGAAAGACTGTATTCTCCCTTATGAGCCTGCCCGTCCTCTGAGATCTTCAGGCAAGGCCCTTCCCTCGCTCCCACCACCATCACAGCCACACCAGGTGGGAACGTGGGAGATAGGGCCTTCTCAGTGGCTGCCCCGTGGCTCTGGAACTCCCTTCCCAGAGAAGCTAGACCGGCTCCTTCCCCGGTGTGTTTCTGGAGGCAGGCTAAAATGTTTTTGTTCCAGCTGGCCTTTGGGGAGTAGTCTGGACCTCTATTAATGCACTGTTTATATATTGGATATATTTTTTTTAAAAAAAATAATATTTTAATTTTTTTAATTTTTAAAAATGTTTTAATATTGAAGCTTGTTTAATTATTTTAATTTTTGTATCTCTCTAGCTGTTTTAATTTGTAAAGCCACCACGAGTCCCAGTATTGGGGAAAAGGCAGGATATAAATATAATAATAAATAATGTCCCGAGTATAACTTTGTGCCCCAAATTATACCTTTCTGCAATATTATCTCCCTGAGTTCCTGGGACTGAGTGGATGGGTATCCAGATCTTGAATGGCTGGAGTAGCAGCAGACAGTTTTGTGGACGGCTCACACTTGCCCGCAGTTGAAATAGCATCCATTCATAGATTTGTCTCCGTGGATCTGCTTCTATGTATGTTAATAGAAGGATGAGACACGAAGGGAGTTCTAAAGAAGCCTTCCATCTACCCCTGGAAATGGCAATCAATAATTAAATTCAGAGGACAATGACGGATTTTCTGAACTGGAGATTAATGGGTGACCTTGCAGTAAACAAAGCATTAATATCCACCGAGCGAGGATCCAGAGGACAAGGCAGGGAGGCTGACGTGACTGGGGCCGTGGCCAGCAAGTCCTTCTGAGTTTGCAAGCCAGTGCCGTTGAGTGGGGCAAAACGGAAGAGCCACGGGACGTGTGCAATGCCCATGCAAAGATGGCAGATTGAAGACTGGCAGATGTGTGGGGCCATGCCCTCTCTCTGCCATCCAGTACCTTCAGCTTAAAAGGGGTGTTAGGCTTTGTTTGGGGGTGGATTAAATCCTTCTTCCTATAATCCCTTTGTGTGTGCAATGCTGGAAGGAGGCATTAGAGATTAATGCTAACAGCACAGTGGATTTTGCTAAACAGGCCAGAAGGATTATAACAGGCTCTGCCGGCAGAAGGCGTAATTGTTTTGGATGCTCATTTTCTCCAGTTTGAAAGAGGGAGAAAGCAATAATGTAACAGCATTTGTGAAAGAGTAATTGAGTTCCATGTGGGACAAACGATCCGTGGAGTCTTCGAAGTCCACCAACTGGGAAAACCAGTTATAAGAAGAGCCATGATGGATCAGACCAGGGTCCATCTAGTGCAGCACTCTGTGCACACAGTGGCTGACCAGCTGTTGACCAGGGACCCACAAACAGGGCACGATGCAACAGTACCCTCCCAACCATGTTCCCCAGCAATTGGGGCATATAGGCCTACTGCCTCAGATACTGGAGCACAAAGCTATCAGAACTAGTAGCCACTGAGAGTCTTCTCCAGCAGGAATTTATCCAACCCATTCAAATTTTAAAGCGATCCAACTTGGTGGCCATCACTACATTTCATGGTAGTGAATTCCAGAGCTTAACTCTGCACTGTATGAAGAAGTCCTTCCTTTTATTTTTCCTGAATCTCCCACCAATCAGCTTCAAAGGCTGACCCTATTGGGTTAGTATTATGGGAGAAGGAGAAAAATGTTTCTCTATCCCCAGTCTCAACACCAGGCATACTTTTGTACACCTCAATCACTGAAATGATCCTCTGAATTTCTCTGCCCACAAATAGGATGGAGAATTTTGAGAGATCATTTGATCATAAGAACATAAGAAGAGCCCTGCTAGATCAGACCAAGGGTCCATCTAGTCTAGCCGGGAGACAGGCTCATTGCCTGTTCTGGATGGGGTTGCTCTGCCTCTGAAAGAACAGGTTCGTAGTTTGGGGGTACTCTTAGACCCATTTCTGTCGTTGGAGGCTCAAGTAGCCGCCACGGCTCGGAGTGCCTTTTACCATCTTTGGTTGGTTCGCCAACTACGGCCTCTCCTGGACAGGGATAGCATGGCCACGGTGGTACAGGCATTGGTAACCTCAAGATTGGATTACTGCAATGCGCTCTATGTGGGGCTGCCCTTGAAGCTGCTCCGGAAGCTGGAGCTAGTGCAGAATGCTGCAGCTCGGCTGTTGTCTGGAGCTGCCCCTTTCCAGCATGTAACTCCTCTGCTGAGGGAACTGCACTAGCTGCCTATTCGCTACCGGGCCAGGTTTACGGTTCTTGTACTTGTGTACAAAGCCCTAAACAACTTGGGACCAGGATACCTGAGAGAGCGCCGTCTCCCCTACCAACCTGCCCGGTCACTGAGGTCATCCGAGGGCCTGCTCCTGGTGGTTCCACATAGATCCATCCTCTGATTGGAATCCACCAGGGGAAGAGCCTTCAGCGTGGTGGCTCCCCTCCTGTGGAACTCCCTGCCTCTGGAGGTCAGGCAGGCACCAACCTTGTACTCCTTTCGGCGCCTCCTGAAAACATCTTTATTCCAAGAAGCCTTTCCTTAATATGCAGCCTTGAATCTATGTTTTTGCTTCTTTTAAATTTTGTTTTCACTGTTTTATTCTGATTTTATTTTCATTTTATCTTGTACCCCACTCTGAAATTTTTCAATGGGGAGCGGTATATAAATATTCTAAATAAATAATAAATAAATAAACCAGCTGTCAACCAGGGACCAACAAAGCAGGACATGAGTGCAGCAGCACTCTCCTGCCCATGTTCCCCACCAACTGGTGCATATAGGTTTACTGCCTCTGATCCTGGAGGCAGCACATAGCCATCAGGACTAGTAGCCATGGATAGCAATGAGGAGGAGGTGGCGGCTATCACTTGCTGGTTTAGCCGGTAGAAAGCCAGGGAGCAAGGAGGCCATGGCATCTCCTGTTCCTCCTTCTCACCACCAACATTGTCTGTGCCAGAGTGGGAGGCACATGGACAAGCCATTTGCAGTGTGGAAGAGGACGAGCAACTCCAAGGGGTTCTAGCCAGTGGGCCCCTCTGGGGTGTGTGGGCCCTCAGCATGTGCCCAATCATGCCTACCTTTGATGCCAGCCCTGTCAGACCTTTATGTTCCAGATCATTATTATTATTATTTTAAAAAAAGAAAGGTATTTAAGAGTCAAACCATGCCTAACCTTGACATCAGCCCCAGTTTCTAAGTCCCATTCAAAATACTGCTCTTGACCTTTCAAGCCCTGAATTGTATCTATTTATTTATTTAAGAACCTAAGAAGAGCCCTGCTGGATCAGACCGAGGGTCCATCTCGTCCAGCACTCTGTTCACACAGTGGCCAAGCAGCTGTTGACCAGGGACCAACAAAGCAGGACATGCTGCAACAGCACCCTCCCACCCATGTTCCCCAGCAACTGGTGCACACAGGCTTACTGCCTCGAATACTGGAGCTAACACACAGCCATCAGGGCTAATAGCCATGGATAAGCCTTCACCTCCAGGAATTTATCCAACCCCCTTTTGAAGCCATCCAGATTGGTGGCCATGACTACATCTTGTGATAATGAGTTCCATAATTTATTTATTTATAATATTTCTTGGCCACTTTTCAGGGCAGAAGCCCTCCGAAGGCCGTATAATGCAACAGAACATGTAAATAGATGTTCTTGGGTCAAGAACATCTAGTCCCTTTTCTTCCAGCTTTCAGACTATCAGGCTTTTTAGCTTAAGAGAATATCTGGGTCATAGAAGAGATGGGAATGATTTATTTATTTACTATTAATTTATTACACTTATATCCTGCCGTTTTTCCTCCTTAAGGAACTCAAGGTGGCAGACACAATCCTCCCCCTCCCCATTTTATCTTCACAACAACAACCCTGTGAGGTAGGTTGGGCTGGGAGTCTGTGACCGGCCCAAAGTCACCCAGAGGGCTTCCATGGGTGGGGGACTAGAACTCAGAACTCCTGACTCCCAGTTCAACACTCTAACCACTATACCACACTGGCTCCCAGTGGCTGGCCCATGACATTTTGCCTATTTTTATGGATGCAATGAATTCTTTTGTCAGGCACTACCTTCCACTGCCCCAAGCTGCAGGAGCCCTGCCCTCTTTTGTATCTGGTCACTCTAGTTAAAGAGGGCAGGGCTCCTGTATCTTTAACAGTTGTACAGAAAAGAGAATTCCAGCAGGTGTCATTTGTATGCCTACAGCTATACAAGAATGAGCAGATACAAAAGAGGGCAGGGCTCCTGTGCCACAAAAAAACCCTCCAACCCAAGAAATCTGACTTGTTTTTAAAGACAGAACTTTCTGCACAATCCTGCTGCCTGTGGGAGAAGCAGTGCGATCAAAACGGTCCACTGAATGGGCCACACATGCAAGTTGTTTACTTCCTCTTTCAAAAGAGGAAGGAATGGGGGACAAACAGGAAGCAAATGCAATTTCCCTCCATGTGGTGCTGCTCTAAGTAGCTGGGCAGCTCATCTGGGTTGCAAGTCTTTTAAAGACAACTCAACTGTTTTTAATTATTTGTTTGTAAAGAAAATTTATAACCCCACAAGGGAATTTTCAGGAACCAGCCAGGGCAGTGAGGGGGATAATTAGGGAGAGGACTTCATGTGGTCTGAGGCCTTTTAAAGACAAACCTAAAAAAAATAAAATAGGGTGCAGAGAAAATTTAGGGAGGGGGCAGGAAGGAAATCTTCTGGTGCCAGCCAGGGTAGGGAGAAGGTTAAGTGTGTGTGTGTGTATGGGGGGTGGGGGAGAGAGTTCATAATAAGAGGGAGAGGTGAGTAACAAATATATTATTATTATTTCTTAACCGCCTCTCCACTTGGATCGAGGTGGGGAACAACAGCAAATATAAAACACATGAAAACTGTTTAAAAACATAGTATACACCCACGTTTATTTTTAACGGTTTTTAATGCTTTATGTCTGTATGTTCTGCGTTTCAGAATTTTAAATTTTAAATTTTCTATCTCAATTTTAGAATTTCTGTAAACCGCCCAGAGCACTCTTGCTAGGGGGGCGGTATATAAATGTAATAAATAAATAAATGAATCCTTAAAACACCCTAAAACCATTCTAAAATTCCACTGGATAGGCCTGCCGGGGTTCATGTAGGGTGACCCTATGAAAAGGAGGACAGGGCTCCTGTATCTTTAACAGTTGCATAGAAAAGGGAATTTCAGCAGGTGTCATTTGTATATATGGGGAACCTGGTGAAATTCTCTCTTCTTCACAGCAGTTAAAGGTGCAGGAGCTATACTAGAGTGACCAGATTTAAAAGAGGGCAGGGCACCTGCAGCTTTAACTGTTGTGATGAAGGGGAAATTTCCCAGGTTCCCCATATATACAAATGACACCTGATGAAATTTTCTTTTCAGCACAACTGTTAAAGATACAGTAGCCCTGGCCTTTTCATATGGTCACCCTAGTTCATGTGGTTTGAGGCCTTTTAAAGACAAAACTATTTCTAATTATTTGTAAAATGAGGGAGGAAGCAGCAGCCAGGCACCTCTCCACCGTGCCTGGGTCCAGCTCCAGCTGAGAGCCCCCTCCCTCCTGCTACCAACTGTAACTGCTGAACTTTCCAACTAAGATTGTAGTGCCTGAGTTTGCTTTCCTTCCCCCCTCCTCCTCCTCCCTCCCAATCCCCTTTCCTTTTGTGTCATGTCTTTTAGATTGTAAGCCTGTGGGCAGGGACTGTCAAGAAATACTTTTGTAAGCCGCCGTGAGAGCCTTTTTTGGCTGAATGGCGGCATAAAAATCCTTAAATAAATAAATAAAAAATAAATAAAAAGGAGGACAGGGCTCCTGTATCTTTAACAGTTGCATAGAAACTGGAATTTCAGCAGGTGTCATTTGTATATTTGAAGAACCTGGTGAAATTCCCTCTTCATCACAACAGTTAAAGCTGCAGGAGCCCTGCCTAGAGTGACCAGATACAAAAGCTTTAACTGTTGTGATGAAGGGGAAATTTCCCAGGTTCCCCATGTATACAAATGACACCTGATGAAATTTTCTTTTCAGCACAACTATTAAAGATACAGGAGCCCTGTCCTCCTTTTCATAGGGTCACCCTATGTAAAACAAAAAAATGGTGGTGGTGGGGCGATGGAATATTTAGTGAGGAAGCCCCCCCCCAAAAAAAATCCTAGGAAGGGAATAATACAACTATTAATTCAACTATTAAAGATACAGGTGCCCTGTCCTCCTTTTCATATGGTCACCCTAGTTCATGTGGTTTGAGGCCTTTTAAAGACAAAACTATTTCTAATTATTTGCAAAACAAAAAAAAATGGTGGGGGGGGCGATGGAATATTTAGTGAGGAAGCCCGCCCCCCACTTCCCAAATCCAAGGAAGGGGATGCTTGAGGCGCCAGTTAGGGCGGCGGGGAAGGGGTTAAGCGGGGCGGGGCGCGCACCTGTGGGCTGTGGAGCTACCGGGGCCGAGCGAATCAGCGCAGGCAACGGAACAGGTGTTTGCTGCGTCAGGGCCGCGGGGCGGGGCCGAGGCTGGGCTGTTTGCTGGCGGCGGCGGCGGCTTCTTCGCGAGCTCGCCGCTGCCGCGTGATGTTTTGCAGGCGCCTCGGCGGAGATGGGGCTCGGGGAGCAGCAGCAGCAGCAGCAGGAGCACCGCTGCCAAGCTGGGCCGGCGGCGACGCGCTCCTTCTCCTCCTCCTCAGCAGCAGCGAGGCCAGGACGCCCCGCGGCCCTTGAGAGCGCCGGGCGGCTCGGCAGGCGGCCCCACCAGTAGGCGCCGCGGCGGCGGCGGCCCCCGCAAGCCAGGGCGCCTCGCCTCGCCTCGCCTCGCGCTCTCTCAGCGCGCGGAGGGCCGCAGCGACGCGGCTGCCCCCGCTGCGGGCTCCGGGCTCCCCGCTCCGCCGGCTTGGTAGCCTGGAGTGGCCCGGGGCCCGGGCATGTCGGCGGCGTTCTGCCTGGGCTCGGCGGGGCCCGTTTCAGCACCTTCGGAGCGGGACAGCGCCTGCCGCATGGAACTGCCGGGAACGCCCCAGACGGCGGCGGCGGCGGAGGAAGAGGAGGAGGCGGCGGCGGTGGCGGCGGGGGCAGCCGGAGCAGCCGGAGCGGCAGACGACCGGAGCGCCGCGCCAGGCCTCGGCGGCCAGACGGCGGCGGTGGTGGCGGCCTCCGCCTCCGCCTCCTCGGCGGCCGGGGAGCTGGCGCTGGCGCTGGAGGAGGAACTGGCCTTGCTGGCGCCCGCCCTGGAGCCCGAGCCGCCCGGCCCGGCCGGGGAAGACGCGCCCGAGGAGCTCGAGCTGCTCTCGCTCATGAGGCAGAAGGAGAAGGACCTAGTGCTGGCCGCGCGCCTCGGCAAGGCGCTGCTGGAGCGCAACCAGGACATGAGCCGCCAGTACGAGCGCATGCACAAGGAGCTCAGCGACAAGCTGGAGGTGAGGCGAGGCTGGGCGAGGCGAGGAGGCCCCGGCGCCGGGAGCCCGCCCTGGCCAGGGGAGCCGCGGGCCCGGGGCTCAGGGTCGCGCAGCCGGGCGCGCCTCGGCGTCCCGCTTGCGCTGGATTGGCCCAGGGCCTAGGCTAACTTTCCCCTTCAAAGGTGCGGGACTACAAGCCCCATTCTCCCCCACCAGCGAGCCTAGGCTAGCTTTCCCCTTCAAAGGTGCGGGACTACAAGCCCCATTCTCCCCCACCAGCGAGCCTAGGCTAGCTTTCCCCTTCAAAGGTGCGGGACTACAAGCCCCATTCTCCCCCACCAGCGAGCCTAGGCTAGCTTTCCCCTTCAAAGGTGCGGGACTACAAGCCCCATTCTCCCCCACCAGCGAGCATGCCCAACACAGCTGGAGGGTGAGGGGTTGGGTTAGGCAAGCCGACGTCCAGGATTTATTTTATTTTATTTATTTATTCATTACATTTTTATGCCACCCAATAACAACAACCCTGTGAGGTAGGTTGGGCTTTGAGCCTGTGACTGGCCCAAAGTCACCCAGTGGGTTTGTTTGTTTATTACATTTTTATACCGCCCAATAGCCGTAGCTCTCTGGGCGGTTCACAAAAATTAAAACCATAATAAAACAACCAACGGGTTAAAAGCACAAATACAAAATACAATATAAAAAGCACAACCAGGATAAAAACCACGCAGCAAAATTGATATAAGATTAAAATGCAGAGTTAAAACAGTAAGATTTAAATTTAAGTTAAAATTAAGTGTTAAAATACTGAGAGAATGAAAAGGTCTTCAGCTGGCGATGAAAGCAGGCGGACCGCTCTGGGGAGCTCGTTCCACAGCCGGGGTGCCACAGTGGAGAAGGCCCTCCTCCTAGTAGCCACCTGCCTCACTTCCTTTGGCAGGGGCTCATGGAGAAAGGAGAAGGATCACCTTTATCAGGGCCACCTTGAGGAAAATGCTCCCCCCACCCCAGCAATGGAATTTTTTTCGGGGGGGGGGCTGTCGCACTCATGCGCGCGCACACATCCACAAAATGGTGGCCCAGGACAACTTGCCCCCTTTACCCCTCCCCCCTCTGGGCAGGCCTGACCTGTTCACTACATGCTGGTGGTGATGATGTGTACATGTGCAGAGAGCTCTTCCTCGTCTCGTTGCTCCCTCCTGCGCCCCAGGCTTCCACATCTGGGGATTAGGCATCATGGGATGCACTTCGCTTGTTGTGGTTATAGGGGTAAGGGCTGTGACATCAAATGCGCCTCCTGTTTCCGAAATCGCGGTGCAGGGGAAAGCGTTCTGCACATGCTCAGGGTTGCGGCTGGCGGTGGGGCTCCGAACCTTCTTTCCTTGGAGTGGAAAAGGGATCCTGGGGCCCTGAGCCTGGCAGTTCGTGGCTCGGGATAAGCCAGGGGGGAAAGCTGGAGGAGGGGCCGAGTCTCGGAGTAATCTGGAACTGTCAATCTGGCCTACGGGGTTGAAGAAGTGCGATGCTGAGAGGATGTGTTGTTAGGCCCTGAGGGAAGAGAGAGAGATTTGGAGATGGGAAGGCCAAGGTTAGGGTGCGTTTGTCTGAACGTCCTTTACCCCTGCCGGTTTTTGAGGGCCCTTGTGGCAAGACTCCCTTCATGGGGGCCCTCCCTCAGTGAGCCTACCTTCTCACTGCCATGGCCGCCAGCTGCTCTTGCTACTCCTCTTCCTCATCATGGCTACCGCTTCCTTGCTTGGCAGGCAGAGAGCCAGGAAGCAGGTAGGCCTCACCACTGCCGTTGTCTGGGCCAGCGTGAGAAGCCGGTGGACATGCAGGTTGCAATGGAGAAGAGGAGGAGCAAGGTAGAGAAGAAGCACAAGTTCTTCTCAGTGGGCCCCTGCTGAGCTGTGGGTCCCTCGGTAAGTGCCCAACCATGCCTACCCATGGCGCCAGCTCTGCCCTTATGTAATGGCTTCTACTGCTAAAACAACGCTTGCTTGACGTCCACATTGCGCACCAGATACTGAGAGGTAAGCGTAGCGTGCTTCCCGGCCAGGGATGCCCAACCTGGGTGCTGAGAGACCCATCGATGCGTTGCCCTGTTTGTGCTAGGAAGTCATCTACCGTGGCCTGCTCCAGTGTAGAGGGGCGAGAGCAGGACGCGGAAGAGAATTGGCTACTAGAGAGGAGTAGTTAAATACGCGGTTGGGTTAGTCCAGCCTTCCCCCATGTTTGACGCCCTCCAAATATGTTGGACTATTATTCCCCTAAACCCCAGTCTGCATAGGCTGGGGATTTTGGGAGTTGTAGTCCAACACACCTGGAGAGCTCCAGGTTAGAGAAGGCTGGGTTAGTTCAGCAGCTGACATCACAGGTGGCTTTAAGGTAGGCCTTCCCAGAGCTCTGGACTCTACCAGGTGCCTTCCAGGCGTGTTGGACTGCAACTCCCATCATTCTCTCCAGTGAGTGTGCTGGCTGACAGTGATGTGAGTTGCAGTCCCAACTCTCCTGCAGGCCACTAGGTTGAGGAAGGCCTGCATTTGTAAACCAGGAACACAGTGTGAATGTCCTGAGCTGCTCTACCTCCATAACTCTGTGGTGCTCTGGCCGATCTCTCTGGCCCTGGTTAGCCATGCTGGGCTGTATTCAGTCTCTGGCCATCTTACCGTGCAGGCCTGGTCCTATACTGCGTTATCTCTGCGTAACCTCATGTGACGTCCCAGTTAGTGCTTGGCAATGTGCCGTCTTTATATACACACACAGATGCCTCCAGCGGCAGATTTTGGGTGTCATAAAGGGTCAACAAATTGTTAGTTATTACTGTATTTCTGCTGCAAGGATGGGGAAAGGTGCTTACGGGATTTTCTGCCCCATGTACCAAAATACCTTGGCTGGCTTTGAATAAGATACATCTTGATTTTTGGAGGATGGGGGCACCATCTCCTTCAGGCAGCAAAATATTTAGGGCAGGCCCTGTATGTGCACACGGAGCTCAAGTCATCATGATAACTAGGCGGTAGCAACTTGCGAACAGTCATCTATGTAGCCTGCAGCAGTTGGGAGCTCCGTCTTGTTTCCATAACTTATTTTGACGCCTCAACTCCCAGAGCGAGAGGCCTCCGCGAGTGGGCGCAGGTGGCCGGAAAGGGACGGATGAAACCTTTTTCCTGGCCCCTCCTTTCTCAGTATACCAGGAGGCAGTGGAGCAAGCCATGGACTTCCCAGTCAGTGTGCCTTGAAAGGCTCGGGGGTTAACCCTGCTGTTGCTGGCTGACAAACCTGGGGTGGGGACAGTGGAGGCTGGTGGCTCCAATGTCAGTGGGGCATTGAATCCGTTCCGGGTTTCAGTCAGGACTTTAAAGGATCTCTTCAAAGTGTAGAGCACTGCTGACATTGGAGCTACAGCCTCCAATAGGTGGGGGGGGGGTAAGTTACCCCTTCACAACTCCTTCTTTAAGTCTTTCTGACTCCCTGGCTTCCTTCCTTTTGGGGTCTGCAGCTGACAGAGGATCTTGCAAGGACAGGAATACCCCCCTGTTTGATCTACCTGCCCAGTAGGGATTCGTAATCAGCAGCGGCTTAAGTAAACGTTGCCTTGCGTTTGGGAGTGCCTGGATCATTTTTTTTGTACTGTGTGATTTATATACTGCCACCGGTATACTTGTGTTTGCTGAGTAATATGGGCGTAAAGAGGGGCCAGGATGGGTGATAGCAAAGGATTTTAGACCAAAGGATTTGCAGTCTAAATGTTGTCACTGGGGAGGAGTGAGAAGCTGTTGAGAGTGAGAGGGATGGAAATGGGGTGAAGAAAGTGATTATGGTCACACCTTTTCATTGGGGAGGAGGTGGTTGAGGATGAAGCGGTTAAGCCAAAGCAGCCTTTCCTCTCAACTGAGCACTCTCCAGGGGGGTGTTGGACTGCAATTTCCATCATCCCCAGCCAGCTGGGGATGATGGGAGTTGTAGTCCAACACCCCCACCCTTGAGAGCTCCCCACTGAGGGAGCCTGAGCTCTAAAGGCTTTGTGGAAATGATGTGTGAACAAGGGTTTTGAAGAAAGAGGTTAGAACCGTGCTGATACATGGGGAGAAATTTCCAGGCTAAGGCTAGGGCAATAAAGTGTGGCAAAGAGGTGGAAAGCGTTAAAGATATGGGTTGTGGGTAGGGATGTGCTCCGCTTCTAATCGGACCGGCGAATTAGAAGCGGAGCAGGGTGTTTCGCCTCCCCTTAAGGCGGAGGCGAAGAGGATTGGGGGGAAAGGTAAGTGGGGTTTACCGGGCGCTGCCGCTGTCGCCCATGTGGTGACACACAGGCGGCGACGGCGGCAGGGCCCGGTAACCCCCCCCCCCCGCCCTCCTCTCCCTTACCTGCCTCCGTCCATGGTCCGAAATTTTCGGATTGGCCCGAAATTTTCGGGGCGGAGCGGGGGGTCCATGCACACCCCTAGTTGTGGGGGGCGCAGGTTCTTTTTATGCAGAATGTGGAACAGCCAGTGACGGGATTGAGGAAGGGTATTCATGCGCAATGAGGAAGGTGTGTGTGTGGGATGACTTCAGTAGTGGAGTTTTGGCTGTTCTAGTAGGACCTACAACAGAATGTTGCAGCGTGAAGTGCCTTCTGTCCAGGGTTCCAGCCAGTCAGATGCTCCCCTTCAAGAAATCTGAATCTGGGCTCTTCTGATGTTCTTATGTTCCCCACTAATTTTCTGGTGTCCTCCGCTATTCAAAATTCTGTGATCACTGAGCATGCTCAGTCCTCTTAGGGCTGTTTTGAGATTCGTTTGTTTATTGTTCTCTTAGAGTGTCCCCAAAAATCTAAAGATTTATTTATTTATTTTGTACTCCTGCGAAACATGGACTTTCCACTAAACCTGTTTATACTTCCCTCTGGAATGCGAGTGGTGCCGTTTTCGCTACGTCAGGATTGGTGCCCAGAAAATGAGTTCACTTGTTAGTATAGATGACTTACTATTTATACTGTGTCCCTGTTACAGAAATTCAAAATTAAATGGAGCACAGACTCCCTTATCACTGTGCAGACATCAGTCATTCCTGCTCTGCAAGGTTCGCCTTTAATTCCAGCCTTCAACCTCTAATCTGTTTCAAACGTGTGTGTATCATATTATCTCTCTCTCTCTTTCTCGCTCTCCCATTCTATAAAACCAGGGGTAGGTAACCTGCAGTCCTTGGCACAATTTGAAAACTAATTCTGCAACTAATTAATTAAAACCTTCTGCAACTAATTAATTCAGATGGTTGGCAAGAGCTAACTGTCTCCACCCTCAGCAGACCTCTGGGCAGAGAGAGCAAAGGGAAGACCAGAAGGCAAGAGGGAGGTCCCCATCTACTTTTGGCTATGGCTCCCCCCACGTTTAGCACTGGCTCCTCCCACTTTTGGGTCTGGCTCCACCTCCATGCTGTCATGCTACCCCCAGCAGATAGCTCCTTCAACTGGGGGGGGGGGAGGTCCATCACCACTGTTGTTTTAAAAACTAGGATGCGATCCTATCCGTTCTTAGAAAAAAAAAGTTCGTAAAATGATCAATTTCAATCTGCCCTCCTGTAACTTAAGCCCGTTAGATCTACTCGTCTTCTCTGTTGTAGACTAGAACAAGTTATCACACTTCCAGAAAGATGCAGACAAGCTGGAGCGTGTTCAGAGGAGGGCAACCAGGATGATTAGGGGTCTGGAAATAAAGCCCTATGAGGAGAGACTGAAAGAACTGGGCATGTTTACCCTGGAGAAGAGAAGATTGAGGGGAGACATGATAGCACTCTTCAAATACTTAAAAGGTTGTCACACAGAGGAGGGCCAGGATCTCTTCTCGATCCTCCCAGAGTGCAGGACATGGAATAACGGGCTCAAGTTAAAGGAAGCCAGTTTCCGGCTGGACATCAGGAAAAACATTCTGTTAGAGCAGTACGATAGTGGAACCAGTGACCTAGGGAGGTGGTGGGCTCTCCTACACTAGAGGCCTTCAAGATGCAGCTGGACAGCCGCCTCTCAGGGATGCTTTCAGGTGGATTCCTGCATTGAGCAGGGGGTTGGACTTGATGGCCTTATATTGTGAGGATCCATCGGATCCTCACAATAACAGACCTGTTAGCCTTCTCGCAATTCCTTGTAAATCAGTTGCATCAATGAGACAGTAACCAATCCGCTATTCATGACCAACAAGCAAGAACTTTTAAGCTACAATATGCTAGCGTTTTTGGTGTATTGGCTCCGCCCCTTTTGCCTTTGGGACCGTTCACCTTGCTAATGCGGCCCCCAGAAGCTCGTCCAAAATGTAATTCAGCCCTGGTTTCTGAAAGGGGTTCTGCACCCCTGAAACAGAGGATACTTTCAAACAGAGGGCAATCCCCTGGCAACTCTTCAAACAGAGGACTGTCCTCTGTAAAAGAGGACACCTGGCCACCCTAGCAGTGGCTCTGCAGCGATTCAGATGAAAATTTTCCCAACCTTTCTTGGAGATACTGGCAATCAAACCTGGAACTTTTTTCCAATGCCAAGCTTGTGGTTTGCCACTGTATGTGCCATAAGCAGAGATCCCCCCTTTTCAAACTGCCGACAACTCTTGGTGGTGGGTTATGATGTTGTCTGTCTCTCCTGCCTGTATGTCTTGTCATAAAAGCTCAAAATGTCCTTTATTCCTGAAATTCCATCTGTCAGCTGTGCTCTTTTCCCCCTCTTTCTGTATAAAATGACCTTAATTCTTCCCTGACTGAAAATGACTTCACTTCATTAAATCCTCCAGCCGTGTATTCCCTGACTTCCGGCATTAATGTTTTAGAAATGGAGGAAAACTTTATGTATTCAAGGGTGACGGAGCTTTCTATAAATTGCTTCTATTCTGACCTGCTTGGTATATATTTCAGCATAGATCTTTTCCTAAATGTGGAAGGCATTTTCGGGATAGATTTCTCCATATTTAAAGCTCCTCTAACCTGCATAATAGTTCATTTTTATTTGTTGACAAAAGCATGTTCATTGTGCTTTTTGGACTCATGAAGGGCCCGCAAAGCGATTTGCCAAGCAGAGCAAACCGAACACCATCAAATAACTACAATTAAATGGAGGCCTTAGAATCAAAAGGAACAAAGTTAAAACATCCAGTTATGTGTTATCGGAACATAAAAAGAGCCACGCTGGATCACACCAAGGGTGCATCTAGTCCTTCACGCAGAGGCCAACCAGCTGCCCATTGGAAACCCACAAGCAGGACATGAATGCAAAAGCACCCTCCAGCCCATGTTCCCCAGCAACTGGTGTACACAGGCTTACTGCCTCTGATTCTGGAGGTAGTGGATGGTAGTCACCATCAGAACTAGTATCCATTGATAACCCCCAGAAACAATATTAAAAGCCAGGTGGAATAAATATTTTCATTGCCCATTAATGAGGGATGGAGCTGTCGTGTTTCTCAGAAAACTCCTGCAAATTACAAGGCTTGCTAAGTAATTCACAAAGCTTTTATTAAGCAACAAACTTCTCTTCTACCTGAAGAGAGTCTAACCTCTTGGAAACATCCCCCCAGGCAAAACTATGCAAAGTAAGCAAGACAATTGTCCATTCAAGAACAATAGGAAGCCACTTCCCAAATGCCCATAACTTGAGAGAGCCTGGTGCGGAGGCTGGTTCTGGTGTAATTGAACCGAGTTTCTCACACCTTCCTTCCGTCCTGTGTGTTACAGCTTCCGGCGGACCCTAGCATCAGCTAGCTTGTGGGAATGCTCACCTCCGGAAGAAAGCTCACTTCCCACCGAGTGTGTAGGATTTGGCCTTGAGGAGATAAGCTCTGGAGAGGGCTGACTCCCAGCTGGGGAATCGCCCACGAGAGCTTCCTCCCCCACTGGTACAGGCTGGCTGGTGTCTGGCGCTGCATCTTCTAGTTCCGAATCTGATTCTGATTGATTACCTGAAACATCTTCTCCCAAAACAGGGGCAGTAGGGTTAGACATGACAGGAGCTACTCCCATTCCTTTGACAAAGAATTGCATCATCAGGGGGGCTGCCACAGAAAAGGACCTGTCTTTTGTTCCCGCCAACCGAACCTCTTTTCATAGTGGGACCATATTACAGGGGATCTGAAAATCATCTTGACCTATGGTGTCGTGTTTCTCAAAACCTCCCGCCTTCTTGAGAGACAAGAACGAGGCCTGCTAAGTAATCCACAAAGCTTTATTCAAGCAATAAACATCTCTTCTCGCCTGAAGAGAGTCTAATCTCTAGGAACTTTCCCCTAGGCAAAATTATCCAAATGAAGCGAGACAATTGTCCTTTCAAGAAGAAAGAGAAAGCCCTTTCCCAAGACGCGTTAACTTCAGAGAGATTAGTTGTGATGCAGCTTCTGACGGGATGCCAGCCGGGCCTACTTTCTCTCGCCTTCCTTTAGCTCCGCCCGTTTTAGTCTGCGGCGTACTCTAGGATCAGCCTACCTTTCCGTGCTCTCCCCCTTGGAAGAATATTGGCTTCCCATTGACTGTGTATTGTTTGCCTTTGAGGAGATAAGCTCTGGAGAGGGTTCCCTCCTAGCTGGTGAAGAACCTGTGAGAGCTTTCTCCCCCACTGGTATAGGCTGGCCTGTTTCTGGTGCCAACTCCTCTACTTCAGAGTCTGATTCTGATTGATTACCTGAAACACCTTCTTCCAACTCAGGGGGAGCAGGGCTAGACATGACCTATGGGTAGGTTCATATGGGAGGAGACTGTCTTCTTACAGATATCCTGGCTCTTAAAACCATTTAGGCCTTTAAGCACCCGTGCTTTGAATTGTGCCTGGAAACCAGCACAGTTGACAGAAGGCCAGTATAATGTGGTCAAAATCAAAAACCAAAGAGCAGTGTAGACGTCTCATTCTGCACCAACTGCAGTTTTCAAGCACTTTTCAAGGGCAGACCCACGCACAGCATGTTGCTGTAATCTAATTGGGATCTATAAACATATAGCCTACTCTGATCTTCAGCCTGTCGTTGATGTATTTCAGATTTTTCTTATATGAGTCTTGTACAACTGCTCTATCCAACTGAGCTGTTTTGGTGTTCCCCTTTTGGGGGTGTTTCTTCCTAATGATTTTTTTGGGGGAATTCTTGCAAACAGTGGGATTCCTCCGAGTTTGCCTCTTATATGTGTGTGTGTGGGGTGCAGTTTTGGCTATATAAACAACTGTACTCATAGCCTAGACATCAGAAGTAGAGGGAGTAATGTCTGTAAAGGGGATGGTATTGGTGATTCTGCCATCTCAGGAGATGAAAGAATATACGTGTACTTTTGGTGTTGTTGTCTTGTTTCATTTCATTAATTTATTTTCATTTATTATATTTCTGTACCGCCCCCTGACTGAAACTTTATGGGTGGATCACAAAAATGAACAACCACTAAAATACATTATACAAAGTACAAAAAATATTTACATAAAACCATATAAACAGCGTACTTCCAAAAACAAATTTTAAACATTTAGCTGAAGGCAGTCTAGGACCTGATTAAAAATTCATTATATGCTTCCAAAGGCCTGAGAGAAGAAGGGAATTTTAACCTGGTGCTGAAAAGACAAGAGAGTTGGTGCCAGGCAGGCCTCATCAGGGAGATCATAATTGGGGGGCCACTACTGAGAAGGCCCTCTCTCTCTCTCTCTCTCTCTCTCTCTCTCTCTCTCTCTCTCTCTCTCTCCATCCATCCTCTGAGCGTCCCTTGGAGGAGGCACCTAGAGGAGGAGGGCCTTGGATGCTGAATGTAGTGTACGGATCAGTTTATACCCAGACAGGAGTTCCATAACGTATTATGGTCCTGAGCCACGTACGGCCCTGTAGGTCAAAACCCAGCACCTTGTAGGTCAAAACCAACACCAACATACAGGGAACCAGAGCAAGCACGCCAGATCGGTGTTATACATTTAGACCTTCTTGTCCCTGTTACCAGTCTGGGTGCTGCATTTTGCACAAGCTGCAGCTTCTGAACAGTCTTCAAAGGCAGACCCAAGTAGAGTGCATTGCAGTAATCTAACTTGGCTGTTAGGGGTGTGTTGTTTCAGGAGCATTTGCCATTCTAGGTCCATGTCATCATGTTTTGTCCCTTTTTTTTGGCCATTGTACAATCTGGAGAGGGAGGGGACATTTCAGCAACCCCGTCTCCTGTACTTTCCAGGGACTCAGTGGAAGTAGTTGGTGAATGTGTATTCAGGCAAAGTTATCTTAGCTAATGCCCAATTTCTATTTTTATTGCAGTATTAGTGCCTTGGGCAATTGTTCCATCTTCTGGGCATGGTCTGCATACTTAGGAGGAAGGAAATAGGTTGAATTTCATTTATTTATTACGTTTCTGTAGGCCCTTCTCTCTGTTCCACCACCATCACCCACATGCCTGGTGGGAACGCGGGAGAAGGCCTTCTTGGTAGCTGCTCCAAGGCTCTGGAACTCCTTTCCCAGGGATGCTAGGCTGGCTCCCTCCTTGCTATGATTCCGGAGGCAGGCAAACACTTTTTTGTTCTGTCAGGTTTTTGGGGAATAGTATGGAGCTGTTTATGTGTTAGGTTTTTTAAAATTGTCATTTGTATTTTAAATGTTTTAATATTACAATGGGTTTAATTATATTTTTAACTTGTGTATATTTCTATTTATATGTTTTAATAGTGTATGTTTTAATTTTGTAAAGCTGCCCTGAGTCCCAGTATTGGGGAAAAGGCAGGATACAAATGAATATAATCAGAATATACCACCTATCAGCTGATGCTGTTTGGGCAGGTCACAAAGCAAACCTTAAAATCATAAAACACAATGACATAGTAAAACACAATCTAAGGAAAACTAAGTTTTAAATAGAATAAAACCAAAGTAGGAATCAAGATACAAGCAAGCAGCTGTGCAAAGATCTAAAAACTCACCAACACATTAAAAAAAAAAACCCCAAACCCCGGAAGCGCTATAAAACCTGGGAAAATAAAAAGGTCCTTACCTGGTACCAAAAAGACCACAATGTAGGCGCCATGTGAGCCTCTCTGGGAGCTTATTCTACAAGTGGGGTGCCACCATCAAAAAGGCCCTATCCTTAGTAACTACCCGCCTCACTTCATTTGGCAGGGATACCCAGTGAAGGGCCTCTGAGGATAATCTTGGAATAAGGGGAGGTATAAGTCGAAGATGATTTAAACTAAGTATTAGTCAATATTGTCTAACTAAGTTAGACAGTATTGACTAATTTCCTTCCTTCTCAGACTGGCTCCTTCCATATATTTCAAGCTTGCTTAGGGGTCTCAACAGTTTCTGCTTTGGCAATATCTATAAATCCCTGGCAAAATTCTGCTAGGAGTTCTGTAGGTTGATTTTCCTTTTAGGGCGATTATAAATAAAAGCGCCAACATGGCCAGCCATTTCTCAGCCATTCGGTTTTGCTGTTGGTAGGAGATTTCCTGATGTGACTACCTCTCCCACCGCCTTGGAAAAATTAAACCTGGAGTATATGATACCAGGAACAGCTTTTGGTTAAAGAGCCCTACTGAGCTACTGTTGAGTGGAGGTGAAAGCATTTTCTAGCTCAGTTGCCAGTAGGAAAGGGCAGGGAACTCTCTCTCTCTCTCTCTCTCTCTCTCTCTCTCTCTCTCTCTCTCACGCACGCACGCACGCACACACACACACACACACACACACTCTTTCTGCGGATTATTCCTTATCGGAACACCTGCATTTTTTGTGAACTCACTGGCCTTGTTATAAGCCAGCCTTCATCAACCTCCCTAATCAGACAGATTACAATTCCATCATCCCCAGCCAGCATGGCAGTGGAGTGATGGGACTTATAGTCCAGCACAGCTGGAGCGCATCCCCCCCATCCCCCAACTTAAAAGAACCAACTAAGAGCTGGACAACACATTCGGAGTAATCATGTGAACATGTCTCCTAGGACTACATCCTTCCAAATGGGCATGAGGGAACTGTCGAATTTAAATTTAAATTGGAATTGTCCTGCGTATGGAGAGCTAGCCCATCAAGAAGAAAGCTAGACACTTCAGAAACCATCCCTTGATGTGCTAGCTTTCAACATGCAGGGCGTTTCAGATAGAGTGGAGCCGTAGTGCAATATCCTGTTTGTAATCTAAAATGGTATAGTCCTGGAACGACAGTATGCTGCATGATAACGTCCTGCCTTGTTGGTCCCTGGCCGACAGCTGGTTGGCCACTGCGTGAACAGAGTGCTGGACTAGATGGACCCTTGGTCTGATCCAGCCTTAGGGCATTTCTTACATTCTTAAGTTCTTATAATTCAGAACGTTTAAGGAACGGAGCCAAATGGAATCTGGTACTGAAGGAAAACAGAAGCCTTCAAGCTTCACCCTCTTGATATGATATCCACAAAATGTAGTGATGGCCACCAATTTGGATAGCTTCAAAAGGGGGTTAGATAAATTCCTGGAGGAGAAGGCTACTAGTCCTGCTGGCTATATGCTACCTCCAGGATCAAAGGCAGTAGGTCTATGTACACCAGTTGCTGGGGAACATGGGCGGGAGGGGGCTGTTGCATTCATGTCCTACTTGTGGGTCCCTGGTCGACAGCCTCTTGGCCACTGTGTGAACAAAATGCTGGACTGGATGGACTCTTGGACTGATTCAGTATGGCTCTTCTTATGATAAAGATTGCCATTTGGATGGCTGAGCTCCTGCTGAACTGGCTTTGAACCCTTACAGCTGAGGGGGAAGGACAAACGTCTACAAGGACAGAAGTGGATTGATGCAAAATATGTTCTTAAGGCCATTTCGGCTGCTCTCCCTTTGTTGTTTCTTCTTCTTCTTCTTCTTCTTCTTCTTCTTCTTCTTCTTCTTCTTCTTCAAGCTGGTAACATTTCTGATTGCATCTGTATCTATCTGCAGGCCGTTATTGCTGCAATCAATACTACACTTCAGACAACACATCAGTCAATGCAGTGTGAAAACTCCACTCAACAGTGGAGTTTTTAGGGGGTTCTCCCCACACAACGTGTTCTAACTCCACCATTGTGTGACTGGGGGCTACCCTGGAGTTGAGTTAAAATCCATCCCGGCGTTTGATTGACAGTTCCTCCACTCTCTCTCCTCTCCCTTTCCTCCTGACGGTATCCCATCAGCTATTGCTGCAAAACCCCAATCCTGGCAGCTCTCCTAGAGTGGCGCTCACTCCTTTCACCGCTCTTGCCAGGGAACTCTGTAGCCAGTGGGAAAAGTCAATGCAATGGAAAACACCACTGAGCCCTCCATACCACACACCACCCAACAGGTGTGCAGGAACTCTCCTCTGCACAGTGTGGATATTCTGTGTGGAGTATTTTCCAAAAAAAACCACACACCCCAAACCCTCCATCATTGGGTGGAGTTTTTCTGCCAGACAACACATTTCTCAACAGTGCTGTAACTGTTCAAGACTTTTCTCTTCTCTCAGGCATTTAGCAATATGTAATTAGCCTGGCTTTGTTTTGGTATGATTTTGTGGTTTTAAATTTTTGTAAATTGTTTGTAAGTGTTTTTATCCTATGTAAAGGATAAAAGCCAGAGAGCCTTGGCTATGGGCAAGTATGCAAATTTTAATAATAATAATAATAATAATAATAATAATAATAATAATAATAATAATAATACACCGTGGAGTTCTAAAACCATCGTTGAAAAACATGTTGTCTGAACTGAGCCTAGGAGGATGCTTTTTAAAAAAAATGGCAGGTGCATACTGGCATAAAGCCTGAAAGTTGGTAACTATAACATTTTGACTTCTTTCTTTCTTTCTTCCTTTCTTCCTGTGTCCTACAGCACCTGGAGCAAGAGAAACATGAACTCAGGCGACGATTTGAGAACAAGGAAGGGGAATGGGAAGGGAGGGTGTCCGAGCTGGAGAGCGATGTGAAACAACTCCAGGGCGAACTGGAGAAGCACCAGATTCACCTCCGAGAAGCCGACAGAGAGAAAACACGGGCCGTCCAAGAACTATCTGAACAGAACCAAAGACTCTTGGATCAGCTCAGCCGGGTGAGTCCTTTGTGAGAGCCGGGAATGGAAGGAGGAAAGTGAGACCAGGGTTCAAATGACTCTTCAGAGCTCTTTGTCTTTTCTTTGAGATCTTAAAGTTGATGCTGCAGCTCCTGCTTAGGTTTTGTGGTTGGATAGTTTTATCTGTACAAGATGCACTGCAAGGCAGTGATCCCAAATGTATGATGCTTTTAACTCCTATCTGGCCCCCAGGAAATCTATATACAATTCTGGTCATCACACCTAAAAAAGGTATTGTAGAACTGGAAATAGTGCAGGAAAGGGCAACTGAAATTATCAAGGGGCTGGAGCATATTATTATTATTATTATTATTATTATTATTATTATTATTATTATTATTATTATTATCCTGTCTCTCCCTCTGGATCAAGGCAGGGAACAACATTGAATACAAAAATATTAAATACATAAAACTGATTAAAAACATAAAACCAATACATTATTAAAATCCTAAAATCTTTTAAGACATTTCAAAATTCGACTGGGTAGGCCATCTACCCTATGAGGGATTGTTTAGCTTGGAAAAAGGAGATTAAGAGGAGATGTGATAGAAGTGTATGAAATTATGCATGGTGTGGAGACATTTTTCTTCCTCTCTCATAATACTAGAACCCAGTGTGGTCATTCCATTGAGCTAATTGGTGGGAGATTCAGGGCAGATAAAAAGAAGGACTTCTTCACAAAGTGCAGAGTTAAACTATGGAATTCACTACCATAAGAATCATAGAATCATAGAATAGCAGAGTTGGAAGGGGCCTACAAGGCCATCGAGTCCAACCCCCTGCTCAATGCAGGAATCCACCCTAAAGCATCCCTGACAGATGGTTGTCCAGCTGCTTCTTGAAGGCCTCTAGTGTGGGAGAGCCCACAACCTCCCTAGGTAACTGATTCCATTGTCGCACTGCTCTAACAGTCAGGAAGTTTTTCCTGATGTCCAGCTGGAATCTGGCTTCCTTTAACTTGAGCCCGTTATTCCGTGTCCTGCACTCTGGGAGGATCGAGAAGAGATCCTGGCCCTCCTCTGCGTGACAAC
Source organism: Elgaria multicarinata webbii (assembly GCF_023053635.1). Classification (NCBI taxonomy): domain Eukaryota; kingdom Metazoa; phylum Chordata; class Lepidosauria; order Squamata; family Anguidae; genus Elgaria; species Elgaria multicarinata. The sequence continues at coordinate 17,381,059 of NC_086188.1, read as the reverse complement.
CTTTTACGTATTTGAAGAGTGCCATCATATCTCCCCTCAAGTGCTTGCCACCAATTTGGATGGCTTTAAAAAGGGATTGGGCATATTCATGGTGCATAAGGCTATCAACATCCGGTAGTCCTCATGGCTATATGCTCCCTCCAGTATCAGATGTAGTATGCTTATATACACCAGCTTCAACTATTGGGCGGTATAAAAATGTAATAAATAAATAAATAAATAAGGCTATCAATGGCTACTAGCCTTGGTGGCTACATGCTACTTCCAGTATCAGAGGCAGTAAGACTATGTACACCAGTTGATGGGGAACATGGGTGGGAGGGTGCTGTTGCACCATGTCCTGCTTGTGGATTTCCCGTGAGCAGCTGGTATGCCACTGGACTAGATGGAGCCTTGGCCTGATCCTAAATGGTGGTTCTTATGTTCTTAATCCAGTCATTCTTTCCAGTAGTCTTTGCTGCCTGCTGATGGGTATTGCAGGTGGCTGAGCGTCTCATCTTGGTTTGATTTGGCTGACTGCTTTCTGGAAGATTGAAAGTCAATACAAAACTGTGCCATGGGAACACCAGACGTGTTTTACAACTGCAGCAATCAAGAAGCTGACGTGTCTCCAGATGACAGTGGCCTCGTTAGCATGTAATAAGCCAGAATGGTGGCAAATGCAGCAAGGAGTCTTGTGGCCCCTTAAAGATGGACGCATTTATTCTGGCTTCAGTGGGCACCATCCACTTAAGCTTTCATGGACGCCGTCCGCCAAAATTCTGCCTTATTGTTCACAAGAAGCATACTGGTCCGTATTGCCCAATCGCTACTGCTGGGCTCCTCCAACCAGCAGGAAGTGACTACACCCGTGTGGTGTATTGGCTAGTGCGTTGGACTGGGAATCAGGAGATCCAGGTTCTAGTCCCCGCTCGGCCATGGAAGCTCGCTGGGTGACTTTGGGCCAGTCACAGACTCTCAGCCCGACCTACCTCACAGGGTTGTTCATAGAATCATAGAATAGCAGAGTTGGAAGGGGCCTACAAGGCCATTGAGTCCAACCCCCTGCTCAATGCAGGAATCCACCCTAAAGCATCTCTGACGTTGTTGTGAGGATGAAATGGAGAGGATTAGGTGCTGCGCCTTGAATTCCTTAGAGGAAAAAGGCGGAATATAAATGAAATAAATAAATAAATAAATAAATAAACGAGCAATTTAGAAACTCAAGCCTGGAGCTCAAACCTGGGAGTCCCAAGATGGCCATTTGGTCCTTTCTGTGTGGATTGTCTTTGTGAATTGCTCACGGGCTTATGCTGACATGGTACAGCCGGCCATCTTGGCCTGCTATCTTGGCCTTCCATCTTAGGTTCAAATGGGAGAGCTGTCCCTTTGCTACATTTAAATCAGAGGTGGTGAACCTTAGGCCCAGAAGCCAAATTTGGCTCTCCTGGGACCCAAATGCTGCTCTGTGGGGTTTCCAAAATTTATTTATTTATTTATTTGTTACATTTATATACCGCCCCATAGCCGAAGCTCTCTGGGCGGATTACAAAAGTTAAAAACAGTAAACATTAAAAGTATACAAAATTTAAAAACATAAAACTAACAGTATCCATTTAAAAACAACAGTTCTGGGGGGCCGTTAAAAAACAAACTACGTTGTTAAATGGTGTTAAATGCCTGGGAGAAGAGAAAAGTCTTGACCTGGTGCCGAAAAGATAACAACGTTGGCGCCAGGTGAGCCTCATCGGGGAGATCATTCCACAATCAGGGGGCCACCACTGAAAAGGCCCTGTCCCTTGTTGCCATCCTCCGAGCTTCCCTCAGAGTAGGCACTCGGAGGAGGACCGTAGATGTTGAGCGCAGTGTATGGGTAGGTTCATGTCAGGAGAGGCATTCCATTAGGTATTGCAGTCCCAAGCCATGTAAAGCTTTATAGATTAAAACCAGCATCTTGAATTGGGCTCGGAAACGTATAGGCAGCTAATGCAAGTGGGCCAGAATTGGTGTTATATGTTCGAACCTCCTTGTTCCAGTTATCAATCTGGCCGTTGCATTTTGCACAAGCTGCAGCTTCCAAACCGTCTTCAAAGGCTGCCCCATGTAGAGAGCATTACAGTAATCTAATTTGGAGGTTACCAGAGTATGGACAACTGAAGCTATGGCCCTGCCCCCTTTGCCCTGCCCCCTTTCCCTATCCACCAATCGTTTGTTGTTTTCTTTATCTTTTGTGTTACTTTGTGTAGTTGGGGGAAGGGATTTTTGTGGGTGCCCTTTAGCCGTGGACCCCACCCACGGCTACAATTTATTTATTTATTTATTTATTCATTGCAGTTTTCTACTGCCCAATAGCCGAGGCTTCCTGTGCAGTTCACAGTTAAAAGCATAAAACACAACAAATCCAAACATAATATAAAAACTTTAAAAAATACCCATGTAAAACCAAAACAAACCCGGCAGCAGGAACAGCCCAGGGACAGCCTGCGAGAAAAGATGTGTTTTCAGGAGGCGTTGAAAGGATGCTCCATTTTCCGCCTCCCAAACCACACGAGGGAGAGTTTTCCAGAGGGTGGGTGCCACTACAGAGAAGGCCCCGCTGTCGATGTTCTTCATGACAGCATTCCGTTCATTTTGGAATGATCAGCAAGACCTCCTCTGAAGAATGCAACGTCTGAGATCTTCTCTGAAATTGTATTTTGTCCTTGTGTTTGAAAGAGGTTTGACATCACTGGACTAAACTAACCAGGAACTCTTTAGGCAGCAGAAAGTAGTGATGGCCACCAATTTGGATGGCTTAAAAGGGGGTTGGATGGATACCTGGAGGAGAAGGCCATCCATGGCTACTAGCACTGATGGTTGTGTGCTACCTCCAGTATTCGAGGTTGTGTGCATCAGTTGCTGGGGAACATAGGTGGGAGGGTGCTGCTGTACCATGTCCTGCTTTGTTGGTTCCTGGTCAATAGCTGGTGGGCCACTGTGTGAACAGAGTGCTGGACTAGATGGACCCTTGGTCTGATCCAACATGGCACTTCTGATGTAACACTTCATGTCACGTCCGAACTGGGACCTCTGGCCTTTTGCTCCCCTAACAAGGTGGAATGGTTTGTTCTTGGTTTATGATCTCTGGCTTTTTGGGGGAACTACAAGCCAGAAGAGCTGGTTTGGATGTAATGCTAAGCTTTTGCTTCCTGGAGAGTGCCTGGTTGGTTTAGCCACTTCCATTGACAGGAGGAGCCTAACGGGAGTGATTGGGTAGCATGCAGAACTGTGCAGCTTGTGAACAATAAGCCAGAACCCTCCTGTCATATTGGCTTATTGTTATGAGCTAACAAGGCCTTTTGTCTCTGCTTCTTTCATGGCCTTCCGAGACAATTGCTGTCATTATTTGCAGGAATGCATGGTGGAAATGTTGGCGTTCTTTTCCTTAGCAAATAAAGTCAGTTTTATTCAGCACAATGGTTTCCGGTATTAAAGTTTAGTTATGTTTACAGGAGCAAACAAGGTGACATCCCTGGATGTTTGGGGATTTTGCTTTAGGCTTTTTTATTTTTTTAAAAAACACACCTCTCCATTACACGAATGCTTGTCTGGTAGCTGTAACAGTTGTGGCTGGCAGGTCAACAGAGTTCTTGCTGTGTAACCCACTGCGTTGTTTTCAGTAGATTCCCTGTGGACAGGGCTCTCTCTGTGTGTGTGTGTGTATTTCTGGATTTTGCAGGGGTGTAAAAATAAATAAATCTGGCAATGCGTACAGATTAAGTGTCCTGAGAATTTCAGCTTCTTTCTTTTCTTCTTCTTCTTCTTTTCCAAGCAGATTTTTAGCCCTTTGGTCTGCAATGCTATGATTGAAGGTGTGTGGGCAATGATTTGAGCCAACGTTGGTATTATTAGGTAATTTTTAGACCCTGGACGTAACGGTCTTACATGCCTCTCTCCCCCACCCCCCAGTGAGGCATGTAATTACATGTTCCTGGTTGAGTTTTGTAGACTTGGAACATAAGCATTGCAGAGATTCACCATTCGTCTCTCTGGGCCATAGAAGTGAATGGATCTGGTTCAAGTCAGCATGTGCAGCCTGGGGTGGAAGAGGCTAGGCAGAGATTCACCATTAGTCTCTCTGGGCCATAGAAGTGAATGGAGCTTGACCAACTCAACATGTGCAGCTTCGGGTGGAAGAGGCTAGGCAATGTCTAAACTGCACTTAAAGAGATCAAAGTTCTTGGCCAAGAACAAATGGATTGCGAAATACAGGGGTGGGGAACCTCAGGCTTGGGGGGCCAAATCCGGCCCTCCACGGTTCCCCAGATGGCCCCACCCCCTTTCCCCCAATCACTATTTGAAGCAACCTCTGCAAACAGAAGCCAACAAATTGGGAAGCTCCACAAAGGATGCAATAAGAGCAAAAAGCAATGGAATAAGCCAATGTTTAATGTTTTATTCCACAACATTAAAACAGTTCCAATGCGTTTCGGGCCACATGGAGACCCTTCTTTAGGGAAATTCGTTGTGCTTGTTCATCAGAGTCCAAGCTCCTGTGCTCTTTTTGTGCAGGTCCCCCCCCCCCCGCTCTAGAACATTGAAATGCCTCTCCTCAGGCTAACTTACCAGCAGGAAGCCATGTAGTGGCACCATTTGTATTTTTGGCCCTGATCCTTTTGCCTTTGGCCTCTACTCACCACTAGAATATGACCCCTAAGAGTTTCTGCCAAATTAAACTTGGCCCAAGCAGTGAAAGTGGTTCCTCACCCCGGGCTACAACTTCTCCCTACAACATGGAAGCGGTAATTGGAAGTGAAATATTTTGGCCCTCCTGTGCGGGTTTAAACCCTGGCATCCCAAGATCTGTCTGGAAAACATCTGCCTGAAATCTTGGAGAGCTGCTGCCAGTCAGTGTTGACAATACTGGGTTAAATAGGTCACTGGTCTGACTCCGTATAAGGCCACTTCCTTTGTTGTTTGAGTTCTTTATCTTTAAACCAGACTTGGACTGGATAGCGTTTCAAACAGAAGTCACTTTCAAGTAGAGGAAAGTCCTCTGTAAAGTAGGACACACAGCCAACCTCGTTGCAGGGCATGGAAACACCTCTGCCTTAAGCCTTGAAGGGGCTACTTGGAGTAAACCTTTCTGGGCTACTAGATGCAGCTATCAGAGTTCGAACAAGAGTTGGTTGATCATATTACATCAAACGTGTACCAGTCTTACTGGTTGCCTATTTTGTAGTTGGGCTCAATCCAAGGTACTGGTTGCAGGCCTGGCCCTACCATTAGGCAGAGTGAGGCAGTTGCCTCAGGCGGCAGATACTGGATGGTGTGAAGAAGGTAGCAGTGGCTACCTCCTCCACACTTCTGCTTTTTGGTCTTATTTCATTATTGCTTCAGAACACCAGAAGAGCCATTTCTGGATCAGACCAAGGGTCCAACTAGTCCAGCATCCTGTTCATACAGTGGCCAAACAGCTGCCTACGGGGAACCCATGAGTGCAACAGCAACCTCCCATCCATGTTACCCAGCAACTGGTGTACGTATTTTTATGGCCTCTGATACTGGAAGTATCCTCAAGATTGGATTACTGCAATGCGCTCTATGTGGGGCTGCCCTTGAAGCTGCTCCGGAAGCTGGAGCTAGTGCAGAATGCTGCAGCTCGGCTGTTGTCTGGAGCTGCCCCTTTCCAGCATGTAACTCCTCTGCTGAGGGAACTGCACTGGCTGCCTATTCGCTACCGGGCCAGGTCGAAGGTTCTTGTACTTGTGTACAAAGCCCTAAACAACTTGGGACCAGGATACCCGAGAGAGCGCCTGCTCCCTTACCAACCTGCCCGGTCACTGAGGTCATCCGAGGGCCTGCTCCTGGTGGTTCCACCTAGATCCATCCTCTCCGATTGGAATCCACCAGAAGAGTCTTCAGCGTGGTGGCCCCCCTCCTGTGGAACTCCCTGCCTCTGGAGGTCAGACAGGCACCAACCTTGTACTCCTTTCGGCGCCTCCTGAAAACATCTTTATTCCAAGAAGCCTTTCTTTAACATGCAGCCTTGGGTTTCTGATTTTTGCTTCTTTTTAAATTTTGTTTTAACTGTTTTATTCTGTTTTTATTTTCATTTTACCTTGTGCACCGCTCTGAAATTTTTCAATGGGGAGCGGTATATAAATATTCTAAATAAATAAATAAGTAGCATGTAGCCACCAGGAGTAGTAGCCATCTCCCCCTTGTAAAGCCATCCAAATTGGTGGTCATCACTATGTCTTGTGGTAGCGAATTCCATAGTTTAACTATGCTCTGTTTATCTTCTTTCTTACATTTTGTTAGAGAATTCTTTTCAAAAATCCCTTCTGTTTGACCTCAGTGCCTTGTTTCCCATTTCAAAGAAAATCTAGCCAGGCTGTGTTGGGGAGTGCATTATGTGCAGACTAGTCTGTTGTCAATGTGTCCCTCCTGGCATGCTCAAACGTTCTCATATTTTTGACTGATGATTATAAACGTTGGACGGGAGAGGATCTTTCCTCGGCAATATTTGGGCAGGTCTTTGGTTGCTAGAGGGCACCATACAGGTTTACCTCTTGTTGCAACAGTGTCCCCAGATGCAGTGTTTTACTTCGTCCCCATATAGGAATGAATGAGAACCATTCACTTGTATGGAAGAAAGTAAGTGGGTCTACTCAGGGAGAGTGTTGGGATGGAAGCTCCAGCATCCTTAGCTGTTTAGGATCAAACCCACTCGTATCTGCATAGCCTCATCATTTGGTTTTGTTGGTCACATGGGGATGTGGTGGAATTTTAGGAACTGGCATGTAATGTTCCCTTTAATAGCGAACTCAGGTGGTGAGTGTCAGCAGAACTGGAGTCAAAATGGGACCGCTGTACCATAAAAGAGGTATTTGTAGGGGGACCCTAACCCAATATGGTAGCCCTCCCTCCCAAAAAACCCAACGAACAAACCCAGACAATGTTAAGGGTCAGTTGAAAGAGGAAAATGGAAAACTGGTGTATGTGTGGAATGGAGTATCCTGGAGGAGAGCGTTGCTGGAAGGAAATTTGAACAGGGCCACTCCTGTTAAGAGGGAGGATGTACTGCAATGTTTTGTTGACGGCCCTGTGTGTGTGAGACAACACATTAAGTGATGGGTTGTTCGTTGAACCATGGGCTAGTGTGTTGTCTGAACGTCTACAGGGTGGCTTGTTAACCACACTGAACAACCCAGCAACAAACCATGGGTTCTCAGGGTGGCTTGTTGGAGAAAGATAAGCAACACTGCATGGTTAACAAGCCAACCTGGGGAAAATGTCCTGGGTTCAGCTGGGTTTGCCTCCATCTGTGGAAATTCCATTTTGCTTTCGTGGCTGAGAGAGAAAGAGAAATGGCGAGAGGAATAGAGAGAGCGCCTCCCTTCAAATTTGTCTAATCTGCTTAATAAACCATTGCTCCTTCTGTAGCCAAAAAGGCATTATTCAGGCACAAGAGGGGGCATCTGCAAGTTTGGGAGAACCCTGAGTTTTCCAGAGGTACCCAAAAACCCTTTAGGGGGGAAATCTAACAGGGGGGAACCCCACCCCCCAAACAACCCAGTGAAATTGCTTGCTGATTGGCTGGCTGACTGTGAGGGCAGGGAGTTTGTTGCTTTCGATCTTGCTTTTCCCATCCTTGGACTCTTGCATCCCTCCTGTCCCCAAAGGCACGGGTTGACGTGTGTACTTTCCCCTCATTTATTCCTCTACCAGAACAATCTGGGTGGCGCTTTGCGCAGCCCTCCTTTGCCTCAGGACGATCAATCTCAACCGACGCGGCTTATTTGCAATTTCCAGAGCGGATGCAGGAGCTCCGTCGCTAGTTGCTAGGCGACCGTATATCACAGTGTCCCAGCCGGCTGCTGTTGCCTTGGTAACAAGACGGTGGTTCCTGTCTCTCTCTTTTTGCGATGGCGTTACGGTGAGACTGCAGATACGGGGGAGACACAGCAATGACGTCTGAAGTGGCCATTTGGGGGTTACCTGATGTCCCTTTTTTTTAAAAAAAAGAGAAAAACATCTGCAGGACTAAGGACATTATACGGAACTGTCTTTTTTTAAAAACAAAAAAACACAGCTATTTTTTATTGTTTAGTAACAAAAAATAAAATGCCGTATTTCGGGCATCAGAGATGCAGCTGGGCAATTTTAGGCCCTGAATTTAATGGCCTTATGGGACCCGCCTTTCACTAGCTATGTGTATTGCTTCAGTTGTGAAACGCACAGTTAACATTTCTCTCCTCCTTCCCATCCGCCATTCCACGCTTTACAACTGCGCCTACATTTCGGATACCTTAGAGGGAAACGGTTTGCCAACCCTGATTTTAAGAAAAGAAAGCAAGGAATGCACCGAGAGTGTACGACTTTGCGTTTTCGGCGCCCTTAAATCATAACAGCATCGTGAAAAGAGGATTAAAATGGAGTTTGCTTCCGTTGCCCTGATACTAAACACATTTACTTGGGAATAAGCACGATTTTGTTGTAGAAAAGGATGGTACTTTTTTCAAGTACAAAGCATACAATAAAACGAGCACAGGTACCCATGTACTTGCCCAGGTGGCCACCACTCCACCCCTGGCTATAAAATGTTTTGAAAAATGCATTGAGCAGTGTTAGCCCAGGTAGGCCCTGGGTGATCCTGGAGCTTGGCTCTAAGTTTCAGCCCTATCTGCCCTACTGTTAGGCATATTTCAAAACGTCCATCTGTTGTTCAAAAGAGAGGTGTCAACTCAGGCACAAGGACAAACCTCCTGAGAGCGCATATGCCAGAAGGCATTAGGAAAGACCTTCATTATCGCACAGCAGAGGTAGCTGTGCAAACCACAAACTTTAAATCATCCCTACTTTAACCGTTCTCTTCCACAGCATTAATTCCTCAAAGTAAATGCCCTTCTTCCTAAGTAGATATGTCAACTGTCCCGCCCTAGATAAAGACAATCAATTTCAAGAGGAAACACCATCAGTCAATTACTCTCTTTTTTTGTTGCACTGCGATGGGGACTATTTTTAGTAGCTTCCGCTTTTATCAAGCGTCTGTTGATGTCTGATTAATATTTGAATGAAAGATGGACTGATCCTCACGTTTAGCTTTTGCTAGGAAGTGTGCTGGATCGGCTTCATTGAACCATTGTCAAAAATAGTTTTGCTTCAGGGCCACAGAGGACAGAGACACAATCGAGGCATTTGCAAAATTCTTTTTGAATACTATGAGAATAAGGTCTCTCCAGATTTGATTCTGCTCCATACTTTTCAAATCTGTATGTAATTTTGCCCTGCTCTCGTGCATGTGTAATGTCTGGTTGGTGTCCGTAATAAAGTTGATGATGAGAAATAGTTTTATAAGAATGTCTCTAGGACAGCTGATGTTTTGGACTACATTTCACAGCATTCCTAACCAATAGCCATGCCGTCTGGGGCTGATGGGAGCTGAAGTCCTGCATTGAGCAGGGGGTTGGACTCAATGGCCTTGTAGGTCCCTTCCAACTCTGCTATTCTAGGATTCTATGATCTGGAGGATACCAAACTGGGAAGGCTGTTCTAGGAACAGAGGGACACAATACAGCCAGGTTAGGAAGGGTTTTGTAGAACTGGTTTGAACATGAGTCTTGAGCATAGCACCCTATTTGCAAACCGCCCAGAGAGCTTCGGCTATAGGGCGGTATATAAATGCAATAAATAAATAAATTCGTGGACTGAGAATACTTTTCTAAACTTCTCAGAAACATTCTGCAGATCACAACTGCAGAAAAGGCAGGCCCTAATGTAGGGTGACCATATGGAAAGGGGGACAGGGCTCCTGTATCTTTAAGAGTTTTATAGCAAAGGGAAATTCACAGGTGTATGCATGCAGCACCTGGTGAAATTCCCTCTTCGTGTCAACAGTTACAGCTGCAGGAGCCCTGCTGTCTTTTGTGTCTGGCCAAGCAGGCAGGGCTTCTGCAGCTTCAGCTGTTGCGATGAAGAGGGAATTTCTCCAGGTGTTGCGTGCGTACAAAGGACACCTGCTGAAATTCCCTTTTCTATGCAGCTGTTAAAGATACAGGAGCCCTGTCCTCCTTTTCATAGGGTCACCCTACCTGATGTCAATGGCCTGCTGGCAAGATGGACATGCCTCTCCTCTTCACCACTGCAACCCGCATGTCCTCCCGTCCCTGATTCTGGCCCAGTCGTCGGTGGTGGTAAGAAGGAGGAGCAGGATATGCCACGGACTCCTCACTCCCTAGCTCTCTGCCTGTCAAGCCAGCAAGCAGTAGCCATGATGCGAAAGAGGATATGGACTGAGAGCAGCTGGTGACAATGGTCATGAGAATGGGCTGGGCCCATTGAGGGTGTCTTACCCAGGTGCCCTCCAAAACCTGGAGCTGGCACTACCTCCAAAAAAAATGGAAAAAAGAAAGGCCCATTCCATGAAAGCTTTTTAGCAAATTTGAAAGGTCAGGTCTGGTCATTCTTGTGAATGCAGGCGTACCTAGTGTTCTGTTTGGCCTGTATTGTTTCATTAATCTTCCAGGTTCTTGACAATCACAAGAGGCCCTTGCAGTGTGAAGGGCTGTTCAGTGAACAGCTTACATTAGAAGTAATCCTGTTTTAAAAATAGCTTTAATGCACGGTAGGGGGTTATTAGAGAGCAACGCGGCTTTCCCCCCTGCCTGTCGTGGAATTTGTTAAATGGTGATGGTTTTGTTTCATGGGCGATTCCCGCATGGTTGGCTAGTTGGCCCGACTTGCCATCCGGATGCCGCGTGGGCGGTGCGGTGGATAAACAACTTGGTACCAGGAAGTTTGAGAGGGGGCCTTCTCCCTAACTGCGTCATCAGATGAGGCTGGTGGCTCCAATTTCGGTCGGGCTGGGAATCCGTTCTGGGCTTCAGTCAGAACCAGCCCGAACTCTAAAGGAGCTATCCAAGGTGCTGAATCTGTTTTGGGGAGAGGGCCCAGCACGTTGGTTAGGGTCCTTTAGAGGTCTGGCTAGTTCTGACTGAAACGCAGGATGCAATCACAGCCCCACCATAATCGGAGCCAGCAGCCGCCACTGGATGAGGCACTCCTGGTGATTCCGCGTGGACCTGCGGTCCATTTGAAGTCCGCTCTGAGTTGAGCCTTCATCCTGGAGTCCAAGGAACCTCCATGATCTGTTTGTGTATTTATTTATATCTTGTACTTCATCGGATTTATACACTGCTTTTATACACTGATTCCTGAGTGTTGGACAACACACACACACACCACACACAAATCTCAGAATTAAACATGTTTAAAAATCAGGTTGTGCCAATGAAGGTATGGCTGAGGTAAGGCTGGTTCAAATAAAAATGTCTTCAGTAGGCACCGAAAACAAAACATCAACAGGCAGGGAGTTCCACAGAGAGGGGGCCGACACAGAGAAGGCTTTGCTCTGAGAGGATTCCAGTTGGCCAGCCCAGTGGAGGCTGGTGACTCCAATGCCAGTGAGGCGGTGAATCCACTCTGGGTTTCAGTTAGAACCAGTCAGATCACTAAAGTTGCTATCTGGGGTGCTTAAGACATTTGAACCGCAGGCCCACAGAACACAAATCTAAATGAAATTTGCACATGCCAATTTACATCTATATATGCTGTTCTGTTTATTTTATTTATTAGCAATCTTTTCATAAGAACATAAGTGCCCTGCTGGATCAGACCAAGCATCTATCTAGTCCAGCACTCTATTCACACAGTGGCCAACCAGCTATTGGCCAGGGATGAACAAGCAGGACATGGTGCAACAGCACCCTCCCACCCATGTTCCCCAGCAACTGGTGCACACAAGCTTACTACCTCGAATACTGGAGATACTGCACAACCATCAGGACTAGTAGCCATGGATACCCTCCTCCACCAGAAATTTATCCAACCCCCTTTTAAAGCCATCCAAATTGGTGGCCATCACTACATCTTGTGGTAGTGAGTTCCGTAATTTAACTCTGCGCTGTGTGAAGAAGTCCTTCCTTTTATCTGTCCTGGATCTCCCACCCATCAGCTTCATGGGATGACCCTGGATTCTAGTATTTTGAGAGAGGGAGAAAAATGTCTCCCTATCCTCATTCTCCACACATCATGCATAATTTTGTACACCATTTCTCAGATTTTGAGATAATTACTAGGATTTATTTAAATTTCTCAGAAGGCCAAGCCAGCTTATTAATTTCCCAATTCACTGCAAATTAAAGAGATTCTTTTGGTCTGACCCCTTCCAGATCCTTCTGGATCAGTAGTTCCTCTTCAATTGCAATTAATTTTTTGTTTCTTGCTGTCCAACCTCTCTTTCCAATGTGTCTTTCTTTCCTCCAACAGGAAAATTGCCTCCATCCCATGCAGTTAAGTTTAAAAGGAGTCAATGGACACTCAGGGCCCGGGGAAATAGAGTTAAGGTCATGGCCTCATGGGCCCAGACATACCAGTGCTTGTGCAAACACAAACTTTTGGAACCCAGCAGATTCCAGTACAGTTTGGCCTTTGCGGGAAGGATACCATATCAGCTGCCTTAGTGGCTAATGGGAAGGAAAGGCTGATATATAAATTCCCCCTTCCCATCAGCAGGGCCGGTGCTACCATAGAGGCCACTCAGGCGGCTGCCTAGAGCGCCAAGCTAAGAGGGGCGCCGGGCACAGCACTCATGTGCGCTGGCTGTGAGCCATGCCAGCCTGAGGATTCAGCTGGGCCTGGGCGGGCAAGACGGCACCCCGCGCCCGCCCAGCCAAAGCGAAGCCAGGGACGCTGGGGTGGGGGTGGTGCGGCTCCATGTTCGGACTCCCGGAACACGCCTGGAAGAGAGAGAGAGAGAGAGAATGTATGGGTGAATGGGGTGCACGGGGTCTTTGAGTGAATGCATGTGTTCAAGCGTGTGTTCATTTGGAGCGAGTGATACTGTGTGTGTGTGTGTGTGCACACACGTGTGAGTTGGGGGGATGATTTGGAGGTGATGTTTCTATTAAGTAATGCATTTTAGACCCATAGACATTCCTTTCCAATTTGTTTGCTATAATTGGCATGCCGTATTTCTTGCAGTTTAAAACAAATTTAGCAGTTTCAAGTTTTGTGCTTCTTGTTTTTTGCAGGAAACATATGTTCTTAAAAATCAAAGTTGGCATTTTTGGGGGAGGGGGCGGGTAGGTGAAAGTAGCTCACCTTGCCTAGGGCGCAAAATAGTCTGGCACCGGCCCTGCCCATCAGACATGTTTCCATATCCAAACTTTATGGAAACGGGGACAGAAATCCTTCTTAAAGGTGTCAGAGAACAGATGGCAGGTGGCTTAGAAGTCCCCGTATCAGGACTTTAATCGTATTAACTCTGAGCATGTGCAGGCCCTATACACTTGCAGGCATTTTTTTCGCCACCACTCTGCACAAGGAAGAAACAGATGGTCACTCACCAGATGACACATGGCTCTCTCTCTCTCTCTCTCTCTCTCTGTCCCTCCACCTGTCCGCATTACAGTGAACAAAGCTGCTGAGATCACATGTGCCTAAGCCACTTTCCTGGGGGTCAGCAGCTTGTTTTCAGAGCCCCTTGCCCTGAGCTCATCCATGCTGGCCCTCAATCCATCTGCCAGGGGTAGAGCCAGGTAGGGACGAAGTTGGGGCAGGTTTTCCTGCACCAAATCATACCGCTTACCTTGGATTCTATCAGAAGATGTAGTGGGTGCCATCAGTTCCTGGAGGAGAAGGCTATGAATGGCTACTAGTCCTGATGAATCCATGCTACCTGCAGTATCAGAGGCAGTAAGCCTGTGTGCACCAGTTACTGGGGGACATGTTCTTGCATTCATGTGGGCTTCCGGTTGGCCACCATGGGAACAGAATGCTGGACTAGGTAGGCCTTTGTGGACTCTCCCTCACTGGAGGCCTTCAAGAGGCAGCTGGACAGCCATCTGTCAGGGATGCTTTAGGGTGGATTCCTGCATTGAGCAGGGGGTTGGACTGGATGGCCTTGTAGGTCCCTTACAGCTCTGCTATTCTATGATTCTATGATCTAGCGCAGTGGTTCCCAAACTTTTTCAGGTAACCGCCCCCTTGGTTCCACAAAATCGTACCCAGTGCCCCCTACCACGCTGGCTGCAAACAGAGGCATTCACTCTCTTTTCCCTCCCTCCCTTGGCAAGCTTGGGGCAGGTGCTTCCTATTTAAAGGGGCTGTGCTCCTCTGGATCCTGGTTGTCTGGGTGCCTGGGCTAAGCAGCAGCCGGGCGGAGGAGCTGAGAATGAAAAAGGGGCCATGCTGCATGTGGCCCCTTTAAATGGGAAGCACCTGCCGCAGGCTTGCCGAGGGAGGGAGAGAAAAGAGAGCGAACACCTCTGTTTGCAACCAGCGTGGCGGGGCACACCAAGCAGGGTATTTGGTGCTTTTGAAACATTTCAATTCACCATTAAAAGTACTCTTCTTAAACGGTATTAATACATGTGTGGATTCTTCCCCTATATGGCTTGGGACCAAACTACCTTCTCCCATAAAAATTAGGGGTGTGCACGGACCCCCCCGCTCTGCCCCGTGGGCTGATCCAAAAATTTCGGATCGGCCCGCTCCACGCCGCTCCGCCCATACTCCGCTCCTCTTCGCTGCGGAGCTCCGACTCCGAATTGGAGCTCCGCAGTGGAGGAGAGTGGTGCCAGGTAAGGCCGGGAGAGGAGGGGGAGGTTTACCGGGCCCTGCCGCCGTCGCAAGTGCGGCTGAGACTTCCTGGTTGAACCGCGGGCTCAATTGAAGAAGCCGACGGACCGCGGATGGAGGCAGGTAAGGCCCCCTCCCCCTTGGTCCCTTACCGGGCTCTGCCGCCGTTGCCGCACGGGTGGCGACAGCGGCAGGGCCTGGTAAACCCCCCCACCCTCCTCTCCCGGCCTTACGTGGCACCACTCCCCTCCACTGCGGAGCTCCGATTCGGAGCCGGAGCTCCGCGGCGAAGAGGAGCGGAGTATGGGTGGAGCGGCGCAGAGCGGGGGGTCCGTGCACACCCCTAATTTTTATGGGAGAAGGTAGTTTGGTCCCAAGCCATATAGGGGAAGAAACCACACATGTATTAATACCGTTTAAGAAGAGTCCTTTTAATGGTGAATTAAAAGTGAATTAATGGCGGGCCCAATTGAAGAAGCCGAGGGACCGTGGACAGAGGCAGGTAAGGGAGAGGAGGGAGGGGGGGTTTACCCGGCCCTGCTGCTGTCGCCACATGGGCGACAGCGGCAGGGCCTGGTAAACCCCACTTACCTTTCCGGCGGAACTCCGGATCGAGGCGAAGGATCCACCTTCACCTCGATCCTCTTCGCCACACTCCGCCGGCCCCCCAATCCTCTTTGCCTCTGCCTTAAGGGGAGGCAAAGCACCCCGCTCCACTTCTAATTCGCTGGTCCGATTAGAAGCGGAGCACATCCCTAATAAAAATGTCCCTGGGGTTTAAGACCTTCTGGAGAGGCGCCTCTTGGGAAAGACCACCTCGAGCGCCCCCCTGCCGCCCCCTTGCCTATTAGCACCCCCCTGCCACCCCCTTGCCTTGTAACACCCCCCTATGCAATCCCACCGCCCCCAGGGGGGCAGTACAACCCACTTTGGGAACCACTGTTCTAGCGGGTCTCTTCTTACATTTTTTTCAACTGTTCCTTGTAGGACTTAGTTTCCAGACCTCTTACCTTCTTGGTCACCCTCCTCTGGACACGTTCCGGTTTGTTTAAGAAGTTTGTAGACAAAATGGAACATCTCCAGAGGAGGGCAGCGAGCAGGGTGAGGGAACTGGAAGCAGAGTCCAGCGGCCAAATTGATAACCGGAACCAGAAGGTTTGAACATATAACACCGATTCTGGCCCGCTTGCATTGGCTGCCTATATGTTTCCGAGCACAATTCAAGGTGCTGGTTTTAACCTATAAAGCCTTACACAGCTTGGGACCACAATACCTGATGGAACGCCTCTCTCGACATGGACCTACCCATACACTGTGCTCAACATCTAAAGTCCTCCTCTGAATGCCTACTCATTCCCATCGAGGAGATTATTCCATAATTGGGGGGCCACCACTGAGAAGGCCCTCTCCCTTGTTGCCATTGGCAACAAGGGAGAGGGCCTTCTCAGTGGTGGCCCCCCAATTATGGAATAATCTCCTCGATGGGGATCGCCTGGCATCAACACTGTTATCTTTTCGGTGCCAGGTCAAGACTTTTCTCTTCTCCCAGGCATTCAACAGCATTTAACAGCATATGCTGAGTTTTTAACTGACCCAAGAATAGTTGTTTTAAATGGATATTGTTGCTTTTTATACTTTTGGTGGTTTTAAATTTTGTATATCTGTTTTTAATATTCATTGTTTTTTAACTTTTGTAAACCGCCCAGAGAGCTTCGGCTATGGGGTGGTATATAAATGTAATAAATAAATAAGTTAAAAGAGCTGGGTACACTGAGCCTGGAGGAGAGGAGATTAAGGAGAGACATCATAGTGGTCTTCAAATATCTAAGGGCTGTCTTGGAGGCAGTGGAGCAGACTTGTTCTTGGTTACTCCAGAGGGCAGGACTAGAACCAACAGGTGGACATTGCAAGGAAGCAGTGGTAGGAGAGACTTCATGATGGTGAGGAGGGCTGTTTGGTCATTGAAGACCTGGAGGTGGTGGGTTCTCCATTGCTGGAGGTACTTAAGCAGATGCAGGATAGGTCTTTGTTGGGGATGCTGTTGTTGCATGGCAGATCCTGCGTTGAGGATTGGGCTGGACCAGATGTCCTTTCAACTCTGTGAATCTATACCATAGATCCACCTAAGCTAGCATCCTCTTTCCAACAGAGGCCAACCAGCTTCTTCTAGAAGCAAAGCATCTGGTGCTAAGCAGGATCCAAAAAAAACTCCTGTGCATGGCTTTGTTTCCTTTGATAATCCTGATTTATTGCTGTAGATAGATACAATGCCTTTTTGAAGCTGCTTGATCCGGCTGTTTGATCCGTCGGCATCTATTAGTCATCGCCAAATGGATATTTTCTTCCTGCCTAATGGAATCTTGACGTTCAGGCTCAGTTTTAACAACATATTAGTCAATAGCCATTTTAGAACTCCATGGTGGAGTTTTTACACCACTGTTGAGAAATGTGTTGTCTGGCAAAAAAAACCCACCCAATGATGGGTGCAAATACTCCACCCAAATACTCCACACAGAATATCCACACTGTGCAGAGGAGAGTTCCTGCACAACTGTTGTGTGGCAGGCTCTGTGGAATTTCCCATTGCATTGAGTTGACTTTTCCCACTGGCTACAGAGTTCCCTGGAAAGAGCAGTGAAAGGAGTAAGTGCCACTCTAGGAGAGCTGCCGGAATTTTTTTTTATTTTATTTTTTGGCAGCAATGGCTGATGGGATACCATCTGGAGGACTAGGGGAGGAGAGAGGGTGGAGGAACTGTCAATCAAACGTCGCAATGGATTTTACTCAATTCCACGGTAGCCCACAGACACACAACGATGGAGTTAGAACATGTTGTGGGAGGAGAACCCCCTAAAAACTCCACTGTTGAGTGGAGTTTTCACACTGTGTTGACTAACGTGTTGTCTGAACTGAGCCACAGAGGAGGTTTCTGTATCCCCTGCTTCATCCCATCCTGTTTGGTTTTCCCAAAGCCCATTGATTCAAGACTGCTTCAAGTGCTGTTTCTGCGTATGTACTATGTAAGGCAGCTGCTTTTGTGATGCCACCAAATTGCTTATTGACAAAACTCTTAAGAGTTTTCCCCCATTAAAGCAATCAACAACCCAGGGTTTATTCTAAGCATTTTTAGGGCTGTGCAGAGCCCCCCTCCATTCAACTTGGGGTGCTTTGGGGTTGGGCCATCTTGCTTTGGAACTGAATCCAAAACGAGATACCCCCCCCCCCCCAAACACACACACTTGAAGCAGGTCAATACTTGTGGATTCCTGGGTGTGCTGTTTCTGAATAAAATGTATAGAATTGCTCTGTAAATTTTATAAATTTGCAAAATAAGTTTGTTTTAAAAAACTAAGTTACAAATGATGCATTTTCTGTTGCTAAAGCAGTAACGTAATTTCAGGTGTGATTAGAAAGTAAGCATTGCCTATAGTTCAATTCTCCCTCAAATTTCCTTTATATTAAACACACACACACATCCCAAAACTGGGGGGAAGCATGTCTTTTCCCTCCTAAAATTGTCAAGAAATGTTACATCTTTGCCCTGTCTTTAAGGTTGGTGAACCTGTGGCTGCCATTTTAAATTTCCCACAGTGCCCTCAGGCAGCCAACATAGCATTGCCCTGAGGCACTGTGGGAAATCTGAAATGGCTGCCTGTCGGGGGGGGGACGGACCAAAACAGATGGCATCAACAACAATGCCCAAGAAATGCCAGATACTGATACTGCAAGCTTCTCTCTCAGCCTCAGCCTCCCATTTGCAACTAAGATTGTAGTGCCTGAATTTGCTTTCCTTTTCCTCCTCCTCCCTCCCAATCCCCTTTCCTTTTGTGTCATGTCTTTTAGATTGTAAGCCTGTGGGCAGGGACTGTCAAGAAATACTTTTGTAAGCCTCCGTGAGAGCCTTTTTTGGCTGAATGGCGGCATAAAAATCCTTAAATAAATAAAAAATAAAAAATTTGTGAATGGGTGTAAGAATAACGACCTAACTCAGAGGATAGATTGTAAGGATTTCTGAGACTGCAGGCTCTTACAGGCCAGCACTAAGATCTATGGCAGGAATACTGTAGGTGTCTTAGGGTCACATTAGCTCAGTGGAGGCTGGTGGCTCTAATTCCAGTGCGGCTGTGAACTCTAAATTATTATCATCATCATCACTTTCTCACTCATGGCGATTTTTCTAGACGGTCATGACGGGCTTTGCCAAGTCATGCTGTCTTTTACAGATTCAGGAATTTCCTGACAATTGAGCATGTTTTAATTATGACTGCTTTCTGGATGTTGGTGTGGATGTATTTTGGTAGGCCCATTTTGTGAAGGTTTTTTTTTTTATGTGATGTTGGTGACTGATGTGACTAGTGGAATAATTGTGACCTTTTCCTGTTGCCATAGTTCTTTGACTTCCATGGCCAGTGGTGTATATTTCCATCTCTTTTCCTCTTCCTTTTCAACAACATTTTTGTCATTTGGTATTGCTATGTCGATGAGGTATGTATGTTTTTCTTTTTTGTCTATGAAAATTATGTCTGGTTGGTTGCAAGGTATTGTTTTGTCGGTATGAATTGTTCTATCCCAATATATTTTATGATCTGCATTTTCCAAGATTGTTTCGGCTGAATATGTATAGTATGGTGTAGGTTGTTTGATAACGTTTGATAAGGTTGTTGTTGTTGTTGTTGTTGTTGTTATTTACATTCGTATACTGCCTTATAGCCAAAGCTCTCTGGGTGGTTTACATAAGATTAAAGTACCTATCACAAAATGGCTTCAGCACCTTGGATAGTTTCTTTAGAGATGTGGATGATTCTGATTGTAACCCAGAATGGATTCACAATCCCACCCAATGTGGAGCCACCAGCCTTCATGGCATTAGCACTTGCCATTCACAGCCGTGTCAAAGGGTGCTTCTAGGCTAGCTTTTACTGAGCCCTGCATTTAATGGTTTTGGCCTAAGTTACCTGAAGGACCCCTTTCTCCCTTACCAGCCTGTCTGCATTCTGATGTCATTAACAGAGACCTTTCTCATCTGCTCACTGCCAAGAGTGGTTGGGCTGGTGAGTACAAGGGAGAGGGCCTTTTCAGTGGCTGCCCCCCAATTCTGTTATCCACTTCCATCAAGGGTTCGTCAGGCTCGTTCTTTGTAAGTCTTCAGTAGAGATGGATGGATTTTAAAATCTGTTCCGTCTGCATTTTAACATCTATTCTGTCAGGTTCTTTTCATTCTGTCGTCTGCTCGTTGATAGAATCAGAGTTTTTCCAATTGGCCCATATTTGCATTTGTGCAAATTCGTATTTATTTATTTATTTATTTATTACATTTCTATACTGCCCAATAGCCGGAGCTCTCTGGGCGGTTCACAAAAATTAAAAACATTCAAAGTATAAAACAACAGTATAAAACCATAATATAAAATACAATATAAAAGCTCAACCAGATAAAAACAGCAGCAATGCAAAACTACAAATTTAAAACACCAAGTTAAAATTTATTTATAAACTGTTAAAGTGCTGGGAGAATAAAAAGGTTTTCACCTGGCGTCTAAAGGCATATAGTGCAGGTGCCAGGTGAACCTCCTTAGGGAGCTCATTCCACAGCCGGGGTGCCACAGCAGAGAAGGCCCTCCTCCTGGTAGCCACCTGCCTTACTTCCTTTGGCAGGGGCTCAAGAAAAAGGACCCCTGAGGATGACCTTAGGGTCCGGGCAGGTACATATGGGAGGAGGCGTTCCTTCAGATAGCCTGGCCCCAAGCCATTTAGGGCTTTAAATGTTAATACCAGCACTTTGAATCGGGCCCAGACCTGGACTGGCAGCCAATGAAGCTGGAAAAAGATTGGTGTGATGCGGTCTCATCAGCCAATCCCTGTTAGTAACCGTGCTGCCCTTTTTTGTACCAGTTGAAGTTTCTGGACCATTTTCAAAGGCAGCCCCACGTATAACGCATTGCAGTAATCCAAATGAGAGGTTATCAAAGCATGGATAACTGTAGCTAGGCTATCTCTAGGCTATCTTCCGGGGAATGTGCATTTGGGGCTGGTGTTTTCTTTTCTTTTACATTTTCTGTAACTATGTTAGTATAACATTTTAGAAAGTTTAAAAAAAAGCATTCCGCAAGTCTGCAGAATTCATGTGACTCAGGAAAAGCTGGCCTGCTGCGAAATCCGTAGTTCGGATTAATAGAAATCCAAACTCACTCAATTCCTTTGTGGATTTCTTTTTTTTTTAAGTATTTTATTTACGAAATCCAAGGTAATAATGATATCATAACCAAAACATTGACACATGCAGGCTGTTTAATTATTCATTTCAGATTCTATACATATTTTAAAACCGTTGTCGCTGAACGTATTCTTCCTACGTACATTTTAAGCTCTGTTGCACCCACAAAATAATCACTTTTCAATTGTTAGCCTTCCTGACTATTTAGGACCCTTCCAAAAATAGGACTGTGCACTCGGTGGATGATGGTGGTCTGCAGACCCTGTATTAATGTATGTAGTGATGGGGAACCACGTTTCAAAGAGCAAGTCCTGCTTGATTATCTCGTCAATTATGCTGTGTTGTTAGTGATTTCCCTAGTTTTCAGGAAAGTTTTGAAAACCCACTTGCTTTTACTTTCCCTTCCATAATTTGTGGGCTGCAGATTTTATTACTCTCTGTTTTAGTGTGGTTTTATTGAATATTTAGAGAGAGAGAGACAGTTAGTTAGTTTGTGTGTTTTTATCTTGTACATGGCTTTTAGAGGATTTTGCTGTCTAAAAACCCAGCTTTAACATCACTGGCTGCCTATTCGCTACTGGCCTAGGTTTGTTAGTACTAGTGTACAAAGGCCTACTAGCCATTCTGAGACGAATGAAATGCCGCCATGAAGAACCTCAGCGGCAGAGCCTTCTCTGGGGTGGCACCCTCCCTCGTGCGGTTCAGGAGGCAGAAAACATATCTTTTAAACGTCTCCTGAAGACATACCTTTTTTACATAGGCTTTCCCTGGTCTTTAACGTAGCTGGTTTTATATTGCCTTTTAAACTTTTAATGTTTTAAATGTATACTTGTATTTTGCGGTTTTTAATTGTGCACTGCCCAGAGAGCTTCTGGTGATGGGCAGAATAAAAATGTAATAAATAAATAAATAAATAAATAAATAAATAAAACAACTTGGGACCAGGATACCTGAGAGAGTGCCTTCTCCCTTACCAACCTGCCCACTGAGGTCAACCACCAACCATGTGGTGGTTACACATGGCCTGATTGGAGCCCTCCAGGAGAAGAGCCTTGAGTGTGGTGGCCCCTTCTCTTTGGAACTCCCTGCCCCTGGACGTCAGGCAGTCGCCTACACTGTGCTGTTTCCGGCGCCTCCTGAAAACAGCTCTTTTCCAAGAAGCACTCTTCAGCGAACGAGCCACTGTTTTTTTTTTTTTTTACCGTTATTCTGTTTTAATTTGAACAGTTTTAATTTTTTAAAACCTTTTTACCGCTTTGGTTCCTATGTTCACCACTCCGGAATCTAACTTAGATATGGAGCGGTGTACACATATTGTAAATAAATAAATAAATACACTTAAAATAAATAAATACCTTTTTAAAAAGTAAATCTGGAACATATGTGCTGGAGCATGAAGAGCACCCAGCGTCTGGGGGTGGAGGAAGGAAGATGAAAAGGGTCGAAAGTGGCATCAGCAGGCAAGGGAATGATTAATGGTGTGCTCTGGGCACCGTGCCATATCGGCACCATTGAATACGTGGCTAGTGACTGGATTGCATTAGTGGAATGTGCCCTGTAGGGGTGGGTGGGCGCCTTTGAAGGGTATCTGAAGATGGCAACTGGTCCAGAAAGCAGCAACCAGCCAGGATTTTAACTGGTGCGCATCATAGGAACAGGATAGACCCAGTATCTCGATCGTATCTCGGCATGTCTTTCAGATATCTCAGCTTGGCTGCTTCATCATCGTTTGAAACTCAATATGGCAAAGACTGAATTGCTCGTTTTTCCTCCTAAACCTTCTCCTCATCTCTCATTCTCTCTTACTGTCAATGATGTTACGCTTACTCCGGTCAAGGAAGCTCGTAGCCTTGGCTTTATATTTGACTCCTCGCTCTCCTTTATTCCTCATATTGAGGCAGTAGCTAAATCTTGTCGGTTTTTCCTGTATAATATTGCCAGGATTCGATCATTTTTGTCTGTCTCTTCCGCCAAGACGCTTGTTCATGCGCTGGTTATTTCACGGTTGGACTACTGCAACCTTCTTCTCTCTGGCCTTCCTTCTTCTCGCATCAGTCCGTTGGTTTCTGTTCACCACTCTGCTGCTAAGATCATCTTCTTGGCTCGCCGCTCTGACCATGTTACTCCACTTCTGAAATCTCTTCATTGGCTTCCAATTCACTTCAGAATCCAATATAAACTTCTCCTGTTGACCTTCAAAGCTTTTCACTGTCTAGCTCCTCCCTATCTCTCCTCTCTCATCTCACACTATTGCCCCGCTCGTGCTCTTCGCTCCTCTGACGCCATGTTTCTCGCCTGCCCAAGGGCCTCTACTTCCCTTGCTCGGCTCCGTCCATTTTCTTCAGCTGCCCCTTACGCCTGGAACGCTCTTCCAGAACACTTGAGAACTACAACTTCAATCGCAGCTTTTAAAGCTCAACTAAAAACTTTTCTTTTTCCTAAAGCTTTTAAAACTTGATGTTGTGCAGACTTTATACTGTTAGTTTTACCCTACCCTGTGCCTGTTTGCATTCTCTTCCCCTCCTTATTGTTTTACTATGATTTTATTAGATTGTAAGCCTATGCGGCAGAGTCTTGCTATTTACTGTTTTACTCTGTACAGCACCATGTACATTGATGGTGCTATATAAATAAATAAATAATAATAATAATAATAATAATAATAATCCTGGAAGCACTGCAATGGTGGCTAGTTTGTTTCTAAACTCGGATCAAAGGTGCTTCCAGGCCGGGCTCTTCGTCCAGACCACGGGCTCCCAACGCATCCATTCTGATTCTCACCTCGCGCCCACTCTTTTAACAGTTTCTGCGGAGACAGAAAAGATGGAAGGGAGTGCAGGGGAAACGTGGGAGGTTTGCAAGTGGAAGACAGCTTGTGCGAAATGCGGCAGCCAGATTAATAATCTGGGACTAGAAGCTCTGAGCCTGTAAGACCAATTCTGGTCCACTGGCGTTGGCTGCCTGTATGTTTCCGAGCCCGAATCAAGGTGCCGGTTTTAACCTATAAATCCTTGCGCAATGGAGGCTCTGGAAATTGCGCGGTGCCCCCGGTTGCGTCCATGGACCATTCACATCTTTACCTTTGCGTAAAGGGGCCCTTTATGGCCACGGTTGACACAGCGGGAAGAAATATGCAATTTTGTGTGAATGGCTGCCGTGTGCTCTCGAGCGTGGGTCTGTGGACATGCTGCAGGCGTCTGACTGGGTCCAGGGGGCAGACACGGAGCAGTCCATCCGACTCCCAGACTCAATCGTGCACTCGTTACATCCCTATCGAGAATAAATCTTTGTTCAACTAGGACCAGGAAGTCTGAGCAAATTACGCCAATCTTGGCCCTCTTGCATTGGCTGCCTCAATGTTCTCAAGCCTGATTCAAGATGCTGGTTTTAACCTAGAAAGCCTTACACGGCTTGGAACCACAATACCTGATGGAAGGCCTCTCCTGACCCGAACCTAGCTGGACCCTACGATCAACTTCTGGGGCCTTCCTCCAAGTGCCACCTCGGAGGGTGGCGACAAGATAAAGGGCCTTCTCAGTGGTGGCCTCTCCCCGATTATGGAAAGCTCTCCCCACTGAGGCCCACCTGGCACCAACACTGCCATATTTTCAGTGCCGGGTTAAGGCTGTCCCCTACACCCAGGCATTTGATGGCACAGGATGGGGCATTCATGCTGGTGTTTTGAAGAGATCCGGTATTTAATTGAAAATGTTTTGCACTGTTTAAATTGTTTCTAAAACTGGAATTCTTTTTCCTTAATGCTGCGTTTCATCTTGTGGATTGTTGTGAACCGCACAGAGAGCGGTTCGGCTGTTGGGCGGCATAGGAATGAAATATATAAAAATGCATAAATAAATAAAGTGTCGGCTGAGCTCACGGCGTAATTTGTTAACTTTTCAAGCACTAAATTAAGAGTGAAGAAACTTTTCCATCCAGAGGGCCAAACTGGCCCCTGGCCAGAACACGAGTCACGTGCCAGCAGTTTCACACAGGCACCTGTCTTGCCCCCACTCAGCGTACACTACATGATGAGATGGAATCAAGAGGGTGGCCAGACCCACTCACCATATACAAGAGTGCTGTTCCTTTTTGCACGTGCACATTTGCGCAAATCAGCACTCATGCACGTGCATACTTACTTTATGTATTTATTTTATTTACAATATTTATATACCACTCCCCATTCAAAATTTCGGAGCGGTGTACAAGATAAAATAAAACACTTTAAAATAGATTTTAAAAGAAGCAAAATGTACAGTGAACTGTGGCTGGTCATTAAGGAAAGGCTTCTTGGAATAATGACGGTTTCAGGAGGTGCCGAAAGGAATACAAAGTTGGGGCCTGCCTGACCTCCAGAGGCAGGGAATTCCATAGGAGGGGGGCCACCACGCTGAAGGCTCTTCCCCTGGTGGACTCCAATCGGAGGATGGGTCTATGTGGAACCACCAGGAGCGGGCCCTCGGATGACCTCAGTGACCGGGCCGGTTGGCAGGGGAGAAGGCGCATTTGTGCAAATCCCCCCCCTCCCTAGTAAAAAAAAAAATGGTCCACAAATCCACGTAATACGGCTGACTCAAAAAAAGCCACTGTGCTGAAATCCAAACATGTTTGAATCATTTGCGTCTTTCTCCAACAGCCCTAGTTAGAAACAAATGGCTGTGATTTATATTGAGGTTTGCCATTGCTGCTTCAAAGTACGCAACAGACTACGCTACAACCAGATCTTTTCAGAAGATGCTTAGGCTGCCACCTTCCTTCTGCGCATCTCCTGCTCCGTTACTGGCAGATGACGCCTTTGGCGCTTACCGAAATCTATTTTTACACGTTGCAAAGCAGAACTGTAATGATTTCCTATGGGAACATCCTAGAGCTTTTTTGCAAACCGCTGCCACCAATTTCTGGTCTTGGTTTTTCTTTCCTGCAAACAAACAACCCTGGAAGAAAGGGGCTGTTGCTGAAATCAAATTCTCCTGAACTTTTCATCGTGTGTGACTGTGGATCATCCTTCAAGAATCAAGGGCAGAGGCTTGTGTGTGTGTGTGTATGTATAAACCACATCTTTCCCTGTGTGTTTATTGGTGGCGGTTGGTTTTGTGTGCGTGGTTTATAAGTGTAAACTACACAGACCCGACTGTCACCATCAGCTCATTGGTTCCGTCTTCACCGGTACAGTCCCTGGCTGTGTTTTCAGTGATGCTGGTGGAGTTTATCTGCCGTTTTATGCCAATTTGGGGGGTATTTCTGGTGGCATTCCACCACCCCCGCCACCTTCTCCCCTCCAGGGCTAAGATTGTATTTCACAGGTGGGGAAGCTCAGGCCTGGGGGGGGGGGGCAAAGGTAAATGCAGCCCTCCTGGGGTCCCATTCTGATCCTTCAGGGTTCACCATATGGCAACACCCCACCCCCTGGCTCCACCCCCTTTCTAAAAGTTTGACATGCCTCTCCTAAGACTTAGGCCTTAGCTAGGCCTAAGGTTTATCCCGGGGTCATCCCTGCCTGATCCCAGGATCCCGTGTGTCGTTTACATGAACAGGGATGACCCTGGGATGAACCGGGATAAACCTTAGGTCTAGCTAAGGCCTTAGTTTCTGGTATTCAGAGCTTTCAGCAAAAACATGCTGGTATATTTTGGCCACACCCTTTTTGCTTTGGCTCCACCCACCCCTGGAATGCAGCCTTCGAGGACTTGTCTGAAATTGAATTTGGCCCTCAGGCAGATGTTTATAGCAGCGGTATTTCTCTCTCTTCTCCCCAGTTTCTCTGCCCACGTCTGTCACCATTTACTGGCCAGCGACAGCAGCCCCTGGAGGCCTGGATGAGGCCTGGATTCAGCCCGGCCATTGCACATTTTCACTGAAAGCATGCCAGCATCTGTCTTGCAGCCCGTGTCTTATGGACTGCAGTGGGACCTGAGTGCTCTGCTTCTAGATTTAACCCCATGGACACGATCCGTTAGTGTGGTGTAGTGGCTACCGTGTTGGACTGGGAGTCGGGAGATCCGGGTTCCAGTCCCCACACTCAGCCATGGAAGCTCACTGGGTGGCTTTGGGCCAGTCGCAGACCCTCAGCCTGGCCTACCTCACAGGGTGGTGGTTGTGAGGATAGAAATGGAGAGGAATATATATGCTGCCTTGGGTTCCTTGGAGGAAAAAAGGGTGGGATATAGAGAATGTCAGAATTAAAATCCTCAATATTTACCAGGCCCCAAAATGGCAGCTATTTTTCTTGCAGGGGTGCCATGGGAGGGGTGTCATTTCCTTAAATTCACTAAGATGGCACATTGTTTTAACTGTTTTAATTGTTTTACTGTTTTTAAATTATATATTTTAACTTGGTTTATGGTTTAATTTGTTTTTAGCTGTGTATATTTACTGTTTTATATATGCTTTTATCTGTGCACTGCCCTGAGATCTTAATGATATAGGGCGGGATATAAATGTTTTAAATAAATAAATTTCAGATGGTGGGGAAGGCGGAGAAATTCGAAGCAAAATTCCAGTATCTGTTCATGGCGCTCTCAGATTTGGTGAACCTTTATGCACCGGAATAAGTATAGCAATATTATCAACACAAGTCAGTCATTCTTTTTTTCTTTGCTTTCCCCCCCCCTTTATTTTTATTATTTATTTATTTAAGGATTTTTATGCCGCCATTCAGCCAAAAAAGGCTCTCACGGCGGCTTACAAAAGTATTTCTTGACAGTCCCTGCCCACAGGCTTACAATCTAAAAGACATGACACAAAAGGAAAGGGGATTGGGAGGGAGGAGGAGGAGGGGGGAAAGGAAAGCAAATTCAGGCACTACAATCTTAGTTGCAAAGTTCAGCAGTTACAGGTGACAGCAGGAGGGAGGGGGCTCTCA
This sequence comes from Elgaria multicarinata webbii, assembly GCF_023053635.1. Taxonomy (NCBI): domain Eukaryota; kingdom Metazoa; phylum Chordata; class Lepidosauria; order Squamata; family Anguidae; genus Elgaria; species Elgaria multicarinata. The sequence goes on along the minus strand of NC_086188.1, from coordinate 17,353,379 downwards.
GCTGGAGCTGGAGCCAGGCACGGTGGAGAGGTGCCTGGCTGCTGCTTCCTCCCTCACTGGTGGCCTCTGCAGAGACAGTTGGTAGCAGGAGGGAGGGGGCTCTCAGCTGGTGCTGGACCCAGGCACGGTGGAGAGGGGCCTGGCTGCTGCTTCCTCCCTCACTGGTGGCCTCTGCAGAGACAGTTGGTAGCAGGAGGGAGGGGGCTCTCAGCTGGAGCTGGACCCAGGCACGGTGGAGAGGGGCCTGGCTGCTGCTTCCTCCCTCACTGGGGGCCTCTGCAGAGACAGTTGGTAGCAGGAGGGAGGGGGCTCTCAGCTGGAGCTGGACCCAGGCACGGTGGAGAGGGGCCTGGCTGCTGCTTCCTCCCTCACTGGGGGCCTCTGCAGAGACAGTTGGTAGCAGGAGGGAGGGGGCTCTCAGCTGGAGCTGGACCCAGGCACGGTGGAGAGGCGCCTGGCTGCTGCTTCCTCCCTCACTGGGGGCCTCTGCAGAGACAGTTGGTAGCAGGAGGGAGGGGGCTCTCAGCTGGTGCTGGACCCAGGCACGGTGGAGAGGCGCCTGGCTGCTGCTTCCTCCCTCACTGGTGGCCGTTATGAACAAGCACAGGGATTTGTGTTTTTGGCATGCGCTCCTAAAACATGGGCCCATTTAATTGTTTGTGATAATAGTGATTGAAACAAGTGAGCTGGGCAGACGTAACTGTACCTGAAGAATAATTATTTGCATGTGGTCTGAAACATGGGCGGCGGGCAGAGGGAGAAATATACCTTCTCTCAAAATGACACACACATACCCAGTTTTGTTGCTCATGGTATACCTTCTCTTTTTGTGTTCCCATTGTGCGGTAGGTGGCCAAATGGATTTTGCAAGTCGCTTTTGTTCAAATTCTAACCGGCACAAACAAGCCAGTTTCTTGATTATTATGGGGCTCAGACTGGAGATGGAACTCATGTCTGTAGTTGTCAACTAGCGATTTTAAAACTCGTTCACGGCTTCTGATGATGCTCGGTTGGCTTGCAGGGCTTTGCTATGTGTCAGGTCTTGAGCAGGGGTCAGGTTTCTCAGGAACTAAGGTGGAAAGTAATCAGCACCATGGAGAGCGCCAAGTGGTGCTGGGGTTGGAGGCCAAGTAGGGTTCTCTGTATGTTGCTCCAACAAGGGTCAGAGCAAGACTGAAACTTAAACAGGAAGTTACTGAGCTTTAGGCTGGTTAGCTCCTCCTTACTGAGGCTTTGACCTTTGGAACTTTTCTATGCGCGGTTGGTAATTGGCTGTTAATCTGCTGTATCTCCTTTCAATGCAGAGTTGAGATCCAAGCGCACTACATGAGGTGCATTTCACTTCCTGCTTTTCTGCTACATAACCTCTAGGTGGCACTGTGGTATAGCGGAATAACGCAAAACACAAGAGGAAATAGCTCTTCCTTTCACTTTAACAATTAAATGCTGCATTTTCCCTGCTCTGAAAAAAAAAGTTGCCAAAAGTGCTGGTTAGTCACAGTAGCGAAACTGGAGGGTCACAATGTCATCTAAAGAACCCGTATATAACCATGAGTAGGGAATGATGAGCACATGATAAATGCCTCGTATAGAAAAGCCCTTAAAGGAGCATGGTCTATTTTAGCAGCCTCAAGCTTTGGCGATGGGGGAATGGTTATGGCATGCTAGCGGATTTGTGGCTTGAGTCCTCAGAGTCTGACGATGGTAATGAAGGTTCTCTTGATGCAAGAGAGCCAGCCCCTGGGGTTCCTCTTGAGAACAGAGTCATGTGGAAATAGAAGCCTCATGATGCTTCTCAGTGGCTGACTCTTCTACTGACTCTGGAGCCTCTTCTGAGGACAAGGGGACAGAATCCTCTGAGGAGGAGGATTCAGGATGTTGTTCGATGACAAAAACCAAATACCCAGGTGCTTCCAGAGGAGGCCTTTTTTTTAATCATGCAGTCATCCTGCTTCAGTCATAGGATTCTACCCTCCTGTGTTTTCCTGCTTTCTGGCTTCTTTCTTTCCACAAAAGGTCTCTTAAGCAAGAATTGCTTCACAGTGGGAATTGCTCCTAGCACTACCGGTCAGAAGGTATTGTGTAGTAATTCTGTCCTGTTCCTTTCTTTCTTTTTTCTTAATGGATTTTCTGCGACAAGGAGAAAGATGGAACGAGCAGTGGGAAAACATCGTGGGCTTCTGAGTAGGAAGATGCTGCCATTTGACCCCCTTGTGGCTGGTGGTGTAGTGGTAAATTTTGAAATACAGGCACTCATTATAGTATTCTCCATAGCCCACACACACAAGGAGAGTCCCAGAATTCAGGCAGCTGTATTGATCCATACCAACAAAACAGTTCCAGCAGTTTTCATCTCCAGCAAGACAGGGCTGGCCCAAGATATCTCATTGTCTGAGGCAAAAAACAAGATGGCACCCTCTCCCATTCCATGTACAAAAGCCAACTGGACTGTTTCTTCAACAGTGACTCCTGTTGTTTTCAGTCTGATACTGCATTTTAAATCCTTGGACATATGAAGAGCCCTGCTGAATCAGACCATCTAGTCCAGCACTCTGTTCGCACAGTGGCCAACCAGCCGTTGACCAGGGATGAATAAGCGGGACATGGTGCAACAGCACTCTCCCACCCATGTTCACCAGCAACGGGTGTTTATACGCTTACTGCCTCTGATACTGGAGGTAGCACATAGCCATCAGGACTAGTAGCCCTTGATAGCCTTCTCCTCCAGGAATTTATCCAACCGCCTTTTAAAGCCATCCAAATCGGTGGCCATCACCACATCTTGTGATAGCAAACTCTATAGTTTGTGCTGTGTGAGTGAAGAAGTCCTTCTTTTTATCAGTCTTGAATCTCCCACCAATCAGCTTCATGGGGCGACCCCATTGGGTTATGAGAGAATAAGAAAAATGTCCCCTCGACTGCCCTTAAAGGCTGCAGAGTAGGTTTCATGTCTAACCCTACTGCCCCTGTTTTGGGAGAAGATGTTTCAGGTAATCAATCAAAATAAGATTCAGAACTAGAAGATGCAGCGCCAGACACCAGCCAGCCTGGACCAGTGGGGGAGGAAGCTCTCACGGGCGATTCCCCAGCTGGGAGTCAGCCCTCTCCAGAGCTTATCTCCTCAAGGCCAAATCCTACACACTCAGTGGGAACTGAGGTTTCTTCCAGGGGTGAGGGTCCCGACAAGCTAGCTGACGCTAGGGTCTGCCAGAAGCTCAAACTCATGTGGCGGAAGGAAGGCGTAAGAAAGTCGGTTTGTTTACGCCAGAACCTGCCTCCGCACCAGGCGCTCTGAAGTTACAGGCACTTGATAAGTGGCTTCCCATTCTTCTTGAGTGGACAATTGTCTTGCTTGGTTTGCCTAGTTTTGCCTAGTGGGATGTTTCCAAGAGGTTAGACTCTATTCAGGTGGAAGGGATGTTTGTTGCTTAATAAAAGCTTTATAGATTACTTAGCAAGCCTCGTCATTTGCCTCCCAACGAAAGCAGGAGTGTTCTGAAAAACATGACACTTCAACGGACAGAAGTGTTTCCTCTCATGGAAAGTCCCTTCCTGTTGCGGAAGGGACTTCCTGGATCCAGCCCTTCGTCTGCTAGATTGACCATATGAAAAGGAGGACTGGGCTCCTCTATCTTTAACAGTTGCATAGAAAAGGGAATTTCAGCAGGTGTCCTTTGTATGCATGCAGCACCTGGTGAAAATCCAGGCAGGGTTCCTGCAGCTTTAACTGTTGTGTTGAAGAGGGAACTTCACCAGGTTCTCCATATATACAAATGACACCTGCTGAAATTCCCTTTTCAATACAACTGTTAAAGATACAGGAGCCCGGAGAAGAGCTCCACAAAGCCCCATGCTCTTGCGAAGGAGCACGCGTTCCTTTTCATCAAGAACGGGTCTCTCAGAGCATGGTGCCCTGGAGCTGCCTGCTGTACCACCCTTACAATGCCACGATAGTGGCTCTCCCTTGTAAAGAAGACACGCCAGACACCAGCCAGCCTGGACCAGTGGGGGAGGAAGCTCTTATGGGCGATTCCCTAGCTGGGAGTCAGCCCTCTCCAGAGCTTATCTCCTCAAGGCCAAATCCTACACACTTGGTGGGAAGTGAGGTTTCTTCGGAGAGCGCCCCGACAAGCTAGCTGAATCTAGGGTCCGCTGGAAGCTCAAACGCACAGGGCAGAAGGAAGGCATGAGAAAGTCGGTTCGATTATACTAGAACCTGCCTCCGCACCAGGCGCTCTGAAGTTACAGGCTTCCTATAGTGGCTTTCTAAGCTTGTCTTGCTTAGTTTGCATAGTTTTGCCTAGGGGGACTTTTCCAAGAGGTTAGACTCTCTTCGGGTAGAAGAGATGTTTGTTGCTTAATAAAAGCTTTGTGGATTACTTAGCAAGCCTCGTCATTTGCCTCCCATCGAAAGCAGGAGTGTTCTGAGCAACACAACAGTAGGTTAGGGGGCATAGGGTAGGCTGTTTGGCATTCAGCTCTCTCCTCCAACGCTTGGTTGCTGCCTACCAGCATCTTCTTCCTGAAGCGAGTGCTTCACTCTGCCTCATAGTAGGGCCGGCCCTGCACCAGGAGCAGGTAAAGCTAATGAGTCTTAATTTCCTATTGAAGACCAAGCCACCCCCAAATACTTGTTACATCAGGGAACAATGTATTGTTGCTGGGAAAATTCAAACTACCCTCCCCCTGCCCCCTTTAGCAACTGTGAGGATTGGAGCTTATTTCTGAGGGAACAGGGGGTGGCAGATGATGTCAGAGTCCCTGCTAATAAAAAAATCTGGGGGCTTCGGCCTTACAAGCATTGGTTCCACTGCACCATTGGTGATGACATAATAAAAGCCTCATCATAAGCATCCAATGTCTTCTGATTGGTAGCACTAGGGACCCTCCTTCTGGGTGGACCTGGTAGGGGTCAAGGGGTGGAGCCAAGAGCAGATTTTGGGTGAGGGGGTGGAGCCAATAAAAGTGTGGGTCAGTTGATTCCGCCCCCCTCATCCTGTGGTTCAAAATACCTAATTTATTTAACAAATAATAATAATAATAATAATAATAATAATAATAATAATAATAATAATAATTTATTTATTTATTTCCTGGCTCTCCCTTTGGATTGAAAGTGCTACATAGACAAGGGAAGTGCTTGAGGGCTGGGAAACTTACTCCTGTTCTGTTTTGTGAGGATAGAATCACAAGGTTTGGAGGCTTCGAGTTAGTAGGTACCTAGAATCATAGAATAGTAGAGTTGGAAGGGACCTATAAGGCCACCTTGTCCAACCCCCTGCTCAGTGCAGGAATCCACCCTAAAGCATCCCTGATGAGACACACACACCCTGCAATAGTAACAAAGTGTTGGCAGTTCAGAAACGTTGCCCGGACGTTGGCCTCATCCTGAGGCAGCCAGTAATGTTCTTGCATCTGAATTTCCAATACATGGGTCCTAGTCATAGTGTTCTGGGAGAGGAAGAAGGAACCGAAATGGTAGTCAGTTCCATCTGGCCCGATGAGCTGGGCTTTACTGTCTGTCCTCTCCCTCAGATTCAATCACATTACCTCCCTCACATACCCACTCCCTCAGATTCAGATCTTGTGTCTGAGGAAGAGCCAGCAAAGCCCACGCCATCAGCTCAGCTGGGACCAGCCTCCATTTTACCTCATCTTTCCTGTCTTCTCAGCAGTCCTTCCAGTTGTTCAGCATTATATAAATTATGTATCTTTAAGAACTGGCACCTGAATTTGCTTGCTTTTGCCTTCCCTCCCCAATCCCCTTTCCTTGTATCTATTGAATTGAAAGCTTCCCGGCAGGAACTATCATCTTAATCTCTGTACCCTGCTTAGAATTATTTTGTCAGTTTAGAAATGATAAATAATTTCTGCTTTTGACTTCTGAAAGGAAAAGAGAGTCCTTATTTTCTATTTCTAGGGGATGGTGGTGGATATGTGTAAATGGAAGAGAACCCAATTGCGCTCGCTCTCCATTTTCCAATAAATTTCTCATGAGTTAAATTTGTGGTCCATTCTTGTTTTTCAGGCGTCGGAGGTGGAAAGACAGCTCTCTATGCAGGTTCATGTCCTCCAAGAGGACTTCAGGGAGAAGAAGTCATCGACCAACCAGCACATAGTACGACTTGAGAGTCTCCAAGCAGAGGTGAGTCCTCCATGGTTGGGATTGTTTATGGTCCACTTTTTTTTAAAAAAAAAAGCAGCTTTCCCTAATCTGGTGCCCTCCAGATGTTTTGGACTTCAATTCCCATCAGCCCCAGCCTGTATGGCCAATGGGCATTATCCAAAACTCCTGGAGGGCACCAGGTTGGGGGAAAGACTGGATTTAGGAATGAAAAGGCCACCATTGCAACTCTGCAAGTCCAAAGCATGCATTCAGTAGAATTAAATGGTAAAGGTCTTCCTGGAGTGTTCCACACGAGGCTGCTGGTGGGGGGACTGCATGTTTGAATGCTTCCCTGGTCATAGCATGACAGGAAGAAAGTTAGGCTGAACCTTTCTCCTTGATTGCTGGAACGGGGAGGGGGCAGGTAGTGGCATTGTACATACAGAGGGAGTATTTTAGATGGCGAAGAGTTTCCAAACGTTCAGTCCCTCGCCTACAGATTAAACTGGTACAGTCCAGGACGAGCTTGGCCACTCCATTTTCTGACTAAACCGGATTTGGGAACCCGGCTTTTCAGACTCTGAGCGTAGAACTCAGAATTGGAATTCTTGTTCCTTCGGCAAACCTCTTAGGGTATCCACTTTGACTTTATTGTTCTAGACGTCATGGTTATGGAAATCTTACACACACACAGATAATATCTGCAGCAAAGAAACCGGAAGCTGAGCAGATGTGACTTTTACCAAGAAGGGAAGCTCCTGTCCTTTGCCCAGCTGGCTTTCCCTCCTTTGGGCCTCTGGATCCCCAGGCCCATCAACTTGAAGCTCCTGTTCTCCCGGTGACCCACATGTCCCGTTGTGTTCCTTTGTCCCTCCCTCTCCCTGTAGCTAAAAAAAGTAGTTGCAAAGCATTCCAAAATGCTGCAGAGAAAGATATTGTTGCAATTTTCTTATTTTTACGCCTGACGGTGCCATTTTCAGTTTCCTGCTATTTCTAGTATTCAATGCTATCCCCGCCCTACTCGGGGCAGCAAAATGCGTTGAGTTTGCAAAACAAATATCTACAAAGAACTTCAAGGGCTACGGCAGGCATCATTAAAAAAAAATTAAAAGCCCCACAGCGCTGCAAAAGTCATTTGAGCCCTTTATTGTGTGTACATCCTGCTAAGTTCTGTCCACACCTGTAAGCGTGACATCACTGCCAGGGGTGGGGCTATTTCAAGCTCTGCACGTTATTCATAACTTCCTTTGCTGCAGTAGTGGCTGCTGTGGTCAGTAATGTAGAGGACCGGTCACCAGAGACGGAGCCATCCCACAGGGGAAAGGCAATGCCCATGTGCAATTTATTTATTTATTTATTATTGCATTTATATCCTGCCTTTTTTCCTCCAACGAACCCAAAGTGGCATACATAATCCTCATCCTCCTCTCCATGTTATCCTCACAACAACAACCCTGTGAGGTAGGTAGGTTGGGCTGAGAGTGTGTGACTGGCCCAAAGTCACCCAGTGGATTTCCATGGCCGAGTGGGGACTAGAACCCGAATCTCCCGACTCCCAGTCCGACACTCTAGTCCAGCCTTCCTCAACCTGGGGCGCTCCAGATGTGTTGGACTACAACTCGCAGAATGCTCCAGCCAGCTGCTGGGGCATTCTGGGAGATGCAGTCCAACACATCTGGAGCGCCCCAGGTTGAGGAAGACTGCTAGTCTAGTCACTACACCACACTGGCTCTCAGGTGCTGGGAATTTGACAAATGATGCTCAGGCACTGGGAAATCCTTCCTGGGCTGCAGCAGCTGCATGATGGAAGAAGATGATGCATAGAAGAAAGATCCCCCCCTTTTTAACATGTTGGCCATAGGTGGGTGGGGGAAGGCTTGCTGGGGGAGGGCACCGAACACCCTACCCTCTGATAGGCACCACACCTGGCTGTAGGTGTCATTGCATGATTACCTTTTTTTAAAATCAATTGTTTAATTGTTGTTAAATGTTTTCAGGCAAAAGCTTTTTTTTTTTTTTAATGAAATGGAGCTATAGTGCTATAATGCCATAATGTTAAAAGGTGAATTAAAAACACACACCTAGAACCCTCCTGGTCATTGACAAAAGGGTAATGATGATTTAAAATTTGCCTTGCTGTATGATCATGTTATCATAGTGTACAAAAATTAACATTAGAACATTATGGTGTTATAGGGCTCTCGCTCCCTTTTTAAAATAAATAAGTAAAAGAGAGGGGATGACCATGAGTCTGGTCCTTCAAGGAAAAGAAGGCAAATAGCACACCCTTTAAGGTTTTAAATATGGGTGAGCAAGACTAGGGTCAGCCCCAAGGGCAGGTATGGGAGAGGGCCCACGCTCTGGCAGGGGCTCATTAACCCCCACCTCCACCGCCCCGGAGCTGCGCCTCTTCTTCCCCACTGCAACCTGCTTGTCCATTTGCCCCGTGCTCTGGCCCAGACAACAGGGGTAGTGAAAAGGAGGAGCAGGAGACGCCACTGCTGACTTCATAGAATCATAGAAGAGTAGAGTTGGAAGGGGCTTATAAGGCCATCAAGTCCAACCCCCTGCTCAGAGCAGGAATCCACCTTAAAGAAATAGGCTTCATGGGTTTTTATGCCTGTCAAGCAAGTGAGTGGTAGCAACGATGAGAAAGAGGAGCTGGTGACCATGGAAGCAAGAAGGTGGACGCGCTGAGGGAAAGGTCCCATGGAGGGTCTCTTGCCCAAGAGCCTTCCAAAACCCAGAGCCAGTGTGGTGCAGTGGCTAGAGTGTCGGACTGAGAGTGGGGAGATCTGGGTTCTAGTCCCCATTCAACCACGGAAGCTCACTGGAGGGTGACTTTGGGCCAGTCGCAGACTGTCAGCCCAGCCTACCTCACAGGGTTGTTGTTGTTGTTGTGAGGATAAAATGGAGAGGAGGAGGGTTATATATGCCACCTTGGTTTCCTCGGAGGAAAAAAGAGGTGGGGTATAGATATTATAATAATAATAATCCATTAGTCACGTTAGTCACCGGCATCACATCAAAAAACTAGACAGAAATCCTTCAGAAACTGGGCCATGAGAAGGCGGAGTCACCGAGGGAGGGGGCCCATGGAGGGTGGCTTGCGCAAGGGCCCCCAAGACACCGGAGCCTGCACTGAGCAAGGCAGCCTGCACCGTCTAGCTCACTCTGGCCGTAACTCTGTGGCGAGGCACATGCTTAGCAATGGAGGAGTCTTGCACGCTGAGACCCTCAACAGCATCTCTGATAGCAGGGCTAGAAAAAAACCTCCCCAGTTACGCAGAAGCGGACAATAGAGGGTTAGAGAGAGCCCCGCTCTGACCTAGCGTAAAGTAGCCACGTATGTTTGTGGTCAAGCTCAACCCTGAATATCAGCAGCTGACTTTCAGTAGAGGCTGTTGGCTCCGAAATCAGTGGGGCAGTCGATCTGCTCCGGGTTTCAGTCAGAACTCTGAAGGAGCTGTCCAAAGTGTGGAACCCTATTCCCCCCCCCCCCAAAGGGATCCAGAACCCCGGAGAAGTCCTTTGGAGTCCTGACTGAAACCTGGAGCGGATTCACTGCCCCACTGACCTCGGAGCCACCAGACTTGGCCCACTGCAGCCTTGACATCTCTGGCAGAGGTATTTCCAAGCCCTGATGGGGAAGGTTCTATTGGATAAAGCGAGGTTGCAGAAGCTGAAGTCCATGGGCCAAATCCAGCATGCTTGGGGGCCTAGTCTAAGCCTCTGAGGATCCCCCGATAGCCACGCCTCCTTTTCCAGGACCGCCGGTCGTTTGGTGGTGTTTTTGCATCTTTCCTTCACCATTCTAAAAAGTTGCAATGCCTCTTTTAAGGCTGTAAAGCAGCAGTTTCTGCAGCTGAAACTCTCCCCATGGCCTGTGTTCGATCCCAGCGGAAGCTGGTTTCAGGCAGCCGGCTCGGGTCGACTCAGCCTTCCATCCTCCCGAGGTTGGTAAAATTAGTTCCCAGTTAGCTGGGGGAAAGGTCATCACGGCCGGGGAAGGCAACGGCAAACCACCCCTCTATAAGGCCTGCCAAGAAAACGTCGGCGAAAGCTGGCGTCCCTCCAAGGTCAGTAATGACTCAGTGCTTGCACGAGAGGTTCCTTTCCTTCCCTATCGGCAGGAAGACCTTCAAGCTACAATATGCTAATTGTTGCCACGCCCCTTTGTCTTTGGCTCCTCCCACCACTGCAATGCAGGCCCCACCCCCTGAGCTTCTCCAAAATTGCGTTTGGCCGTTGGGCTGAGGTTCAACACTCCTGTTAAAAAGTGATGGCGGCGCTGTGTGTGTTTCCCTTTCGAGAAGAGGAATTTCCCCCTTAAGTTTGTCTCTTTCTTGTTTCCTCCTTCCATCAACCCTGACTTGCCCCGTCTTTCCTCGCCTCCCTGCCCCCTTCTTTCTTGGCCGTGGAGCAGCAAATCCTCGAAGTAAGTACGGAAGCTTTCATGGGGTTTGCAGTTGCATGTCCATCGCCGCCGCCCCTCCCACTTTTGCATGTCTCACTTTTGTCGTACTCTTTACATCTTTAGCTCTGTGGATCACTGAGGCTTCCTCATCTGCTTTTTGTCTCTGCTGGGGTGCAATGAGAGTTTATGTTTGAGGTTGTGCTTTCACGTTATTGGATTATTATTGTTTTAAAAGAAAAGAAACGTGCGCGGTACTTAAGAACACAGCATCTGTGTTTATGTTTGATTCTTTCTGACGAATTCCCCTCTGAATTGCCATGCTGGGTCAACCAAGTGATCTTGAGAACATCAGAAGAGCCCTGCTGAATCAGACCAGGGGTCCATCTAGTCCAGCACTCTGTTCACACAGTGGCCAACCAGCCCTCGGCCAGGGACCAAGAAGCAGGACATGGTGCAACAGCACCCTCCCACCCATGTTCCACGGCAGCTGGTGCACACAGGCTTACTGCCTCAAATACTGGTGGTAGCACATAGCCATCAGGGCTAGTAGCCATGAATAGCCTTCTCCTCCAGGAATTTATTTAACTACCTTTCAAAGCCATCAAAATGGGTGGCCATCACTACACCTTGTGGTAGTGAGTTCCATACTTTAACTATGGGCTGTGTGAAGAAGTCCTTCCTTTTATTTGAAAGTAGACTGATCAATTCCACAGATGGCGGCGGGGGGGGGGGAAACCCTGATAGTTTACTGGCTGTTTCATAGTGTGTGTGTGTGGGGGGGGGGACCCTGATTGTTTACTGGCTGTTTCATAGACATGTACAGCCGGTAGCCAAGTTTTCACCGTCATGTGTGCTTTGAGGAATGACAGCAAGTTCCTGGAGGTTGCACTTAGCCATCAGGGCTAGTAGCCGTTGATGGCCTTCTCCTTCAGGAATTTGTCCAATCCCCTTTTAAAGCCATCCAAATTGGTGGCCATCAGTACGTCTAGTGGTAGTGAATTCCATCGTTTGGCTCTGCACTGTGTGAAGAAGTCCTTCCTTTGATCTGTCCTGATGTTCAACGTAAGTCCTGTTTAGAGCAGACTCCATGAACTGAATGGGAGTTAGCCATGACCAACTTAAGTCCCGATCATTTCAATGGGTCTACTCTAAGGAGAACTTGCATTGGATTTTACTCTGAATTTCCAGTTGGATAGTCCTGACCTCCATGGTAAAATATGAGAGATGAAGATGTCCTTCTCTCTGCCCATTTTCTCTACACCGTGCATAATTTTATACACGTCCGTCGTCATCATCAGACCGGACTCACCTTTTTCTAGAGCTAAAAAGTTCCAAACGCACAATGCCAAATGATGAGTCAGACACAGTGTGCAGCTTGGCCCTAGGACCAATTTCGACCAAGCCTTTTGCCTGAGCTTTTGAAAGAAATCCTTCCGAAAACTTTGGGTGATTCAGTAAATCCCTGCCTGCACTTTGTATCACCCAACCTCTTCTCTGGCTCATCTATTTCATAAAATGTGTGCTTTTGTGGGGCCTTTTGACCTCCTGGTCTTGGAAACAGCTTCCAGGAAGCAAACTGTATATCTCAAAGGATTTGGAAGATAACTGGTGGACTGATATCTGTGTGCTAAAAGAACAGAAAAAGGGGAAGGGCCAGGATATGAAATGTTGAAAAGATGGGCAGAAAAAACCCTTCACGGACATTGGGTAACCTGGGAGTATCATAAGTGTTGTTTATTTTCCCCAACAGTTGCTAGAAAGTCTTCCACTGAATTTCTTCCTGGAAATGACTGCAGGATACTTACGGGATCTTTACTGGAAGGCATGGCTTGGAATTCTGTTTATGTCCACCTGTAGAGGCTGCCAAGGAATCTCCCCAGAAACATCAGTCTCAGAGTTTCCAAAATCCTCTTATTTATTTATTTATTTATTTATTTCATTTATATCCCGCCTTTTTTCCTCCAAGGAACCCAAGGCGGCGTACATAATCCTCCTCTCCACTTTATTCTCACAACAACAACCCTGTGAGGTAGGTTGGGCTGAGAGTCTGTGACTGGCCCAAAGTCACCCAGTGGGTTTCCATGGCCCAGAGGGGACTAGAACCCGGATCTCCCGACTCCCAGTCCAACACCTTAGCCACTACACCACACTGGCTCTCCAACCTCCTCTTTAAAAGGTGCTGACTTCATAGAATCATAGAAGAGTAGAGTTGGAAGGGGCCCATATTTCCCTCCTTTTGTAAAATAAGTTTTTTTATCAATGCAAAACAGTCCAACATTACAAAAATGTACAACTAGAACAGAAGTTAACGTAGAGAGTGTTTTCACATCTTTTATTTATTTATTGCATTTCTTTTTCGCCCAAGAGCCAGTTCACAAAAAACAAAACCCTAAAATGCAACATCGGAAGACATACAGTCAAAACTTTAAGAGCTTCCAACAGAATTAAACTCCAGTCAAAACAAAACAAAACCCAGCAGCGATGAAAACACCTACAAGTGTGACAAACACATTTCAAAACAAAACAGAAGGATGGGAAAAAAAATCTTGGAAAATAAAAAAAGGTTTTTATCTGACGCTGAAAAGTCCGTAGCCTCCACAAATCATAACCCAGGTTTAATTCTGGGAGAGAAAGATTTATGAAACGAACTGGGAGGCCAAACTATGCTTAACTATGCTTTAAAAAAACCAGATGTGGGGAGGATTTTACTCCCTCCCCAGACTGTGGCATGCAGGGAGGGTTCATAGAATCATAGAATAGCAGAGTTGGAAGGGGCCTACAAGGCCATCGAGTCCAACCCCCTGCTCAATGCAGGAATCCACCCTAAAGCATCCCTGACAGATGGTTGTCCAGCTGCCTCTTGAAGGCCTCTAGTGTGGGAGAGCCCACAACCTCCCTAGGTAGCTGGTTCCATTGTCGCACTGCTCTAACAGTCAGGAAGTTTTTCCTGATGTCCAGCTGGAATCTGGCTTCCTTTAACTTGAGCCCGTTATTCCGTGTCCTGCACTCTGGGAGGATCAAGAAGAGATCCTGGCCCTCCTCTGTGTGACAACCTTTTAAGTATTTGAAGAGTGCTATCATGTCTCCCCTCAATCTTCTCTTCTCCAGGCTAAACATGCCCAGTTCTTTCAGTCTCTCTTCATAGGGCTTTGTTTCTAGACCCCTGATCATCCTGGTTGCCCTCTTCTGAACACGCTCCAGCTTGTCTGCATCCTTGTGTGCAGACAAGCTGGAGTTGTGTGCATGGGCGCACAATCACCTATGCCTAATTAACCCCAGGAGGGAAGATCGCATTGGTCACAACTGAAACTCCCTCCTGGCGCTAATACCAGGTGGGGAGGGAGCAATGCTTGTTGCAACCATAACAGTGGGGAAAGGGTTAAAAAAAAACCCTCCCGCAGCAGCATTTAGCCTTAGGTCTATTTTGACCCTCTGGAAAGTTTATCCTCCAGCTTTCCCATGGAAGAGGATGGTGTTATCAGGAGACATTCCCTGCAGCTGAGAACAAAAAGTTTTCATGACCACTTGTTTACCGATTTTACCTTTGATCTTCCCCGCCACCTAGCTGCTTTATTTATCTATTTTTATTCATTGGGAATATTTTTAATTCCCCCCTTTATCTTATGATACCAGGGTGGTTTACGAAGTGTAATAAAAAGAGATTCTGAGATAGTACAGGGTGAAAACAAAACTATGGTGTCCAGTGCCATGAAAATGGCAGGAAATGCATAAAATGGGCAGCTTACTTAAACTAGATTAATAAGGCTAGTTTTTTGCATTTCTGTACCGCCCAATAGCCAACAGTGGCTCGCAACAGTTAAAACCGCCCGATACAACCACGTGACAAAACATAATACAGAACATTGAAAAGTTTAGAACCACAATATAAAACCAAAGTAAAAAACCAGCCCCACTAGAGATATAAAAATGGAGCAACAGACTTAAAAAGAACAAAAGCTGAAGAACTAAAATGCCTGAGAGGATATGGGTGCAATCCTACACATGTTTAGACAGAAAAAAGTCCTACAACTCACAGCATTCCCCAGCCAGCCAACCAAAGAAGGCCCTGTACTTAGTACCCATCCAACTTGCCTCATTCAATGGGGGCACCCAGGCGAGGGTCTCTGAAGATGATCCTAAGGTCTAGACAGGTATATATGGGAAGAGATGATCCTTCAGGTAATCTTGTCCCAAGCTGTTTAGTGATTGAGCATCATTAGTTTAGATGGCTTTACCCAATGGGACTGGACCAAATTCATGGTGGATAACTTTTTCCCCCCCCAGACCGTGTGTCCCCTTTTCCATTTCTTTTTTACTGAGGTTCCCAAGATGGTTTAGAATGTGAATAAACTGCTGTTATTCCACTGGCACAACCTTGAAATGTGACAGTACTTCTTCACACAGTGCATAGTTAAATTATGGAACTCAATACCACAAGATGTGGTGATGGCCACCAATCTGGATGCCTTCAGAAGGGCGTTGGATAAATTCCTGGAGGCAAAGGCTCTCAGTGGCTACTAGCCCTGATGGTTGTGTGCTATCTCCAGTATTCAAGGCAATAAGCTGGTGTGCCCCAGTTGCTGGGGAACATGGGTGGGAGGGTGCTGTTGCACCATGTCCTGCTTGTTCATCCCTGGCCGATGGCTGGTGGGCCACTGTGTGAACAGAGTGCTGGACTAGATGGACCCTTGGTCTGATCCAGCAGGGCTCTTCTTATGTTCTTATGACAGATTGTCAAACAAATCAACACTGAGAAGTCTGCTGATGTTTATGGGCCACGATAGCTAAATGGTGCCCCCATGTACGAAAGCAGTATACCTCTGAATTCCAGATATTGGGGAGCAAGAGAGGAAAGCCACCATTGTTGGGGCCCACTTGTGAGCTCCCAGAGGCAACTTGGTGGCTGCTGGCTGTGATGAACCTTAGCCTGATCCTGCAAGACCATTGCATTTACCTAGTGTCAAGGGTAGGCGTGGTTGAGCTCCTGTCAAGGGCCCACACCCCAGCAGTGGCCCATAGAGTAATCCCTTCTCCTGGACTTGCTGCTCTTCTTCCACCGTTGCAACCTGCTTGTTTGCCTGCCTCTCGCTCTGAACCAGGTAACCAGGGTGGTGAGGAGGAGGACCAGGAGACGCCACTGCTGACTTCATAGAATCATAAAAGAGTAGAGTTGGAAGGGGCCTAGAAGGCCATCGAGTCCAACCCCCTGCTCCATGCAGGAATCCACCTTAAAGAGATGGGCTTCATGGGTTTTTATGCCTGTCAAGCAAGTGAGTGGTAGCAATGATGAGAAAGAGGAGGAGGAGGAGCTGGTGACAATGGAAGCAAGAAGGTGGACTCGCCAAGGGAAAGGTCCCATGGAGGGTGTCTTGCCCAAGAACCTTCCAAAACGCGGAGCTAGTGTGGTGTAGTGGCTAGAGTGTCGCACTGAGAGTTGGGAGATCTGGGTTCTAGTCTAGCTCACTGGATGACTTTGGGCCAGTCATGGACTCTAAGCCTAACCTACCTCACAGGGTTAGAATCATAGAATCGTAGAATAGTAGAGTTGGAAGGGGCCTACAAGGCCATTGAGTCCAACCCCCTGCTCCATGCAGGAATCCACCCTAAAGCATCCCTGACAGAGGGCTGTCCAGCTGCCTCTTGAAGGCCTCTAGTGTGGGAGAGCCCACAACCTCCCTAGGTAACTGGTCCCACTGTCGTACTGAGTTCCATGAGGTTACTCCCAGGGAAGCGAACAAGCAGGTTGTTGTTGCTGTGAGGATAAAATGGAGAGGAGGAGGACTAGGTATGTCACCTTGGGTTCCTTGGAAGAAAGAAGGCGGGACATACATAAATAAAAAACTGAAGCCCAGAGCCAGCACTGTTTTTTCCCAATCCCCCGTGATATGCGGGGAATATCCAAGGCCAGGGAAGACTGTCTTGGATATTCCCCAGGTTTGCCTCGAAGGGCTGGTGTGGGAATCGGTTGCGTAAACGGTTGTATTTTGATGTGCAAGAAAGGGGGATTGCTTGAACCGGGCCGGCAGAGGGGACGGGCGTCCTTTCTTGGTGCTGGTTGGGCATGTGTGTGTGTGTGTCTCTGTGTGTGTTTATCTCTTGGGAATTCCAGAGAACGCAGAGATCTGGCTTTTTCTCCTTCCCTCCCTCTCCTTTGCTTGGCAACACACATTCCAGCTCTCTAGAGTTTAAATTCCTCCCACTCTGCAGGCAAGTTTCTGGAAAGGTGGGGGGGAGGGGCTCTCTCCATTGCACGCCAAGCCGTACCAACCCCTGCCCCAGGTGTAAGCCTCCTTGCGCCGAAGCCTGCACCTTCTGCTCTCCCTGGGGAGAGTCCTGGGTTCCTCTCCGGGCTGAGGAACCCCAACTTTGGAGCTGACTTGGGGCGTCCTCCTCCCTTTCCAGATTAAGATGCTTACAGATCGGAAGCAGGAGCTGGAGCGTCGCCTGAGTGCCATGACGGAGGAAAATCATCTCCTCCAAGGGACGGTGGAGGAGCTTCAAGACCGAGTGTTGATCTTGGAGCGGCAAAGCCACGAGAAAGACGTGCAGGTAAGGGGGGGACCGGCCGGAACT
Source organism: Elgaria multicarinata webbii (assembly GCF_023053635.1). NCBI lineage: Eukaryota > Metazoa > Chordata > Lepidosauria > Squamata > Anguidae > Elgaria > Elgaria multicarinata. The sequence goes on along the minus strand of NC_086188.1, from coordinate 17,336,283 downwards.
CCCGACGGGAAGGGGGAAGCGTTTGGAGGAAGCGTTTGGAGCAGGGCTGCCCGAGCGCCATTTCGGAAAAGAGGAAGGCAAGCAGAGCTGTGGAGTTCCCACACCCGGCACAGTGGGGTACCACGGAGCAGCATCCTCTAAGGCTGCGATCCTGTGCCCGCTTCCCTGAGAGTAACCTCATGGAACTCAATGGGGCTGGCTTTTGTGTAAGGATGTTGAGGATTGCGCTGTAAAAGCCTCATTGCGCATTTATATACCTAAAAAACAAACAAATCCCGCAACCCACCAAAACGAAACACCAACAAGATTGCGGCTGCAACGAAGACTGCTTGGGGGAAATAAAATTGATCCATGGATCCTGCAGGGAACGTTTGGGGGAAGCTGGGATGGACTGGGTTTGAGCTGTTGAGTGGCCAGCCCGGGTTTGCTGGCGTGTCACGTGTGAAAAAGCTCTTTGTGAACTGGCTTTCAAAACCTTGATCAGATTTGAGGAGTGACGGCAGATGACGTACCGCGAAAGAGAGCTTGTTGACCTCTGGCGATCTCGCCCCACCGTGCCCATGTGCAACCACAGGGTGGTGTGCTTGAGCGCATTCTAAGGCAGGCCCTGTTTGGCCAGCATCCGTGACAGCACACCTGCCAATTCTGGCTCTTTCCTCAGAACCTATGGGGCTGACTCATGGAAAAATGGAAGTTGTGATTTATAGGCCTTGTTCTCAAACATGGTTACAGGCCACTTGTGTGAACTATTGGGCAAGCTGCAGAATTGGCACGTGTAAGAGTTTTTATACGCGAGGATAATAATCGGTGGTTAATCCTCTGTACATACTTTGTTTCATCGCAGGACCGAGATCCAAGTGCTACACGAGGAGCGTTTCCTGTCACTGCCTGAAAAAAGGCAGTGGCCCCGTTCAGAAGACACCTTAAACCACAGCTTTAACCATGGTGGTTAAGCCAGAAAGCCAGGCCGTGTTCAGAAGACACCTTAAACCATGGCTTTAACCATGGCGTAACCACCATGGTTAAAGCCGTGGTTTAAGGTGTCTTCTCAACATGGCCTGGCTTTCTGGCTTAACCACCATGGTTAAAACCATGGTTTAAGGTGTCTTCTGAACACAGCCTGGCTTTCTGGCTTAACCACCATGGTTAAAGCCATGGTTTAAGGTGTCTTCTGAACACAGCCTGGCTTTCTGGCTTAACCACCATGGTTAAAGCCGTGGTTTAAGGTGTCTTCTGAACACAGCCTGGCTTTCTGGCTTAACCACCATGGTTAAAGCCGTGGTTTAAGGTGTCTTCTCAACATGGCCTGGCTTTCTGGCTTAACCACCATGGTTAAAACCATGGTTTAAGGTGTCTTCTGAACACAGCCTGGCTTTCTGGCTTAACCACCATGGTTAAAGCCATGGTTTAAGGTGTCTTCTGAACACAGCCTGGCTTTCTGGCTTAACCACCATGGTTAAAGCCGTGGTTTAAGGTGTCTTCTGAACACAGCCTGGCTTTCTGGCTTAACCACCATGGTTAAAGCCGTGGTTTAAGGTGTCTTCTGAACACAGCCTGGCTTTCTGGCTTAACCACCATGGTTAAAGCCATGGTTTAAGGTGTCTTCTGAACACAGCCTGGCTTTCTGGCTTAACCACCATGGTTAAAGCCGTGGTTTAAGGTGTCTTCTGAACACAGCCTGGCTTTCTGGCTTAACCACCATGGTTAAAGCCATGGTTTAAGGTGTCTTCTGAACACAGCCTGGCTTTCTGGCTTAACCACCATGGTTAAAGCCGTGGTTTAAGGTGTCTTCTGAACACAGCCTGGCTTTCTGGCTTAACCACCATGGTTAAAGCCATGGTTTAAGGTGTCTTCTGAACACAGCCTGGCTTTCTGGCTTAACCACCATGGTTAAAGCCGTGGTTTAAGGTGTCTTCTGAACACAGCCTGGCTTTCTGGCTTAACCACCATGGTTAAAGCCGTGGTTTAAGGTGTCTTCTGAACACAGCCTGGCTTTCTGGCTTAACCACCATGGTTAAAGCCGTGGTTTAAGGTGTCTTCTGAACACAGCCTGGCTTTCTGGTTTAACCACCATGGTTAAAGCCGTGGTTTAAGGTGTCTTCTGAACATGGCCTGGCTTTCTGGCTTAACCACCATGGTTAAAGCTGTAGTTTAAGGTGTCTTCTGAACACGGCCTGGCTTTCTGGTGTAACCACCATGGTTAAAGCCGTGGTTTAAGGTGTCTTCTGAACACGGCCTGGCTTTCTGGCTTAATCACCATGGTTAAAGCCGTGGTTTAAGGTGTCTTCTGAATGGGGCCAGTGTAGGCACCTGGCGAGCCTCTTTAGGGGAGGGCATGTTGGCAAGGGCTTCTGGGAGTTGAAGTCAAAAACATCTGGAGGTCTACTTTCTGCCCACGCCTGTCTCTCAGTCAAAGGGCCAAAGTCAATTTTGGAGAAGGTCTAGGGAACCACATTCCAGTGGTGGGTGGGCCCAAAGACAAAGGGGGCGGGGCTAAAATCTCAAAAACATATATGCCAGCAGGTTGTAGCTTAAAGCGCTTCCTGCCAGCAACTAGGCCTTCAGAGAGGCATTTCAGCCTTTTAGAATGGGGGAAAACTGCACAAAAGCTGGCAGAGCAAGATATCAGTGTCGTAAATCACCAGTGTTGTGAGATAAGCAGTCAATAAACAGTCCGTGGTCGTATTTCAAAAGTATCCGTCAGAAGCCAAGTCAAACAATGCCTGGTTCGGGAACGTGCAGAAGAGTCATCGAAGTCCTTTCCAGAGTCGGGTTACGTTCAGGCAAGGTCAAGGAGCTGGTATGCAAGTGACAAGGACGGAGTACCAAACGCAACATTTGCTTCCAGCAGCCGCTCAGTGCCTCTGGCTTACCTTCTACCGCAGCCTTCCTCAACCTGGGGCGCTCCAGATGTGTTGGACTACAACTCCCAGAATGCCCCAGCGCCCCAGGTTGAGGAAGGCTGTCTACCGGGATGGTGGTGATTAGGGACTGAAGTCAGCTGCGTTGGCCTGCAGCTAGCTTCTGCCTGCTCCTGTAGAGGGCCCCTCCCCAACCACTCCCAAGCTCAGCTGTTCCTCCTTCCTGCTCTATCCCAAACTGAGGCACAACAGCGTTGGGGCCAAGGGAAGGGGGTGTGGTCTTCTGGGGAACCTCAAAGGGCCAGATTTAGCCCCCGGGCCTAAGGTTCCCCACCTCTGATCTAACAGCTTGTACTGTCAGCAGCCTTATTTGTAGAGGGGTGTGTGTTCTTGCTGCTATTGTTCATCAACACAGCACAGACAGAGTTAATATTAATCAAAGCAGGAAAAAAACAGTTAAAAAATATTGATCAATAAAATTAAATAAACCGCAATAAGCAAGAAAGGAGAATTAGGGATCCATAAAATGCCCAGTGGAAGAGATGAGGCCCTGTTTGCCACCAGGTGACAGAAATGGGGGGAACCAAAGCCACTCTCGAGGGAGGGAATTCCAAAGCTTGGGTGCTGCTGCAGAGAAGGCCCCGTCTCCGTGCATTTACCAGCCAAAAGGCAGGACACAGCAGAAGTCTGCTCCAAAGAACTCTGTCACGTGTATCCCTATTGCGTAGGGTGACCCTATGAAAAGGAGGACAGGGCTCCTGTATCTTTAACAGTTGCATAGAAAAGAGAATTTCAGCAGGTGTCATTTGTATATATGGAGAACCTGGTGAAATTCCCTCTTCATCACCACAGTTAAAGTGCAGGAGCTATACTAGAGTAACCAGATTTAAATGAGGGCAGGGCACCTGCAGCTTTAACTGTTGTGATGAAGAGGAAATTTCACCAGGTTCCCCATATATACAAATGACACCTGCTGAAATTTCCTTTTCAATACAACTGTTAAGGATACAGGAGCCCAGTCCTCCTTTGCATAGGGTCACCCTTCACTAGCTACACCAGGCTTGTGAATGGCCACTGGACTTGTCACTTATGGTAAACAAGAATTACCAGGTATTTTGGTTTCTCTCTGTCCCTTGCCCCAACCAACCTACCAAACTTTACACTCCAGATATAAAATACCAAATGCATGTATGAGCAGGCAGGCAGCAGCTGCCGAAATTCATTTGTATGCAGGTGTCATTTGTATGCATGCAGCACCTGGTGAAATTCCCTTTTCTATGCAACTGTTAAGGATACAGGAGCCCTGTCCTCCTTTGTATATGGTCACCCTACTATTGCGCATGTGTTCTGAAGCATGCATGTTTTATGTTTTTAGTAGGTCTATATAGTATGTGCCAACTATACTGCCAGGAACAATCATTGCCTGGCCGGCCCCCTTCAGGGGAGGGCATTCTGTAACCGGCTCCATTGGATGGTGGTGTGTGGGAGAAAGCTTTGTGTTTGAGTTATGCAAGTTCTGTCTGCGGCGTCCGTATCTGTGATGTCCCATTGATGCACCACTTGGAGTTGCTAAAGTCCTGGTGCGTATGCAGAAATAACTAAATGGCTTGGGCTACCTAACAGCCTCGTGTGGCGCAGAGCGGTAAAGCAGCAGTTTCTGGAGCTGAAACTCTCCCCACGGCCTGAGTTCGATCCCAGCGGAAGCTGGTTTCAGGCAGCCGGCTCGGGTCGACTCAGCCTTCCATCCTCCCGAGGTTGGTAAAATGAGTACCCAGCTAGCTGGGGGAAAGGTAATCACGGCTGGGGAAGGCAACGGCAAACCACCCCGCTAAAAGGCCTGCCAAGAAAACGTCAGCAAAAGCTGGCGTCCCTCCAAGAGCCAGCAATGACTCAGTGCTTGCACGAGAGGTTCCTTTCCTTTCCTTGGGCTACCTGCTGTCACAACAGCCTGGCCAGAACACTGGGGTTCTCTTCTGGGTCCCTCCAGTGTCTCAAGCTAGGCGGGTGGTGAATAGGGGTAAGGACCTTTTTAGTCACGGCGCCCCACCTGCGGAACGGCCTTCCCAGGCGTTTTTGCTCAGCGCCAGCCATGATATTAATTCCACTCTCGCAATCCTGTACGTCGCACAGGCCAGCTTTTAACTCTGGCTTCGTCTGATTTGCTGCAGCACTTTTATTGCTGCCTCGATTTGTCTCGTGTCTTATGTGTGTTGCTTCTCCGCCATAGAAGTTTTGTGGAAGGGCAGCCTAGGAATCCCTTAAATAAATGAAATTTAATTTAAACGCGAGGCCCAGAGGCAGAGTTTCCATCTGGGTCCAAGGTTCCTGATGGCCTGTGCTGCTACCCATCCTTCACAAATGAAGGATAACTCAGAGGGTGGCCACAGATGAAATGGTTCCTGGAGTCTGCAGTGCATTTCATTCCTCACATGTCAGCGCAGCCCACGCCTTCCTTGGGAACTGATAAAAGGCCTGGCTTGGTTTTCTGCCATCTTCTGCCGTTTTCTTTTTAATTCATTTTGCCGATAGGGTATGCTGTCACTCTCCCTCCCTCTCAGCCCTGTGCAGTTCAATGTACCGCAGATAAACAGTAATCCAGATCTTGGAAACCTTGCGTAGTTCAATAATAAGGTTATCAAGGTATAGCCAGTGGAGGCTGGTGGCTCTGATGTCAGTGGGGTGGTGAATCCGCTCTGGGTTTCAGTCCGAACCAGTCAGAATTCTAAAGGAGCTCTCCAAGGTGTTTATTTTGTTGTTTATTCATTCAGTCGCTTCCGACTCTTCGTGACTTCATGGACCAGCCCACGCCAGAGCTTTCTGTCGGCTGTCGCCACCCCTAGCTCCCCCAAGGTCAAGTCTGTCACCTCCAGAATCTAATCCATCCATCTTGCCCTTGGTCGGCCCCTCTTCCTTTTGCCTTCCACTTTCCCTAGCATCAGCCTCTTCTCCAGGGTATCCTGTCTTCTCATTATGTGGCCAAAGTACTTCAGTTTTGCCTTTAATACCATTCCCTCAAGTGAGCAGTCTGGCTTTATTTCCTGGAGTATGGACTGGTTGGATCTTCTTGCAGTCCAAGGCACTCTCAGAATTTTCCTCCAACACCACAGTTCAAAAGCATCTATCTCCCTTCGCTCGGCTTTCCTTATGGTCCAGCTCTCGCAGCCATAGGTTACTACGGGGAATACCATTGCTTTAACTATGCGGACCTTTGTTGTCAGTATGGTGTCTCTGCTCTTAACTATTTTATCAAGATTTGTCATTGCTCTCCTCCCAAGAAGTAAACGTCTTCTGATTTCCTGGCTGCAGTCAGCGTCTGCAGTAATCTTTGCGCCCAGAAATACAAAGTCTGTCACTGCCTCCACGTTTTCTCCCTCTATTTGCCAGTTATCAATCAAGCTGGTTGCCATAATCTTGGGTTTTTTTGAGGTTTAACTGCAACCCAGCTTTTGCACTTTCTTCTTTCACCTTCGTCACAAGGCTCCTCAGCTTCTCCTCGCTTTCAGCCATCAAAGTGGTGTCATCTGCATATCTGAGGTTGTTAATGTTTCTTCCTGCGATTTTAACTCCAGCCTTGGATTCGTCAAGCCCAGCACGTCGCATGATGTGTTCTGCATACAAGTTGAATAGGTAAGGTGAGAGTATACATCCCTGCCGTACTCCTTTCCCAATCTTAAACCAGTCCGTTGTTCCGTGGTCTGTTCATACCGTTGCTACTTGTTCATTATACAGATTCCTCAGGAGGCAGACAAGATGACTTGGTATCCCCATACTACCAAGAACTTGCCACAGTTTGTTATGATCCACACAGTCAAAGGCTTTAGAATAGTTGATAAAACAGAAATAGATGTTTTTCTGGAACTCCCTGGCTTTCTCCATTATCCAGCGGATATTGGCAATTTGGTCTCTAGTTCCTCTGCCTTTTCTAAACCCAGCTTGTACATCTGGCAATTCTCGCTCCATGAATTGCTGGAGTCTACCTTGCAGGATCTTGAACATTACCTTGCTGGCATGTGAAATAAAGTGCTTTACAGTTAGATAATTTTAGACTCTGGACTTCGGGGCTTTTACGTCCCTGCTTGTAACTTCATTTTTTTTATTTACTAAGTGAGCCCATACCTGCATTTGCCGGGGTGTATGTGTGTGTCCTCTGTTCATTCTTCTCCCTGTGTTCCTGGATGCCCTTCCCCCTTGTCCCTCTGGTCTCTGGGCATGAATTCCAAGCAGATCTCAGCCTCGGGCATTTATTATCTTTTGCTAACTTTCCCTCTCTCATTCTGGCTTATTTCTAATTATTTCCCGCGGCAGTTGCATCAGAGCCAACTGGAACTTCAGGAGGTGAGGCTGTCTTACCGGCAGCTGCAGCTCAAGATGGAAGAACTCAGTGAAGAAAGAAGCCTCCAGCATTTCAACTCCACCAGCACGTCCTTGCTATCCGAGATTGAACAGAGCATGGAGGCTGAGGAGCTGGAGCAAGAGAGAGAACAGGTATTAAATGTTCTGGCTTCAGGAGGACTAGGTGGAATACAGGTGTGCATGTGCCTGTATGAGTGGCATGTATTTACGTATTTCATAGAATCCTAGGGTAGTAGAGTTGGAAGGGCCATCGCGTCCAACCCCCTGCTCAATGCAGGAATCCACCTTAAAGCATCCCTGACAGATGGTTGTCCAGCTGCCTCCTGAATGCCTCTAGGGTGGGGGAGTCCACAGCCTCCCTAGGTCATTGGTTCCATTGTCGTACCGCTCTAACAGTCAGGACGTTTTTCATGTAGTGGCTAAAAGACTGAGTGATGAACTGTGTACAGTGTTGCAGGGGAGGCACGGTGCTGGGACTTTGCAGAGGTGAAACACTGGCTAGAACTATTTTGTGGATAGAGAATCATAGAGTTGGAAGGGACTAATAAGGCCATCGAGTCTAACCCCCTGCTCAATGCAGGGACCCACCTTAAAGCATCCCTGACAGATAGTTGTCCAGCTGCCTCTTGAAGGCTTCTAGGGTGGGGGAGCCCACAACCTCCCTAGGTTATTGGTTCCATTATCATACTGCTCTAACAGTCAGGACGTTTTTCCTGATGTCCAGCCGGAATCTGGCTTCCTGTAACTTTAGCTGCTCTATAACAGGGTTGAGCCACACATTGGCTTTGGATCACATGCCACCCCCTGGCCTTTTTGGCAGCCCCCCTGTTGTTGTATTATTATTATTATTATTATTATTATTATTATTATTATTATTATTATTATTATTATTATTATTTTATATAGCACCATCAATGTACATGGTGCTGTACTTAGTAAAACAATAAAACAGCAACGCCCCACCACATAGGCTTACTTTCTAATAAAATCATAATAAAACAATAACAAAGGGAAGAAAATGCACCAGACAGGCACAGGGGACCATCAAACTAACAGTGCAAAAGTAAGATCAAAGTCAAGTTATAAAAGCTTTAGAAAAAAGAAAAGTTTTCAGCTGAGCTTTAAAAAACGTAATTGGACTCGTGGTCCGCAAAGGCTCCGGAAGAGAATTCCAGGCAATAAGGGGCAGCGAGAGAAAATGGACGAAGCCGAGCAAGAGAAGTAGAGGCCCTTGGGCGGGTGAGAAACATGGCATTCGATGAGCGAAGCACACGAGCGGGGCAATAGTGTGAGGTGAGGGAAGAAAGGTAGGAATGAGATAGACTGTGACAAGCTTTGAAAGTCAACAGGAGAAGCTTATGTCGGATTCTGAGGTGAATTGGAAGCCAATGAAGGGATTTCAGGAGTGGAGTGACATGGTCAGAGCGATGAGCCAAGAAGATGATCTTAGCAGCAGGGTGGTGAATAGAGACCAATGAACTGACGTGAGAAGAAGGAAGGCCAGTCAGGAGAAGGTTACAATAGCCCAGCCGCTGGGGCAGGGTAGAAAAATGTTGCCACCCAAATTTGCCAGCACAACAGCCCCAAATTGCTGGTTTGGAAGAAAAATCAGCCCTTTTTTCTGTTGCACCCCTGAATTTTTGCAGCAGGGAGGGGGGAGGCGTTGGGGTGTGGTGGGTTCCAGAGCAGGGAAATTCGCCCCCAGAGACCTCTGGAACGTTCTCTGGCAACTTAACGAGTCATTAACATCACAGCCACTGATGGGGAAGGAAACTAACATGTTTAGCTCTAAACATGTTTTGAAATTACTCTGTTGTTAGCCTATCTTTCATATATATATATAAATAAATGAATATAGGTGTGAGTGGGTGTGGTGGGTGTGGGTGTGGGTGTATCTCAAATTCAAATATAGGTCAAGTAACAGCTCACTGTAAAATCTAAGCACAAATCATAGTGCAAAGGTTAAATCAGGTTCCCTTATAAAATGAAAATCGTCTTTTAGGGGCTAAAACATATCATATTGCCACTGTGAATGTGAGGGACTGAGATATCTTTAAGCCGTAAACCAACTTGCAATGGATTTTAAAAGGCCTATCAAAATTTTAAAAGACCGATCAAAATAAATAATGACTTTATGGTAACGGATGGCGGCATGCAATTGGACTAAGTATAGGACGATAGGGAGTTCAAATTGAAGTGATAAAATGTCATAGTTGATGTTGACAAACAAACAGTCAACAGAAGACAGAAAATCTAAAGTATTCTAATTTCAAATGGAGGGGAGGGGGGAATCACATTCAATTTTTCAGTGGCGCAAATGGAATTATTACCAAACTTTGAATATTTGCAGTTATTCATTCCAGCTCTGGAACGTAGCCTTCTGCTTCAGTGGATTCTGGGAGCTTTTTCAATCCTGCATGTTTTGAATTATTCATTTTTGCACAATTCTGCATTTTTAAAATTATTTTTATTCCCCCCGCCCCCATGCAGGACATTGGGTGAGCAAGATGCTGTGCTGGACATTGAAGTCCTACTCTCAACCACTGGAAAATTGTAGACAACCCTCTGTTTCACGGATGATGTTTTTGTAGGCATCACCCTCTACGTTCCATTAATTATTTGCAGCCGTGAAGGCTAGGAAATTGCTTTTTTTAAGAGAGAGAGAGAGAGAGAGCTGTGATATTCAGGAAACCAAATTATATACTGGGTTCACACAACACGCTAACCCACCATGGGCTATCATGTTGTCGGAAAGCAGCGTGCTTTCCGCAGGGTGGGTTAATGTGTTGTTTGAACGCAGCGCGTTGCCAGTAGGGTGACTTGTTTACCACGCAGCGTGGTCTATTTTTCTCAAACAAGCTACCTCGAGAACCCATGTTAGATTGTTCACGGTGGTTAACGAGCCACCCTGCAGAAAACGTGCTGCGTTTAAACAACGTGATAACCCACGGATCAACGACAACCCACACTGGGTGGGTTAGCGTGTCATGTGAACCCTGCCACTGATTTTGCTATTGGTAAAAGAAAAACCAACTGCCCAAGGGCAAAGCATGGCAGATGTTTGGCCCTGCGTGTGCTGCTATGTTTGAAATCTGTTGCATGTGCGACCCCAGCCATGTGTCCACAGCACAGCCTTTTATTCTCTTGTCATAGCTGAGACTCCAGCTCTGGGAGGCCTATTGCCAGGTCCGCTACCTGTGCACTCACCTGCGAGGGAACGACAGTGCTGATTCTGCGGTCTCCACCGACTCTTCCATGGACGAGTCTTCAGAAACCTCGTCGGCCAAAGACGTACCAGCTGGGAGCCTGCGGGCCGCCCTCAGCGAGCTGAAGAGGCTGATCCAAAGCATTATAGACAGCACAGACTCTCCAGTAAGTCGATCCCAGAATCTAGTACTTGCTGGATCTCCACTTCATCTGTTCGGTTGGACAAACACCTGCTAAAGTCACTTTCTTGTCCCACTGTGCTGTAACTGTATTCCCCCCTTTCTTCAACTCAGCTTACAACAGGGGTGGTGAACCATAGGCCCGGGGGCCAAATCTGGCCCTCCGAGGTTCCCCAGTTGGCCTTGCCCCTTTCTCTTGGCCCCGCCCCCTTCCTTTGCATCATCGATGGTTTGGTGGTTCCCTGGCTTTGGCGTGCGTTTTTCCTCCGCTCTGAAAGGTTGAAACGCCTCTCCAAAGTCTTATTTATTTATTTATTTGATTTATATCCTTTATTTCTAATCAAAAACATGGCACTCTAGGCAACTTACAAAAACGATCTTAAACAGCAATAAAACGCAATAAATAAAACAATTACAGAACAATTACAGAATAAAAACAGACCCAACTTACAGACCCACTTGCGCCTGCATTTTCTGTGCTACTCACAGCCACAAATTTGCGCGCAAATCGCGATTTCCAGAAATATTCCCACCTGTAGTTTTGCGCAGATCTGCACTGGCGCATATTCTGATTTGCGCACACGCAGAAAAAGCCGTGGAACCGCGAGCTTGCCTGACTTGGTGCCTGCCAAGTCACATCTGCTTAGGGATCCGCAAGCTGGCATCTGTGGGGCCGAGCTGGCGACATCCCCGACGAGCTCTACCCCCAAACTGAATTCCTCTGACATCCCTGATTGCGTGTTTCCTTATAACTTGCCAGAGCTCACGAAGAAGTGATGACGATGCCTTAGAAGAACAGATCAAGCAGACTAGTGAAGACTCGAGAGCCCTGAGGGAGTTAATGGAAGGGGAAAGGGGGAAACTGAGGCAGAGCCTGGAAGAGCTGCAGCAACTCCACAGCCAGGTAAGCTGCAGGGCCCTGCGTGCAGTGCTGGTTCCAGGCCTGGAGTGGGGGGATGCCTCCAATGGGTCACCCTCCCTGAGTGCACCCATTTCCCTTTGGGTTAGAAAAGCTTAAAAATGAGGCGAGTGAGGGGAGGCATGATAGAAGTGTACAAAAATAGGCATGGTGTGGACAAAGGGGGCAGGGAGGCCTTTTTCTGCATCGTAAGACTACAACCCAGTGGGGGCCACATGCCATGAAGCTGATTGGTGGGAGATTCAGGACAGATCAAAGCAAGGACTTCCTTCACACAGCCCAGAGTGAAACTACGGAATTCACTGCCGCAAGGTGTCGTGATGGCCACCCATTTGGATGGCTTTAAAAAGGGGATTAGATGAATTCCTGGAAGGGAAGGCTATCAATGGGCCCGTTCAGATGACCGCGTTAACCATGCTGATTAAGGGATTTGGGTTACACAGCAGGGTTACCGGTGTCGGCTGACATGCGTTTTCCTTAACCAGCTGCCTCCGCTAACCCCATTGTGGTTGGCTTCCCTAACCCTGTTCTGCAGCAGGGTTCGCAGGTCCCAGCAATGAGCGTGGGCCTTGGCAGGTGCCCAAGGATGCCGGACTATGGCACCAGCTCTGCCTCTGTGCGGTGTGTTGGTACAACCTGGAAGGGTCCTTCCTATAGACTACAGTGTAGAGACCTTTATCCTGCAATGGACCTGCCTGAAACACAGAATGTTACCTGTGTGTGTTTCCAGATGCCTTCCATTTGTAACCCCTCCTGTGTTTTCGTTCTGCTGCTTCTGTCTTTTTCTTTTGCAGAAAAAATCGGCCTAGGAGGAAAAGACAGAGTAGCTGCATGATGCTTTTGGATAGGTACTGCTAGGAGCCCTCTGTCTGGAAGCACCAAAAGACTGGGTTCCCACAACACGCTAACCCCACTCAGAGATTGAGTGTGGGTTGTTGTTGAGCTGTGGCTTGTTTGCTGAATCGAGGATTAGTGTGTGGTCTGAACCCAGTACATTTTCCACAGGATGGCTTAAGCCACCTTGAGAACCCATGGTTTGTCGTGGTGGTTAACAAGCCACGTTGTATTGTTAACAAAACACGCTGCAGAAAATGTTCTGGGTTTGGACAACACCCTAACCCCACAGTTCAACAAACAACCCACGGTTCAGCAACAACCCACACTCAACCACTGAGTGTGCGTTAGCGTGTTGTGTGTACAGCCCCATTGAGACGGAATGCAGGAGAGCCCACGTGCAAAGTCTGAGGATGACTACAAATGTGTTTTGTAAATGGGAATGTCTAGAAACTAGTCTCCCCGGCCTCTGTGTGTGTGTGTGTGTGTTGGTGGGCACATTTGGAATTTTGCCAGAATGCAGTGGGTGCTCTCACAAAATGGCTGCCATGGTGGGGCTTGCCCATTCATCAAATGGCATCCATGCAGGGCATGGCCAGGCACAAAGCATTCATTTCCTAGAAACCCAAACCGGTGGGATTAAAACAAAAGTAACTTCCCCAAGAACACAAGTACAAGGTAGAGATGAGGTCTGAGCTATAGAAAACACAAAAGCACTCTTTTGAACCCAAATAAAGATGGCGCTGCAGGGCAGCCTTTCGATTGGCAGCACGCCAGGTTCCCAATGTTTTTAAAATAAATCTTAAAACGTAAAATAACGATTAAGAGAAATAGGGAGCCTGGCAGGCACCACGTTGAAGACACAGGCTTAAATCATGCTATTTGAAAACAAAAACCACGAAGACTTGTTTTTTCATTGTCTTCTACTCTCGAAGACTTTTAGGAATGGATGGTTTTAAAGAAATATGCATACGGTCATGAGGACTAGCAGTTTACTTCCAAAAACCGGAGTGCAGAGATTCCAAGCATTTCTGCCTCTAAGCCTCCTGTTATTACTGTGCTTATGACATGGCGGCCACTGGTGGTCCCTATCCGTGACCTTATCTTTGTCGCGCCTTTGGAGGGGCCAGCCCAGTCCCTAAATCAGCGGCACCGAACACTTCCTCATTTGTTTCCCATTACTTACCAGGTGACACTGCTGAGTGTCGAAATGACGTCGCTGAAGGAGGAACGAGATCGACTCCGAGGATCGGTTGACGATAAGGAAATGAGCGAACAAATCTTGAAGGCTATCAGGGATCGAGACGATGCAATTGCCAAGTAAGCTGCATTGTTTTTAAAAGACTGGAGGAAGGTGATCCCTGGGGAGAAGGCCTGCTTTGCCATAGCTTTTGCGTGTGGGTGTGCTATTGTTGCCTGGTGAAACACCCCCTGAACAATTCATTGGTCTGGGTTCACATGTAACAACAACCCATGGTTTAAACAGCCCATGGTTCACAACCCAGTAGCAAACCCTGGGTTGTCTTTCTGGGTTGGTTGTGGTTGCCACACCATGGTTCGTTAGCACGGTCCTGTTCACTCATTAAGTTGAAGAAGAAGAGGGGGGACCTTTGGCACCAACGGACACTCTGTGGAATAGATCCAAGGCCGTGGGAAGTAGATTTGGGCCGAAGGCCTTATGGGTACAGGATTAGCGACACCCTTGCTTGTAACACTATGCAGCATCTTAATCTTGTTATTTTCAAGGACTTGGTCATCAAGGGCCCTGAGCGCCATTCAAGTTCCACCCTACTACTGCCACCTGTTGGCCAAAGGAGGGTAGTCTGCCGGCTGCCGGGGTTTTTGGATGCAAAAGGCAGCTTCTGATATTTTAGTATGTGTGTGGGTTACCGGCTCTCCTGTATCCATGGAAACCAGCTACCTTTCTGGGGATGTATGAATCCCCGTGCTTAATATTCATTCAGTGCTGGGGATGTGTGCGTGTGTGTGTGTGTGTTTTAAAAAAAAACACGTATTTTTGCAATGCAGGAATGTTTGGAGGACTTCGTTCCTGCAGTCTTTCTCCAGAGATGCAGGCATGATCTTTTCTGGCGCTGTAGTTATGGACTATAATTCCCATCATCCCCAGCCAGCAGGCCAACAGATGGGAGTTGTAGTCTAACGTGTCTGGGGGGCACCAGGTTGAGGAAAGCTGTTTTATAGCGGCGCCAGGGGCGAGTCTTAAAATATAGACATATAGATAAACAGATATACGGCCAGTTCCTGGGGTTGTGTCATATTCTGGTGCCAGGGGGGTAGGCCCTCCAGGTGAAGTTGGACTCTGACTCCCATAACCCATGAGCATTGCTGGCTGGGGATGATGGGTGTTGGAGTCTAAGAACACCCGGAGAATTCCAGGTTTCCCTCTATGTAGCCCAGAGCTTGCCTGAGTTCTCCTTGATGCCCATTCCCAGCCCATAAATAGCTGGCTTGGAATGATGGCGTTGAAGTCTGGAGGGCGCCAGGTTGGGGAACACCTTCTTACTGGCCCTCCCTTCGCATACCCTCTGCGCATCAAGTCGACAGGCTTTTGGCTAGTTGCTAATAATAATTTTGCTTAAATATTATAAGAACCGGCTGGTATGAGAACCGGCTGGAAGTGGCGATTAAGATACTGTAATTGCTTGAGTCACATGTGATCCCCAGAGAGGAGGGGGAAACTCGTGTTATGCACGGCATATTCATATTCATCTAGTACATTTTATATCCTGTCCTTCTTCCATGGTGGAACTCAGGGGAGCATACCCTAAAATTAAGCTCCTGCTGTTTTCAATCTGTTTCTGCATTTTAAATCTTTGAACATAAGAACATCAGAAGAGCCCTGCTGGATCAGACCAAGGGTCCATCTAGTCTAGCATTCTGTTCATACAGCGGTCAACCATCTGCCCCCGGTAAACCCACAAGCAGGACACAAGAGCAATAGCACCCTCCCGCCCAGGTTCCCCCAGCAACTGGTGTACATAGCACACTCTCTAATACTGGAGGGAGCATATAACCATTGATAGCCTTCTCCTCCAGGAATTTATCCAACCCCCTTTTAAAGTCATCCAAGTTGGTGGCCATCACTACGTCTTTTGGTAGTAAATCCCATGATTTAACTATGCACTCTGTGTGTTGCTGGTAGGTTTTATCTTGGGTTTTGCTTCTATTTTATACTGTAGTTTTAAACTTTTGTACTGTATCTTCTGTCGTATTTCATGATTTTAATGGTTGTGAACCGCCTGGACAGCTTCGGCTATTGGGCGGTATAGAGATGTAATTAAAAAAAAATAATGTTCCATTTTAAGTAATATTTTGTTTTTAACCTCCATTTTTTAATTGTTAGCTGCCTTGAACGCTATTTCTAATGGAAAGGCAGGATATAAATAAAATAATAACATCTTTCTGGGTTAGATTGAGATTTAGTTATACTTAAGAACTCTCTGACTCTATACTGTTAGCTTCACCCTACCCGGTGCCTGTTTACCCTACCCTGTGCCTATTTGCATTCTCTTTCCCTCCTTATTGTTTACTACAACTTTATTAGATTGTAAGCCTATGCGGCAGGGTCTTGCTTTTTACTGTTTTACTCTGTACAGCACCATGTACATTGATGGTGCTATATAAATTATAATAATAATAATAATAATAATAATAATAATAATAAGTTACTTAATCCTTGTAGAAATAAGGGAATAGATCCCGATTTAGTCACTGAAATAACTGGGACTTCAGTCATGACTAAATGAAGTCCTGTTTGTTTGTTTGTGTTATTATTATTTTTTTAACAGTGTATACTATGTTTTTAATCGGTATTTTATGCTTGCTGCTGTTCCCCGCCTCGATCCAATCGGAGAGGCGGATAAGAAATTATTTATTTATTTATTTATTGCATTTCTATACCACTCAATAGCTGAAGCGCTCTGGGCGGTTTGCTAAAGTTAAAATCATCAGACACGAATCAAAGTATAAAACAAAGAATAGTATAAAAAAAAAACACACAATACAAAATACTATATAAAAGCACAACCAGGGTAAAACCAAACAGCAACGCAGAGATGTATACAGATTTGAAATACAGATTTAAAATAGCAAGGTTAAAAGACTAAGATGATAAACTGTTAAAATACTGGGAGAATAAGAAGGTCTTCACCTGGCGTTGAAAAGCGTATAGTGTAGGTGCCGGGCGAACCTCTCTAGGAAGCTCATTCCACAGCCGGGGTGCCACAGCAGAGAAGGCCCTCCTCCTTATAGCCTCCTGCTTGATAGCCTCTGCCTGGGCTCATGAGAGCTGGACGCGGGGGCATCCGCTGTTTTTGCGGGCCAAGCAGATTTTCTCAACAATACTACCTCCAACCCAACAGACCCGCTTGCACACCCAAGGCCTGGCAGTGGAAGGACAGCAGGGAGGGAGTGACCCCAACCAGGGACAATTTGTTTCAATGGCTCTGCACTAAGTATGACAAAAACTGGAGCCACCCCCTTATTTCTACAAGGATTAAATAACTGGTGAAGGGGATTGTGTGCTTTAAAGCGTATTTTAAATGTGGTGTCTTGTAATTGAAATGTTGAGGCAGGTGTCTTATTTTGTAAGGTTGTTCTCCTTGTAAGGTTCTTTCCTCTTGGATTCCCACGTACGGACCAGAGCGGGTTATAAATCCGAAAAGCAAGCCATGCGGAAGCTATCCAAGCGGCTCTCCTCGACCACCTTTGCTTTGCTTTTCAGGAAGAATGCTGTCGAAATGGAACTAGCCAAAAGCAAGATTGACATGATGTCACTGAACAGTCAGCTCTTAGATGCAATCCAGCAGAAGCTTAATCTTTCGCAGCAGCTAGAGGCATGGCAGGTAAGGGAGACCTGGCAGAGTGGTGCAGAGACCCTGGGTTCCCCGCTCCATGCGCTTGTGAGCCGTAAGGGCTCCTCTTGCTGTGGCTCAGCACCCAACAGAGCATTCCAGGTGAACGAAACCTCTTTGGCAGGGACACTCAATGACCTGGTTCACACAACATCTGGGTTCACACAACATGGGTTATCATGTTGTCTGAACGCAAGACGTTTTCTGCAGGTTGGGTTATTTTTCTCGAACAAGCCATCCTGAGAGCCCATGGTTTGTTGTTGAATTGTGAATTGTGGGTTGTTGATGGTTAACAAGCTATAGTTCGTTAGCGTGGCTAGGTTCAGGCAACCCGATAAACCACAGTTCAACGATAACCCACACTCAAACCATACTCAAGCATTGATTGTGGGTTTATCATCTTGTGTGAACTCCGTCAATCATGTGGCTTACCGTATTTCTTCGATTGTAAGACGCCATCGATTGTAAGACGCACACTAATTTCAGTACCACCAATAGAAAAAAAGCTTTGATTCTAAGAAATAATAAACACACCCACAATTCTAAGACACACCCCGTTTTTAGAGATGTTTATATGGGGGGAAAGTGCATCTTAGAATTGAAGAAATACGGTATTTCCACAGTGGTTTATTTCTGTCACTGTGCGTGTTGGTCACATGCTGTGGGGGAATTGGATAATTACCCTCAGTAGCACAGCTTGTCATGTTGTGCAAAGCTGGCGGGGTGGTTTATTTTCATGTGTAACAAGCCACCCAGAACCCATGGGTTGTTGTAGGGTTCCGGGTGGCTTGTTACCTATGGCAACAAGCCACCCTGGCCAGATTTGCACAACCCGATAAGCTGTGCTCGGCACGCATGATGGGGGAAATGAGCCCCCATGGCTTATTTATCATGTGGACGATTTTAGCCGGAACATTCTTTAAGGTTAAGTTTAGGACCTTGTTCAGACAACATTCTAAGCCACAGTGGTTCAGTATTTTGAGCTAAACATTATGGCTTAGTGTGTTGTGTAAATCATGACTTAGCATGTCGTGTGAACCATTCCTAACCATGGTGGCTACATACAACCATAGTTTAAACTCACTCACTAACGGTTTGCTGCAAAGGGGTTAGCAGCCTAACCGCGGTTCAGTGTGTTGTCTGAACAGGCCCTAAGTAAAAGAATTGCAAAAAGCCCTGCTCTTTTTAAAAATATATTTTTATATACTTATCTTAAATTCAAAGCAAAGCTTATGCTGTTAACATCACAATGAAAGTTACATGCAAACATGTGACAACTGCCACAAAGTGTTGCAGTGTTAA
The DNA here is from genome assembly GCF_023053635.1 of Elgaria multicarinata webbii. Lineage (NCBI taxonomy): Eukaryota > Metazoa > Chordata > Lepidosauria > Squamata > Anguidae > Elgaria > Elgaria multicarinata. Next base: position 17,317,754 of record NC_086188.1, on the reverse strand, counting down.
GTGCTTCTGTTCAGTATTCCAGCCACCGTATTCCATTCCCCTCCTGCCCTCCTGTTTTCCATTCTGCCATCACCAACAACCAGTCAGGATTCTGCAGCTGCTGAACCCACTGAATCCTCAGTGGCTGTTTTGAGTAAAAAAACAACAACAACCCACATACAATAGAGTTTCCCCCCTAAAAATCTTTTGTACTTCTGTGAACTATGGGGTTCCCCCATACTAGCTGATCGACCTTCCCTTTTGGATGTGGACGGTGCTGTTTTAGCCACATAAATAACAGCACTCAGCACTTGAACGTCAGAAATAGAAGGGAAAATGGTGACACTGACGACATTAACAGGGTTTTTAATTTGAGCTGCGTCTGGTGCATATGGGCTCAGGGCAGCACGCATTAAAATAATCGAAGTCAAATGCTCGTCTCCACAGCGTGAAAATGAAAATATCAAAATATCAAAATACTACGAACAGCAGCTAAGCTCCATTAACAGGTGCAGAAACGTAACCTGTGCTGCCAGTTGTAGAATCCTAAGCAATGTGAATATTGTAGCATTTGCAGTGCAGGAAATGGCAATTTGAACGATGACCCTCCAAATATGTGCCTGTTTGAATTTGAATGCGCCTGAGATTAAAATGGAGACAGCTCTGCTAGTGATGTTTCAGACCCCTTTCCCGAGTTCCTGGTATTTAAACCACTTTAAAAAGTATTCTAAATTTGAAGTAAGAGGGGGGAGGAAGGGATTTTTGGTCTGGTTCCTTTTACTTTTCCAAAATCTTTTGTGTGTGTGTGTGTGTCAACTCAAACGGCACCAGTCTTTGGGGCCTTCGGTTCTAAAGTTGCCCCAAACTGGAACCAATGTGAAAAAGACAGAGAGAGGGGAACACACATAATGCGCTGATGGGACGTGGGCCCGGTTCTCACAAAACACAAGTGTGTTGCTTGATTTCTTTATTCTTGGTAACTCCATGGAAAGGGGAGAGGGAAGCGGTGCAGTTGAGGAGGAGGTGATACGAGGTGGTTCAAAAGTTTCCGTCTGCATTCGTGGAAGTCATTGCCTGATGTTGCAGTCATTGACCTGGTCCACACATAACAATAACCCATGGTTGATTTATCCGTGGTTAATCCATGGTTTGTTGCTCTACCCAGGGTTTGTTGGACAGTTGTTCAAACAAACCATGGTTTGTTTTCTCAATCCCTGGGTTGTTTCCCTTCTCCTTGCCCGCTCCCTGTCTGTATCCCAAATGCCTTTGCTGCACTGCGCTACTGACATGTGGAGCCACTGTGGGGGTTTTACCACTCTTGCCTGCCACCTCCATAGCCTGGTGAAACAACCCTCAGTTCTGGCTTCACACGTGATGACAGCTCATGTTTTAAAACAACCCAGAATTCGCAATCCATCAACAGCCGTTGTCGTGGGTTCTCTTTCTATGTTATTCATGGTTCACAAACCACGCTTGGGTAGTGCAGATGGATTTGCACATCACCACAACCCCAGAATTCAACAACCCCATACTATGGGGTAGCATTACGAGTGAACCCAATTCAGTGATGGAGATGTGTGTTTGAGCTCGGCCTGGTATTCCGTTCTCTTCCCCTCAAACAATCAGCAAACGCCTTTCCCTGGTTGACCTTTTGCTCCTGTTCTCAATTTTTCCATGTCCTCCTCTCTCTCTCTCTCTCTCTCTCTCTCTCTCTCTCTCTCTCTCTCCCTCTTTTCTCTCCTCTGCTTCCAGTTTGCTTCCTCAGGGCTTTTTACTATATGGCTCCTCTGGTTTTTGATCTAGTGGCCTTTCTCAATTCCCGTAACAACAGCTTTAGTCGTACACCCCTCCTGCCTTTAAGGTGAGCTCCCACCCTTTTCTTTCCTCATCCCATCCCACGTCTGTGTCGCATCCTCCTCCGGGCGGACGGAATGCCAGCGTCCTGTAGATGCCCACGCATTCATCTCCGTCGGCTCGCCGGGCGCATCTCTACGGCCATCTTTCACAGCCATGTCGCATTTTTTTAAATGGACCTTTCTGAATTTGCTTGTCCGGCTCTTGGACTGTTTTTTTTTTTTTTTTTTAATGTGTTTCCTTCTCCCATGCATGCATGTGTAATAGTATTTGGTGGCCTTTTAGTGTGAAATCCCTGAGGCCCACAGTCAGTGGAGGCTGGGTGGGGTGGTCAGTCGGCTCCCGGTTTCGCTCTGCAGGCGCTATTCAAGGTTCGAGGCTGACAGTCCTGTTTGAAACCCGGAGCGGATTCACTGCCCCACTGATATCGGCGCCACCAGCCTCCGCTGCCCATAGTGCATGCAGAAGGTTGCAGGTTCAGTCGACATCATCTCCAGGTAGAGCTGGCAAAGATTCCTGTCCAAAACATCTGGAGAACTGCTGCCTTCCTGGTGTCCCAATTTCTGTTTGGTGCCCCGATGTGGCTTCCTCTTTATAAGAACTCACTGGAAGGTGTTCAATCTTCCTTTCTAAGGCTGATATTTGGAGTTCCAAGATGTGTTGCTAGTGCAGTCTTAAATCTGGAAGTTGGGTTGACTACCCTAAAATGTATAGGGTGGATACATACACTCTGTTTCTGGCTGCGTTGAAATTTAAGTCCTGTCCCTAATTCGTTCACCTCCGTGGTCTGGACGGACTCTTATAAATCTCCATGGGTGGAAGCAGTTTAGCTAAAACTTACCACCATAGGGCTCTCCCAAGACCATCTGTTATCCCTGGACCTGGGTAGCGCCAAAAGGATCATTAAGCAGAGACTCCTGGATATTGATACTCAGGAACTACCGCAAGCTGCATGGGGCCCATGTTCCCCGTATGCCTTGGGGCTATGGGATCACGACCAAAATAGCGTACCTCTGTATTTAAGCTGGTTATCTATACCCAAATATAGGCGGGCATTTTCCCTAGCAAGGCTTAATGCTACGCCTTCTAGGGTAACGGAGGGCAGATTTGGGAAAGTTCCACCATCAGATAGATGCTGCCCCTGTAACAACGAGGAGGTGGAATCTATCTCCCACGTATTATTCAACTGCAGCTTCTATCAGAAGGCAAGAAAAGCCCTTATCTATCCTTTCACACAACGATTACCTGGACGATCGTCCGTGACCCTTATGTCGGTCCTTTTACAGGCTCAAGATAAGCATACCACCGGACAAGTCGCTAAATTTCTTAATCACGCAATCCTTACCAGATCAGTTATGGTGGCAGGACTTTCCTTTGCTTCTAGTGCAGAACTTTAAGGAGGCTTCATGCAATCATACTCTGTTTTAATTCCATGTGTTTTGAATATTTATTATGTGTTTTCATATGTTTTATTGGTCTGTTGACTGTAATAAAAGGTAGCAACTGCTGCCTTCCGCAACCTGCTGGCCTTCCAGATGTCTCCTAGCATTCCTGACCGTCGGCCGTGCTGGGTGGAGCTGATGGGAATTGGTATCTGGAGGGCACCAGGTTGCAGAAGGCCTGTGGAGACAACACTGAGCTTGGTGTGAAACAGTTTCCTGTGATCCTATCCGCTTTGTTGGGCTGAAGCTCAGTGGTTGAGCCCCTGCTTTATGCAGACGGTCCCTGGTTCGATCCCCGGCGTCTCCAGGTAAACCAGGGGAGGTTCTCCGTCTCGGACCCTGGAAGGCCACTCCTGACCGGAGACACCTCAAAGGGTAACAGCTTTATTGTGGCGTCAGTTTTTGTTGGCTAGAGCCTGAGCACCCTCCTGAGTTGGCAGAGAGATGGATGTTGTTTTTGCAAAAGCATTGTTAATCCTGCGTTTCGGGGGCCCTCCCTGCCTCCCCTTCAAGCTGATTCGCAATCACAAGTTAAAAGCATAATGCAGGAAAATAATAAGGGGTTGGAGCCAGGATCTGCTTTCCCCGAAAGGAAGAGCTCCGTTAGCGGAAGGTCCCTCTGCCCAATTTGGGGGGATCCCCTCCCGCCCCATACACACACCATGGGGGGATCCGCACGTCGCTCCCAGAGTGCTTCTATGCGATCCCAGTGCACCCCGAAGACGATAGTCTGACTTCCCTGTAAAAGAAACGAGGAAGAGCCGTCCATGCTGCCGCCGCCGCGGAGAGCTCAGCAAAAGAAGGAGGGGTGAAGAGCGGAAGAAGCTCTCCACCCCTCCTTCTTTTGCCGAGCTCTCCTCGTCGTCGTCGGCAGCGGCGGTGGCATGGACGGCTCTTCCTCGTTTCTTTTACAGGGAAGTCAGACTGTTGTTTTCGGGGTGCACTGGGATCGCATAGAAGCGCTCTGGGAGCGACGTGCGGATCCCCCCCCATGATTCACCCCTTTCACCAGGCTCTCCTGACTGTCTGTATAGCATTTTCAAGGGAATGGAGGAGCCGCCGTGGAAAGGAAGCGAAGGTGACGTCCACTTCCGCCAGTACGGATGTCCCATCTTAAATGTGCATCCAACCTATTTTGAATATCATTTTTTGGTAGAAAGGCAGGGTAGAAATCAAATACATAAAAATAAATAAACCCAATATAACAACAAAACCAACCATATTATACATACTCACCTGAAACAATCTTGGAAAATGCAGACCATAAAATATACTGGGACGGAACAATTCATACAGACAAGAAAATAGTTTGCAATCGACCACACATAACAGTTATAGACAGAAAAAGAAAAGCACACCTACCTCATTGATATAGCAATAGCTAATGACAAAAATGTAGAAAAGGCAGAGGAAAAGAAAGACAAATATACACCGCTGGCTATGGAAGTTAAAGAACTATGGCAACAAGAAAAAATTACAATTATTCCATTAGTCATATCAGTCATGGGCATCACATCAACTTTTTTTTTTTTTACAGAAAACCTTCAGAAACCAAAATACATCCACGCCAACATCCAGAAAGCAGTCATACTTACAATATGTTCAATAGTCAGGAAAATTCTGTGTCAGTAAAAGACAGCATGACTTGGCAAAGCCCGTCATGTTCATCTAGAAAAACACCATGAGCAAGAAAAGGGAGATGCCAAGTAAAATGTAACTTGAACCCAGCAGAGGGATATATATCCAACTGAGGGGCTCTAGCCCACCAGGGCTCATGCCACGATAGACTTGTTCAACCTTGACGGTGCTTTGTTTCACTGCAACGGATTTGCCCCTCTGGAATCTGCCTGCTGGCACAGACGGAACTGGGCCAAGGGTGCTGGTGTCATTCTAAGGCAGCTTCATGTGCGGTGTGGCACTTCTTGGACTTGACCTCCTGAGACCCCAGACTGGATTCTGCAAAGGAGTGAACGTAAAAGCGCCTGTTGATTGGAGTTGGTTGCTGTATTCTTGCAGTGCACCTGAGCAGGCTCAGAAGTGCAGTTGTCCAGTTCTGGGCTCCACAGTTCAAGAAGGATGCAGACAAGCTGGAGCGTGTTCAGAGGAGGGCAACCAGGATGATAAGGGGTCTAGAAACAAAGCCCTATGAAGAGACTGAAAGAACTGAGCATGTTTAGCCTGGAGAAGAGAAGATAGAGGGGAGACATGAGAGCACTCTTCAAATACTTAAAAGGTTGTCACACAGAGGAGGGCCAGGATCTCTTCTCGGTCCTCCCAGAATACAGGACACGGAATAACGGGCTCAAGTTAAAGGAAGCCAGATTCCGGCTGGATATCAGGAAAAACTTCCTGACTGTTAGAGCAGTGTGACAATGGAATCAGTTACCTAGGGAGGTGGTGACCTCTCCCACACTAGAGTCATTCAAGAGGCAGCTGGACAACCATCTGTCAGGGATGCTTTAGGGTGGATTCCTGCATTGAGCAGGGCGTTGGACTCGATGGCCTTGTAGGCCCCTTCCAACTCTGCTATTCTATGATTCTATGATTCTAAGTCACTTTAGGGAGCGTGTTTTGAAATTGCGGGTTTACACTGTCGCAAAAGCGAGCCTGCCGAACAGGACCAGTGGCAGACTTAAAGGGGGGGGGGATATGCCCCTTGGGATATGGAACTTCCAGTGATCCCCGGCTGCCATTTCCTACTCCCCTCCATCCCCACCCACTGGCCGCCTCCTCTGCCTCCTCCTCATCTGAAGGCTTCAGCACCACCTCCTCCACTCCGTCCACCCACCACCGCTGTCTCCGCTGGGGATGTACGGATTTTATTAAAGCCATTCCGTCTGTGTTTCGCGGAGTGTCAAACACCTTTTATTTTGTCGTCCCTTCACTGATGGAATGGGATTATTATTTTTTTAACCAGGATTTTCTTCTACTTGTGTTAATTCGCACTAGTGTTCACTTGTGCTACTGCGAATTAGTGAACCACCCCCCCCCCAAAGTGAAAACCCATCCGTGGATTCCACCCGAGCTGGGGGGAAACAGCTTGCTGCAGTATCCGCAGGTCGGGTTCCTAGAAATCTGAATCCATTTGAATCCATTTTGGATTTCACTGCTGTCTCCAGACTGCACGGCCGCCATTTTGCCTGCTGCCACCTCCACCACTGGCTGTCTTACTTGCATCCACCTCCCACAAAGTTTCCTGATGCTGCACTTTTGAGCGGGCCAATGGTCTGCTCTCTGCGGCTGCCCTTCGCCACCTTAAGGTTATCCCCAAAGCAATGCCCAATGTTGAGTTGTTGGATATAGAATCATAGACTAGTAGAGTTGGAAGGGGCCTATAAGGCCATCGAATCCAACCCCCTGCACAATGCAGGAATCCACCCTAAAGCATCCCTGACAGATGGCTGTCCAGTTGCCCCTTGAAGGCCTCTAGTGTGGGAGAGGCCACAACCTCCCTAGGTAACTGGTTTCATTGTCGTACTGCTCTAACAGAAAGTTTTTACTGATGTCCAGCCAGAATCTGGCTTCCTATAACTTGAGTCCATTATTTCGTGTCCTGCACTCTGGGAGGATCGAGAAGAAATCCTGGCCCTCCTCTGTGTGCCAACCTTTTAAGTATTTGAAGAGTGCTATCATGTCTCCCCTCAATCTTCTCTTCTCCAGGCTAAACCTGCCCAGTTCTTTCAGTCTCTCTTCATAGGGCTTTGTTTCCAGACCCCTGATCATCCATATTGCACTTGGGGTCACATAAAAGGGCAGGTGGCAGCTGCAGAACTGAGCGGCGGCAGGCAAGGGACAGATGGGGAGGCAGGGGAAGTAGGCAAAATGGTGGAGGTGACAGCAGTGTCGTGTTTCTCAAAACCGAGACAATAACGAGGCCTGCTAAGCAATCCACAAAGCTTTATTCAAGCAATAAATATCTCTTCCCACCTGAAGAGAGTCTAATCTCTTGGAACCTTCCCCCTAGGCAAAACTATGCAAACTGAGAGAGACAATTGTCCTTTCAAGAAGAATGGAAAGCCTTTTCCCAAGATGCGTCAATTTCAGAGAGACTAGTTCTGAGGCAGCTTCTGATGGGATGCCAGCCAGGCTGACTTTCTCTCACCCTCCTTTAGCTCCGCCTATTTTAATCCGCTTCGTACTCTAGAATCGGCCTACCTCTCCATGCTCTCCCCCTCGGAAGAATATTGGCTTCCCACTGACTGTGTATTGTTTGCCCTTGACGAGATAAGCTCTGGAGAGGGTTCGCTCCCAGCTGGGGAAGAGCCCGTGGGAGCTGCCTCCCCCACTGGTACAGGCTGGCCTGTTTCTGGCGCCGACTCCTCTGCTTCAAAGTCTGATTCTGACTGATCACCTGAAACACCTTCTTCCAACCCAGGGGGAGCAGGGCTGGACATGACAAGCAGGAAAGAGGTGGACGAAACGGTGGCGGCGGCAGGGGAGAGGCGGACGAAATGGCGGTGTTGACAGCAGGCGAATTGTGGCGGCGGGATGCAAATCAGTGATGGCGGAGGATGGGGAACAGGGACCGCCATTTTGGCTCCCATTTAGGAGCGTCGCTGCCCACCCCCGGTGACACCTTTCACTGGGGGGCGGCGGCAGGGAGTGGCTGTTGCACTGGCCTGCTGTAGGGGGTTGACATGTCTAGGGATGGGCCCTTCTAAGCCTGTGGGCCCTCAGCAGCTGCCCTGCCATGCTGACCCCCAGTCCGACCCCCAGCTCAGCTGACCAGTGACATGTTTGATCACTGTTGATCTTTCCGAGTACGTTTTTGAGGAGTTCCCCTTTCTACCCCTGGTGTTTCTTTTATCCTAGCCCAAGTGTTGGGAAATGTGCATATGTGAAAGAAATTGCACATTGTACTTGCAGGGAAATGGGAGCTATGCTTGTTCTGGGTGACATAGTTTCTGCATGGATGGGGAAGGATCTTGATGAATCTTGCAGCATCACTGAGAACCCGGGTCGTGATTTTGAATGCAAACAATGGAAAACACTGACCCTCCCATAAACTGCTCCTTCTGTTCCTGGGGGCCGTATGAATTTCGCTCCACCCACCCCACCGCTGCAGATCTGACCTTCTGCAGCCTTCAGCTCGGCGGCTGTGAGTGTTCAGTATTCTGGAACTGAACCTGTCCGCCTTCCTTGGAATGTTCTTGAAAACCCAATAGCCGCCGCTCAGCCAATGGGGATTCGCCAGCAGGTTATAGCTTGTTGCCGGCTTATTACACATGTAAGATGAGGTCCCCGGGTTGAGTAAAATGGCTGTGTCAGTTTACAGATGCTGCCAGAGTTATGATAGGAAGGGTGTGTGTGCATGCGTGCCTCATCTGGGTCTATTTGCATATGATGGTTGATCCTAGCAACCAAGCTCTTGCTGTGATAGTCCACGTGTGGGCTTGAAATTCTTGGATTTTTCCTCTTGACTTCATCAGTTTCTGGTTAATTCTCTTTGTGTGTGTGTGTGTGTGTGAGAGAGAGAGAGAGAGAGTTTTTACCCTGCTCTACAGCCCCAAAAAGGCTCCCCGTGCAGCTCACAAAGATTAATAAAACAACAATCCCCACTCTCAGGTTTACAATCTAAAAGACATGGCACGAAAGGAAAAGGCATTGGGAGGGAGGAGGAAAAAACAAAAAAGAAGTACAACTCAGGCACCATTTCTTAGCTATTTATTTATTTATTACATATTTATACTGCCCAATCACCAAGGCTCTCTCGGCAGTTCACAACTAAAACCACAATATACAAAAGTCAGAATGTTAAAACTTTAAGATTTTTAAAAAATGTCATATACATCCAGGAAAAGTTATAATCCAAGGAAAGCTTGTTTAAAAAGATGTGTTTTCAGGAGGCATTTGAAAGATGTTATTTTCCTCCTCCTGAACCGCACAAGGGAAGGTTTTGCAGAGGGTGGGTGCCGCTACAGAGAAGGCCCACCATCAAGGTTCTCCGTGAGGACCTCCTCTGATGATTGTAAATTTCGTCTGGACGTATATAAGGGAAGGCGGTCTGCTAGGTATCCTGGTCTAGCTTTAAAGATCTTGCTCACTTTTCCCCCAACCTGGTGCCCTTTCTTGGAGGGAAAAAGGCAGTATATAAATGCCATAATAAATAAATAAATAAATAAATAAATAAATAAATAACCCAAAAGCATGCATTCAGAGAAGAAAATAGGCACAGAAATGTATCTGAATTTTCATGCAAACTGTTTAACACACACACACACACAACTCAAAGTTTGGGATGAACCAAATTTCAAACTGGGAAGATGACAAGCTAAAATTGACTACCTGGCACTTCCTGGATATTTTGGGCTAGAACTCCGCATCAGTCCCAGCCAACTTGGCCAATGGTCAGGGATTATGGGATTTGTGGTCCAAACCTTTGGAGGGCTCTGTGATGTCTGTTCCTGGTTTACAAGAACACATTGATCATACTCCCTCCCATCAGCTATCAGCTGGTAGAGGCTGGGGCACCCGCTTTGAGAATCATAGAATCATAGAATAGCAGAGTCGGAAGGGGCCTACAAGGCCATCGAGTCCAACCCCCTGCTCAATGCAGGAATCCACCCTAAAGCATCCCTGACGGATGGTTGTCCAGCTGCCCTTGAAGGCCTCCAGTGTAGGAGAGCCCACTACCTCCCTAGGTAACTGATTCCATTGTCGTACTGCTCTAACAGTCAGGAAGTTTTTCCTGATGTCCAGCTGGAATCTGGCTTCCTATAACTTGAGCCCGTTATTCCGTGTCCTGCACTCTGGGAGGATCGAGAAGAGATCCTGGCCCTCCTCTGTGTGCCAACCTTTTAAGTATTTGAAGAGCGCTATCATGTCTCCCCTCAATCTTCTCTTCTCCAGGCTAAACATGCCCAGTTCTTTCAGTCTCTCTTCATAGGGCTTTGTTTCCAGACCTCTGATCAACCTGGTTGCCCTCCTCTGAACACGCTCCAGCTTATCTGCATCCTTCTTGAATTGTGGAGCCCAGAACTGAATGCATAGCTTTTCTCCTTGCTACCTATAGATAAATATAACTGCAAAGGGTTTTTATTTGGTGTGTTTGTGTGTGTTTCACACTTTTGTTTCATAGTTGTGAGCAACCAGCTGCTTAGGTCATGTTCTTTGTGAATTTCTTGTAAATACTTCCTCATTCTCTTGTTTCCAACATCTTGCAGCTTTTCCTCAGATCTCTGGGATGATTCACATGCTTTTATCGCCTTTGTGTGTGGTGTGTGTGTGTGTGTCCTTCAATCAGGGAACAAAAATGCTCCCCCCCCCATTTTTTTATTATAGGTTTAGCGAAATAAAACAATAGAACCAAAAGAAAATGCAAGTGTAACTACATACTTCAAAGGCCTCCGTTTCAAATATCACAACGTCCTAAATCAAAAGAAGAAAAAAGGCAGTAAATTATACATAAATGACAGTAAAGGCACACCAAATAGAAGTCCGTTCGTAAGTGGTGCTTTTATAACACTCTTTCAGATGTTGCCAGGGTTGTTAGGTTTTTGGTCCATTGTGTTGCGTTTGAGCTTTTAAGAGATTAAAGATGTCACAGGAGGGGAGATTTCCCCCCCCCCATTTTCAAGGTCTGTAATTTTCTAAGAAGGTCAGGCTCGACATGCAAACGGAGCATAACTTTCACTCCGGATAACCTTTCACGCATCTGATGAAGTGGACTGTCGTCCATGGAAACTTGGGCCATAATTAATTTGCCAGTCTTAACATCCCACGAGGCCGTTTTGTTGTCTGCTCTGCAACGACCTGTCGACCCGTCTGGAAAAGGCGAAATCCCCGGCATCGCCACATTGTAGTTCACTGGGGGGGGGGGGCCTCAGGCTGATGACGGCTGCCCTAGAAGCATCTGCTGTCTGAAATACAATCTTGTACTCTGTTTTCTATACCCCTCCAGTCCATTTTGTGAGTGGGAACTGCCCCCACCCCCAATATATACTGGTGGATACTTTGCGGTTCCGTTTTCTTGGTTCAGGATTCTTGCACCAAGCCGGCGGTTGGCCCCTTTCAACCCTTGTGATTCTACGAGTGACTTCTCTTCGCTGTCTGTGCTCATAACACAATCTCCGTACGCGCTATTTAGATATATAGAATATGATTTCTGATTTTAAATCTCATGCTTGGTCCTGGAATGTGTAGAGGGTATGTAAAACCAAAGGAAGTCCGATGTGGGTCGGGGTGTATCGCTGGAGCTTCTCTCCCCACACCCTCGCCTGCCCCCCTGGCTGTACTTTGCATTGTACCGTGCAGTCAACCTGTCCTTCTCTCTGCCACGTAGGCTCCCCCCCTTCCCCCCCTCTCTTTTTCTGTCCGTCCTTTTAACGGCCTTCCTCCTTCCTGCTGTAGGATGACATGCAGAGGGTCATTGACCAGCAGCTGATGGACAAACATCCAAAGGAATGGAGCCAGCCCACTTATTCCTTCTCCAGCGGTCACGGAGCGAAGCGGCGCGCCAGACCCTCCCCCTTGCTGAGGCCAGAGCAGCAGGTGTCCGAGCCCATCGGGGCAGAAGGGAATCGCCTCTTCTCTTTTTTCAAGAAAAATTAATCGAGACAGAGCAGTTGCTCTCCAGTTACTCTATTTGGGGTTGGGTGGGTGGTTTTTTTTTATTATTATTATTATTTGTTTAATTTTTTTATTTTATTTCATTTCATTTTTTAAGAAGAAGGAAGCGGGAGAGGTTCAGCAAGCCCAGCCTGTGGCGGATGGTCCCGAATTCCGATCGTGCGAGAAAATGGCCCGAAGGGCGAAGGCGTTAACACTTTAGAACTCTGCACTATTTTTGGTGGGGGGGGGGCAACCCGTGTGGTTTGAACTCAATGTTTACACGCGTCATCGTCCGATCGCTGGTCTCCTGCGCGGCGGCGATGGAGAGGACTCTTCTTTCGACCTTAAGCGGAGGCGATGAGGGGGAAAAAAAGAATGCAAAACCTTCAGGGCCTCTCGTTTGGGTCTGCTCTGTTTCGGCTGTGCGTCATCCAGGTGTCTTAAGGCCCCTCTCTTCTGCGTGAAGAGGAAACTTTAAAGCAGTCACCCAGGTGTAATAGTAGACCAGGGGGTGAGCAAATCCAGAAAGTTCATGAGCAGGAGATGGCTTGGGGGGAAAGACAGAACTCCTGAACGGCTTGAGATTCAGTTCCTCTTGCCAGCTACTCCGTAGTTAAGAGAGCAGTGTTTTGTTTAAAGCTGCCTTACGCAACCTGGGGCCCTGCACGTGTGCTGTACTACAACTCCCAGCATCCCCAGCCGGCCCTGCTGGGAATTGTAGTCCAATGCATCTGGAGGGCCCCGGGATTGGGTAGGCCGCTTTAAAGCCATGTGAGGTTTAGGCAGCTACGAAGGGCGTCTTTGCACGACGGAGTCTGAGATGCATCCCTAATGCAGAATTCACGGGTGCGTCTTGGAGCGCCTTTGTCTTTTTTTTTTTTCCTTTTAGTCTCGTAGGGCGCGTGACTTGGCAAAATCGAGCACAGTGGCAGGAGCGGAGCTATCAGCGCGAATCCTATTCTCAGTGGAGGTTAGGGACTCCGATGTCAATGGGTGGGAGAATCCAGGCTTCAGTCAAAACCAAGGGGCGCCCCTTGGAGAGCTCCTTGGAGTTCTGGCTGGTTTTGACTGAAACCCGGAGTGGATTTCCCCACCCACTGACATCGGAGTCACCAACCTCCACTTCCTACTCCCCTGCACACTTCTTCAAATACTGTGGCGTCAGGAGAAAATGTCCATCCGTCACCAGTTGAAGCTGGAAGGCATTCTGCAGCAGTTGGAGGCCACATCCTAGAGGACCGTTTCTCCTGTTCCTAGACAAACGTCGTACTCCACGAACCGTTCCCCAGAAGCAATATTGCTGCCTGAACTTCGAAGGGACGGTGCAAAGGGTTTGCCAGTCCATGTGCCTCTCGGGTGCCGCCCTTTGCCCCAAACCTGCTTGATCTTGACCACAATCAGGCCCCCGGCTTGCTTTTGTTCTTGAACCCGTGCTCCCATTACGGTTCTCATGGACAGCAGGCAAGGGTGGATTGGGGATCGCGGGAGAATAGAAGCGAGGGGAGGGCCGTACTGCCTGGAGGCAGTGGGGACCCCCCCCAATAAAGGTGAAGCATGCTGGGACATCAACCTCATTCTCCCTGAGCTGAAAACCTCTGGTGGGGCTGTACCACTTTGAGAGGGAAGGGAACGAATGCTCCCCCCCATGAAGGCGACAGCAATCCCGAACCCTCTCCTCAACCTCCAGCCTTCCGCGGGGTTGCTGGGCTCCAACTCTCATCCAGCCCCAGCCAGGGGTGATGGGTGTTGGGGTCCAACAGCCTTGAGAGGACCCAAGACTCCCTACCTCTAGAACAGGGAAAGGCTGTTCTCCCAGGCTGCGGTGTGCTGTTGAAGATGAAGGGGGGAGAAAACTCGTAAAGAGAGGCGCATTGAAGCATTTGCTGTCTGAAGTGGTACAGCCCTGGACACTGGTGGAGCACCTCTATGAGAAGTAGTCTTTTGCAACCTGTAGGCGGCTCATGAATGCCCACACTTGCCACCTACTGGGACCTGTTATCGCTCAACTACCAAGGCAGCAAGCCATGAATGCAAATAGCAGGGCCAGTGCTGTTACTGCAGAGCCCTCTATCGGCCTGTAGTGGCCACACTGTCGTAGCCAGCAGATGGGCAGAAAGAAGCACTCCAGTTGATCGCCTCAGCTAAAGCCCAAGGGATGTCGCCTTGGCCTTGCAGCTTGGTTAGGCAGTCCAGAGCGCCCCATGGAAAAAGGCAGATTGCTCAATCAGAATGGCGTTGCCCGCGCTTCGGAGTTCCTTTGGCATCACGCGGCCAGGGGCCAGGCCTCTGGGCTCCGGCGGCTTTCTGCACTCCAGTCCGCTTCTAGCAAAACAGTGCGGGGTAGAAGGAGCAAAGAGACCGCCAAGGAGGGCAGTTGCAGCTCAAGGAAGATGCTTTAGATCATGTGTTGGACTCCAGCTCCCATCATCTCCAGACATCATGGGAGTTGTAGTCCAACATAGCTGGAGACCGCCAGGTTGCTTTAGGTTACTGAAGGGAGATAATGAAATTAAGGCGCCTTCCACTGCTGAAGGTGGAGCTGAAGCCTTCGTTCGTCCTGACATGAGGCTTCGTGAACGAGCTGTCCCCACATCCTGGCTTCTGACCAGAAGGCTCTTCCCACACCCACCTGCCCCAGGTAGGCAGGGAAAATGTTTGCTCAGCAGAACTGAAAATAACAGTAGCAGCTCACTGGCCCTGCATTGGCAGTGCAATGGCTGAGGTCTTGTTGGGTTTAACAAAACTGGAGCGTTCCCAGAATGTTCCAGTGGAATAATAAGAAACGAAGTCTCAGGATCTTGGGGGTGGTGGTGGGAAATATAGGTGATTTTATTCCAAGACGTAGAACTTCTTTTCTTTCTTTCATCCAGTCCCAGGGGAAGGTTCATACTCTGCTGAAATGCGTACGGCTACTTCTTGGAATCAAACCACATCTATTTTTTCAACAGCCTGAGACGTCTCTTTATTCTGTTGGTTGATGTTTTGTTTGGCCAGTGTGGGAAACCCAAGTTGTGAACAAGGAATGGTCCTTTGGGGCTAAGGTTTGCAATTTGAATTCTCTGCCTGTTCACAGTCGAGGAACTTGGCTGTCCTGGGGGCTGAGTTACCCTATTTCTTCAATTCTAAAACGCACTTTTCCCCCCAGATAAACATCTCTAAAAATGGGGTGCGTCTTAGAATCATGGGTGTGTCTTACGGTTTTTTTTTTCTCTTGGTGGTACTGAAATTAGTGTGCGTCTTACAATCGATGGTGTCTTACAATCGAAGAAATACGGTAATAAGCAGGAGGGGGAACTGATATAGATAGAGATGGGCGAACTCTCCTGAGTCCTGTTCACTCTCTGCTCAACAGAGTCCCGCTGCTGGCCTGGCCCCAGCGTGCATGCGGGGCGAGCTGCTAAACGGTCCACAGGCACCCAGTGAGAGCTTGCTTCTTCTTCTTCTTGTTCACTAGCTGTGATTTGCGCAAATTTGCAGCTGGGAATACTGACGGAAATCATGATGTGCACGAAATCGTGGCCATAAATAGGACCATTTGCGTAAAAAGACGGGCGCAAAGGACCCTTTACGCCTGCAATTCTGGGCAATTCTGCCATTGGTGGCTGTGAATTTGTGCAAATCGCGATTTTCGTAAATGTTCCCACCACGAATTTGCGCAAAGCGGGAGATCCTGAGCTTGCCCAGCTCTGCATGGGCCGAGTTGCACCAGCTTAAGGGATCTGCAAGCTGGCATCCAGGGGGCTGAACTCGCAAAAACTCGCTGAGTGCCACCCCCAAACCAGATTCCTTCAGCATCCCTAGATCTAGAGAGTGCTGTGTTGCGGGGAGCCTGCTATAAAGTTTTAGTGCTATAAAATGCCCAAAGCCGGTAGAAGAACTCTTGCACTTTGAGGGATAAATTAGAGATAGAAAATGAGGCTAAGTAAAAACAGCGCTTTTTATCTGGCCCCTCACTTTCATCCCAGGATAAGTGATTGTGTAAATCACTGCATTTGTCTGTAGGCCGCATCACCTGTCTCTTACTCCTCCTGGCTTCTCACCATCTCTTGAAATTGGAGGAGTGCACAGCCTTAAATAAAACAAGAAAAAAAAATCCTCCGATGGTTATTGGGGCTGTTCACACAACACGCTAACCCACGCTCCGTGGTTGAGTATGGGTTGTTGTTGAACCAGGGTTTGTTGAAGTGTGGGTTAGGATATTGTCTGAACAGAGGCCAGACAATATTTCTGGGGGGGTGGCTTGTTCTCCATGGAATGTGGCTTGTTCCCCACCTTGAACAACCCAACAACAGACCATGGGTTCCTGGGGTGGCTCATTCGAGAAAAAGAATCCACCCTGCACGCTTAACAAGCCACGCTGGGTTCAAACACCATACTAACCCACGGTTCAACAAACAACCCATGGTTCAACAAACAACTCACACTCAACCACCGAACGTGGGTTAGCAAGTTGTGTGAACCCATACACTGCCTAAATTAGGGTAGGCAGGAAAGTTGCTTGAGCAGAGTTTAATAGAGCTGAGCAACAGAGCACCCACATTTGTAAAGATAATCTACACATTTATAGAGATCATTTGGTTGAAAGAGCAGATGAGCCCTCCTGGGTGATGGAAGTTAAGAGTCCTGATATGCACTTGCTTGGGAGTGAGACAATGTGGGGTGTTTTTTTCTTCCTTTGAGGAAAACCCCCCACATTTTTTCCTTTCATTTCAGCCTGCCATAGAATCAGGCTGAAATGCAGAGATCCCCTGAAGGAGGAGAGTCATGGCTAAACTGTGATGCCGTATTAACCTGCATTCTGGCTTTTGCCTTGAGCAGGGGGTTGGACACCAGATGGCCTCAAAGGCTCAAACAATAGAAATTACGATCCCGTCCACCTCCTGTGAGATTTAGCTATTGCCCATTGCGTTTTGGGATAGTGAAATGAAAGCAATAAAGAGAGGACAGTGAGAAATTGTTGTCTCCACCCCTTTTGAGAATCTGGAGGCTTCTCACACTTGCAGAGCCTGCCGGAAGGTGGGGAGTCCCACCCACGCCCATTAGGGAACGCTACCCCTCTCCCCGCCGTATCAGCACAGGCCTGGGTGCGGGATGCCTGCAAAGGCCGCCCGCCTCCCCTTCACACTGTGATATTGCTGAACCACAGCCAAGGGCAGAGAGGTTGCTGAGGAACGTGGGTGGGAGAAGCAGTGTGTGTGTGTGTGTGTGTTTGTGTGCTATCGGCCAATTGTGTGTGGCTCAATTCCACCACCCCAGGTTAATCGAGAACAGGTAGCTGGAGAAATAATTGCACAAAGATCGAATCTGTTTTTTTCTGAAACAAACCAAAACGTTTCATTCTTGCACACCAAGGACACAGCAGTATATTCGAGCCTTTCTTAACTGGAGCCTGGCTGCATTTCTTGTCCTCTTGAGAAGCAGGCAACGCAGCCAAGTTCTCTCGATTAAGAATACAAAGGCAGGCTGAGAATTGCTGGGCAGGATCCCCAGGTCTCTGGCCCGTTTTCTCCCACCGGGGTTGACCTCTGCTGAGCTTCCTCCTTCGTGGCTGATTTTCTTTCCTTGGGAAGAGCGAGGAAAAGCAGCCACTAAGCAAAGAACCCAATAGATCCACGACGAAAGGGGAAAGGCCGCTACAGGTCCAGAGTGCTGGACGAATTGGACCCTTGGTCTGATCCAGCATGGCTGCTCTTAGGTTCGTAAGTCCAGCTCCCATGGGTCTTCACCAGCTTGTTCCGCCTGTGTAGAAGCTTAACAGGGAGAGCTTCTACACATGGCTACGTGCAGCCAAGCTCTGCCGAATGGAGGGAGGGGCCGTAGCTCAGTCGTTAAGTTCCTGCTTTGCACGCAGGTTCAATCCCTCGCGGCTCCAGGTAGGGCCAGGAAAGACCCCTGCTTGAAAACTTGGGAGAGTTGCTGCCCGTCCGTGTCGACAACACTGGGCAAGATGGACCAAGGGTCTGACCCTGTATAAGGCAGCTTCCCAGGTTCCAACTTCCATTGCTTCCAGGGGTAACGAAGTCATCACAGGGGCAGGGGAAAACATGCCCAGGGTCTGGGGGTGCCCAGTTCACACAGACAGCAGAGGAACTGGCAAAATGTGTTGCTAGGACTGTACCATTTCAGAGGGGCCCGTGGGGGATTGCATGGTGTCACTCCCCTCCGTGAAAAACCGGCATCGCTGCATGTAGAGAACTGTCCTGCCACAGAGGGTGCAACTTTTCTTCCTCTTTGCTATTATTATTATTTTAATGTGCTGGGAATTTTATTTTTTAGAGCGATCTAAAGCAAGGGGTGAGCAACTTCCTGCCCTCCAGATGTTTTGGCCTAAAGCTTCTCATTGGCTAGAGCCGATGGGAGTTGTAAGCCAGAACATCTGGACTTGCCAACCCACCAGAAGGCATAGCTCCAGCTGTTTTGGACTTCCAGTTCTCAGAAGCCCCTACGAGTATGGCCAATGGGCAGGAATGTTGGCAGTTTTGGGGCAAAACCACTGGCGATCTATGCTCTGCCCATCCCTGAGCAAGAGTGAATAATCCATTGCAGACAACATCCACACCCGGTCACCCATCCCACTGCAGGCCGAAGCTTTTCCGGCTGAGCAAATATGACATGACATGTAAGCTAGGACGTCGAGTCCCATTTGCTCAGCTGGAAAGGCTTCGGCCTGCAGTGGGATGGGTGACCGGGTGTGGATGTTGCCTGCTATGGATTATTCACAAAACGAACTGGCGGAGATGGAATCCTCCCGCAAGGCAACCTGAAATCGTACAACTTAAGAACAGTTTTACCCCCTCTGCTGTTTGAACTAGGCTGTTAGCCAGCCTACTACAACTCCCATAATTCCTCAACCAGCATAGCAAGCTGGGGGATTATGGGAGTTAGAGTCTAGCACACCTGGAGGGCACCATGTTGGAGAAAGATACCAAGAGGGTTAGTGGGGAGGGCTGTTCGCACAAGTCAATGCTTCCCACACACAAAAAATAACAGGTTCTTGTACCTGCAAAGACCCTCACTCGGTTACGGCTCTGGCTTCAGCTGCTCAGGCCCCGCCCCCTTTCCCCAAATGTAACGAGAAATTGGCTTGGGAGCTGCGTCAACAGATCCCTTACTTGGGGTGGGGGGAGAGGGAGGGAGGGGGGAAAGCACAGCAGGGATGGGCAGACAGAATGTATCTCTATAGGTATCTGTACATACCACACAGTGCAGTAATTTTTGTATGTAGCAGTAATGTAAATAAGTGTACGGTTTTTATATTAAAAAAAAAATTCTATAAAAGCATATTTTAGTAGAAAAACGCAGCCCTACTTGCTTCTTTTGTAAATAGTTCTCGTCCGAATAAAATGGGTCCTTTCTACGGGTGTCTTTGTGAGTTGCTCGCGGGCAAATGCTGCCGTGATACGGCCTGCTGTCCTGGCCCGTTCTTTGGGGATTCAACTGGGATGGCGGATCCAACCTCCCTCGTTTCTCAGATGGCCATGCCTCCTTTTTCCTAGCCTCAACCACTTTTCCCCAATCACAGATCGCAACAGCAGTTTCCTGACTTCTGTCCGGAAGGGCTTTAAGCTAAACTAAGCTGGAATTTGGGGCCCTGTCCACCACTCGAATGCTTGAGTGCTTCTCTGAAATATTATGATTATTTGTAACATTTATATACCTCTGAATATAATGGAATCTCTCAGCGGTTCACAACACTAAAATACAATTTTAAAACACAGTATTAAAACACTTCCAACTACAATAAGGGAGCAGTCAAATGGAGTGGCCGAATTATTTTTGGCCCAGGGAAAGCCTGTGCGAACATGTGTGTCTTCAGGACGCATTTAAAAGATGCCACATTTTCTGCCTCCCGAACTACACGAGGGAGTTTTTTTCCAAATGGTGGGTGCTGCTACAGAGAAGGCCCTGCCGCCTGGGTACTTCATGGAGGCATTCCGTCCATTTCAGAATGACCAGCAAGACCTCCTGTGCTGAACTTAAAGGTCACCTGGGTATATATAAGGGAAGGTGGCTTGCTAGGTATCCTGGTTCCAAGTTGAATCTAGAGCTGCCCAACTCCTGATATAAATGATGACACCATTAGTCTCAGCAGTGGCGGTGTTGTGACCCTGGTAAAAACGGGATATCGATATGAAGGTAAATTATAATTGGAGGCCAAGAGAACACTGCAAATTCATGAACCTGCATTCCTTCTAATTTTGCAAATCGTGCAGCGAGAGAGGACGGTATGGGGCGTATAGAGGCCTTGCCCCCATCATTGTATTCAGCGGCTCTTAAGCCTTTTGAGGTTTCACCCACACTTTAATGGATATTTCTGTGCCTACTAAAGACTAGGAACTTGTAGTGAACATAGGCACGGCCTTTCAGAGCTTTGTAGGTACTAGAATAATTTGGTTTCATCTTCTGACCTTCCCACCCAACTCTCGTTCCAGTCAAATAGCAGCCATCTCAGTACAGATCCTGGGGAGACAACATGGTTTTCTTTCCTCCGTTGTGAGAAGAGATTGGTTATTCTTCCCTTCTGCTGCTTAATGGTGCTATATAAATAAATAAATAAATAATAATAAAACAAAAAGAAGACGCATCCTGTAAGCCAGGGGAATTGATCCTCAAACTCTTGGGACCCAATCTGGTGCTCTGGGGTTTCCGAGGAGGCCACACCCCCTAGAAGGCCTTTCCCCAACAGCCAAGGAGTCACTCTTTGCTGAATCAAAATGGAATGGTATACCAATGGGCGTAGCTGATTGATTCAGTCGCTCCAGATGTGCTGGACTGCAACTGCAGCTGGGAATGATGGGAGTTGCAGTCCTGGAAGGCACCAGGATATAAAGGACTGAGACAGAGGCTTGCTTAAAAAGGAAAGGAAAAGGAACAGATACTGAACTGTAACGGTAACCCAAAAAGGAGGACGGAGCCTGGCAGAGAGAAGAAGGAAACCCACTTTGGGTAGAGAAAACAGCACTGCAATGAACAGGAACGGGAGCAGGAAATGAAGGGGGGGGCACTGATGCAAACAAATGAGCTTGGGAGTTCAACCCCTTCCCTTCCATTGTTCCAGAATCACTTTGCTTTATGCAGACACGAAAGTACGCAAACGCGTACACAAGCTATGCCCGAAAGGGCGCCAGGAAGACCGCAGGTGCCCGGGCCGAGCTTTCGCACCTGGTTCCGGGGAGAAACAACGACAAAAGAGCCTCCGAGGAAGACTTGGCACCTTTATTTTTAGTTTTTAAAAATTATTTAAAAAGCATAATTAGAAAGTTTCAATATACAGAAATAATCCTAGCAAACCAGTTAGACATTCCACCGCTTGACACCAGCGCTGCTGAAGGCGCAGCCCCTCCCCTCCCCTCCCCTCCCCTCCCTTTAATACTCCACAGGCACCATCCTCCGGCACTGTCCACCGAGTGACCCGCTGCTGCGCAACCTCCTTTAACAGCGAGTGGAGGAGGAGGAGAAGCAGCAGCAGCAGCAGCAGCGAGTAAAGACAAGATTGCAAGAGAAATGCTGCTAACAGCAGCCTTGGGAAAATACCCCACACTTCAAAAATATATATATATCAGAAAACGGACTGCTGGACTGGCAAAGGTCACGCCCACGCTCCCCCCCCCTTCACAAGAACATCCCCCTCTTCCCCCCCACGACGACGGCCCACCGTTGCTTCAGCACACCCGTCCCCAAGCCGAGCGGAGCCGTCAATCTCCTCCCATCATTTCTACAAAACTCTTCTGCCAGCAGTTCCTTCCGGAGCGGATTGCTCCCCTTCACACTCCCAGTCTTGAATTAGTGAGAAGTCAATGACAAGGGATGCACAGAGACGCTGGCCGTGGGAGACGGCTTCCCAAGCACATTTTGCGCCGGCCGAAACCCATCGCATTCACAGTTTGAGTGGGGAAAGCCTGCACAGCCCGACTCCCTGCAACGTGATGGTTAGGATCAGGGCTTGTGCCTCCATAATTGGCTTTGTTATTAAAGGCTAGCGAAACAATAAATCATTGTGTTTTTCAAATGAGCCCTTCTTGCATGATTTGAACTTGGTACCGGAGGGCCTCCTGTCAACATGAACATCTTCAGATTCTGGGGCAGGGGGTGGGAAGGAAAGAGAATCCTTTTGGTCTGATGAACCCGTGCTCTTCTGTAGCCCAGGCCATCTTAATATGTTTGACAAGCCAATTTTTAAATGCCGAGGACTTTCGCTTCGGCTATTTCCCTAACGAAGCCGAAATTATCCACAGGAATCGGCTTCTGTTTCCGCCTAACCAGAGCAGAGAGTCACTGCCAAAGAGCCAGTCACTCCTTGAACAAGGTAGAGAAGGTAGCCTCTCCCGATTTCTTGGCGGGCAGGAGACAGCCACCATTCTAACCGAAAGACACAACTACTGAGGGCAGGCACGACTTGGAAGAGCGAGATGACCCTTCCAACACTTTTCAGCTCTTAAAGGGGAAACAACAACGGAGAGAACCACAAGGCATTTTGCCCAACAGAAATGCACTTCTGGGCGGAAGAGAAAATGATGAAGGGTGGGGAAAAGGGATACTGACAGATTTACACTTCTGTAGCTCTTGACAGGAGAGTAATGCAATCAGGGGAGAACCCAATTTTTAATCCGATTATTCCTCAGGCCTGAAGGTTCCATGTTAATGACACGAGGTTAAATTTGGAGCACCAAGACGAGCCGGAGCACCCCGCGTATGGAGAAGAGGTCAGCTTTCCCCAGGAATGACAAGGCTCCAGCAGCAGCGCTGGCTGTTCCAGAGCCCCATTCCCAGGGGGCGCCAACGAGGGCAACTCCATTCAAGGGCATGGCACGGTTATCTTTGGAGGAAGGAAAGAAAGAAAGAAAGATGAACGCCGATCAAAATTCATGATTGGTTGATATTCAGAAGGCAGGAGCCAAAGCGACACGGGGAAGGTGCAGCTGGTTAAAGCAAATATACATTATGTACAAACTTTTAGGATCACCAGTCCACTTGGTACGCAAAGTCTTTTTTCTGTTTTGTTTTTTGTCTACAAGATAATCTTGAAAAAAAGGAGGCAGGAGAGGGGGCAGAATCGCCTCCATCCGAGACCTTCTTGGCACTATTGTGGTCGGGTGCCTCTCGATCGAAAACGTGGGTGGGGGGAGAACGCATTTAAATAACGGCACAAAAGTGAGGAAAGACGTCCTCTCAAGGCCGAGCCCAGTGGAATCGCCTGTGTCTGGCTGGAAGGGCTGAGCTGTCCGAGCGCAGAGTCTCTGCCGCGGGAGAGGAAGGGGCATTAGCAGCACCGCTTCTTTCGTTTACTGTTCTTCGTGAGCTTCACCACGTCGTTCTGTTGCTGCTGCTGCTGCTTGGCTAAGTTGTCTTTCTTGGCTCGCAGAACCAACTCTGTGATGCAGTTGAACATCTGCAGGGGAGAGGAGGCAGAAGGAAGGTCAACAGTAGGCCTGGCGCAGAAGCTCCCTACAAGGGAGGGAGGAAGCAGCAGCCAGGCCCCTCTCCACCGTGCCTGGGTCCAGCTCCAGCTGAGAGCCCCCTCCCTCCTGCTCCCAACTGTCTCTGCAGAGGCCACCAGTGAGGGAGGAAGCAGCAGCCAGGCACCTCTCCATCAAGCCTGGGTCCAGCTCCAGCTGAAAGCCCCCTCCCTCCTGCCACCAACTGTCTCTGCAGAGGCCACCAGAGAGGGAGGAAGCAGCAGCCAGGCACCTCTCCACCGTGCCTGGGTCCAGCTCCAGCTGAGAGCCCCCTCCCTCCTGCTGTCAACTGTCTCTGCAGAGGCCACCAGAGAGGGAGGAAGCAGCAGCCAGGCACCTCTCCACCGTGCCTGGGTCCAGCTCCAGCTGAGAGCCCCCTCCCTCCTGCTGTCAACTGTCTCTGCAGAGGCCACCAGAGAGGGAGGAAGCAGCAGCCAGGCCCCTCTCCACCGTGCCTGGGTCCAGCTCCAGCTGAGAGCCCCCTCCCTCCTGCTCCCAACTGTCTCTGCAGAGGCCACCAGTGAGGGAGGAAGCAGCAGCCAGGCACCTCTCCATCAAGCCTGGGTCCAGCTCCAGCTGAAAGCCCCCTCCCTCCTGCCACCAACTGTCTCTGCAGAGGCCACCAGAGAGGGAGGAAGCAGCAGCCAGGCACCTCTCCACCGTGCCTGGGTCCAGCTCCAGCTGAGAGCCCCCTCCCTCCTGCTGTCAACTGTCTCTGCAGAGGCCACCAGAGAGGGAGGAAGCAGCAGCCAGGCACCTCTCCACCGTGCCTGGGTCCAGCTCCAGCTGAGAGCCCCCTCCCTCCTGCTGTCAACTGTCTCTGCAGAGGCCACCAGAGAGGGAGGAAGCAGCAGCCAGGCACCTCTCCACCGTGCCTGGGTCCAGCTCCAGCTGAGAGCCCCCTCCCTCCTGCTGTCAACTGTCTCTGCAGAGGCCACCAGAGAGGGAGGAAGCAGCAGCCAGGCACCTCTCCACCGTGCCTGGGTCCAGCTCCAGCTGAGAGCCCCCTCCCTCCTGCTACCAACTGTCTCTGCAGAGGCCACCAGTGAGAGAGGAAGCAGCAGCCAGGCACCTCTCCACCGTGCCTGGGTCCAGCTCCAGCTGAGAGCCCCCTCCCTCCTGCTACCAACTGTCTCTGCAGAGGCCACCAGTGAGGGAGGAAGCAGCAGCCAGGCACCTCTCCACCGTGCCTGGGTCCAGCTCCAGCTGAGAGCCCCCTCCCTCCTGCTACCAACTGTCTCTGCAGAGGCCACCAGTGAGGGAGGAAGCAGCAGCCAGGCACCTCTCCACCGTGCCTGGGTCCAGCTCCAGCTGAGAGCCCCCTCCCTCCTGCTACCAACTGTCTCTGCAGAGGCCACTAGTGAGGGAGGAAGCAGCAGCCAGGCACCTCTCCATCAAGCCTGGGTCCAGCTCCAGCTGAAAGCCCCCTCCCTCCTGCCACCAACTGTCTCTGCAGAGGCCACCAGAGAGGGAGGAAGCAGCAGCCAGGCACCTCTCCACCGTGCCTGGGTCCAGCTCCAGCTGAGAGCCCCCTCCCTCCTGCTGTCAACTGTCTCTGCAGAGGCCACCAGAGAGGGAGGAAGCAGCAGCCAGGCACCTCTCCACCGTGCCTGGGTCCAGCTCCAGCTGAGAGCCCCCTCCCTCCTGCTGTCAACTGTCTCTGCAGAGGCCACCAGAGAGGGAGGAAGCAGCAGCCAGGCACCTCTCCACCGTGCCTGGGTCCAGCTCCAGCTGAGAGCCCCCTCCCTCCTGCTACCAACTGTCTCTGCAGAGGCCACCAGTGAGAGAGGAAGCAGCAGCCAGGCACCTCTCCACCGTGCCTGGGTCCAGCTCCAGCTGAGAGCCCCCTCCCTCCTGCTACCAACTGTCTCTGCAGAGGCCACCAGTGAGGGAGGAAGCAGCAGCCAGGCACCTCTCCACCGTGCCTGGGTCCAGCTCCAGCTGAGAGCCCCCTCCCTCCTGCTACCAACTGTCTCTGCAGAGGCCACCAGTGAGGGAGGAAGCAGCAGCCAGGCACCTCTCCACCGTGCCTGGGTCCAGCTCCAGCTGAGAGCCCCCTCCCTCCTGCTACCAACTGTCTCTGCAGAGGCCACTAGTGAGGGAGGAAGCAGCAGCCAGGCACCTCTCCACCGTGCCTGGGTCCAGCTCCAGCTGAGAGCCCCCTCCCTCCTGCTACCAACTGTCTCTGCAGAGGCCACCAGAGAGGGAGGAAGCAGCAGCCAGGCACCTCTCCACCGTGCCTGGGTCCAGATCCAGCTGAGAGCCCCCTCCCTCCTGCTACCAACTGTCTCTGCAGAGGCCACCAGAGAGGGAGGAAGCAGCAGCCAGGCACCTCTCCATCAAGCCTGGGTCCAGCTCCAGCTGAAAGCCCCCTCCCTCCTGCCACCAACTGTCTCTGCAGAGGCCACCAGAGAGGGAGGAAGCAGCAGCCAGGCACCTCTCCACCGTGCCTGGGTCCAGCTCCAGCTGAGAGCCCCCTCCCTCCTGCTGTCAACTGTCTCTGCAGAGGCCACCAGAGAGGGAGGAAGCAGCAGCCAGGCACCTCTCCACCGTGCCTGGGTCCAGCTCCAGCTGAGAGCCCCCTCCCTCCTGCTGTCAACTGTCTCTGCAGAGGCCACCAGAGAGGGAGGAAGCAGCAGCCAGGCCCCTCTCCACCGTGCCTGGGTCCAGCTCCAGCTGAGAGCCCCCTCCCTCCTGCTCCCAACTGTCTCTGCAGAGGCCACCAGTGAGGGAGGAAGCAGCAGCCAGGCACCTCTCCATCAAGCCTGGGTCCAGCTCCAGCTGAAAGCCCCCTCCCTCCTGCCACCAACTGTCTCTGCAGAGGCCACCAGAGAGGGAGGAAGCAGCAGCCAGGCACCTCTCCACCGTGCCTGGGTCCAGCTCCAGCTGAGAGCCCCCTCCCTCCTGCTGTCAACTGTCTCTGCAGAGGCCACCAGAGAGGGAGGAAGCAGCAGCCAGGCACCTCTCCACCGTGCCTGGGTCCAGCTCCAGCTGAGAGCCCCCTCCCTCCTGCTGTCAACTGTCTCTGCAGAGGCCACCAGAGAGGGAGGAAGCAGCAGCCAGGCACCTCTCCACCGTGCCTGGGTCCAGCTCCAGCTGAGAGCCCCCTCCCTCCTGCTGTCAACTGTCTCTGCAGAGGCCACCAGAGAGGGAGGAAGCAGCAGCCAGGCACCTCTCCACCGTGCCTGGGTCCAGCTCCAGCTGAGAGCCCCCTCCCTCCTGCTACCAACTGTCTCTGCAGAGGCCACCAGTGAGAGAGGAAGCAGCAGCCAGGCACCTCTCCACCGTGCCTGGGTCCAGCTCCAGCTGAGAGCCCCCTCCCTCCTGCTACCAACTGTCTCTGCAGAGGCCACCAGTGAGGGAGGAAGCAGCAGCCAGGCACCTCTCCACCGTGCCTGGGTCCAGCTCCAGCTGAGAGCCCCCTCCCTCCTGCTACCAACTGTCTCTGCAGAGGCCACCAGTGAGGGAGGAAGCAGCAGCCAGGCACCTCTCCACCGTGCCTGGGTCCAGCTCCAGCTGAGAGCCCCCTCCCTCCTGCTACCAACTGTCTCTGCAGAGGCCACTAGTGAGGGAGGAAGCAGCAGCCAGGCACCTCTCCATCAAGCCTGGGTCCAGCTCCAGCTGAAAGCCCCCTCCCTCCTGCCACCAACTGTCTCTGCAGAGGCCACCAGAGAGGGAGGAAGCAGCAGCCAGGCACCTCTCCACCGTGCCTGGGTCCAGCTCCAGCTGAGAGCCCCCTCCCTCCTGCTGTCAACTGTCTCTGCAGAGGCCACCAGAGAGGGAGGAAGCAGCAGCCAGGCACCTCTCCACCGTGCCTGGGTCCAGCTCCAGCTGAGAGCCCCCTCCCTCCTGCTGTCAACTGTCTCTGCAGAGGCCACCAGAGAGGGAGGAAGCAGCAGCCAGGCACCTCTCCACCGTGCCTGGGTCCAGCTCCAGCTGAGAGCCCCCTCCCTCCTGCTACCAACTGTCTCTGCAGAGGCCACCAGTGAGAGAGGAAGCAGCAGCCAGGCACCTCTCCACCGTGCCTGGGTCCAGCTCCAGCTGAGAGCCCCCTCCCTCCTGCTACCAACTGTCTCTGCAGAGGCCACCAGTGAGGGAGGAAGCAGCAGCCAGGCACCTCTCCACCGTGCCTGGGTCCAGCTCCAGCTGAGAGCCCCCTCCCTCCTGCTACCAACTGTCTCTGCAGAGGCCACCAGTGAGGGAGGAAGCAGCAGCCAGGCACCTCTCCACCGTGCCTGGGTCCAGCTCCAGCTGAGAGCCCCCTCCCTCCTGCTACCAACTGTCTCTGCAGAGGCCACTAGTGAGGGAGGAAGCAGCAGCCAGGCACCTCTCCACCGTGCCTGGGTCCAGCTCCAGCTGAGAGCCCCCTCCCTCCTGCTACCAACTGTCTCTGCAGAGGCCACCAGAGAGGGAGGAAGCAGCAGCCAGGCACCTCTCCACCGTGCCTGGGTCCAGATCCAGCTGAGAGCCCCCTCCCTCCTGCTACCAACTGTCTCTGCAGAGGCCACCAGAGAGGGAGGAAGCAGCAGCCAGGCACCTCTCCACCGTGCCTGGGTCCAGATCCAGCTGAGAGCCCCCTCCCTCCTGCTACCAACTGTCTCTGCAGAGGCCACCAGTGAGGGAGGAAGCAGCAGCCAGGCGCCTCTCCACCGTGCCTGGGTCCAGCTCCAGCTGAGAGCCCCCTCCCTCCTGCTACCAACTGTCTCTGCAGAGGCCACTAGTGAGGGAGGAAGCAGCAGCCAGGCACCTCTCCATCTTGCCTGGGTCCAGCTCCAGCTGAGAGCCCCCTCCCTCCTGCTGTCACCTGTAACTGCTGAACTTTCCAACTAAGATTGTAGTGCCTGAATTTGCTTTCCTTTCCCCCCTCCTCCTCCTCCTCCCTCCCAATCCCCTTTCCTTTTGTGTCATGTCTTTTAGATTGTAAGCCTGTGGGCAGGGACTGTCAAGAAATACTTTTGTAAGCCGCCGTGAGAGCCTTTTTTGGCTGAATGGCGGCATAAAAATCCTTAAATAAATAAATAAATAAGTGGGCAAGCCTAGAATCAGGGCCACTGCAGCTGTCTTTTTAGCTGACCAAAGATTAGAGGAGAGGGCGGAGAATGCAACATCACTGCTCCCTCCCTTTTTTACTGTAGTCTGGCGTTACATCAGATCAATGTTGCTTCTAACTTAACGAAAACCCGTAAGTGCTTTTGAAAGGGACTTTCGGACCGCAATTGTTTACACATTTCTAGGTAAATGCCTTCAGTTGTACTATGGAGGACCAGAGTAAGGGCTTGATTTCACTCACAGAAATAGGATCCGCTTCAAAGGAGAGACAGAGAGAGAGACCCCTCATGATGGTGAGAAGGTCAGGGTGGGAAGGAATGTGGGTTTGAACTGGCCGTAAAAACCGGGCTGGACTTAAAAGCAAAGGAGGTGATATGGGGACGGTCTTCTAGCCGACCTTGCGGAAAAGCAAGCGTGGTCACGCGCAATTGCGCAGGGCTGCTGAAGCTGCCGAGATCTTCTGCTGCGGCCCAATGGTGTGAGCAAAGAGCGGCGGAGAGGTTGCTGTGGGATGCCAGGTAGGACACTCACGCGGCGGGGGCAGGTCACGGCACGGGGTTCAAGCCTCGCCCTCGCCCTACCCACAAAAGCTTCCAATGGGCACCAAACGAAGGCTGCTCTACAGCAGCGAGTTCAAAACACAACTCCAGGAGGATATCCGTGTTTTCCCAGCAAGGTCCACAAAGCCCTTCTCCCTTGCTGACACTCTGCCCTAACTTTGAGATACTTTAAAAGCGGGTGGTTTTTTGTTTGTTTGTTTAACTAATTAATTATATTTATATACTGCCCCATAGCCGAAGCTCTCTGGGCGGTTTACAAAAGTTAGAAACAGTGAACATTAAAAAGTATACAAAATTTAAAACCACCAGAAACATAAAAACAACAGTATAAAAACAACGGTATCCATTTAAAAACAACAGGTCTGGGGGCCGTTAAAAACAAACAAACTTAGCATTGTTAAATGCTGTAAAATGCCTGGGAGAAGAGAAAAGTCTTGATCTGGCGCCGAAAAGATAACAATGTTGGCGCCAGGCGAGCCTCATCGGGGAGATCATTCCACAGTCGGGGGGCCACCACTGAAAAGGCCCTCTCCCTTGTTGCCATCCTCCGAGCTTCCCTCGGAGTAGGCACTCGGAGGAGGACCTGTTGAGCGCAGTGTACGGGTAGGTTCATGTCGGGAGAGGCGTTCCGTCAGGTATTGTGGTCCCAAGCTGTGCAGAGTGTTTTATGCAACCTGCCTTGGGACGTGTCATGACCAGGCAAGCCAAGTTCAATCTGTATTGCTTTTCTGCTTGCCAGGCTGTAAAAAATGTGATTATAGGTACAGCTGCCACCAGCTCTACGCCTTGTGCCCTGCCCGTCAGAGAAGGTGAGGCTGAGCAATGGGCCGGCGGCAAAAGGGGGCGGGGCCAAAACACCCCAAACACAAGCCTGATTTAGCTTAAAGCTCTTACTGCTAGGGACTAAGCCTTAGGAGGGAAATTTTGACTATTTATTTATTTTATTTAGAGTATTTTTATCCCGCACGTCAGCCAAAAGGCTCTCGGAGCGGCTTACAATGTATCAATAAAGAAGACAGTCCCTACCCTCAGGCTTACATTCTAAAAAAGACACGACACACAAGGAAAAGTGGATGGGGAGGGAAGAGGGAGAAAATAAAAAGAAATTAAGGAGACTGTTTAGGCTGGTGGGAAGGCCCTGCTCCGTCCTCTCATCTCTTAATGGAGGGTCAAACCAATAGCTCCTTCTTCCCCACAAGGTGAAGATGTTAGCCCCGGGGGGGGGGGGGGGGAGGGGACTGCAAAAGACAGGAAATCACCAAAAATGGGGGGCGGGATGGCAGGGCACGTGGCTATCTGGGCAACCGTGGAGGGCTAGATTGGACCCCCCAGGAGGACTGGATTGGGCCCATGGGTCTGGAGTCCCCCACCTCAGCTTGGTGGGTCACAAGCTATGCTGACCTGCTGTGAACAGGCTCTGTGAAAGGGACACGCTGTGGGGGCAGGCTGCTCTATCACCTCTACTCAATCCCACCTAGAGCAGGTGACTGCCCCGCAGGACTCTTTGTCTCTGGCCCTGCAGGCTCTTTCACACTGACGTAACCTCTTGTTCAATGCATGATCTAGAACTGTCAAGGGAATGCCGCGGTTGCAGCAGTGTGGAAGCCCCCCCCCCCCAAAAAAAAACTTTCCATCCCCTGCAGCTGGATTACCTCTTCCACATTAATGTTCTCTTTGGCGCTGGTCTCAAACAGTTGGATCCCCATCTGCCCAGCAAATTTATAGGCGTCTTCCGTCTCTACCACTTTCCGTTCTGGATCATCGTTCTTATTACCAACTACAAGGAGCAATATACATAAAAAAAGGGAAGAGGTCACCACTGCGCTCTAGGGAGCCAATCTCACCCGATCACCTAAGAGGGCCGCTTGCAGACATGGTAGCTATTAGAGAGTAAAGAGCCATGTTTACTGAGCTAAGTTGCCTTCCCCAAGCTGGCTGGGAATTTCGAGAGCTGCAGTCCAACGCACATCGGGAGGGCGCCAGGTTGGGGAAGGATGATTTCAGGTATTAGTATACTGCTTTTCAGGCAATCTCACAGAGCCGGTTTTGATGATGGTGATGATGATGCATCAATACATGTGGAGAGTAATTTGGTCCTCCATCGATGTTAATGACTGATAATTTTGTTGTGTATTTTAAACGTGTGGTTGTTTTTTTTACAATGTATGTTTTAAACTTTGTAAGACCGCCTTGAGGCCCAGTATTGGGCAAAAGGCGAGATACTACTACTAATAATAATAATAATAGGAAAGGAAAGGAACCTCTCGTGCAAACACTGAGTCATTACTGACTCTTGGAAGGACGCCAGCTTTCACTAACGTTTTCTTGGCAGGCCTTATAGCGGGGTGGTTTGCCGTTGCCTTCCCCGGCCGTTATTACCTTTCCCCCAGCTAGCTGGGTACTCATTTTACCGACCTCGGGAGGATGGAAGGCTGAGTCGACCCGAGCCGGCTGCCTGAAACCAGCTTCCGCTGGGATCGAACTCAGGCTGTGGGGAGAGTTTCAGCTGCAGAAACTGCTGCTTTACCGCTCTGCGCCACACGAGGCTCTTAATAATAATAATAATAATAATAATAATAATAATAATAATAATACATTTCTATAATGCAATGCTAAAGGTAAGAAACCTACATGGAATTAAGAACAAACACACAGATCAACACCCCCCTTCAAGCAAGGTGGTCCTCAATTAGCCAATGTTGGCAGTTGGGGGAGACATGCATTCTTATACCCATATCGCAGATGGCAGCTGAGCTAATAGCTTACTTAAGGCCCTCTAGAAAGATCGCGGCTGAGGTGAATTGTGAACCAGGACTTAAGAAGGGGAATGCAAACAGCTCATCTTTGCCACAGCGTTTTAGCCGTCGTGAGAAGGAACGCGGTGCTATGAATCAGCCGTCAGCTGGTGATGCCACTTCCTCCCCCCCCCCCCCCCCCCGCAGCTTACCTAATATCCGGCAAACGTCGTCACAGTTCTGGTTAATTTCATGCAACCACCGCTTGACGTTCACAAAGGATTCAGCGCTCGTGACGTCATATACCACAATCACCCCGTGCGTCCCTCTGTAGTACCTGGGGCCAGGAAGACACGGCAATGCTCATTTCAGAGCTGGAATTCCAGTCTCGATTTAATCTTTTTTATTGTTTCCAAACACCAATAAATAAAAGACACTACAGAGCAAAATATAATGCATATAGACAGACACACCCACAAAAATCAAACAAAGAAAAAACAAACCAACAAAAAAACACAAAATTAAAACGTTCTTCCAATATTCTCCCCAGCAAAAATAAGTAACAATGTTGTTGTTATTTTTTTTTCTTACTCTATCGCTGTCAAATCCAAATCCCTAATTTCTCTCTTGACATTTCCTACATTATTGGTTGAATCCACAGATATACAAGTCATCTTTTTCTCGTCCCTTCATAAAGTTTACAAAAGGTTCCCGTTCAGTTATAAATCCTAAAGTTTGGTTTTTCTCTCATTATTGCCGCGAGTTTCGCCATCTCCACTAGCTCAAACATCTTCAGTAGGCATTCCTCTATTGTGGGCACTATTTTGCCCTGCCGTCTTTGTGCATGTAGTAATCTTGCAGCTGTCGTCATATATAAGAATATAGCCCCATGGTTCTTTTCTCCTGTTGACCTACAAAGTTTTTCACTGTCTAGCTCCTTCCTATCTTTCCTCTCTCATCTCACACTATTGCCCCGCTCGTGCTCTTCGCTCCTCTGATGCCATGTTTCTCACCTGCCCAAGGGTCTCCACTTCCCTTGCTCGGCTTCGTCCATTTTCTTCGGCTGCCCCTTACGCCTGGAACGCTCTTCCAGAACATTTGAGAACTACAAGTTCAATCGCAGCTTTTAAAGCTCAGCTAAAAACTTTTCTTTTTCCTAAAGCTTTTAAAACTTGAATTGTTCTGACTTTTATACTGCCTGTTTGGTGCATTCTCTTCCCCTCCTTATTGCTTTATTATGATCTTTATTATGAATGTAAGCCTATGCGGCAGGGTCTTGCTATTTACTGTTTTACTCTATACAGCACCATGTACATTGATGGTGCTATATAAATAAATAATAATAATAATAATAATAATATCCATAAATCCCAAAAGAAAGTATTCCGGTTTCAATTGGATATTAATTTTTAGGATTTTTTTGGAAGAGCTGTAATTCCTGTCTCACAACTGATTGAAATTCATTGCCAGGTTTAGGTCTTTATTTATATCAGAACGTACGTCCTGTTTTCCTATCTTGCGACCCTCCGAACACTTCATAGATCATCACCATATTACACGACGATTCAATTCAACAAACAAATTGGGGAGGGCAGCAGCAATTTACACACATGCTTCCATTCAGCACCCACAGGCACGTGTCAGGGACCCTTAGCTGCAGGCATAGGTGGTGCTTAAAAGAGCCCTTCACATGCTCACTGTAAGAGTGACACAGGTCAAACCAACGTGAAGGTGGAGGAGAGCCCTTAGCTGAATAAAAACCGCAGTAGAAGCAGAAGGGCGAGAATGGGAGCCTCTCGAACGAGAGCAGGCCGCCTGCTCTTCCTTCTGTGCGTTAGCACGGTGGGGGAGCAGATGATGCAGGAAGTGGAAACAGATCTGTGGGAAGCAGCGTTGGCAGGTTCGAAATATCAGATTACCATGGAGAGGACTCTGAGAGCTGTGGACAACTGTTCTCACTGCTAGCTTGAAGCAGGTTAGAAATTCAGGATAGAACGCAAGAGGAAGGAATGGTAGAAGGAGCAACACTGCTCGGAGAGGAACGTTAACGGGTAGCAAGCGAAGCTGGGATGGAAAATCTCAGAGGAACGTATGACAGGACTCCTACAGGACTGAGACAATGTGAGACCCATGGATGGATTTAGGGGGCAGCTTTTCAGCAGCAGTTGAGATGTTCACTTGTGTAATTTTGGAAGGAGGGTCTGGAGCTCAGTGGAAAAGCACCTGTTTTACGTGTAGAAGGTCCCAGGTTCAACCCCTGGCACAGAATCATAGAATAGTAGAGTTGGAAGGAGCTTATAAGGCCATCAAGTCCAACCCCCTGCTCAATGCAGGAATCCACCCTAAAGCATCTCTGACAGATGCTTGTCCAGCTGCCTCTTGAAGGCATCTCATGTGGGAAAGCCCATGTCCTCCCTAGGTAACTGATTCCATTGTCGTACTGCTCTAACAGTCAGGAACTTCTTCCTGACGTCCAGCC
This sequence comes from Elgaria multicarinata webbii, assembly GCF_023053635.1. NCBI lineage: Eukaryota > Metazoa > Chordata > Lepidosauria > Squamata > Anguidae > Elgaria > Elgaria multicarinata. The sequence continues at coordinate 17,283,650 of NC_086188.1, read as the reverse complement.
AGAATCTGGCTTCCTGTCACTTGAGCCCATTATTCCGTGTCCTGCACTTTGGGAGGATCGAGAAGAGATCCTGGCCCTCCTCTGTGTGACAAGGTAGGGCATCTCCAGGTAGAGCTGAGAAAGACTCATGTTTGAAACCCTGGAGAGCCACTGCCAGTCAAGTATAAAAGAGAGGTGGGCAGAAGATAAATCTCTAGTTGTTTCAGACTTCAACTCCCAGAAGCCCTTGCCAGTATGGCTAATGGTCAGGAAAGCTGGGAGTTGAAGTCCAAAACATCAGATTTACTTTCTGACCGCCCCGGTGTAGAAAATACACTACTAGATGGACCAACGCAAGCTGAACTCAGAATAAGGCTGCTTCCTGTGTCACATTGTTGAAATATAAGTTCTAAACTCTTCCTGTACATTTACAATGTCATGTAAATTTGACAGTACTGTACAAACAAGAGAAGCTCATAGACAATCTTATCCCCACACAATTAAACTAATGGGAGGAGGTCATCTTTTGCACATTAAGAATTAATTTTTCACCTCCCTGAATCCGTTTTCATGAGTCTGTACCAGATGCAAACCAAGGGTCTCTACTCTGCCCAAGGGTCTCTACTTCCCTTGCTTGGCTTCGTCCATTTTCTTCTGCTGCCCCTTACGCCTGGAACGCTCTTCCAGAACATTTGAGAACTACAAGTTCAACCGCAGCTTTTAAAGCTCAGCTAAAAACTTTTCTTTTTCCTAAAGCTTTTAAAACTTGATTTTGTTCTGACTTTATACTGTTAGTTTTACCCTACCCTGTGCCTGTTTACCCTACCCTGTGCCTGTTTACCCTACCCAGTGCCTGTTTACCCTACCCAGTGCCTGTTTACCCTACCCTGTGCCTGTTTGCATTCTCTTCCCCTCCTTATTGTTTTATTATGATTTTATTAGAATGTAAGCCTATGCGGCAGGGTCTTGCTATTTACTGTTTTACTCTGTACAGCACCATGTACATTGATGGTGCTATATAAATAAATAAATAAATAAATAATAATAATAATAATGCAAGCCTAAGAAGATCAAGAGGACTGCACAACTGTAATTCACCAGGTGTAGTACAGAAGCTGGTAAAACCAACGTTAAGAACACAGCCTTTAAGAGTTCTGCTCCTCACCAGGGTCACACTTAAAGATAAGATCCTCAGGAAACTGAAGAGAACCTTGAGTGGCTTCACTGCACTTCTGGGGAGCTTTAGTGTACACCCAGTCCTGGGCGTAGCCCTTTATTTACAACGTGGATTAGTGGCAAAGGCGTTGTGCAACTTTTCCTGTTGTGTTAGAAATCTCCTTTCTGGGTATTCCCCACAGACTACTGGTTTAACACCAAAAGCACCTTAAGTCAATCACAATGGGTGCACAGACCCACACACACACAGACACACACACACACCCAGCAAGACTCTGCTGACGCTGCACAATGGGAGACGAAGCGGCTGACCCACGCTCCCCATGTGAAAGATATTCAGTGCTGCCTGGCAGACGGCTTTGCAGCCCCTCATCACTGTTTCCTGCCTGAAGTCGGCGTGCAGAGCACAGCCCTCAGAGGACATGTCTCAGAACCGTCAGAAAGTCAGGGCGCTGGATCTGCTCACTGCTAGCTGTTCGTACTGCTTCCTGTAGCAGCAAAGACGTGCAAAAGGGAACCACGGAGCACTAACCGAGCTCTCCTTGGACGCTTGCCAATACTGATAGCCCGCTGGACTCTACCAAAGAAGGCAGTTTCCCCAATCAGCTTTTGTGCTGGGGGCAGTTCCCCTCCTCCTCAAGATATATTTGTCTAGTAAGACGTGTCTTTGTCCCATTCCCAAAACATTTAGATTTGGGAGGTGGGGGGGGGGGAAGAATCCATTTGACAATAGGGAGGCTTTTTTTGTAAACTGAATCTCTTCTGCAAAGCCCCTTTGTAATCTAATTAACAAGCTTATATTAGCTTCTTCCTCCTTCGCCCTGAAAAGCAACAGACATCAGCCTATCAACGCAAAGATGGATTCCCCCACCTCCTCTTTGTCGGCTTGCTGTTTCTCTTGTTCAGTGAACACCTCAGCCTCGTGAGTTCTGCGCAATGCAAAAGATTCCATCCAACGTTTTAAATAGTAGTTGGTCTAAAATCAAGCCATTGTATCTTACATATCAGCAACTCATTAAAGGCATATCTAACACTACAAACACAATGCTCTTATACCACTCACTGTAGTGGCTCGCCCCAAAGAATCCTGGGAAATGTAGTTTGGGGAAGGTGGTGGAAATGTTCTGTCAATGGTTCCTAGCTCAGTCCCTCACAGAAATATACTTCCCTGGTGTATGGATATGTCTATTGAACCAGTTTCAGTCCTGTAGTATAAATACATCCTTAGCTCCTGCCTAGGAAACAGCCCACCTGGGATAACAGGCAAGAGAAAATCAAAGACAAAAAATGGCATCTAAATAGTCCCCATTAAAAAAAGGAAAGATTCAGGAGTTAAATCATCCAAATTACTTTTGTGGGCTTCTTCCTTTCTTCAAACATACATCTAGCTGCAGCCAATGAGAGATTTCGTTTTCTAAATATACTCTGCCAGAGCATTATGGTGACATCTTCAAGAAGAGAACAAGTTATTGACGGAGCCATCAATGGACCCATCAGTGTGAAACTGAACTGAGACCAACAGAAAAAAACCCCCCACAACTTTTTAACCAAGCTTAGATTCCAGCTTACACAGTAACACTAGAGCTTGTAGAACAGGGGTGGGCAGCTGGACAGCCATCTGTCAGGGACACTTTAGGTTGGATTCCTGCATTGAGCAGGGGGTTTGACTCGATGGCCTTGTTGGCCCCTTCCAACTCTGCTATTCTATGATTCTATGAACTTGTGGCCCTCCAGATGTTATCGCCTACAACTCCCACCAGGCCTAGCCAGCAAAGTCAATGGGAGCTGTAGGCCAAAACATCTGGAGAGCCAGAAGATGTCTGCAACTGTTGCAGAAACATGGAGCTACAAGGAAGCAAAAATCTAGCCTCACACTCGACACACACATTAACCACGTTGCAAGTTAAGCCGTGTTCCTTGTGGTACACTAAAGCCTGAACAGAGAATGGTCTGAATATGGTTTACCACCACCACAACAGATGTCAGTACAATACAAAGCCTACAGTGCAGTAGAAAAAATCCTGGCTGTACTCTATGCTAAAAAAATAGAGTTCCACAGTCAAGTGCTCTAGGCTCTGTACCAGAGAGGAGGATTCTATGACCTGCATAAATTATTTGCATTTCTTGTCTCATTTCCTACAGTTTATTCTGCAATTTAAACTCTTTTGTGTAATTTACTCAGAGTGCAGGGTACCACGGCCATGCCTGTTATTCATAAAGAGAAACGTCAAGTATTATGGCTGCGGTCTTGTGATGGTTTAACTGGGTCACTTAATCAACAAAAACTTTAGTTGATTAACTGATGAGGCCCAATTTTAATAAATGGGGCCAAGTATGAAAGGGCCCACATTGATTTGTTGTTCTTCTTCTTTTTGAAGTTACTTTGGTTCTGCAGTATTCCCCAACTTTGTGCCCTCCAGATGTGTTAGACTGCAACATGCCAAGATGACTGGAGTTGTAGTCCCACATCTGGGGGGCACCAGGTTGGGGAAGGCGGAGTTAAGTGTAACAGTGCATGAAAGAGAGAATTCCTGGCATGAACTGTTCTTCCAGTAAATAACTAGAGGGAATGCTTCCATGGTCAGCAACTTCACCATGAGTACCTTCACCGCAAAAAGTTCACATGTTTCCTCCTGAAAGAACAGTCCAGAACCAGGACCATGGCACCAACTGCCAGAGACTAGAAAAGGCTGCCATAAACACCTTGGCACATCATTAAAACATTGTACCTTCTTGTGCATTTTAATTGTAAGATGTTTTTGGGAGTCAATCTTAGAGGAACTCCTTTGCTGAGGGAATTGCACTGGCTACCTATTGCCTACCGAAGGAAAGGAAAGGAACCTCTCGTGCAAGCACTGAGTCATTACAGTGCTTTCGTTGACGTTTTCTTGGCAGGCCTTATAGCGGGGTGGTTTGCTGTTGCCTTCCCTGGCCGTTATTCCCTTTCCCCCAGCTAACTGGGTACTCATTTTACCGACCTCGGGAGGATGGAAGGCTGAGTCGACCCGAGCCGGCTGCCTGAAACCAGCTTCCGCTGGGATCGAACTCAGGCCGTGGGGAGCGTTTCAGCTGCAGAAACTGCTGCTTTACTGCTCTGCGCCACATGAGGCTCATTGCCTACCGGGCCAGGTTTAAAGTTTTGGTACTAGTGTACAAAGCCCTAAACAACTTGGGACCCAGGATACCTGAGAGAGCGCCTTCTCCCTTACCTGCCCAATCACTGAGGTTGTCAGAGGGCGTGCTCCTGGTGGTTCCATGTGGCCCAGTGGCCCAATTGGGAGCCACCAGAAGAAGAGCCTTTAGTGTAGTGGCCCCTTCTCTGTGGAACTCTCTGCCCCTGGAGGTCAAGCAGGTGCCAACGCTAGGCTGCTTCTGACGCCTCCTGAAAACGCCTCCGTTTCGAGAAACCTTCCTCAACTGAATAGCCACTGTTTTTCTGGTTCCTTTGTATTTAAATTGAACAATTTTAATTTGCTTTTTAAATCTTCTTTCTTTTACTGTTTATACCTACGTTCACTGCTCTGCAATCTGTGTTAGATAATTGAGCGGTATTATAAATACTGTTAATAATAATAAGTGGTAGTAATTGATGGCAGTTTGTGTTATTAGGTTCTCTCACACTTCCTTCAATATCGCAGAAAGGCATCTGTGTTAATATGCAAACTTATCTAAGCAATTAAGCAGTAAAAAGACACAATTAAATCCGGTTCTTCATCGGTTGATAGCCCTTTTGAAATAGACTCACGTTGACGTGATAGTTCGGAAGCGCTCTTGGCCAGCGGTATCCCAGATCTGTAGCTTGACCTTTTCTCCGTTAATTTCAACTGTCCGGATTTTGAAGTCGACTCCAATTGTGGTAATGTAGCTGCCTGCCGAGGGAAAGAGCAAGATGAAAACTGGCGTAAGATATTTCACTGCTGCCCAAATGCTTCAGCGTTTTCAGCACTGACAAGGGCGAGTTCTCTGTAGACTGCAAGAGACCCAAGAACTGTTAGTGTTCACTTATAAACATTTCCCACCAGCAGCCCCCTCAAAACCAGTTTTTTTAAAAATCTGAAATCTCTAATGATGAAAATAAGCTCCACATTTTTCAGAACTGGGGACTGTACAAGGTGTTATTTAATTTATTTCAGGTGTATAACCCATCATTTTCCATGTGCCCAAGGCTAATCACGACTGGGAACAAAGACCCGCAAAATGGGGCATGCATGCACGTGTGTGTAGCTATTTGCATCACCTTCTCCAATCCTCCCTCTCCCTCCACACAGACATGTTTGCATTTTAATGAAGAAGAGAAGGTCTACAGTCAGGGAGCCCCCATCTTTTCTATCACAGAACTTAATGAAGCTTTGCTAAACTTTGTTCCATAAGAGAAACACTGTGACTGGGGTTCACACAACATGATAACCCACACTAAGTGGTTGAGTCTGGGTTGTGTGTGGTTTGTCATTGAACCATGAGTTATTGTGCTGTCTGAACCCAGCTGTGCTAACAAACCATGGCTTGTTAACCACAAACAACCCACGGTTCACTACCCAACAGCAAACCATGGGTTCTCAGGGTGGCTTGTTTGAGAAAAATAAACAGACAACACGATAACCCACGGTTGAACAACAACCCATGGTTCAATGACAAACCCCACTCAACTCCTAAGTGTGGGTTATTGTGTTGTCTGAACCCTGTCTGTACGTGCAAACAAGGGGCAGAGAGAAGACTCTTGCCTTTCACAACCTGGGGTGGTGAGCAAAGGAGAAATGCATTCTCCTACATGCAGTGCCCTTCTCTTCTCCTATAGAACATGTTGAGTATGATTAGAAGCATTCTGGAGATCCTCAGCTGAACGCTTCACTGGCATTGCCCTCGGCTTCCTCACCTGAGAAAGTGTTGTCTGCAAAACGTAGCAGCAAACTGCTCTTGCCGACACCTGAAAGAAAAGAGGGGGGGGATTCCTAAGACACCAAATTGAACCAAAGCAGCAGATTGTGGCATTTTAATTTTTCTAACGCCAGGGTTAATGCTCCCTTTTTTTGAGGACATAAGTGGCTTCACACGTGCGTGTCCCGACATCTGTTCAAAATAGGCAGGTGCCTGCAAATCAGCTCTCTAGAGGCAAGCAACACAGAGATCCTCTCATGAGAGCTCTCATTTGGATACTGTTCGGAGAAGCTTAAGAAACGGAAGTCTTTCCCAAATCCCCTACCCAAATGAGAAGACTCTGTGGTCCCTTCTCCCCAGCCCTTTGTGGGTGCCACAGAGCTAAAGAGAAAAGGGGTGTGACTATGTGGGGGACCACAGAGGTTCTGCATCCCGTAATAAAGTCCCCCCACCCCCGATTCCATGAGAGAGATGGGACTTCTTACGGCTCCCTAGCCTCTCCCAGACTTCTTGATAGAAAGTGTACCTGAAAATTCTAATATTATGGATACAAATTAATTTCAAGTTATCTTTTCCGAATCTGGCAAAGCTTTATCTGTCTATTGTCCTTCTTCTACCTTTCCTCATGAAAGCAGCCAACTATCTCAATAAAAACCATTAAAACCGATCCTAAAAACACAAAATAAAATTACAAAAACATCAAATATGAACACCAGCAACCAGCAGCAGAATTAACTTCCCAGCAACTTTCAATATCGCCCCCAAAGCCTGCAAAAACACATTCATTTTTAAATGGAAACACTGTGGGGGCCAGGCAAATCTCAACAGAGAGAGGGTTCCAGAATCAAGGAACCACCACCAAGGAGGCCCTGTTTTGCACGTTAACCACATAAGCCACGCTCCCCAGGGGCACAAACAGCAGAGCTGCTCTTAAAGCTCCACTTGGTTGGTATAGAGGAGGCGATCCTTCAAATACTTGGGCCTTGTACCCCACTACAAACACTTTGAATTGGGCCTGGTGTCTCAGTGGCAACCGATGCTTTCAGGGTCATTGTAATATGATCCTGCCTTGCTTGGACAACGCTTGACATGGACCGCCTTCAAGGGAAGCTGTAAAGCACATTGCAGAAACCCAGTTGGGAGGTTACCAAACCATGAACTACAGTAGTAAGGTTGTCCTACTCCAAGAACAGCCATAGCTACTGAACCAGCTGGAGCTGAGCACAGGCACGCCTTGCTAACAAAGCCACTCGGGCCTCCAGTGACAGCTTAGAATCTAGGAGTATCCCCAGACTATGCCTCCACTCTCTCGGGGGGAGAGCTACCTTATTCCTAGATGCAGGAACCACATATCCACAGAGTTTCTGTCTTACTGGGAATCAGCTTTGGTTTATTGGCCCTCATCCCGTCCATCACTGCTTCCAGACACTGGTCCAGCACCTACACAACCTCTTCTGATTCAGAAGGAATGGACAGAATCATAGAATAGTAGAGTTGGAAGGGGTATATAAGGCCATCGAGTCCAACCCCCTGCTCCATGCAGGAATCCACCATAAAGCATCCCTGTCAGATGGTTGTCCAGCTGCCTCCTGAAGGCCTCTAGGGTAGGAGAGAGCCCACAGCCTCCCTAGGTCATTGGCTCCACTGTCGTACTGCTCTAACAGTCAGGAAGCTTTTCCTGATGTCCAGCTGGAATCTGACTTCCTGTAACTTGAGCCCGTTATTCCGTGTCCTGCACTCTGGGAGGATCGAGAAGAGATCCTGACCCTCCTCTGTGCGACAACCTTTCAAGTATTTGAAGAGTGGTGGTCATCCACACTTTATTTCAAACCCTTGGATGACTCCCCCGGCAGTTTCATATTTTAATCACATGGGAGCGATTGAATCCAAGCAGAAGTCCTCCGGTGCTATTCACTAGCTGGGAAGAGCAGAATCACTGCAAGACTGCGCCTCTCACTCCCAGCCTGTAGAGCCGATCCAGCAACATAACATGATCCATGGCAGGAGCGGGCAGCCTGTTTTGGCCTACAACTCTCATCAGCTCTAGCCAGCATAGACAATAGTGATAGATTATGGGGGTCGTTGGAGACCCTGGAGAGCCACAAGTTGCCCACCCCTGGTCCACGGTATCGAAAGCTGCTGAGAGTCTGAGCAGGCTCCACGGTTTCGCATTCTCCCCGTCTCGCTCCCGAAGGAGCTCATCACTCAGGACAAGCATGGCTTGTTGCAACATCTTACAGTGACAAGTTCCACAGAACTTGCTTTGTGAGCAAAAGCAACAAACTCCGGAGCCTTCACTAAGCCAGAAAGAGGATGCACTGACTTGCTGCTTGCAAGCAAACTATAGCCCATCTGCCCCTCCAACGTGACTCACTGATGACTGACCGAGACCTAAGGCCCAAGGGACTTTCCAACACAGAACGCAGCTCTTCTGCGCGCTTATATTTTGCTTCTAGAAACGTAGGCTCTAAATTGCTTTTGACAGACACATATTGGGACAGGCGGATCCTTACATCTGTTAGTTCTTAACTTCATTATACGATGCCAATATAAAGCAAAGAACACTGGACAGAGGCGCAACACATGCTCTACCACTGAGCTACAGCCTTCTGCCAATTGGCCTGACAAAACTCACAACAGGCTTACTGAGTGGTTCCATGCATACCATGGGAAGCTACTAGAGCTACTGGTTGGACTGGGGCTCAGGAGACCCCGGATCTGGTCCCCACGTGACCACGAAGATCGCTGGATGACTTTGGGCCGGTCCCTGACTCTCAGCCTAACCTACCTCACAGGGTTCTCATGAGGATAAAATAGAAAGAAGGAGGACCACGTAAGCCGTCTTGGGTTCCTTGCAAGAGGAAAACAGGTGGGATATAAATGTAATATTTGGGAAGGCCCCAAATTTGGCTCAGTGGAAGAGCATCTGTTTTGCATGCAGGTCCAATCCCTGATATCTCCAGACAGGACTAGGAAAGAATCCTGCCTGAAACCCTGCCTGGAGCGTGTTCAGAAGAGGGCAACCAGGATGATCAGGGGTCTGGAAACAAAGCCCTATGAAGAGAGACTTAAAGAACTGGGCATGTTTAGCCTGGAGAAGAGAAGATGGAGGGGAGACATGAGAGCACTCTTCAAATACTTAAAAAGTTGTCACACAGCAGAGGGCCAGGATCTCTTCTCGATCCTCCCAGAGCGCAGGACACGGAATAACGGGCTCAAGTTAAAGGAAGTCAGATTCTGGCTGGACATGAGGAAAAACTTCCTGACTGTTAGAGCAGTACGACAATGGAACCAGTTACCTAGGGAGGTTGTGGGCTCTCCCACACTAGAGGCATTCAAGAGGCAGCTGGACAGCCATCTGTCAGGGATGCTTTAGGGTGGATTCCTGCATTGAGCAAGGGGTTGGACTCGATGGCCTTTTAGGTCCCTTCCAACTCTGCTATTCTATGACTCTATGAAACCCTGGGGAGCTGCTGCCAGTCAGTGTCGACAATACTGAGCTAGATGGACCAAGGGTCTGACTCCGTATAAGGCAGTTTCCATGTTGCTAAGAATAAATACATAAATACTATTTGGTAATTTATCTATCTATTCACCCATTTTTAAAATGTCTCAGGACAAAAAAAAAAAGCCTCTAATATAAGCTGGGGAAAAGCTTCCGCAGTAAGCCAAGAAAGCAGATGGAAACCCACACAAATTAGTGCCAGTTCATACATTATGCATTGCATTTCTTACATGGACAACCTTTCCCTGTCGGAATTAATAGTCTGAAACACGCACAGAGCACATTTCAAGCAAAGTACCTTACAAGGTAGGCCAACACTATCGCCACGCTGTAGAAAATGAAGGCGTGGGGCTGTGAGAAGAGTAACTTGCCTCCGGCCATCTAGTGAGGTTGTGGTGGAGGTGTGATCTGAAGCTACAACTTCCTGGTTGCCACTCAGCTATTATACTAACATGGAGCCCTCATTATGCTTTCTAGAGACATTTCTAAACTGCACATTAAAAAAAAGAAAGACAGACGCGGGCTCTGCCCTTGAGTTTACGCGATATAAGTAAGACTAGACACAAAAGGGAAGAAGAGTCTGAAACTGTTCTTATGCTCTGGGAACAGAGAAGTGCTTTTAATTAACAGATACTGAACTCCTTAAAGCTCTCGCAGAATGACCTACAAATCTAAACATTTACATTTCATTCTTCCCCATGTCCCTTTGTATTCTTTAAAGTCACCTAAGGGCACAATCCTATGTATGTTTAGACAGAAAAAATAAAGTCCTAGAAGTCTCAGCATTCCCCAACCAGCCATGCTAGCTGAGAATGCTGGGAGTTGTAGGACTTTTTTCTGTCTAAATGTAAGAACATAAGAGGAGTCATGATGGATCTGACCAAGGGCCCATCTAGTCTAGCATTCTGTGCACACAGTGGCCAACCAGCTGTCGACCAGAGACACACAAGCAGGAGCACCCTCCCACCCATGTTCCCCAGGAACTGGTGCATATAGGCTTACTGCCTCTGATACTGGAGGGAGCACGCAGCTATCAATACTTGTAGGATTGCATCTTAAGTGTCACATATTAACAATACAGGCTGTACATCAAGTTTGATTTTTAAAGGCACATAGAGAAACTTCTCAGAAACTGTTTCATAACTAAAGAACTCTCTTTGTCAAGAGAACCACCACTGCAGAGGCCACCATGAGGGAGGAAGCAGCAGCCAGGCATTTCTCCACCGTGCCTAGGTCCAGCTCCAGCTGAGAGCCCCCTCCCTCCTGCTACCAACTGCCACTGCAGAGACCACCATGAGGGAGGAAGCAGCAGCCAGGCATTTCTCCACCGTGCCTGGGTCCAGCTCCAGCTGAGAGCCCCCTCCCTCCTGCTACCAACTGCCACTGCAGAGACCACCATGAGGGAGGAAGCAGCAGCCAGGCACCTCTCCACCGTGCCTGGGTCCAGCTCCAGCTGAGAGCCCCCTCCCTCCGGCTACCAACTGCCACTGCAGAGGCCACCATGAGGGAGGAAGCAGCAGCCAGGCATTTCTCCACCGTGCCTGGGTCCAGCTCCAGCTGAGAGCCCCCTCCCTCCTGCTGTCACCTGTAACTGCTGAACTTTTCCAACTAAGATTGTAGTGCCTGAATTTGCTTTCCTTTTCCCCCTCCTCCTCCTCCCTCCCAATCCCCTTTCCTTTTGTGTCATGTCTTTTAGATTATAAGCCTGTGGGCAGGGACTGTCAAGAAATACTTTTGTAAGCCGCCATGAGAGCCTTTTTTGGCTGAATGGCGGCATAAAAATACTTAAATAAATAAAAATAAAAATAAATAAAAGCTCTAGCCTAAACATAATTCAGAAACGGTGCAAGACTTTCCTTTCCTGTTCCTTAAACTAGTGCTGGTTAGAGTGTTGTTTGGTTGGGAAACCCAAGTTCAAAATCCCATTTAGTTGTGAAGTTCGCCGAGCAAGTTACTAGCTCTGAGCCTATTCTACTCTGCAAGACTGTTGTGAAGCCATGGCACCACTCTAAGATCCTTGGGAACAAAGGCAGGAAACAATTAATATTAAGCCAAAGCATGTGAAACTGCATAATCACCCCTTGACGCTTGTGCCTCTCCTTGTCTTCCCTTCTCTTTCCCATTTCCGAATTTAATTTACAAGTTAATTGGAACAGAGACCTACCGCTTCTGTTATGTCACTCTGTAAAGAGCCATGTATATGAATGGTGCTACATAAATAATAAGGGCATGGGATTCTAACTTTTGGGCATGGATAGAAGAGGAAGGCTATTTAGAATTTACTTGTTATTTTCCGCTACTGTCTCCTCCTAATCATTTTTGTGGTAATTACAATTAATTTTCAAATCACTTAACAGTCTTTCATTTAATATTATTCATCATATTTACATCCCACGGCTTCCTCCAAAGATCTTAGGGCACTGTGCATAACAGCCTCTCCCCATTTATTCTCACAACAAACCTGAAAGGTATGCCAAGACGCTAAAAGAGCATGGCTGGCCCAAACCATGGAGTGGGCTTTGCAACACAGCACGTTGGAAGATCTGAACCCAGAACTCACTGGGCTTTAAGCCCAACAACCACAGACACACCCCTCAAACTGCTCCTTGTTTTCCAATCCACGAAACCTGGTAAAACACTGTCCCCATTTTTCCCTTTGGAAAGGGGTTCAAGATGATTAAAAAAAATGCTGCTTTTAGAACATACATTTGTGTACTTCCGTTTTCTGTCTCCATCTGCCAAAGCTCTGGAAATTAAACCTCTGCAGTAGTGATGGTGGTGGTGCGACTCTTGAAGTCCTGCACATAAATGCAGATAAAGACCCTGCGTCTCATCCACCTCTATTGCTACCTATCCAGGTATTGCCATTAACAGTGTGCCATGATAAAATGTATTTGAGTGTCCCTCTTTTCAGTCATGAGACATTGGAGACTATGCAGAGCTGCTGTGGCACAGTGCCTGAGAGACATACAGCCAAATCCTACATATGTGTACTCAGAAGTAAGCTCCTCTACATTCAAAGGGGTTTAGCAAGAGGTAAACATGCACAGGGTTGAAACACGGGTTAAGAAACTGGAAGTCCTCCGTGATTTCTGCAACAAAGTTACTGGATGACCTTAGGCAACCCACTCTCTCTTTCTCAAACTTGCAGCATTGGCGATAATGCCTTACCTACTGTAAAAAGGTTGTGTCAAGGTTTTCAACAAGGCACGAGATAATGAAAGCTAGTGTGGTGTAGTTCTTAGACAATCGAAGACCACAGAGATCAAAGCTGAAAGCCTTCAAGCAACCACAGGTTGACCTTGGGCCAGTCATGCTCTGTCAGCCTAGCCTACCTCTAAGGGTCGTTGTAAGGATACATGGGAGAAGCACGCATGCCACTCCAAGCACAGAAGACTGGGATAAAAAGTATAATAAATACATTTTAAATCAACCAGACAATGCTCGTGAAGTGCACTGAACACTCAGAAGAGCGCTACGTACAAGCTGCTACTCAGCCACAGGGCTCAGTGGGTGACCTTGGGATAGTCTGTCTGTCTCTACCTAATTCACCCCACAGGGTGAAACACGCATCTCACCTTGGAGAAAAGGTGGGAGATAAAAACGCAATGAATAAAAATACATTATTACAATTATGCTCTAGCATTAGTAATCCTAACGATAATAACAGCAATTATGTGTCTTTATAAAGGAAACCTCCAGTAACTCCCAGCCAGGGGAAATCATAAGCTTCAGGAAATAAATACAGAAATAGATCTCCTTTTGGGGGGGCTATCTTTTCGGCGCCAGGGCAAGCTTGTTCTCTTTTCCCAAGCATTTAGCAGCATATGATGAGTTTTAATCTATCCTCGGATTTGTTGATATGGTTTGACTGATTGCTCAGAGTTGGTTTTCGATGCATGCTATTATTATATTTATTTGTATCCCGCCTTTTGCCCAATGTTGTCTGTTACTGTCTGTTGGGTATTTTTTAAAACGTTCCACATTGTTTTTAATGTTTTAATCTTTGTAAACCGCCCAGAGAGCTTCAGCTATGGGGCAGTATAAAAATGTTGTTATTATTATTATTATTATTATTATTATTAATAATAATAATAATAAAATAAATAAATACAGAAATAGGAAATGAAAAGGAAGGGAGAATACATATCAAGTTATCTCCCCCCACCAAATTTTGCCCCCCCCCACAGGCCAATCCTTCTCCTCCACAAGGGCTCTGTCCAAATGAATCCCCCTCCCCAAACACCAACTGCCCCCCCCGCCACCCAAAGGAGACCAGACCGCCCCCCCCCCGCGCCCCAATCTCCTCAGGGCTGGGCGCCCACGGGCTCTTCCGCCTCACACATCCTTCTTCCCCTCCCCCCCCCCGCGCTCCGGGCTCTTCCGCTCCCCTCCCTCCGCGGCTCCCCGCTCCGGCCCCGCCCCGCGGCGCTCCGCCCACTCCTCCCCTCACCGCTGTCGCCGATGATGAGGAGCTTGAAGAGGTGGTCGTAGTCCCGGGCCATGGCCGGAGCAGGGGGGCGGGGGGAGCGGGCGCTCCTGGCGTCGCGACAAGGCCGAGTCTCCTCAGGCGGCAGCGGCGGCGGCTCCGAGGCCGGATCCCGTCCTCGACCCAACAGCCGGAACTGACAGCAGCGGCAACCAAGCAAGCGACGGCGACACCCCCCGGCCCTTCTCCTTCAACGCGCATGCGCGCCGCTCCTCCCGGGCAGCTGGAAAAACCGCCAGCTGCCCGAAGTGGCTTCATTGCGCAGGCGCGGCTCCGCCCCCTTCGGCCGAGCCAACCCCGCGGCTTCCTCCTCACCCTGGGCTTGGCTCTCATTTCCTTCCTCTGCCCTTCTTCAATATGGCGCCCGCCGCGCCACTTCCAGCTATGTGACTCTTCCTTCCCTTCTTCCTTTCCCCATCCGGGCCGTGAAGGCGCATGTCCCTGATGCGCAGGCGCGGGGCAGTGGGAGAGTAAAGGAGGGGGAAGAGGAGGAGGGAGCAGCGATGCGCATGCGCTATCTCTTCATACCGCCGATTCCTCCCTTTCTCACCTGATAGGTTTACCTGGCGGGAAGAGTCAGCGCCTGGGCAGAGGATGAATAATAATAATAATAATAATAATAATAATAATAATAATAATAATAATAATAATAATATTTATGCGTTGCTTCCCACTGCAAAAAGCAGTCAGTTTATTTCACCAAGAACGTGTTTTAATCTCAGTGTGTCAACCCAGGAGAGTGCAAAGGCGACAGTGCCCCTGAGTGTGGGCAAAGTGCCATCCTTCGATCTTCAAGAAAAAAGGTCTTCCAGACTCGATAGAACATAGGCTTTGAGCCCTAAAGTCTTTTATTTTAGAAAGCTGGCCCTTGGCCTGGTTCACTATTTATTTGAAGAATTCGTGCTTGTAAAGTGGCTTACAAGAGTCAATATAAAGCAATGAACATTTACCAACATAAATGACAATATTGTGCTGCAGAAGGAAAGACGCGTCGTCAGCGTGGCCCACCTCATTGGCCTGAGAGAGCAGCTGCCGTTGGACCGACCCACTCCCTGGACTTTCTCCGTTCAAATGATTAATCATAAGAACAGTTCTCAACATTAAGAGTTAAAGTTTGCGTGTTTTGTCTTCCCTGACAAAGTCTCTCATCAAAGACTCCTGAGCAAACTTAGCAGTCATGGAATAGTAGGAGAGGTCTTCTTATGCATCAGTAACTAGTTAAAGGTAAGAAAGCAGAGAGTAGGAATAATAATAATAATAGTAATAATAATAATAATGTTTTTATTTATTTCTTACCCGCCTCTCCCTCTGGATTGAGGCAGGGAAAAGCATTGAATACAAAAATATTATAAAATACATAAAACTGATTAAAACTAATACATTATTAAAATAACAGCCAGACGTATTGGGACTGATGCTTTTCAACTTTTTCATAAATGATCTGGAATTAGGAGCGAGCAGTGAGGTGGCCACGTTTGCTGATGATGCCACATTATTTAAGGTGGTTAAAAGAAAAAGGGACTGCGAAGAACTCCAAAAGGATCTTTCCGAACTGGGAGAATGGGCACCAAAATGGCATATGTGGTTGTAAAGTGACAACTTCTGGGGCAAAAAAATCCTGACTTCACATATATATGCTGATGCGAGCTGAGCTAGCAGTGAGTGACTGAGAAAGATCTTGGGGTTGTGGTGGAGAGCTCAATGAAAATGTCAACCCAGTGTGCAGCTGCTGTGAAAACGGCAAATTCCATCTTCGACATTATTAGGAAAGGGATTGAAAATAAAACTGTCAAGTTCATACTCCCTTATACAAATCTATGGTGCGACCACAATTGGAATACTGTGTAGAGTTCTGGTCACCACACCTATGTAGAGTTGGAAAAAGCTCAAAGAAGGGCAACTCAAATGCTCAAGGGACTGGATCAACTCCTCTATTATAATAATTACAATAATAATTTCTTACCCGCCTCTCCCTTTGGATCGAGGCAGGGAACAATATTAGTACAGGAATCAACACATTTTAAAAATTCTTGAATTTACATTAATCTGGGTAGGCCTGCTGGAAAAAGCTAGTCTTCAAAGCTGCCTTAAAATCACAGAGACAGTTAATATTACGAATCTCCTTCGGCAGGCCGTTCCATAATCCAGGGAATTATGAGGGAATGTTACAACATCTGGGACTGCTACAGTTAGAAAAAAGTCGATTGAGGGGAGACATGATACAAGTGTACAAAATTATACACTGGGTGGAAAAAGTAGACAGACGTTTTTCTCTTTCTCTCATGAAAATGGAACTCAATGGGGTCATGCCACAGAGCTGATTTGTAGATTTGGGACAGATAAAAGGAAGGACTTCTTCACACGGCGCATAGTTACATCTATGGAATTTTTTACCACAGGTTGTAGTGATGGCGACCCATTGAAAAAAAAAGAAAGGAACCTCTTGTGCAAGCACTTGAGTCATTGCTGAGGGACACCTGCTTTCGCTGACGTTTTCTTGGCAGACTTTGTAGTGGGGTGGTTTGCCATTGCCTTCCCCAGTCACGGTTACCTTTCCCCCAGCTAGCTGGGCACTCATTTTACCGATCTCAGAAGGATGGAAGGCTGAGTCGACCTGAGCCGGCTGCCTGAGAACCAGCTTCCGCTGGGATCAAACTTGGGCCGTGGGGAGAGTTTCGGCTGCACTACCACTCTGTGCCACACGAGGCTCTCTTCACGAGGTGACCCATTGGGGTGGCTTTAAATGGGGATTGGACAAATTCATGGAGGATAAAGCTATCAATGGCTACTAGTACTGACAGCCTATATGCTGCTCCAATATCAGAGGCAGTATGCCTATGTACACCAGTTGCTGGGGAACATGGGTGGTAGGATGCTGTTGCACCATGTCCTGCTTGTGGGTCCCTGGTCGACAGCTGGTTGGCCACTGTATAAACAGAATATTGAACTAGATGGACCCTTTGTCTGATCCAGCATGGCTGTTCTTATGTTTTTAATCCTATGCATATTCAATGATAAAAAAAAATCTGCTGATTTAAGACCAAAGTTAAGGCAATCCTACGTTGGCTCAAGCGCCCACGATCAGTGATGTCGGTGCTGTGCAATGTCAGAAATTCTGCTTGCTCTCCATGCACACTACAATAAATAATCCACCTGCTCATCTTCCAATGTGATATAATAATATAATAACAACAACAACAACAATTATTATTTATTTCTTACCCGCCTCTCCCTTTGGATGGAGGCAGGGAACAACATTAGTTCAGGAATCAACACATCTTTAAAATCCTTGATTTTACATTAATCTGGGTAGGCCTGCCGGAAAAGGCAAGTCTTCAAAGCTGCCTTAAAAACCATCTGCCTGCAATGCCCTTCTGCACAGGACAAACCGGTGATTGTAAATACAAAGGATTAAGTGGACACGAATCTGATGCACAAACATAGGTAGATCAGTCATGCTGGCCATAGGACTTGCTGGGATTAACGAGCTGCATGTGGGGAATCTAGCCTTTAGATTTTTGCCACGTTTGCATGCTATTTAGAGCGTATTTGAATCGAACTGTACTAGTGAATGAAGCGCTGATGAAAGGCTCCTCCCTGGCTCGGCGCCCGCCTCTCCCGTTTTATCTGTAGTCTCAGTTTCTGCGTTTGACGTCTCCGCTGATTAACATAAAACACCCAGAACCCTCGGCGGTGTCTGAGTTTTGTAATTCGGATCGGGGGTCTCCCCCATCCTTCTCCCCCGGACTAAAAGTGGAGGGGTGCGATGCCACGGGGTGTTGGGTGGCTAGCAATAAGTCTACCTGCTCTTGTCTTGATTGTGTTTGTGTATATGGGGGTGCTCACCGTGATCTGATTCATTGTTGTTCAGTTTGGGGTGAAAGGGCCTTACAGCAGCACGGTAGCTTTGCGCAGTGGCAGTATCGTAGCCAATGAGGTTAATCCGAGGCGCGATTATTGCTAATTGAAAACTTTTCCCAATACCCCGCCATGACGACTTGAAATATAGTCGGCAATGGCAATTTTTGACAGTCTCTACGGAGACTGATAACTTCGGTTAAAAGAAAGATAACGATTTCTACTGTATTATTTCTTTCCTAAACAAAATTGGTTCGTTTTTAAGGTACCAGTAGTGTTTGAACATGGCGAAGTTAGATCTCCAAAGTTATTAGTCTAGCTCCTTCCTATCTTTCCTGTCTTATCTCACTGTTGCCCCCGCTCCTCTGATGCCATGTTTCTTACCTGCCCAAGGGTCTCTACTTCCCTTGCTCGGCTTCGTTCGCAGTTTTTAAAGCCCAGCTAAAAACTTTTCTTTTTTCTAAAGCCTTTAAAACTAGATTTTGATCTTACTTTTATACTGTTAGTTTTACCCTACCCTGTGCCTGTTTGATGCATTCTCTTCCCCTTCTTATTGTTTTATTATGATTTTATTAGAATATAAGTCTATGCGGCAGGGTTTTGCTATTTTATTGTTTTACTCTGTACAGCACCATGTACACTAATGGTGCTATATAAATAAATAATAATAATAATTAGCTGTAAAATTCATACTGGGTTCCTGCCTACCTCCAGCACGTTTTTCCTGTTGTCTCGCTTTGGGTAAAAATCCAACGTTAGCCCTACTTAAGAGTAAACAACACTGAAATAAATGGGACTTAAGTTAGTCATCACGAACTCCCTTAAGCCCCATTTATTTCCACAGGTCTAGCGTAGGCATGTTGCGTTTTGCCTTTTGGGGAAGTTTCGAGATGGTTTGCACCCTCCTCGGGGCGGAGACCTCTCCCCGTTCTTCGTAACCGCAGCAAGCAGCCGCAACGCGGAGCAATTCCCGAACGCACCTGCAGAGGGAGAGAGCCGTGCATTTCAGCCGGTTCCATTATTTTTCCAAGGGGGGGCGAAAGAGGAAGAGATCCGCTTGGACCCCGAGTCTCCGCCTCTTTCTTTTTTTCCTTCTTCTCTTCCCCCCCCCGCTCCTCCCTCGGGAGAACTTCGGTCTTTCCCCGCCGCTGGGGACGCTCTCGGCCTTGCATATCCCAGGGATGGCCGCTAGGGGGCGATGGCGCTTCGGCGCGTGTTCGGGATGGGTAGGGGGGGAGTTCGTGCGCGCGCGCCCGCCGGAGCTCGCGACCGCGGCGGGCCTCCCTGGGCCAGGTTGGAGAAGGAGGGGGGAGGGGGCGTCGTCTGTGAGCGCGCCTGCGCGTGCGCGTGGGGCGGAGGAGCTGAGGGGAAAGTTGCGGTGGCTCCAGTCAAGCGGTGGCCGCCGGAGCGGGGAGTGGCGACGGCAACATGGACGACCTGGGTGAGCCAAGAGCGGCCGAGGAGAGGGGAAGGGGCGACTCTCGCCCCCCTCCGCCCCCTCCTCTAAACTCGACCTTTCTTTCCCCTCATAACTCTGCCCGCCTTTACTTTTCTTTTTATGGGGGGGGGGCCCCCTCATGACCCCCCTCATGTTATGCCCTCCCCTCTTTCCTCCAAGTTGAGCCTTTTTGCCTCTTTTCTCTTGACTCACACGCCCCCCTCCCCAATTAAATCCAAATCTGGATTCAGCTCCCCCTCCTCTTCACCTGCCCTGTTCCTCTCCCCCCCCCACAAAAAGCCCCTCAGCCAGTCCTAAATCCATGCCCCCCTCCCCCATGTTGCTTTATTTCCTTTAGTGTTAGTCCCGCCCCACCCCACCCCAAATCTCCCCTAACTTAGCTGGTCTTCATGTTGCCTTCTTAACTTTCAGTGTTTTAGATTTATCTATACTTGTTTTATGGCTTTTAATTCTGCGCTGCCCAGAGAGCTTCGGCTGATGGGCAGTATAAAAATGCAATAAATGAATCTCCAGTGTGTCTCCTCCAAATCCCCAGCGCCCCATCCACCCTCCCTGCCCCCCAAATCCCATGTTTCGACTTCAACTTGCCTCTTTTTCTTCTTCTTTCCCATTGTGTTCCCTTAACTTTTCTCTTTGGGTCTGTATCCCAGTTTCTCCTACTTAACCGCCCCCCCCCCCAAAGCCTTCCCCAACTTTGTGCTGTGCCAGTGTGTTCGACTACAGTTCCCATCACCTCCACTCTGCATGGCCATTGACACGAGGTTGGGCAAAGCTGCTGTATCTAGGCTGTGTCTTTTTTGATTTCTAACCAGGCACACGCTACTCCAGTCTTCTCTGGAGTTCCCTCAAGTCAACCTCCTTTGAGAGATTTGGCTAAAGAGTTCAACGCAAGTGTGTTTTTAAGTACATTCAGATAAATTTTTGCATTTCTGGGTTTTATAGCCTCAGGTAGCCTTGTTGGTCCGTTAGGAGAGAAAAAAATTCAAAGGCACCAGCAGCGTAATATGCCAGCCAGAATGTCATGCAAAGTAGTGAGCAAACTTTCGAATTCCCCCAGGATTTAAATATTATGATTTTCCCTTAACATCTGCCATAGAAGACTTTTGGGCAAGGTGAACACTTTGCATGCTTCTTTGTGTGACCTTTTCAGTTAGTCCTAATAAAGGTATCAGCCTTCTGATGCTTTAGGATTAGAGTTGGTATAACGTTTCTATAAAAGGCAAATAAAACGTACCTCCCTCTTTGGGTATTAAGGCTGCAATCCTAAACACGCTTACTACAATGTGAGTAAGTGTTGTTGAACTCAGTGGGGCGTAATTCTGGTGAAACGTGTTTAAGATTGTCGTGTTGCACTGCTACTCAATTCAAGCGATACAGTTTTTGTTTAGCAAACCTGTGTGTTATCTGCTAGCAGGATCCTTTTCAAGTTGAATATTTTTCTTCATTTTGTTGTTCTGGGTATTTTTGATATGCACATGCTTTTCCTTTTCCCTTTCTTGGTATGCCTCATGCTACATTTTTAGAGATGTGTGTGTCTTTTTTCTGTACAAAAAACTGCAATAAATAAAAGGTTGGGGTTTTAAAGGTAAACATTCTGTCTCCTAGTTTCCTTGCTTTACCATTAGGCTATCTGCCTTTTTCTTTTGCCCCTTTCCTGCTCTAGATTCACAGTTCACCTGGATGCTTGCCTGCTTATTCACCCTTTTCTAGACTGTATGGCTCTAGATTAATCCCCATTCTCTTCAATCTACTTCAACTTCCTTTGTTTGTGAATGATTCCTTTGCTAGCTATATCTCAGGCTACAATCCTATACCCACTTACCTGACAACAAGTCCCATTGAACTCAGTGGGAGTTATACTTCTGAATCGACATGTATAGGATTGCACTGTTAATGACCTCATTAGTATGGCCACCTCTCCTGCTCCCAAACATAAACGTGGTATACATGCAGTCTTTTTATACGATGTGCTTAAATTCTGTGTGTGTGTGTATTTGTGTATTTTTCCCATATATTTCTCATTTTCCCCATATATTTCTCATTCTGCTAATTATGGGGAGGGACAAAGAGTTATCAAGGGCACTGTAGGCCTGGGTCTTGGAAACCCTATACATTTTCTTGCAGTCTCTACACTGTTTGTGGCTTTTATGTATCTCAGTTTGCTCTTCCCCATTTGATTTGTTGGCTGAATTAGGTGTGCATTTAATTATAGCTACATCCTTCTGTATCCTATATGCTTAGAATCTCATGTAAATCCTCACCTTATGCAAATCCTTCCTTACCTAATAATCCTCTTGGTGTTAGGGTATCTTTTTCAGAACACAACTAAAAAAAATGAGCATTCCACCTTTCTGATAATACTCCACTTATGGATACTCCCTTTCTCTGCTATAAAAATTATTTCCTTATTGAGCATTCCTCCCATACCTGTCCCAGCTTTGTAGCCATAGGCGAGAAGAAATTGAATGAAGGTGAGTGAATGGAATTCCATGTAGGTTAATGAGTGGGCTGGTGGAGCAGGGGACGGAATACTCCATTCTTTCTCTGTGCCCAGCACAGAAATACAGTGGGCTGCTTCAGGAAGGCAGGGCTCTCCGTCTTTCTTCTGCCAGCTAGCACTGCCCCATCTAGTAAACATTTTTTGCAGGCTAGTAGCTTTTGTGGTTTTACTTACAAGGCTAACCTATCCTACACACACACACACACACCGATCTTCTTGATGCTATGTGCGTTATGCTGTTGCTTATCCAATCTCCCCACAAGCCTATCAACTTAGCATTCACTGTCATATAATCTCCAAACATCTGCCACTCTTACCTGACAAATCACACCTGCTTCCAACTTTCCTCATTGTTTGGAAATTGGCCTGCGCTTGTGTCAGTTATGAGTCCTCCTTACTTTATAGCCTGGTGACTTTAACTTTTTGAGCACACGCCAGATGTATTGCCCTCTGCCCTAAATTGATTAAAATTGTGTTCTTAAGCAGTGCAACTGTGGTGTAGAATTCACAGAACTCAATCAGATATTTAAGTAGTGTGTCTTCCATGCTAATGTCTCTTCACTTCTTTCTGTTGGAGAACGGCGTGAATGTGAATATTCTGAGGTAGATAGGGACGCTCACTTGAGATATTTAATCTTCTGAAATAGTCTTATCTATAATAATATTCACCCTCGGATTTGAAACTGATTTACCATCCTATCCAGCTCACCTTTCCACTCATATTCTGCCTGAAGCCTTTTGCATCAGTTCTGTAACTCCATTTATACTATTAGACTTCTAGGCATATATACACTGCCTTCTCTTGGCATTGATATTAACAAGACCTGGCTTCTATTTTTAGTCTTGGCTTGTAATTTTTGCTTGTGTAAAAAGATCTTGAAGGTGAAACCGTCCATCTGATTTTACAACCACTGTAACTAAAGTACAGCCATGTTGTTGTTCAAAGCTCCTGCTGTAGTTTTTCCCTGTATATGGACTCCCAAGTGCCTTCACAAGGCATCTATAACTCTTTCACATTTGTACAAGAGTAGAAAGAACACTTGAGTGAAGGGACCTAGAAAGGATCTGCTTCCTACAACTATAAGAGAGAGAACCTGTATTACAAATAACCCTAAATCCATTTATGGCATTTCCATCGTTCTTCTAATAGCAACCAAAT
This sequence comes from Elgaria multicarinata webbii, assembly GCF_023053635.1. Classification (NCBI taxonomy): domain Eukaryota; kingdom Metazoa; phylum Chordata; class Lepidosauria; order Squamata; family Anguidae; genus Elgaria; species Elgaria multicarinata. The sequence continues at coordinate 17,260,650 of NC_086188.1, read as the reverse complement.
GTTCTGTTCAGATGTGCTCCAGGAAAGACCATTTTATTACTAGACTTAGAGTATTAAATTACTGTGCTAATTTAAAGTCAGGAATAACACCTACAGAAGAGGAAGTCTAAACTGAGCCTGTAATAAATTGATCCAGACATTGACTGGGATGACATGCCTTGGGTGCCATGTTACATATATACCCCCGCTTGGCGGTTGGCATGTTGTGCGAACCTGGAGAATGTGGGTTGTTAACCCTCGCATAACCCATGCTCTCCGGGTTCACACAACATGGCAGCCCCCGAATGGGGGTCACATATTCAGAATATGTATGCGCCCTGCATGTGCCACAGCCTTGTGTTGTGTCATGTCAACAGCCCCATTTTGTCCATCAGCCGATGGCTACCTGAAGCTAAGCTCTGCCCTACTGAGTTGGACTCGATGGCCTTATAGGCCCCTTCCAACACTACTATTCTATGATTCTGTGAGTTGTGTTTCCCTCAGGGAGGAGCTAGCTTGAATAAAAATGGCTGAGGATCATGGTTATCTTGTAAAAGATTGTGCATGAAGAAAAGTTCTTATTGGAATGAGAACATCAGTGATTTCTGTCACGTGCATAAGAACATAAGAAGTACCCTGCTGGATCAGACCAAGGGTCCATCTAGCCCAGCACTCTGTTTGCACAGTGGCCAACCAGCCATTGGCCAGGGATGAATAAGCAGGACATGGTGCAACAGCACTCTCCCGCCCATGTTCCCCAGCAACTGGTGCGCACAAGCTTATTGCCTCGAATACTGGAAATAGCACACAACCATCTGGGCTAGTAGCCATTGATAGCCTTTGCCTCCAGGAACTTATCCAACCCCCTTTTAAAGCCATCCAGATTGGTGGCCATCACTACATCTTGTGGTAATAAGGTCTGTAATTAAACTATGTGCTGCGTGAAGAAGTACTTCCTTTTATTTGTCCTGGGTCTGCCACCAATCAGTTTCATGGGATGATCCTGGGTTCTAGTATTTTGAGAGAGGGCGAAAAATGTCTCCCTATCCACATTCTCCATACCATGCATAATTTTGTACACCTCTGTCATGTCTCCCCTCAGCCTCCTCTTCTCCAAGCTAAACAATCCCAGTTGATGTAACCTTCCCTCATAGGGGAGATGCCCCAGCCCCTTAATCATTTTAGTTGCCCATTTCTGCACTTCTGCATCTCCTTACCAAAAATTCTTGGGTATGTTTTAGAATATGTGGTTCTCTCTGAAGAGTCCTTGGGCTCTGATTTGAGGTTTGAAATATTTTCCCAATTATTGTATTCTGTCTTTATGAACAGCTTTCTAGTTTCACTGAGGAGGGAGTTCTCTGGCTAAGCACACACAATCTGATGATGTTTTATGAAACAACCAGAGAGAATTTCCAGTATGCTCTAAGACCATGGGTATTGAAATATACAAGCTACAGCTGTTGCATTCCATAAATTCACTGAGGTATTTGTGACTCTGCCATCTGGTCAGATGGTGTACTGCTCTACCAGTGGCTTTTCTCCATGGAGGGATGCTTAATCTGGGCTTTCTCCTCTTTTGTCATGTGTATTGTTAACTTGACAGTTGATTTCCAGTTCTTTCAGGTTGTATTAGAAGGCTTGCATGTTGGGGTGAATGAGATTACTGGTTCTAAAAATCAAAACACAGGAATGGTTGTGAAATTGTTCTCTTTCCTGCTGTTCTTTACACAGTGTGACTAAGGAAGCAATCCTATAGCCGCTAGACAGTATCAGTGGGGCGGGGGCATAGGATACTTTGGATTCCTGGATCCGAGGTCGGAGACAGCACTTCAAGGTCGGACCCGAGAATCTGCACTCTGCCCCCCTGACCTCTTGCAGATGGTGCAGAAAGAACTGTGCCAGCAGACCCTCTGAAGTGAAGAACATGACCTCAGAGAGGTGGTAAAGGGGGTGTTCTGAGGGAGGGGAGGGATAGAGACTGGAGAGGCCAGGATACAAGTGATCCTGAGGTCTCTCTAGCCTCCGCCTGTCTCCCTCCAGAACATCCCAGCTAGATGGATAAACCCTGTCGAGTGAAAATGCAGAAAATATTATGTATTTTCCAGTGTAGGTTGTTGTTGAACCATGGATTATCAAGTTGCCTGAATGCAGCACATTTCCCAGGGTGGGTTATTGTGTTGTCTAAAAGCAGTGCTTTTTCCACAGGGTGTTATCATGTTGTCCGAGCGCAGCGTGTTTTCTGCAGGGTTGCTTGATAACCATACAGTGTGGCTTGTTAACCATTCTGTTGGTAACCCAGCAATAAGCCATGGGTTCTCAAGGTGGCTTGTTCGAGAAAAATAAACCACACTGCATAGTTAACAAGTGAAGCTGCAGAAAATGCTCTGCATTTTGACAAATTGTGTGAACCCAGTCAGTGTTCTTATGCGGAATCTGTTAATTTCAGCTGGGCTTGAGCAGAAGATCTTTCCAGTGGAAAGGGATGTGGGTTGACACATGCAGGTGTGTTGTGATTTGGATAAAACATTGGTATTTTTCTTTGCCTTTGAAGAAATATATCTAATACCCTGAATCTTGATTTTTCTCTTGATGCATTTCTCTCACTCTTTCAATTATTAAAAAGATAGCCACACTGGTCCATGAGTAAAAAAATTAAAATCGGGGGGAGGAGGGGTAATCCAAAATCCTCAGTTAGGCAATATCTTTATTCGGGCTAACCAAAATGCCACAAAAGATGCTTCAATCTTTTAACTCTTAATCAGGCTAGGTAGTATACGAGGTAGAGGATGAGGGAAGAAACAGAAAAGTTCAGATATTAGCTAGATCTTGTGGCCATGAGGACTAAGTTTAGACTCAGTTTTAAAATGGTGATTACAGATGGTGTGAGCATTGGTAGGAATTGCTAGTATCAGATAACACTTAGCATTCTGGGATAAAGAAATAATGGCTTATTCCTGAAAACATGAAGTGCAACTATAACTTAGCTGTGTCTGTTTCTCTGGTTTGAAGCACACAGGTTCCTGAGAGGGTAGAGGGCAGAAATAAAGAGGAACATGAGCAGTCTTAGCAAAGCTAGAGAATAATTTTAGGTGATGCACTAGTTGAAAAAGTCAGTTGAAGCCAAATTGTGTAGAATTATTTTAGTTCTGCCTTCCAGGTGTTTTGGACTTCAACTCCCATCAGCCCCAGCCAGCATGGCCAATGGACAGGAATGCTGGGTGTTGTACTCCAAAACATCCAGGTTGGGGAGACTGATCTAGGGATTGGAGGATATGGAAACCTAGGAATGTAAAGTCCCTCTTCAGGTGGAAGAAAATCATCTTCTTTTGCTGGTAGATTTTGCCATGAATGGCTAAATATGGTGTTCTCCAGGGCATGCAGAAAACAAAGATAGTTGTACTGGTCAATGAGAAAATAACATTTTAGCAACGTGATTAAGCTGCTGTAGAAGGGAGCGAGACCTTTGCCTGCTGACTTTAAGTGGAAGTCTGTTGGGTCTGAAGTAAAGAACATGTGTGTTATAACATTGGACAGTTTTCCCACCCAAAAAGGAGGTCTGGCTCTGCCAGTGAAAGCATTCTGCTTGTCTGTTTCCTTTTGAGAGAGGGTTTTGTCTGTATGGGCTTGATTATTGTAGATGCACTTCAGTCTTTGAGTGTTGGTCTAGTATTGGACTTACTGGACTGCTGTCGAAATGTCTCCTTGTGAGCTACAACCAGGGCGCGAGTATAGTTGATCTTTTTGCTTGCTGAGGTTCCTGAGAACGTTACTCCCGCTTGGGTATGCGTGCAAATTGTAAAAAGGGGCGATAACCCTACCATAATGAGGAATGATTCTCCCTTTCCCCCCTGCCTCCTTAAGTGTTTCAGTTCCGTGTTTCAGTTCCATCGTAAAACAGGGGTGCTATTGTCTTGTACGACTTGGACAGAGTCCTGTGCCTCAAGCAGTGTGTGATGCAAAGGCCTTCTCTCCCCACCCCCCCACCTCGCTGTTGCATTTCCATGGAAAATCTGGACTTCGCAGATACTTTAACTCCTTTGTGCCTCACTAGGAGAGGTTAAGATATGCAAGTGTCTGCTCTCCTTGGTGCAATGGATAAAAATAAATAAATATTTTTTATAAAGGAAAAAAAGACTTTGCTCTCTTTCTCCCTGCCTTTCCATCGTTCTTATGCTTACGTACCAGAGAGCATTTCAATTAACCAAAACATACAAAATGCAACAGTATAAACAAAATCAATAAATACGCATTAGCTAAACTACTAAACAAAAATTAAACTAATTCACAACCAATCAATTAAAATAACCACATCCCACCTTATCTTTTTGAGGTTTCGTGTCCCATTTATCTGTTCTTCCTGTCTTTTTCTTTCTTTCTTTGGAGTAGTATGGGGCCCTATTTCAGGGGACAGGGCAAATTAAAAACAAAGTACAGACTTCACAAATTTAGGGAAAGCAGGAGCCATCCCATCTTCCTAAGAACTCTTTTCGTCCTTCCAGAATCTGACATCCCTTTCATTCAGTTTTCTCTGCTCATTTCTAAAGCAACACGTGGTTCATGAGTTTGTTCTAAGGGCTAACATTCATCCAGCATCCTTGGAATTTGGGATGTGCAGCAGTGTCTCTGCAGCTTTCCTGAATTCTGATGGCTTGCAAGGCCTGAAGACTGGTGCTACGTTTGGGTGTCAGAAGCCATTGTGGTGGAGGCAGGGCAGGGTACGGTGCCTGGTGCACATGTAGCTCTTAAGGTAATGTGAAGGCTCTTCACCCCACCTTCTGTATGGCTACATAATTCAGCCTGCTGCCAGTTGCAGGCAGTGACACCATAATCCCTGAAGACATGATTAATGGGCACATAACCAAGAGGGTAGAGGGTAGGGTTATTTACACAGTCAAGACTCAGAGTGGTTATCTTTCAGTTATTATCCTGAGATAATAGCCACAGTTTACACAATAATGAATGCCTAAATAATTCAAGATGTATCTTTATGTACATGTCTGCCCCATTTATGTACAGCTCAGGTGGTGTGGGTCTCCTCCACACACAAAGGTGTGTGCTTCATTGCTTTAAGCACTTGTCTCCCTAGGCTGGCTTATTATTGGAGATGGGCTGGGAGAAAAGTGGGAGACGATTTAGCTTTTCTCACCAGCCCACATCTTTCTGTGTAAAAAAACCAGTAATATAAAAATTGACACACACACACACACACACCCCCTCTAAATGTGATCAGGGCAGACACATGCGTAAATACACATGGCTGTCCTGTCACATCTGGTTTGGCTCTACGCCATCACCCTTTGCTGATTGTTTGGCCCTTTTCGGGTCACTGGATTTTCCTCAGGGAACATGAATTCTACCCGCTAGAGATGCTAACTCATATTATTGTTTACCTAGGATCCCAGAATGAAGGTGAAGTGAGTTGAGAGTCCCAGTTCTTGTGAGAGCTGGTGGGCTTTCTGATCACTTCAACCTCAAATTTGCTCTTTTAATTTGTAAACAAATCAGAAGTGACTTCAGGTTATTGCAGCATAGTAACTGATTGTGTAAATATAGCCGTGAGTCAGCTGCTTCTGCTATAGAAGGCAAGGTTTGGTGTTTTTTTTAAAAAATGAAGGATTTCAGGAGACAAATAGTGTGGTGCTACCAGTCCTAAGTAAGCTAGGAAATAGCAGTTGTGTCTGGAATGAACAAATAGCACCATTATTATTATTATTATTTATTTATATAGCGTCATCAATGTACATGGTGCTGTACAGAGTAAAACAATAAAATAGCAAAACCCTGCCGCATAGGCTTACATTCTGATAAAATCATAATAAAACAATAGGAAGGGGAAGAGAATGCACCAAACAGGCACAGGGTAGAGTAAAACTAACAGTATAAAAGTCAGAACAAAATCAAGTTTTAAAAGCTTTAGGAAAAAGAAAAGTTTTTAGCTGAGCTTTAAAAGCTGCGATTGAACTTGTAGTTCTCAAATGTTCTGGAAGAGCGTTCCAGGCGTAAGGGGCAGCGGAAGAAAATGGACGAAGCCGAACAAGGGAAGTAGAGACCCTTGGGCAGGTGAGAAACAGGGCACCAATGAGAGTGTCTGTTCAGAAACAAACTTGTGTCCCGTTAAGAACCTCAAGTTAGCGTTCCCAAGTTCTCTTTCATCCAAAGAAAGTTCCATCCGATTATTCTAAACAAGGTTTAACTTGAGCCAGATCTCATCAGGACTCAGCCTTGTAATGTACTTTAAATGCTAAGCTTTGAAACGTATGCAGCCAGCAGCTATGCAAATGTGCAGTTTTCAAACGCAAGAGTGGCTCCTATGCGTTTGGCTACAAAAAGGGCTTTGCAGTTCAAAGTTGGGGCTACCTCTCATTTTAGAAATGAACCACTGACTGAGCCTACCTTTTCACTGTGTGCAGGAAGTCTCTTTTCAGCTTTGGTTGGCAAATAGTTTTATGGGAAGGTTACAGTGAGGAGGATATGGAGTGGAGGTTCAGCCCCAAGGTAGTTTGCAAGAAAGTCTGTTTGCCACAGCCTCTGTTCTTCACCACCACCTCTACTAACTCCATGTTTGCAACTGGGGGTCCAGTTGATTTCATTGGCAGGCTGGATTTGGCCCTGGGGCGCCTCTATGCTCATCCCCACTATATGGGTTACCTGGCTCTCTGCCTTTGCGAAACTGTCGCTCTTCCTAGTAGCCGTAAGGCGTTCTGGCAGTTCAAAAGTTGCTCTGCAGAAAGTAGTAGGGGGAAGGGAAGAAATACCATCTCTTTGATATCATACCAGCTCTTATCAGCCTCCAGCTCTGTGCACATGTGGGTGAGAGATATACTAAGACAAATGGTATCTTTTCACTCCTGCAGTAAAACTTGAAAAATTCTAGTCCATCTGTCAAACTGAGGGCAGAGTTGTTGTTCTGCAATTGGATCATTTTAATCCAAGAGTTGAGCCTGTTCTTTGGCAGTCGCATCCCTTTGCACAGGTCTTTTTTTAGGATACATATATCAGTAGTGTAGCTAGAGTGGGTTGATTTAGGCTCCAGGACCACAGCTCAGTGAGAGAGAGAGCATGCTTTGCATACAAATCCCCAGCATCTGTGGGTAAGGTTAGGAAAGACTCCTGTCTGAAATCCTGTTGAAGTGCTACCATTCAGTATAGACAGAACTGAGCTAGATTTACTAATAGTCTGCATTATTATTATTATTATTATTATTACCGTATTTCTTCAATTCTAAGACACGCTTTCCCCCCATATAAACATCTCTAAAAACGGGGTGCGTCTTAGAATTGCAGGTGTGTCTTAGGTTTTTTTTCTGTTGGTGATATTGAAATTAGTGTGCATCTTATAATCAAAGAAATACAGTATTATTATTATTATTATTATTATTATTATTATTATTATTTATTACATTTATATTTCACCCCATAGCCGAAGCTCTCTGGACGGTTTACAAAAGAGGCAGCTTCCTTTATATCAATCCTGGCTACAACCTAGACAAAGGCACAAAATGAAGATATCGACACTGGCAATTATTTACAAATACCAACTTCAAAATATAACATGACTTCAGTGTTTTCTTTTCAGTATAGAATGGTTAAGTATGTTTTCAAGATGGTAGGTGAGAAGCCAGATGTGAGCTTGCTGAGAGGCAAGGTGGTGAGAGGAGTAGCAGGCCAGGCAGCGTTGCAATGTTGCAGGTTATTATTAACCTTGTGCCTATAGATTAACACAGTAAGGGCCTGTCAGACAACATGTTAACATGTCAGACAACATGTTAAGCCATGGTTAGGCCACTAACCCTTTTGCAGCAAGTGGTTAGTGGGCGTGTTTAAAACGTGGTTATGTAGCCACTGTGGTTAGGAATGGTTCACACATCATGCTAAGCCGTATGTTTAGCTCAAGATGCTTAACCACCATAGCTTAGCGTGTTGTCTGAACAGGCTGTTTAGCATATTCAGGTGTAGGGAAGAGAACATTGTAGAAATATGATGTTGGACAGCAACTACCAGCAGTTGGATTTTGTTTGTTTTTTACAATAGCTTTTAAGCAGGCGCAGTCTATCTGAGCAATGGGGAGTGGTAATTTCAACAATATAACTTAAAACATTCACCGCCATTATTAACCTGCCCTGCTACTGGCTGTTGAAGTGGAGCAGTCGTGCAGAGGAACCTACCCTGAATGTAGAAATAACTAGTTATGGCATTGGATTCTCTGGATGTTGGCTCCATACTTGTGTGCTCAATCAGAAGTGGGACAGAGAAGGCTGCTTGACCAGCCAAGTGCTTTCGCAACCTTGGACTGCTGCACAGGCCGCATTGCTCATGTTAATTCACAACTTGCATCACCTGCAACGGGAGACAAGTGAGTTGCACACCCGTGAAAGTTTTGAAACAAGTCTTGAAGGACCAACCCCACATTCAGTTATGGCAATTTTGGTCGTTGGATAGGATGTTTGGGTCTGTGAGGTACTTCTTAGGAATGCCTGCATTTTAAACCGTGATTCCTCATTTATGTTATTTATAATACCTCTGTCCTGCTTAAAATAATATCTCTAAGCAATTCACACTGAACTGCATATATAATGTAAAAATAATCACTGTAAAGCATTGCAGCAAGAACAGTAAAACAATGGCTTTGCATTTCTTCTGCAAGTAAACCTTAAAGGGCTTTGCCTTGATTCCTACAGCACAGCTCCAGTGGAATGGTATGCGCAACTTGTGCATGGTACAAATAGCGCTGGAAAGCTGTATGAAGTATGTGGGTGGAGGTGGAGGAAAGGAGCTGGGGTGGTGCAGAGAGGAAGTTTTATGTAATTCTTGGCTGCCTTTCTGGTAATTGTTTTAATCAAATGGAATGCAGCATAGTCCAGTGCTTGCTTGGCAGAAACAGCCATGTTTTCCTCCCTCCCCTTTTAGATGTTTGATCTGGGTAAGCTCTCAGCTGCTCTCCAAGAGATGGAACTTGAATGTGTTTCTTAGGGAAGGGAGTAGATACTGAAGAGGGCTAGGCAGTAATGAAAGAAGGAAAGCTATTATATACTGAAGAGATAGAGAGAACCAGGGTGGTGTAGTGGTTAAAAGCATGAGGCAAAGATAGGGGAGATACGGGTTCAAATCACTACTCAGGTGTAAAGCTGACTGGGTGACCTTGGACAGTCATTCTCATAGCCTAACCCATCTCACAGGAGGTGATCCATGTATCCAGAGCCCCCTGGATGAAAGGTGGGATACAAATATGATAAATGAAGGATCCTGTGTAATATCTTGATGATTTCCATTTTTCATTAGTGAAATTAGCAAGCTGCTAGCTCTCAAGGTTGTGGAGAAACTTGATAACGAGGAGGCAATGTTTAGAAAACGTTTCACTACTCAAGGGCAGACACATTGGCTGAGTTAAGATGCCTTGATAAACAGTTTATTGTGATGGGAATGAACCACAGCAAGCGTTGGGCTCTCTCACACACACTCACTTCAGATGTGGCCTCAAGGAGAAGTTTGGAAACTTTTGCGTTGATTTTTGATTAACTGCAGGTTGTTTTGTCTGAACCTCACAAACTATTGATCTTAGCTAGGGTTTGTTTGAAACAAGCCAATTTCATAATCCATGTTTGAAAGTATGAACAGACCTGAATGATAGTGCCTTGCTATCTTATCTGTACAAATATGTAATTTGCAAAGCAAAATGTAGGACTGACTTCATCTTCTTGTACACTAAGAAGTGAAATGTTAACGTTTAGAGTTTTGCCATTCATGCAAAGTTGCTCTCTGACCAGCAGGATATACAGGGTTGTGGGGATGTTTGGAGCTTAATGAATTTTGAACTGAGGTCACTAAAATGTATCTTATTTCCTCCATATCCTGCTCGCTGTTGGGACTTTGATTATCTTGGTTCATCCAGGCTTCTTTCTGCTGACGGTTGCTGGCTCCGATTTCAGTGGTTACAATTCATAGCTCTTCAATAGGATCACTTTTAATGGGTCAAAGAATCCATTAGCGGTTTAGCACTTTTAAAAACCACATTCATATTTCTTAAGCAGTACCAGTTATTACCAGATGATTCCTTTCAAATCTATATCTAACTTATTTTTTAAAAAGCTTCCTGTGCTTCCTGTGTAATTTGTTCCATTGGCTAATGACTCCTATGGTTAATAAATTGTTCTCTCTTAAGTCTGTGTGGTTAATTGCACTTCTTTAAGTAAGTGTTCCCCTATTCTATTAATATTCAGCCACTTCTGTTGGAAAAGTCCTTATACAAACACCAGCAAAAGATAAACATATTAGTTTTAAAGAATTGAAACATAATTCTCTTGTACTTAGTATTTTAAACAAAAGTTACAGTGCAATCTTCTACATGTCTGCTCAGATATAAAGTCCATTGCATTCAGTGCAGCTCACTCCTAGATAAGATTGGAGCCTAAGCTGCAATCATATACACACTTTCCTGGGAGTAAGCCTCCTTGCTCTTTACTAGTTTACTTCTGAGTAGGCATGTATAGGATTTCAGTATATTTCATTTTCTGGCACATGGATTCCCACGTATTGTTACAATATACACACACTTTCCACTACATGAATGTTTATTTCTGTGTCAGAGAAGTAATGTGAAAAGTGCCCCTAAAATTACAGACTGCACATGCCTCTGTATAGTTCTCCGCTGTACAGTTTTGGGAAATGCTGTTTATCCTTTGGATAGAGCTGGGTTTAATTTTTTCTCTGAGCTGTTACTAGTAATGCATATAGAATCATAGAATAGCAGAGTTGGAAGGGGCCTACAAGGCCATCGAGTCCAACCCCCTGCTCAATGCAGGAATCTATGATACAGTTTCTTTTGATTGTCACTAAAGGTTTCTGTCTTCCATTTGGGATATTTGTATGGGCTAATATATGGCTTGTGTCTTTAGTATATTTGTGTTTTTGCCTTTCACCAGATGCTGTCTTGCTAATTTTCTAAAATAATAGATTCTGTCTGTGACTATCTATTCTAGCAACTCCATCCTTCACTAATCCTTCATTAATGCTATCCAATTAATTTTGGTTGCTCCATAAAGTCCTCTTTAGTGTCTTTAGTACCTTGTGTTGGCCGCCACATTCTGCTCTTTAAGATGGAAGGAGAAGGTTTGTGGTTCCATAGTTCTTCTTCATGGTTTCTGTGCATCACACTTAATGGGGCTGTGTGCCTGTGCAGAGTCTCGTTTGGAACTTCCAATAGCTGAGAAGCGTGTTTCATAATAACTGTGATCCAGTTTCGATAACATCCTGACAACAAATTTATGACTTATAGCACTGTTAATCCCATGCTAAAGATTTAGGAACTGAGGAAGCCTTCCTATGATAACTTTTCTCAATATATTTTATTAAGTATGTCAAGAAGAAGCCCAAGGAATTCTAATGTCATTACTTGAGAAGGGTCCGATGTGCCTGTTTAACTTCTTCTTAGGGCCATTCCTAAATTTGGCTTAAAGAACATATGAACATAAGAAGTGCATGGATAGCCTTCTCCAGGAATTTATCCACCCCCCTTTGAAAGCCATCGAAATTGGTGGCCATCACTACAACTTGTGGTAGTGAATTCTATAATTTAACTATGTGCTGTGTGAAGAAGGACTTCCTTTTATTTGTCCTGAATCTGCCACCAATCAGCATCATGGGATGACCCCATGGGTTCTAGTATTTTGAGAGAGGGAGAAAAATGTCTCCCTATCCACATTTTCCACACTATGCATAACTTTTGTCCACCTCATGTCTCCCCTACTCGCTTCTTTTCCAAGCTAAGCAATCCCAGCTGTTATAACCTTCCCTCATAGGGGAGATGCTCCAGCCCCTTAATCATTTTAGTTGCCCTTTTCTGCACATGTTAGGAAAGGTTTTGAGGAGGCAGGGGACCCGGCTGCGCTGGGTTTTGATTCCAACTCTCCCAGACTCTTTGATTTACATTACTTTGGGTAGGCCAGCCTTCCCCAACCTGGTGTTTTGGACTACAACTCCTAGCATTTCTGTCATTCAATCATTGGCACTAAGTTGCGGAGAGTTGATGAGAGCTCAAGTCCGAAACGTCTGGAGGGCACTAGGTTGGGGAAGGCTGCGGTAGATTATTTCATTTCCTGATTTTTATATTGGCTGTTCTCTGCTTGCGAACTGAGGATGAATATACTCTTTTGCCTCTTAAGGAGTTCAATATATGTCCACTCTTTGCCCCTAAAATGCTGCTTTTCTTTTAATAATGACAAATTGGGTCCCTTCACTAGCTGTTTGTCTGTTCGGTCATTTCCTTACATGTCATTCACTGCCTATGAAATACCAGGCAGTATGGGGAGATTAAAAGCTGCTTTGCCCATCAAAAGTTGTTTTTGCAGGATATGACGTGGGTTCTGACTTATTGAACTCTGTTTCCCAGTTCTGAACTAAGTGGTGCCTAGGCAGCCCACAGTTCTATTGATGACTTTATGCATTTTGGCAGTTGCATCCCATCATTCGTTTATTGTTGTGGGCTGAATATTTGTGCCTAAGCCTTCATTTTCTTTTGGTAAGCTTTGATTAAAAGGTTACCAAGATAAGAACACTTTCTTCTTCTTGCACAGCTTCACCCTTGACTGGGTCTATGTGTATGTTTAATGTTCACGTACTGTTGCACTGCTGTAAAAAAGAAAAGAAAAGAAAGAAATGCATTTATTTAATTAATTAAAACATTGTAATCATTGTTAGTATAGTGAACATTAAGGAATAACTTATAGAACTCTGTATAATGCAGCCCATAAAAAACTCCCACTAGCCTCTCTGCACATGTCTCTGTTGGACTTTTGTACATGCTGATTGCTTAAAACAGGTATTTAAATTTTTTGGGGAAAGGTTTTCCTACTTTGTTGATTAGAGGCAACTCTTACTTGGTCACTGGCAGCCAGGCAGGTGGTTCTTTATTAACTCGCAGCAATGCTCATCAGCTTGCATTTGTAGAAGAGAAAACTAAATTTAAAAGTCCAAGGGCAGCGGCTCTAAAAATATGTCTCTGTTTTTAAAGGTCTTGGAAACTAATGTGGGTTAAAGAGTAGGAGATTTCCAGTGAGAAAAAGGTAGAGGATGACTTGCTGCTACGTAGATCAGTATTTCTCAAACTGTTTAATGAGTCCTCTCTCCTTAAACCTTTCCTTCTGCTCCCACTTACCTAGCACCACATACCTGCTTTGCAGGTGAGTATATGGAAATGTCATGCTTATGTTAGGAGGCCAGAGCAGGAAATCTCCAACCTTGTTACAGAGAAATATAATTAGAACAGTGCAGCAGCTCTTTCTGAGCTCCAGGTTGGGCTGTTGGGGAACAACTCCCTCCCCCCCATATCAAGTGTAAATCAAGGAGTGTCCTCTCCTGGAGGGGCATTTAAATTATCCTTTTCCTTACTGGTAAGGAAACAAGGCTTAACTGCCTCAGGTTTCTTTCCTTTCTTGGAACCTGCCTGTTATTTGTGTGGCACGGAATTGAATCATTGTTCTGCTTTTCTATCTCCTACTGTTGGAGATCTTCTTTTAAAACACACACACACACGCACACACACACACGCACACGCACAAAAAAAGCCTTGCAAGGTGGCTTGTTTGGAAAAACAAAAATATAAAACAACTGCACAATCTTGATGTGAGCTGCAGTGGTGAAAGTTGTTCTGTACCTGATACGTGTACTCATTAAATGATACAAAACTCATTTAAAAAAAGTTTTAAATAAATAGTTAACACTTTTATTGAGCCTGTTTCTGTTGGTGTAATATCTACATTTTCAAACGAGACCAAATTCTTCATTAGGAAGAATGGAAAGAAGCTTTCTAATTCTCAGCTATGCAAAGAACAAAGGTTCTTGTTGCGAATGCATTGTAGCTTTTGTAATGGCTTAAATTCTCCCTTTCTGCTCCGTTTCTTACCTAGCCATTACAGTTTTTAAATGATCCAAGAACACAGAGTTCTGTTGTTGATCTGCAGATGCATCTTATCCTCATCTAAGCAGAGGTTTAAGATCCACAGTAAAATCAATGCTAAAATCATTCTTTGTGATACCCTATTTCTTTGATTCTAAGACACACTTTTTTCCCCATATAAACATCTCTAAAAATGGGGTGCGTCTTAGAATCGCGGGTGTGTCTTAGAGGTTTTTTTTTTCTGTTGGTGGTACTGAAATTAGTGTGCGTCTTACAATCGATGGCGTCTTACAATCGAAGAAATACGGTAGTTTGGTACAGGGAATTCTGCCGTATCCATTGACACTTCTTTAAAGTGTGGTGGTGTCCTTTGAAGCTTAAACTTTGTTGGTCATGTCAGGTTTACCTAACATGTCCTTTTGAAAATGAAAACAGTTCTCTTATGTCAGTCAATTCACATGTGACTGTGGTGTGTGTGTGTGTGGTGGGTGGAATTGACCAGCTAACCCAAGGGAGAATATGAGGAACTACAAATCATCCTCTAAAATGGTAATGTTTGTATATTTGGTTTTCGTAGTACTGAGAAAAGCTGGTACCAAATAAAGATTGTGACATTTTGTAACTCTCCAGCATGCATGCCGTTAGTCCTAAAACTAAATGGCTCGCATGCTCAAGATGCTTTTTGACTTGAGTTAGTAACAACATAATGATACCTGCTACTATAATATTTGTCATTGGCGTAACTGGTTTAAATTGCGAAGCATTTAAATTCAGATCTGAATTACTCATGGTTCTTGTATTTTCAAAGCCATTGTTTCTCTGTCTTGGTACCACTTGAAATCTATTTGTATCTACAGTCTAGCCTAATTAAGCCTGCATAACCCTTTCAGCACTCCATCTTAAGACAGTGTCTTAACTCAAAGGTTCGTAACTTGGTTACTATAAACTAGGTGTACAGAACTTCAGGGCTGGGGGGACAAATTCAGCCGGCCAGGATTCCCCAGAGGGCACCCCCCCCCACCCCAGCCACTGATTATTTGATGGTTGCCTGGATTTTGTGCAGTTTTTTCCCCATTCTAGAAGGTTGAAATGCCTCTCCAAAAGCTTAGTTACTGGCAGTAAGAGCTTGATAAAGAGATCTGGAGATGTCAAAAGCTTGCACATATTTTGTAGTCTTTTGGTTGGCTTAATAACAGTATTACACTAATATGGATTTTGGAACTTTACTTACAGCCTTGGGTTCCCTCTTCCTCACCATATTAAGTTTAAGATTTTAAATTGGTTTTAAGCATCCCTGACTTGTAATCCTTGCTATTAATGCAAGGACGCTTATTTGTCCTTATTATTAATACAAGGACACTTGCAAGGGTACGGAGACTACTACTACCAGGTAAGTAGAAGTAAGGGACATAAACCACCACTACTACAGAGAAGTAGTACAAGGGAATACCTCTTGCAAGGGAAGGGAAACCACTACTTATTAGTAGAACGACACTTATTTCTTTTAAATATCCCTGTCTTTTTGTCCTTGCTATTATCCTATTTCTCATCTCTGCTTCCTCCATAATTCTTCGTAGTCTCTTTATCCTTGAGCATACTGAGTCAAAACATGGGTCCATCTAGCCCTAGCGACTCTCCAAAGAATCCGACATTGTTCTTGCCAAGTTTTGCAACTTGAGATAATTTTTAACATGTGGTCCTTTTCTTCCCATCCCCATGGGGAAAAGTGAGGTGGTTGGATCCTCCTATATGGGACATGCAAATGGAACTTCCATTACTCCCTCTATTAGTGGACTCAAGTGGGGCCACTCAGAAATATGAGGCAGGTTTTGGCATGCTCAAAGGAATCAGAGTTTCCAAAAAAAACCCGCCAATCTTAAAAAACAAACACTAAAGGAGGCAACCACTCCCTTTAAAAACAACGCAGTGTAGCCACAGAATTTTGAGAGTTGGAAAAAGAAGGAAAGAAGTCCTGAGGGTAGGTGGGAATGGAATGACCTTCTTGACCTTACAACTTAGTAATAGTGGAGGAGAGCATGACTGGCTCACTCTTGTGTAGAATATATTCAAACTAAAACTTTGTGGCAGGTTCTACTTGCTCATGGTAATAGCCATGTGCGTTACTCTGCAGTGGGCATGGTGCAAGTGTTGGGAGGAGAGTGGGAAAAAGCTCTACAGGGATGGATTACAGCCACTGCTTTACCTATTTTGTAGTTCTTGGCTCTTTTTGCAAGGGTTGGTTGTAACCAGTGGAATGCATCCTTTCAGCCGATCTGGCTGAACCGTAGTACCAGTTTGGGCAAGAAGCCATGTTTGCTGCAGCTGCCTTGGTACAGCCAGTCCTCTTAACTGTATCCCACAATGCAGTTCCTTGTGTTTAGCAATTAACTAGAGAGCTTATGATGCTGACCAACAGTGCTATCCAGTGTTGGCCTTTCTATAGTGGGAAATTATTCGATATTAAAAGGCTTCATATTTCTTAAGCCATTCAATCATTTTTTATAGTGGCCAAGCTTTTATACATGAAAATTGTATAAAATTATGATTGTTTAAAATGGTGCAAGAGCTACCTTTACTTACTTTTTTTCTCTCCATTTGCCAGAATAAAAACCCTCTTCAGGGCTGATGAAATAGCAGGTGGATGTTGTTGTTGTGTTAGAGGCGACAGAATGCTATGTTAGTAATCTTCACTTGAATCAAACAATTGCTTTTAACAGAAGCAATTGTTTGAGTCAAGCGAAGATTGACCCCGGTTTCTGAAAACATAAGGAGAGAAAGGAAGGCGAGAAAGAAAAAGGAGAAAGAAGGAAGGAAGGAAAGGGGAAGAAACTAATGGAAGGCTTTCTCCAAGTTAATTGCAGCACAAGGTGTAATTTGAGAGAGGAGGAGTTACACTTGTGGAGGGAAAAGCTAACCCTCCCATGCACTACGACCCCCTCCAAATCCCCACCAGCATGTGGCAGTTAGGCTGGGAAAAAGCTGCCCTACACTTTTACCAAGTCTATTTGCTAGGCTTGGAAGAGGGGTGGAATATCTTCGTGTGAATGGGTACGTGTTATGTGTGAGATTGGGTATTTATGAGCGTGAGTGTGGTTGGCCCTTCATATGGCCCTTGAAAAGTTAGCCATGAGGGAATGCAATCCTCAGGCTGGAAAAATGTGCCTCAACCATGATGTGTGAGAAGATTGGATGAGTGAGACAGAATATTGTCAACCGACTTTTTTTATATTTATATCTATAAAGTTTTGCCTTCTGCCACCTGCCTACTTCCTAATGGTGCGTAACAGTGGCTCCTAGGCGAATTCTAGGTCAATGCTGCTGCGTGTAGTCATGTTCAGCATGGGAAGACTTCTGGAAACTGCATATAGAGCTCACCTTGCCTGTCCCATGAGCTCCTGTGTGTCTTTGCAGAACAGCTTCCTTATTGAGTGAACTGAGCAAGGAAGGAAGTGTTACAGGAAATAGGAGGGCTATTGTAGTGGACTGCCAGTGTTTGGTGGGTTATAGTTCTGTTTTTATGTAGTGGGAAGGAAGTAGTGGAGGGAGGAAGAAGGGGTCTGCAAAACTGGGTTTTCTTTGAGCAGGGAAGAACAGGGTGGGGGGCTACAATTGGGTGTAAAGAGGAGCTGCACAAGGAAACTTTTCTCAGTCCAGTTTGCTGATGCTTACAGAAGTCCCAACTACTGGGTTTCACTGGTTTTGGGGTTATGCTTTGTTGGTACAAATTAAAATCCCTAGCTCCATTGTTGTCTTTTCTTCTCTATAACATATTCCTGAAATACCTGTCTGGCCTGGTTCTTGGTTGCTACTGACAATTGGAGAGGGCTGTCCTGGCCCCATTTTGGTCAGGGACACAGGCATGGAGAAAGGAAGTGTGCACCCTTCTAGTTTATATAATAAATGCATACATAAATGAGCAAAATGTTCTGCCTTAGTGAGAAGCATCTTTTCACCACTGGCTCTGCAGCTTGGCAGGGAATACAAGGTCATCCGCAGCCTTCTTGCCTTATTTGTAGCTGTGACTTTCTGTGGACTTGACTCTGTCTCCGAAAGCCAGTTTCTGGTGCAGGACAGGCGTGAGAAATTTTCAGATGGGTTGCCTTCCTCCTCTTTGGGAATTGCCTCTGCCCACTCCACCCCCAAAAAAACAATGCCTAGGCTGGGAGAGGCATTGCTCGGCTAATTCCCCCTGCTCCTGAAGCCAGCTCAGGGGCAGGACAAAAAGAGAAGATTTGGAACTGAATAGTATCTATAGAGATGCCAGCCACTACTTTACCATCTGGGAATTTAGCTTCCAACTCAGTTTGGATGCCTTACCTTCCTCTCTATTTTCGGTCCTGGGTTCCCAGTTTGCATTCTGATTTGACTAACACTGCCTGGGCAAATCTGCTTCTTTCAGGTAGGAGAGAATCCGTCCTTACTTCTTTGGGCTGGTTCTTTTAGCAGAGGCAGCCAGTGTCCTTTCTGAACGAATGCTTAAAGGGATAAATATACCCACGCTCCCCATTCCTCAGCAGTTGCTCACCATGTAAAACTGTCTTGCTAGGGATTAAATTACTGCCTGGGATTGTGTCCTCCCTAAACTAGAGCCCATCGTCAGAGCTGGGGAGGGCTGATTCACTTTGAGCAAATGGGATAGGGGGCAGGTTGATGCTCAGCCTTTTTGAATGTGAGGGTCTATTTCTGTCTGAGAGAGTCTGCTGCAGCATTTGCAAGGACATTTTAAAATCGGTCCACATGTGAATTTACCATGAGAAATGCTCCTTTGTTGGTAGTATTTGCACTTCTGCAGCGGCATGTCTGAGTTAAACCCATATGAAACTAATATAGAAAACTGTGTATTCATTCAGTTAACCCTGCAAAGTATGTATAGCTCAGATGATTCCCCAGTCACTTTTTTGATGTGTATTGTCCTTTTCTTACTGCAGTTAGATGCAGAAGTGCACCTTCAAACTTTGCAGGCGAGCATACAGCACAGGAATTGTGAGACATTTCCACTTCTAGTTCCCTCTATATTACATAACATATGAAACTTATTTGTGTAGTTGTCATAAGAACATAAGAAGATCCTTTCTGGATCATACCAGTGGTCCGTTTAGTCCAGGGGTGGGCAACCGTTTGACTCCAAAGGCCACATACCTCACTGCACAAGAATGGGGAGGTTTAAACCTCTCCTTTGCACTAAGATCATGCTCCTCCTTTCTTGGATAGAGAAGGTCATACCCCTGTTCAACCCAGCAGGGAGGGATTGTCTTTCTCCCAGCCCACCAAACAGCTGTTTAGTGGGCTGGGTGTGGCGCACACCTACCTGAGGATGAGATTGCTGTGATGGGAAGGTTAAAGCCTCTCCCAGTGATCTGTTCCCCACCACTCAACTGATAGCTGATCAGCTGGGTGGTAGCGAAAAATTAGCATAGCTCCCCTGGTGGCTCAGAGAGCAGCTGAGGGCCCCATCCAGCTTGTGGGATGCAGGTTGCGCACATGTGGTCAAGTATCCTATTATTATTATTATTATTATTTATTTATATAGCACCATCAATGTACATGGTGCTGTACAGAGTAAAACAGTAAATAGCAAGACTCTGCCGCATAGGCTTACAATCTTGCTTCCCAAAGTGCCAAACCAAGTACTTCTGGACAGGCTACAATCATCATGATGGCTATAAGACAGTGGCACAAAGTCAATAGTCTTCTCCATACTGTCTCTGATCCTTGGAGTTAGTTTATAGCTATCCTGATGAACAGCCCATGATAGACATATTCACTATGATTTTGTCTAATCCCATTTTAAAGTGATAAATCTATACATGTGAAGAATTTGGCCTCCAGCCATGCAATTTGGTCTCCTTGTGTTTTGGGTTGACATCGCCCATTCCCCCCCCCCATCCTTTGATAATGGAACAAAAGTATTGACAGCTAGGCATGCACACAATCCCAGGCTCCTCTTTTTATACGTTTCTGTAAAATGTGGGAAGGGACAGCTAGAGGAATATTATGAGCAGGGGGTTGGGGGAGGAATTGCAGACGTTTTTGTGAGATTGGACAAATAGCTTTATGTTATGAACCATCTGAGTGGGTAGGAGGAAAACAGATTCTTGTTTATGCTGGTGGACCATGTGCACTTTGGTGTGGGCTCTATTATGCTTCAGTGCGCTCATGTTGTCCTTCCAGCAAGGACATTCCAAGGATGCATAGGAGGCTTTTACTCTGGGGCAGGATTTTAAGCACAGTAGCAAGTGCAACCCCCCAAGTTGATGTCAGCATAAAGGCAAATGGTCCCTGTAGTAGTATTTCACTAAGAGTTATCTACCAGTTAAACATTACTCTCTAATTATCTGACTGGGCCCACGTAGCCTGGCTTCAGCTATCTGTGTTTTGGTAGATTACTATAATGCGCTCTAGATGTTTCTGCCTTAGGAAATGTTCTGGAAACTGCACTTAATTCAGAACGTGCTGACTAGATGACTATCTAGGGCTGGACATGACAGTCGTTTTATGCCAGTTGCACTACCTCTTATAGTCCATTTCTGGGCCCAGTACAAAGTGCTTACATCTTAACCTTTCAAGCCCATCATTGCTGAGGAATGGAGTTTTTCAAGGACTACCTATCTCCATATGTGCCTACATATATCTTAAGATCCTCAGTAGAGGATCTTCTGTGGTGCCCCTGCTGTCTGAGGCCAGCCGGATGCCTACCAGGGAGAGGGCCTGGTCGCCATCTCAATGGTAGTGCCCCAAGTCTGGAATGCTTTCCCTAGGCCGGTCTGCTTGGTGCCTATTTTTTGTTGTCCTTTTGGTTCCAGGCAAAAACCTTACTACTTCCCCAGACCTTTTAGATTCAATTTTAGTCTTTTTTTTTAACTGACTTTTAAGATCTTGCTGCTTTTTAGTTCTGTGTTTATGACCATTTGGATCTGCTTTAATTAAAATATAGATGGTTTTTGTATTTTACTTTATCTAAACCACCCTGGGGATTTTCATTGAAGGGGCATATAGAGATATCTTAATAGAGTAGTGCGCCATCATAAGAATGTTTCGTTGCTTGTTAAGGAACTGCCCATAAAATGTCATACGCTAAGTGTGGGAAGAGTATAGCAGGGTTGTGACAAAGGAGTAATTGTTCAGTGATTTAAAAAGGGGCAAAATATGTGATTCAAAGGGGAGGAGGTGCTAAAAAGGCCTTTAAAAGTGAGACATAACTTTATAGACAGCCCCCAATCTCTAAATGAGCTGGAGAGTTAGGAAAAGCTGGGGCCTGTGGAAGCCCATCTGTTTTGCCCAGGGGTGGTTACATAAAATTTCATAGCAGACCCAGGTTTTACACCTGAGGCTTTACTTACCTAACTACATACATGCAAATGCACAAATGCTCTTTCCCTCGTGCCCACGCACACACACAGTTGTTTTTTTATACTATTTATGTTTTTGATGGTTTTAAATTTCGTAAAGTTTTTAATGTTCACCGTTTTTAACTTTTGTAAACCACCCAGAGAGCTTCGGCTATGGGGTGGTATATAAACGTAATAAATAAATAAGGTCAGGGTAGGAAACCCTTAATGCAACAGGAATTCCTTGAACTTCTTCCTCCTCCCTCGCTTTTCGCTAACTTTCTGGTTCATACAAACACCCTACGGAGGCAAACAACAGTACACTGATCCATGTAGTCTTTGCTTGCCACGCAGGGTCACTCTGCAGAGAACTCTTCTGTAAGTGTTGCTGGAGATTTGTTAGCCAAAAGAAAAGAAAAGAAAAGATGCAGAGCTTTGAATCTGTGAAGACGTCCCCCTCTTCAATAACTATCATTTACATTCATGATAGTTATTGAAGATATTTACATTTTTTTTCTCTATTTCGCTGTAGTGCTTTTCTTGGAGAAATCTGGGAAGTGTAGGGAAAATCCCTTTTCTTCACTCATTCTGCCTAAGCCTGGCGCCTGCATTCTTAGTTAGCCAGCACCAACATGCAGGGATCGCTGAAGGGCTTTCAGCAAAGCTCTTGGAATGAATGAACTCTTCCCCCTGTCTGATAGGACTCGGGGCGTGTACAGTAGGAAAGATAGAGAAGGAATGTGTAGTGTATGACATGTGCTTGTTTGTGGAGATTACGCAGCTCTTGAACAGACAGCTATTGCTTCAGCTGGAGGTTGTTTCCCAGGTCTTTTGTAACACATCCCGCCTTCACTGTATGGGCTGGGAGAGAGGATTTCTGTCACATTCAACACCTTTTCACAACCCTCCCACTGCATGATCTGCCAGATGCCTCATTATAAAGACCATACAAATGTCTGCTTCTTGGGTCATCTTGGCTGACGGTTTAACAAATTGATTTTAGATATATGTTGCCTGTGGTTTTTATGTAAATGCCTTTCTTTTTGTATTTTGTATAATGCGCTTTTAATGCTTTTCAGTTTTTGTAAACTTTCCCTAAAAGCTTCGGCTTGGTGGTGGTGGTGGTGGGTATAAAAACGTAAGAAATGAAATGAAATGCTTCATGGTACGAGAAGCTCAGTCTCATCTTGTTGCCAAAGACTTCGCATCACCTGGACGCCATCTGGAGATAGCTTAGTTCCATAGATTCTGATGAGTATCAATGCATGCTAGTTGAGCAACATCAGGTTCAAAGACTGGGAGCCTGCAGGTACGAATAACATAAGACTTGAAACGGGAAGAACTGACATCTTGCTCAGTTATTTAACGCCCTGGGTTACTACCGACATAATTGCTGGATCAGACCAAATGCCTATCTAGTTGTGGCACACACACCCCTCCACACACACCTTCGTTCCCTCTCTCTGCAAAAAAAGAAGAAAATAAAATGCCTGCATCACTGTTGTGAGGATAAATGAGAATTGTACTTAAAGCATTTTGCACACTGAAAAATGGTATGTAAATTATCAATACAATAAATGATTAATTTCATAGTGGTGCAACAAACTATGGACCAGGACTGAGGTGGGCAATGTGCCACCTGCTATGCATGTCATGCTCTCCCACCCCACCCCTGGTGCTACTGCCACTTGATTCTGCTGGGAAATGGTGGACGATGGACGAGTCATCCCCACACACCCTATTTCCTAGCAAAATCAGGCTCCTGCCAGCTGATCAGGCTTCCTGATAGCTAATTCTGTTGGGAGCATGTGGGACTGTCTCTTCTTGCAAGCCCTGTTTCCCTGTCACCATCACCAAGTGATCCTGATCAAGTGAGCTGGGTGGGGAGGCTTTCATCTCTCCCCCCCCCCCAAAATCCTGTTCAAGCTGCTAATAGAACCCGGGAAGAAGTTACCCTGAATGCTGGGGTTGGGGATGGGGGGTGAGGTTAAAGGGCCCCTCCCCTCTCTGATCCTGTGTGTAAGAATATGTGTGGTCTGTGGTGTGGCCCCACCCACCAGTCTTTCCCATTTGTGCAGCCCCCAAAGGTTTCCAGGGCCCAGTGCACCCCCCTCAAAAGTTTGCACACCCATTCACCTAAATGATAATTATTGTAATTATATTGCATTAAAGGAGTATGCAGAAGTTGTCAAAATTAGTATGGGGAGGTATCTTCATTGAATCAACTTGTATGGGTGTTTAAAATTGTGCAAGCTCATGAGTTAAATGGAACTCTACATTGGATTAAGTAACTATTTCTACATTTCCTGCAAGCATTTTCAAAGGCATGCTGACTTTGCAGCTTCTAAACTCACATGGCTAGAGTTGTTTTTGAAAAGGCTTTACTACAACCCATCACCCAGCAGAGTTTTCTGTTTAAATTTTTCATCAAGTGTGCTAGTTGTCATCTTGTCTCTAAGAACTAGTGGGCTTTAATTTCTTAGGCTATGTGGGAGTGTGTGGGTTGGTTCATCTTAAAGAAGGGCTTTGTTCAATAAAATAACTCTTTCACTCAAAAGGTATAAAGGTTTCCTATAATGCAGAGAAATGTTGGGACATAACGTTAAAGTAGGCATTATTGCTATGTGAACAATCTTTGGCCTCATACATTCTCCCCTCTCTCTTTCTCCAGCCCTACCATGGGTGGATCAGGAGCATTTTCTTCAATTTCCAACTACCCACAGTTTGTTATGTCTGAACTGAGACAAACCGTGGTTAGTTTTAATGACCGTTTATCTGAACAAGCCAATTTCAAATCATGGTTTGCGATCCTGGCTTGTTTTCACCAACCATAGTTAAAACTAACCTCACTTCATTCCAGCTTGGATATAAGCACAGTTAGTTGAAAATAGAAGGGAATGCAGCTGAGGAGCAGAGGGGAGGGTGGGCTGTATCTTATTTTATGTCGCACTAAACCATAGTTGGGTGTTGTGTCCAGCCCAGCACAGACAGCTGTGTTTTTTAGGGATCAGGTTTGCTGTTTCAGTGCTTCTGATCTGTGGGATGCCGCTACTGTCTGTGGTTCCCTCCCAACACACCGTGCAGCTGATGAAGACCACTGTGGGCTGTTGCTGTACAGATTGCAAAGCTAGTTTTCCACTGTGAATGTTGGAGTGTTCCAAGGGAAGTAATATCTGCCTTGTGCCAGGGCGCTTTGCTTTCCATGTTCTCACTTGTGCTGTAGTACACAGCCAGGAATTTGCCTCTTGGACATGCTCAAAGGAATACTTGCGTGTGTTTGTCTGGAGAGCCAGATAAACTTCTCTCCCGTGTGTTTGCATGGGACACTTTTTCTCATTTGCTTTTTAGCTCCCCAGTGTAGTCTGCATTTGGTCCGGGTAATTTGCCCCTGTTGACAGTGATGGCCTTCCCTTCAGATTATTCAGATGAGATGCCCCTGTTACGTACACACATTCTTATTCTTCTCCCAGTGAACACAGACATTATGCCTGGGTTCAGACGACAAGATAACCAACAGTGAGTTAAATAGTCAACGGTAGATTGAATAGTGAATGGTTGGTTATTGTGTTATCTGTCGGGACTTTTTCACACCATGGTTGATTATAGTGTCATCTGTTGGGCACTGTTGACTATTTTGTTGCACACAGTTCGTTCTTTTTAGCGACTGCAGAGTCCCCTGGCAAGAGTAACCAAAGTGGCAGCTACTCTAGTCCAGTTGGCAGAACTCGCAATGGCTTATGGGATTCCAGAGGGCGGACTGAGCGAGGGGGAGGGATGTGTCAATCAAACACACCGTTGACTAATACTCAACTCGACGCTGGCCTTAATCCACACCACGGTTGATTATAATCATGTTGTGTATGGAGTACGCTCTCAATAATCAACCATAGCGTTGACTATTAACCACGAAGTTGACTATTGTTTTTTCCGAATGCAACCTATCAGTTGTATCCTTCAGGCATATGAAATGTAATTATTGATTATTCTGAAGCATAATTTTTCATCCACCCTTTTCAGCAATCTGGCTTTGAGAGATCACCAACCAGTGATCTTCTGCCCTTCTCTTTCACTTCCTGTTCCTCAGTTGTAGAATGTGCTGCTAAAGTCAGGAAAGAACAGGATGTAGGGTTGAGGAAGTTAATAAATAAACTTGTGAGGTCTGCTAGTTAACTGTTTCATAGGCTGGGTGCTCAGTGATCAGCTAGGAATCTCTTCTCTGAATGTGTTCCTTGCCTGTTTCCCAGAATGCCCAAATTGAAGGCAGGGCATTGTCTTGGTAAAGAATTAGACACAGGGTCCATTCTCACCAGTATCTGCATGGGGGGCAGGAGAAGCAACTAGTTTGTGTGCCTTGCTGCATTCCCTTCACTGTCACTTGAGACTCTATCTCTTAAAATTTTCACCAGACTTTTCAGCGTGCTGAGTTTTCAAATCTGCGCTATCTGGGCTAGTCTTTGGGTGCTTCCAGACAAGGAGGGGTTCTAGCACATGGCGTTTTCCTCTCCTTAATAGATTCTTTGTGGTATGAAGAAAGTGGAAGATGATGTTTTCTGGACGCCCACCCCACCCCCAATGTAAAATTCCAGGAATGAAGTAGTTCATTGGACAAAAAATGATCATCTGGAAGCATTCTTTGTTTCTGGGTGGATATTATTTTGGGTTTACTCTTCCAATATATCATGGGTGGGCAATTTTGGGGAAGGGACCATTTGGTGCCCACCCTTCCCCCCAGAGGCTGAACTCCACAGGGCACTGCAAGATGTTAAAACAGGACCCTCTTTCAGAGTCACTGTGGTGTCATCTAACTTCTGCTATATATTAGTGTAGAATATTGCTGCCTGTGTTAATTTTTTCTGTACTGTTTTAAGTATTATATATGCATAGCCCTACCCCATCCTGTGGACTCTGGGAGGATTACAGCAGTGTTACTCAAACCAATAGATAAAACACTCTACTCTTCACAAACCATTCAAAAACAGATATGAAAGATTTGGGGAGAAAAGAAGATTAAAAACTTCTGAATAAAAATATATAGAACTTTAAGAGATGAGCAAATCTTCTGTAAGACATAACATCTGGTGCCTGTGACATATTCTGATGTCATTAGTGGTTAAAAAGATCAAAACAATGTAATGCAAATCGCCAGAGCTCATGAAATCTGAAGTACTTCTTAGGAAGAGCTTAGTCTTGACAGACGTTGGCTGTATTTTTATTGCTAAGGCAGCTGTTCCTCTTTAATTTGCCCCTGACTGAGAAGAAAAGAAGTAGCTATTGCATAATAAGACCTGGTGTTGAGTAAAGAAATATGCTCAGGAGTGTAGAAGTAGCTATAATTTATTCCAGAACACTACCTTTCATGTACCCAGGAAAGGAACAGTGGGTAAACTACTACTGAGGTGTGTCTAGCAGTAGCTGCAGCTACAAACTACCAGTGCAAACTTACCTTCAGTAGAAGAGAGAGAAAAATCTACTTGGGAATATGAGTTCAGTTTTTGTTCCTTACTAAGGAAAAAAGAGTAGTGGGGAGGAAAGGTATCTTAGTTATCAAGAGGTCTGCACACATGACAGGCAATTCCATTCCCTTTTAGTGCTGCGCTATTGGCCTTTGCAACGGAGAATTCCTAGTTTTGCAGTGCTCAGTACTGTGGGGGGGGGGGGTGCCAGAGAGAGAGAGCGCACACATGATTTAATAGTCATTTTGTAGGGGGAAAGTTTATGTCATTCGAGCCGCACCTTTCTGATAAAGCTTGAATCATAGACTGTGTACACATTGCCACACATTCGAAGAGCACCAGTGCTCCGAACAACAGCCGTTTCTTGTGCTCCTCTCTGAGGTATGTACCTGTTCTTTGGGAACCTTTGCTGGGTATCATATTCCTTAAAAACAAGTCTGTTTTCTAGTCTCTGGTCTGGTTACGTACCCTAGGGGATTGGGGGTTCATAGACCATCTTGGAGTACTTCTTAAATAACTTTGAACCCTTTTAAGCTTAGGTTACATTCAGATGTCCAGGCTTTTAGTGCAGTGAGGACGGTAAACATGTTAGCAGGGTCACTTGGAACTTCTTTTAGGTACTGAAATGACCTCTTGTCAAAAGTTGTTTATCTAGGGGGTACTCCCCACACAACTTAATAATAATCAACCTTGGTGTGGATTAAGATCAGCGTTGAGTTGACTATTAGTCAACTAATAGTCAACTAACTATTAGTCAACTATTGACTCACTCATCCCCCATCCTCTCCCACCACACAGTCCTCCTGCTGGTATCCCAACAGCTATTGCTGCTGAAAATCTATCCTGCAAACTGGACTAGAGTGGCAGCCACCGCTTTGACCTCTCTTGCCTCGCGACTCTGTGGCCAAGGAAATAACCAATGGTGCCCTCCACACAACATGATAACCAATGGTGGCTCAAATAGCCAACTCTGTACAGTGTTGGTTATTTGCGTTGGTTATTTCGGCCAAATAACCAACCGCAGTTAAAAAAAAAAACTCCCTCCACTCAACACCATAACCTATGGTGGGTTAAATAAACAACCATTGACTATTTAAACCACCATTGTTTACCGTGTTGTCTGAACCCAGTCTCAGACACCAGCATGTTAAACTGTTGATGATGTGTGTCTGTTCATTTTTCCTATACATGGAGGAAAAGCTATGCAGGCACAACTCCTTGGTTCCAAAGAGAGCGTTGTACTGTGAGCCAGCATGGGCATTGCCTGTGCTGGCTGGCTATGATGGTAGTTGTAGCCAGCACATTTGAAGGGCACCAGTATGACGAAGGCGGGCTTAGGGAGAGCCAAGGAAGACGTTATGTGTGAAATTTCGCTTTTTGGGTGCACACTTTTCCGTGCAGTAAGAAGAGGAAGTGAGGACAAAATCTTTAATGGTGAGGTTTGCTCCTGGTCTCGCCCGATGTGTGTATGCATGTGTGTGTGTTGGGTAACTTCCAAACAGCTTCATAATCAGGTAAATGTTAGCCTAACAGGACAACTTAATTTCTTTCCTCTCCCCTAACCCCTTATTCTGAATACTTAAAGACTGCTTCCTACACAAGAGATATCCTGAATGGATGTTGCTTCTGAGTAGAAAATTGAATATAAACCATCACAAGGGTGAATGTGAAGACAAAATACATGTGTGTGCTTACTGGTGAGGCACATGCGATTTCCTACGTGGATATGATATCCAAGTAAGAGAGAGATCAGATGCAAAACAGCCAGAAGCTTGGGGCTTTCCAGCCACAATTTCATGTACACCTGGAAGACAGGTTGCTCTTTTTTGATTTAATTTTATAGGTATAATTTCACACTTGTGTGCAATGAAGTAAAAGGCAGCTTGAGTTCTCTTTCAGCATAGTCCTCGGCTATTTATAATCTAATTTACACGACAACCTGCTCATTCACTTTCTGAGTGTGCATAGAAGCCACGATATGACTGAGAAGGCAGGTGGGAATGGTCAAATCCCAAAGTATGTTGAGAGTTACACGACGTCTTTCTGTATTAACTCATTTTTCCTAAAGCTTTTAAAACTTGATTTTGCTCTGACTTTATACTGTTAGTTTTACCCTACCCTGTGCCTGTTTGGTGCATTCTCTTCCCCTCCTTATTGTTTTATTATGATTTTATTAGAATGTAAGCCTATGCGGCAGGGTCTTGCTATTTACTGTTTTACTCTGTACAGCACCATGTACATTGATGGTGCTATATAAATAAATAATAATAATAATAATAATAATAATAATAATAAT